>NC_081415.1:647904435-649294015 GCF_030272615.1 Cryptomeria japonica
GTAATCCTAGATAAAATCATGAATCAGCAGTAAAAAGGATTTTCTAGTACTTACAAGGCACTACAAATCTTGGATTATGGTATCCTAGAGATGAAAACTTTGAATTATGTGCATACACAAATGCAAGTTTTGTAGGAGATGTGGATGATAGAAAAAGCACCACCAGTAGAGCATTTTTTCTTGGAAGCAGATTAATTTCTTGGTTGAGTAAGAAACAAAGTTGTACATCTTTATCAACAGCTGAATCAGAATATGTTGCAGCAGCAACCAATTGTACACAGGTACTATGGCTTAAGAAAATGCTGAAGGATATAAAGGTAAAATGCAAGGAACCTATTATTATCTATTGTGATAACACTGCAGCAATTGATATATCTAAGAATCTGGTACTACATTGTAAAACCAAACATGTTTCTATCAAACTAAATTTTCTAAGGGAAAATGTTGAAGCAAAAGAAATTAAACTGGTTTATGTGAATGCTAAAGAGCAGATTGCAGATATTTTCACTAAACCTCTACCTAAGGAGACTTTTGAATATCTTAGAGACAAGCTTGGGGTCATACCCCCACTAGCAGAAACTTAGACGTTGATGATAGTCATCAATTGATAGAAATAATAGAGTAATATTTTACTCCTGCTTTGATGAGAAAGCTACTTCTCAGGGGGAGTAGTTGGTATACTGAATTGGTTGGTATTTTGTATCTGAAAAATGGTCTTTATATTGCTTTGGCATTTGATGTCAAAGGGGGAGAGATTGGTATGGAAAAACACATACTCATGTCACTCCCAGGGGGAGAGATTGTTACTTTGGGGAGATTATTGGTTTTGGTATTTGGCATTTCTGTTTTGGCACTTTGATGGTTTTTCCATCTTTTGTTGCCATCAATGCCAAAGGGGGAGATTGTTGGTATTTTGGTATGGTTTTGTCATTGATGTCAACACCTACTAAACACTTATCAACTCTGGCACTATGGAGAATCAACAACACTTGAAATAGCATGGAAAACACTTGGTTATGTCAAAGACATCATCTGGACACCTTGTGTTTGAGTTTTGGTCATTGGCATATTTCGTATTTGCATATTTCTTGTTACCAACAAATAGGTCCAGGATATACACCAACAGGTTTATCTTTTCCAGATCAGCACGATGCGCTATGGAGATGTCTCATTATTGTTGTAAATGCATCAAGCCGACATGTTGAATCAATTATTGCATCAGACATTATTTTGTTTGTAAATTAATTTTATTGTAATATCCTTTAGAGCCGACCTACTAAAATTGGTCTTAGGTTATGATATAAATGTAAGATCTTATCTATAAGATCAGATGTGGAATGTGAAAAAGAATTGTGTGAAGGTATATGCAAGATTAAGTAGAGCTATACACACATACATCATTTGAAGGTTGAAGGAAGGTTTTTGTGAAGACAATTAGAACTACACCGGTACTGAATCCAGCATAGAAAGATGCTAATTTGAGTAGTACATCCTTATTGGATTTAACCATCCAATTGTAGTCAGTGTGACTCCTATTTGTGTTTGAGCAGTGAGCTCTAGGTGCTTGGCCTTCCTGCATTTGCAGACCCCATTTGTATACACATACTATGTTGGAAAATGCACACTCCAATAAGACATTGTAGGTGATTGAAGGTTTTGTCATTGATGGCAACCTTACAATCCTATGACACCGGCAAGGCAATCCACCAGCACCAACAAAGTCAGATTGTACACCGGTACACAGACCACCAGCACCAGCAGTGAAAGGAAGCATACCGACATAGAAGCTGATAGGAATTTTGTTTGTAATTTATTTTGTTTCTTATTGTAAAATCATTGTAAGCCGACTTGGCAAATTGTAAAATGACTCATATATATAAGAGATCATTGTAGAACAATTAAGCAAGTATGAAGGAATGTAATTAGGCAAAATAAGGAAGACCTATTATGCAAATTATAGGTTAAGGGTTTATATATGAAGCAAAGCTATAAACTGGTATTGGATCTGGCATAGTAGATGCTATTTTGAAGCAATACAAGACATTGGATTTATATAATCCATTTTATAAGTCAGTGAGACTTCCCATTTTGTAATTGAGTAGTGAGCTCTAGGCACCTGGCCTTCCTGCATGTGCAGGCCCCTCTTGTAGTAGTAATATTCTCTTATTGGCCAGTAAGTGAATATTGTGCGTCACAAATCCCACCAAGGTTGTTCCCACACCAGGTTTCCTCGTTAAACTATTGTGTTATGGTGTGTTTCTCATGTGGTTGTTGTTATCTTTGCTTACTACATTTTCTTATTTACCGGTATACAATATTAATATGTTTTACATGTTTTAAGTCAAGAAAATATTATAACCGGTTAGATACCGATTCACCCCCCCTCTCAGTATCTGTGGGAATCCTAAAAACTGGTATCAGAGCTTGGTCCTTTATTTTCAGAAGCCTAACAGCTTGAGGAAGATCTTGACACCGGTAGAGATGGAAAACTTGATGAAGCAATTAGAAGGAGCTCTCTTAGATTATGATGCAAAAAAATTGAAAAATATCAAACTTGAAGATGATCTAAAAGCTACACAGGATATTATTCAAGCACTTCAAGAAAATCTTACCCTTTCAAGAAACAAGAGAAGAGAACTTTGTGAAAAGATGCGAAATGAGAATGATGAAAAGGAAACTCTTAGTGATCTGATGAATAAGATGAAACAAGAAAACATGACAACAAAGAATGAGATGCAGGATATGACTATGAGATTTTGTAAAGAAATTGAAGATACAAAGAAAAATTAAGAAGACTTGACTAGAAGACTGAATGATGTTGCAAATGAAAACACAAGACTTAGTTATGAAAATGATATGTTGAAGACAGATCTGATGCATGCATAGAATGACTCAAATGAACTCATGAGACAAAAAGGTATCTTGGAAGGAGAACTGGCTGCTGCAAATCAACATAAAGAAAAATTCAAGAAAAGCTCAAAAGAACTTGGTGACTTGTTGAAGAATTAGAAACCTAATGGTGACACTAATGGTCTTGGCTTTGAAACTGGTGAAAGCTTCGATACTGAAAACACACAAGATCATGGAAAACTGGTAAGACAACCTATCGCTTATAAATTTAATGGCAAATGCTTTAACTATAACAAGTATGGTCATAGAGAAAATCCATGTAGATCTAGAAATTATCAGAATGCCAATACACCCACCGGTCAATGTTCAAATTGCAACAAAATTGGTCATAATTTTGAAAATTGCAGAATGAATGTGAGATGTTATGTTTGTGGAAGATTTGGACACTTATCTAATCAATGCAGAACACAAACTGACATAGGTTATGGGAAAGCTATTCAAAAAAATAATGTGACTTGTTATGCCTGTAACAAAATTGGACATATTGCTAAATTTTGTAGAAGCAAGTCCTCATCGGTAAACAACAATGGTGCTAGTTTGAAAGGTAAAGAAAAGGTTGAAGAGGTAAAGAAAGAATTATCAAAACAATGGATCAGAAAATCATAACTAAATGTTGATAGGAATACTCCTCCACTAATAGAACAAAGTAACACTCCACCCGCACTCCACCGGCAGGAGAGTCTTCATCTAACTGAAGAAAATTTCTTTGAGGGTTTGGCAATCAAATGTGAAACATGCTATTATTCCCTCAGTTGATGGTGAGAAGTTGAAACTACTTCTATACTGGCAGATAAGTTAAGTCATTACTTAACCAGCAAGCATTAAATGTGGTGGTTGGCAAAATTAACCTTATAAATCACTGTTTTTGACTCCATTCTACTTCACTGAGCATTCAAACATTCAAAGAGCATGAAAAATCTAAGCAAAGACATTTCGAGAAAAGTAGCAAAGCAATTCAACAATCAATCATTCCTAAGATAGAGAAATGTATTTATAATCATGGCATCTTCTTCTGTACCTGAATTCATAGCAAACCCTACTATAGTCGAAGTAATCAAATGCCCTAGGCCTGTATTTAATTTAGTTCCTGAAATAGCTAAGAAGGATGATAATGTTGGTGCATTTTCTCAAACTCCCAAAGGTGTAGTTTTTGCAGAAGACCCTAGAATGTACATTCATTAGCTCATAGAAGAATTAGGTAATGAGGAAATTATGAACATGTATAAGACTGTAATTTGTGATGATTCTGGTAATGTGAAACCTAAACACAAAATAGTCAAAACCCTAGGATTCACTGAAATCCTCAGTATTCCGGAATTCCCTAAGGATGTTATAAGGATAGTTTTAAGTAGGGTTCATGGAGAATTTTTTTGGCTGGATTCAGTTCACAAAATAACTAAAGAGGCAGTAAACGTTGTGACAGGGTTACCCTCCACCGGTAATAGACCTGATAAGACAAAGAAGGTCTCAAATGACCTAGTGACTAACATGACAAGAGCAACACTTGACAAAAGATCCTTAAGAGTGAATGATGTAACCGACATCAATGTTAGATTAATTAGCATGATTTTAGAGTATAAAACAACACATGCAAATAGGTTAAATTTAGTTTCTAGTTTATGCATAAAGAGTGCTTATGATATGATCAAGGATAATGCAAAAATAGATGTGTGTGAATGGTTGAAGGATGAATTGATTGATAATCTTGGAAAGATCAAGAAAGACAAAAAGGGGACATTTAGATTTGGTAACCTACTTTTCTATTTAATGCTACACATAACAAAATAGGTGCCCATTATTGGGAAAAAAAATCTAGGTTTTAACATACTGGTAGGCAAACAACTGTCTGATTTACTACACAACATGGGTGAAAATAGAGAAAAGAATATAAATGAGTACTTTTAGGCATTAAAGGCCTGGATGAATACTAGAGTCAGACTTTCACAAGCAATTGTACATAAGTATAAGGATGACATATGCTTTGTTATTAGGAAGGATGAGATTTGGATGTTGGCAGTTGTCCCAAGAACCATTTGGGTTACTGAAATGGGTTATGAAACCGATGACAACATAATTGAAACATATGCAAAAGCCCTTCTGGAAGCACCTAAGGAGCCAAAGGAAGAGATATTTGGTAGTGCTAATACTATTGAGAATCAAGTTCAATCAAAGAAAAGAGTAAAGAAGGTAGAAGCAATAGTAAGAAGAGGATCTAGGCAAGCAAAGGCTATCAAAGAAGATGTACTTAAACAAACCAATATCACTAAAGATGAGTTACAAGCACAACAACCAGAAACTCATCTTTCACTGGTAGCAACTTCTTCAGAAAGTGACATGCCAGCTACATTTAAAAGAGTTGTGAGGAAAAGAGAACCTTCATCGGTATCCACACCTTCGCCTAGAAGAACCAAACAAAAACAATAGGTAGTAAGGTCCCCAGGTAAGAAGATAACTCCAAAGAAGGAAAAGTTAACACCAAAAAAAAAGACTCAACAAAATATTGCTCCAATTGAAAAACTACTAGATGAAATAACAGAGGATGGACAACTGAAAAACATCAACAAATTATATGATACATTATTAGTTGATGACAAGGAGTAAGTTGAAAACAGTGTAATTCTACACTTGGATATCTATAAGAAATTTTTGATGCAAGTTGTAGATGAAGTACTGGTAGAACTATTTAAGAGACTTGAAGATAGAAGGCAAGTTGTTGTAGAGCTTGACAAGAAAATAAAAATTGACAAACTACTTGTTGTTTATCCTGTTAACTCACCAAAGGAGATAGATGATATGATCTTAGAGGCTAATCGAACAATATTCTCAACTGCACACCGATATGTAGCACTTATGGTTGGTAGAGTAAATGAGGTTGCAGAGGAAACTGCTAATGCATGGGACATATTCCTTGTTGAGAAAGAAAAGCAGGAAGAGTATAGAAATCCTAAACCTATGAAAGTATATCAAAAAGATAAGGATAAGGGTAAAGGCAAGGTTGGTGGACCTCCAAGCATAAAAATAAAAGACAACTTATCCCCACCACCTCTGAATACTCCACCAGTAGTTACAACTGAAAGTCAACCAGCTAATGAAAGTATGGAGATACCACAAGAGGACACTAATCCAAACTCTGTGGTGTTATACACAGTTGACATTGATAATCAGAAAGTTAACATTTTGGTAGATAAGGACACAACTGGAAAGATAGATATGGTTAGTGAGTCATCGGTAACAAATAAAAAAGAAGGTAAACCGGTAGATGGTAACACAGAATAAGAAGCAGAGCAACAGTCTCCATCACAACAATAGGTTCACATAGAGTCAGTACCACCGGCATCAACTGAGAAAGACAAACCTTTGCTTAAGGAAATGGATACATAAACTAACCTACCAGAGGTCACCACAAGCAAGGATATTGCTCCCACCAGCGGGGTACAGAGTGTTGGCACTTCAACTGCAGGATTCAAATCAACTAATGTAACAGAAGTTCTTTTGGACTCCTTAAAGAAAATAACAGATTGTAGCTCACAAGCATACAAGGCTATAGATGATACAATTCCAGTTCTGAAGATGATAGCTCTAAAATGTAATGTAGATAATAAAGATTCTTTGAGTCAACTTGACACTTTGTCTAAGTATATTATTGAAAATACTGTGACAGTTGAACAAATAAAAGAGGAAGCATTCAAGGAGAGATTAGAGAAGGAAAAACACTTCTTTGAGGAACAAATAAAGAAGTGTACAAGGCAGTTTGACACACTTCTATTGGAATTATGTAGCACATTAAAGGAATTCAAAAATTTGTACATAAATACTTGTAAGACTAACTTTTTGATAGTTGATATAGACAAGAAGATCAACAAGATATAGGAGGAAATAAATCAACTAGCTGACAATTTCATTAACTCATCTGATTCATTATCAGTTTTTGAGCAGAAGATAAAAAAAGTTTTGAGGAAGAACTAGTTAAGTTGGAAAGAGAAAAGGAAAGAATAAAAAGTAAGGCTAAGGATCTTAAATGGAGACTAAGTCCACAACTGGACTACCACACCACCTTAAGGAAAGAAATATCTAATGCCCTGGTTCAAGGACAGAAAACACCAACATAGCAAATGCAACACCTCACTAGTACAGTTCAGAGGACATAGGCCACAATAAAAGATAACAAAAAGTTCATTGATAGATTGAATCTGGTTTTGGTAGATCTTTTTTAGATTGTAACCAACTGGTTACAAGGATGAAGCTGGAAACCACACTCACTTGACACTTTGACAACCTTTGTCATTGATGCCAAAGGGGGAGTAGTGGTATGAGAAAAATCAAATAACTTAAGGATCATCTGCTCAGGGGGAGCACACACTTTTGGTAACAATTTTTGGACTTCAATTTTTGGATACACTTTTGAATTTTTCTCATGGGTGTTGTCATCAATGCCGAAGGGGGACATTATTGGCAAATGCACACTCCAATGAGACATTGTAGGTGATTGAAGGTTTTGTCATTGATGGAAACCTTACAATCCTATGACACCGGCAAGGCAATCCACCGGCACCAGCAAAGTCAAATTCTAAACTGGCACATAGAGCACCGACACCGGCAGTGAAAGGAAGCATACCAACACAAAAGCTGACATGAATTTTGTTTGTAATTTATTTTGTTTATTATTGTAAAATCTTTGTAAGCCGACTTGGAAAATTGTAAAATGACTCATATATATAAGAGATCATTGTAGAACAATTAAGTAAGTATGAAGGAATGTAATTAGGCAAAATAAGGCAGACTTATTATGCAAATTATAGGTTAAAGGTTTATATATGAAGCAGAGCTATAAACCGGTACTAGATCTGGCATAGTAGATGCTATTTTAAAGCAGTACACGACATTGGATTTATATAATCCATTTTGTAAGTCAATGAGACTTCCCATTTTGTAATTGAGCAGTGAGCTCTAGGCACTTGGCCTTCTTGCATGTGCAGACCCCTCTTGTAGCAGCAATATTCTCTTATTGGCTAGTAAGTGAATATTGTGGGTCACAAATCCCACTGATGTTTTTCCCACACTAGGTTTCCTCATTAAACTACTGTGTTATGGTGTGTTTCTCATGTGGTTGCTGTTATCTTTGCTTACTGCATTATTTCTTGTTTATCGGTATACAATATTAATATGCTTTACATGTTTTAAGTCAAGAAAATATTATAACTAGTTAGATATTGATTCACCCCCCCTCTCAGTATCTGTGGGAATCCTAACATACTATCTGCAATAGTACCATCTGATTGTGGTTAAGGTTTCCCATTATGATTTTTCCCCTTACAGCGTTTCCAAGTACAAATATTGGTGTTATGTGTTGTGGATGACTTTGTCCTTTTGTTTCATGCATTAATCTTTATCGGTATTACAATTAACTGATAAAACTGTCTACCGGCATTAAAGACTGGTTTACTGGTATTAAGCATTAAGTTGGTAAAGTTGTTTTTGGTTTGAATTTGTTAGACAACTGATTCTCACCCCCCCCTCTCAGTTGTCTTTGGGACCTAACAATGGCAACATATGAATGTGAAAAACAATCAATGTAAAGAAAATAAGACATCTCCATGAAACTCCCCCTAATATCAAGACTTAGAAATAAGTTTTTCACATGATCTATCTCCCCTTTTGAAAATAATGCCAAATTTTTCAAAATAGAAAACCAAAAAGAAACATGAATCTCTCTCAAAATCATTGACTACTTCAGTAGAGGGGCAACACCAACTCACCAATCCAGATATAGAGATAAAGCTCAACTCAATGCATCTAGTTCTCATTGGGAGGGGTGGATACCCCTAACTTGTCTCTCAAATAGATAAATGTATTTATAGGCAAAGGTTAATTGAAAATATCAACAATTTTTTTCTTTGTAGATACATACTCTAGCTTCACCTTCTCTTCTTGGAAATGTGCCTTGAATTAACTTGATTTGTGCTCAGACTGATCGGAGTAACCTATCCTGATGGAATAGTTGTCGGTGTGACTCTTGCCGATGGGCCGATGGAACCCTCTTCTTGTGATCGACTATTAGGTGTGCAAGTCCGAGATGATCCAACTATTGTCGCTATACCGTGATGGAAAGATGATCGAAAGTTATTCCCCGTAGCTTGGTGACAAAGAATGTGCAAAAAGAAGCAAGTTAAAGACCATGCAGGTTGAAGGTGGATCAATGATTGTCACTATACCATTATGGCGAGATGCACAAACATTATACATCATGGCTTGGCGACCAAGTGGTGGGGCCCAACAAGAGAGCAGCTTAGGTGAGATAACGGTCGAGCAGATCAAGGAATATCCAACACTGGTCGCTAGGTCACGATGTTCAATTGCTCGATAGAATATTTATCGTAGCCCAACGATAAAGAAGAGCTTCATTCTAGGTGGTAAGTGAGGTCGTGCTAAGGTGGTAGGTCAAAGACTCCAGAGCCAATCAGGAAGTGACACGTGGTATAAGTGAGTGGTCTAGGTGAGATAAGGGTCACACAAATCGAGAAGATCCAATGACAGATCTGGGGAAGATCAACGGTGGAGTAAACTTCTAGGATTATCAATGGTTGTCGCTATACCAAGGTTGTGAGGTACCCGAAATGGTATTCCTCATGACATGGTGACCAAGTGGTGGGACCTGGTAGGAGAGCGACTAAGGCGAGTTAAAGACTGAGCAAATCACAAATGATCAGATGGTGATCACAGAAGATTCAATGATGGTCGCTAGGTCGTGATGGGAAATTGCTTGTTATACTTTCCATTGTGACCCAGCGACAAAGAAAAAATTCATTTCGGGCTGTTAGTGAGGTCATGCTAAGGTGGCAGGGTAGGGACCTCGGAGCCAATCAGGTGGTGCCATGTAGTGGAGCTGGATTAGTGGAGTTGTTGGTTCATTGGGAGATCAAAGCAATGCTTTTGTGGTCTTTCTGATGGTTGATGGATGAGAGACTGACTACAGGTGTGTGCTCGAACCCGAGTCCAAAAGATAAACACTTGGACATTGAAGATGGTCTTGTTGGTGGATATGAATACAAACCAACTTGAATTCCTAGTGCATGTGGGATATTATGTTTCCTATGAATTCAGACTGACACAGACGGTTAGACTTCAAACCATTGGTACAGTTTCTGAGATGAGTTGGTGATAATCGGATATATGTTACCATTGGATAACTATGGTGTAATATTGATAGCGTGAGTCAATTGTAGTGTCTAGTTTGTGATAATCTGAGAATGAATACCTATAGTTGTAGACTAAACTTTATTGTAAATTCATTTACTGGAAATAAAGTGTTTCAACTATTGGTGGTGGGTTTTTTCCCGAAAGGGTTTTCCCACGTAAATCTTGGTGTTCTGTCTCTGTGTTGATTCTATGTGTTTTGTCAATATTGTTCTTAACATTCTGTAAAAGTTTTAAACTGCATTCTTTCATGATCTTCCCTATTAATTGACATTAGGAAGGTGTTTACACTCTATGCTTTCCTTAAAAGTGGTATCAGAGCTTGGTCCATTTTGTTATCCTTGTTGGGTAGGGTTAGATTTTTATGTTAGTTATGTTTTAGTGGGAGTCTTACAGAGTGTCTACTTGTTTGTTTTACAGGTTAAAATGGTGAGCACCTCAAGGCGCATAGACATGGAAAAATTTAATGGTTCTAGTTTCAAACTATGGAAACTCAAGATGGAAGACTTGTTGGTCAACCGAGACCTTTGGATTGCTATGTCTGGGTAGAAACCTATAGGCATGAAGCAAGAGGATTGTGAATTAGCTGACCGAAAGGCAAGGGGTCTAATCAGGTTATGTCTTGTTGATTCTGTTCTATTAAACATCCATGAGGAGAAGACCGCACATCTTCTTTAGAATAAGGGAGATATTTATCAAGGCAAGTCCTTGGTGGATAAACTTTTCTTGAGGAAGAATTTGTAATCTCCGAAGATGGATGCAGGAACACCATTGGTAGACCACTTGAATACATTCAACATGGTTCTTGCACAGTTAACTTCTATTGGCGTGACCATTCAGGAAGAAGAATGTCGCATGCTATTGTTGTGTTCATTGCCTGACTCTTGGGATCACTTAGTGATGGCTATCAGTAGTACTACAACCCAGATCAAGATGGATACTATGGTTAACACTCTTTTGTCAGAAGAAATGAGAAAGAAGTCTTTTGAGACAAAAAAATATGCACTTTCTGTTTGAGGCAGACCGTAGGACAAAGACAAGAAGAAAGGAAAGAAGTCCAAGTCCAAGTCTCAAGAGCGATCAAAATCTCTAGGCAAGAAGTCAAAGGTGAAGTGCTGGAATTGTGGGCAAAAAGGGAATATCTGAAAGGATTGCAAGGAGGAGAAGAAGAAGAAGTATTCTAACACTGAATCTTCTCAGAGTGATACAGATGCATTTGTAGTAGCCCTAGTAGTGCCTACCTCAGATGACACTTGGTTAGTAGATTCTGGCACATCTTTTCACATGACCTCCCACAAGGAGTGGTTCTCAAAGTATGAACTGTATACTAGTGGAAAGGTATACTTGACTAGTGATTCTACGTTGGAGATTTTAGGGAGAGGCAAAATTAAAATTCAATTCCCAGATGGTAGAGTGAAGGGGATCAATGGAGTTCTTCATATACCATGTCTAGCAAGAAACCTTCTCTTTGTAAGTAAAATTAATGATGTTGGAGTACAAGTTACATTTGTATCTATTGGTTGCAAGATGACTAGGGGTTACATTGTATTGGCAAAGGGTGATCGCATTGGTAAACTATATAAGTTAAATGCTGAACCTATATGTTGTAATGTAACCTCTGAAAAGTCAGTTAAGACAACTATAATGATGTATAATGCTAATTCATTGAAAGCTAAACTTCCTACTAAGAAAACAATGCTCTGGCATAATAGGTTAGGCCACATAGGTGAAAAAGGTTAAAAGCTTTGAAGAATAAGAATCTAGTTGAAGGTCTGGATGATTGTAGTTTTGAGTTCAATTTTGCAAACACTGCATATATGGAAAACATAACCATGTTTAGTTTTATTCCAGTTCTCATAAATCTTTTGACATTCTAGATTGTTTACTCTGATGTATTTGGTCTAGTAGAGGTTCCTCCTCTATCTAAGTCTAAGTATTGTGTATGTTTTGTAGATGATTATTCAAGAAGGGGATTTGTGTACTTTCTTAAAAGTAAATCAGAAGTGTTCAGTCAGTTTAAGGAGTTTAAGAACATTGTTGAAAATCAGACTAGGAGAAGGATTAAATGTTTAAGAACATACAACTGTGGTGAATACTGTAGTGCAGATTTTGACAAGTACCATGTTGATCATGGAATTAAGAGACATTAGACTGTACCTTACACTCCACAACAAAATGGAGTTGCTAAAAGGTTGAATCGGTCTCTAATGGAGAAAGCAAGAACCATGTTGAGCAGAGTTGGGCTGGAACAAAATTTTTGGGCTGAAGCAGTTGCTACAACATGTTACCTACTGAATTGTTCTCCTACTTCAGCATTGGTTGACAAAATACCTATGGAAGCATGGTCTGGTAAGAAACCTTCTTAAAGGCACCTTTGGGTTTTTGGTGTAGAGGCATATGCTCATGTGCCTGATGTTAATAGGTCTAAGTTGGATAACAAAGCTGTGAAATGTATCTTGATTGGCTATGGAGTTGGTGTGAAAGGATACAAACTTTGGAATCCAATGACTGGTAAGGTTATGTACAGCAGAAGTGTGACTTTTCATGACCTAAAACCTATGTCACTAGATCACAACATAGGAAAGCAAGGAGAAGCTAAGGTTAAAATTCCTCCAGCTAAGGAAGAATCTCCAGAGATACCTTAAGATGAGGAGAGTTCAAGTTGTTCAAGTAATGCTGAAGAAGAACATGATGATGAGCCTCTTGTTGAATCTCAAGAAGCCTCAACACCAGAGTTGAGAAGATCTACTCAAGAGAGGCGGAAACCTAATAGGTATACACCTAATAAGTACAGTCACTCTATGTTGAATGTTAATTGTGCTTATGCTTTACTTGCAGATACTGATGAGCCTAGGATTGTCAAAGAAGCTATTAAAATGCCTGATTCAGATTCCTGGTTGGAAGCCATGAATGATGAAATGTCATCATTGGATAAAAATGGAACTTGGGATTTTGAGCCATTGACTAAAGTCAAAAATCCTGTAGGCTGGAAGTGGGTGTTCAAAAAGAAGTATGGTCCAGCATTGACAAGTACAAAGTAAGACTAGTTGCAAAGGGGTATTCTTAAAAGGAAGGTATTAACTATGGAGAGATCTTTTCTCCTATGGCTAAGCTGACATCTATCAGATTTCTCTTGTCACTTGCAATAGCATATGATTGGGAGATTGAGTAGATGGATGTGAAGGCAATGTTTCTTCATGGTGATCTTGAAGAAGAGATTTATATATCTCAGCCTGAGCATTTTGTGGAAAAAGGTAAAGAACACTTGGTTTGCAGACTCAATAAGTCTCTGTATGGTTTGAAATAGTCTCCTAGAATGTGGTATCAAAAGTATGATACATTTGTTTTGTCCTTGGGATTTGTGAGATCAAAAGTTGATCATTGTGTTTACTACAAAACTAAAGGTGATATGATTCTTATCATAGCTTTGTATGTAGATGACATGTTGTTCATAGGAAATACATAAGGTATGATCTCAGATTTAAAATCTCAGTTATCTATGAAATTTGAAATGAAGGACTTAGGAGCAGCAAATTACATTCTGGGAATGGAGATCAAAAGGGATAGATCTAAGAGGAAACTTTGGCTCAGCTAGAGAAAATATATAGCCAATGTTCTTGACAGGTTTCATATGTCTGACTGTAAATCATAGGTTGTTCCAATCTTGCAGGGAACTAAGCTATTTGTGCTTGATAGTCTAAAACCTCCAAAAGAGATTGCTAACATGAATAACATCCCTTATGCAAGTTCTATTGGAAGCTTGATGTATGCTATGATTTGTACAAGACCAGACATTTCCCAACCAATGGGAGTACTGAGCCATTTTATGTCAAATCCAAGAAGGCCGCATTGGGATGTTGTAAAGAGGGTGTTTAGATATCTGAAGGGAACTTCAGATTTTGCTTTGTGCTATCATGGTCATTTTGATGATTCAAATAAAGCTCTCAATGTATGTGCTTTTTTGGATTCTGATTGGGTAGGAGACATAGACAACAAAAGATCCACCAGTGATGTTTTTGGTATGAATGGTGGAGTAATTAGTTGGATGAGCAAGTGGCAATCTCTAGTCGCTTTGTCCACTACAAAGGTAGAATACATGGCGGCCACACATGCTTGTAAAGAAGCTATTTGACTGAGGTGTTTGAGTTCAGATATTGGTTTTGATGTGGGGCAGGTTGAAATTTGGAGTGACAGTTAGAGTGCCATATGTTTGGCAAAGAACCCTACTTTCCATGCTAGAACGAAGAATGTTGATGTTCAGTATTGCTTTTTTTGTGACATGGTGGAAGATGGAAAAGTTTATCTTAACAAGATAGACACTGTGGAAAATGTTGTAGATGCCTTGATGAAACCTATGAGCACTCACAAGTTTAGGTGGTGTTCTAATTCTATGGGTCTTGATACCCATGTTTCACAGTAACATCTGGAATGGTAATTGGTCCAGTGAATTCCTCATCAAGTGGGAGTTTGTTGTAAATGTGCCTCAAATTAACTTGACTTGTGCTTAGACTGATCAGAGTAACCTATCTTGATGGAATAACTATCAGTGTAACTCTTGCTGATGGGCCGATGGAACCCTCTTCTTTTGATCGGCTATTGGGTGAGCAAGTTTGAGATGATCCAACAACTATCACTATACCACAATGGGAAGATGATCGAAATTTATTCCCTATGGCTTGGCGACAAAGCACGTGCAAAAAGAAGTGAGTTAAAGACCATGCAAGTTGAAGGTGGATCAATGACTATCTCTATACCACTATGGTGAGATGCATGAATGTTATCCATTGCGGCTTGGTGACTAAGTGGTGGGGCCCAGCAAGAGAGCAACTCAGGTGAGATAATGATCGAGCAGATCAAGGAAGATCCAATGGTGGTTGCTAGGTCATGATGGGAAACTGTTTGATATAATATCCATCATGACCTAGTGACAAAGAAGAGCTTCATTCCGAGCGGTTAGTGAGGCCATGCTAAGGCAGCAAGACAGGGACTGCAAAGACAATCAAGAAGTGATACGTGACATAAGTGAGCAGACCAGGTGAGATAAGGGTTATGCAAATCGAGAAGATTTGACAATAGATATGGGGAAGATCAATGGTGGAGTAAAATTCCAGGACTATCAGTGGCTGTCGCTGTACCGAGGTTGTCAGGTGCCCGAAATGCTATTCCTTGCGACATGGCGACCAAGTGGTGGGACTTGGCAGGAGAGAGGCTAAGGTGAGTTAAAGGCCAAGCATATCGTAGATGATTGGATGATGATTACAGAAGATCCAATGGTGCTCACTAGGTCACGATGGGAAATTACTTGCTAGACTTTCCATCATGACCCAGCGACAAAGAATAGCTTTATTCCAAGTGGTTAGTGAGGTCGTGCTAAGGTGGTAGGGCAGGGACCCCAGAGCCAATCAGGGGGTGCCATATGGTGGAGTTGCTGGTTCATCAGGAGATTAGAGCAATGCTTTGGTGGTCTTTCTGATGGCTAATGGAGGAGAGATTGACTACGGGTGTGCACTCGAACTAGAGTCCAAAAGATAAACACTTGGACTTTGAAGATGGTCTTGTTGGTGTATATGAATATGAACCAGCCCAACTGCCTGGTGCATGTGGGATATTGTGTTTCCCATGAATGCAGACCGACGCAAACAATTAGACTTCAAACCGTTGTTGCAGTTGCTCAGATGAACTATCGGTAATCTGATATATGTAGTCATTGGACAACTATGGTGTAATACTGATAGCATGAGTTGATTGTAGTGTCTAGTTCATGAGAATCTAAGAATGAATACCTATAGTTGCAGACTGAAAATTTATTGTAAATTCATTTACTAGAAATAAAGTGTTTCAACTATTGGTGGTGGGTTTTTTCTTGAAAGGGTTTTCCCACGTAATTCTTTGTGTTCTATCTTTGTGTTGATTCTATGTGTTTTGTCTATGTTATTCTTAACATTCTGTAAAAGTTTTAAACTACATTCTTGCATGATCTTCCCTATTAATTGGCATTAGGAAGGCATTTCTGTATTGTGCTTTCCTTACAAAATGCACTAGATTGATGAAACTCAATGCATCTAGTTCTCATCAGGAGGGGTGGATACCCCTAACTTGTCTCTCAAATAGACAAATGTATTTGCAAGCAAAGGTTTAGTGAAAATATCAACAATTTGTTCCTTTGTAGATACATACTCTAGCTTCACCTTCTCTTCACCGACTTTCTCTCTCAAGTAATGATATTTGATTGACACATGTGGAGTCTTTGAATGTTGTACCAGATTCTTTGACATGTTGATAGCACTAGGATTATCATAGTATAACAGTAGGCTCATGATAAATAACTTTGATATCCTTCAACATTTGCTTCATCCAAACTACCAGAGTACAATTACTAGCAGCAACAATGTCCTTAGCTTAAACAATAGATAGAGACACTAAATCTTGTTTCTTGCTAGCCCATGAAACCAATTTCTTACCCAAAAAGAATACTCCAGTGGTAGTGCTCTTTTGGTCATCAACATCACCAGCCCAATCAACATCAATATAGGCACAAATAATGAAATCATCATTCCTAGGATACCATAATCCATAGTCTATAGTTCCCTTTAGGTATCTAAATATCCTCTTCATAGCAATGACATGACTCTCTTTAGGATCAACTTGATATCTAGCAGACATGCACACAACATGCATAATGTCTAGCCTAGTCCGAGTATGATACAACAGTCCACCAACCATAGATTTGTTCAAACTCTAATTAGCTTTAGGAGATTCATCATTCTGGGACAATTTACAACTAGTCACCATAAGAGTTCCAACCAGTTTGGAGTCATCTAATGCAATATTATTCAGCAATTCCTTCACATGCCTAGTTTGAGATATGAATATACCTTTTCTGGTCTGTGTAATCTTCAAACCTAAGAAGAATTTCATCTCACCAATCATAGACATCTCAAATTCTTTCTGCATATCACTAACAAAATTCATGCTCAAGTTATCATCACCACCAAAGATTATATCATCAACAAAGACTTCAATAATCATGATGTTATCATTTTCTATCTTAAAGTAGAGATTGTTGTCAGCAACACCTTTACCATATCCTAATTTCAACAAGTACTTATCTAGTCTAGCATACCAGGTTGTAGGATCTTGTTTTAGTCCATAAAGAGATTTCTTCAACTTACATACCATGTCTCTAACATTCGATAGTTAAAATCCATCAAGTTGTTCAATGTAAACTTCTTCCTCAAGATCATACTTTTCATGCTTCTCATATCTATCATTCCTATCATGCTTATCAAACTTATCATGTATGTCATACTTAGCCATTCTCTTCAGACATATAGAAGAAAAATGTCTTATCTTATTACAAGAAAAAAATTTCAAGGGCAACTTTCCACCATACTAACCGACAACTTTAGGCAATCTATGTGAAATCAGTGCTTCAATCTCATCAAGCTCTCTTTCTTTCTCTGCTATCTCTCTTCTTTCTCTTTCAAATATGGATATCCTGTACTCATCAGGATCATATTTCTTCTTACCAGATACCAATGCAATCTCAGTCTTTCCATGTGATTCTCCAAGTTCGCTCAACTCAAATGTAACAGGCTTTCCAACCAGCATATCTCTTGTCATAGTAGTCACACTCCAGATCTCATCAATAGTAACCACCTTATGTTTATAGGAAGGAGGCAAAGATCTCAATTCCTTAGCAACAATTTAATCTTCCTCAATAGTTCCACTGACACATATGATACCTAGGACAAGGTCATTCACCTTAACCATAAAAGAGTGTATGTTCTCATCATTTCCCATCTTCAATGTATCATATTTTCCTTTTAAGCTCTATAACTTACTTTCAATTGACTATCACCTTCATATAGGATCTCTAGATTCTCTGAGATCTCATGTGCAGTCTGAAGTCCCATAATATTTGTCATTTTCAGAATCAGTCAGGGACTTAAGCAATGCTTTCTTTGCTTTGATGTTATATTCTTCTTCCTTAACTTCATCAAGAGTTGATGGTCCATTCTGAGGAACAACATAGACATTCTTAGTAATATTCTAGTAATCCTGTCCAAGACATTTTAAGTGCACCTCCATCTAGCTCTTCCATATAGTATACTTACTTCCATCAAACCTTAGAGTGTTCTTCTTGAAAAGAATACCTTGAGATGTTGTCCCAGATCTCCTCAAGTGATTAAGCTTCTACCAGAGGATCTAGCTCTGATACCAATTCTTAGTAGCAATCAAGAAGGAAGATTAGGAGGGTGGGGGGGGTGAATCAGTCTTCACTAGATCAAATAAAATTAACAACACAACACACAACACCAAGATTTTTGACATGGAAAACCCAATTAAGGTAAAAACTATGGTGGGAACCTACCCATAGTAAGATGATACTCTGCAGTAGTATGTGAAAATATTACAATGGGGAATGGACATGCATTTAGGCACATTGCCTAGAGCTCACTGCTCAAAAGATATATGCCCAGAAGGCTACAACCCTAAGGGAAGTCTCACTGACTTAGAATATGATTGAGACTACAATCGAGAAGAAAGGAACTGCAATGATAGCATCTATGAATGCCTAATGACAGTTCTGGTTAAGCACAGTTGTTTGCTTTGCAACA
Organism: Cryptomeria japonica; assembly: GCF_030272615.1. Taxonomy (NCBI): domain Eukaryota; kingdom Viridiplantae; phylum Streptophyta; class Pinopsida; order Cupressales; family Cupressaceae; genus Cryptomeria; species Cryptomeria japonica. Next base: position 647,923,161 of record NC_081415.1, read on the forward strand.
CCAATCTAACCTCAACACTTTGCTGAATGTTAATTATCTTGTTCATACAATTACCTCTCTTTGATAATGCAGACACAATACTGACACCTAAATTACATAAATATTTCACAGATATATACAAATAATCAACCTTGATAACAAGGTCAGCTAAACCCTCAATCCTCAACTCATAATTATAAAAAATACATTACATGATACAAAGATCGATCACCAGACCAATATAATGATTTAAATTACATAACATGGACCTAATTCAAAGTCCCAAATGATCACATCCACTGGAAATCATGCCAAGATCAACTGCAATGCATTACACCACCAGAAATATCGTATAACATGAAAATCAACATGAGTTGATGAAGACCATGAAAAAATTGCACAATGATCAATGTGGATCACCAAAAAAAATAGGAAACAACTAGGAAACACCAACAAGCATGTTAGAACCATCCAAAACAGTTGCATCAACACCACTTTTCAAATCTTCATCTATCAACATCTAGAAATCTCAAGAACACAACCAATCAACAACTGTCACGAAGAAAGATAACTTATGGAGCACCGAATCACAAACCATTTGAAATAAAGATACACAAGATCATCCAAAACAATATCCCAAAGTCTCAGCACAAGATCTGATCACACTAAAATATACCAGAGGAAATACTAGATTCTGTAAGACAATGATCAACATAGCCAAACTACAAAACTGGATCAGAAGATTTTCCCAAACTCACCGAAATAAATCACAGGAATATGTTGACATCAATGACAACAACATATCCTAGCAGAAGAAATGACAATAACCATATCCAACAATCTTCCCAACAATAACAAATCTACCCAGAGTAAGATGATGCTCTGTAGTAGTATGTGAAAATATTACAATGGGGAATGCACATACATTCAGGCACACTGCCTAGAGCTCACTACTCAAATAATATTTGCATGAAAAGCTTCAACCCTTAGGGAAGTCTCACTGACTTATAATAAGATTCAGACTACAATTCAGAAGAAATGAACTAAAAGAATAATGTCTCCAAATGCCTAATTATAGTTTTGATTAAGCACAAATGTCTGTTCTACAACACCAATCTCACCAGAAACTCAACACCGAAGGATAAATAACTTGTTCGCACACTAATGCCTCTGATAATGTAGATACAACATCGACAAACAAACTACATGACTATATCACTTATATATTCAATTCATCAACCTTAACAACAAGGTCGGCTAAACCCTCAACCCTCAATTACAAAACTATATCACACGATACAAAGATTGACCAACCAGCTAATATAATAATTTAAATAGCATAGCATGATCTTAAATCAAATTCCCAAATGATCACATCCACCGAAAATCACTCCAAGATCAACGGCAACATGCTACACCACCAGAAATGCTGCATAACATGCAAATCATCACCGGTTGATAGAAACCACCAAAACCTTGTACACTAATCAATGCAGATCACCAAAAAAATAGGACATGACCTGGAATCACCAAGAACAACTGCACCAGCACCACTTTTCAAATCTTTATCGATCAACATCTGAAAGATCAAGAACACAACCAATTAACAACTATCATGAAGAAAGGTAACTTGCAGAGTACCAAATCATGATCCATCTGAAATGAAGATACACAAGAGCATCCAAAATAATATCCCAAAAACTCAGCAGTAGATCTGATCATGCCAAAATATACCGAAGGATATACCAAACTCTGCAAAACAATGATCAACAAACCATCACTACAAACCAAATCATAAGGTCCTCCCAATTTGCAATCACCGGAACAATACACAAGAATATGTTGACATTATTGACAACAACATATCCTAGAAACATCAATGCATGACAATATCCAATATTGGAGTGCTAATCAAGTATCATATTAAGAGATTTAACAATAATACTGATGAGTATAAGAAGCAATATTGGGGATTGTTTAAAAGTTCTCAAATAATAAAGCAAGATAGAGGGAGGTCCATAGTGAGTTAGTCATGAAATACAAGAGTGAGATACATTTTTGGTGAGTAAAGATAAGTATTATATTGAGGCTATTGATTCGAGGATAGCATGGTTGTCCAAGTTACCTTATGAATCATCTTTGGAAAAGGTAGAGAAGAATATTGTCACTTCATTGAAATTGGAGGTTGATCTAGATGAAAACAGATTTGAAAATACTATAGAGATTTTGAATAAAATAATCAAGGAGAAAGTGGACAAAGGACATCCAAAGGGAATGTAGCAGCTCTTTCAAAAGATAAATTTTCATACAGTTGTAGAGGTATTTGGAAAGATGGCTTTGAGGAGGACTAGGTCAATCTTAGCCTCTCCTCTAGTAGAAAATGGTTCCTATGGAACCCCATCTAGATTGGTGGAAAGTGGAAAGAAAGGACCAAGACCCAAGTAGAAGAATAATAGAGGAAAGAAAGGTCCACAACATGTGATTGAGAAACTTGATAACAACACCAATGAGAAGGTTGAAAAAAGAAAATTGGCAACCAAGAAGAGGCCATGAAGAAAAATATCAAGATTGAGATGATGAGAGTGAAGAGGACAAGGTACCTCTTTGTGAAAGGAAAAGAACTTTGTTCTCTTTAGTATATAACATTGACAGGAAGTGGAAGAAAATGAAGAAACAATTGGTGAAGAATAAGAAGTTAGGTACTCCTTTGGTTGATCTTAATTATCAACCACTTGATTTAGATAGTTTAATACATGTTATTTGTGTACACAATTCTTTAGAGGAGACTATAGGGTTATATGTTGATTCCCCTGAAGATGATAGGTGTAGCATCCTAAAATTATATCTCTTGAAATTTTGACCGCATTTGGGGCCCTCACCTTAGTGTTTTAATCTTCATGCTTGATCGAGACCCATTTATGCCTCCCCCATGCACCAAACTCCATATTTTCATACTTTACCTTGAAGGACCCCTTGTCGTTGCCCTAAATTGAGGTAGGACCAGACCGTGGCACCATGGTCCTACCTAGGACAATGACGCCATGCCATGGTCCTCCTCAATTGGGCCCTAATTTGAACCCTTGGCCCTATCTCAAATTTGAGTGGGAAAATTTTCCCCATGTCAGCTTATGTTAGAAAATCAATATGTTTGATGATAGGAAAGTATATAAGGAGGTCTTCCCCTCTAATTTGGGTAGAAGGCAATAAGGTGAAGATGATCATAAGGCAAGGAGACTACATTCAAGCATTCAAGCATTAGTGGTAACTTTAAGAAACCCGCTCCCAAAAAATTGTATAAAATTTTGGTGAATATTTAATTTATAAAAAAAAAATGATTATTTTAATTGGTGAATTTTTCCTTTTTTTTAAGAAAAATATTAATTTTATTGGCGAATTTTTTTATATCATTTTTTTTGGTAGAAAATATTGGCGAATCATGGAAAATAATAAGAGTGTGCATTAATTAAAATTGCAAATCCTTTCATTTAAAAAAATAGTTTTTTATAGAAAAGTAAAGGCCTAAAGGTGGAAATCATTAACAAGTTTAAGGGGTAGAATCTACTTTATTTAGTTTCTATCATTAACTTAAATTAATCTAATAGACCTCTTTGTATTTTGTCAGATAAAATGTACCAACAATTTGTAATACTCATGGGGCCAAAAATGGATTTTAGACGATTGATTTTCATTGAGGTCATTACAACTTGTAGGTACAATTTACCTCATAGAATACAATTAAGGTCATTAGATTATTTTAAATCAATGGTGGCAACTAAAGATTGTTGATATAACCTTAAAATAACTAATAATTATGATATATTATAGGTGAATTAATTTAGATTTCTACAATATATTATAAAATGTTGGCAAATATGATCCAATATGTATCAAATATTGTGGCGATATTTGAGTTAAAAAAAATAAAAAAATTCTTTGGCGATTTAAATAATAAATAAAAATTTGTAAAAATGTGGCAATTCGAGTCACCTCAAAATCTGAACTTATTAGTCAAATCTTGATTCCCAAATTTCAAAAAATAGCCATTTGGTGAATATTAGCCACTAAAATTTTCACTGTCAAGCATTCTTCATGGTTGCATATTCTTCATCTATCCATTGGAGCAACATTGCATCATTCATTTGCAAGCATGTGTGTGTGTTAGGGTTTTGTCATGTTCATGCCATTTCATACAATATATGTAATTACATTCAAGAAGAAAAGCATCATTATCAGTCATTGCAAATCTAAGGTATACCTTTCCATTATTTACTTCAATATTTGCAATATTTCATTCAAGGTTGATTCCAAACCAGCACTTGACCAAAGGAAAACCCCTATTCCCAACACATTTCCCTTTCCTTCTGTGTGCAGGAAGTGGGTGTGCAGTCATGCCTCTAGAATTAAGCTTTATTTGCAAAGATAGAAAAACCCTTTTCAACACATGGAAAGTTCGGAGGACCAAGATGGTGGGCATCCTGGTCCAGACACACAGTACCTGCTACTTTTGACAATTTTCGCAGAGTAGCTCTGAATCATCTCATACTTCTCAGAGCCAAGTGCACGACAAAACCCTAAACTTATAGCTCACTATTTCCACATATTTTCCTTCAAATCTCAATATTTTACACTATTTTAGTAATCCAACTTACAAAAGAAGAAAACCCAAATCAATCAAATTCACTTAGTATCCAATCCTTGTCTCATTTAGGATTGGATCTAGTGGATTAATCTCCTCTTTTGAATGTAAAGTCCTCGAAGTGAAAATTGCCTTAGTAATTTCTCCCTTCCATGTGGTGAATTTGCTAAGCTCAAATTTTCCACTTTACATTTTGGTGAACCTGACTCCTTACACCATTAATTCTGATTTTTGTTTTCAGATCTAAGTGTATGCAATTTAAAATTCAAAATTTCATTTACAAGTTTGATTTGCTTGCAAATTTAAAAAATTTAGAGGTTAATTTCACTAAAACCCTAATTTTTAAATTCAAAATTAACCTTGTGATTTTTTTTGATAAATTATTTCAGATCTACGTACCTTTTCAATTTCAAAATTCAAATTTCATCTACAAGACAAATTTCCCAATTAAATTTTAAAATTAAGTGTTTAATTTCAAAAACCCTAATTTAAAAATTTTTAAAAAATTGAGCTTGTAGGTTGTTTAAATTTTGAATTTCCCTATTCAAATTTGGTTGTTAATTTCAATTCAAATTCAAAATTTCAATTTCCAATTTAAATTTTAAAATTAAGTGGTCAATTAAAAAGACCCTAATTTTTAAATTTAAATTAATTTTTTAATTTCCAAATTCCAATCTTAGATCTATTTTAAAATTAAGTGGTTCTTTCTATAAGACCCTAATTTTGAATTTAATTTTCTTGTGGACAATTCAAATTTAAATTTTAAAATTAAGTGATTAATTAAAAAGGCCCTAATTTATATATATAAATTAACCTTATGCATTTCTCAATTTTGCATTAATTATTTCAATTTCCAAATTACAATCTAGATCTAATTGTAAATTTAAATTCTAAAATTAAGAGGATCTTTTTACAAAGCCCTAATTTTCAATTTAAATATTCTTGTGGAGAATTTTCCATTTAAATTTTAAAATTATGTGGTTAATTAAAAGAGCCCTAATTTTTAAATTTAAATTGATTCTTTCAATTATGAAATTCCAACATTTCAATTTTCAATTTTAAAATTAAGAGGCTATTTTCACAAGGCCTTAATTTTAAAACTCAATCTCTTTTGGATAATTTTAATTTTAAATTAAGAGATTAGTTTTACATAATCTTAATTTTAAATTTAAATTTCCTAGAGAATTAATTTTATTCTTTCAATCAATTTGTTTATTTAATTGAATAATCATTTTTCTAAAATTTTGTATTATTCAATTATTTTGCAAGTTCCAAATTTCAACATTCAACTTTCAACTTTCAACTTCCAAATTTCAAATTTCATTTCATATTTTTCAATACAAAAAAATAACAAATTAAAAAAAAAATTTGTTTTATGTATTTTGTGTGTTTGCATGATTAAGTTTATTTTATTGCAATAGTTAGCATTTCTTTTACAAATGTGCAATTACTCTTTGCAAGATTATCATGCCTTTGACAATCCATTTGCTTATAATGATTATCCTTTTGAATAAGTATATAATAGAGAAGAACTTGAGGAGGCCCTTGCTGGTGTCCTTTATCCTAAGCCTTCTAAACCATCCTTTTTCAAAAGGTTAATCAACATAATGTGTAAGGTATTTAGTAGTGATGTGATCGATGAAACTTTTGATGACTTCATCCTTCCCTCTAAATCATCCTCTAAATCTCCAACAATTCACAAGGATATTGTCATGCATGACAATCCACTTTGTGAACCTTTACCTTCTATTAATCCTATTTATGAATAATCTTTTGTGATAAAAGAAGTTGATGTGATGGACAATCCTCTTTATCAAGCTTTACCTTTTAGAGATGATACCCTAATAAACCATGAATATTCCTCTCCTAAATATTCTCTTGTTCATGAGGATACTTTGGTGAAAGAAAAGACTATTAACACTCCTTTTAAAACTCTTCCTCTTAAGGATGAAGTTTAAAAAATTGATGTTGATCTTTCTCCTAAAAAGTGTCTTTCCTATAATAATACCTTAGAGCAAGAGGATGATATCATAAACACCTTCCTTGATCTTATATCTCCTAGAGAAGAAGTGTTGATGGACATTGATTTACTCTCTCCCAAATTTGGTCCTTCCAATGAGGGCACTTTGGTGCAAGAAGAGGTTATGAGCACTTCTTTCAAATATCTCCCTCCTAAAGATCAATCTTTGAAGAATGATGTCTATACTAAAATGTACCTCCCCCATGAGGATAATTTAGCACAAGAGGATGAAATCATTAGTAATTTCCTTAATGCTCTCCTTGTTGGTATTTTGAATATGTTGATATGGTTTTGTCATTGATGTCAACACCTATTAACACTTATCAACTCTGGCACTTAGAGAATTGGCAATGTTCACCAGCAAGTAAGTGAATTATGCATAGTCACCGATATCTGGTACACCGATAGGATATATTATTCATTGGCACTTGGAATGACATGGAAAACACTTGGTTCTGTTGAAGACATTGTTTGGACACTTTGTCTTGGAGATTTGTTCTTTGGTATATTCATGTTTGCATATTTGTTGTTACCAACAAATAGGTCCAGGATAAGCACCGGTAAGCTCATCTATTCCATATCAGCACGACATTCTATGGAGATGATTTATTATTTTTGTAAATGCATTAAGCTGACATGTTGAATCAGATATTGCATCGGTTATTGTTTTACTTGTAAATTGTTTTATTGAAATATCTTTTGTAAAGCTGACCTATACATTTTGGTCTTAGGCTTCGGTATATATATAAGATCTTATTTGTATGATCGATATGTGATTGGAAAAGGATTGTAATAAGGTATATACGAGAATAAGTAGAGCTATACACGTAGACATCATTTGAAGCTTAAAGGAAGGTTTTGTGAAAGCATATCAGAACTAAACCAGTACTGAATCTAGCATATGAAAATGCTATTTTGAGCAGTACATCATTATTGGATTTAACCATCTAATTATAGTCAGTGTGACTCCCATTTGTGTTTGAGCATTGAGCTCTAGGTGCTTGGCCTTTCTGCATGTGCAAACCCCATTTGTATATACATACTATTTGCAGTAGTATCATTTGATTGTGGGTAAGGTTTCCCACCATGGTTTTTCCCCTTACAGGGTTTCCACATACAAATATTGGTGTTATATGTTGTGGGTGTTATTATCTTTCTGTTTCATACATTAATCTTTAACGGTACTGCAATTAACTGATAAAATGTCTACCGACATTAGGTTTGGTTTACTGGTATTAAGCATTAAGTTTGGTTAAGTTGTTTTTGGTTTGAATTTATTTGACAACTGATTCAACCCCCATCTTAGTTGTCTCTGGGACCTAACAATTGGTATCAGAGCATATTCCTCTTTTTGCAGAAGTTTAACAGCTTGAGGAGATCCAATGTCTTCTAAGTATTAGAGGAAGGACAATCCTAAACTTGATGGAACCAACTATGGCATATGGAAGATCAGGATGGAGACACATCTGAATTGCATTGGAAAGGACATCTGGGAAGTTACAAAGAATGGCTATACTGCTCCTACTCCTGATCAGCCTAATCCACCTACCTTAGGAAAGATGAGGAAAATGATTGCAAAGCAAGAGAAGCACTTTTGAGCGTATTATTAGATCATCAAATCATGGGATTATCAGATAGATCTACTGCTAAATCTATTTGGGACCATTTGGAAACATTGAATGAAGCAGATTCCACAATCAAAATTGCAAAACTTGAAAGCTTCCGAGTCGGGTATGAAAATCTAAAAATGGAAGAAGATGAAAGGATTTCTTCTTTTATGGAAAGAGTAAATGAAATTATTTTGGGTATTAAATGTTGTGGAGGAACCTTAAGTGAAGATGCAATTGTTTCAAAAGTTTTAAGAGGATTTCCACTGGCATACAAAATGAAAGTTATTGCTATAAATGAGTTAAGAACAATGCCTAATACATCATTAACTAGAGATACATTGATTGGAAAACTTTCAGCTTTTTAAATTGAGGAATTTGGTCTTGTTGCTACTATAAAGACAGATTTAGCTTTTAAGGCATCAACATCATCTGCACCATCATTTGACAAGTCTGATTGAAAGCCTTTTATGCAAGAGAACTTGAAGAAAGTAGGAGAGAAAATGAAGAACTTGAAGAACTTGAAGCACTATTTGCAAGGAAAATTCCTAAAGGTCCAGTTGGAAGTAAGTATGAAGGTAAAGAACCCTTTAAATGTTTTAACTGTAATAAGATTGGTCATATGGCTTCAAAATGCCCTGATAGACATGCAAAATTGAGAGAAGAAGCTAGAAGAGCATACAAGACCAACCATGAATATCAGAGATACAGATTTAATAAGAATAAGGACAAATCTTGTTATCTTGCTGATGAAGGAGTCACTGATGATTTTGATGAGGATCTAGCAAGCAGTGGATGGGTCTTTGTTGCTATAATAGAAGATCAACTGGCACCTACTGTTCAATCGGTAGAGTAGGCCTTGGCAGTTAAAATTGAAGTTAAGGATGAATGGATCATTGATTTAGGATGTTCACATCATATGACTGGTGATTAAGTTAAATTCTTGACTTCTTAGGAATATAATGGAGGTCTAGTAAGATTTGGAGATGATAAATCTTGTTTGATCAAAGGAAAAGGTACTATATCTCTTGATGGTAAGCATAATACTGACAATGTCTACTATGTTGAAGGCTTAAAGCAAAATCTATTGAGTGTTGGTCAATTAGTTGAAAAAGGATTTCAGTTACAATTCAAGAATACAAAATGCAAAATTATGAACAGAATTGGTTTGGAAATTGCAACCGGTAATCAAACTAGAGGTAATATCTTTCATTTGAATAACAGTGAAAAGACATGCTTGATTGCACACATTGATGAAAGTTGGTTATGGCATAAGAGACTCTGTCATGTAAATTTTGATTGCATTGTGAAAATCAGTACTACTAAGGTAGTTAGAGATTTACTTAAGATTGTTAAACCTCACAATCTGGTATGTAAGGAATGTCAATTTGGAAAACAGGTTAGAGCATGTTTTAAAAGTATTCCAGAAAAATCCAATAATGCTCTTGACTTAATTCATACTGATTTATGTGGTCCAACTAGAACTAAAACCTTGCAAGGTGATAGATATTTAATGCTAATCATTGATGACTATTCTAGAATGTGTTGGTTTACCTTTCTCAAAGAAAAACCAGAAGCACTTGGGAAATTCAAGCTATTGAAGGCGATGGTAGAGAATGAAACCAGTAAGAAAATCAAATGTCTAAGATTAGATCAAGGAGGTGAATTCACATCTAAGGAATTTAATACATTCTGTGAAGTAAATGGAATCAAAAGACAGTTATCAGCACCCCAGACACCACAACAAAATGTAGTTGTAGAAAGGAAAAATAGGACTATCTTGGATGCAGCTAGAAGTATGTTATCAGAAGCTAATATACCTCATGTATATTGGAGAGAGGCAGTGAGTACAACGGTCTATACATTCAACAAAGTTCATATCAAAGGTGAAACTGGTAAGACCCCTCATGAGCTATGGTTTGGTATTACTCCCACTCTTAAATATTTCAGAATATTTGGAAGTAAATGCTATATTAGGAGAGATGAGTATATTGGCAAATTTGATCCTAGAAGTGATGAAGGAATATTTCTTGGTTATTCTTCTAAGAGAAAGGCATATAGATGTTTTAACAAAAGATTGCAGAAAATTGTTGAGAGTACAAATGTGAAAATTGATGAATAGATTAGAGGAACTTCAAGGTATACAGACTCTGAACCAGCAATAGAGATACTGACAAATTAACACACATCGATATAGAATGAAGATCCAGTTACACTGGTATCATCTAAAAATTCCACTGTAACTGAGGAACAACAGAAAATGAAGACACCCCGATATGTAAGATTGAATCACTCTGAAGATTAGATAATTGGGAAAAAGTATCAAGGAGTTATGACAAGAGGAAGACTGGCAAATGAAGAGGTATGTCTTATTTCTCAAATTGAACCAACATCAATTAATGAAGCATGTGAAGATAAACACTGGATTAAAGCTATGGAAGAAGAATTAGAACAAATTGAAAAGAATAACACATGGACATTAGTTCCCCGACCTAAAGACAAAAATGTAATTGGAACAAAATGGGTATTCAGAAACAAACTTAATGAAAATGGTAAAGTAATAAAAAATAAAGCAAGGCTAGTGTGTAAGGGATATTCACAGAAAGAAGGAATTGATTATAATGAAACCTTTGCACCAGTAGTAAGAATTAAGGCAGTCGGATTATTCTTGGCTTTTGCAGTACACAGGAACTACAAAGTATATCAAATGGATATTAAATGTCCGATACCTCAATGATGAATACTGAGTACCAAATCGGTACTAAGAGGGCGGGGGGTGAATTAGAACAGACACAAAAACTTTTCCTGAACCAATTTGACTGCAAATAGTGCACTTGACAGACAATCACTAACACCGGTCTAAACCAAATTACTACCGATTAAACATAATAAGATGGTGAAAGACATAAACTAGCAACACTTAGCTTTCCATACAACTTACTTCCTCATTTCCACTTTGTCCTTATGCATAAACATATATTCTATCATTCTGAGATACAATAATTTGCTAGATCAACATGATTCACCACTAAACAGGAAATAACAAAACATCACATGAAAGAGGCATCACACATTACACACATATTATTCACGTGGAAACCCAACTGGGAAAAACCACGGTGGGGATGAATACCCACAAGTTGTTTTTGAACTCTTTAGAAGTCCGCTCTGTTAGGAGCCTAGTCTGTTTAAAGACTATTACAATAGGTTCTGTTAGGAACCGATCCTGTTAGGGATCACCCGGTTAAGGGTTAAACCCTCTTAAGGGTTACCTTGTTAGAGGATTTTATGAACTAAATGGCTTTGAGTCACCCTATTAAAGGATTTACAATAAGCTGGTTAAAGCTACCCTTTTAACGGATTTTCCAACTATTGAAGTGATTAGAGATCAACAGGTATTACAATGATCTGGTAATAGCACTCAATGCCAATGTAGATCTGGTTTAGTTCCTTCCTTCTGCACACACACTTTGCAAGTATCAATTCTCTTATTTGGTCTGGCAAGAATCACATATCTCCGCACTTAGATACATACACAACATTTTCCAACAACTTCAACATGAAACACAACATCGACCTTATAGGAAACAGATAGGTTAGTTACATAAACCCTAAACCCTAAACATTTAGGTTGAGCAATTCAGTTGGTTCAATCCTGACCATTGAACACTTTGGATTTGCATACAATGGTCTTGAACAGATCTCAAGACATTCTCCATCATTCTTTCTTCACTGCTTCTTGGAGGTGATAACCCATCACGTGTTCTCCACCTTTTGTAGAGACTTCACACATTCTTGAGGTAGATAGGATCAATCTCCTTCATGCAAGATCCTTCACCTACATGAGGCTGATGTGGCAACATGATTTGATATCCATTACACTGCTAACTCATCACACAATGCCATTGGTTGAATCACATAGGCTCAAAACAATTCAACCAGAAACCCTGAAGATGAGACTACCAATTGGTAGTCATACCATATTAAACCTTGATAGAAAACATTCCATATACCAGTTCACCTTTCAATAAACTGGTTCACTTGAACAAACATACTGGTTCACTATTTCACATATACCAGTTCTCAACAACATACCGGTTCACTTTTGCAGTTGCTAAACTTCAATAAACCAGTTCATCTTCAACATATTACCGGTTCACTCTTCAGCATATTACTGGTTCACTCTTCAGCATATTAACATCAATGACAACACAATATCATCATGTCAACATACTCTGCACATATACCAACAATGTGCATTTTTGAATGGAGATCTTGAAGAAGAAGTTTACATTGAGCAACCTGATGGATTTTCTTTGACAGATAACAAAGATATGGTTTGCAGGTTAAGGAAATCTTTGTATGGGTTGAAGCAAGCTCCAAGAGCTTGGTATGCTAGATTAGATAAATATCTTTTGAAGATTGGTTTTTCTAAAGGTAATCCTGACAAAAAATTATACTATAAAGTAACTAATGATGACATCTTGGTTATAGAAGTTTTTGTTGATGATATAATCTTTGGAGGAGAAGATGGATTATGTAAAGACTTTTCTATTGAAATGCAACAAGAATTTGAAATGTCTATGATTCGAGAGATAAAATTCTTTTTAGGATTGCAAATTTCACAGATTGATAAAGGTATATTCTTGAGTCAATCTAAGTACTTAAGGGAGTTACTAAAGAAATTTGGTATGGAAAACTCTAAACTGGTAAGTAAACCTATGACTACAAATGACAAATTATCTCTAAGGGATGAATCTACACCTGTTAATCTGACTAGGTACTGTAGACGTATAAAAAATGACCATATTCCTAAATGAATATTTTATGTTCATTTCTCTATTTAATTAAATCCAATTTAATTGAATAACCCACATTCCTCTATTTAATTAAGTAAATTACTCAATTAAATTCACTAGGCCTCTTTTTACCATTTAATAGAATAAATCATTTTATTCAATTAAATCCCCTATCCACTTTTTAATTAAACTCAAATTTAAAAAAATAGTTATCCTAAATTGAATAAATTTAATTTATTTAATTTCCCCAATTACAACCAAATTGAATTAAATTCATTTTATTCAATTAAATCCTATTATCCCTTCATCCACTTGCAAAATCCTACACCTCCCACTTGCATCCTAACCCTCTTCCTAATTTCTTATAGAATCCATCTAATCCTAATCAATTAACCCAAACCCATTCATTATCCCCTTTCCCTAAACTTGAGCATGTCACTTCTCAAATTTGGAGTAAAGTCTTCTAAAAGCATTAAAGCCTTTATCCATTCAACAAGCTAACTTGTTGAATACCCCCAAATTTGAAAGGACTCTTACAAATTTGTCTCCAAAGTCTTCATAACCATTAATGGTTAACTCAACCCTCTAGCATGGTTAAAGAATTTCCCTAAACTCAACCTCCATGTAACCCAAGGGTCTCATCAAGCATTTATTGCTTTGACCATTGTTATCCTTAAACCTTTGCACAAGAATTTATCCTTTGGATAAAAGCTTTATCCAATGGGTAATCTTAACTTAACCTTAACCCTTAACCCCTAGGGTAACCATGAGGTCTTCTCAAGCATTTAATGCTTCTTACATCTCTCAACCAACCTTATGTTGATAATTGTCACCATTTCATTGGTCCCAATTGTAAACATGGATTCTCAACTTTCAAACTTAGCCCTTGATTAACTCTTTCAATCCTGACCATCCATTGCCCTATTTTTGCTATAAATAGAGCTCTCATTCCTCCATTTTAATAATTCCAAGTCTTTAGCATCACACTTATACTCAAATCCATCCAAACTTTAATATATCATTTTGTGCTCATCATTTAGCCTCTCTTTTCAATAGGAATTAATCTAAATATGCATGTTTAGAGTATTTTCCTTATCATTTAGCTTAATCATAGACAAATATAGCATGCTAGGATAGTCTTGCTACTAATCTTGTTATCTTATAACTAGCTTATTGCATTTATAGGATCATGAATAGCTTAGGATGAATTTCATCTTAAAATCAACCAAAGCATCCCTCGTTCTTGCATTTGTCATCCCTAAACCACTTTGCTCAGTGATATGAGAGCAAAGACATTGGTTTGAGGGACCTTGTGAGATAGAGAACCATGGAACCATCCTTAGGAAATTGAGCCATACTTCATGACTCCATAGCTTGCACCAAAAAGTCCTGTGGGTGTGTGAGCAAGGCTCCTTGGAACTCCATTTTTCACATTTTAAGTTATACCGACTTGCTTTTCCCACATAAATTTTAAGTTAGGAAATCATTGTCTTGAAGGGTAAAAAGAACAACTTGTTTGCCTTGTCTCGAAAGTGGAAGGAATATGCTCTCCCCTTAACTGGGTGATCAAAAATCCAGACCACTCTTAAAGCTTTCTTTACTTCAAGTAATAAATCCTTTAGCAGGCCTGCCTTCCCAAGGAGTTGAAATCGACTCTTAAAGCCATTCATGGCCGATGTGAAGGGAATGACCTAAGTGGGAAATGACTATCACGCCAAGTGCTCCAACCCACTATAATCAAAAGTGGAAAGTGATGAAAGTCCTTTTCAATAGTTGCGCGCAGCGATTAGGCTTCCCCCAGTATCCTTGAGATACGTAAAGCCTTTGTTCTAAAGGTTTGGAAGCCTCTTGAGGGATTTTATCACTGATGGCCGAACATGAAGCCTGATTACGAACCATAGAAATAGAAACCTTGAGCCAAGTCAGTAACCAGACATTTGTAATATCATAGTGCAAGGGTGGGGAAGAATCCGCCCCCAAGATCGCTCACCGTATATCTCCCAAGATAACTACTCAGTTGTGAAGCAATTCATTTTGAGTTAATTTCTAGCAAAAGGCAAAAAAACGGATGCCCTCTAGGGAGTGACATGGCTGTTTGAGCTAAAGGAGTATCAAGACTAGTGGGCTATGATGTTACTTATGACCTTTGAATAAAGAGTCTTCTTAAAGTGTATTATTTGTATCCAAACCTGTTAAAACATTGGGGATTTGAACACATCCTCGTAGAACATACACTTTTTGTTAGATTAAGCAAAATGGTTGTCTCTTTGGTGCTATGTTTGCATTTATTACTTAAGAAAATCATCCATAAACATTGAAAAACTCATAACAAAAATCCAAAAATTACAAAAACCAACCAAAGGAAAATATCAGGACAGTCTAGCGTGTGAGAGCAACTTCTTAGCACGTGTGGTACATTTGTTAACGCATGAGAACATCAAGTTAGCACATCCAGTTGAAACAGTAAGCATTCTACAAAAAATTCAAAACAACATTAAATAGTTAGCGCATCCAGAAAATAGCCTAGCACACTGAAACATCAGCTTAGCGCATAGGAGTCAAAAAATAACACGTAAGGTTTAACAGTTAGCACGTAGAAGACCCATATTAGCGCATAACTTTTTGAGCAAAATAGGAAACAAATTTTAGCAATCTAAAACACTTAGCATGTGGCTAGGGGCAGCTTAGCACATGTGGTCTTTTACTTATAGCGTGAAGAAATTTCTGTAGCACATCCTGTCTCTATTTTAGCATGTGACCAAACCCAGAAAAACAGGGGGCAAAATAGTGAAGAATTTTGAAAACTTAGAAGACATTTTTGGAAACCTCTATTCATCAGCTTTATCTTCATCGAACCAGAGTATCGAAAATAGAGCTTTAAAAACTATTTCTCGAGCGAATTTGTGTCAAACAAAAGTTGTAAAAATCCAAAACTGGTTGCGCGGTAAAACATATCTATCCTATCAAAATCAAGAAACATCATCGCAAGTGACAAATAGGTCCTTTATCATCTCGCGGATTTTATCTCAAAAACACTTGTTTAAAACCTTAGGTTGTCAAATCAAGTTTCCATATCGGGAGACTTTATCCATATCATTTGACATGCTTTGTCATGAGGGGGCATCTAAACCTTCACTTTGATAAAGTAAAACTTGAGTTTTCAAAGCAAGATCAACTGAATCCAAAACAAATTCAAAGGAAACCATTGATCATTTATGCATGACTAAGCCCCATATTCTGAGAAGAAAGAACATTTATCATAACACCACATTGAAGAAACAACAACCAAGTTTTTCCAAATCTATCAAAAGAAATAAATTTTTATACATTAATCGTCAACTCTTCAAATCTCATCGAACATTCCATCATCACGTCAAACTTTATATCCAAAACAAATCCAACGAATTTGACAAAGAGCCTTTAAAGACTAGGGCATATTGTCAAAAATCTACATTTAATCAAATCATAAACCATGGAGGAAAGATCAATCCGACATTCTTTCCTAACGAGTGCATCACTTACAACACACCCCAACCTGAACCACCAACTCCCGAATAACATATTGAAGAGTATTTTGTCCCGTTCACCACAGAAAGTTTCTACTAAAATGCTTGTTACTCACTCTCAACAAAACAAACAAAGTGAGGCACAAGCAAAATCCAGTATGAATCGGAGGTTATCAAATCCTTTTGAAGGTCCACATCTAGAGGATACTGAAATTTCTAAAGAACTTCTTCAGGAATGCCAAGAAAGTGCTTCATTCCAAAAACTTGTGGAAAGACTCATGGAAAATGACAAGGAAAAATACTTGCTCATGCTCACAAGCAAAGGGGTCAAACTCCCTGAAGACTTTGACATGAACATGTTTAGAACGAGACCTCAACATTACAAATATCAAGAATGACAACGAGAAGGGGAAGCACACGACTCAGAACAGGACATTCCTGAGAAAAACATACCGGAACAACATACACCAGGACAAAACACCCCTGAGCAACACATCCCCGAGCAAAACATATCGTTCAATACACCATTTCAACCCAGGATTAATGCAAGGGAAGAACTCTTCCCTTGGCAAAACAATGTACCTTTGGTTGCCCTTACTCAACAAATGCAAATGTTACAAAGACAAGGGATGACAATACGGTACTCATTAAATGAAATTTGTCCTTATCCCTTTGACACATGATCCCTTTTCCTCCAAACTCAGATGTGCCTAAATTTGACAAGTACGATGGGAAAAGCGATCCCCGTGATCATGTCAGAGAATTATGTACCATGAGTCTTAAATGTGCTTATGATGACACCTATCCGATGTGGTTATTCTCAAGAAGCTTGGGAGGACAAACAATGGAATGGTTATCCAAAATCACACCTCCTGTCAGATCATTTAATGAACTGGTCAACAAATTCATAACACAATATTCCTATAACATTCAACATGCTATAACCATGCTAGACGTCTGCAACACCAAATAGAAAAACAATGAAACATTCATGATATTCCTTCAACATTGGCAATGTATGGTTTCACGATATCCTCGAGACATTCCGTAAAAGGAGAAAATGGAAATTTTCATCAACAACTTGAACGGTGAGATGAGTTACAGGCTCAAACTCTAATGCATACCATCTTTCGCTAAACTAATTGAAAATGACATTCAAGTAGAAGAAGCATGTGTCAAAAAGGGAACGCTCAAATTCCTCAAAGAAGGAACAAGTTCATCAAACTACAATAACCAAAACAACAACAACTTAGACAAGTCTAGATTCTGGACTCGAAACAAAAATGAAGGCAGAAATGAATCACATGATCCAAAATCTAAACAACCAGTGCTCACCTTATCAGGAAATCCTCAAGCTACAAAGAATCCTAAAGGTGCTAACCCAAATGCTAGCACATACACACCGAATACCAATCAGGGTCAACCCAACACAAATAACACCAACGATACCCAATACAAAGCCACAAATCGAGGACCTAATAACAATTTGTGAGACGACACCAACAATTTCCAAAAATGTGTCTTCACACCACTGGGACAATCACTGGAGTCAGCATTCAGAGAACTCTTGGCAAACAAGATTATCTCTTTACCTACAATCAGCAACTATGAACCCCAAATCAAACCACCTTGGTGGAACGACTCACACTTTTGTGATTTTCATCGCAACAAAGGTCATCGAATGAACGATTGCATGAGATTGGAAAACATTGTTCAAGACATGATTGATCGAGGTGATTTAACGATGGATGGTCTCAAAACAAATGGTGACCATGAGGCCTTTAAAAATCCTCTTACAAACTACAACAAAGATGGAGCTTCAACCTCAAACAATACACGTGGAGCTCATATCAATCACATCTACAATAACACCATCAATCACATATCAGCTAAAGACCATCATGTAAACGTCATCACAATTTGAGACCAGCATAATCATGAATCTATCAATGTAACAACTAGAGCTCAGAAATATGTCTTGAAGGGCCACACAACAACAACAACCACTACACCAAAAATCCAATATGATTTAGTTAGCCAACTATGCAAAACTCCTACTCAAATATCTAAACTAGAATTGCTGAAACTGCCACCAAAACACAAAGACATATTGGAACAAGCACTATTGGAAACCAATGTACCTCAAGATTTGGATGCTGACAAATTCCAAGCCATGGTCGCTCATATGATAGGGCCTCATAATCTCACCTTCTTAGAGCATGTTAATACTTCCTTAAGTCATCCGCATAACACTCCTCTCCATATTGAAGTCATTGTCTATAAGCACTGAGTAAAAAGAGTATTGATAGATGGAGGAGATGGACTTAATATATGTACCTTAAAATTTATCCGTGCATTAGGCTTCTCTAAGGAGTCTATTGATCCACGTAAAAAATTACCATAAAGGCATATGATGATGAGGAAAGATCATCTAAAGGAACCATGATGTTACCCATTCAAGTTGGACCAGTGTAAAAGGATACTATGTGTCAAGTCTTAGACATAGACCTCACGTACAATATTTTATTAGATCGACCCTGGATACATGAAATGTATGCAGTGCCTTCTATGTATCACCAGTGTGTCAAATTTCCCTATAACGGACAAGAGGTCTCTATATCTACTGATCACAATCCATTTCAACATTGTAATGCAATGGGGGCAGCCCAGGATAGTTTGGTTCCCCATAATAGGGAAAAATAGAAATCCTCAACATTAGATCTACAGAAGGCAAAGTCTTAATCATTACCTAGAGATTTCAAGTAGAAAATGCAAATCAGAGAACAAGGTATGGGAGAATACTCTTTGGAACCCATGTGTTTGGCCAACTTACCAACAACATCAATATATCAGGTAACTCAGCCCATCACCAAATTTGATGGTACCTTCATCCAACTAGGCAGTCTAGCACATGAATCAGAAGAAAAGGACATTCTTAGCTAGTTATACAAAGATGAGGAAGAAGATAATAGAGTAGCTGCTCTGGACATACTACTACCAACACACCTATATGGAAAGGGCTACTTAATCATGCAACAAATGGGATATGATGGTAAAGGACCTATTGGAAAATGCAAAGAAGGAGTCACTGAACCAATAGACCTTCCTTCACAGCTCAGTAGAGACAAAATAGGATTGGGTTGTAAACTCACTTTCCTATTAAGAAAGATACCACGCATAAATCCAAAACCTCAATAGAAAGCAAAGAAGTACAAAGAAGAATCCTAGTAGGAAGCACTATTTGAGTCAACAGAAACAATCTGCAAGGCACATGAACGTCAAGAACAGAAGCAACATCAAGAAAAGCTCCTCATTCATAAGAAGGCCATATCTACAGCAGTAGCTCATATTCAAACACCAATATCTAAAAAACAAATAGAATCATCTCCTGATACCATTATTCCTCCCCAAGGAGGCACAATATATGAGAAAATACAAAAGGTAGAAGCAAGATCTAACACAGAATCAAAGAAAACTATCAAACTGGTATCCATCATCAAAGATCTATTTTCACCATACAACATACCTGTTTACATCACTGATAAAATCTAGGATGATACCTTAGAGACTGATTCCAATGAATATGAATGGGGTAGCTGTTCTAATATTCCTGATGATATTACAGAAAATAGCAGTCATACACCCATTTCTGAAGAAGCATGCAGCACGGAATATCAACCTCTTGAATTTGGTCCACAAAATATCTATGATACCACGCCAAATGAGCAGCGACATTACAAACAAGTCTATACGGAAAATGATACCATCAAAGACCTCGACAAAATCCTTGACTTCTTTAAAACCAAAACAAATCATGATGAAATCTCTATCTTGACACTTACACTAGCAAAACTTGATCCAACAAATTATTCCTTACCACTTGTCTTTCTTGACCTCATCGACTAGGATGAACCCAAAATACATGATATACCAATTTTCCCAGACGATAAATCTATTATCCACTACCTATGTACCGTTAACCCGGAAACAGACTCTACCAGTAAAAAAAGTAACGATGTCTGGAAACCAGGGAGTGCCAAGTCTCTCAGTCACAAAAATGAACCAAATAAAAGATCTGATGCTGAAAACCAGTCAATGGCAGCTCTAGTTCACAAAAAAGTAAAAATAAAGGACACATCTGAGGGTGAAAACCTTTTTAAGGCACCTAAGGTTGGGAGACTTGACACTCTTCCTGAACATTTTCATGAGCGATCACCCATATTGATTGAGCCCACTCAATCAATCAACATTGGTACTACAGAAGCAGTCAAAAACATACACCTAGTAGAATCTTTGACAGAGGAGGAAAGATCAACATTTCTCATCTTTTTTAAAGAAAAGCAAATTAACTTTGCTTGGTCATGTGCATATATGCTCGGAATTGATCCACACTTGATCATGCATCACTTGTCCATCTCTCTAGGAGTTAAGCCAATCAAGCAAAAACTATGAAAGATGAATCCACAGGTGGCACTCATGGTCAAAGATGAACTAAAGAAACTATTAGATGTCGGATTCATTCGACCCATCGACTATGCATAATGGATTTCCAACATAGTACCGGTATCAAACCAGACGTTAGTATCAGAATCTACACTAATTTCAGAGATGTCAACAAAGCCTGTCCAAAGGATGACTTTCATTTACCCAATATCAACATAATTGTAGACCTCATAGTGGGTCATGCAATGCTCTCACTAATGGACAGTTTTTTAGGCTATAATCAAATAAAAATAGCCCCAGAGGATCAAGATAAAATAGTGTTTACCTGTCCTTGGGGAATGTATTGTTGGAATGTTATGCCTTTTGGCTTAAAGAATGCAGGAGCTACCTATCAACGAGCAATGACAACAATATTTCATGACATGATGCATACCTTCATGGAAGACTATGTGGATGATTTACTAGCTAAATCCTTCACCAGAGCAGAACACCTCAGCATCCTAACAAAGATCTTTGATTGATTGGAGAAATTCCAAGTCAGGCTCAACCCTAAGAAGTGTGTCTTGAGGGTTACATCAGGCAAGTTACTAGGCTACATAGTCGCAGCTAAAGGTATTGAAGTGGATCCAGCAAAGATACAAGCCATTATGGAGATGCCACCACCAAAGAATATTAGTTAGCTCAGATCTCTACAAGGACAACTCCAATCAATCAGGTGATTCATCACTCAACTAGCTGATAAAAGTCTACCATTCAATCATTTGCTACATAAGAATATACCTTTCAGATGGGAAGCCAAGTGTGTAGAATCTTTTTATCAAATCAAACAGTATTTGATGAACCCACCAGTTCTAGTACCACCAATAGCAGGAAAGTCACTCATTTTATACATTTCAACAACAGATATATCACTGGGGGCACTATTGGCACAAGAAGATCAACAAGGAAAGGAATGAGCCATATACTACATCAGCAGGACATTGAATGGCTATGAACTCAACTATACATTCATTGAGAAGGCTTGTCTAACAGTATTCTTCGTATCTCAAAATTTCTGACATTATATGCTAGCACACACCATTAAGCTAGTGGCAAAAATTGATCCTCTCAAATATCTACTCAGCAAGGTAGCTCTTATAGGTCGATTGGCTAAATGGGTCATGATTCTCAGTGAATTTGATATCCACTACACAGAACGAAGAGCTATCAAAGGACAAGCAATTGTAGATCAACTAGCTGAAGCACCACTACCAGGCAAGCAAACTATGGAGATTGAATTTCCGAATAGGGACGTTCTTGCTATTTCTACCACATAATGGACCCTATACTTTGACAAATCCTACACACAACATGGTTTAGGTGCTGGCATTCTATTTATCACTCCTGAAGGACACACTATACCAAGATCATATCGACTTATGTTCCCATGCACAAATAATGTGGCTGAATATGAGGCATTGGTTATAGGCATCAAAATGGCTGTAGAATGGAAAATCACAGAGCTAATGATCTACAGAGACTCACAACTAGTCGTGAATCAAATCAACAATGACTATTAGACAAAGGATGACAAGCTACTACCCTAAAAATGAATGGTGGATGATTTCAAACAATATTTTGTACACATCACCTTCGAGCAAGTACCAAGGTTGAACAACAAAGTAGCTGATGCAATGGCTACTATCACTTCATTACTACAAATTCCAGAGCAACAGAGTCGTTATGAGTTCCTGGTAGAGCAACTATTCTCCCCAGCCTATGACCACTCTGAATCCCACGTTATCTATGCCTTAACTAGTTCGGATTCCCCTTTATATGGACCCATATATGATTATCTAAAGAACAACATCCTACCCATTGACCAATCCCATAACCAAAAATGTAATTTTATCTGACAAGCCTCTCATTATACCCTTACCGCTGATACTTTGTACCATCGAGGTCTAGATGGTACTCTTCTTCATTGCCTTGATCGTAATGAATCTGATTCCGCTTTACACAAGCCTCATGAAGGTATTTGTGGCACACATTCAAGTGGGACTATTCTTGCTAAAAAGATTCTAAGGATGGGATACTACTGGCCTACAATGGAAAAAGATTCTTACCACTTTGCCAAGAAGTGTCCTAAATGCCAGATCCATGGCAATCTGATACATGCACCAGCACAAGAACTGCAGCCATTTACAACATCCTGGCTCTTTTGCCAGTGGGGACTCAACTTGGTCGGCAAAATTCATCCTTCATCTTCACATGGACACAAGTTCATTATAACTGCAAGAAAATACTTTACCAAGTGGATAGAAGCAATCCCCATGACCACAGTAACTGGAAAAAAAATTACCTCTTTTATCTTGAACTATCTGATCTACAGATATGGTATTCCAAGTTCCATCATCATCGATAATGGACGACCATTCAAAAACCAAGATGTTCGAGAACTATGTGAACAATTCAAAATACAACATCGGTTCTCTACACCATACTACCCCCAGGGGAATGGTCAAGCAGAAGCATCCAACAAAATAATACTGAAAATCCTAAAGAAAACAATAAATGATGCAGGAAAAGATTGGCATGTACAACTCAATCTAGCACTTTGGGCATACAGAACTAGCATTCGTACACCTATAGGAGAAACACCTTTCTCATTGGTCTATGGATTAGAAGCTATTTTACCACTAGAGGTATAAATTGCATCTCTCATAGTCTCTCTAAAAGGCTTAATCCCAGATGAAGAATATAGAGTCAATCGATTGCAAGAACTAGAACTATTAGATAAAAGATGTCAGCATGCTTACACTCATCTCAAAGCGTATCAGCAATGCATGTGCGGAAGCTACAATCACAAGGTCATCCCTTGAAACTTCAAAGTTGGTGACCTAGTCCTCAAAGAAAATCCAAGAAATCAGCAAGATCAAGAAAAGAAAGGGAAATTTGAACCTAACTAGTTAGGTCCCTATGTCATCATATCAGTCTATGGATTAGGTGCTTATCAGCTTACAACTTCACAAGGAGATGTGCTCGACAAGCCAACTAAAAAAATTCATCTGAAGAAATAATACACTTAGTCTAATGCACGGAAAAAGTCAAAAAACAAAAAAATCAAAAAATCAAGAAAAAGCAAATAAAAAGGTACAAATAAAAGCAACTAGTGAAAACCTGGTAACAGACGCTATTGTGAAAGGACAACTCCTTTATCTATATCCACATCCTTATCTCTATAGTAAAACACTATTGGCCATTGTCCGACACTTAGCAAATATCCATTCAGGACATACTTAGCATAGTCACTATCCTGGTTTATCCCTATATCCTTTCACCACATCTCACCATGGCTTGGTAATCACTATACATATCCACATCGAGAGACACACTTAGCTAGGGGCAATAATTGTCAAAACTTGCATCATGTTCAAACCATCAAGACTATTTACAAAACTCAGAACACCACATCTAGCAACCAAAAACTTACTCAATCACGGAACAAAACATTGAATCACTAAAACAAGAATCACAAAAACACTATGATGGATGATTTTCTGAAGTACTAAATGTTAAATTTTGCATTAAGTCTTGACTATTTTTGCATTTGAACCTTTTAAATTATTGGATTCTATAAATTTTCTCAACAATGCTTCCAAGCTAGAGATCATCGGGAAATTCCAATATTTTCTTAGTCTTCTGTCTGGGAGGCGATCACTTGTACTATGTAAATACTTGTCTTGAGACGTGATACAATGAATATCACTGAAGACATGATTCCACTTTATGCATACAAATGGTTTACTCTTGTCTATTTATACGCAATCCGCACTCTGGTCGTCCTGGTTCAATTATACCTTGACACTTGTGCTATCTTGCAAAATCGAAAATCATGTAAATTTTTCTCAGGTCATTATGGTTCAATTATACCATTGTGCTTGTATAATTTTTTAACATCTCCCAAACAAATCAATGCTCAATGATGATACATATATCGAAAGAAAATAAACATGTGGTTATATCGGATGACAAATGTAGAATGAGGATGCTCCAAAAACAAGTAGTTGCATATCATTTTACAATTAGTTGCATATTATTTTATAATTAGTTGCATATAAAATCATACATCTCATTTTCAAGATACATCTCACATCTCATAAACATCATGCATTTCACTTCATCATATCATCTATCTAAGCATTGCATCATTATAAAATAAAGTAAAAGCATCTAGAACATGCATCTATAACACATCACATGATCAAATAAAATGGTGTCATATATATATATATATAAAATGATCAAAATGTACAAATATATGTCATGTCTATGCCCCGTACAATAAAAACAATGATCCAGAAATACAATAGAGACATCATCTCTCAAGTATGCCAATCTCCTGAGGGGGATGGTCTCACCGCTGATGTCCCAGCTGCTAGATCTCCACGGGGATCTTGTCTCGAACGCCCCATCACGCCTCTACTCTCTGACCGTGACCTAGTCTCTCGAGATTGACTAGATCTCGACTACATAAAGCTCTGCACTCTACACTCCTTGGGCACCACATCCTCATAGTGGCATCAATAGTACTCTAACTCCTTGACTCTCAAGGACAGCTCTCTCATGATGTCCCTCATCGGACCACCTGCTTCTGCTCTATGCACACTCCCTGCCAGCTCCTTCACTCGACCCTGTCGCTCCATCTCAGTATAGTTCTCTAGGGTCAGCTGGGTAATCTAATGTTGTTGCATCAATAGCTGTGCTTGCAGCTGCTATACTATCAACTATAGAGTCCTAATTTGGGCATCCTCCACATGCGTTGGGATTTGGACCTGTAGGGGCACCTGTGAAGGGGTACTCCCTATCCCTCTACCTGTCCTCAGTGCTGGTGGAGGTAACTCATCACTCCTCCTCCTCTCCACTGGCCATCTCCACTCATCAGTCCCTCCCATTGCTACTATCACCTCTCCCACTCTCCTCTCCTCCCCTGCTCCAATCACCAAACCTCCTCTCCTTCTATCCATTACAGCTTGTCAAACTACTCTCTCCACCCGCACTCCCCCATCACCCCCATCCCTACCTCTATCTCCTCTCCTCCCCTGATATCCTCTCCCTCGTCATCCTCCTCCACCTCCTCCATCATCTTCCTCATCCCCATCTCCCCCTACCTCATCCTCATCATCAAAGGAAGGCTGCATCTCCTTGGGATCTGATATCCTAGCCATGGCACGAGCTGCAAACAAACTAGCAAACTCATGTGTCATCCCAACATCTAATATCTCATGAGCATAGTCCCATATCTAGCCTGCTAAGCTAGAAAACTCCTCTACAGCCACTCCACTATCAATAGTCGGACCCCAATCTAGTATCTTGCCTCTGATGCACATACAAGCAGGTCCCCTATGGTATCCCCTACTACCGACCATACTGCCACAAAACTCTAGCCACCTAAAATCTCTCGATCACAAAGGGCATCCGCCCTATCAAAAACCAACTCATAAACACATATGGCATCTCCAGCCCATCCTCAACCCATACCTCGCAATCTATATACAGTCGCTAGACGACCGTATCGATGTCATCCAATACCCTCCTCCATTGCTCAAGATTGCCCAGCTTCCACTGGACAACTAACCCCCTATATCCATATGCATATGCCCACCCAGCAGGCTTGTCTCTATCCACCAGTGGCCTAGCTGCTAGAATGTGCTTCCAGTACCATACCTATAGGAGTGTCATGCCAGCTAACAAACTATCATAACCCAAGTATACCACCTCATGTAAATCCCTGTACAAATGGGCTAACATGGCCAATCCCCATGCGAACCTGTGGCCCTGTGTCACCATCTCCTCAAGCACCAATCCCCAACCTATGAAAAATCCCTTTGACCTATGGTCGAGACATAGGAATCCACCTATAAAACCTACTAGTACGGATGGAAGAGGCACATAGTCCAAATCCAAGAACTCCTGCCAAGGGATCTCATATCCGCAAACTATCTCATCATGAAATATGCGGCACAGTGCCTCTGTCTCGCCCTCCTTAGTCTGCTCATAAGGCAATAATGCACCTGCTACAAAAATCCGCAATATCCTATAACAGTCCTCAGGAGTCACTATCATCTCACCTGTGGCAAAGTAGAAGGTGTTCGTATCACTATGCCATCTCTCTGTGAGCACTGTGAGTAAACCCCATTTCATAGTAAACCAAGGCATATCTAATAAAGATGACATGCCACATCTCTCAATAATATCTAAGTTAGCCTGTGCCAACCGTGGTATCAATGCCCATGGTCTGGGGAACTGCTCGCATGACTGAACCACTCCCAATCGCTCCTGTCAAAAAGAAAAACAAGTCCAATATTAGTTTCCTCATCAAAACAAAGATATCAAAATCAAAATCACATCAACAACTTGAAACATTTTGCAAATCTAATCAAGTTCCACATCATATCATTCCATATCAACTTGTAGCACAACTCAAGTTTTCAAAAACTATATCAAAACTTGTAACACAACTCAAGTCTCCACATCACATAAACTTGTAAAACAATTCAAGTTTCCCACCCATATCAACTTGTAAAACAACTCAAGTTTCCAACCCATATCAACTTGTAACACAACTCAAGTTCCACAATCATATCAGCTTGTAACACAATTCAAGCTCCACACATATTAACTTGAAACAATGCAAATCAAATCAAGTTTAGATCACAAATACATTAATATCTACATAAATAACTTGAATATCCGCAAATCAAACCAAGTTATATTAGTACTCATATTGGACAAACAATCAAAAACATGACAGCCAACATAGCAAATGGCAAAAATCCACCTCCCCAAGCAAAACTAACCTTATCCTATGTAATTTTCTACATTCACAAATCATCCTATCTTGTAAAACCTATTGCATGCGCTAATTAAATTTAGCTATGCACTAAACCATATCCATGCACTACCCTATTTTCTCCATGCACTATCCTATCTACCCTATGCGCTAGACTAACTCTATGCATTACCCTTTTTTCTCCATGCGCCAACTAATCTACCCTAAGCGCTAAACCTGATCCATGTGCTAACCTATCCTGCATCCACGCTACCTATTTAACCTTATGCGCTAGGTCTAACCTACACACTAAATCCCGCTGCCCATGTGACCCCCTTTGGACCCTACGTGCTAGGTTTACCCGATACGCTACCCTTTTAACCCTAAACACTACCCCATGTCTCTCATGCGCTAACCTAAGGCCATGCGCTAATCTAAAAACTCCATGCGCTACCCTAAATTACAACCCTATGTGCTACGGAATTTTTCGTATGCGCTAACCTAAGACCCCTATGCACCAAAACGTGAAAACTACTTTTCAAAATTCAAAAACTGACCAAAAATGACCAAATTAAAAATCAAAAAAGGGTCAAATAGGTTGACTTACCCATGGTCCATATGTGGCAGGCCTCTGATACCTCCAAACATGCTCGAATCGATGCGTAGAATATGGAATAGGCATTTTTTCTTCTCTCCAAAAGTCTCTTTCTCCAAGGTCAACAAGCACAAATGAGATAAAACAATGCACTTTTCCCC
This sequence comes from Cryptomeria japonica, assembly GCF_030272615.1. Taxonomy (NCBI): domain Eukaryota; kingdom Viridiplantae; phylum Streptophyta; class Pinopsida; order Cupressales; family Cupressaceae; genus Cryptomeria; species Cryptomeria japonica. Next base: position 647,951,718 of record NC_081415.1, read on the forward strand.
TTTTATAGGGTAGAATAAAATTAGGGTTAGGAAAATGAGCATGTAATTTTCTCGTGGTCTCCCTCATACCCTCACACACGTCAATTATCGGGAAATGAATCAATTTAAACATTCCACCTAGCCAAATTTTGCACAGCAAACACAATTATCAAATCAAATCAAATTTTCCAAAATTTTGATTCATCTCCAAGGGGCCATTATAACCATCGATTATCAAATCTGGGGCATCACACATCAAATCTGGGGCTTGACATGAAAATCCATAAAAACAACATTGATCATAAAATCGCAACGACACATCATTTTCTTTGAAATAACATGTGCACACACGTCACTTCAAAGAGGGGCAAAATGTAGACGTATAAAAATGACCATATTCCTAAATGAATATTTTATGTTCATTTCTCTATTTAATTAGATCTAATTTAATTGAATAACCCACATTCCTCTATTTAATTAAGTAAATTACTCAATTAAATTCACTAGGCCTCTATTTACCATTTAATAGAATAAATCATTTTATTCAATTAAATCCCCTATCCACTTTTTAATTAAATTCAAATTTAATTAAAATAGTTATCCTAAATTGAATAAATCTAATTTACTTAATTTCCCCAATTACAACCAAATTTAATTAAATTCATTTTATTCAATTAGATCCTATTATCCCTTCATCCACTTGCAAAATCCTACACCTCCCACTTGCATCATAACCCTCTTCCTAATTTCTTCTAGAATCCATCTAATCCTAATCAATTAACCCAAACCCATTCATTATCTCCTTTCCCTAAATTTGAGGAGGTCACTTCTCAAATTTGGAGTAAAGTCTTCTAAAAGCATTAAAGCCTTTATCCATTCAACAAGCTAACTTGTTGAATACCCCCAAATTTGGAAAGACTCTTACAAATTTGTCCCCAAAGTCTTCATAACCATTAATGGTTAACTCAACCCTCTAGCATGGTTAAAGAATTTCCCTAAACTCAATCTGCATGTAACCCAAGGGTCTCATCAAACATTTATTGCTTTGACCATGGTTATCCTTAAACTTTGCACAAGAATTTATCCTTTGGATAAAAGCTTTATCCAATGGGTAATCTTAACTTAACCTTAACCCTTAACCCCTAGGGTAACCATGAGGTCTTCTCAAGCATTTAATGCTTCTTAAATCTTCTCTCAACCAACCTTATGTTGACAATTGTCACCATTTCATTGGTGCCAATTGTAAACATGGATTCCCAACTTTCAAACTTAGCCCTTGATTAACTCTTTCAATCCTGACCATCCATTGCCCTATTTTTGCTATAAATAGAGCTCTCATTCCTCCATTTTCATAAGTCCAAGTCTTTAGCATCACACTTATACTCAAATCCATCCAAGCTTTAATATATCATTTTGTGCTCATCATTTAGCCTCTATTTTCAATAGGAATTAATCTAAATATGCATGTTTAGAGTATTTTCCTTATCATTTAGCTTAATCATAGACAAATATAGCATGCTAGGATAGTCTTGCTACTAATCTTGTCATCTTATAATTAGTTTATTGCATTTATAGGATCATGAATAGCTTAGGATGCATTTCATCTTAAAATCAACCAAAGTATCCCTCGTTCTTGCATTTGTCATCCCTAAACCACTTTGCTTAGTGATCTGAGAGCAAAGACATTGGTTTGAGGGACCTTGTGAGATAGAGAACCATAGAACCATCCTTGGGAAGCTGAGCCATACTTCATGACTCCATAGCTTGCACCAAGAAGTCCTGTGGGTGTGTAAGCAAGGCTCCCTAGAACTCCATTTTTCACATTTTAAGTTCTATCGACCCACTTTTCCCGCATACAGGTACAAATATATGATAGGAGGTTTAATGTATTTGACACAAACAAGACCTGATATTATGAATGCAGTATGTATTGTTTCAAGATTTCAGAGTAATCCTAGAGAAAATCATGAATTAACAGTAAAAAGGATTTTTCGGTGCTTAAAAGGCACTACAAATCTTGGTTTACGGTATTCTAGAGGTTAAAACTTTGAATTATGTGCATACATAGATGCAAATTGGGCATGAGATGTGGATGATAGAAAAAGCACCACCAGTGGAGCATTTTTTCTTGGAAGCAGATTAATTTCTTGGTTGAGTAAGAAACAAAGTTGCACATCTTTGTCAATAGCAGAATTAGAATATGTTGCGCAACAACTAACTGTACACAGGTATTATGGGTTAAGCAAATGTTGAAGGACATAAAGGTAAAATGAAAGAAACCTATAACTATATATTGTGATAATACAAGAACAATTGATATATCTAAGAATCTGGTTCTACATTCAAAAACTAAACATGTTTCTATCAAACTAAATTTTCTGAAAGAGAATGTTGAAGCAAAAGAAGTCAAAATGGTTTATGTGAGTACTAAAGAGCAAATTGGAGATATTTTCACTAAACCTCTGCCTAAGGAGACTTTTCAATATCTTAGAGATCAGCTTGGGGTCATACCCCCACCAGTAGAGACTTAGACAGTTGATGTTTGTCATCAACTGACAGAACTAACAGAGAAATCTTTTACTCTGGCTTTGATGAGGAGAGCTACTTCTAAGGGGGAGTAGTTGGTATACTGAATAAGTTGGTATTTTGTATTTGAACTTGGTTTTTGTATTGCTTTGGCATTTGATGTCAAAGGGAGAGAGATTGATATGGAAAAACACATGTTAATCCTAGGGGGAGAGATTGTTATTTTGGGAGAGATTGATTATTCTCTATATCTGAATTTTGATTTCTGGATATGATCTCTTTTGGGAGATTGTTGGTTTTTGGTATTTGGCATTTCTATTTTGGCACTTTGATGGTTTTGCCATCTTGTGTTGCCATCAATGCCAAAGGGGCAGATTGTTGGTATTTTGGATATGTTGATATGGTTTTGTCATTGATGTTAACACTTATTAACACTTATCAACTCTGGCACTTAGAGAATTGGCAATGTTCATCGGCAAGTAAGTGACTTATGCACAGTCACCGGTATCTGGTACACCGATAGGATATATTGTTCACTGGCACTTGGAATGACCTGGAAAACACTTGGTTATGTTGAAGACATCATTTGGACACTTTTCCTTGGATATTTGTTCTTTGGTATATTCGTGTTTGCATATTTGCTGTTACCAACAAATAGGTTCAAGATAAGCACTGACAGGGTCATGTATTCCAGATCAGCACGACATTCTATGGAGATGATTTATTATTGTTGTAAATGCATTAAGCTGACATGTTGAATCGGATATTGCATCAGTTATTGTTTTACTTGTAAATTGTTTTATTGAAATATCTTTTGTAAAGCTGACCTATACATTTTGGTCTTAGGCTTCGGTATATATGTAAGATCTTATTTGTAAGATTGATATGCAATTGGAAAAGGATTGTAATAAGGTATATGCAAGAATAAGTAGAGCTATACACGCAAAAATCATTTGAAGGTTGAAGGAAGGTTTTGTGAAGGCATATTAGAGCTAAACCGGTACTGAATCCAGCATATGAAGATACTATTTTGAGTAGTACATCATTATTGAATTTAACCATCCAATTGTAGTCAGTGTGACTCCCATTTGTGTTTGAGCAGTGAGCTCTAGGTGCTTGGCCTTTCTACATGTGCAGACCCTATTTGTATACACATACTATCTATAGTAGTATCATCTGATTGTGGGTAAGGTTTCCCAGCATGGTTTTTCCCCTTACAGGTTTTCCACTTACAAATATTGGTGTTATGTGATGTGGATGTTATTGTCTTTCTGTTTCATGCATTAATCTTTATCAGTACAGCAATTAACTGGTAAACTATCTACCGACATTAAGTTTGGTTTACCGGTATTAAGCATTAAGTTTGGTTAAGTTTTTTTTGGTTTGAATTTATTTGACAACTGATTCACCCCCCCCCCCCTTCAGTTGTCTCTGGGACCTAACACTCCCTTCTAGAGAAGTATCCTTGGAGAAAAAAAAGATCAATCAAGTCAATACCTTTCATGTTTATAGTTATGAGAAGCCTAAACCCAAGGAAACTCCCAATATCCTAAAAGTTGCGAAATAGATATGTGAAAGAGATGTTATGGAGAGACAACTAGAACAAAAATATGTTTTTGAAATACATCAAACATTTAATGCTTGTGTCAAAAAGAAAGATCCTAATATTCTTCTCACTTCTCTCTCTTCCCCCTCTCACCCTAAGAAGGACATTGATAAGGATCTTATCGAGAAACTCCAGGGTATCCTAGCAAAGATCTCCCTTTGGGCCTTGATTCAAATTTCACCTTCATACCATAGGCTGATCCAAGAAGCCTTTCATAAAATGGTTCCTCATCCTTCTTCTAAACTAAATGATATCACATTCTCACAAGATGAATTGCCTTCTATAGAGGTTATAAATAGAGATGATCCCCTTATGATTACTCCTTTCATTTATAATCAAAACAAAAGAGGTACCTTAATTGATAATGGGTCAACACTTAACATTTGTCGTGTTGACTTATTAGATAAGTTAAATTGGGATCACTCTTGTATTAAACCCGATCCTCTTTGTATTCATGGTTTTGATAATGTTCCTAAAGAGACACTTCATATAGTCATATTACCTATCAAAGTGGGACCTATGAATTTACCTACTCCTATTCATGTCATGCCCAACCATCTTAGTTATAACCTTCTTCTAGGTAGACCATGGATTCATGTTATGAAAGAAGTCCCTTCTACTCTTCATCGTACAATAAAATTCATATATCACAATTAACTTCACACAATCAAGGCTGATCCTAATCCTTATGATTTTATTCACGATGAAGTAGGATCCCTTTCTCCCTTTAATACTTTGATTACTTCAATAACACAATCTCCTATCAATTATGGTTCTTTAGCAAAGAATTGGGGTCCATTATACTTTATGCCTTTTATAAATGGGTACAAAATCCCTCAATCTAAGGAGGAATCCTTGAAGGAGCCTTGTCTGTCATTTATCCAAACTTCTTCAAAATCAAATATCACCTCTACTTCCAACACATATCTTGATGATGATGAGGGATCTTTAGATTTTTATACTAGGATCTAATCCACTCCTCTAGACATTTCAACATCTATGCATGGATACAATGGATATGGTTTAGGATGTGTGCAAAAATTTTTTTATGATCATGAGAAATATACACCACACTTTTACCAAGAATATTTAGGTTTCCAAAGTCCTCCTTTGTTGGCATCCCCTCCTCCATTATCTAATACATCTATGTCTTCTTACAACTTCTCACCACAACAAGAGAGTATATTGTATGATCTTCTTAAATCCAACTTGATTACTCTCCTTTAAATAATCAAAGAAAGAATCCTAATAAAAATCAATATAATTATTCTTTTTGTAACTATCATCAAATCCTTGGCCATGCCACTAATGAATGTCATGATTTAGCAGATAAAACTCAACAACTTATTCTAACTGGTACCATACAAATACTAGATGGCAATGAATTGGACTCATATTTTTTATTTCACATAACATTTAAGTCCCTATTACCTTGCTCCTCATTATGTGACATTGGTAGCTTTCTTATTGGGGGCTCATTGTCATTCATGATGGTACAATTTCAAGTGTAATCATACTTTAGTAGCAACATAGTAGTATTTTTTATTCTTATCTCCATGTTTGGGGGGCAAGATTATCCTTTCAATCATTCTCTCTCACTTTCCTTTTGTGGAGTAGGGCCTTTATTAAGGATCTCTTATTGATTCTCAAGGCGTATATGCCTATTGATGATCTCCTTCCTCTTATTGAAACAAGTATCCCTAATGAGGATCTTAGCCTTTCCTTATAAGTGCATATCCTTAATTGGACCTCTTCCTTAGTGTTGAAAGTCTATAATCATTCATCAAATTCTTCTCTTTATTGAGTGGTATATTTTATAATGAACCTTTCTATATTGTGATATGCATCCCTACTGAGGATCTTTTGTTTATTTTAGAAGACTGTTTCTTTTATAAAAGATCTTTGTTTGGTGTCCTTGTCTCCATATTTGGGGGGAAAGAATAATGTTTCAACTATCTCTCTCTCTTCTTCTAAAGATTTCCTTCTTCCTTTTTTGAGTTGCATATTTCATAATTTGATGTCATTTCTTATGAGTGTGTGTGCATTCCTTGTTTGAAACAGTGCATCTTTTATGACCAATCTAACCTTAGTGAAAGTGTGCAATCCTAAGAATCCACTTTGGAGAAGGTGCATATTCTTAGTCCTCTTATCCATCCAAGATGTCATCCTTATTAAGGATCTCCTCTACTCTTGGAGGTAGATATCTTTATACAAAGATCTCTTCATCCTTTGTTAATAATACATCCCTCAAAAGGATCCCTTTACATTTGTTGCAAGATATCTCTTTTACAATTATCTCTTCCTTTCTTAAAGAAACAAAGCCTACTCAGGAGTATTTATTTCTATCTTGGAATGCATGCATTATTGATTAGTATATATCTCCTTGGTGTTGAAGGTGGGTATCCTTGTTTTTTGTCTTCCTTAAGACATCAACATATGACTATGTCGACATCTTAAGGAAGGGACATATATGTGGTCTCCTAATTTCATTTTTGACTATCAATTATTAATATGGGATTGTTTCATACTCATGTTTCATCCCTATTTTGTCCATCATTCATGGGATTATTGCATCCTCATGCATAATCCTCATTTCATTTATCAATATGGGATTTTTTCATCCTCTGTTACAAGTGTGGTTGCCTTTGCACCAAAAGATCAACCTGTTAATGCCCGATACAACCACTAGACTATATAAAATCCATAGGAGGCAGTTAAGCCACTTCACAAACTTGAGCATTGCACTGCACAACACAAGGAGACCAAGGGAACACACCTTGCAACAATCCCCCCTTAGCGCAAGTAAGGGGTTTGAACATGTGACCAAGCTCTGATACCACTTATTACAAGTGTGGTTGTCATTGCACCAAAATATCAACCTGTTAATGCGCGATACAACTACTAGACTTATAGAATCCATAGGAGGTGGTTAAGCCATGCCACAAACTTAAGCATTGTGCTACACAACATAATGGGACCAAGGGAACACACCTTGCAACATCCTCATGATTCATCCTAATTTTATGCATCATTACATGTCTTAAACAGGTTGAAGAACACTAAAAAATAGAGAAAAGACTCTTACACAAGGTGTTATACACTTGAAACCAGACATAACTTGCACACACACAAGGGGATGAATGGAACTAGCTAAAAATAGCTAGACTATTCCTACCCTCCTCCTCAACATGGATCACCTAGATAAAAACATCTAGGGGAAAGTAGTCCACGTCCTTTCTCATCATGGATCACCTAGATAAAAACATGTAGGGGTGAGTATTCCATGCCTTCTCTCATCATTCTTCTCATGGATCACCTAGATAAACACATCTAGTGTGTATTCATGCTCTCTCTTCATCCTCTAATGAACTCATAGTTTTTCTATTAATAGTTCATGGATGATGCTTTCTTTGATCTTTTATGTGATTTCTTTTGTTCATTAGATGGTATTTTTTGAGAATGATATTAGTTGTTGAGACATTTTGATATCGAGGTCTCTTTAGCTAGTTGACTTGAGGTCTTATTTTGGTCTTTAGATATTCTTGTGTTTATTTTGTGTCTTTTGTCTTTATTTGTCTTTTTGGTTCTTTTTTTGTGTGCTCTTGCATATGTTTGAGTGAGTTAAGATCCTAAGATTGGAGGCTTGGTTCCTCAAAATTAGCAATATCTTATACTCATGATTTTTCTCCATATTTCTCATCTCCTTCATCTCTCTTTCTTCTACTTTACCATGTGTATTTGTGTAAGATGATACTCTCGCTAAAGTGGGGGATAAATGGAGTGTCCTAAAATTGCATGCCTTGCAATTTTGACTATATTTAGGGCTCTCACCTAAGTGTTTTCATCTTCATTCTTGATCAGGACCTATTTATGCCTTCCCCATGCACCAAAGTCCATATTTTCATACTTCACCTTGTTGGGGCCCATTGTCCTTGCCCTAAATTGGGGTAGGACCAAGGCATCATGCCCTGGTTCTCATCCGGGCCCTAATTTGAACCCTTGGCCCTATCTCAAATTTGAGTGAGAAACGTTTCCCCATGTCGGCCTATGTTAGAAAACTAATATGTTTGACAATAGACAAGTATATAAGGAGGTCTTCCCTTCTCATTTGGGTAGAAGGAAATAAGGTGGAGATGATCATAAGGCAAGAAAATTACATTAAAGAATTCTTAAAGGCTACATATTCTGCATCTATCCATTGGAGAAACATTGCATCATTCATTTGCAAGCATGTGTGTGTGTTAGGGTTTTATCATGTTCATGTCATTTCATACAAAATATGTGATTACATTCAATAAGAAGAGAATCATTATCAGTCATTGCAGATGTAAGGTATATCTTTCCATTATTTATTTCAATATTTACAATATTTCATTCAAGGTTGTTTCCAAACTGGGGTTTGACCATAGGAAAACCCCTATCCCCAACACATTTCCATTTCCTTCTTTGTGTAGGAAGTAGGTGCGTAGCTGTGCCTATGGAATTAAGCTTTATTTGTAGAGATGGAAAACCCCTTTTTGATGTGTGGAAATTTTGGAGGACCAAGAGGGTGGGCATCCTGGTCCAGACACACGGTGCCTACTACTTTTGGCAGTTTTCGCAGAGAAGCTCTGAATCATCTCATACTTCTCAGATCTAGGTGTATGACGAAACCCCAAACTTATAGATCACTTTTTCTGAATATTTTCCTTCAAATCTCATCATTTTACACTATTTCATTAATTCAACTTACAAAATAGGAAAACCCAATTCACTGAGTATTCAATCCTTGTCTCATTTAGGATTGGATCATATCCTGTTTTGAATGTAAAGTCCTCCAAGTGAAAATTGCCTTATTAATTTCTCCCTTCCATGTGGTGAATTTTCTAAGCTCAAATTTTCCACTTTACAATAGGGAGAATATAGAATAAGTTATATCAAGTATTTGATTACTTTTGACAAGACTTTTAGTGACATTTCTGACAAGATGCCAAAGGAATTATTAGAAGTTATGATAGCAAGAAGGAAAGATGCAATGATGAAGGAGTCTAATATGAGGACACAAGTATTAGACAAGGTGTGCAACCCTCTATCTAAAGAGGATATAAATAAAATTGTGTAGGAACAAAATACAACATTCATAACCAAGGAGAGAGTAAAGTTCATCATGGGAGTAGATATGGATGAACTTCAAAGGATGATTAGAAAAGTCAAAGATGTTGCTATGGAGGCTGCAGAAGATTTAAAAAGGAACTTGTTTTGTCCTTCATAGAATACAAACATTGGAACGGGTTTGGAAGAGTATTCTCATGGTGCAAGAAACAGTGGAGTTGATCCAAAGAAGAAAGTGAAGATATAGGTTTGGGAACAAGTCCAAGTGACCAAATGAACATTAATGAGAATGTGGTAGAAGAATTTGTGGAGGAGTAGACATAGGAGAAGACAAAAGAGAAGGAAAAGATAGAAGAAAAGAAGGAATGTCCAAAGAAGGAGAAGGAGAAGGAGAAGAGAGAAGAAAAGAAAATTAGTATGTCTAGTGCATAATATTCTAAACCTTCTGGAGATTCTATATTAGAACTTTTATAGTTGTAGATGAAGTTTACATTAGTTGTTACTGCAGAGGTACTCCAAGAACCTATCTCCCAAAGTCAAATGGATGTTAGCCAATTGTTAACCCTCCACATGCTACATCTAGGTAATATTCTCCATCATACCACAAGGAATAAATTCATCATATCTCAAGTGGAGTGTACTAAATTGATCAATGATACATTGAAGTTTCTTCATGAAAAACTTCTAGAGGTGAAACTAAATCAATCCTTGGGTGATGTGGAGTAGTTGTGGGTGCTTCTTAAGGCCTGAAATATCATGCTTCTAACTTAGAAGAATCTTTTTAGGGATGTAGAGAATATAGTAGAGGAGAAGAGAAAAAAGAAGATAGTTGATAGGTGTGCAGATGCACACATCTAGTTGAAGGACAATATCAATATTTTTGAGAGGACTATAGAAGATGTAGTGGTTTTTTATCAATTTTGTCATAAATGGCTGATATCCACCAAGGTGATCAAGGATCAAGTAGATAATATAGAGGTGTTAATTGTACATCTTTGTAGTGTGGTAGATTTGAAAAAAGATGTTGACAGTAATAGTAGAGCTAAATTAGAAAATTCATACCTAAAGTTGAATTTTATCAACAACCAAAGGGAGGAGATAAAGAAATAGTTTGGGATCTTGAGAGATGTTGACTTGAAGCTCACTAGTATGGTGAAGTTACTTGAAGAATCTAAAAAATTTAGTTAGGTAAATCATGTTTCTAGTGAGTTACAAAGAGGCAAAGGATCTTCTTTTCAAGATTGAATTCCAATGTGTATTATTGGCCTCTACGGGAGAAGAATGGAAAAATACATGCTCATAGATTAAGGTTATTCATAAGAGTATTATGCCTCATGCTCTACAAGGTGCTTGAATCTTTTCTAGTAAGACAATTTTGTGTTGCATATATGCAATTATGTAAATAGTGTTTTGGAGTTCAAGTTTTGGCTTTCAAATTTTTGAGGAGATGTTGTAGACAGGGGGAGCCATGGTGAGATGTTGTACATGTTTTGTTTTGTTGTGGAGACACCCTTTGTCTTTGATGTCAAAGGGGGAGTGAGTTTTAGATTTTGCACAATTGTTTCCATGAATGACAAAGGGGGAGATTGTTGCAAATACAAGCTCTTGTTGTCATTGATGTCAAACTTGTTGATCTAAATATATAACTTAGTGATATCTTTGGTTAAGATGTGATCTAGAGTAGTGCAGTTACAGTGGATCAGTTCACTAATTATGTAGAAGGTTAGTGACTAATTATAGTCACTTTAGATGGTATATAAAGTTGTATAGTATTTTGCAGAGCTTTGGAGATGATCTTGGAGGTCTGCAGTTGTTTTCATGTTCATCCGAGTTGGTTTGTACATGGACAAAGTGACAATATACAGAAATGGGTTGAATTCATTTGCATTCAAGTATTTGGTGATGTAGTTCATTGATTTGTGTTTGCAGATATCAAGTAATGCTATGCTGAGCATCCATAAGTATTTTTGATGGTCTATATTGTAATTTGGGTAAGTTAGGTTGGTCTGCTTTAACTACTTTATCATTTGGAGCCAGCCTATAATGTTTTTGTCTATGCAGTAGCATGCAGATCTATGGGTGATGCTTTGGGATGGATAGGAATGTGTGAAAACATGGTGTGATTTCTCACAAATTTTACTTTGCCTTCTACAATGCACTAAAGATTGGTTTTGGGCTGCCTATTCAAATCCTACACATTAAATTATATTAGGCCAACCTAATTGATGTTATTTTGATTATGAATCATATATAAGGAATGGAATCATTTTGGAGATGTTTGAATGAGTTGTATGCATTGTGTGAAGTGTTTGTGAAATTGTGCAAAGGTTTATAAGTAAAATACTTCAATCATGAAGGCAATTTAAGATTTATTTTGATAGAGAACTGTAATAATCATATCAATGGATGTGGTTGCTTACAGTCCAATGTTATTGATGTATTGCTTTCATATGTAATGTATCTTTCCCTGAAGAAGTGACCTTTAGTGTTTGTAAGCCTTTTGTATCTTGCCCAAAGGTTGTGCACCTCAATATTCCAAGTCTACATAAGGGGCAGTGAGCTCCTTGACATTGAGTCTAAACTTTATAACATCTTCTTCATGTAGTAAGATAGTTGTCATCGTGGTTTTTTCCTCATTGGATTTAAAACATAAAATATTGGTGTTCATGTGTGATTGCCTTTGTGTTTTTTAGTTCTTTATTTCTGCACATATGGTAAATGGAATGAATGGTAATTGAGGGGTTAAAATTGGTAAAGTTTTAATATGTGCTAATTCACCCCCCAACCTCTCAGCATTTGTAAGTGTTCAACATTTTGATTTTTTTTTTTGAATTTTAAGAGTTTTTTTAATTTATTTTTAAATTTCTTTAATTTCATGAAATTTGTCTAAATCACTAATTAAGGTATAAGACATATATCAAGATTTATTCTCAAGAAAAATGTATTTATTTTCTCCTAGTATCTAGCAAGATATAAAGCATTATTATTGAATTAATGAACTATTATGATAAAAATGAATAAGTGAAGGATCAATATAGCTTATTATGGAATCAAGGATAATTTTCTTTCCAGGGACTATACATTACAATGGGATAATATATTAATACAAGCTAAAGGATTGGATATGGAAATGTAATGTGATGTCATGATGCTTGGAATAACATATGGTGTATAGGAATAGACATTTTAAGATGTCTATGAAGACATGTTTTGCATTTTATGTCCTTAGTTTTGATCAAGAACAAGATATGGATTTGGATAAGATGGAGATTAGATATAGATAGGACAAGTAGATCAATGGTGATAATGGATGATAGAGGTAACAAATGGATAAGATTATTAATATGGATTAAAGGGTACAAATTTAAGGTAAAGCAACTAGGATGCATGATACTTGTCGGGATCCTTAACCTTATCAAAATCAAAGGTGGAAAAAGGGATATGGATGTAGATAGTGGAAATGAGGGATAATGGAGGATGGGTAATAATGTATAGGATATAATGGATGAAATTTTCTCCCAAGTGTAGAGTTCTTTGGGAAATTGATTACACATGATGCCTATTTTCCAATTTTTCATCATGTTGTTTTTGATGGTCTAAATTGTAATATGGGTAATTTAGGTTTGTGTGCCATAACTACTTTATCATTCTGAGCCAACCTATAATGTTTTGGTGTATGCAATAGCATGAAGATCTATAGGTAATTATTTGGGATGGATAGGAAGGTGTGATGACATGGTGTGATGCCTCATAAATTTTACTTTGCCTTCTACATTGCATTGAAGATTGATTTTGGGGCGCTCATTCAAATACTGCACGTTATATTATATTAAGCCAACCTAATTGATATTATTTTGATTGTGAATGGTATATAAGGAATGAAACAATTTTGAAGATGTATTCGTTGCGTGAAGTGTTTGTGAAATTTCACAAAGGTTTTTTAGTAAATAGTGAAATAATGAAGGCAGTTTCAAATTTGTTTGATGAATAAATGATGAAAAGTTAGTACCAAACCGGTATTAAGAGGGGGGGGGTGAATTAGTACAGGAAAAAACACTTTTCCTAAACCGATTTGACTGCAAATAGTGCACTTTGACTGGCAAGCGATAACACTGGTTTAAACCAGATTGCTACCGGTAAAACATAGTAAGAATGTCAAAGACTTAAACCGGTAACCATTTTCTTTCCATACAATCTAATACCTCATTTCCACTTCACCCTTATGCATAAATAGGTAATCTATCATCAAAATATAATGACTACTAGTTCAACATATTTTACCAGTTTGACATAAAACACTAAAGCATCACATGAAAGGCATCACACATGACACACTGATTTTTCACATGGAAACCCAACTGGGAAAAACCACGGTGGGGATGAATACCCACAAACTGTTCTTGAACTCTTTTGAAGTCTTCTCTATTAGGAGCCTAGTCTAGTTAGAGACTTTTACAATAGGTTTTGCTAGGAACCGATCCTACTAGGGATCACCCAGTTAAAGGTTAGAACCCTGTTAAAGGTTACCTCACACGAGGATTTGAAGAACTCACTGAATTGAGTCACCCTGTCAAAGGATTTACACAAAAGCCTATTAAAGCTACCCAGTTAAGGGATATTCCAACTGTTGAAATGGTTAGAAGTCAACAGGTAATACATCGATCTGATAACAACACTCAATGCCAAGGCAGATCCACTTAAGCTCCTTTTCTTCTGCAATCACACTCTACAGGTATCAACATACTTCTTTGGTCTGGCAAGAATCAAGTATTTCTCACTGGGATACACACATACCATTTTCCAACAACTTCAAAATGAAAAACATCATCAACCTTATAGGAAATAGATAGGTTGGTATCATAAACCCTAAACCCTAAACATTTAGGTTTTATAATCTAGTCCGTTCAATCCTGACCATTAATCACATTACATCGAATACAATAGTCTTGAACAGATCTCAAGACATTCTCCAACGTTCATTCTTTTCCACTCTGAGAAGCTGATAACTCATCATGTGCTCTCCACCATTTACAGAGACTTCGCACATTCCCGAGGTAGATAGGAGTACTCTCCATGCAAGATCCTCAAGGAAATCCTTCACGCACAAAAGGCTGACGTGGCAACACTATCTGGTCTTCATACAATGCTAAGTCATCACAAGATTTCATCGGTTGAATCACACAAGCTTGGAATGCATCAATCAGAAACCCTGAAGCTGAGACTACCAACCGATAGTAATGCCAAATGAAACCCCAATACAAAACGTCCATTTACCGGTTCTTATTCCAACATACCAGTTCACCTTCCAACATACCGGTTCACCTTGAACAGACATACCACTTCACTTTTTCACAAATTCTGGTTTACATCATCATACCAGTTCTCTTGCCAGTTTACTTACTACTCCATACTGGTTCATACTTCAGTATATTGACATCAATGACAACATACAATATCATCATGTCATCATGCTCTGTACATATTCCAACAATCTCCCCCTTTTGCATTGATGGCAATATAAAAAGATATCTTTTTGCTTCTGCTTCACATCTTCTCCCCAATATTGTAGATATCTTCTCCACTTCACATCTTCTCCCCCTTTGACAACAATGCCAAAGTGGAGGCATGCACATCTATGTTCCACTATGTTTCTCCCCCTAAGGAGTAGCATCCTTCAACACATCAATCCTGAAAAAGATATATCAATGTAAGACCTGATTGATGTGGAGCACACACCTTTAGTTCACCTCTTGAAGGGGCAGCACCCCTAGTTCACCTCTCAAATAGGTAAAGGTAGCCTTTGGTACAGGCTTGGTGAATATGTTTGCTAACTTCTCCTTATTGGAAACATGTTCTAGTACAACTTCTTTGTTCTGAACCTTCTCCCTTTAGAAATGATACTCGAGCTCGAAGTGCTTGGTTCTAGCATGTAAAACCAGATTCTTGGAGATGTTAGTCATACTTGTGTTGTCACAAAATATACTTACCAGTTCAGATACAGGAACTTTGAAGCCATTTAATACACGCTTCATCCAAATTGTTTGGGTGCAGTTCATAAATGCTACAACATACTCTGCTTCTGCTGTAGACTAAGAGATAGAACTCTTCTTCTTACTCATCCATGAGACTAGTCTACCACCAAGACAGAATGCACCACTGGTTGTGCTCTTCTGGTCATCCACATTACCAGCCTAGTCAGCATCTGTAAACACTTTCAGGTTGAAATCATTACTATGTGGATACCATAAT
The DNA here is from genome assembly GCF_030272615.1 of Cryptomeria japonica. Taxonomy (NCBI): domain Eukaryota; kingdom Viridiplantae; phylum Streptophyta; class Pinopsida; order Cupressales; family Cupressaceae; genus Cryptomeria; species Cryptomeria japonica. The sequence goes on from NC_081415.1 coordinate 647,967,169, forward strand.
CCATAGTCAATAGTTCCCTTCAGATATCTCAGAATCCGCTTGACTACTACCAAGTGGGATTTTCTTGGGCTTTTTTGGAACCATGCAATAATGCCCATTGCATGTGCAATGTCCAGTTTTCTATGTACTACATAGTGTAATTTACCAATCATTGATCGGTATGCCTTCTCATTTACCAACCCTGAGTCATCCTCTTTTGATAATTAACAACCGGTCACCATCGGTGTACCAACGGGTTTTCTATCTTCCATGCCAAAAGTCTTCAACACCTCTTTGACATACTTGGACTGAGTGATAAAGATTCCATCTTTAATTTGTTGAATCTATAGTCCAATGAAGAACTTAATCTCCCCTATAAGTGACATCTCAAATTCCTTTTTCATCTCATCTGCAAAATCATGACTCATCTTGTCATCTCCTCAAAAAATGATGTCATCAACAAATACCTCATAGATTAGAATTTTATCTCCTTCTGACTTCAGATAGATATTGCTATCTTCACTTGTTCTCTCAAATCCAATCTTCACAAGATGGGAGTGCAAGTGTTCATACCAAGCTCTAGGTGCCTACTTTAGTCCATACAAGGCTTTATGTAGCCTACACACCATGTCACTGTCTTTTGATAGGGCAAACACATTTGGTTTCTCTATATACACCTCTTCTTCTAGTATTCCATCTAGGAATGCAGATTTTACATCCATTTGATATACTTTGAATCCCTTGAATGCTGCATATGCAAGAAGCATACGAACTGCTTCCAATCTGGCTACTCGACCAAAGGTTTCTCCATAGTCTTCTCCTTCTTCTTGAGCATATCCTTTTCACACCAGTTTGGCTTTGTTTCTTACCACTGCGCCATCTTCATTCAACTTATTTCTGAAAACCCATTTGGTGCCTGTGACATTTTTATGCTCAGGTCTGGGTACCAAATACCATGTACCATTCTTTTCTATCTAGTCAAGCTCCTCTTACATTGCCTTGATCCAGTCTTCATCTTTATGTGCCTCTTTGAATGTTTTAGGCTCAAATTCAGAGATCATCCAAGAGTTTTCTCTGACCTTTCTTCTTGTAAGAATTCCCACATCCTTGTCTCCTATGATCTGCTTTGGATCATGATTCAACTTTACATACCTACGAATGATCTTAGTTGTTTCCTCTTGCTTTTCTTCTTCATCCTCATCTTCATCAACATCAACATCTACTGGTGTAGGAACACTATTACTGGTGCTAGGCTATTTTGCAACCGGTTCCCAGAAGGTTACTACCGGTTCATCTCCTACTTGCTCACTGTCAGTTTCCTCAGGTTTCTCAGAGATTTCATCAACTCTAACATTGATGCTTTTAACAATTCTCTGAGTCCTATTGTTGAAACATTTGAGAGCTTTTCTCTTTGTGGAATACCCTAGGAATATTCCCTCATCACATTTAGCATCAAACTTGCTCTGATGTTCACTCCTCTTGATATAACATTTGCTACCAAAAACTCTAAATTAGCTTACCACTAGTGTCTTACTGGTCCAATACTCATAAGGTGTTTTATCCCTACCCTTTTTGATGAGTACCTGATTCATTGTGTAGATTGCAGTGCTCACCGCTTCTCTCCAAAAGGTGTGAGCAACTTTTGCTTGGATCGATATTATTCTGGCTGCTTCAACTACAGTCCGGTTGTTTCTCTTTGTTAGGCCATTCTATTATGGATTCCAATGGGTAGACAGTTGCCTCTTGATGTCATTCTCTTCACAATACTTGTTGAATTCACCGGAAGTGAATTCTCCTCCTTGATCAGTTCTTAGGCACTTAATCCTCTTACCACTTTCTTTTTCAATCAATGCTTTGAAGGCTTTGAACTTTCCATAGGCTTCAGACTTGTCCTTCAAGAATGTGACCCACATCATTCTTGAGAAATCATCTATAAGAATCATAAAATACCTATCTCCCTGTGCACTCCTAGTTTTCATCGGACCACACAAATCAGTATGCACAAGATCAAGTAAATTGTCTGCAGTGAAAGATTTACTTTTGAAGGTTGAGGAAGACATTTTCCCCAGTTGACACTCTCTGCACAAAGGATTCTTCGGTTTTCTCAGCATAGGCAATCCTCTAACTACCTTAATCTTACTGGCCTTCACAATATTATCAAAGTTTACATGGCAGAGTCTCCTATGCTCTATCTAGCTATCCTCAAACTTAGCCATTAGACATGTACTGACATTAGCATTCAGCTAAAATAGATTACCTCTATTCTGCATACTGATAGCCATCAATTCACCGCTCTTACCTTTAATTTTACACACTCCATCTCTGAATTCTAGAGTGAGTCCATTATCATTCAGCTGGGCAACACTCAAAAGGTTGTGTCTAAGACCTTCTTGTTGGCATTATAATAGACAAGGAGAGATTGTTGGCATTTCAATAAGGATATTGAGAAGGTTGTTGATGATTATGGATATAACTGGTTAAGGATGTTTACTATCTTAATATTATTATTTTGTCATTGATGTCAAGAAATTGATTTTCTAATTCAGTATGATGTTGCCATATCTTGAGAAGTATGATTTGATGAGTATAAAGATGTTGGTAAAAGACACAGAAAGAATATGATGAATAAGGGGAGAAATAAGTTATTCAATGGGCAACTATTACCAAGTTAGACAATGATGAGATCATGATGTTTAGATTGTTTTGATATCATACATATGTTATTGATTGTAAGGATAATACTATACTATGTTACCGAGCAAAGAACCTAGTTAGTAAACCCTAAGGTTATCGCTATCGGTTAATGAAGGCGGTATGTCTACCGAGTGAAGTTTAGTATTTACCAAGTTGCAACCAAGCACTAACAGAATGCATTGAATGAATAAAAGCATTATTTAATGAAGGAAGTTGATGAGCTGGCTATGATTAAATGATTAGTATGCCATTAATGAAGTTTGTTAAAAAATCTATGGCAAAGGAAAATCGGCAGGAAGATCTACAGCTTAGATTGAACTGCAATACCCTAGCACAAGTTCCAAGAAATATATAAAAGTTCCAAGGCGGTGTAAAACAATTTTAGATCGAAGGATACATTGAACTTGGTCAAAGTTTGAAGATTTGATGGCTATGATTGATCATGGGAAATGTGATCAAGGAGATTAAGCGGTTGGAAAATTGTTTATAAATAAGGAACTGTTGATAAACAATGTATGCAGGCAAGTGTATGCATAGGGATGCTACATAGTGATTACCGAGCACGGAAGCTTGAAGACCTGTTTGAATAATAGAGTATATAGCCCAACAGATGGACAAGATTAGTTCTATGTCTATATTGTATTGAGCAAATAATAATCTTCTTTAGCATTTTTAGATGTGAAGTTGCAGATAGATTTTTATTACTGTTATTTTGTAAAGTGACAGAAAATCTCTTAACCGAGTGGACTTAACAGTCTTATTCGTAAAACCCTCTAGCAAGGTGACATTCTGATTGAATGTTTGAAATCCTTTAACAAGATCACTTCTAACAAGGTGAAGATCCTAACAGATCTGAGGGAAATCCCTTAACCGGGTCACATCTAGCAATGTGTTTGTAATCTTTAACAGGATTTGCTTTTAACCGAGAATACTCTAGAAGAGTATATTTCTTAGTGCGTCCGAAATCCCACAGTGGTTTTTCCCTATTTGGGTTTCCACGTTAAATCTGGTGTTATGAGTGTTATGATGTTTATATGCTTTTGAGTTTGCATGTTTAGCAGTTTTGGTTATATTACTGAAATATAGGTTACCGAGGTTGAATCTGATGTTTTTATGGAAGATTAAGTTTGTATGATTCACCCCCCCCCTTTCATCTTATTAGTTTGGCATCTATACTTAACATTAAGTGTCAGAACTATCACTTCTACCCAATACACATTGTCAACACTACTTTTTCTATTCAGAGAGATGGACCCTCTGCCTTTTACCATACATGGTGCATCATTACAAAAAGGAACCACACCACCATCATACTCTTTCAAAGATAGAAACTTGCTTCAGTCACCAATCATATGGTGAGAACAACCACTATCAATAATCCACTCACTGGAATTATCAAAGTGGGAGACAAGAGCCTTCTTGTCTGACACATCTTCCTTAACTGCTACAAACACAATGTCTTCACTTTCTTCATCTTCTGATTCCTCATCAGTGACACCTTCATCAACTGCTACAAAATAGTTTCTTCGGTTTGTCCTTGTTATCACCATTAGGATAGTTTACAAAAATATGTCCTATCCTATTGCAAGAAAAGCATTTCAAAGGGAGCTTACCTTTGTATTTACTTGTTCCCTTAGGAAGTCTCTTGGCAAGAAGAGCTTCAAATTCCATCAAGATCTCCTCATCATCCATTTCTTTGCTTTGTCTTGGGTACCACTGGTACTAGCTTCTTTGCCCTTTCTAGATGGTGCAGTAGATACTCTAAAGGCTAATTCAGTCTTTTGAATACTGCCATCATAATTATTTATCTCATAAGCTATCAACTTAGCAATGATGGAGTCTAGGGATACCTTTGTCTTGTCTATAGACCTCAACTCCTTAATAGCAGCAACTCGTATTGCATAGACCGGTAATAAGGATCTTTAGACTTTGCTTACAATAGTGGAATCATCTATTATACCACCTGCACTCTTGATGTCTCCAACAACAGTTTTGATTCTTAATCCATATTATTGAATGGTCTCTCCTTCAACCATCCGCATGTCTTCAAACTTTCCTCTAAGGCTCTCTTCCTTAGCCTGTTTCACATGCTCATCACTGCCATAGATATTATCAAGAGCATCCCACATTTCTTTGGGATTGTCTTTATCCTGAACGTCAATAAACTCAATCTTAGATAGACTATTGATTAGGGCTTCCATGACTTGCCCATTCTCCTGAATCTCTCTCTTTTGATCATTGGTGAGAGTACTGGTAGGGATAACATAAGAAATCTCAACATAGCTCCAATGTAGCACCCATGCTTTTGATGTATATCTTCATTTTATCCTTCCATATTTAAAATTTGTCTCTGTTGAACTTTGGACCTTCCCTCTTCATCATTAGAGTAGGATCTTTTCCTCAAGTGGTTAAGCTTACAACACAGAGGACCTAGAAGATGCTCTGATACCAATTGATGAATAAATGATGAACAATTAGTACCAAACTCATACTGAGAGGTGGGGGGGGTGAATCAGTACATGCAAAAACACTTTTCTTGAACCGGTTTGACTGTAAACAGTGCACTTTGACTAGAAAGTGATAACACCAGTTTAAACCAAATTACTACTGGTAAAACACACTAAGAATGTCAAAGACTTAAAATGGTAACCCTTGGCTTTCCATACAATCTAATACCTCATTTCCACTTCACCCTTATGCATAAATAGGTAATCTATCATCAAAATATAATGATTGCTAGTTCAACATATTTTACTAGTTTGACATAAAACACTAAAGCATCACATAAAAGGCATCACACATGACACACTGATTTTTCACGTGGAAACCCAACTAGGAAAAACCACGGTGGGGATGAATACCCACAAGATATTATTGAACTCTTTTGAAGTCCGCTCTATTAGGAGCCTAGTCCGGTTAGAGACTTTTATAATAGGTTCTGCTAGGAACTGATCCTACTAGGGATCACCTAGTTAAGGGATGGCTAAATACCTGGCTAAAGGTTAGACCCTGTTAAAGGTTACCTCTCAGGAGGATTTAAAGAACTCATTGAATTGAGTCACCCTGTTAAAGGATTTACACAAAAGCCTGTTAAAGCTACCTGGTTAAGGGATTTTCCAACTGTTGAAATGGTTAGAAGTCAACAGGTAATACACTGATCTGATAACAACACTGAATGCCAAGGTAGATCCACTTAAACTCCTTTTCTTCTGCAATCACACTCTGCAGGTATCAACATACTTCTTCAGTCTAGCAAGAATCAAGTATCACTCACTGGGATACACACATACCATTTTCCAGCAACTTCAAAATGAAAAACATCATTGACCTTATAGGAAATAGATAGGTTGGTAGCATAAATCCTAAACCCTAAACATTTAGGTTTTACAATCTAGTCGGTTCAATCTCGACCGTTAATCACACTGCATTGAATACAACAGCCTTGAACAGATCTCAAGACATTCTCCAACATTCATTCTTTGCCGCTCCGAGAAGCTGATAACTCATCATGTGCTCTCCACCATTTACAGAGACTTCACACATTCTCGAGGTAGATAAGATTAGTCTCCATCCAAGATCCTCAAGGAAATCCTTCACACGCACAAGGCTGACGTGGCAACACTATCTAGTCTTCATACAATGCTAACTCATCACAAGATGTCATCGGTTGAATCACACATGCTTAGAATGCATCCACTGGAAACCCTGAAGCTGAGACTACCAACTGGTAGTCATGCCAAATGAAACCCCAATACAAAACATCCATTCACTAGTTCTTATTCCAACATACCGGTTCACCTTGAACAGACATACCGCTTCACTTTTTCACAAATACCAGTTTACATCATCATACCCATTCTCTTGCTAGTTTGTTTACTACTCCGTACCGGTTCATACTTTAGCATATTGACATCAATGACAACATACAATATCATCATGTCATCATGCTCTGCACATATGCCAATATTGTTTTGACATAAAAATCATGATATCAGTGGATGTGGTTGCCTACAGTTCAATTTCACTAATGTATCCCTTTCATATGTAATGTATCTTACCCTAAGAAGTGATCTTTACTATCCACAAGTCTTTTGTATCTTGCTTAGAGGTTGTGTGCCTTAGTCTTGTAGGTCCACATGAGGGAGACTAAGATCCTTGGCCTTGAGCCTAAACATTGTAAATAGTTATTCATATAGTGAGATAGTTCACATCGTGGTTTTTCCCTCATTAGGTTTTCCACATAAACTCTTGGTGTCCATGTGTGATTGCCTTTGTGTTTTTCAGTTCTTTATTTCTGCACATATGGTAAATGGAATGAATGATAAATAAGTCTTTAAAATTGGGTTTTAATTTATGTTGATTCATCCCTCGACCTCTCAACATCCGTAAGTGTTCAACATTTTGAATGTATTTTATTTTAATAAAATTTTGAGACTTTTTTATTTATTTTAAATTTCATGAAATTTGTCTAAATCACTAGTTGAGGTATAAGACATATCTCAAGATTTATTCTCAAGCAAAATGTATTTATTTTCCCCTAGTATCTAGCAAGATATAAAGCATTATTATTGGATTAATGAATTGCTATGATGAAAATGGATAAGTGAAGGATGGATATAGCTTATTATGGAATCAAGGCTAATTTGATTTCCAAGGACTATCTCACAATGTGATAACATATTAATCCAAGCTAAGGGATTGGATATGGAAATTTAAGGTGATGTCATGGTGGTTGGAATGACATGTGGTCTATAGGAATAAACATTTACAGAGGTGTATGAAGATATGTTTTGCATTTTATGTCCTTATTTTTATCAAGATCAAGAGATGGATTTGGATAGGATGGAGATTAGATATAGATAGGATAAGAAAGATCAAAGGTGATAATGGATGATATAAGTAACAAATGGATAATATAATATATATGGAATAAAAGGTATGGATAAGGGAAAGAAAATAGGATGCATGATGCTTGTTGGGATCCTTAACATTGTCAATATCAAAGGTGGAATGGGGGATATGGATGTAGATAGGGAAAATGAAGGATAATGGAGGTTGGGGAATAATGTATAGGATATAATGGATGAAACTTGTCCCCAAGTGTAAAGTGATTTGGCAAGTGGATTACACATGATGTCTTTTTTCCAAATTTTCATCATGGTACTTGCCTAAGGCACCACAAGAGGTGGTTTTTACCATTGGATGGATTATTTGTCTTTAATTATTATTATTTTTTTGACTTTTTTATTCTTTGGAAGACAATGGATGCATGATAGGAAATGAAGGAAGGACACAAACATGTTTTTTTAATCTATACTACCCTTAAAAGATGTGCTACAATGTACTATGGCTATTTAAGGTATGCTCAAAGTGAATGGTAGGTGATGGTAAAGGGAGATGAAATGGGTGATAAGGTAAGGATTTATGCAAAGGATTTGAAGGGACGGATGGAAAGAAAAAAATAGGTTTTTGATAATGTATGGGGTGTTGGAAAGTTTTTTTAGGTGGATGGGAATGTTGGCAAGATCAACATTGGCACACACCTTGAGGGGTGGTGGAGTGATGGGGGAAAAATGGATTTTTAAATTTGAGATTTTGATGTAGAAGTGAGTGTGGCTTTTGGAACATAAGGACTCAAAATGGATGAAGGAGATGGTTGAGGATTTAACATAGTTAATTTTAGGACATAGGGACCCAAAATAGATTGAAAAGGTGAGAGATGTTTAGATGAAGGATTGAAGGAAGACTTTGGAATAGCAATTTTGGATGCCAATTTTGAATTTTCTTTAGAACTCATTCTAAAATGAATCCACATGGTTTTTGATTTTTCTTTTTGCGTAATGAGATTTTGTAGCCTTTTGGATGTTTATTTTTTTCTTTTGGATCAAAATTTTCTTTGTTTTTACATGTATTTTAAATAATACATGGCGATTTGTGAATTCTTTGACTTATAGATTTTATACTTGGCATCCAAATTGCTTCCAAAAGTATTGGGATTCATGAGTGGATAGGAATGATATGGAGGCCCTTTTGATGAGCTCATGTAGATGTACGATTGGAAGGTTCTCAAGGATGTGTGCCTTTTTTGATCTTGGTTTATGATAGCATAAGTGGATTCTGAGCTAGGGGTGATATGGATAGTGGATGGAGGGATATAAGGACCTAAGATGGATGGAAGAGGGGAAGGATTTTATTTTTAGATATAAGGACCTAAGATGGATGGAAGGGATGAAGGGGGTTGTACATATATGGATTTAGATTGAGGAATGTGGGATTTAGAGGGGATACCAATGTCTTGAGAGTGAGCTATGTAGCCAAGACCATGATAACTTGGATTTTATTTTATATGAAGGGTTTCTAATTTACCATTTTCATGGATGTGTAACCCTTTTCCTTGAAAACACGATCTTTGAAAGATCTTTTTATCAATGGGATACTGATTTATTTTGAAACAAGATGTGAATCCATTTTGAATAGGATATGGTATGGAAGGAATGGTAATCCTATGAAGTAGACTAAAGTGGAAGAACCCATTTGGTAAAAAAGGGGTTTGTGAACATCTTGGGTAGAAGTGATGGGATATTGAGGAGGATTAGGATCATGAGGGGGATTAGGATGGATGTTGGGATCTTGAGATGGATATAGAAGATTATGACAAGGAGAGGAAGGCCTAATTTTATATTGACATGGAATATGGTCATTGGATGAAGTCGAAAGGGTTCTTTGCTCTTGATTTTGAATAAGATCATTGGAAAGGATGGAAGGGATATTATGATCTTACTTAGGAAGTGGAATATGAGTGAAACATTGAAGGATAATTATCTCTTGAGATGAAAGAGAATTATCATGGATGAAATGGAAAGTTATGGTGGTATCATCATGAGAGTCTAAGGAGATGGGGTCTTCGTCAACAATTGAATGGAATGGGAAAATTTTTCATAATTGTAAATCCTAATGAGATCCAACTGAAACCCTAGATGTAAAAACTAATTCAACAAATAGTCCATAGATATCTACCATACAATGTAAATAAAACATGAAACCATAAATATTATACCTTGACATTCATGGTAGGCTTGTATCCATTGTTCTCCTATCCTCGATGATCTTGTATTATGATGTCTACTCTTAGATTTAAGCATGCACTTGAATAATATATCACAGAGGAAAAATTATGGTTGTGATGATGTAAGTGTTAGGAACCGGGAAGGACAACTGAGAGGTATTGGAGTTGAGGAAAAATCAACTCTATAGCTCCCAAAGATCACCTGCATGCAAACCTATTGTAGAAGGAAAAGCAAAAATGCTATGGAGACCAGAATTCAGAGATCTAGAAAAGAGGAGTCATATTGATTGTGCAACAAGAATGCAATTCAATAATTATAGTTGTTATAAAAATAAAAAGAGAGAATCCTTATTAAAGGATACTCTAAACCCTAAAGGAGAAAACCCTAAAGAATTATAAGATTCCTAAGTTTAGCTTAAGCATAGAGTATAAAAAACTAATAATTAAATAAATAATTATTAACTAATAAAAGATTACTCTAACAACCCCCCTTAAGATGAACTTAGGGAGTAGCTAAAAAATAACTAAGGACTAAAAAATCATGTAAAAAATGCATGAAAGAAATGGATCCTGACAACTAAGCCTAATGAGGTACCCAAGTACAATACAATCTCTATAAAATGGAGAAAAAAGAGAAAACCCCATGGGAACAAAACTCCTCTCCAAGAAGAGATGAAAGCTCAAGTGAAGGACTAAGAAGTCTCCAAACAAGAGTGTTCTAGAAGATAGGAACAAAAAGAAGAGAACAAAGAACACCACTGAAGCATGAAATAGTTGCAAACACTATTGAAGAGTAACTGCTGATCTAAAGAACCTCCAATAAAATAGAACATGACTAGGTAGAGAATACTATAATTTGCATGAGTGCCCTCTAATGACACTACTCAAATCAGATGGCAAACAAAGGTAAACAATTGAACTTGAAGTTACAGATGGCATGAAACACCAAGGCTAGAAGAGATGATCAATCAAACCAAGAAAACATTAGAACCAGCAAGACAAACCTCCCCATAATGCTAAAAAGGGAGAGGGACAGGTACACTGAAAAGAATGACCAACAAGAACTGCATGACGAAGAACCAGGAACATCGAAGGTGCAGAGAAAGTACATGTGTCATGGAAGGAACACTCACTTGACACACATCATGAGGCTAATGTCATGGAAGGAACACTCACGTGACAAAGGTAGATGGAAAACAAAAGGCAAACATCAACCCCCCATGACACTTTATAAGTAGTGCATGTACAATAAGGCACAAGATGTGGAAGATCCCAAGTATACAATGCATGGTGGCACTTTATCTCAATGTGTTTTCATAAATAAAATGGTACAATGATAAGAAGAGACAAAATACTAGAAACATAAAGGATAGCCAAAGACGAGACATCCTACTCAAAGAAAGAGATCCCAAGACCTGAAACATCCAAGATATTCACCAGAGTGCTGAAAAGCCAAAAACTAAAAAAAAAAATACCTGGAGCAGAATCTAAAACAAAACTCATATGAATGGAAAGAACACAGAATAAGATTTCCAACGATATAAAGTTTTCAAAAAATGGAGCTCGGATGCTCAAGTTATGTCTCCCAGAGTGCAAAAATGAACCTCTAGCTTTGACAGAAAAAAAAACCATCAAAAAAGAAAAAAAAAAAATTCAAACCTCTAGATCTGGATAGAGCTCAGAAAGCGCTTTCTGATGATATAAGATTTATTGAAAAATGCCTCCGTATGCCCAAGATATGACCAAAAGAAAAGAAAAAAAACCCTTCTTGTAGGGCATAAAGAGGGTTAAAATTTTATTTATTTATTTATTTATTTTTGATGAAAATTTTCTGATGCATTTGCAGGTACAATAGTATGGATTTTTGTGCCTCAAAAAATATACCAATAAAAAATCATGCCCCTATCACGGAAAATAGGCAAATTATATATCAAAATTCATGGAATCAGCCTTTTGAATCCAACTATTTGGTCCTTTTGGCACCAAAATGTACAAAAAAAATAGCTACCCCCAGAAATAGAAGAAAACAATTGCACAAACCCCTGAATACACAGATCTAAAGAACAAGGCCCAAAATCTCTCATGAAGAGAACAGGGGCATGCCAATCTGGAGCTCTAATACTATATTGGAGTTGAGGAAAAATCAACTCTACAGCTCCCAAAGGTCACCTACATGCAAACTTGCCACAGAAGGAGAAGCAAAAAAGCTATGGAAGCCAGAATTCAGAGATCTAGAAAAGAGGAGTCATATTGATTGTGCAACAAGAATGCAATTCAATAATTACAGTTGTTATGAAAATAAAAAGAGAGAATCCTTATAAAAGGATACTCGAAACATTGAAGAATTATAAGATTCCTAAGTTTAGCTTAAGCATAGAGTATAATAAATTAATAATTAAATAAATAATTATTAACTAATAAAAGATTAATCTAACAAGAGGGAGGGTGAATCAGTTGTCAATAAATTACAACCCAAAACAAATTATTCCAACTTAAAACTTAGTGTCGGTAAAATAGATTACCAGTTATATTAATACTGGTATAACTTAATGCATGAAACAGAAAGAGAAACAACATCCACAACACATAACACATATATTTTGACGTGGAAACCCTATAAGGGGAAAAACCATGGTGGGAAACCTTACCCACAATCAGATGATACTACTACTGATAGTAAGTGAATACAATAATGAGGTTTGCACATGCAGAAAGGCCAACTGCCTAGAGTTCACAGCTCAATCATAAAATAGGAGTCACATTGACTACAATTGGATGGTTAAATCCAATAGCAATGTACTACTTCAATATAGCATCTACAATGCTGGATTCAATACTGGTTTAAGCTCTGACTATGAGTGCCAAATACCTTCATAACCTTTCCTTCAACCTCCATATAATATTTGTGTGATTCGCATAAGGATCTACTTATTTTCACTCTACAATGATCTTCAATATTCACACACACTCATAATATGATCTTCAATAAGATCTTACAATTATTTATACAAAACCTAAGACCTTATCATAAGGTTGGCTCACTTAAGATATTACATTTAAATCAATTACAAATAAGTCTTGATGCAATACAATATGTTGGCTCAATTTATTTACACATTATCTAATTAGTAAACCATTTCCAAAACGTGTCGTGCTGATCTAGAACATGATATCTTGTACCGGTCCATAACCTAAACCTATCTGCTGGTAAAGGCAAATATGTGAACCTGATTAGTCCAATAAGAAAAACACCAATTCCAAACATCCAATCCATGTCTTAGACATAACCAAATCATCTCTAGATGATAATAAGTCATCATCAACTTCCTGTGAACAATATAACCTATCGGTGAAGCATATATCAGTGACTATACATAAGCCAATATCCATGTTGGGACCATAATGTGCTTGTTCAACAATAAACCAATATAACCAGAGTGCCAAATCAACAAGGTAGACCTCCAAAAAGATAAGTGTTGACATCAATGACAAAACCAATGCAACAACGACGAAGTCATCCATAATACCAACAGTAAGACTATGAATGCGATGATGCATGCTCTAGATAGGTTTTGGTAGAGTATAGTGCTGGAATCAATGAACAGTAAGAGGTGGGGGGGGTGAATAAGTGTTTTGCAATTTCTGATTTTGATGATCTAATCTTTAAACGACTTAATGCATATTAAAACAAGTAAAGTGCAAAAACACAAAGCAAAGATCAACAACACCATAACACCAAGATTTTTACGTGGAAACCTGGTTAAGGGAAAAACCACGGTGGGTTACAACCTCGAAAGTCTCTCTACCTTAAAAAATGTTTGTAAGAGATTACAATGTACTTTGAACTATGAAATAGCATCAACAAATGCCTGATTGTAGTTTTGGTTAAGCCCAAAACACATATTCTTACATTGCTCTACAACTATGCTCTATTACGATAATCTAGAGTTTAAATATTTATCATTCGCATGAGAAGCTGGACAAAATATCTCATCATGCTTTGCACATCTCCATCGACCTCGAAAATGATCATATAAACCTATCTTATATATTTGCATCACCGATTTAGGTCATCACCATGTCAGCTTCAAGAACGTGCCACAAATAAGAAACATGTTCACAAGTCGGCTCAATTCCATCTCAAATGCATATGCAGACAAAAAAAAATGTCCACACACTTCCCATATGATATCTCATCAACCTCGAACACATAATCAATCACCAAAATTGATCCACAAAATCTGCAAAGTGAATTATCACATGTTACAACTGATATGTACTATTCTTATCAATAACCAGATTACCAGATCTTATAACTTGCTCAAAACTTATCACTGGAGGCCACTATCCTAGAATAAGGCATCTTACATATCTACAAAATTTCCATGAAATCTACAAAGAATGACACTTAACCAAAATAATCCACCACCCAAAATTGTACACTCTGCTGAATACCCTGCTCTCACTGAACCTCACTAGACTCAATCAATCTTCTGGAATGAATGAATTATAAACTACAGATACTAAATCTGATATGAGTTGCCATCAATGACAACATATCAACATGCATTCAGTGTCTCTTGCCAATAATCTCCCCCTTTGGCAGATTAAAACCAAAAAATATACACTGCAACCAAAAATCTGATCACCGGATTTCAAAGATTCAAAGAATTAAGGAACTCCCCCTTAGATCAACATTTTTCACTCCTATACAGTGCCCCTTTGACATCAATGACAAATGTAAGATATCGAGACCCAAAATTTCATGCCAAAGAATGTTATACACATATATACATAATTCAAAAAAACTTAAAGACATCTGCATAGGAATAATTCAATATGTTCAAGTAACTTTCCCAACCCTTTTACAGATTCTCAAAAACTATTATAAATCCATTGAAAAGGTAAGATTGTGCTTTTGCAGTCTTCATGTCTTTTGGTTCATCTGTCTTGAGAGCATTCTCGGCATTTGGAAGAGCAGTAAGCATTATGTCCAATGTAGGAGTAATGAGACTCGTAATCTCTCCAATTCTGCCTATTATCCGCTCCTTATCATGATTCAAACTTCAGATTTTCTCAAGGAGTGATATCACTTGATTTTCATGAATTCTCAAAAAAATTGTCAAAGGATCAACTGATTGAGATATGTTTTCCAACTGATCCTTGAACTCCTTAGATTGCTTCTCAATATCAGCAATGAATTTATTCAATGAAAGACATGATTTATATAGGCTACCACCTTCAGTTAATGCATCATGCACACTCTTCACACAATTAGCCAATGTGGCTCTATCTTTCAAAATCATTTTCTTCATGGTGCAGAGCCTCTTTGCATTAAAATCACTTTGAGTTTTCTCCTTTGCATATTTCTCAAAAGATTCAAAATGAATATTTATAGAATCAATCAAATTTTTCAAATTATCAGATGGGGTATTAAAAAGATCTTCCCATAATGACAACATAAGCTTCTCCAAAATATCAGATGCCATAGCTAATATAAAACTATCCTCAGTGTGATATTTCAATAGATCTTCACTAGCCTTTTCCTGCGCAAAAGATGCAAGCTAAAGCGTTTGAATGGGAGACAAGGAGGCAAGATTAATTGGTCCTTAAATGAATTCAAGATCATCTATTACTTGTTTTCCCTTTGTTGCCTTGACAGTGTCTCTTGCTTTGGTTCCAACTTTAACTTTAATTTTGATCTGCACCTTTTTCTGGTTCAACATTTTGTGTAGGTGCCTTTTGATCATTGACCGAAGGATTTACTATTGCTATTCTTGTATCCTCTATTTTATCCTTAGCTACTTCCTCAACCTTAGCTCCTTCCGGTTTAACTGACTACACATCCTGTACTTTTGGAATAAAAGTGTCATCCCGTGCTTGCACTTTTGGGTTGGAGTTATCTTGTGCCTTTTCCAAATTCACTTCATATTGGTTTTCTATCAAAATTTTCTTCAAAATTGTCTCAGTTTCCTCTACTGCCTCATCAACTTTCCTGAACATGATCTTATTAACTTTGTTCTTACTTCTAAATTCATTATTTTCTAGCTTGAGTATTCTGGCTATCTTTTCTTTAGAAATTTTAGAACATAAGTTAGCTAATACATACTCCTTTAGTTTCTCATCTTCTTTATTTTCCATATGTCTTCTAGCATCCAAAATTTCATACAAACTCTTCAGAATTATAGATGATAACTCTATCAAGGCTTTACTATATACATTCATATATTCAACTACAACTTCTTCTAATGATCTCTTCCCATTTTCATCAAAATTTTCATACCATTCAGAAAGTGGTTTCAAATTTCCATCCTTAATAGCTGAATTAACAATCTTCTCTAATGTAATAGGATCCACAATAGTATAATTACCTTGTAGTTTTCCTGACTTTAATGCCTCATCAAGCTCAGATTTGGGCTTCTTACTAGGCCTTGTTCTACTGGATGGTTTTTCCTTAGAGACTTTGGTGGCATTAGGAGATTTTGCCTTCACTTCTCTTACTACCTCATCCGGTTAAGTATCTTCATCATCAACAACTACAAATCTGACTGATATCTTCTTTTGTACATCACCAAATGGTTTAACTGATGATTTCGGCTTGGGAGGTTGAGAAATGGAGCAGTATTTTTGGTTCTGGCTTTAGGCTTAGAAACTATCATTGGCTCCATCTCCACTCTTACTAGTTGCTCTTTAGAGGTAATATTTTTCTCTCTATATTTCCGTACAACCTCTTTTGATATCCCCTTTCTCTCAACGAGAGCTTCAACTTCTTTCCAAACCTTCTTCTAAATGACTCATCTCTTAAACCGTTGATGTAATGCAAGGCTCTTCTCCTTATAGGTTCTGAACCTTTCTTCATTAGGATCCATTGGTTGACTTAGCAAATGTTGAGCATATATTTCCAACACCTTCCCATCAACCTCATAACCCATTGATAGAATCCATGAAGTTCATGGTTCTATTGCGTCCATTAAATATTGGTGAGTGTCAATCATGAAACAGATCGTATCTGCATATTTGTCAACAATAGCTTTAGGGATTCTTTTTTAGGTCTCAGAGGAAACTGAGAAGGAGGGGGGGGGGGTGAGTCATTTGTCTATTAATTTCAACCCAAAACTAACTTAACCAAACTTAGTGCATAATACCGGTTAACCAAACTTTAATGTCGGTAGATAGTTTAACAATTAATTGTAGTACCAGTAAAGTTTAATGCATGAAATAGAAAGACAAATAACATATACAACACATAACACATTTATTTATACATGGAAATCCTGTAAGGGAAAACCACAGTGGGAAACCTTACCCACAATTAGATGATACTACTACAGATAGTATGTGTGTACAAATGGGGTCTATGCATGCATAAAGGCCAACTTCCTAGAGCTCACTGCTCAATCACAAAATGGGAGTCACACTGACTACAATTGGATGGTTAAATCCAATGATAATATACTACTCAAAATAGCATCTTCATGTGTTGGATCTAGTACCGGTTAAGCTCTGATTTGCCTTCTCCAAAAGCCTCCTTGGATCTTGAATGATGTCTATGTGTATAACTCTACTTATATTCACATATACCTTATTACAATCCTTTTCCACACTCCCCTCTCTACTACTCCTTGATCTCATAAATGAGATCTTATATATATACCAAAACCTAAGACCAAATGTGTAGGTCGGCTCACTAAGATATTACAATAAAATAAATTACAAATGAATCAATATGTGATGCATGATGTCAACTCAATACATTTACAACAATAACAAATCATCTCCATAATGTGTCGTGCTGATCTGGAATAAATAATAGTTGTTGATCCATAACCTAGACCTATTTGCTGGTAACAACAAATATGCAAACTTGATTAGATAAATGACCAAATCACCAAAACCAAGTGTCCAAATAATGTCTTCGACATAACCAATTAATCTCTAGATGATAAGGGATCATCCTCAATGCCAGTGAACAATATAACCTACTGGTGAACTAGATACCGGTGATTGTGCATAAGTCACTGAACATCCTGGTGAACATAACCAAAGATCTCCAAGTGTTCTCAAGTGTTGAAAATTGTTGACATCAATGACAAAACCAATGTAACACATTCATAATACAAACAATCTCCCCCTTTGGCATTGATGGCAACACAAGATGGAAAAACCATCTAAGTGCCAAAGCAAAAATACCAAAAACCAAAAACCAACAATCTCCCAAAGAGATCATCAAAATATAGATACAGAGAGTAACAATCTCTCCCTAAAAGATAATGTGTTTTTCCATAGATATCTCTCCCCACTTTGACATCAAATGCCAAAGCAATATAAAACCAAATACAATCAGTTCATAGAACTTTCTACAAATACCAATTGTTATAACCACATTTATTCAATCTACTCCCCCTGAGAAGTAGCTCTCCTTCATTGAAGCCGGAAAAAAGATTTCTCTATTAATTCTGCCAATCTGATGCCATGCTCCAACTACCTAAGTTTCTACTGGTGAGGGTATAATTCCAAGTTGCTCTCTTAGATATTCAAAAGTTTCCTTAGGCAAAGGTTTAGTAAAGATATCTGCAATCTTCTCTTTAGTATTCACATAAACCAATTTCACTTCTTTTGCTTCAACATTCTCTTTTAGAAAATTGAATTTGATAGAAACATGTTTAGTTTTTGAGTGAAATACTGGATTCTTTGATATATCAATTGCTGCCATATTATCATAGTAAATGATTATACGTTCCTTGCATTTTACCTTTATGTCCTTCAACATTTGCTTAATCCATAATACATGTGTACAACTAGTTGCTACTGCAACATATTCTGATTTTGTTGTTGATAAAGATGTGCAACTTTGTTTATTGCTCAACCAAGAAATTAATCTACTGCCAAGAAAAAATGCTTCGTCGGTGGTGCTTTTTCTGTCATCTACATCTCCTGACCAATTTGCATCTGTGCATGCACAAAAATGAAAATTTTCATCTTTAGGATACCAAAAACCAAGATTTGTTGTGCCTTGTAGATACCAAAAAATCCTTTTTACTGTTGATTCATGATTTTCTTTAGGATTACTCTGAAATCTTGAAACAATACATACTACATTCATAATATCAAGTCTTGTTTGTGTCAAATACAGTAAACCCCCTATCATAGACTTGTATCTAGTCAGATTGACAGGTGTTGATTCATCCTTCAATGATAGTTTATTAGTTGTAGTCATAGGTGTGCTTACCGATTTAGAGTTTTCCATGCTAAATTTCTTAAGTAATTCCTTCAAGTACTCTAATTGATTTATGAATATGCCTTTATTATGTTAGGTCCGGGAGGCAACTGAGAGGGGTGGGGTGAATCAATTGTCTAATAATTTCAAACCAAAACTAACTTATCCAAACTTAGTGCATAATATTGGTTGACAGTTTAGCAGTTAATAATAGTACCGGTAAAGTTTAATGCATGAAACAAAAAGACAAATAACATACTCAACACATAACACAATTATTTGTATGTGGAAACCCTGTAAGGGGAAAAACCACGGTGGTAAACCTTACCCACAATCAGATGATACTACTACAGATAGTATGTGTGTACAATTGGGGTCTACACATGCAAAAAGGTCAACTACCTAGATCTCATTGCTCAATCACAAAATAAGAGTCACACTGACTACAATTGGATAGTTAAATCCAATGATAATGTACTATTCAAAATAGCATCTTCATATGCTGGATTCAATATCCGTTAAGCTCTGATTTGCCTTCTCCACAAGCCTCCTTGAATCTTGAATGATGTCTGGATGTATAGCTCTTCTTATATTCACATATACCTTATTGCAATCCTTTTTCACACTCCTCTACTTCCACACAATCTCACAAATGAGATCTTACATATATACCAAGACCTAAGACCAAATGTGTAGGTTGGCTCACTAAGATATTACAATAAAATCAATTACAAATGAATCAATATGCGATGGATGATGTCAGCTAAATGCATTTATAACAATAACAAATAATCTCCATAACGTGTCGTGCTGATCTGGAATAGATAATGCTTGCTGGTCCATAACCTAGACCTATTTGCGGGTAATAGCAAATATGCAAACCTAATTAGATCAATGACCAAATCACCAAAACCAAGTGTCCAAACAATGTCTTCGATATAACCAAGTTAGCTCTAGATGATAACATATCATGCTTAGTGCTACTGAACAATATAACCTACTAGTGAACTTGATACCGGTGACTATGCATAAGTCACTAAACATGCCGATGAACATAACCAAAGATCTCCAAGTGTTCTCAAGTGTTGACATCAATGACAAAACCAATGCAACACATCCATAATACCAACAATCTTCCCCTTTGGCATTGATGGCAACACAAGATGGAAAAACCATCTGAGTGCCAAAGTAGAAATGCCAAAAACCAAAAACCAACAATCTCCCAAAGAGATCATCAAAATACAGATACAAAGAGTTACAATCTCTCCCCAAAAGATAGTGTTTTTCTATAAATATCTCTCCCCCTTTGACATCAAATTCCAAAGCATTACAAAACCAGAAATAATCAGTTCAAAGAACTTACTACAAATACCATTAATATAACCACATTTATTTAATCTACTCCCCCTAAGAAGTAGCTCTCCTTCATCAAAGCTGGAAAAATATTTTTTCTGTTAATTCTGTCGGTTTGATGCCATGCTCCAATAGTCTAAGTTTCTACTAGTGAGGGTATAACTCCAAGCTGCTCCCTTAGATATTAAAATGTTTCCTTAGGCAAAGGTTTAGTAAAGATATCTGCAATTTGTTCTTTAGTATTCACATAAACCAATTTCACTTCTTTTGCTTCAACGTTCTCTTTCAGAAAACTAAATTTGATAGAAACATGTTTAGTTTTTGAGTGAAATACCAAATTCTTTGATATATCAATTGCTGCCATACAATCACAGTAAATGATTATAGGTTCCTTGAATTTTACCTTTATGTCCTTCAACATTTTCTTAATCCATAATACCTATGTACAATTAGTTTCTT
Source organism: Cryptomeria japonica (assembly GCF_030272615.1). Lineage (NCBI taxonomy): Eukaryota > Viridiplantae > Streptophyta > Pinopsida > Cupressales > Cupressaceae > Cryptomeria > Cryptomeria japonica. The sequence goes on from NC_081415.1 coordinate 647,987,937, forward strand.
CTGCAACATATTCTGATTATGCTGTTGATAAGGATGTGCAACTTTATTTCTTGCTCAACCATGAAATTAGTCTACTACCAAGAAAAAATGCTCCACCGGTGGTGCTTTTTCTATCATCTACATCTCCTGCCAAATTTGTATATGTTTATGCACATAAATCAAAATTTTCATCTTTAGGATACCATAAACCAAGATTTGTTGTGCCTTGTAGATACCAAAAAATCCTTTTTACTAGTGATTCATGATTTTGCTTAGGATTACTCCAAAATCTTGAAACTGTACATACTGCATTCATAATATCAGGTCTTGTTTGTGTCAAATATAGTAAACCTCCTATCATAAACTTATATCTTGTCAGGTTAACAGGTGCTGATTCATCCTTCAAAGATAGTTTATTAGTTGTAGTCATAGGTGTGCTTACCAGTTTAGAGTTTTCCATGCCAAATTTCTTAAGTAATTCCTTCAAGTACTTTGATTGATTTATGAATATACCTTTATCAGTTTGTGAAATCTGCAATCCTATAAAGAATTTTATCTCTCCAATCATAGACATTTCAAATTCTTCCCACATCTTATTAGAAAGGTCTTTACACAATCCATCTTCACCTCCAAAGATTATATCATCAACAAAATCTTCAATAACCAAGATGTCATCATTAGTCATGTTGTAATATAACTTGCTATCAGCATTACCTTTAATGTAACCAAGCTTCAAAAGATATTTGTCCAATCTAGCATAATAAGCTCTAAAAGATTGCTTCAATCCATATAAAGCTTTCCTTAACCTGCAAACCATATCTTTGTCATCTGTCAAAGAAAATCCACCAGGTTGTTCAATGTAAACTTCTTCTTCAAGATCTCCATTCAAAAATACACATTTAACATCCATTTGATATACTTTATAGTTCTTGTGTGCTACAAAAGCTAAGAATAATCCGACTGCCTCAATTCTAGCTACCAATGCAAAGGTTTCATTATAATCCATTCCTTCTTTCTGTGAATATCCCTTACACACTAATATTACTTTGTTTTTTATTACCTTACCATCTTCATTAATTTTATTTCTTAATACCCATTTAGTTTCAATTACATTTTTGTTTTTAGGTTGGGGAACCAATGTCCATGTGTCATTCTTTTCAATTTGTTCCAATTCATCTTCACATGCCTCATTAATAGTTGCTGGTTCAAATTGAGAAATTAGACATACCTCTTCATTTGCTAGTCTTCCTCTAGTCATAACTCCTTGATACTTATTCCCAATTATCTAACTTTCAGAGTGATTCAATCTTACATACCTAGGTGTGCTTATTTGTTGTTGTTCTTCAGTCAATGTGAAATTCTTAGATGATGTCAATGTGACTGGATCAACATTCTGTACTAGTGTGCTCATAGTAGGTTCATTTGTGATTATCTCAACTGTCGATTCAGAGCCTATGGACCTTCTAAACTGTTCATCAATCTCCACATTTGCACTTTCAATGATTTTCTGCAATCTCTTATTAAAACATCTCTATGCTTTGCTCTTAGATGAATAACCAAGAAATATTCCTTAATCACTTCTAGGATCAAATTTGCCAATATAATCATCTCTCCTAATATAACATTTTCTTTCAAATATTCTGAAATATTTAAGAGTAGGATTATTAACAAACCATAGTTCATGAGGGGTCTTACCGATTTCACCTTTGATGTGAACTCTATTGAGTGTATAAACAATTGAATTGACCGCTTCTCTTCAATACACATGAGGTAGGTTTTCTTCTAATATCATGCTTCTAGCTGCATCCAAAATAGTTCTGTTCTTCCTTTTCACAACTCCATTTTGCTAGGGTGCTCGAGATGCTGATAATTGTCTTCTGATTCCATTTACTTAACGGAATGTATTAAATTCCTTAGATGTGAATTCACCTCCTTGATGTGATCTCAAACATTTAGTTTTCTTGCCAGTTTCATTCTCTACCATCACCTTGAATAGTTTGAATTTCCCAAAAGCTTATGATTTCTCCTTGAGAAAAGTAACCCAACACATTCTAGAATAATCATCAATGATTAGCATAAAATATCTATCTCCTTGTAAACCTCTAGTTCTTGCTCGACCACATAAATTAGTATGAATTAAGTCAAGAACATTATTGGATTTTTTTGGAATACTCTTGAAAGTTGTTCTAACTTGCTTTCCAAATTGACATTCCTTACATACCAGATTGTGAGGTTTACAATCTTAGGTAAATCTCTTACTACCTTAGTTTTACTGATTTTCACAATGCAATCAAAATTTACATGACACAGTCTCTTATGCCATAGCCAACTTTCATCAATATGTGCAATGAAGCATGCTTTCTCATTGTTATTCAAATGAAAAATATTACCTCTGGTCTGATTACCGGTTGCAATTTCCAAACCAGTTCCATTCATGATTTTGCATTTACCTTTCTTGAATTGTAATTGAAATCCTTTTTCAACTAATTGACCAACACTCAAAATATTATGCTTCAAAACTTCAACATAGTAAACATTATCAGTATTGTTCTTACCATCAAAAGATATAGTGCCTTTTCCTCTGATCAAACAAGCTTTGTCATCTCCAAATCTTACTAGACCTCCATCATATTCCTGAAAGGTTAAGAATTTACTCTTATCACCAGTCATATGATGTGAACATCCTGAATCAATAATCCATTCATCCTTTTCTTCAATTTTAGCTACTAGGGCCTGCTCTACTAGTTGAACATTAGGTGTCGGTTGATCTTTTGTTATAGCAACAAAAGCCCATCCATTGTCTATCGGTTCCTCTTCAAAATCATCAGTAACTCCTTCATCAGCATAGTAACATGATTTGTTTGTATTCTTCTTAAATCTGTACCTTTGATATTCAGGGTTAGGCTTGTATGTTCTTTTAGCTTCTTCTTTCAATATTGCATGTTTAATGGGACACCTAGATGCCATATGACCAATTTTATTATAGTCAAAACATTTAAATGGTGCTTTACCTTCATACTTACTTCCAACTGGACCTTTAGGCATTTTCCTTGCAAATAGTGCTTCAAGCTCTTCAAGTTCTTCATTCTCTCTTTTGATTTCTTCAAGTCCTCTAGCATAGAGTGTTTTCCAATCAGATTTTTTAGATGATGATGATGATGTTGTAGATGATGAAGCTTTGAAAGCCAAATCTCTCTTAATTGAAGCAATAGGACCAAATTCCTCAAGTTCAAAAGCTTAAAGTTTTCCAACCAAAGTATCTCTAGATATTGATGCATTAGGCATTGTTCTCAATTCATTAATAGTAGTTACTTTCATTTTTTATGCCAGTGGAAAATCTCTTAAAACTTTAAAAACAATTTCATCTTCACTTAAGGATCTTCCACAACATTGTATACCCAAAACAATTTCATTAACTCTTTCCATAAAAGCATAAATCCTTTCATCTTCTTCCATTTTCAGATTTTCATACCTGGCCCGGAAGCATTCCAGTTTTACAATTTTGACAATGGTATCACCTTCATTCAATATCTCCAATTTATCCCAAATAGGTTTAGTAGTAGATCGGTTTGATAATCCCATGATTTGTTGATCTTGCAATGTGCTTAAAAGTGCTTCTCTTTCTTTGCAATCATTTTCTTCATCTTTAGCCAAGGTTGGTGGAATAGGTTGACCTTGAGTAGGAACAACATAGACATTCTTTGTAACATCTCATATGTCCTTTCCAATGCAATTTAGATGTGTCTCCATTATGATTTTCCATATACCATAGTTGGTTCCATCAAGCTTCGGACTATCCTTCCTGAAATAGTTAGTAGACATAGGATCTCCTCAAGTTGTTAAACTTCTACAAAAAGAGGACTAGGCTCTGATACCAATTGTTAGGTCCTGAAGGCAACTAAGAGTTGGGGGGGGGGGGTGAATCAGTTGTCTAATAATTTCAAACCAAAACTAACTTGTCCAAACTTAGTGTATAATACCTATAAACCAAACTTTAATGTCGGTAGACAATTTAGCAGTTAATAATAGTACCAGTAAAGTTTAATGCATGAAATAGAAAGACAAATAACATACACAACACAACACAGTTATTTGTACATAGAAACCCTGTAAGGGGAAAAACTAGGGTGGGAAACCTTACCCACAATCAGATGATACTACTGTAGATAGTATGTGTGTACAAATGGGATCTGCACATGCAGAAAGGCCAACTGTCTAGAGCTCACTACTCAATCATAAAATGGGAGTCACATTGACTACAATTGGATGGTTAAATCCAATGATAATGTATTGCTCAAAATAACATCTTCATATGCTGGATTCAGTACCGGTTAAGCTCTGATTTTACTTCTCCAAAAACCTCCTTGAATGGTCAAATGATTTCTGCATGTATATCTCTCCTTATATTCTCATATACCTTATTACAATCCTTTTTCACACTCCTCTACTTCCACACAATCTCACAAATGAGATCTTACATATATACCAGGACCTAGGAACAAATGTGTTGGTCAGCTTACTAAGATATTACAATTAAATCAATTACAAATGAATCAATATGCAATGCATGATGTCAGCTCAATGCATCTATAACAATAACAAATATGAAATAGATAATGCTTGCCGGTCCATAACCTAGACCTATTTGCCAGTAACAACAAATATGCAAACTTGATTAGATCAATGACCAAATCACCAAAACCAAGTGTCCAAATAATGTCTTAGACATAACCAAGTAATCTCCAGATGATAACAGATCATCCTTAGTGCCGGTGAACAATATAACTTGTCGGTGAACCAGATACCGGTGACAGTGCATAAGTCACTAAACATGTCGGGGAACATAACCAAAGATCTCCAAGTGTTCTCAAGTGTTGACAAGTGTTGACATCAATGACAAAACCAATGCAACACATCCATATTACCAACATATCAGTCTGTGAAATCTACAATCGTAAAAAGAATTTTATCTCTCCAATCATAGACATTTCAAATTCTTCCTGTATCTTATTAGAAAAGTTTTTACACAATTCATCTTCTCCTCCAAAAATTATATCATCAACAAAAACTTTAATAACCAAGATGTTATCATTAGTCACTTTGTTAGATAAGTTGATGTCAGCATTACCTTTGGTGTAACCAAGTTCAAAAGATATTTTTCCAATCTAGCATACCAAACTCTAGGAGCTTGCTTGAATCCATATAAAGATTTCCTTAACCTGCAAACCATATCTTTGTCATTTGTCAAAGAAAATCCATCAGGTTGTTCAATGTAAACTTCCTCTTCAAAATCTCCATTCAAAAATGCACATTTAACATCCATTTGATATACTTTATAGTTCTTGTGTGCTGTAAAAGCTAAGAATAATCTAACTGCCTCGATTCTAGATACCGGTGCAAAGGTTTCATTGTAATCAATTCCTTCTTTCTGTGAATATCCCTTACACACTAATATTGCTTTGTTTTTTATTACCTTACCATCTTCATTAAGTTTATTTATGAATACCCATTTAGTTCCAATTACATTTTTGTTTTTAGGTCGGGGAACCAATGTCCATGTGTTATTCTTTTCAATTTGTTCCAATTCATCTTCCATAGCCTTAATCCAATGTTTATCTTCACATGCCTCTTTAATATTTGCTAGTTCAGTTTGAGATATAAGACATACCTCTTCATTTTCCAGTCTTCCTCTAGTCATAACTCCTTGACACTTATTCCCAATTATTTGACTTTCAGAGTGATTCAATCTTACATACCTGGGTGTGTTCACTTGTTGTTGTTCTTCAGTCACTGTGGAATTTTTAATTGATGCTAGTGTTACTGGATCAACATTCTGTACCGGTGTACTCATAGTAGGTTAATTTGTGATTATCTCAATTGCCGGTTCAGAGTCTATAGACCTTGTAAACTATTCATCAATCTTCACATTTGCACTTTCAATGATTTTCTGCAATCTCTTATTAAAACATCTGTATGCCTTTCTCTTAGATGAATAACCAAGAAATATTCCTTCATAACTTCTAGGATCAGATTTTCCAATATAATCATCTCCTCTAATATAACACTTGCTTCCAAATATTCTAAAATATTTAAGAGTAGGAGTATTACCAAACCATAGTTCATGAGGGGTCTTACTAGTTTCACCTTTGATGTGAACTCTGTTGAATGTAAACAACTGTATTGACTTCTTCTCTCCAATATACATGAGGTAGGTTTGCTTCTGATATCATGCTTCTAGCTGCATCCAAAATAGTTTTGTTCTTCCTTTCCACAACTCCATTTTGTTGGGGTGTCTGAGGTGCTGATAATTGTCTTTTGATTCCATTCACTTCACAGAATGTATTAAATTCCTTATATTTAAATTCACCTCCTTGATCTGATCTCAAGCATTTGATTTTCTTACTAGTTTCATTCTCTACCATCACCTTGAATAGTTTGAATTTCCTAAAAGCTTCTGATTTCTCCTTGAGAAAAGTAACCCAACACATTCTAGAATAATCATCAATGATTAGCATAAAATATTTATCTCCTTGTAAACTTCTAGTTCTTACAGGACCACATAAATCAGTATGAATCAAGTCAAGAACATTATTGGATTTTTCTGGAATACTCTTAAAAGTTGCTCTAACTTGCTTTCCAAATTGACATTCCTTACATACTGGATTGTGAGGTTTAACAATCTTAGGTAAATCTCCTATTGCCTTAGTTGTACTGATTTTTACAATGCAATCAAAATTTACATGACATAGTCTCTTATGCCATAACCAACTTTCATCAATATGCGCAATCAAGCATGTCTTCTCATTGTTATTCAAATGAAAGATATTACCTCTAGTTTGATTACCGGTTGCAATTTCCAAACCAGTTCTATTCATGATTTTCCATTTACCATTCTTGAATTGTAATTGAAATCCTTTTTCAACTAATTGACCAACACTCAAAAGATTATGCTTCAAACCTTCAACATAGTAAACATTATCAGTATTGTGTGTACCATCAAAAGATAGTGCCTTTTCCTCTGATCAAACAAGCTTTGTCATCTCCAAATCTTACTAGACCTCCATTGTATTCCTGAAAGGTTAAGAATTTACTCTTATCACCAGTCATATGATGTGAACATTTGGAATCAATAGTCCATCCATCCTTTTCTTCAATTTTAGTTGTCAGGGCGTGCTCTACCAGTTGAATAGTAGGTGCGGGTTGATCTTTTGTTATTGCAAAAAAAGCCCATGCATTGTCTGTCGTTTCCTCATCAGAATCATCACTAACTCCTTCATCAACATAGTAACATGATTTGTCTCTATTCTTCTTAAATTTGTACCTTTGATATTTAGGGTTAGGCTTGTATGTTCTTTTAGCTTCTTTCAATCTTGCATGTCTATTAGGACACCTAGATGCCATATGACCAATTTTATTGCAGTTAAAACATTTAAATGGTGCTTTACCTTCATACTTACTTCCAACTGGACCTTTAGGCATTTTCCTTGCAAATAGTGCTTCAAGCTCTTCAAGTTCTTCATTCTCTCTTTTGATTTCTTCAAGTCCTCTAGCATAGAGTGTTTTCCAATCATATTTTTTAGATGATGATGATGATGTTGTAGATGATGAAGCTTTGAAAGCCAAATCTCTCTTAATTGAAGAAATAGGACCAAATTCCTCAAGTTCAAAAGCTTAAAGTTTTCCAACCAAAGTATCTCTAGATATTGATGCATTAGGCATTGTTCTCAATTCATTAATAGAAGTTACTTTCATTTTGTATGCCGGTGGAAAAGCTCTTAAAACTTTAGAAACAATTTCATGTTCACTTAAGGATCCTCCACAACATTGTATACCCAAAACAATTTTATTTACTCTTTCCATAAAAGCAGAAATCCTTTCATCTTCTTCCATTTTTAGATTTTCATACCTGACCCAGAAGCATTCCAGTTTTGCAATTTTGACTGTGGTATCACCTTCATTCAATGTCTCCAATTTATCCCAAATATCTTTAGCAGTAGATCGGTCCGATAATCCCATGATTTACTAATCTGACAATGCACTCAAAAGTGCTTCTCTTGCTTTGCAATCATTTTCTTCATCTTTAGCCAAGGTTGGTGGATTAGGTTGACCTTGAGTAGGACCAACATAACCATTCTTTGTAACACCCCATATGTCCTTTCCAATGCAATGCAGTTGTGTCTCCATTCTGATCTTCCATATACCATAGTTGGTTCCATCAAGCTTCAGACTGTCCTTCCTGAAATAGTTAGTAGACATAGGATCTCCTCAAGTTGTTAAACTTTTGCAAAAAGAGGACTAGGCTATGATACCAATTGTTAAGTCCCGGAGGCAACTGAGAGGGGAGGGTGAATCAGTTGTCTATTAATTTCAAACCAAAACTAACTTAACCAAACTTTAATGCCAGTAGACAGTTTAACAATTAATTTTAGTACCGGTAATGTTTAATGCATGAAATAGAAAGACAAATAACATAGAAAACACATAACACAATTATTTGTACGTGGAAACCCTATAAGGGGAAAAACCACGGTGGGAAACCTTACCCACAATTAGATGTTATTACTATAGATAGTATGTATGTACAAATGGGGTCTGCACATGCAGAAATTCCAACTGCCTAGAGCTCACTGCTCAATCACAAAATGGGAGTCACACTGACTACAATTGGATGGTTAAATCCAATGATAATGTACTACTCAAAATAACATCTTCATATGCTGGATTCAGTACTGGTTAAGCTCTGATTTTCCTTCTCCAAAATCCTCCTTGAATCTTGAATGATGTTTGCGTGTATAGCTCTACTTATATTCACATATACCTTATTACAATCCTTTTCCACACTCACCTCTTTACTACTCCTTGATCTCATAAATGAGATCTTACAGATATACCAAAACCTAAGACCAAATGTGTAGGTCAGCTCACTAAGATATTACAATAAAATCAATTACAAATGAATCAATATGCGATGCATGATGTCGGCTCAATGCATTTACAACAATAAAAAATCATCTCCATAGTGTGTCATGCTGATCTGGAATAGATAATGCTTGTTAGTCCATAACCTAGACCTATTTGCCGATAACAAAAAATAAGAAAACTCAATTAGATCAATGACCAAGTAACCAAAACCAAGTGTCCAAACAATGTCTTCGACATAACCAAGTAATCTCCAGATGATAACAGATCATTTTCATTGCCGGTGAACAATATAACATGTCGGTGAACTAGATACCGGTGGTTGTGCATAAGTCGCTAAACATTCTGGTGAACATAACCAAAGATCTCCAAGTGTTCTCAAGTGTTGACAAGTGTTGACATCAATGACAAAACCAATGCAACACATTCATAATACCAACATTCTTTACCTGTCATGGATCTCCTTTTAAAAATTCTTAAAATAGCCCCATAGATTTGCACTACGGAATTTGGAATCACTAGATCTATAAAGATACTCCTGGATCTATAATCCAACTGGCCTATCAAATGCACATTGTATCAGACCAACTCCAAGAATCTCATTCTTGAAATAAAAGAAAATGCATAAGAGTAGAGACCCATACTTGAAGGTATTATTCTTGGTTTCTTTGATCTTTTTCAAGTTCTTGATGAGCTCACTCTAAAGAAATTCACACAGATCATACCTTTTACCTTCCCTCAACATCTCACATGTGGCATAAATAGCAGTACCAAAAATAGAGTTGATTCTACTAGAATAGTAGATTGTGTAACCAATCACCATAGAAGAAAATCGGATGTCATCCTCATTGATGTCAGCGATAGTCATCGCTCTCCTATCAAATTTTGACCCGATTGCATTTGTTACAATGTCATTCTTAGCAATTTTCAGAGACAATAGCTGACTGGATGCACATAACCCTATGACAACCTGAATCACACCCTTAGTGATCTTATGTTGCTTGTCTAACCATATTTATTCATCGTGAACATGACTTAGAATGTATCAGATCCATTCCTGCTCATACACCATAAAAAATTTCACAAATTGAGCAAAACCCTTGCTGTCAAGATCCTTGAATTCAGGTTTCAGCATGGAGCTTTGATTAGATAACTGGTTGTTGTAAATATTCAACATTTGGGAGCTTCCTATTTCTTCAATTGGGAAATGAGTGTAGATCCTTATGTCTTCATTATGTAATACCCTATGGGGTACAGATGAAAAATCACTCTTTGGATCGTCCTCCATCGAAATGAATCGGTGATCTTAGAAGTTGGGATGAGCACATTCGATGATTTTGACAACCAGAGGGGTTGCAATACCAGATGCAACCATTTACAAATTTAAATTCCAAATTTCAACTAAAGAAGAGGTTTTCATTGATAAATACCTTTGATGTCAAATTAGGCTTACTCGCTAAATCTCTTCAAAAATTTGTAGCACTGGGTTTTGCTTCATCACCTTCTTTGCAAGACTCTCTAAACTTCTTCTCTTCAATTCACAAAGTGAGAAATGAAGTGAAAAAGTCACCTTTTATTTTCTGCAAACCTAACTTTCCACTACAATAAATGCACTTTACCCTAACTCTTTTGGATATTATTTGACAAATAGGAATTCTCCTCTGGATCTTCAAATCAACTCAAATCTTTTGGAGATTCATCAAAAACATCATATGCACTTCTACAACCTACCAAAAACATGCACAAATATAAAAAAAAAGGTTTGAAAGAGTTACATTATTACTCCCCTGTTGAGACTCATTAAATTTGAGTCAAGTTTTGAGGCCCAATTCAAATTTTTGCTTTGCATTTCCAAATGAGTCAATTTGAATGGCTTAGTTAGAGAGAGGGCAAAATGGAGCCGGTTGATTTTCAAAGGGTAAGGCTCAAAAAATATGTCCTACACCTTTCACTTGGCCTATTAAATGATGGGCAACTTTCAAATTTCAGTTTGGATAAGTTTATGAAGTACCCATTTCGAGGGGTGAGCTGAAAGTGCATTTTAGGCACAAATGCAAATTTTATTGAGTAGCCTACTTTGGGTGTTTATATCTTTTTCCCTATTGATCATCATGAATAATTTCAAAATGGATTCAATTCTATGCATAAATGTGAGTTATCTTGCAAAATTTCAAGTCCTCATGAATCCATTTGCTCAGTTTTCAAAGCTCAATCTATTCGCAGTTTGTGTGTTTTGGCAAGTCCCTATTTTTGCACAAGTGTAAAAGTTGCCTCGGTGAATGTCATGTTAGAATGTTTGTTCTGAGATATGGTTGGTATAAATGACAAGATATGTTTCAAATTTCAAGCTCCTGCCAATCCGTTTGATCAGTTTTCAAAAGGGTTTCTTGAGCCATCTTTTTCAGTGATCCGTACTTTCATTGTCGTATCAGTTAAAGTTGCTATTTTCATGAGCGCGCCATTTGCACCCAGTCAAACTTTTGGTTGAAATAAGAATTCAAAGATTTAATATGTACTTCAAGGTACCTCTGTTTCAAATTTGAGGTTCTACGGAGGTCGTTTGATATTTTTTAGAAAGGCATCATGTGTTGCCAGAACATTGACTTCATCAGATCCACAGTGTTGACAATGCTAGTTGGTCATTTTCAACAATTAATATCTCTTCACTCGAGATTCATCTTGAAAAACCGCTTGGGTAGAGTTCATCCTTGTATATCATAGTATACGCCTGTCAGATGGCGAGGTCCAGAAAGGTGTTTTGACTGGCTTGAAAAATACGTCTTCGCAATTAAATGCGAAAATGTGGCGTAAGTGCCTGAAAGTTGTAAAATTCAATTTTATGATCTAAAAATGGTGCCAATCGATTCTAGAGGTAATTTTAAGGTTCCTGAGGTATTTTAGAGGTCAGTTGAACAAAAACGAAAAAAAATTTAGTCAGACCCGCTTTGGGGCCCGACCTAGATAAATGCCCATGCATTAATTTTATGGCGAAAATGGTTTTAAATTCATGGCAGTGTATACCAATGTCAACTTGAATGCATATTGACAAATTGGTTTATTAAGAGATGATTTTGTTTCATTGTGTGGGCATATAACTGAGAGGTTTTTATGGAACTTTATGGTATTTCTTTGGCTGGCAAATAAAAACTTCAGAAGTTTCAATTGCAAGGTGTAGTTCCAAATTCCATAACTCTGTTAATGTCCTCCCTATTGTGTGTGAGGAACATGGAAGAGGAAAAGGCAATAAAAATCTTTCAAGAAAATTCATGTGGGCATGCACAATGCCAAATCCTTCGGAATGTAGAAATGAAAATAACATTAAATAGTCTTCAACAAATTGCAATCTGTAAGCTAAGAGCCTAGCATTCCCCACGTGGTATGCTAAAAGTTTATAAATTTCAAACTAATGTATATGGCAGCCATGTTTGAAAGGGGCAACATTAGACCCTCAAGTAGCAGCCAACAATAAATAGCAATTGGCATCAAATTGTAAGGGGGCAACCATGTTCCCAGCCATGGTTGGTAAAAGAATGAAATTAGCAACAAATTGCAATTGGCATGTGAAATGCCAATCAGAATCCTCCCTTCACATGCTAGTAAAAATAGAGGGGCATTCAATTTTAAACCTTCAGCAAAAGAGACCTTCAACAAATTGTAATTAGCAGGTGTATTCGCCAAATTTCCCTGCTGGAGTGTTGCTGGAGTGTGGCGTATAAGTTTGGTGAGCAACAATTTTAAACTTCAATTCAAATTTCCTTTGGTAGGTATAAACATTAGAAACTTAGTCAATCTCCCTTCATGGTAAGAAAGGTTGTTTATAACCTTAAAACAAATGTAGTTTGCGTGCAAGGCATTGAAAACTCTCAGAAATTTACAAAAAATGCATTCCTAGGCTGAAACGCATTATCCCACATTGGCTGGTCGGGAGCATTTTATGGTATTTATATGTAAGAACACACTCATCTATAATGTCAAAGCTTAAGGGCTTTTGATGGATGGTGCACATGAGCACCCAAGAAGACCCCACGCATGTGGGCATGCTTCCCGAGGTGATTGAGGAGGTTGACAAGTGGCGACAGGTGGACAAGCCTTTTTGTTGGAGATCATGAAATTCGTCTATACGACGCTACCTGAAGTGTTCTGATAGGTACCTCTCACGGAACCTCTCTGTGAATATCTCCCAAGTGAGTGTATCAAGAACTAATCCGCATTTGTACTCTTCCTGTCTCCACCAAGTGGAGGCTGTCCCTCTCAGAAGATGAACTGCAACATGTGCTTTCAAGTTGCTCTCATAAGAACGCAACGCAAAACACCTCTTAAGACTCAAAAGCCATGCCTCAGCCTCTACTCTATCTGTAGAACCTCTGAAGGATGGTGGTTGGAGGCGCATGACCTCCCTGATGAGATCCCCTGGATCTCGACGGCCTCTCTCAAAATAAATTGGTTCCACCGCTGGAGCTGGTCCTGGCATATGCACTGACTTTGGCTCATTACCACCCTGACTTTCTACAGGAATCAGAGCTGGGCTCCTGCTTCGTTCTCTATCAACAGATCTATGACTCCCAGAGTCATGACTCCTAACCTGAGGGTTCTCTACTGGGATCCTCTCCTGAACAATGCCAATAAGATTCTGAATGGCTGCTAAGAGGTCTTGGTTAGGTTCATTTGGCTGTTCGGGAGGTGCTTTTGGGTTCTCCTCTAGAACCGATGCCTCCCTCTCTACCTCATTGCGTGCTATGCGCACACGTCTAAGACCCCGTCCGCGCTTGCGAGCTTGTCGCGTCGTCGGAGGCATCCTAAGAGGAAATAAGACAAAACAATTAATTTATTTCTTTTAGAATTAAATTCAATTAAATTCAAAATTCCATTTAACAAAATAATTTTAAAAATTCCAAGGTGAAACGTGAGTAAGGCTCCTAGTGTGGAAACCTTGCTCTGATACCAAAATGTCATGCCCAAAATTTAGGGCAAAAATGGAACAATTTTTTTTTTTAAAAAGACATACTAATTAATTAACAAGTTCACTCCCACGGCAAGCGTTAAAGAAATTTTCATAATTATGTTCAAGCTAATTCTGAAACGAACTAAGCATCGATAATTTGTTAAATATTATTTGCAGAAAACTAACTGGTTTAATTTTATCTCCACGAGATACATAGTCATTAGGTTTATTAAAACAATCACGCTAAAGAAATAGGAGAGGAAAATTAATTTAATCTCCAATATGACTATATAGTCTAATCAACCATTTTAAATTTCTATTTATTTCTTACTCCAAATATATAACCAGAATTATATAAATATATATAAATACATATATATATATATTTATAATTTAAATACTTACTCCAACATATGACCAGAGTTATATATATATATATATATATATATATATATTTATAATTTAAATACTTACTCCAACATATGACCAGAGTTATATATATATATATATATATATATATATATATATATATATATATATATATATATATATATATACATATATTTTATATATTTTAATTCCTTTTCAAAAACACAATAAATTCTAAGATAATAATCAATATTTCCCCAACCCTATTGAGGGTTCTATATTTTTTTATATATATAATATCAATTCTAAATTATCATAATATTTTTTAAATTCATTTGCCCTAGCCCTACCCCTGCTAGGGTTTAACCCTTTTTATTATTTCCACTGAATTTTTCCACAGCGCCGAACAAGCAGCGGCCACCATGTTTTTGTGCAGGTTACGAAGATGGAGGTGGGTAGGGCCATGGTGCCACTGTGTGGGCGCACAGTGGGCACCCTGGCACCACTGTGTGTCCACACAGTGGGCACCGCTAGCGGCTCCCCCACTGTGTGGCCACACAGTGGCGGCCGCGGCCGTCCACTATGTGTCCACACAGTGGGAGCCGAAGCGGCTCCACTGTGTGTGCACACAGTGGGGTCCGCGTTGACCCAAAACAATTTTCCCCTTTTTTTTTAATTTATTTTTTTTTTAAAATATATTATATATAAATATATATATATATATTTATATTTATATAAATTTATATTCATAGTTAAAAGGGTGAAAATATTCCAATATATATATATATATATATTTTAAAATAGATTTACATGCAACAATTTTAAACTAATATAACAAAGGAAAAGCATTAAGTTAATTCAGAAACATATATATATATATATATATATATATATATATATATATATATATATATATATATATATATATATATATGATATGTGTTTTTTTAATCAACACTAACTAAAAAAACAATTTAGAAATATATTTTAAGAAATACAATATACTTCTCTAGAATAAAAAGATTCATTGATTTTTCCTCTAATAAAATATTTACATAAAACATCTTTTTTCTTTAAAATACTTAAGATCTTTCAGCATAAATAAACTCCTATTTTGCCACAAGTAAAATATAGATAAAATTTAAATGAAATCTATTCTTTTTTTTTTAATAATACAAAGAAGCTTTTGCATGCAACTCAAAATAACTTTTCTTTTACTAAAACCAGAAGTAGAAATAAAACAAGCTTTTTTATTTTTTTACAACTCTAAGATATTCTACCAATTTATAGGATGTTTCTTTGTATAGCCACAACAATAAAACTTCAAGTCTATTTTCAAGAATTACAACTTGTTTCTCTTTTCTATGAAAGAGGCATACCTCTATAACAAATTTAAACAAATATCTGCAACTGAATTTAAGTATCTTCAATAATAATCTTCTGTGTCTTTTTCATGGTTCCTATTCTCTTTCTCCTGACTTTCCTGCATAATAGAAAAACACAAATATGACCACGGAGTGCTCACCTCCGAGCCTAGGCTAACTGGTAGCCACCCCCGAGCTCGGAGAACCAATTCCTAGATGGGTAAGAAACAGGCAAACACATAGAAAGCAAATGCATACAGATTTTCTAGACACATTCCCAACTTGGCTTTCACAGCACCACACTTTGGTGATGAACTTTTTCAAAGGGTGGTAGTGGACCAATACCCTGAGGAGAACTGCAAGTATGAATAAACTAGAAGCCACCTCATGGCACAATAATAATATCAAGAATCTCAACCCCTTATTCCTTATGCCCCCCAAAGGCATTCTAGCCTTATATCCCTCCTTATGACCCCCATTGCACAAACAGGCCATGTAGCATGGGTCACACAAAGATCCCTTGTGATCGCTCTCAAAAGAGAGTCTCTCACTCGAGGGTTGTCACTGCTACCACCCTCAAGATCCTCTTCTCTCCCAAGAGTAAGAGGTCTTGAGAAAACTCCCAAAACACAAACAAATCATAATGCAAAAATACCAAAAGATTTTCTAACATAAACTTTCAAGAACACAGATTTCTTACACCAACAAACTTCCAGACATAAACAAGAAGAAGACATTAAAAAGAATAACTGAAACCAACCATAATCTGCGCAAAGGTATTATGATATTTGATGAAGAGCTGCCCAATCCACAAATCTTTTTCCTTCTACCCTTAATCAATTTTTCTATTCCATAACATTATTTTCCTTTCAAATTTTCTTCTGTCTCCAAAAATGGAGAGTGGGTGATTACCCTCCAATTCTCAAAAATCTTCCTTAGGAAGCTCACTCTCTGAGTTCTCACAGGTTTCTAAAAACCAAAAAGGAAAGAAAGCAAAAATGCAAAAAGACTCTCATTCCAAAAGAAAAAAATCTTGATTAGATTTAACTTCCAATTTTCAATTTTCGCTCAACTCAAAAAAGCCAATTTTTAAAGCGTTAAAAAGATCATTATAAAGTAGAAACTTGCCTAAAATTACCCCTAACCCCTAAGTATACCTTATGGGCTTTAGGAAACCCTATTAAACTACCCCTAGGTGTTCATTTAACCCATTTTAAACCCCTCTGAAGTTTATTTTCGGTTCAAACATAAGTTGACCACCCCAAATATTATATTCCCAGAGTATTTTTGACAACACATTATTTTATTTAAGAAGAACTATAATTAAACACTTTCCCACCAAGAGACAGAATAAAACATTTAAATTTAAATCCACACATGTGTTATGTGACACAAATAAAACACTTTTACAAAAATAAAACATAAAATTGTCTCTTGTGGTTTTTACACAATAAATTTAAATAACACTTAACACTCATGCAGCATATACTATTACAAATAAAATACAACACAAACGGGGTGTTGTCTCTCCAAATAGACAAACCCTGGCTTACGAACATACATAAGTCTAGGTTTGATTCTCCGTAATTTTCCATGGTCACATGGTAAATTTTCCTGCGCATCTCAATTTACACATTAGTACTTCCAAATATCCATATATAATATAATTCAATAATATAACAATACACATCATAACTTGCATACAATTTTTATCTGCACAGATCAAATACAACTTTTACCAAGCAACTTCACATAAGCAATTTCATCCCAATTCACATAAACTAACCATACATCATAGTTCTATATTCAAGGTAAAGTCCTGCAAATTCAATAACGACATCTATCATTGCAATATCATTCTATCTAACCATCATGTAGTGTTCTATCTTAGAAAGCATATAAGTAAATCATCAAATCATAGCAATGTTATCCAAATCCTGAAATCATATAAGTTCTAAGTCTCAAATGCATCAAAATAAAGTATCCATAATAGTCTAAATGCAAAATCCACTGAATGTCAGACTGAGTCGAGGTGAGGCCTTACATCCTCCCCCTCTAGGCATGAACTTCCTCCTGGAGTTCATCAAAGAGGTGAGGGTACTCTGATCTCATACGTGCTGCGTCCTCCCATGAAGCCGCAACCTCATCATAACAATCCCACTGGACCCTAACCTGGTCCAGCTCTCGACCTCGAAGGGCCAATGTCCGGCATGCCAAAATGCGAATGGGCTCCAAAGCTAGCTGCCTGTCCGACTCCACCTGCAAGGCATCCCAATCTAGAAGGTGAGACTCATCATAGATATACTTTCTCAAAACTGAAACATGAAACACATCGTGGATGCATGACAGGGTAGGTGGCAAAGCTAAATGGTAGGCAACTGGGCCTATCCTCTCCAGAATCTCAAAAGGTCCTACAAAGCGAGGTGCGAGCTTAGAACCCTTTCCGTAACGGATTGGACTCTTATACGGTCGCACTCTCAAGAAAACTCTGTCTCCAACCAGATAGCTATGATCTATCCTCTTTGCATCGACATATTTCTTCTATCTATCCTGAGCCTCTCTGAAACGCTGCCTAATCAAATCCACCTGCTGTTCCATATCCTGAACTAACTCAGGACCAATAGCAACTCTATCCTCTATGCGATCCCAACTGAAGGGTGTCCTGCACGGCCTGCCGTATAATGCCTGGAGGGTGGCATCCCCAAAGAAGTGTGATGCCCATTGTTATAGGCAAACTCCACTAAGGGAAGATACTCCTCCCACCGGGTCTGATGATCCATGACGTACATACGAAGCATATCCTCTAACACCTGGTTGACCCTCTCTGTCTAACCATCTGTCTCCAGGTGATAGGTTGTACTGAAATTGAGCTTAGTGCCCATAGCTGCCTGTAATGACTTCCAAAAGGAAGAAGTGAAAAGAGAATCCCTGTTAGATATAATCTTGCGGGGTATGCCATGAAGCCTAACAATGTCTCGCAAGAACACCTGTGCTACTGCTGGAGCTGTGAATGTAGTACAAACTGGTGAAAAGTGAGCTACTTTGGTCAACTTGTCAACTGTCACCAAGATAGCATCATGGCGACGAGAAGACATAGAGAGACCAATGATGAAATCCATGGATATAGTATCCCACTTCCACTCTGGTATAGCATGAGACTGAAGCAACCCACCTGGATGGCGGTGCTCCGCCTTTACCCTCTGACACTTGAGGCATCGAGCTACTATCTCAGCAATGAGCTGCTGCATTCCCGGCCAATGATACAACTGCTTCAAGTCAGCATGCAACTTCTTAACCCCGGGATGTGCTGCATATGGAGCTCTATGAGCCTCCGTGACAATGAACTCTCGCAATCCTCCGGAGGAAGGTACATAAATGCGCCCTCTGTGGCATAACAGTCCATCAGACTCCAAAGAATAATCCACATATTTCCCTTCTAGAGTAACCTGAGAACGTAATACCTAACAAACCTCTGCATACCATCCATCCTCTGACAAGTGCCGAAGTATACGGTCTCTCAAGTCTGTGCCCATGGATATGGTGTAAACCTCATGACGTCTCCTACTCAAGGCATCTGCAACTACATTTTCCTTTCCCTTGATGTAGTGAACGTCAAAATCATATTCGCACAAGAACTCCATCCATCTCCTCTGACGTGCATTAAGGTTTGGCTGAGTAAAGATGTACTGAAGACTCTGATGGTCTGAATGCAACTCAAAGTGATGACCTAAAAGGAAGTGTCTCCACCTCACAAGTGCATGCACTACTACTGCGAGCTCAAGGTCATGAGTGGGATAATTAAGTTCATGAGTCTTAAGTTTCCTAGACTCGAAAGCTATGGCCCTACCATCCTGCATAAGAACTGCCCCTAAACCCTCTAGGGAAGCATCTATACAAACCATGAAGTCAGCTGAAGGATTTGGTACAACAAGGATAGGAGCGCTAGTAAGTGCCTTCTTGAGTTCCTGAAAGGCCTTCTCGCACTTCTCTGTCCACTCAAATTTCTTCCCTTTACGCTGAAGAGAAGTAATAGGGTGTGCGACTCTGGAGAATCCCTCAACAAAACGTCGGTAATACCCTGCTAAACCCATGAAACTCCTGACCTCTATCACACTGGTAGGCGCTGGCCAATCCATAATAGCCCTAATCTTTGATGGGTCAACTAAGATCCCATCACCGGAAATAACGTGTCCAAGGTACTTGACCTCAGATTGAAAGAAAGCACACTTTGATAGGCTGCCAAACAACTGGTTATCCCGCAAACACTGCAATACCTGCTTCAGGTGCTCCTCATGCTCCTTCTCATTCCGAGAATATATCAGTATATCATCGAGGAACACAATAACAAAATGGTCCAGAAAGGTACCGAACACCCCATTCATGAGGCTCATAAAAACTACTGGGGCATTCGTAAGTCCAAAGGGGACTACGGTGAACTCATAGTGACCATATCTAGTGTGAAATGCGGTCTTGTGGATATCACTTTCCACTATTCTCAACTGATGGTATCCAGACTTCAGATCTATTTTGGAAAAGACTTTGGCACCCTAAAGCTGGTCAAATAAGTCATCAATTCTGGGCAAAGGATATCGGTTCTTGATGGTTACTTTATTTAGCTGCCGATAATCCATACACAATCGGAGAGATCCATCCTTCTTCTTAACGAAGATGACTGGTGCACCCCACGGGGATACACTAGGATGAATATGACCCTTCTCAAGGAGTTCCTCAAGCTGCATTTTAAGTTCATTAAGCTCATTTGTGGTCATTCTATAAGGTGCTCTGGAAACTGGCTCGGCTCCTGGTACTAGGTCTATATGAAAATCAATCTCTCTGCGGGGAGGCATTCCCGATAACTCTGAAGGAAATACGTCTGAATATCCCTTAAGGACAGGATGGTCATCCAGCGATGTTTCTTTTTCCTCCTCTTCCCCTCTGTCACTGATAGTGATAGCAAAAAGCTGACATCCCTTCCGCATGCTCCACTTAAGCTACATTGCAGAGATCATACGAAGAGACACGAGCCTCTGAATCCTGGTGATAACTATGGGCGAACCATGATCATCCTCACACTCGATCTTTTTCAGGCGGCAATCCATCTTGGCTCTGTGGGCATAAAGCCAATCCATGCCAAGTACGATTCCGTAAGATCCAAGTGGAGTCACTCTAAGGTCTACTAAAGTGGTGGTCTTGCCAATCTGTAGCTGACATGCCCTAACCTCTGATTCCACTAACACTCTAGCCCCTGAAGCTAATTCCACTTCCCAACTGACACCCTGCCTAGTTGCCACTAGCCCACAACGCTCCACAACTGATGGAGATATAAAGGAGTCCGTAGCTCCTGAATCAAATAAAATAGATACATTGTTACCTTTGATAATACCTGTAGATTCGATAACTGTGGCCTGATGCTCAGCCTGGCTGTTGTCAACCGCTACGAATACTCTATGGGACTTGCCCATATCACCAACTATCGGCTCTGAAGTGGCCATCCACTGACTCCCCACTACCTGTCCCTAAGGGCAATCCCTCGCCATATGCCCCATGGCTCCACAAGTAAAGCAAGCACCCCGTGCCTGGAACTGGGCACCCTGAGGCCTAGAGAATGCCTAACCTCCTGTCCTACTGGATCCACTGTACCCACCCCTGGAGGACTGCTGAGTCCCCATCGGTTGTGTGTACTGTCCTTGTGCTCTCTGATCACGTTTATGTCCTTGAGTCTGCCACTGCTTGGGCTTGGAGCCTTGCTGATACTGTGGAGGCTTTTGCCTTTGGTTCTGTGGTGTCTGTTGTGGAGGAGGGGGTTTGGAGAGCGCCTAAGAATTTCGGTTGTTCCCTTTCCAATGTGGTTTCTCAAATCCATAAGTCTGAGGTGCGGAATTTTGGTTCTGAAACCGATCCCTATTGTCCTGTGGTCTAACCTGAATTTTCTCGGCAATCAGTGCCTTCTCTACAGCAACCCGAAGGCTCTCTGGAGCAGACATCCTAACAGGCCCGGCTATACTGGCATTTAATCCCCTGATGAAGCGATTTACAAGAAGTTTCTCATCCTTTAGATAATCTACATATGGCAACAACTCAAAGAATTTACTCTCATACTGGGTTACTGACAAGCCTTTTTGTTGGAGATCATGAAATTCGTCTATACGACGCTGCCTGAAGTGTTCTGATAGGTACCTCTCACGGAACCTCTCTGTGAATATCTCCCAAGTGAGTGTATCAGGAACTAATCCGCATTTGTACTCTTCCTGTTTCCACCAAGTGGAGGCTGTCCCTCTCAGAAGATGAACTGCAACACGTGCTTTCAAATTGCTCTCATAAGAATGCAACGCAAAACACCTCTCAAGGCTCAAAAGCCATGCCTCGGCCTCTACTCCATCTGTAGAACCTCCGAAGGATGGTGGTTGAAGGTGCATGACCTCCCTAATGAGATCCTCTGGATCTCGACGACCTCTCTCAAAATAAATTGGTTCCACCGCTGGAGGTGGTCCTGGCATATGCACTGACTCTGGCTCATTACCACCCTGACTCTCTACAGGAATCGGAGCTGGGCTCCTGCTTCGTTCTCTATCAACAGATCTATGACTCCCAGAGACATGACTCCTAACCTGAGGGTTCTCTGCTGGGATCCTCTCCTGAACAATGCCAATAAGATTCTAAATGGCTGCTAAGAGGTCTTGGTTAGGTTCATTTGGTTGTTCGGGAGGTGCTTTTGGGTTCTCCTCTAGAACCGATGCCTCCCTCTCTACCTCATCGCGTGCTATGCGCACACGTCTAGGACCCTGTCCGTGCTTGCGAGCTTGTCGCGTCGTCGGAGGCATCCTAAGAGGAAATAAGACAAAACAATTAATTTATTTCTTTTAGAATTAAATTCAATTAAATTCAAAATTCCATTTAACAAAATAATTTTAAAAATTCCAAGGTGAAACGTGAGTAAGGCTCCTAGTGTGGAAACCTTGCTTTGATACCAAAATGTCATGCCCAAAATTTAGGGCAAAAATGGAACAATTTTTTTTTAAAAAAAGACATACTAATTAATTAACAAGTTCACTCCCACGGCAAGCGTTAAAGAAATTTTCATAATTATGTTCAAGCTAATTCTGAAACGAACTAAGCATCGATAATTTGTTAAATATTATTTGCAGAAAACTAACTGGTTTAATTTTATCTCCACGAGATACATAGTCATTAGGTTTATTAAAACAATCACGATAAAGAAATAGGAGAGGAAAATTAATTTAATCTCCAATATGACTATATAGTCTAATCAACCATTTTAAATTTCTATTTATTACTTACTCCAAATATATAACCAGAATTATATATATATATATATATAATTTAAATACTTACTCCAACATATGACCAGAGTTATATATATATATATATATATATATATATATATATATATATATATATATATATATATATATATATATATATATATATAGATACATATATATTTACATATATTTTATATATTTTAATTCCTTTTCAAAAACACAATAACTTTCTAAGATAATAATCAATATTTCCCCAACCCTATTTAGGGTTCTATATTTTTTTATATATATAATATCAATTCTAAATTATCATAATATTTTATAAATTCATTTGCCCTAGCCCTACCCGGGCTAGGGTTTAACCCTTTTTATTATTTCCACTGAATTTTTCCACAGGGCCGAACAAGCGGCAGCGGCCATGTTTTTGTGCAGGTTACGAAGATGGAGGCGGGTAGGGCTGTGGCGCCACTGTGTGGGCGCACAGTAGGCGCCGCGGCACCACTATGTGTCCACATAGTGGGTGCCGCTAGCGGCTCCCCCACTGTGTGGCGACACTGTGGCGGTCGCGGCCGTCCACTGTGTGTCCACACAGTGGGAGCTGAAGCGGCTCCACTGTGTGTGCACACAGTGGGCGCCGCGCGGCCCTCACTGTGCGTACACACAGTGGGGTCCGTGTGGACCCAAAACAATTTTCCCCTTTTTATTTTTATTTATTTATTTTTTAAAATATATTATATATAAATATATATATATATATATATATATATTTATATTTATATAAATATATATATATATATATATATTTATATTTATATAAATTTATATTCATAGTTAAAAGGGTGAAAATATTCCAATATATATATATATATATTTTTTAAAATAGATTTACATGCAACAATTTTAAACTAATATAACAAATATATATATATATATATATATATATATATATATATATATTTTAAAATAGATTTACATGCAACAATTTTAAACTAATATAACAAAGGAAAAGCATTAAGTTAATTCAGAAACATATATATATATATATATATATATATATATGATATGTGTTTTTTTAATCAACACTAACTAAAAAAACAATTTAGAAATATATTTTAAGAAATACAATATACTTCTCTAGAATAAAAAGATTCATTGATTTTTCCTCTAATAAAATA
This sequence comes from Cryptomeria japonica, assembly GCF_030272615.1. Lineage (NCBI taxonomy): Eukaryota > Viridiplantae > Streptophyta > Pinopsida > Cupressales > Cupressaceae > Cryptomeria > Cryptomeria japonica. Next base: position 648,011,968 of record NC_081415.1, read on the forward strand.
TTTACATCAAACATCTTTTTTCTTTAAAATACTTAAGATCTTTCAGCATAAATAAACTCCTATTTTGCCACAAGTAAAATTTAGATAAAATTTAAATGAAATCTATTCTTTTTTTTTTCATAATACAAAGAAGTTTTTGCATGCAACTCAAAATAACTTTTCTTTTACTAAAACCAGAAGTAGAAATAAAACAAGCTTTTTTTTTTTTTTTACAAGTCTAAGATATTCTACCAATTTATAGGATGTTTCTTTGTATAGCCACAACAATAAAACTTCAAGTCTATTTTCAAGAATTACAACTTGCTTCTCTTTTCTATGAAAGAGACATACTTCTATAACAAATTTAAACAAATATCTGCAACTGAATTTAAGTATCTTCAATAATAATCTTCTGTGTCTTTTTCATGGTTCCTATTCTCTTTCTCCTGACTTTCTTGCATAATAGAAAAGCACAAATATAACCACGGAGTGCTCACCTCCCAGCCTAGGCTAACTGGTAGCCACCCCCGAGCTTAGAGAACCAATTCCTAGACGGGTAACAAATAGGCAAACACATAGAAAGCAAATGCATACAGATTTTCCAGACACATTCCCAACTTGGCTTTCACAGCACCACACTTTGGTGATGAACTTTTTCAAAGGGTGGTAGTGGACCAATACCCTGAGGAGAACTGCAAGTATGAATAAATCAGAAGCCACCTCATGGCACAAAAATAATATCAAGAATCTCAACCCCTTATTCCTTATGCCCCCCAAAGGCATTCTAGCCTTATATCCCTCCTTATGACCCCCATTGCACAAACAGGCCATGCAGCAAGGGTCACACAAAGATCCCTTGTGATCGCTCTCAAAAGAGAGTCTCTCACTCGAGGGTTGTCACTGCTACCACCCTCAAGATCCTCTTCTCTCCCAAGAGTAAGAGGTCTTGAGAAAACTCCCAAAACACAAACAAATCATAATGCAAAAATACCAAAAGATTTTCTAACATAAACTTTCAAGAACACAGATTTCTTACACCAACAAACTTTCAGACATAAACAAGAAGAAGACATTAAAAAGAATAACTGAAACCAACCTTAATCTGCCCAAAGGTATTATGATATTTGATGAAGAGCTGCCCAATCCACAAATCTTTTTCCTTCTACCCTTAATCAATTTTTCTATTCCATAACATTATTTTCCTTTCAAATTTTCTTCTGTCTCCAAAAATGGAGAGTGGGTGATTACCCTCCAATTCTCAAAAATCTTCCTTAAGAAGCTCACTCTCTGAGTTCTCACAGGTTTCTAAAAACCAAAAAGGAAAGAAAGCAAAAATGCAAAAAGACTCTCATTCCAAAAGAAAAAAATCTTGATTAGATTTAACTTCCAACTTTCAATTTTCGCTCAACTCAAAAAAGCCAATTTTTAAAGCGTTAAAAAGATCATTATAAAGTAGAAACTTGCTTAAAATTACCCCTAACCCCTAGGTATACCTTATGGGCTTTAGGAAACCCTATTAAACTACCCCTAGTTGTTCATTTAACCCATTTTAAACCCCTCTGAAGTTTATTTTCGGGTCAAACATAAGTTGACCACCCCAAATATTATATTCCCAAAGTATTTTTGACAACACATTATTTTATTTAAGAAGAACTATAATTAAACACTTTCCCACCAAGAGACAAAATAAAACATTTAAATTTAAATCCACACATGTGTCAAGTGACACAAATAAAACACTTTTACAAAAATAAAACATAAAATTGTCTCTTGTGGTTTTTACACAATAAATTTAAATAACACTTAACACTCATGCAGCATATACTGTTACGAATAAAATACAACACAAATGGGGTGTTGTCTCTCCAAATAGACAAACCCTGGCTTACGAACATACATAAGTCTAGGTTTGATTCTCCGTAATTTTTCATGATCACATGGTAAATTTTCCTGCGCATCTCAATTTACACATTAGTACTTCCAAATATCCATATATAATATAACAATACACATCATAACTTGCATACAATTTTTATCTGCGCAGATCAAATACAACTTTTACCAAGCAACTTCACATAAGCAATTTCATCCCAATTCACATAAACTAACGATACATCATAGTTCTATATTCAAGGTAAAGTCCTGCAAATTCAATAACGACATCTATCATTACAATATCATTCTATCTAACCATCATGTAGTGTTCTATCTCAGAAAGCATATAAGTAAATCATCAAATCATAGCAATGTTATCCAAATCCTGAAATCATCTAAGTTCTAAGTCTCAAAATGCATCAAAATAAAGTATCCATAATAGTCTAAATGCAAAATCCACTGAATGTCAGACTGAGTCGAGGTGAGGCCTCACAGACCCCACGCAGGCACGGATCCCGAGGTAGGCTAGTTTTGCAGATGGAGGACGACTTAACCGGTGAGCAGGTTTCGAGCAGATCGACCATCGATGTGATTTTGCAAGCCAAAGATGCACACTGGTTAGCCATCGCAAAATGGCAAAAAGCAGAAGGCTGAAAATGATATGTTGCAGGTTCCGAGCAGATCGACGGTCGACGTGATTTTGCAAGCCAAAGATGCACACTGGTTAGCCATTGCAAAATGGTGAAAAGAAGAAGGCCGAAAATGATGTGTTAAAGAGTGAGCGGGTTCAGTGAGATCCAACGGTCGGCGTGATTTCGCGAAGGAAAGGTGCTTGAAGGTTAGCCATCATGAAATGGCAAAAGATAGATTGCAGTCCGGGTCCCACTGAGGTGGCATACATGTGGTGGTCCAGCTCGTAGGTCCTGTCCAATGGCACTGACATGGTGCTGAGGTGGAGCACAAGTGGCAAACACATGGCAATGACGTGGCGATGAACAAGCAACCCAGTGGCAGTGACGAGGTGGACATGTGGCGGATGGATGAGGTGTCATCCGAGATGGTGCCTAGTGAATCCCATCAACAAATTAAAGGTTGCCACGTGGCAGGGCATCAAGCCAAAAAAGGGGGAAAAATTAAAGTTAAATTATATAGTTGAAACTATATAGAAAATTGAAAAATTTAAATGATTGTGCACACATGAATGATTAATTCACCCAGAGGTTTATTTTTGCTCAAAATGGCAAGTATTATATATTGTCAGAAAGCTCTCGGGATAAGGAATCCAATCAGGAAGTTAGTTATAACAAATTCTTGATGTTTTGGGAGCAGTTTCCATGGGAAGGAATGAGATATTTTTGCAATTAAGGAAAAAGAAGACACTTGGCAAATTCTGATGAATTCTTATGTCTTTCCCTCCCCTTCTTATTCCAATTTCTTCTCAATTGTAAGGGTTCCAGAATTCTCTGAGGAAGTGCTCCAGTTTTCATGGCTTCCATTTTCTGAACATCTTGACCCAAATGTGTAGAATTCTATGGATCTTTTTAGGGTATAGAGATTACATTGTAGGACAGTAGATGGTTTTCTAGTTGCAGACCTTACTTGTGTCAGGAATGAGTAACTTCTCACATTATTGTCTCTGTATATGCATTTCATTATTATGAATTCAATCCTCAAGGAGGATGAAATTTTTCAATTTCAAGGAGGTTGTGTGATTGCTTGTGGGTATCCTTCAATGAAGGTTTTAAACTCTATGATCAGTCATGAATAATGGAATGTATCCCAGATCTGATGATCTTGTGAATGGATTGAGTAATGCATTAGTATAAGGTATTAATGCATGAATATCATTTAAGGAGAACCAATTTGTGACTAGGAAGCACATTTACAGTTCTGTGTGTGACTCTGTTGCCTAATGAACAAGGCACTGGTTTGGCAGATTTGGGGATAGTTTCAAATTAATTCAAATTAAAGACAAATCTATTTCCCTTTATGTTTGGGGGTTTATGTTCTTTTCATTCCAAGCTTTTTTTTCATTTATGGTTTATATAGATTTAGCCCATCTATATTGTGTTTCTAAATTGGGTGAGCTTGTGGAATGGTTTATATGCTTCATTGATGTTGTCATGGTGAGTAAATGAGTTAAATTCATGCATCAAAAGGGTGTCCCCCTAGGTCTAGCAGAACTTGAAGTGCAGGAGGATCAATTAGGGTCCTATGTTATGTTGTCCAAGCCCTGATGTGTTTCATAGATTAAAATTGGCCATTTCATAGAAGGATTGCAAGTGTACTTGGGTTAACCAGATTTGGTGAACAACATCCCCCAAGGCCGGATGCTTAGGTTCAGTTACCCAATGTAGTTCTAGCACTGGAATCAAGTGTGGACCCACTTCCTACCTCTGAATCAGTCTTCTTAACTCATGTCTTCTTCATCCGATCTCTGATCTCTTCAACTTTTGCTTTAGCCTTCTCATCTGGCTTCAAATTCATGTTCTTATCTTCAAGACCTCTTCTATTCATAGTTCCGCTTCTGCAATACTTAGCAATGTGACCAAATTTATTACATGCATAGAAAACACCGTTTCCTTTCATAGGCCTGAAGTTCATTTGATTTATTCTCATTCTACATTGGTTAGCAATATGTCCAAATATTCCACATGCATAACATCTGACATTTCTCCTGTTCTAAAAGTTATTCATCATAGTTCTGCATACATTTGACTTATGACCATATTTGTTGCATTTGAAACATTGAGTGGTAAAAGATGAACCATTATTTATCATCCTATTTCTACATTCACTAGCCATATGACCAAATTTATTTCAAAAAAAGCAGCTGCCATTGAATTTATGAGCATTACGCTGACTTACCGAAGGTCTTCTTGAATTGTTCTTCTGTTAAGCTGACTTGGAGCTTTCACCTTTCTCAAAACCAAGACCTTGTGTGTCATTTGGATTCTTCTGACTTGCAAACATTTCATCTAGTCTGACTGAACGGATCTAAAAATTCTCCTTGTATTCATTTGCAACATCAAGATCAAATTTGAGAAATAGGACCTTCTTACCAAGAGCTTCCTCATGTTCTCTAGCATCTTATAGATCATTCTTCAACTGTCCAATTTCATCTTGAAGTCTGCAACATTCTTCAGATTTGTCTTTTAGGGTCTAAGCAAGATTTTCTTCATTTTTCTTCCTTTCTTCAATCTTCTTTTTTAATTTCATCACATTAGCTTCCATCTCATTTTTTGGGACTATATTAGTTCTGGCAAGTCTCTCGCATTCTTCTATCTTTTGTTCCAAATCTTTTTCATCAATGCTTTGACTTTCTTTCTCCTTTAGTTTATCAACAAGTTCCTTTCTCTTTTCCCTTGACTTGTTCTACTGGTATTTTAATGTCTCAATGTATTCCTTAACATCTTTAAGATTTTCTTTTACTTTCCAATTTTCATCCCGTGGATGATCAAGATCCTCAAGAGAAACAACTAGCTTTGTCTAAGATTACCGAAGACCATTGATTCACCTTCTCAGATCAACCTCAAGTTGTTAGACTTCTTCCAAGGAACTAAGCTCAAATACCAATTGTTGGGATCAATGAACACTTAGAGGGAGGTGAATCAGTGTTCTACAATTTTTAATTTTGACAATCTTATCTTTAAACCACTTAATGCATATTAAAAGAAGTAAAGTGCGAAAAAACAAAGAAAAGATTAGCAACACCATAACACCAATATTTTTACGTGGAAACCCAGTTAAGGGGAAAACCATGGTGGGATTCAAACGCACAATATTAATATACTCTGCTAAAAGTATATAAATATGACATACAGGGAATGCACATGCATTCATGCACGCTGCTTAGAGCTCATTGCTTAGTTTACAAATAAGGGCTACAATCCTGGAAGACTCACTGCCTTAAAAAATATTTGTAAGAGATTACAGTGTACTTTGAACTATGAAATAGCATCAACAAATGCCTGAGTATAGTTCCTGTTAATAACAAAACACATATTCTTACACTGCTTTGCAACTCTTTTCTGTTATGATAATCTGAAGTTTAAATCTTCATCATTTGCATGAGAAACTGCACAAAATCACTCATACACACTTCAAATATCTCCATCAATCTAAAAACTGATTGTATAAACCTGTCTTATATTTTTGCATCACCAATTTAGGTCATCACAATGTTGGCTTCAAGAACACGCCACAAATAAGAAACAGGTTCACAAGTCGGCTCAATTCCATCTCCAATGCATATGTGGACCAAAACAAAATGTCCACATGCTTCCCATATGGTAGCTCATCAACCTCTAGCAAATAATCAATCACCAAAATTGTTCTGCAAAATCTGTAAAGTGAATTATCACATGTTGCGACTGATATATATTGTTCTTATCAATAACAAGATTACTGGATCTTCTAACTTTTACAAAACTTATCACTAGGGGCCACAATCCTAGAATAAGGCATACTAGATATCTACAAATTTTCCCCAAAATCTGCAAAGCATAATACTTAACCAAAATAATCCACCAACCAAAACCGTACACTTTGTCGGATACCCTATTCTCACTGGACCTCACTAGACTCAATCAATCTTCTAGAATGAATGAACTATAAACTGTAGATACCAAATCTAATATGAGTTTCTATCAATGACAACATTAGAACATGCATTCAGTGTCTCTTGCCAATATATAGGTCTTCTCAAACTATGTATGATGAGGAATGGGGAGAGGAAGCTTCATTTATAGAGATCATCCTAAAAATAGAGGGTTCAAATTAAGAGGTTAAATGATGAATGGCCATGATCGCATAGGTAAAAGAAAGTCAATAGGATTGAAGGGTAGGTAAATATGAAGGGAGGAGATTGAGTGGTAGGTAAGAATGAATAAGATTAATAGGTTATTTCAAAATGGAGGGATATGTTTAAGTAGTTAGTTGACTATAGATTCAACGAAAATGGACATTAGAGAAAGGACAAAGTGATCGAAGAGGAATTTGACACTACAAATTTATATTATAATCCATGTGAACAAGTTGCAGAGATAGGATTAAAAGAGGAAAAATGGTAAATGAATTAATTTAATAAATAAAAGTATTCATTAAGTTTTTGATTAGGATAAAATAGGTTTTGATGGGACCCCGAAATCCATACAACTAGAAAGCTGCCAACAAGAAATGAGCTAGACTACTAAGCAGTGAACGACATGTTTTAAAAGGCCCTGAAACTTTCTAGACTTACAGCCATCCATTTTCCAAACCCAAAGACTTCACAAACCAAAATAAACAAGCTAGTACATCCACATGCAGCCGAACACCAACCAAACCTTACACATAATATATTACAACACAGGCTTACACAAACTTATGGTCTAAATCAATAGACACTAGACCACAAAATACAAGGAACAAGGGTTTTAACACCACCCTCTGCCAACAAGAATGGCTTTCCCAGGTGATAGGGAGCTTGATAGGTAGGCACTCACAAGGATGGTTTTCTCAAAAGGATCAATTTATTGACCAAAGACTTGTAAAGTCTATTGTGTATGACTACTCAAGCTATCTTGTTGTTGTAAGGTCAAGTACTCCATAGTTTGCTTGCCTAACAACCTCCCTTTTTGGTGATGACTCTTGCCATGCACAAATCTACTCAAATACTTAATCCTTCCAACTATACCTTCTCATGCTTGGCTCTTGGGGCCTCCAACCTTAGGTTCCAGTGTGAGCTAGGGGTCTTCCACATGGAAATGCAGGGGCAGTAAGGTAATGTCCACCTTTGAATGCTCATCATCTTGTTTGAGGTCTATAACCCTTAACTTGCTCAAATTCGCTAACAAGGCTCAACTACCCCCAAATGAGGCTAGACACCATCTAGGAGTCCCAAGGAACACTTGTTGGGCTACTTGGAATGTTTCCATCATGTTTCATAAGCCCCAAGTTTCATTTCCAATCGGGTTCATGCAATTTGAAAAAAACTGTCAATGTTGTGTGTTATGCAACAGGGTTACTAGCTCATGGAGGCCTAATTGGCCTTAGTTTGCTCCCACCAGCCAACGATGGTCATTTTCAAAACAAAACATGTTTTTAATGATGTTTAGGAGGTATAATATTGAATATTTTTTAGGTTTTGAGTTCCATAGGGAGTGTTTGATGACTGTCCACCTTTTATGGCCCAAAAGGAGGGTTTAGTGAGGGTTTGGGCTTGCAAAGTTTTATTTGAATTCCCCTGCATGAACCAAGGCCTAACACTATTTAAGATGGTCTTCCACACCTTGGATAACCCTTTCCAAGTCACTACCACTTGCCATTTTTCCAAACACTTGGCACACTAACTGGAAATCAAAAAACTGCCACTGTGACAGTCATTTTCACTGCCCCTTTTACTAGTCAGCAACAAAGCACTTTGGTCCTGAAAAAATGAAGAGTTTGGGATTGGGAAAACACCTCAATGATGTCTTCAAACAAGTAAAACACCTCCTATTACATTGCCTTCAAGATTCAAGGCTTGGATTATGCTCTTCAAGCATTCCATGGGCATTTTAAGACATACAATTCATGAAAACAGTGAACTCACTGTTTGATTACAAAATGAGAAAGACTTAAATAAAAATAAACTAAACTCACCATCCAAGAAGATATTCAATGCCCTTGGCCAAATGTCTAGGCCCTTGTTACATTCATTGCTCACCCAAATTACTTTTGAGTGCAAACTTTGAGTTTTGTTCAAGCTACTAGCTAAATGACAAACACTTGCCTAGTATTCACTCAATTGCATATTCCAAACACATTCTTTGGAACAAAAAGAGAGAAGAGTACATTATATACACATGGATAAACTTGGAAGAATCCATTGGAGGGATCCCAAACCTGGATCAACCAAGTTGACACATTTTACAACTCCAAACACTTGGCAGGGCAATAGATACATAGTTTACAAATATTTTTGTATAAACACCTTGCAAATGGAAAACTAATGAAATAATTATATGAGAAGACTTGTTACATCAACATCTCAACTTCCAAGAAGGTATAGTTTGGATTTGTACAACTACAGTACGGACTGCACTTCAAAAGGAAAATAAAACAATGATAAAAGCCAAATAAAACTTGATTTCTATTAAGTTTCACTTGTAAGAATGATCACCAACCCTTTTCAAGGAAAAGGGAGGCCTTATATAGTTTCTACAAGTGGTTTCCATGCTCTTGTATGGACAAGAGGCTTCAATAAGCATTTTTCAAGAAAATGAGAATTTTGACAACTTTCTTAAGCCAAATGACAACTTTTCTTGCTCACAAAAGCATTTTTGACAACCTAGCCTTATCAACTTTCCTAAACAACTTAGACATTCTTAGAAACACTAAAAAAACATGTTTCAATTCTCTTGAAGACATTAGGAGACCTTTTTGGCAATTTTTCACATTTTTGCCAAAAATTGTCAACTCAAGGCCTAAAAGGCAAAACTTGATATCTAGAGCCCAAAATGAGATCAAAACCACTAAACATGATCCAAAAAAACCTAAAACAACAAAAACAACCTAACACAAGACTTTACAAACATAAAAGAATTAAAAACCCAAAAATGGGAGTTTGACTCAACTAGGTGCTTCTGCACCATACTCCCCCAAAAACAAAGAAGTCATGTGACTCCTTGAGGCAGCAAAGAAGAAGAAATGCCAACTTTCTAAAAGTTAGATCTAGGTAGCCAAGTGGATTCTGAGATAGGCTGATCCTTCCACTTGATGAGATGCTCCATGTAGGTGTGATTCCTTGTCTTTTTGAGAATTCTGGAGTTTAGAACCTGTTTAGCTTGGGGAAAAGAAAGAGAAGGGAGAGATAGATTAGAAAGGGATTGAGAAACATCTAAAACTCTTTGAATCTCCTCAGGTGGCTTCCCTTTGAAAGCAATCAGATCTGCAATATTAAAAATGGGGGACAAAGAAACATTAGTATGCAAATCAACTTTATAAGTATTAGACCCATACTTAGCCAAGATCTTGCAAGGGCCTATCCTCCGCATCTGAAGGTTGCTTGGAACTCCCTTTTGTAGCCTTTCCTTATTCAAATGAACCATTACATAATCACCTATGGCAAACTGAACATCTCTCTTTGTAGCATCCACTCTTTCCTTGACCTTTTGAGAGGTGTCTTGGAGAGCTTGTCTCACTTGCTCATGAACCTCCTTCATGGAGTGAGCCATGTCATCTGTTGTCCCACTCTTATGCTAAAAGTTAGTGATATCCCTGAACTCCATTATACCCCTTGGATGCATAGCATAAACAAATTCAAATGGACTTTTACCCGTAGACTGGTTAACACTATCATTGTAGGCATATTCTGCTTGATGAATGAGCTAATTCCAACTCTGCCCATAGTCCTTTGTCAAGCACCTAAGCATGTTTCCAAGAGACTTGTTCACAACTTCAGTTTGACCATCAGTTTGTGGATGATAAGCTGAACCAAAAGAGAGATTGGTACCCAATCTCTTCCACAATGTTTTCCAAAAATGACCAAGAAACTTAACATCCCTATCTGAAATAATGCTAGTAGGCAAACCATGAATTCTAACAACTTCTTTGAAAAACAAATAGGCAATATGACTTGCATCATGTGTTTTTTTGCAAGGAATGAAGTGAGCCATCTTGCTAAATCTATCAACTACTACAAAGATGCTATCAAATCCTACTTGAGTTCTAGGTAATCCTACTACAAAATCCATGCTAATGCAATCCCAAGGCCTATGTGGAATGGGAGGAGGCTGATATAAACCAGCATTAGAGGACTTGCCTTTTGCTTTCTGGCATACCAAGCACTACTCAACATACCTCCTAATGTCTCTCTGCATCTTAGGCCAATAATAGAACCTTTGAACTAGCTCTAAGGTCTTATTGAGACCAAAATGTCCACTTAAGCACCCATTGTGCTTCTCTTGAATGAGGTTCTCTCTCATAGAACCTTGTGGAACACACAACTATCCACCCCTAAATAACAAACCATCCTACAAAGTGAAATCAACATATGCACCATGGAAGTTATTCTCAAAATCTTTACAAACTATATAAGCTTCAGCAAAATCATTATCAGTAGGGTACGCGTCTTTGAAACTATCAATACCAATGCTCTGAACTTGAATCTCATGAATAGTTAACAACCTTCTACTCAAAGCATCTGCTACTTTATTCAACTAACCCTTATTATGCTTAAGAGTAAAAGTGTAAGCTTATAAGTATTCTACCCATTTAACTTGCCTATGATTCATTTTATCCCGTGAGTTCAAGAAACTGAGTGCCTGATTATCTGTGTATACAACAAACTCTTTAGGAAGAAGATAGTGTCTCCATTTCCCAAGTGCTTGTACTAATGCATAAAGTTCTAAATCATAGAATGAGTAATTTTTCTTTGCATCATTCAATTTCTCACTAAAGAATGCAACTGGTCTATTTTCTAGACTTAAAACACCTCCTATTGCAATATTACTAGCATCACATTCAATAGTAAAAAGCTTATCAAAACTAGGTAAAATGAGCATTGGTTGAGTAGCTACTTTAGTTTTTAGTAATTCAAACCCCTTATTTGCTGCATTTGTCCATTGAAACTTTACCTTTACACCCCCTTTGATGGTGTTCAACATTGGAGCACAAATCTCATTGAATCCCTTGATGAATTTCCTATAAAACTGAGCCAAACCATGGAAGCTTTTGACATCACTGTTTGTCTTAGGAGTTGGCCAACTAGTTATTGCTGCAACTTTTGAGTTATCCATTTTCAGATTGCCTCCTGATACAACAAAACCAAGATAGACCAATTCTTGCTTCATAAAATCACATTTCTCAAGATTAATGGTTAGTTGTTCATCAGATAACTATTTCAAAACATTAGCTAAATGTTGTAAGTGCTCTTCCTTAGTCTTGCTGAAAATAAGAATATCATCTAAATACACTACAACAAATTTGCCAATGAAATCATGTAAAACTTCATTCATGAGCCTCATGAATGTGCTGGGAGCATTAGAGAGTCCAAAAGGCATGACTAGCCAATCATAGAGTCCCTCATTTGTTTTGAAAGTTGTCTTCCACTCATCCCCCTCTTTGATTCTTATTTGATGGTAGCCACTCTTCAAATCAATCTTACTGATATACTGTGCACCCCCCAAACAATCCATCAAATCCTCTATCTTGGGTATGGGAAATCTGTATCTGATGGTGATTTTATTTATGGCCTTGGAATCTGTACAAAGCCTCCATGTTCCACCCTTCTTAGGTGCCAACACTATAGGTACTGCACAAGGACTAATGCTTTTCCTAATCATCCCTTGGTCTAAGAGTTCTTGTATTTGTCTTGCTACCTCTTTGTTTTGGTCAAGGGTCATCTTTGAGGCTGCCTTATTGGGCAAAGAGGCTCCAAGAATGACGTTAATTTGATGGCTAATGGCTCTAGGAGGTGGTAAGACTGCAGGTGTACCATCACTGATTATTTGTTTGAAGTCATCAAGGATTTGTTGCACTTCATATGGTATCTCAACTTTCTTTTCTACCTTTTCTTCTTTAAGCTTCACTATGAGTGCAAATCCTACTCCTTCACCTTCTTTTAGTGTTTTTATGAACTCTTTCTCATTCACTAACAAGATGTTAGGCACCTTATTGTTGCTCTCTCCTTCTTCAATGAGGGATTGAATCTAATAGCTCACTCCATCTTTTTGAAAAGAATAGGAGTTTCTTTCCCCATCATGTTGTGCTTTTTAGTCAAACTACCATGGTCTACCCAACAACAGGTGGCAAGCATCTATAGGAAGGATGTCACATAGGATTCTATCTACATATCCCCCAATATGGAAATCTACCAAGGATTGCTCATTTACCAACACATGTTATCCCTTTTTCAACTAGGTGACTTTATATGGCTCCTTGTGTTGTATCCTAAGTGGTTTCAATTTGCTTACTGCTTCTTCTGATATGATGTTATCTATGGATCCTAAATCTATGATCACCTTACACACCTTTCCCATGATTTTACACTTAATCCTGAACAATGCTCTTCTCTATGAGGCCTCTGTACTATGTGGCTTCTTCATTAACACTCTCTTGATCATCAAACTCTTACCATCTTCTGAAGCTAGGTGGTTCAATGCTGAAGTTTTGGTACTACATCCATCTTCCTGAACATAATTTACCCTCTTTTCACCTCCATAGGATGAACTAGGCTTCTCTGGGCATCTATAAGCAGGGTGGCCCAATTTTTTGCAGTTATAGCATTTAATGGTTGAGAAGTAGGACCCTCTCCCTAGTCCATTAGATCTACCCCTACCCCTATAGTTGCGTTTTCTCTAAGAATCCCCACTTTGCTCAATAAGCTTAGATTCTCCTTGGGACCGTTGATCTATGTTTCTTCCACCAAAACTGCCTCTATGGCCTGTACCATCTTTTCTTCTACCTCTTCCTCTATTGTTTTGTTCTTGCTTTCTCCTACCTTTCTCTTCCACCTTAAGTGCCAATTGATAGCACTTGTGTACAGTTTGTGGGCACAACAATCTCATCTCTTCCTGGATGTTCCATCTTAACCCATTCAAATACCTTGCCGCTTTGATACTCTCATCCTCTACTACTCTGGATCTCATGCACAGTTTCTGAAACTCTTTAGTGTAGCTACTGACATCTAGGTTTTTTTGTCTCAAGTTTTGTCTTTTCTTGTGAAGTTGTATCTCATAGTCTTCAGGAAGGTAGGTCTCTTTGATTTTGGCTACCATTGCTTTCTAGGTGGCTAGTGGTTGCTTACCTACTTTCACCCTTTCCTCTTGGATGAACTTCCACCAAGTTAAGGTTGCCCCTCTCAGCCTTGATTTTGTCACCTTGACCTTTTGTGCTTCAGTCAGTCCATCACACTCAAAATGGTTTTCTAACCCTTCAATCCATTCTATTAGAGCATCTGGATCCATCTTCCCACTGAAAAGAGCCACTCCTTCTAAGGTCTTACCAATCATAGCTCTCAAGGCTTTCAAGAATGGTTCTTTCTCAATGACAGGGTCGGGTATGGGGACTTCATCCTCTATTGCCATCACTCTACCTTGATCTCCAACCTTATCTTAGACTTCTTGATTTTTGACTTCTACTTCTACTAGTTTCATTGCTAGTTGATCTAATCTTTCTCTAAGTGCCCTATTTTCCTCTTTTTGGTCCTCAACCTTCTTAGCCAATTTTGCATTGGTCACCATGTTTGCCTAATGTGTCTTTCCCCTGAATCTTTTGTTTGCTCTGATACCACTATGATAGGGAGATTGATAGGTAAGCACTTGCAAGGCCGGTTTGCTCAAAAGGATCAATTTATTGACCAAAGACTTGTAAAGTCTATTGTGTATGACTACTCAAGTTGTCTTGTTGTTGTAAGGTCAAGTACTCCATGGTTTGCTTGCCTAACAACCTCCCTTTTGGGTGATGACTCTTGCCATGCACAAATCTACTCAAATACTTAATCCTTCCAACTACACCTTCTCATGCTTGGCTCTTGGGGCCTCCAACCTTAGGTTCTAGTGTGTACTAGGGGTCTTCCACATGGAAATGCAGGGGCAGTAAGGTAATGTTCACCTTTGAATACTCATCATCTTGTTTGAGGTCTATAAACCTTAACTTGCTCAAATTCGCTAACAAAGCTCAAATACCCCCAAATGAGGCTGCACATGGTCTAGGAGTCCCAAGGAACACTTTTTGGACTAATTTGAATGTTTCCATCATGTTTCATAAGCCCCAAGTTTTATTTTCCAATCGGGTTCATGTAATTTGCAAAAACTATCAATGTTGTGTGTTATGCAATAGGCCTACTAGCCCGTGGAGGCCTAATTGGCCCTATTTTGCTCCCACCGGCCAACGATGGTCATTTTCACCACAAAACATGTTTTGAATTTTTTTTAGGAGGTATAATATTGAATATTTTTTAGGTTTTGAGTTCCATGGGGAGTGTTTGATGGCTGTCCACCTTTTATGGCCCAAAAGGAGGGTTTAGTGAGGGTTTGGGCTTGCAAAGTTTGATTTGAATTTCCCTGCATGAACCAAGTCCTAAAACTATCTAAGAGGGTCTACCACACCTTGGAGAACCCTATCGAAGTCACTACCACTTGCCATTTTGCCAAACACTTGGCACACTAACTAGAAATCAGAAAACTGCCACTGTGATAGTCATTTTCACTGCCCCTTTTACCAGTCAGCAACAAAGCACTTTGGTGCTGCAAACATGAAGAGTTTGGGATTGGGGAAAAACCTCAATGAGGTATTCAAACAAGTAACATGCCTCCTATTACATTGCCTTCAAGATTCAAGGCTTGGATTATGCTCTTCAAGCATTCCATGGGCATTTTACCACATACAATTCATGAAAACAGTGAACTCACTGTTTGATTACAAAATGAGAAAGACTTAAATAAGAATAAACTAAACTCTCCATCCAAGAAGATATTCAATTCCCTTGGCAAAATGTCCAGGCCCTTGTTACATTCATTTCTCACCCAAATTACTTTTGAGTGCAAACTTTGAGTTTTGTTCAAGCTACTAGCCAAATGACAAACACTTGCCTAGTATTCACTCAATTGCATATTCCAAACACATTCTTTGGAAAAAAAAGAGAGAAGAGTACATTATATACACATGGATAAACTTGGGAGAATCCATTGGAGGGATCCCAGACCTAGACCAACCAAGTTGACACATTTTACAACTCCAAACCCTTAGCAGGGCAATAGATACACAGTTTACAAATATTTTTGTATAAACACCTTGCAAATGGAAAACTAATGAAACAATTACATGAGAAGCCTTGTTACATCAACATATCTTCTTCCAAGAAGGTACAGTATGGATTTGTATAGCTACAGTAGGGACTGCCCTTCAAGAGGAAAGTAAAACAGTCATAAAAGCCAAAAAAAACTTGATTTCTATTAAGTTTCACTTGTAAGAATGATCACCAACCCTTTCCAAGGAAAAGGGAGGCCTTATATAGTTTCTCCAATTGGTTTCCATTCCCTTGTATGGACAAGAGGCTTCAATAACTACATTTTTCATTAAAATGAGAATTTTGACAACTTTCTTAAGCCAAATGACAACTTTTCTTGCTCACAAAAGCATTTTTGACAACCTAGCCTTATCAACTTGCCTAAACAACTTAGACATGCTTAGAAACACTAAACAAACATGTTTCAATTCTCTTGAAGACATTAGGAGACCTTTTTGGCAATTTTTCACATTTTTGCCAAAAATTGTCAACTCAAGGCCTAAAAGGCAAAACTTGATCTCTACCACTAAACATGATCCAAACAACCTAAAACAACAAAAACAACCTAACACAAGACTTTACAAACATAAAAGCATTAAAAACCCAAAAATGGGAGTTTGACTCAACTAGGTGCTCCTACACCACCAGGCTCTTGTTACCTGTAATAGAAGCTCTTGGCCACAAAAGAGCACACAACTAATACCTAACCAAAAAAAACTATGGCCAAACCATGCCCTTGAAAACTACTAGCAACTAGCCAGTCGTAGAAAGAAACTAAAAACATAAAGTTTTTCCAAGCTCCCTCAACCTTGAAAGTGTGTTTTACAAGGTGCCCACAACCTTCTAAGGCCCAGAAAACAACAAAACTACTTGTATGCACTATTGGAAACCAAGAACACTAAGAGGGGGGGAGGGGGGGTGAATTAGTGTTCTACGAGAATGGAGAATTTTAACCTTATTAACACAACCACTTATCAAATGGTAAACATAAAAGCATATAACAATAAAGAATAATGTAATCACAAAGATGAACACCATAACACAATAGAATTATACGTGGAAAATCTCAAAGAGAAAAAACCATGGTGGGATTGGAGACCCACAATATCTATCCACTAATCATATGAATACATATTACAATAAGGGGCATGCACATGCAGGAAGGCCAACAACCTAGAACACACTTATCATCACAAAAGCAGTCTCATTGACTACATTAAACATCAGACAACAATTTGGAATGAAGATTGTTCACTGCAAGAATAGCATCTTCCATGCCTGAGTATAGTTTTGGTTAAGCTCAATACTGGAGGCCTAAAACCTCTTCCACAATCCTAGCTCGATCACCTATGGTCGACCAAATCCTCTTCCTGAGTGATTATTACATTATTCTCTTTCATACATATCCTTTTTCATCTTCACACACATTCCATGATCTACAATGAGATCTTACATTATATTTAAACCAACCTTGGATCTAAACAATTAGGTTAACCACCTAAAAGATAATACAATAAATTCATAACATAAACCCATAATCAAATGATCAACCAAGTTGTCTTAGGCCGAAAACAATGTATACTAATCCTTAAATCTTGCTGGTAATGCATCAGGAACATCCTGCAACACGTTACATTAACTGGTGCATAACCTAGATAATACCAGGACCCAACATAGGTCCATATACGCTAAAGAAATGATCCCAATCAACCAAGTCTTGAACATGATCACCATCAACATCTAGAATCTCCACTAGAAGCCATACCAACACCACTTATGCATATCATCAAAGATCTTTAACAAAGCTCTATTGGTGAAACCCTTGCTGGAACAACAAACCAAGCTTACCAACATACAGGATAGCATCTGATCACTAGATCAAAACCAACTGACTGAACATGAAAATGAATAAGACAATTCCATAACCCAAACATACTAGAGCATATCAGATCATAATGATTCAGAAACTAAATATCCTACTGGGACCAACCAGATACCGGTAACTAGCCAAAGTAGCTAGTATAGTCAGTGTTGCCAGTGTTTCCATCAATGCAAACAACAATACAACACATAATCAATTCCTCCAAATTGCCAACAATCTCCCCCTTTGGCATTGATGGCAACACTAGATGTGAAAAACATCCAAGTGCCAAGAAATGCCAAACAATTATCCCCCAATGGAAGATAGCCAACAATCTCCCACAACATGATATGACAATGAAATTCTGAACAAAATATCTTTGTACCAAATAACCATCCATAGACTTGAACCAAACTCCCCTAATGGGATACAACCAATCTGAAATTATATTCCTCCAATAATCTCCCCATTAGACTAATATCTCTATTAAGATTTGTATTACACATAAGTATCCCTCCCCTTAATGTATACAACTCCTTATGTTTTTCACATGAATATCTCTCCCCCTTTGACATCAATGCCATAAATTTGACAAAAATATCAAAGAAAAAACCTAAAACCATTGAATCACAAAACTAACTACTCCCCCTGAGCAGTAGCATCCCCACATCAATGTTATTCATTCCAAATTGAATAATATCTTTGATAATGCATACCAGACTGATACCAAATTGCATCACCAGGTCTCTATTGGAGGGGCAAAAAACCTCAACCTATCTCTCAAATGCTCAAATGATTCCTCAAACCAATCTTACCTCATTTGCTTCCACCTACTCATTCTGAAAAACTATACTTGATAGAAATAGAAGATGACAATAGCAATAGAGTTATTATAGTGAATAACTACCGATACAATACAATCCAGCCTTACATCCTTCATCATATGCCTCACCCATAGAACTTGTGTACAGTTAGTAGAAACAACAACATACTTAGCTTCAATAGTAGATAGAGAAGTACATGATTGTTCCTTGCTGATCCATGAAACCAACTTCTTTCCAAGAAAGAAAACTTCACCAGATGAGCCTATCTAGTTACCTATATCTCTAACCCAATCCACATCTGAACATGCTCAAAGTGTAAAGTCATCATAAAACAAAAACCATACCAGATAATCCTTGAAAACATCTGACAATCCTAGCTACTAGGGCAAGGATTCAACATAATCAATTCCTTCCTTCTGAAAATATCAATTGCAAACCAATCAAGCCAAGTTCCAATAACATCCAAGACCATGTGTTATCCTTATCTAACTAATCCAATTCCTCTTCCATAGCTTTCATCCAACATTCATCTTTACAAGCTTCAATAACTGATGTCGGTACGATTAAAGAATTTAAACATACCTCATCAGCTGACATCCTCCTTATTGTCCAATCATCTGATCTTCTGAATGATTCAACAATTCATACCTATAAATCCTTTGATTCTTTGTTCCTCTTCCTCGATCTTCAATTACTATTAAATTTTCTGATACTTCCAGAGTAACTGGTTCAACATTTTGTTCCGGTAATGGTGTTACCGATTCAGTTATGATAATTTCCAATGTCAGTTCTTGCTCATAAACTCTGATTTGACTTCTATTTAGCTCATCCACCTTGACATTAGCACTCTCCACAATCCTTTGCAATCTCTTGTTATAACATCTATATGCTTTGCATTCATTAGAATAACCAAGAAATATTTCTCCATCAAATTTAGGATCAAACTTTCCAATGAAATCATGTCTCTCTAATATACTACCAAAGATTATGAAATACTTAAATGTAGATGTATGACCAAACCATAACTCATAAAATGACTTACTGGTAAACCAAACTAGATCAAAGATCCAAGATCCAACAAATCTTTGATGGTTGTCCTCCAAACTGACTTCCAAAGATCTGAAAAAGGATTCAGATCACTACCAGGGGCAATGCAAGATATATAATCAATTTGCCTCCCCCTAAGGTGAATGTCTTAGTTGTTAGATGATTTTCTTGTCGGTGCAGGAACAATCTGCTCTACCAATTGAGTAACCGGGTTATATCCTTCATATGAATGAACATCTGGGGAAATTGATTCTACTAGTTGAGCCTCAGACTTCATAACCCACTTCTTCTCATGCTCCTTCCTAGTGTCATCAACCTTCTGCTTTCCTTTCTCATTAGATTTATCACTTCTTGCTAGTGGATCCTTGCTTTTGCAAATTTTAGTAACATGTCCTACTTTGTTGCATGCATAACATGTAACATTGTTCTTCTAAATTACCTTATTGTAACCTAGACCATTACTTGACCTACATTGATTAGCCATATGTCGAAACTTTCCGCATGCATGAAATTTTACATTCATTCTGCAACCTTCTATTGTATGACCATACTTTTCACAATTTGAACATTCACCAAGAACTATATTATTATTCTGATTTGCTCTATTTATATAATTCCTAGCCATGTGACCAAATTTATTATAAACAAAGCATCTACCAGTAAATTTATAAGCATTGGGCTACCTTACTGGTGACTTGTGATTTCGGTTAACCTTCTGATCTTCATTTATAGTACTGAAGCTCTCTCCATGCTCAAATCCAAGACCACTAGTGTCTCTAGTGTCCCTCTGATCCTTTAATAATTCATCAAGCTTAGTAAAAATAACCTTGAACTTATCTTTGTATTCATTTGTAGTAGCCATATCATCTCTTAGGATTGTTACCATTCTTTCCAATTCCTACTCATTGTTCTATGACTACACTAATTCAGTTCTCAACATATCATTCTCATGAACCAACCAAATACATTCTTGAGATCTGTCCTTCAGAGATATAGCAAGATTTTCTTCTTTCTTCTTTTGGTCTTCAATGTCCTTTGACATTCTCATAGTTAGGGCTTGCATTTCATTCCTCATGACCATATTCTCCCGACTTAGCTTCTGACATTGTTCTTTAAGGGCACCCTTCTCTTCATCATCCCAATTCTGTAAAATTTCCCTCCTCATAGCTTGTGTAGTTGATAACCTCTCCTGTAGAGTAAAAATGAATCCCTTTGTAGACCTCAACTCATCTTGCATCTGCATGTTCCTCAATCTTTCAATATCATAGTCTTCAAGAGCTACTTGAAGTTCCTTCAATTGATGTCCATAGATTCTGGAAATAGGATCTTCCTCAAGTTGTTATATTTCCTTTGAGGCACTAGGCTCTGATACCAATTGTTGGAAACCAAGAACATTGAGAGGGGGGGGGGGGCGGTGAATCGGTGTTCTCCCGGAATGGAGAATTTTAACCTTATTAACACAACAACTTATCAACCGGTAAACATAAAAGCATATAACAATAAGCAACAATCTAATCACAAAGATAAACACCATAACACCATAGAATTATATGTGGAAAACCTCAAAGAGGAAAAAACACAGTGGGATTGGAAACCTACAATATCTATCCACTGATCAAATGAATACATATTATATTAAGGGGCTTGCACATGCAGGAAGGCCAACAACCTAGAGCACACTGCTCATCACAAAAGGAGTCTCACTGACTACATTAAATATTAGACAACAATCCAACATGAAGATTGAACTACAAGAATAGCATTTTCCATGTCTGAGTACAATTTTGGTAAAGCTCAATACCGGAGGCCTAAAATCTCTTCCACAATCCTAGCTCAATCACCTATGATCGACCAAATCCTCTGTTTGAGTGATTATTGCATTATTTTCTTGCATACATATCCTTTTTCATCTTTACACACATTCCATGATCTACAATGAGATCTTACATTATATTTTTACCAACCCTAGACCTAAACAATTAGGTCGGCCACCTAAAAGATAATACAATAAATTGGTAGCATAAACACATAAACAAATGATCAACCAAGTCAACTTAGGCTGAAAACAATGTAAAACAATCCTTGAATCCCGTTGGTGATGCATTAGGAACATCCTCCAACACATTACATAAACCGGTCCATAAGCTAGTTAATACCGGGACCCAATATAGGTTCACACACGCTAAAGAAATGATCCCAATCAACCAAGTCTAACATGATCACCATCACAATCCTGAATCTCCACTAGAAGCCGCACCAACACCACTTATGCATATTATCAAAGATCTTAAACAAAGCTCTGTCGGTGAAACCCTCGCTGGAACAACAAACCAAGCTTACCAACATACAGGATAGCATCCAATCACCAGATCAAAACCAACTGATTGAACATGAACATGAATAAGCCAATTCCATTACCCAAACATACTAGAGCATATTGGATCATAATGATCTAGAAACCAAACATCCTACCAAGACCAACGAGATACTGATAACTAGCCAAAGCAACTAGTACAACTGGTGTTGCCAGTGTTGCCATCAATGACAAACAAAAATGCAACACATAATCAATTCCTCCAAATTTCCAACATGCACAATTTGGCCAAGAGGGTTTTTACAGTCTCCCACAACAAGCAAACCATTCCGGGACATAGTGAAAAACCTGTGAACCCATAACCATCTTTGAAGAACACGATGAGGGTTAAGACCAACTCCCTCAACAAGCAACATGAACTTCAACAACCAACATGCTCCTCCACATCTACTCTCCACCTCAATAAAAGAAAGGACCACCTCAATATGGAAAGAAAGAACACAGGTTGACATGAAAGTGAGTTTTACAAGGCTCCCACAACCTGCAGAGGCCCAAAAAATAACTTCTTGTCCTGAAAGCGCAATTTGGCCAAGAGGTTTTTTACAGGCTCCCACAACCAACAAATCGTTCTGGAAAATAGAGGTGAAATCGAAAACCCAAAACCATCTGCAAAGAAAACCATGAGGGTTTTGACCAGCTTCATCAACTAGAAACATAAATAGCAACAACCAAGAAACTCTCCCATATGAATAGGAAGAGCATAAAAAGCCCTCACCAAGGAATAAACTAGGAGAGAATAGATGGTCCACATAGAAAAACAAACAAACAAAAGCTGCAAGCCATCCAAAATAGCCAAACCACCCACAAGAGTGGAAGCCCCACAAAACCCGAGTAGAGAAAAATCCATAGCAGACCAATCACAAAAATAGAAAACCCTAACCCCAAAAGATTGGGACTTCCATCTCCAAAGTTACAAAGCATTTTGCTCACTCCCAAAGCCGAGAGAACCCACCAACCCAACTACACCTTCTTGTAACTAGACATAGCCTTGCCTCCATCACCCAAAAGATACTTACAATCCCCAACCCTTGCCAAGGAGATCAGGGGAAAACTACAAGAAAAGATAACCTCCTTCCCCACCGCACTCAACCTAAATCTTTAGAAAATTGCATCCAAGAGAAAAATCGGCACACAGGGCTAAACAACAAGCACATGCTGAATGAAAAAGACCTTCTCCCAACACATCTGCATCATCATCCTCATCCTCTTCACCTAAGTCTTCACTCAAAAAAACCCTAGCTCGTTCATTCCCAGTAGCTCACCCATTCCCACCCATCTTCTTCCACATTTTTAAACTATTAATTTAGTTAATAGAGGAAAAATGGTAAATTAATTAAATAAAAATATTTATTTAATTTAGGAAAGAGGTGGGATTAAGTAAATAATAAACTTTAATTTAATTTAGAAGGAAAAGAAAAGGATAATTAATTAATTTAATAAATTTTAATGTTTTAAATTGATAGTGGAAGACAAACACTTGGGTGATTGATAGTGGATGTTCCCATGATATGACTGGTGACAAAGGGAATTTCACTAGCCTTAAGAAGTAGAATGGAGGGTCGATCAAGTTTGGTGATGAAGGCTTTGGAAAAATCTATGGAAACATTTATGGGAAGAACAAGACAAAGGATGTTCCTTATGCTAAAGGATTGGAAAAAAATCTCCTCAATATTATTCAGATGTGCAACAAAGGATATAATCTTACATTTCATGACAAAGGTTGTGAAATCAGAAAGGGTGACTCTACAAGACTAGTTGGAAAAGGAACTAGGATTGATGGGAATGCTTATCACTTAAAAGAGGTGAATAGAAGAAGATATATTATGACACAAACTAGTGAATATTGGCTATGGCATAAGAGGATGAGTCACATAAACTTTGACATTATGGTGAAGAACATATCTATACATACAATAAGAGACATGACAAGGATTATCAAGCATACACAAATCTTATGCAAGGGATGTTAGATGGGTAATTAGACAAGGATAAGCTTCAAAAACAAAGATTACTCTTCCAAAAAGAATTTAGAATTGGTACAACTGATATGTGTGGACCTATTGGGAAAAAAAGTCTCAATGGTGAAAGCACAAATGTTGAAGTAGATGAAGATCTGAATCAAATCACAAAAGTTGTGGATCAAAATAACCTCCCTACATAGAATAAGAAGAAGAGATAGAAGAAAAAGAAAAATTATTAGATAAGGCCCCTAAGACTCCAACCAAGTATGTTCAAAAGAATCATTCAGAAGATCAAATTATAGGTGACAAGAATGAAGGTATGTATACTAGGAGAAGGCTCATGAACGCAAGTGATAAAGTGAATCTTTGTCCCCTATAAAAGATAGATCCCAAGACCTTTTCTAATGCTAGCAAGGATGAAGTATGGTTGCAAGAAATGGAAGAAGAGCTAAATCAGTTTTAGAAGAATCAAATATGGAAATTGGTCCCTAGAATTGTAGATAAGAATGCCATAGGAACAAAGCAAGTGTTCTAGAATAAATTAAATAAAGGAGAAATGACAAGAAACAAATCTAGTTTGGTTTGAAAAGGATATTCACAAGTGGGAGGAATTAATTTTGAAGAGAAAATTTCTCTGGTGGCTAGGATGGAGGAAATCAAATAGTTTCATTCTTTTTCTCCTCACAAGAACTTGAAGACTAACCAAAAGGATGTCATATTAGATTTCTTGAATGGTGATTTAGAGGAAAAAGTCTACATAAAGCCACCTAATGGTCTCAATTATTAGAGGATTCTAACATGGTTTATAGACTCAAAACGGCTTTGTGTGGTCTCAAGCAAGCTCTTAGGTCTTGGTATGCAATGTTGGATAAGTACTTACATCAACAAGGTTTCAAGAAAGATACCACAAATAGAAATCTTTATATCAAGGTTGAGGAAGAAAGGTTCTTGATAGTTGTTGTATATGTTGATGACATCATTTTTGGTAGAGATAATGGCATGTGTATGAAATTTGAAATGAAGTCTATGATTGGTGAGTTTTCTTTTTTCCTTGGACTTCAAATTGCTTAGCTAGATGATGGTATTTCTATTTCTTAAGCTATGTATGTTAAAGAAGTAATGAAGAATTTTGGTATGGAGAATTATAAAGAAGAGATTACTCCCATGTCTATTTCTTTCATTTGAGAAAGGGTAATGAGTTATCTAAAATTGATTAAACACTTTATAGGTCTATGATTGGACGACTATTGTATTTGACTACTTCTAGACTCAATATTATGCATGCAATATGTTTAGTTGCAAGATATCAAGCCAATCCTAAATAAACTCATTAGAAGATTGTCAAAGGGATATTCAAATAATTTATAGGCATTTTAGACTATGGCTTGTGGTATATAAGGGATGATGGATTCTCTTTGAATTCTTATATTGATGCTAACAGGGCTGGTTGTGTGGATGATAGGAGAAGTACTAGTGGTAGTGCGATTTTATTGGGATATAGATTGGTTTAGTGTCCTTATCAGCAGTACAAGTTAAGTACATTGCTACAATATCTTGATGCACCCAAGAGCTATCGATGAAACAAACATTGAAGGGTATTAAGGTGGTATATGATGAACCGATTCCTATCTTGTGTGACAATACATATGCTATAAATGTTTGAAAGAATTTAGTGATGCATTCAAGGACCAAGCATATTTCTATCCAGTATCACTTTTTGAGCGAGAAGTTTGCTGAGAAAGAAGTCAAATTGGAATATGTTCCCATAAAAGATTAGATTGTAGATATATTCACAAAGGAACTTTTAAAGGATAGATTTAGGTATATCAAGAAAAAGTAATAGGTTATTGCCCCCTAACAAGATGCATAAGATGATCCATTTATCCATGGGGATAAATTCAAGGTATATCCTTTTTATCTTGGGTTGGTGTGGCCTACATATTAGAGGGAGTAGGTAGTTAATTGGTTTTTTCTAACAGGGGAAGCATGCATGATAGTTTTAGAAAAGAGTGCATATAGGTAATGTAGACCTTCACTCTTTTTCCTTGATACCAAAGGGAGAGAAATTGCAAACAAGTGCTAAGGAAAGAGTACATATATGGTTATTCTATCAGATAAGTGTTTCCATCAATGAAAAAGGGGAGCTTGTTAAAGAATATCATGCTTTCATTGATGTCTCATGTCATGTTGTCATTGATGTCAACCCTTATCATTGTGTTGTCATCAATATATCATGTGTAGTTTTGTGTTGAGATGTTGCCAAATCTATGATAAAGTCCTAGTTGGATGTCAACACTCTACTTGTTGTTAATGTCTATAATTAGTGTGTTGTGGTGTCATTTATGCTTGCATTTATATTATGATACTTATAATAATGATGATGTGTTATATTGAAGAATAGTGATGGTGTTGAAGTTCATGATTGGATGTCATGCCTTGTTTGTTATCAACAAGAGATGTTGTCACAATGATATCATGTTAAGATGAGGATTATAAGAATTAGAAGTACTAAGATGAAGATTAGAAGCATGGTGATTATGTGGATATGATGCTTATGTTCCTATGTATGATACACACTTTTGTTGTCCTAAGTGAGAAAATGGTGCTACAAGGAATTTTTAGTCTCTATAGATTGGTGAAGTTTGAAAATGTAGGAAGGTGTGTTGAGGACTATCTATGAGAATGCTCTGCATTACATTATTATTAATGATATAGTCTTGTAATTTAGGAGTTATCTTGCATGTGCTATGGACATTGCATTCCTATCTTTTAGGTCTTTGGTGTTACCACAAATAGTTTTGGTAAATGCAATATGTTGGTAGTTTGGTTTCTTTTTAATACTAGTCTGGAAAATGCTCCACATTTCTCCACATTATTGTTTATGCTCTTGTGGCTTGGTGAACATGATTATATTGTATGTACACTATCTGAAATCAAATTTTAGGTGATCAAATGTAACACAAGTATGTTAATAAATGTTTTATCTCATGAGTGTGTTTTATGGCCTTTCAAGTATAAAGAAATTTGTGTCTATTTGGCTCATTTAGCTTTTTTTGGCATGATAGTATCAAAGAAGTATATGGAAATATTGTTGAATGTTCAAGGAATGTATTTATATGGTCTGCATTATAGTGGTTCATCCTTTTGATGCCGCATATTGCCTGCAGTTGGTTTTTAGGGTAGTTTATGGTTCTCCAGCCAATAGGGCATACTATCTTGTTTGCACTATTCATTTGGGGTATGAATGAGCACTAAAGGTTGTTATGAGCTGTCTTTGGGACCTACTATGTGTCAATGTGAGCTAGATTTTGTAAATTCATTTAGCAGTTATGTTTTTGGGCTGGTTGGTAAAGTGATACATGTTTCATCTACATGTTACCCTATTGATGGCTTGGGAAGATTTGTGCCAGTATGTTTGATGTTTGGAGATACATAGAAAGATGTAATAAGTTGTTTTAGGTCCACTCTATCTCCTAGTTTGGATTGCTTTCACCACACATATATTTTGAGGTTGATTTGTTGGAGTTATTTCTTGTCTCATATTCTAGCCAACCTAATTTGATTTTTTTTTTCTTGAATAAGATATTTATAGAAGATCAAATCAATTTCAAGTCTGTGGATTATGAGATGCATAGTTTGGTGTAGTAAAAGTGTGTGGTGGAACTTTTGGAGTTGAATTTCCTAATGGTTACTTGAGGCAATGAGTCAAAGGTAGCTACAGTCTAAGGATATCGTTGGAGGTTGTGAGCTAAAGGCTTATTCATTGTAGTTCAAATTATCATCTATTCTTCTCTAAGATAGTGAATCTCTTTAGAAAGTCCTTGTATTTTTCTTTGAGGTAGTGAATTCTTTTAGCAAGTCCTCTTGGGAGTAGTACACTTCCTTAGGTAGTGAGCCTTAAGATAAATTGTAATCTTATTCTTATCAGTGAGGATTTTATCACTATGGTTTTTCCCTTATTAGGTTTTCCATGTAAATCTAGTGTTATCTTGTGCATTAGTGTTCATTTATTTATTTTTCATTGTTGTTGATCTGTTTAAGAGCTTGAATTATGCTAAAGGGTTTAAGTTTGTGGATATTGATTCACCCCCCCTCTCAGTGTCTGGGTGTGTTCAACAAAAGAGATACTGAAAGAAACATAAATAATGATCCTAATCTTAAGCTGGTGCCTCAAAATTAAATTAATTTTCCTTTATTATAGAGCATAATGCAATTTGTAACAATCAATAGATTCACAACAATATTAAAAGAGCATGTACATGATTTAAAATTTTAATTGATATATGAAGTAAGAATTACAAAGTTGAAACTAAGACATAAAATAACAAATTATTGGAAGGAGAACAAATTATAAAAGGCCATGATGGCACAAATTAAAATATTTAAATCCTTCCACGAGAATAACTTGCTAAGGATTGCTAGAAAATAAAGTTTCTATTATTTGATAAAACTAGAGAAATATTGAACATTCATTACATAGGAAACAATTCATTTTATAGAACAACTATGTAGTCATTGTGATAATTTTGAGTGTGACTGAACATTACTAGGGCTCTTGTTCTGAAGGAACACCATGCTGACATGCATCATGTTGTGTTTCACTCCACGACGATCTCACCTAGTGGCTCCTCAAAATATCAACTAATATCATAGTGTTGTTATGTACCTTTTTCATTTGGCTCCCAAAACTTACACCTAAGTGACAAGTGGTGAAACATAAAATGATCATCTTTTAAAATATTTCACAAGACTTAATTTTATTGAGCACACACTTAGCTGCCACGTGTCTCATTGGTTTTGTATGAAGAAGAGATGATCATTTCTTATGAAGTGAATGAGTGCAAGGATGAAACAAATCTCTCTTCCCAGATGCATCATATGTCATCAAGACTCTCCCAAAACTTGCACCCAAGTGACAAGTGGTGCAACATAAAATGATCATCTTATTAAATATTTCATGACCCTTACCTTTATCAAGCATGTACTTAGTTGTCATGTGTCTTATCTGTGTTGCATGGAGAAGAGATGATCACCTCTTATGAAGAGAATGCATGATGACACACATCCCTCTTCCTAGAGGCATGATATGTCATCAAAATAAAAATATTTTGAGGCTCCTCCAAAAGTTTGGCTCCAACTTAGCTGAAATAAAATCACCGTTTCTATTAATATCTCAAGCCCATTGACCCAAAATATAGGGTTTCTTTACATAAATATTATTGGAAATCCTCTATAGGTTCCAACATGGTCATAGATAGATGGATTAATGTAAAGTGGTGAACTATCAAAATTTATTGGATCATTCATGTATTATCATGCAAAAGAAGGCATGGAATCCAATCTACCCTATTCATTTTAAATATGACATTATTTTTTGTGAGGGATATTTTCATACTTCATAGTTTTCATTTTCCTTCTCATATTTTTTTTCTTGCATACACATCTCTTTGGATGGTCAATTTTATAGTGTACTAGAATTCCTATGCTCCTTAACTAGTTGACACAGGGATGATCATGTAACTAAAATCTAATAATGGGATAAACAAAAATATTAAGTGACCATTAAATTTCTAGAAGTAGATAAAAAATGACTGTGTGTAACAAATAAAAGGTTTTATGCATAAAATAAATGTGAAAGGTATCATATTTTTCTAATTTATTTTTTACTTTTTTTCTATTTTTGTGTGTGTTGAATAGAGATCTTAATGTTTGCTAAAAAAATTATATTTGTGCTTAAAAATGAAAAAGACAATTGTACTAGTAAAAAAAACTAATTTATACTTTTTAGAAAGATTACACTAAGGAGGCAGATTGCACAAAATCTTATTTGATGGCAATTTCATTTGATTATAGAAAATGTTGTTTGAATCAATAATTTTCTCAAACAAAAGATAACCAAAAAACTTAAGGCTACATAAACACCTTTGAATGAAAACCATTTGATTTAAAGTCCTTTAATTCAAGTGTGTTTCCCATGCCTTTTTTCTTAAAATGTTGAAGCAAACCCCTAATTGAATCTTATTGACATTTAGTCCAAGGTATTGTCAATCAAATCAATTGACATAGAAAAACATATGAACCATTCAATGAAAAATATTCATTTTAAGGTGTTGAAGTTTTTTAGGGGTAAATGCTTTTGATCCATAGCTATGAACTATTGAGGTCACAAATAGGGAACCTCATCCCTAATTTACATATTCAACAATAATAGCCCAATAGGATTTGAACTCTAATGACAAGAACAACAACACCACAAATTAACTATCACACTATGCCACATCAACATTTGAAGGTGTTTTATTATGTTTTCCTCCTATAAGTATTTTTTGAAGGGTTTAGAAGTGGGATATGGCATTATGCTTCCACCTAATACCACATGCATCATAGGATGAAGGGTAAAATAATTCATAAGAACATGATGTGGATGAGATGGACATACCTCTAAAGGTGTAACATGAGTAGACATAAACATGCCCAAACTATTTTCAATCACTTTAGAGCAAAAAAATAATGCAATACAATTATGTGCACAATCTCATAAACAAACTATAAAGAATGCAAGATGTGACAACCTATTTCATTGTTTCATTAATTAAAGTTTTAGAATCAAACCATTTCAATGCTTCATTAATTAAAGTAGCTGAGTTCACTCACTAATAACATATCATCATCTATACTTATAATTTGCAAATAAAAATGACTTAACATGTAAAGATGCACAGAATAATGAACCATCATGAATGCTAAGATCAACAACATATGATGCAAAACAATACTAATCATATAGTACAACATCATAATGCAATTTATCATCATGAAATGTTTAAGGACTATTATGCCATGTACACATAGATTCAAACACACCTTTGTAGATTAAACACACACAAATATATATCAAATTTGAATCTTTAATATGTGTAGAATTATATTGAATCCTATATAATACTATTTATCAATGTTTTTTTTTTAATATATAAATTTCATACTAATTATTACACATATATAAATGAATCTTGACATGAATCAAAACAATATAGAATCATCCTTACATTCCTATATGTTAAAGTTATAAATTGTATTTGAACAAAATCATAAGTAAACTTCTTATAAATTTTAAAGAGCTTACCTAATAGATAAGTTTTCTTGCCGAGTTGCCCTTCCTACCCTACTCTTGTATTAATAAAGAATGAGGAGACCACAATCAAAACTTCATCTCAATCTTTGAATAACAAAACACTCTAATATTTTATGATAACATGTTAATTCTAAATTGAATTTAAACATACAAACAATCATCTACTTCTCTAATAAATA
Source organism: Cryptomeria japonica (assembly GCF_030272615.1). Lineage (NCBI taxonomy): Eukaryota > Viridiplantae > Streptophyta > Pinopsida > Cupressales > Cupressaceae > Cryptomeria > Cryptomeria japonica. Next base: position 648,042,956 of record NC_081415.1, read on the forward strand.
AATTTCCTACCCCACCTCTCCCTCCTACCACCTCTTATTTTAATAAAGGATGAGGAGGCCACAATCAGATCCCTCATCCCTATCCCTAAAAAAAATGAACACTTCAATACCAATCTAGGGTAACTTGCCACTACACGCTAGGATATACTTTTAAAGGACTTTTATATTTTTAAACCTGGAAAATTTGAGCTAAAGCTGCTGACAGCTTTTGACCTTTTGAAAAAGTGGTCAGTAGAGAGCAGACAACTTGCCAACCTTTTCCTATTTTAAAACATAACAAACATGTGTAATCACTGTAAACAATGAACCTTCCACCAATTCCCATGGCCGCCTGGATGTACCTAGACTCACTACTCTCTGCAATGTATACTTTTCTTTTGTAGAACAAATTTGGTAGTACCTAGGCTCTTTAATCTGTACAATTTGTAAATTTTCTTTTGCAGGACAAATTTGGTGATTTCAACGTGCACTCTAATTTTCAACCTTGTCTCGGAGCTTGCAGATCTATCTTGGATCAAATTTTCGAACACATCAAATTGAAACTGTTTAGGGTTTACCACAGTTATTTTAAGAATCCTTTGAAGTAATCAAGAATAGCATTAAGCTTCCATTACTGATGATTCTGCAATAATGTAGTCTACAATGATTTTGTAACCACTGTCAGCAGATTGCAAGGTGTATTCAGATATTTTTATGGCAGTGGCAGCGATTTTAATTAGGTTGTCGAACTTCCATGTGAGGTATGTCCCAACAGATGTGCAGTGGAAGTAACGACAAAATTTTTTATGAGATACCCACAAAGCACACGGTTCTTTCTCTCGAGTGCTGTACTGATCAGTCCTTGTCAAAGGACCATTATTCTAGTTTCTTTGTTTCAGTGTTATTCTTACAACCCCATTAACCTAATTTACTTACTAGTAGATAAGGATTATAAATGCCCGATTCAACAACTTCTATGAAATGCTTGTATCCACACAGTCGTTATATTAAGCTGGGTTGAGAAGTTGGATTGTATTCATGTGAATTGCTTTTGCTCTGGTGCATTTGAGTTCTCTAGCATTTGGGTGTTTTTTTTAAGAGAGGTATTGAGAATGAAGAGATATTATAGATTGCAGGATAGTCGTGTTCACAGTAACCCTAATTCTTCTACTGCTACTGCTACTGCTACTGCAACACCCACTTCATTGAACTCCACAGAAATGTATAGAGGAGGAGAAGGAAGTTGTAGTGGGAGATTGGGTGCTGCAGTGCAGAGAGTGATGGCAATGAGGGAGCGCCATTCTTCACAGAATGATGTGAAAGGCATCGGCGCAATGAGAGATTTGTACATCTCATGCCCCACTACAAACTGTAATAAAGCCATTTCAGCCAAGAGTGAATGTTGGAAGTGTGAAAGGAATGGTCCTCAAATGGCAGGAAAAGAGGTTTCAGTTGTTGGAACACAGTCAATGAGATACACTCGCTTCTTGCCAAGTAAGGACTGGTGTAATGCATCTGAGAATGAAGATGGAGGACACCATAGTTTTGCTTCTCTTCTTCCGGGTTTTGTCTCGAATGGAACACAGAGCCCTCAGATTTGTGTGGCTTGCATTTGTGTTAATGAAGATCAGAAGGAAAACACTGTTGGTAAGAAGAAAGGTTTTTTAAGATATGTGCGAAGGCAGCTGCTTGGGCTTGGCAGGAAATCTTTTACTGATGTATGATTCATGTTGTCTGAAGTATTTTCATCAGTTACTTGTGCGATTACATTTTGTCTATGTTTAAAACAGTTGATCTATTAGAGAAAATTATCATGTTCGTTATGGTGATAAGAGTTTTGTGAAAGTTGTTTAAGGGAGAGTTGGTATTAGTTATGAAGTATTTAAAAGCTTGCTTTTGGATCATTTTATACTTCTTGAATGTAATGTGAAATATTGATATAAAAGCGCATATACAATTGGTTATAGAAAATATCTTGTGGATGGTTTTTAAACTAGAGGTGGACACTAAAACAAGAAAAAAATTGGAAATACAAAAATATCTCCTTTTTCTTAATGTTTCTAAATTATTTTGTTGAGGGAAAATTCATATCTATGATTTAGTTGGGCTGGGAAACTCTTTCTTGTTTTTTTTAAAACAATTATAAACATATAAAACAATTTTGTTAATAATGGAATATTTCAAAAACAAATATCAAATCTAAGATGAATTTTATTAAAAAATAACGAATGTGAAAAATAGAAGCACACATAGTTATTCAAAAGAGAGATAATAACCAAAAGATAGTAGTTTAATTGGTGAAGTACAATTGGTGATGTATGCGGAAAAAGCGGTTCAATGAAATTGAAATTGTGAAAATATTCAAAGACTTGCCCACACACCCATGGGACTCTTGGTGCAAGTTATGGAGCTATGAGAAATAGCTCAACTTCCAAAGGATTGTTCCATGGTTCTCTATCTCACAAGGTCCCTCAAGCCAATGTCTTTGCTCTCAGATCACTGAGCAAAGTGACTTAGGGATGACAAATGCAAGAATGAGGGATGCTTTAGATCAAATTTAGTATGAATGCATCCTATTTATGCATGATTCGAACAAATCAGTTAAACTAGATTGTAAGATGACAAGGTTAGTAACAATACTATCCTAACATGATGTACTAGTTATATGATTTAAGCTGAGATGATAGAAATGCTTCTAAAAATGATTATTAGATTTATTTCTATTACAAAGAGAAGCTAGATGCTTGCTAAAATTGAGTATAAGTATGATGCTAAAGACTTGGATCCTAAAATGGAGGGATGAGGGCTTTATTTATAGGGAAAATAGGGCAATGAATGGTCATGATTGGATAATCTTAACAAGGGCCTGGATTGAAAGTTAATCAATCCATGTTTACAATTCTCACGAATGAAATGGTGAAAATTGTCAATAAGAGATTGCTTGAGAGGAGATGTAAGAAGCATTAAATGCTTGAGAAGACCTCATGGTTACCGTAGGAGGTAAGGGTTAAGGTTAGGTTAAGGTTATCCATTGGATAAAGCTTTTACCCAAAGGGTAAATTCTTGTGCAAGTGTTAAGGAGATAACCATGGTCAAAGCAATGAATGCTTGATGAGACCCCTGGGTTGGATGAGGGTTGAGTTAGGCAAAAAGTCTCTAACCATGCCACAAAGGGTTAGTTAACCATTAATGGTTTGGAAGCCTTTGGGGACAAATTTGTAAGAGTCCTTCCAAATTTGGAGGTATTCAACAAGTTAGCTTGTTGAAGGCATAAAGGCTTTTCTGCCTTTGAAGACTTTACTCCAAGTTTGAGAAGTGACATCCTCAAATTTAGGGAAAGGGGATAATTGAAGGATTTAAGCTAATTGATTAGGATTAGATGGGTTCTAGATGAATTTAGGAAGCGGGTTTAGGAGGCAAGTGGGAGATGTAGGAAAATGCAAGTGGGTGAGGAATAATAGGATTTAATTAAAATAAATTGCTTTATTTTAATTTGGTTGCAAGTGGAGGATTAAATAAATTAGATTTATTTATTTGGGGTGAACTATTTAATTAGATGTAAATTTAATTAAAAGTAGAGAGAAGGGATTTAATTAAATAAAATGATTTATTCAATTAAATGATGTGAAAGGTTTAAGTGAATTTAAATAAATAAATTGAATAATTTATTTAATCAAATAGAGGAATGTGGATAATTTAATTAAATTAGATTTAACTAAATAAAGGAATGAGAATAAAATGAACATTAAATATTCATTTAGGAATATGGTCATTTTTATACGTCTACATTTTGCCCCTCTTTGAAGTGACGTGTGTGCACATGTTGATTCAAAGAAAATTGATGTGTCGTCAAAATTTGATTATGATCGGTGTCATGTTGTGTATCGAGATGTTCATGTCACGCCCTAGATTTGATAAATGATATTCCAGATTTGATAAATGATGTTGATAATGCCCCCTTGAGAGATGAATAAAAAATAAATAAATTTGATTTGATTTTGATAATTATTGATAAGTTTCATCGCATTTTAAAATTTTGCCTATGTTGAAGGCGTTAATTTGATTCATCTCCCGATAATGATGTTTGTTAGGGTTAAAAGTGAGACCACGAGCAATTTACATGTTCCACCACTTAACCCTAATTTCTGTTTACCCTATAAAAGGTTACAAGTGGTTTTATTTGTATCATTTGTGCTTGTTGACTTTGGAGAAAGTGACCTTTGGAGAGAAAGGCAAAATGTCGGTTCCCCATGCTTCTCATCAATTTGAGCACGTTCGGCGGTATTAGAGGCTTGCCACGTGTGGACCACTGGTAAGTCATCAACTTTTGCCCCTTTTTGCTTTTTGTTTTGTCATTTTTGGTCATGTTTTCCAATTTTCAACATGGATTTTAACGATTTAGCACGTAGGGTTTGAACCCTAGTGCATACGATAAAAAGGGTAGCACATCCAGTGTTAGAAACTAGGGTAGCATCCAGTTCAGGTTTGGTAGCACATAGGTAGTGTAGGATAGCGCATGGAGGAGAGTTAGCGCATAGGGCTAACAGGGTAGCGTGTAGGGGGGAATGGGTAGTGCATAGGTAAGACCTAGTGCATATGGTGAATAGGGATTCACATGGGTAGAATAGGATAGCGCGTAGGTGTAACGCAGGGGTAGATTAGGTTAGCACGTAGATGAAGTTTAGCGCATAGGGTAATTTAGGTGGCGCAAGTCTAGAACAGGATAGTGCATAGGTTTAGTTTAGTGCATAGGGTGAATGCGGTAGCGCATCACAGATTTTGGGTAGCACATAGCTAGCAGCTTAGTGCATAGATAAAAGTTTGTAGCAAGTAGGCAGAAAATGTTGGAGAAAATGGGATTTTGTGAGTGATTTTGAGTAGAATAAAGATAGGTAGGTGTTTGCCAGTTTTTTTGGGATGGGTGCGATAATCAGTCTGCATTCCTGCTATGTTTTGTTTTGATAAATTATCCAAAATGAGTTCTGATATGGTTCTTTGATTTGGATTTTTGATATGGATTTGATAGATAACTTGATTTGGTTTTCAATGTTTCAAATTGATGTTGATGTGATACTGATTTGGATATGATGTGGATTTTGATATGGATGTTTGATATGAACTTGATTTGATATGCAGTGTTTCAAGTTAATATGAATGAGAAACTTGAGTTGTTTTTCAAGTTGATATGGTTGTGAAACTTGATTTGTTTTTCAAGCTGATATGGATGTGAAACCTGAGTTGTTTTTCAAGTTGATATGGATGTGAAACTTGAGTTGTTTTTCAAGTTGATATGGATTTGATAGATAACTTGATTTGATTTGCAGTGTTTCATGTTGATATGATCTGATGTTGATTTGGATTGGATATGATGTGAAACTTGATTAGATTTTCAATGTTTCAAGTTGATATGAGTTTGATTTTGATATGAATTTTGATTGGATGAGGAAACTGATATTGGACATGTTTTGTTTGTGACAGAAGCAACTTGGGGTTGTGCAATCGCAAGAGCGACTTTCGAGACCGTGGTCTTTGATACCACGATTGACACAGGTAGACAGGGACATCATTGAGAGATGTGGACTATCCTCTTTGTTAGAGATGCCTCGGAATATCATGAACCGAGGTTTATTGACAGCTTTGGCTGAGAGGTGTCATAGTGACACCAACACCTTTCATTTGGCGACAGGTGAGATTACAGTGACATCAAAGGATTGCTATCGGATTTTGTGGATTCTTGTGGTAGGCACATTGTTGCCATATGAGTAGACTGAGGAGGGTGGGACAAAGGCTCTTCACTAGATTTTGTATGATGAGCATATTTGCGGATATAAGATCCCATCGTAGGAGTTCATTGATTTGGATTATGCCCCACTACCATCAATACTGGTAGGTTTTGTAGGTGGCTTTTTATGTCTCGATCGTAGGTCAAAGGGACTGGCAGTGGGATGGGGGTTGGTCTTGGAGGACATGGTGACACAGGGTCTTTGGTTTGCATGGGGGTCCGCGATGTTGGCCCACTTGTACAGGGACTTGCATCAAGTGGTGTACTTGAGGTATAATAGTTTATCAACTGGGGTTACCTTGTTACAGGTATGGGTGTGGGAGCACATTCTCGCAGCGAGGCCATTTGCAGACAGGGCTAGGTCAGTTGGACGGGCCTATGCATATGGATATACAGGGATAGTTATCCAGCATAAGCTGGGCAAACTAGAGCACTAGAGGAGGGTGTTTGATGATATTGATATGGTTGTCTAGAGACCGTATATGGAGTGTGAGGTGTGGGAGGAGGATGGGATGGAGATGCCTTATGTCTATATGTCCCAATTTTTTATAGGGCGGATGCCCTTTGTTATTGAGAGATTCCTGCATAGCCGAGTTCAACGACAGTACGACAACAAGGGATACCACAGGGAGCATGCTTATATGCTCAAGGGAGGCAGGATGTGCCAGAGTGGGGACCAACCATTGATAGAGTTGTGGCGGTTGAGGAGTACATGGACCTAGCCGACCAGATATGGGACTATGCCTATGGGGTAGTGGATGCAGGCATGACAAAGGAGTTCTCAACGCTCTTTGCGGCTCATGCGATGGCCAGGATATCTGATCCAGTGAAGATGATTCCTGCTTTTGATGATGATGAGGATGAGTAGCCCGAGAGGCTAGGGAGACAGAGAGAGGAGGGGTAGGAGTTTGAGGAGGGAGGTGGGGATGGTGGAGTTTATAAGGGTGGAGATGGTGGAGGAGGTGGCCGAGGTTGGCGTGGAGATAGAGGGAGAGGAGATCGAGGGAGGAGTTGGCTGGGATAGAGGGATATGGGTTGAGAGAGTAGTGCGGTGGGAAGTGGAGGATAGAAGCAGGGGAGGTTTGGTAATTGGAGCTAGGGGTGGTGGGCGAGAAGGGGATGTGATAGAAGCTATGGGTGGGATAGAGGATTTTAGACGACCTACCTAGAGGAGGAGGTCAGATGTTTTACCCCCACTAGTATTGAGGACAGGGAGAAGGACATGGGGTACCACGACACAAGTACCCCTCCAGATTCAGATTTCCACTCATCGAGAGGATGCTCAAATTAGATCCTTACAGTTGTCAGTGCAACATCTGCAAACATAGTTATTGGCACATCAACATCAGATTAAATAGCTGACCACAAAGCGTGATACAGTTTTGGAGCACTTAGGTTGAGCGGAGGCTCGAGCAGATAGTTTGGAGAGAGTAGCAGCAGGTGGCTTGATGAGAGACACCTTGAGGGAGGTGCAGTATACAACCAAGGAGGCTGAGTACTACCAGTGGCTGTATGAGGATCTGGCTCCTAGGGAGCGTAGAGCTCCTAGTTTTACGACAATGAGATCTAGTCGATCCAAGCAGACAGCTTCGAGGACAGAGAGCAGAGGTGTGACCGGGCTGATTCGTCAGGATCCACTTGGAGATCCAGGTGCTAGGACATTTGTTGCGAGACTGTCACCATCAAGAGATAGTCATACCTAAGAGACCTTGTCTCCATTGTATTTTGATCATTTTATTGTATTTGGGACAGACATGACATATTTTGTATACTTGATCATTTTTGAGATATATATATATATATACGACACCATTTTCTTTGACTCATATGTGATGTGTTTGATGCATGATGCTTTATATATGATTCTTGATGATTCTATGATGATGATGCAATGCTTAGATAGATGCATGTGATGTGATATTTCATGGATGCAATGTGATGATGCTTTATATCGTATGATGTGAGATGTATCTTGAAAATGAGATGTATGATAATGATATGATGTGAGATGTATCTTGACAATGAGATGTATGATAATGAAGATTATGTGAGATGTATCTTGAAAATGAGATGCAACGTAATTGTAAAATGATATGCAACTAATTGATCATCCTCATTCTTTCATTTGTCATTCCTGTATAGTCACATGTTGTTGCTTTCTTTGTGTTTATCATCATTGAGCATTTTGGATATGTTAAAAATTTATACAAGCATAATGGTATATTTGAACCATAATGACCTGAGAAAAATTTACATGATTTTTGATATTGGAAGATGGCACAAGGGTCCAGGTATAATTGAACCAAGACGACCTGAGTGTGGCTTGTGTATGAACAGACAAGATTAGACCATTTGTATGCGCAAAGTGGAATCATGTCTTCAGTGATATGTTTTGAATCACATCTCAAGACAAGTATTTGCATAGTACAAGTGATCGCATCATAGATAGAAAACTAAAAAAATATTGGTCCCAATTACTTTGTCTAGCTCGATGCATTGTTGAGAAAATTTAGAGGATCCAATAGTTCAAAAAAAAGGTCAATTGCAAAAATTAGTCAAAACTTCATGCAAGATGCAAACATTTTATACTTCAGAAAATCATCCATCATATGTTGTGAATCTGTTAAGTGTATCAATATTTTGTTCTCGTGATTGTTTGTTTGTTTGCTGGAAATGATGCTCTTAGTCTGCTGCAAGTTTTGACTTAGTATGAAATGTTGATCAATGTTGCCCCTAGCTATATTTACCTCCTGACATGGATATGTATAGTGATTACCAAGCCATGGTGGGATATGATGAAATGATTTTCAGATAAACCAGGATAGTGACTATGCTAATTATATCCTGGATAATGCTATTTTGATAAAATGTTGGGCGATGGTCGATAGTGCTTGACTGTGGATATAAAAGTTTGAGAGTATAGATAGATAGAGTGGCTATCCTCTCACAATAGCACCTATTGCCAGGTTTTCACCAGTTGTTTTTATTGTACCTTGCTTTTTCTGATGTTTTGATTTGTTTATAGTTTTTGATTTTTTGATGTTTTTGATTTTTTTGACTTTTTCGTGCATTAGACTGCTCAAGTATAGTATTTCTTCAAATGGATGTTGTTAGTTGGTTCATCAAGCACATCTCCTTTTGAAGTTGTTAGCTGATAGGCGCCTGATCCATAGGCTGATATGATGACATAGGGACCTAACTAGTTAGGTTCAAACATCCCTTTCTTTTCCCGATCCTGTTGATTTCTAGGATTTTCTTTGAGTACTAGATCACCAATTTTAAAAATCCTAGGGATGACCTTGTGATTGTAGCTTCAGCACATGCATTGCTGATATGCTTTGAGGTGAGTATAGGCATGTTTTCGCTTTTCATCTAGAAGTTCTAGCTTTTGTAGTTGGTTTACTCGATACTCTTCATCTGGAATGAGGCCTTTCAAAGATACTCTGAGAGATGGGATTTCTACCTCTAGGGGTAAAATTGCTTCTGATCCATACACCAATGAATATGGTGTAGCTCCTGTAGGTGTGCGGATGCTAGTTTTGTATGCCCAAAGTGCTGGATTGAGTTGTACGTGCGAATCTTTTTCTGCATCATTCACTATTTTCCTGAGGATTTTCAGTATTGTTTTGTTGGATGTCATGGCTTGACCATTCCCCTATGGGTACTAAGGTGTAGAGAAATGGTGTTGGATTTTGAATCATTCACATAGTTCTCACACATCCTGGTTTCTGAAAGGTCATCTATTATCTATGATGATGGAACTTGGAATGCTATATCTGCAGATCAGATAATTAAGAATGAAAGAGGCAAATTGTTTTCCAGTCACTATGGTCATGGGGACCACTTCAATCCATTTGGTAAAGTATTTTGTTGCAGTGATAATGAACTTGTGTCTATTTGAAGATGAAGAGTGTATTTTGCCTACTAAGTCTAGTCTCCATTGGCAAAAAGGCTAGGATGTTATGAATGGTTGTAGTTCCTGTGCTGGTGCATGTATAAGATTTCCATGGATTTGGCATTTAGGACATTTCTTTGGAAAATGATAAGAATCATTTTCCATTGTCGACCAGTAATATCCCAGTCTTAGAAGTTTTTTAGCAAGAGTGGGACCACTTGAATGTGTGTCACAGATACCTTCATGAAGCTCTTGTAAAGAAGAGTTAGATTCATTATGATCAAGGCAATAGAGAAGAGTACCATCTAGACCTTGACGATAAAGAGTATCAGCAGTCAGAGTGTAACGGGCAGCTTGCCGGATAAAGTTATGTTTTTAATTTCGAGATAGGTCGATGGGTAGGGTATTGGTTTTGAGATAGTCATATATTATTCCATATAATAGAGAGTCTAAACCATTTAGGGCATAGATAACATGGGATGCAAAATTTTCATATGCAGGGGAAAACAGTTGCTCTACCAGAAACTTGTAACGACTCTGTTGTTCTGGAATTTGTAACAGTGAAGCGATAGTAGTCATTGCATCGGCTGCTATGTTGTCCAACCTTGGTATTTTCTCGAAGGTGATGTGTACAAAATACTGTTTGAAATCATCCACCATTCATTTGTATGGTAGCAACTTGTCATCTTTCTTCTAATAGTCATTGTTGATTTGGTTGATGACTAGTTGTGAACCTTCATAGACTTTTAATTCAGTGATTCTCCATTCCATGACCATTTTGGTCCCTGTAACCAGTGCCTCATATTCAACAATGTTATTTGTGCATGGAAACATGGGCCTATATGATCTTGGTATGGTGTAGGGGTGATGAACAGAATGCCAGCACCTGAGCCATGTTGAGTTTAGGAACCATCAAAGTATAGGGTCCATTGCTTGGTGGAAATAGAAAGAACATCCCTATCTGGAAATTAGATTTCCATTGGTTGTTTATTTGGTAGTGGTGCAATAGCTAATTGATATGCAATTACTTGTCCTTTGATAGCTCAATGCTCTATGTAGTGGATATCAAATTTGCTGAGAATCATTACCCATTTAACCAATTTTCTTGTGAGAGTTGTTTTGCTGAGTAAGTACTTCAGAGGGTCAATTTTTGCCACAAGCTTGATTGTGTGAGCTAGCATGTAGTGTCAGAACTTTTGAGAAGCAAATACTACTATTAAACAAGCCTTCTCAATGAATGTATAATTGAGCTCATATCCATTCAAAGTTCTACTAATGTTATAGATAGCTTGTTCCTTGCCTTCTTTATTTTCTTGTGCTAACAGTGCCCCCAATGATATGTATGTTTTTTGATATGTAGAGAATAAGTGGCTTCCTTTCTATTGGTGGTACTAGAACTGGTGGGTTCATTAGATATTGCTTGATTTGATAGAATGATTCTGCACACTTGGCTTCCCATCTGAAGGGTACATTCTTATGTAGCAAATGATTGAATGGTAAACTTTTATCTTCTAGTTGAGCGAAGAATCACTTGATTGACTGGAGCCGTCCTTGTAAGGATCTAAGTTGGCTAATGTTCTTAGGTGGTGGCATCTCCATGATGGCTTGTACTTTTGCTAGATCTACTTCAATGCCTTTTTCTGAGACAATGTAGCCTAACACCTTGCCTGATGTTACCCCAAAGCCACACTTCTTAGGGTTGAGCCTTACTTGAAATTTTTTCAACCTTTCAAAATTTTTCTCTAATATGCCTAGATGTTCTGCTCGGGTAAATGACTTAGCTAGTAAATCATCCACATAGTCTTCCACGAAGGTATGCATCATGTCATGAAATATTGTTTTCATTGCTCATTGATAAGTTGCCCCAGCATTCTTTAAGCCAAAAGGCATGACATTCCAACAATATGTTCCCCAATAATAGGTAAATTCTATTTTATCTTGATCCTCTTGAGCTATCTTGATTTGATTATAGCCATAAAAACCATCCATTAATGGTAGCATTGCATAGTCTACTGTGAGGTCTACAATTATATCGATACTGGGTAAAGGAAAGTCATCCTTTGGACATGCTTTGTTGACATCTTTAAAATCTGTGCATATCCTGATAGTACCATCTGGTTTTGAAACTGGCACAATGTTGGAAATCCATTCAACATAGTCGATAGGTCGAATAAATCCGATGTCTAATAGTTTCTTTAGCTCAGCTTTGACCATGAGTGCTACATGTGGATTCATCTTTCTCATTTTTTGCTTAACTAGCTTGGCTCCCAGAGCAATGGATAAGTGATGCATGATTAAGTGTGGATCAATCCCAGGCATATCTGCATATGACCAAGCAAAATTGATTTGCTTTTCTTTGAAAAATTGGATAAACTCTAATCTTTCGTCCTCTGTCAAAGATTCTGCTAGGTGTATGTTTTTGGCTACTTCTGTTGTATCAATGTTGATTGATTGAGTGGGCTCAATCCATATGGGTGATCGCTCCTGATAATGTTTAGGAAGAGTGTCAAGTCTCCCATCTGTAGGTGCCTCAAAAAGGTTTTCACCTGCAGATGCATCCTTTATTTTTACTTTTTTGTGATCTAGTGCTGCCATTGATTGGTTTTCAGCAGTAGATCCTTTATTTCTTTCATATTTTTGACTGAGAAACTTGACACTCCCCTGATTACAGATGTCGCTACCGTGTTCACTAGTAGAGTCTATTTTCGGGTTGACAGTACACAAGTAATGGATGATGGAATCATTATTTGGGAAAATTGGTATGTCATGATTTTCAGGTTCATCCCAGTTTATGAGGTCAGGAAAGATAAGTGGTAAAGAGTCATTGGGTGGTTTGAGTTCAACTACTGTAAGTGTTAGGATGGAGGTATCATTAAGGTTGGCCGGGATATTAAATAAGTTAATGATTCTATCAAGGTCTTCGATGGTATCATCTTCTGTGTAAACTTGCTCATAATGTCGCTGCTCGTTTTCCTTGGCGTCATAGATATTCTATGGACCAAATTCAAGTAGCCTAGGCTTTGTGCCTTGTTCTTCTTGAGAAAGGGGTGTGTGACTGGCATTTGCAGCTATATCTTTAGTAACATTGGAACAAGTGCCCCATTCATATTCATTTGAATCAGTCTCAGAGGTATTACCCCAGATTCGTTCAGTGTTGTGGATTGGTATGTTGTAGGGTGAAAATAGGTCCTTGATGATTGATACTATTCTGATAGTTTTCTTTGATTCTATATCAGATCCTGCTTCTACTCTTTGCCTCTGTTCATATATTGTCTCTCCTCGGGGAGTATTGATGTTGTTCGGGTTTGATTATTCTTTGTTTGAAGCAGGTTCATGAATATGTACTTCTGCACAAGGTGCTTCTTGTCGAATGGATGATTCCTCATGTTGTTTCTCTTTTTCCTTGTATTCACGTTCCTTTTGTATTAATTTTGCTAATTCAAATAGTGCCTCTTGCCATGAATCCTCCTTGTATTTCTTCTTTGCTTTCCAGTGAGGTTTTTGATACTCACTTGGTACCTTCTTTGGGGGTAGAGTGTTTTCATAGCCCAATCCTATTTTGTCTTTAGAAAACTGTGAAGGAGGATCCAATGGTTCTATGACACCTTCCTAATGCTTGCCGATAGGTCCTTTGCCAATGTATAACATTTGTTGCAGGATCAGGTAGCCTTTTCCATACAGCTGTGTTGGTATAGCTACATCCATAGTAGCTTCTCTGTCTTCTTCCTCATCCTTGTATAGCCAACTAAGGATGTCCTTTTCCTCTGATTCATGTGCTAGTGTGCCTAGTTGAATAAACTTGCCATTAAACTTGGTGATGGGTTGTGTTGCTTGATGTATTGATGTCGAAGGTAACCCATGAGATTTAGGTGATGTTGGTAAGTTGATTAAACACAAGGGTTCCAAAGAGTATTCTCCCATGCCTTGTTCTTTTATTTTCATTTTCTATTTGAAATCCATAGATAGATATTGAGGCTTTTCTTGTTGAAGATCTGGTGCTGAGGAAATTTTTTTTTCTCTGTTATGTGGAACCAAACTGTCTTGGGCTACCCCCATAGCATTACAATGTTGAAAAGGGTTATGATCTGCTAATATAGAAATTTCATGTCCATTGTTTGGGAACTTAACACATTGGTGATAATTTGAGGGTACTGCTTGCATTTCATGTATCCAAGGTCGACCGAGTAATATATTATATGTGAGGTCTATGTCTAAGACTTGGCACATAGTGTCCCTTTGTACTGATCCCACTTGAATTGGCAACACCACTGTTCCTTTGGATGATCTTTCTTCATCATCATATGCTTTGATAGTGATTTTTTTGCATGGATCAATAGACTTCTTAGAGAAGCCTAATGCATGGATTATTTTTAAGGTACAGATATTGAGTCCAACTCCTCCATCTATTATTACTCTTTTGACTCGATGTTTGTAGACCAAGACTTCAATGTGGAGTGGAGTATTATGTGGATGGATTAATGAAATATTATCTTGTTCAAAAAAGGTTAGGTTATGAGGCCCTGTCATGTGAGCCACCATGGATTGGAATTTGTCAGTATCCAGATCTTGGGGTACATTTGTTTCCAAAAGTGCTTGTTCCAAGATGTCTTTGTGTTTTGGTGAGAGTTTCAGCAACTCAAGTATAGATATTTGAGCAAGAGTTTTGCACAGTTGACTGACCAGGTCATATTAAATCTTAGGTATGGTGTTTGGCACTGACGTATGCCCCTTCAAGACATATTTGTGGTTACATTGATTGATTCATGTTCATGTTTTTCCCTGATTGTAATGATATTTACTTGATTGTCGTCGCTTCATTTATGATTGATGTTGTTATTGTATATGTGATTGATACGAGCTCTACATGTATCGCTTGAGGTCGAAGCTCCATCCTTGTTGTAGTTTGGAAGAGGATTCTTAAAGGCACCATGGTCACCATTTGTTTTGAGACCATCGACTGTTAAATCGCCTCTATCAATCTGTGAGATTTTGCCAAGATCAAGAGGCAATGGAAATCACAAATAAGAGAGAACAAAATAGATGATAGAAATAAACTGTATTCTATCAAGATGAAAATACAGATCAACTAGATCATCAATTGTTCAATTACATACAATGTAGATGAGCTTTCTTATATAGGCAAGGCTTATGGATATGTGAGCACACAAACATGACATGTGGCTCAATAAGAAACAAGGGTAGGTAGGAAATAGGTGTGGGTAGGTAGGAGAAATAATATAATAGTCCACATGAGGTGGATCACCCACTGAATGTGGAGTGTAACAACAAGATCAACACCATAAAAGGTGGAAATTCTCCTACACACACTATCCCAATCTGGCACAAACACCCAAGTGTCTCATACCCAAACTACTATGTAATGCGTTTCCTAAGTAAACTTAAGTAAGGTGTAATAATATCCAGGATGAATAATTATTTACACCAACACCCCCCGTTAAGTGCAACTTAGGGGAATGCAATAAAGTCTACAATGCAACTAAGGAATGCAAGATGGGTCCCGGCTACAAGGCCATGTTAGGTACCCATGTACAAATTCAAATGCATGAAAACTAATGCAATGAAATCTCTCACAAAGTGGGGAAAGAGACAAAAACCCAATGGGAAAAAACCCTCCCCCAAAAGAGAGATGAAAGCTATACAAGAGAACTCTCATAGAAGAATGTGAGGAACAAAACTCCATGTGAGGAAAAAGTCCCCCCCATATGAGAGAAGAAGAAGAAGAGAGACTAGGAAGCCCCCCCTCAATGTGGAATCTGCACCAATGATAGAAGCTCGATGTATGAAGAAACTGCTCCATGAACGTCGAACAACATTCCTCCCCTTACGAAGAAACAAAACCAAAGGTATATCCAAAAAGTCTCCCCAATCATGAAGGGAAGATGTATGAAAAAAACTCATGATGAAAGGAATCTCTGAAAACTGCTCAAGTGTCCCCATGTCGATGCTAAAAGATACCCCCTCCAAAGGTGGTAAACTATGCCACACTGCTGAAAAAGGCACTCCAAGATCTAGTGGAGATGGATGTAGAACATGTCCCAAAGATTCACATGTCTCCTCAAAAGATAAAGAGACCTCCTCCAAGTGTTGTACAAAAGTATCCACAATCATGTCAACCTCTAAAGATTGATCATGTAGAGAATGCACAAGAGGGTCAGAGTGATCCCTCGCAACAATCAAAGAAGGATCATCTTCATCAAAGAGAAGACGAATGTCATCAATGATGTCTCCCAAATTTGCAATGTAGGAGTCCACAAACAAACTTGCAATGTATGTCAAGTAGGCATCCCAATCAACTGAAGCTAGAAGACATGAAATATCTTGTTGCACTGAATCATAAGAAGGCAAAACTGTCGCACTAGCTACATCATCAGGTGCAATAGGTGGTGTGATATCAATAGGAGGAGATGAAATGCAAGGCTCAAGAACGGGGTCACATGTGAGAATCCCCAAGTTCAAATGCCCAAAGTTCTCCTCAAAATCTAAATCATCAACATAGGAAGAATCAACCTCATCAATAGGACCAAAATATGAAAAAGAGTACAACTGAGATGAATGATCAACCACCCCAATCACAATGATAGCTCCACTCTCCAAGTCTCTAATGATAACTAAATCAGGTGTGAACTCCACAGTTTTCCTAGTTGCCCCATGTGTGATTTGATAGATGGAAAGAAGATTATTTGTCAAGTGGGGTACACACAACATATCATTGAAGGAGTTATCCCCAATGGCAATAGATCCTTTCCCAATCACATCCATGTATGTATGATTGCCCATCAAAATCTGTGGCATGCGGCAAGGCTCAAATGTAGAAAACATAAACTGTGAAGATGCCATATGATGAGAAGCCCCTGAATCTAGAGGCCATCTCCCTAAATCATGGCTTGTAGTAGCACAAAGAGCTTGTCCCTTTCCTTTATCTGTCCCAAAAGAGTGATCCTTTCCTTTATCCTTGGAAGAAGAAGCTGATGTAGACATTCTAGAAGGTAGGTTGATTCTATTCTTCTCAAGAAGATTCTTCAACTCATCAATATCCTTCTTATAACAATGATGTTCATCATGTCTCGACTTCTTGCAATATCCACAAAAAAGATTGTCCTTATATGATTTCCTCTTAGATGAGAATGGTGAATCATCTTGTTGTGGAGAGGAAGATTGTGCTCCATCTTGTTGTGGTTTAGACTTAGGTTGCTTTTGATTCTTGCCTTTTCCTTGATTACTTTGATTCCCTTTATTAGCCACCAAAGCTTGTGACTTTGAAGATTTGAGAATCCCCATCGTGGTCAATTTAGATTGCTCAAGTATCAGCATCTCCTTGAATGAATCAAATGAGGGAGAAGTGTATGAGGAACCTTGAGCTAACCTATGGGTGTGAAAGCTAGATACAAAGGCTGCATACTCTGAAGGAAGCTTGTCCAACAAGTTATAAACCAATTGAGCATCCTTTTTGTCAATTCCAAAATCCTTTAGCTTTGCTCTTAGCTCAGTTGCTTTTGTGACATAATCTTGGATTGTATCAAAATCCTTGGGATCCAAAGTTGTGATTTCACTATCAAGCTTGTAGCCCTTAATCTCAACAACTCGACCATACAATTTCTGAAAAATATCCCAAGCCTCTTTAATTGTTGTACACTTATCAATGTGTAAAATGAGGTCATTTGATACATACTTTCTAAGAGTTCCAAGTGCCATAGCATTCTTAGTAAGCCATTCAATTTGAGCATTAGGATCAGCCTTAGGATCAGGTAGTGTTATAATAGTTTCATTTACATAATGAATGAGTCCTTTTTCCACTAGTTTACTTCATGCCTTAATTTTCCATGATGCATAATTATGAGGAGTTAAAAGTGGAAATTGAGGAGAACCCATAGCACCAAAATGAAAAAACACAAGATAGAGAGAGGCACAGTCACACAAGACACCCCCCCAAAATACTCAATCAAGAAATCCCCCCAAAATGGTGATTTTGACACTTTATACTTAGTGCATATACAATGGGCCACTTGCAAAATAAGGCAAAGTGGAATTCTAATTTCAATTTACAACTTCTCAAAATGAGATCTAAGAGATTTCAACAAATACTGCTAGTGATCTATACTAAGATCCAAGCAAAATGCGAGTACCAAATATGCCAAAAATGGCCAAATACTAAAAGTACAATTTCTACTTAAAATCACTGCAAACAGATGGTAGATTATGAAAGTAGATGAAAAAATATGCACTTTAAAAAAAAACAACACCTGAAAAGGAGTCCATATGAGGCCAAATGAAGCCTCCAAAGTTGTAAAAATCGGGATTTCATGATTTCTGAAAAACCTATATCCAAAAATCAGAAAAATTCTACACCACTATACAGATCACGAAATTCTACCCCAAAACAAAAAAAATTGCTCAAAAAAATGAGTCCGGTTGAGTGAGATATCGCTATTTGAAAAATGCCTGCAAAGTTATAATTTCTGGAAAATTTCCGTCGTAGTGTCAAACTTCAAATGCCTCTAGATTTGGCCTCTGAAATCCGATTTGGATGAAACAAAAGGCAAAACTGACTTTCTTGGACCTCCTCAATCCAATGATAACCTCAGATTTAACCCATCAAGCTTCAATAATAACCTACAATAGAAAACTCCAAAATACACAATACCAAATAACATCAATTTCTCTCAATTAGTAAACCAATGACACTCTAATGGCTCTGATACCATGTGAGATTTTGCCAAGATCAAGAGGCAATGGAAATCACAAATAAGAGAGAACAAAATAGATGATAGAAATAAACTGCATTCTATCAAGATGAAAATACTGATCAACTGGATCATCAATTGTTCAATTACATACAATGTAGATGAGCCTGCTTATATAGGCAAGGTTTGTGGATATGTGAGCACACAAACAGGACATGTGGCTCAATAAGAAACAAGGGTAGGTAGGAAATAGGTGTGGGTAGGTAGGAGAAATAATATAATAGTCCACATGAAGTGGATCACCCACTGAATGTGGAGTGTAACAACAAGATCAACACCATAAAAGGTGGAAATTCTCCTACACACACTATCCCAATGTGGCACAAACACCCAAGTGTCTCATACCCAAACTACTATGTAATGTATTTCCTAAGTAAACTTAAGTAAGTTGTAATAATATCCAAGATGAATAATTATTTACACCAACACAATCATGTCTTGAACAATATTTTTCAGTCTCATACAATCATTTGCTTGATGTCCTTTGATTCTATGAAAATCACAGAAGTGTGAGTCATTCCACCAAGGTGGTTTGATTTGTGGTTCAAATTTGTTTATTGCTGGTAAGGAGATAATTTTGTTTGCCAAGAGTTCTCTGAATGTAGACTCCAATTATTGTTCTAATGGTGTGTAGATGCGTTTTGGAAACTTGTTGGTGTTACCTCGTAAGTTTGTATTAGGTCCTCGATTGGTGTTATTATTTTGGGCATTGTTGGTGTTGTTTGTGTTAAGATGATCTTGATTGGTAGTTGGTGCATAAGTGTTAGTACCCCGGTCAACACCCTTTTGATTCTTGGTAGTCTGAGGATTTCTTGATAAAGCTAACACTGGTTGTTTGGACTTCACATCATTAGCTTCGTTTCCTCCTTCATTTCCAGTATTTTTGTTTTTGGTCTAGAACTTGGATTTGTCTAAGTTATTGTTGTTTTGGTTATTGCAATGAGAGTTGGATGAATTTGTTCCTTCTTTGAAGAATTTCAAGGTTCCTTTCTTGACACATGCCTCCTCTACTTGGATGCCATTTTCAATCAATTTGGCAAAAGATGGCATGCATTGGAGTTTGAGTGTGTAACTCATCTCGCTATTCAAATTGTTGATTAAAATTCCCATCTCGAGGATATCTCAAGACCATTTGTCGCCAACATTGAAGGAATACCATGAATGTTTCGTTGTTCTTTTAT
Organism: Cryptomeria japonica; assembly: GCF_030272615.1. NCBI lineage: Eukaryota > Viridiplantae > Streptophyta > Pinopsida > Cupressales > Cupressaceae > Cryptomeria > Cryptomeria japonica. The sequence continues at coordinate 648,062,555 of NC_081415.1, forward strand.
TTGGTATTGCAGACATCTAGCATGGTGATGGCATGTTGAATGTTGTAGGAATATTGAGTGATAAATTTGTTGACTAATTCATCAAAGGGTCTGACAGGAGGTGTGATTTTGGATAACCATTCCATTGTTTTCCCTCCCAAGCTTCTTGGGAATAACCTCATTAAATAAGTGTCATTGTGGGAAAATTCCAGGCTCATGGTACAAAATTCTCGGACATGATCACGTGGATCTCTTTTCCCATCATATTTATCAAATTTGGGAATGTCTGAAATTGGGGGAAAAGGTATCATGTTTAACCTTCTGTCAAAAGGATAAGAACAAATTTCATTCAAGGAATATTGTACTGTTGATCCTTGTTGCATGTATTGCATTTGTTTTTGCAGCATTTGCATTTGTTGTCTAAGAGAAACCAAGGGTGCATTTGTTTGTCGAGGGAAGAGTTCTTCCCTCTCATTGTTTCTAGTTTGGAATGGCGTGTGTAGCGGTATGTTTTTCTCAGGGATGTTTTGCTCGAGTATGTTTTGTTCAGGTATGTTTTGCTTAGGGTCACATGTGTCCTCTTCTCTTTGTTGTTCTTGATAAGTATAGAGTTGAGACCTTGTTCTCAATGTGTTTGAATAAAAGTCTTCAGGAATCCTAACTCCTTTGCTTGCGAGCATGAGTAGGTATTTTTCTTTATCAGCCTCTATGAGTGTTTCCATGAGTCTTTGGAACGAGGCACTTTCTTGGCATTCCTGAAGGAGTTCTTCAGTGATCTCTGTGTCTTCTAGATTTGGATAGTCGAAGGGATTTGATAATCATTGCCCCATATTGGACTTTGGTTGTGTTTCCCTTTGTTTGTTTCATTGAGAGTGAGTGATAGTGGGAATCTAGTAGAAACTCTCTGTGATGAAGGGAATAAATTCCTCGTCTATTTTTTGTTCAGGAGTTGGTGGTTCAAATTGAGGTATGTTGTAAGTGATGCAAACTTCTGGGAAGAAAGATGGATTGATTTTTCCTCCATGATTCAAGCGCTGGTTGAATACCGATTTTTGATAAAATTCTCTACTCCTAAATGGTTACTCATCAAATTCATTTGTTTTGTCATGAAGATACAAGGGCATATGACGAAGGATTGTTTGATGAGATTTGAAGAGTTGGTGATTGATTTATAAAAACCTATTCCTTTTGGCAAGTTTTTGAGAACTAGGTTGTTGTTTCCTCAACTTAGTGTTGTGATAAATACTCTTTCTTCTCAAAATATGAGGATTAGTCATGCACGGGTGACCAATGGTTTCCTTTAATTTATTTTGGATTAAAGATATCTTGTCTAGAAACTTAAGTCTACTTTTATCAAATGAAGGTTTAGATGCCCCCTGATGACAAAGTGCATCAAATGTTATGGAATAAGAGCTTTCTCGATATGGAAACTCGATTTGATAACTTGGAGTTTGAAACAAGTATGTTTTTGGAATAAAATCCATTTGATTGGAGGACCTTTTTCTACGTGTGATGGTGTTACCTGATTCTGATAGTAAAGATGTGTTAATGCTTTGACTAGTTTTTGGCTTTTGACAACTTTATTCTAAGAATTTTTTTCTTTTGGAGTAGTTTTCATACTCTGATTTTGAATTTCTATCTGATGGAGTCCAAGTGAGAAAAAATGGCTTCCTAAATTGTTTTTAGAATTTTCAAAAAAGTTTCTGTTTTGCTCTCTGTTTTCTCAGTTTTGGCAATGCGCTAAGCCAGAAACCCGATGCGCTATCAAATGTCTCCAATGCACTAGAGAATGATCTCAACGTGCTAAGATGCCCTTCTTTATGCACTAACTCAGATTTATTTCTTTTGATTTGTCTTTGAAAGCTATGCGCTAATATGCTCTACTAATGTGCTATCTTTTGATCTCAACGCGCTACTGTTTGATCGCAACATGCTAGGATGTTTTCGATGAGCGCTAAGGTTTGAACTTTGAATGTTGGGATTGTTTATGTGCTAAAGTTTAGAACTTATGTGCTAAGTTGAAGCTTGTACATGCTAAAAAAAGGTTTCAAAGAGCTAAGATGTTTCTCTTACATGTTAAACTGTCCTGGTTGCTTTGACTTGGTGGTTTTTCCTGTGATTCTTGAACTTTTTTCTTAATTGTGATGGATAATTTTTTGAAGTATAACATGAAAACATAGCATAAAAGAGATAACCATTTTGCTTAGTTTAAACAACGATTGTATATTTTGTGAGGATGTGTTCAAATCCACAATATTTTAATAGGTTTTGATACAGATAATACAAATAAGTCAGACTCTTTATTCAAGGGTCATCGACAATACCATAGCCCACTAGTCTCAATACTCCGTCAGCTCAAACAACCTTATCACCCCTAGGGGGCACCCATTTTTTTGCCTTTTTCCAGAAATTAACTCAAAGTGAATTGCTTCACAGTTTAGTAGTTATCTTGGCAGATATATGGTGAGGAATCTTGGGGGTGGATTCTTCCCCACCCTTGCACTATGATATTGCAAATATTTGGATACTGACTCGGCTCAAAGTTTCTAATGCTAAGGTTCGTAATCAAGCTTCCTGTTCGGCCATTAGTGATAAAATCCCTCAGGAGGCTTCCCAACCTTTAGAACAAAGGCTTTATGTATCGTAAAGATACTGGGGGAAGGCTAATCACTGCACGCAACCATTGAAAAGGACTCTCATCACTTTCCACTTTTGATTATAGTGGGTTGGAACACTTGGCTTCAAAGTTGTTCCCCACTTAGGTTGTTCCCCTCACACCAGCCAAAGAATAGCTTTAAGAGTTGTTAACTCCTCAGGAGGGCGGGCCTGTTAAAAGATTTAATGCTCAAAAACACTGAAAGCGTAAGAGTGGTTTGGCTTTTTGATCACCTAGTTAAGGGGAGAGCATATTCCTTCCCCTTTCAAAGCAAAGCACACAAGTGTTCTTTTTATCTTTTTATCAGAATGAATTGTTCAAAGTCTATATAGATATATTGATCCACAAAAACATGGTGTTCATTTTATTTCCTTAAATCGATGATTATCTGATCTAGTGAAAAGAAACTTGGTCAACAAAGCAAAGATTTCAATTTTGGTCAACAAAAGAAATTGACAAAAGGGGAAGAACTTCCCTCTTTTACTTTGAATAAAACTTGACAAGTGAGGTTCTTTTACTATGCAAAAATTAAAGTTGATCCTTTTAAACACCAAAGGATGGTGAGGTTCTTTTTAAAGCCTTTTGCAAAAATGAAATTTTGTTGGTTCTTTTTAGATGTCCAAATAAAAAAAATTCTCCTAAGAAAGCAAGAAAGATCCATGTTATTGTTCTTTTTAGGTGCCCAAAATATGGTGTGAATTCAATTTTTAGTTAAACAAGAAATGAAATGAATTTTAATCTTAACTAACTTAAAAAAAGTTATTAAAATTTAAACTACTTTTATTCTAGCCTAAATAAAATAGACTCCAAACCTACAATTAAACTGTTAGTAATCTACAAAACAACAGTAAATCAGTTAGCATAAGGATGGCTTTTGTGGACTTCCACAAGTTTAATTTTCAAGGTCTCAGTTACAAATTATTTCTTGCTTTCTGTCTGTGATGTGCTACAAAATACCCGATGCACTGAACTATTTTCTATTAGTTTAATGAGAGGGGGGGGGGGGGGGTGAATCAGATAAACTCACAATACAAACTCTTAATCAGATTCAACCTCGGTAGAACTTACTTGATATACAACTATGACTATAAATCATACAAACTCATAAATTGATAAACTTGAAACATCTAAACACATTTAACACCAGATTTAATGTGGAAACCCAAATAGGGAAAGACCACTGTGGGATTTCGGACCCATGAAGAAAATATACTCTTCTAGAGTATGCTTGGTTAAAAGCCAATCCTGTTAAAGATTACATAAAGACATTGCTAGATGTGACCCGGTCAAGGGATTTCCCTCAGATCTATCAGAATCTTGCACTTTGTTAGAAGTGACCTTGTCAAAGGATTTCAAACACTCAATTAGAATGTTACCTTACTAGAGGATTTACAAATAAGACTATTAGGTCCACTCGGTTAAGAGATTTCCTGTCACTTACAAAAATGAATAACAGTAATAAAATATATCTACAACTTCACATCTGAAATGTTATAGCAGACTCTATGTGCTCAAAATCATCTTGTCATAAGACTTATCTTCCTCCTTGCTAGGCTTCTCACTCTGTTCTTCAATCAGATCTTCAATCTTCTGTACTCAGTAATCACTTCTATAGCATCACTGTTCTTCTATTTGCCCACATTCTTTGTTCATCAACTTTTCCTTATTTATAAGCAATTCCTAACTGCTTAATCTCCTTAATCACATTTCCCATGATTAATCTTAGCCATCAAATCTTCAAACTTGACTAGGTTCATTGAATCCTTCGAACTGAAAAATGTTTTATCTTGCCTTGAAAGTTGAATTTCTTCCTTGGTACTTGTGCTTGGTCATAACCGTTCAATCTGTCCTATAGATCTAACTCTTGAATTTTCATTGCCGTTGATCCTTAACAAACTTCTTGCTCGACATTCCAATCTTCTATAAATCTCCAGCTCATTGGCATCCTTCACTTAATAATGTATTTATTCATCCAATGCATTTTGTTACTGCTCGGTTGACGCTCGGTTAATTCTGAACTTTACTCAGCAGACATTCTGTATTCGTCTCAGTTACTATCCCGGTAGCTTTGCTTGCTAACGATGCTCGGTGACTTCTTCCTTCTTTAACCAACACCGATAGCCTTGGAATTTACTGACTGGCTCCTTGCTCGGTAAAATAGAATAGTATCAAACCTTTACTCATTCTATTGCATGAAATATTTTCTCCTTCTTATTCAGTCTTCGAATACACATATATAGGATATCAAAACAATCAAAATAACATAATCTCATCACTGTCTAACTCGATAATAGTTGTCCATTAAAAAACTTATTACTCCCCTTCATTTTCACATTCTTTTTGTATCACTTACCGACATCTTTATACTCATCAAAACACATTCTTTAAGTGTAAAGCGGAAAAATCGAACCCTAGTTGTTCTCCCCTCCCCAACTCCGAGGAGGGAGAAGGGAGAGTCACTAGGGTTGATGGTTTTCACTTAGGAGGGACTTTACATTCAAAAGAGGGGTTGAAACCCACAAGATCCAATCCCACGCAATGCAAGATTGGATTCTATATGAGTTTCAAGGGTTGTGATAGCAAGGATACCCTCTTTTGTAAAGAATGTAGATGGAAAGATTGAACTAGGAATGCATAGAAAGTGATAAAGATTCGCTTATAAACTGAGATAGGGATATAGGATGAAGCTGCGGACCTGGAATTAGTATTAAAATGTCGATACGGCGCTGTCCTGCAAATTTGAGCAAAAGTTGACGGGACGATGGCGCCCGGCGTGCACACGGTCCTTCGAAAAATCCGTGAAACGAAGGGGGATTTGTTCGTCTCTGCACAAGGATTCCAGATCTTCAATTTCAGCCGCGTACCTGCAACCTACACACAGAAAAGTGAAGACGATTGGAGGGTTAGGGATTAGGGGTTTGCCTTTAGGTCAAACCCCGGTTTTGGAATTAACCAAGAAATGAGAAATGTTGTAAATGTAAATGTCTGTAATGTAAAACAAGTACTAATACCTTGTTGTAAGGATGTTTGTATCCTTATATGTGAAGGTATAGAAGTTGTTGTTTGTTGTATGTTGTATGTTGTATGTAGCATGTAGTATGTGATCTTCTCTTCAATGGTTGAATCCTTGTCTTGAATGCAACACTCAGCCTTGAATGGAGACTTAGAATGATCAATTGCTTGAAAGAATGCTTGAATGCTTGAATGCTTGAGTATAGTTTCCATGCTTTTTTTAATCATGTCGAATGAAAGAGGAAAATGTAGTTTATATACTTGTCAATTAGGGCTGATAGACTGATTTTCCCGACCTTAGGCCGACCAGGAAATGTTAATTTTCCAATTTGCAAACAAAAAGGCCTGAAGTCCCATAGAAGATTGGGCCCAAAATAGGGCCAGGGACCAGGGCGCTGGGCGCCCTGGTCCTGAAGGACCAGGGTGCTGGGTGCTCTGGTCCCACCTCCCGGGACAGCAGGGTGCAAGGAGGATCAGGCCAGTGTGCTAGAAAAATGCAGTTTTTGGTGTCATGAGCAAGTTTCGGGGTCTCCATTCAGGTTTAGTGTTGTGTTGCCATCGTGAAGACCCAAATGCGGTCGAAATTGGAAGTGTCACAATTTTAGGACACTACATTTAGCCCCCACTTTAGTGGGAGTATAAGCGTACGCTCATACTTCCGGTAAAGTACAAGGAAACAACATTGAAAAACTTTCACCACGTCAAGGAGGCAAGATACACCAAGCCCCTAGTGGACTAAGGATCTTACGACTTCGATTGACAAGGTAAAAGGGAAGATCATGAGGGAGAACCATGACTGTCAGTAGTAAGGTTCCCTCACTATGAGTCATGCAAGAAAGATATCAAAAATTTTCAAGGCAAAGCTGAATTTGTCAAGAAATTTTCAAGTATCTTGAAAAGATATGAACGGGATGTATGCCCCCCTACGTTAAAGCGATCGCACACGCCTCACTGGGGGTGATTTCTTTAAGGTAGTGATACATATAAGAAATGAGAAAGGAGCACATTATCGCAAGGATTTAGCCCCCAAGTGTGAGATAAGCCCAAGGATAATAGATACAAAACACAAAGCTCAAGGTGACTTCGCTTTCCTTGGGGTCAGTATGCTATATGATAATTCATGTATATCATATGTATGTATGCATAATTGTTCTTCATTCCCCAATCAAGGAAGGTCACCTAGAAGAAGGGAACACATGTGTCTTTTGAGTCAACATGAGAGAGATTGAGAGATCTCAATGCTTTGCATCATCCTCAAGTAGACAACACTAAGGACAACAAATAGAAGAATGAGAGTAACATATAGAAGAAGTAACGAAAGAGAGGAGGTGAGAATCTGCTATGCTAATGAAACTAGTCTAGCACGTCATCTACCCCCCGATCTTGCTGATCAGTATTTCGGGAAGGCAGGGAACATGCTAGAGGAGGAACATCCAACATAGCAGATGGAGCTATCACAAGATCCAAACAAGGGCTATGTTCATATCCCAAGCCGCGGTGTTCTTGTCTAGGAGCTAGGATAAGTGCTTTAGAAAATTCGTTAGATAAATGGTTATCAATATCAACAAGTTCATATTCACTATTAGAATGAACAGGAGAAGTAGCATTTTCATCATGAATAACATTTTCATCTATATCATCATCAAGATTTATAAAATTAGGATCTTTAACTCGCACAAGATCAAGACCATCATGCATCTTATGTTTAGGAGATTTTGGCTCAATCGTCGGCTGAGGAGAAAATGGAATAATGCTTGTTGAAGGTGTTTTTGGGATTTGCAAAGTTTGAGCTCTAAGATGACGCTTTCACCGGCGTTCACGTGCAGAACGATTTCATCTAGTCTTAGTAGGAAATTGAGAAGATTGAGGAGGAGAAATGTTCTCATCCTTATCACTTGGGTGTTTAGGTTGTGGTCTCTTAGGCTGAACAATAGGAGAAGAGGAAGGTCTCTTCTCTCCATAAGAGGAAGGAGGAGGAACTGCTCCATATAAAGGAGGAATATTTGGTTTTGGAAGGAGACCCAGTCCATCATGACGAGGAGGGATAGGTCTACTTTTAGGAAGTTTATTAATCATAGGCATAGTCACATCCATAGGGATGGGTTGGGAATCTTCTTGAGGAAAGACATTAGTTTTATCTTTCAAAGGAAGAACTTCCTTCTCAAGAATGATAGGAATGTCAAGTTTGGGTGTTCTAGGTTCACTTAGAGATAGGATCATATCTGTTTTCCACTTTTGATAAGATTTGAAAAGATGATCACTTCGCGGAGGAAGAGATTGGAATTGTTTAGGCCAAAAGTAATCAAGAGGAACGCTAGAAGTTCTTTCAGCTGGTTTAAAGAGACTATGATTGATAGTAACAACTTCACCATTATGGGGAAATTTCAAACACTTGTGAATAGGAGAAGCAATAGCTTTCATGGAAGATAGCCAAGGATAGCCAAGCTTCACACGAAATTGTTCGGAAGATGGAATAATAGCAAAGTTCACATCAAGGGATTTGTTACGGACCTCAATAGGTAATGTAATAGAACCAATTGCAGGAGAAGAAAATGCATCAAATAGTTTCACAACCACATCTGTTTTGTCATAGATAACTTGATTCAATTGCAAAGTAAAAAGAAATTCTTCAGTAATGACATTAACCATACAAGAAGGATCAATAAGCACTCCACGGCAAGGTGTGTTCTTGACTTTTGCAACTATATATAAAGGACCATCAGGTGCCCTGATTGTTTCACTGGAATCAAATGTGATGGAAGGTTCTTTAGGGATTTTCTGTTTCTCTACAAAGTTAATCACATTCAGAGTCATGGACACAAGATCATCAAGTGAGACAGAGGAATCAGTAGTATCAATTGCATTAGAGGTATGAGAAGGTAATGGATCAGTGAAAATCTGAAGATTTTGGTTAGGAGGAGCTATAGATGTATTGCCTTTATCATTCACTCCAGAAACAGAGATAGTATTATTATCAATCAAATCTTGAATTTTCCCCTTTAAAGCAAAACATTTTTCAGTATCATGCCCAGGTTGACGATGAAATTGACAAAAAGATTTGTTATCAAAATAGGGTGAATTAATCTTTGCAGGATCAATTTGCCTTATAGGAGGAAGAGTAAGCACATTTTGTTCCAATAACTTATTCATAATACTATGCAATGATTCATTCAAAGGAGTAAACTTTCTTTCTTTCTTGAAAAACTTAGAAATAGGAGACACACCTGATGCTGCATTCACATTGTTGTTGATGATGTTTTCATTGAATTTAATGGACTCTCTATTCGGTTTAAACTTCCCAAATGGTTGTTGACTACTATCACCCTTATCACTCGGAGTCATAGGATGTGATTGTTCCATTTGACTCACAGTCAGTTGATAATTGTGAAGAGTTGCGCACAACTGTTGGAAAGAAATAAACTCAGAAAATAGGAGTTTTTCTCTAATGTCTTTTTGTAAATTAGAAATAAAGATTCTTTGAATATCATTGTCAGGCACTGGAAAAGAAATTTGAGCATACAAATGCTTATATCTACCAATGAAATCAGTCACTTTTTCTTTAACACCTTGTTTACAATGCATTAAATCAATCAAAGTAACTTTAGGACTTATATTGTTTTGAAATTGTTGAATAAAAGCATTTGCAAGTTGTTCGAAAGAAGTAATAGAATAAGAAGGCAACGAGCAATACCATTGTAGGGCTTTATCTCTTAACGTTCTAGTAAACAGTTTTACAAGGAACCTTTGGTCATAAGCAAAATCAGTACATATTGTTTGAAAGGTCTTAACATGTGTTAGAGGATCACCCTTACCATTATAAAGCTCCAAATGCGGAATTTCAACATGTTTAGGGGGAATAGCTTGAACAATGTCAAGAGAAAGCGGACTCGCAACATCAAATGTGGGCACACTAAACTTAGATTGATTCATAGAGGCAATTTGTTGCTGTAAAGAAGAGATAGTTTGTGCAAGATTGTTAATGGTCGCTTCAGTCGAAGAGTTCATATTAGACGTGTTAGATTGTGATGGAGGTGTTATGTTATTGAAAGAAGGTAGAGAGTAAGGTGGTGGGACACTATGATAGTTAGTCATAGGAGATGATTGGACAGGAGGAACACTACAAGGAGGAATGGAATGATTAAACGAGTTGCCCCCTTGCGTCATGTTCATTTGTGGTGATATAATAGGAACACTCATTGAAGGAATGAATGAAGAAGTTGGATTGAATGAAGGAAGAGGGTTAATTGAAGAAGAGGGATTGCCCCCATGACTAGTGATTATAGGAGGAATGTCTTGTGTTGAAGTAGTCATTATGTTTGATGTAAAAGTAGGTATACTAGCAATAGGAGTCGTCAAAGGAATAGAATGATTGACTTGAGAAGGAGGTTGTGTATAACCTAAGGTTTCGGCACAACTTTTCATAGGCATCACATTTGAATCCACAATGTGTACAATACCACGCAAAATATCAATTCCATTCTTATCACTTTGAAGCATACATTTTAGACCCTCAATTAAAGGAAGAGCTTGACTATCAGGGTATTCTTGAGACATCCATTGTCGAAAATCGTCAAATTGGTTATCCAATTTTGAAAGTTGTTCTACAGAAACCTCATGGAGAGCTTCTTCATCATTAAGAGGATTAGAGGAATTACCCATGTCCTCGTTAAAAAGACCATTCAAATTAGGTTCCATCTCCTCAGTAATTAAACCTTGGAAGGACTTAATTCTAAGGCTTCGTCTAACGAGACTAGTGTAAGTAGGACTTATTGTTGTAAAACTCATGCACTAAAGAAAGAGAGAAGATTTTGAATTTTAGAGGTAGCAAATTTCAGTAAAATCAGCCAATCTTCTAGATTTAAGCTGTTAAATACAATCAGGACAATCTCCCGAAATTTTGGAAAAAATGTCCAGGACCGTGGCGCTCGGGGTGCACACGGTCCTCGCAACTTTTTTCGAAATTTGCAGGGATGAAAGTTATGATGATTTTACAGCTAACCTGAAAAAATTGAGTGACTTTACGATCTGTAGATAGGCCAAATTAAAGTTGCAATCTCAAAATTGAACCCTACCAAGATTGTCGAAAAATGCAAAAATTTGAATTTTGAAAAAGAGAGGGAAACTGAAATTTTGAATTTTATGATTTTAGAGGGAATACCAAAAGCAATGCAAGTTTTGAAATTTGAAAATTTGACTCAATTTCATGCAAAATTCAATTCTGAAAGCGGAAATCAAAGTTGTTGTAATTAAGCACTTAATTTCAAAAGTCACAAATTGCAAAAAATTGAATAAATCACTGAAATTTCGAATGAATGATAACACACTTTTCAGATTTAGGACAGTAAGAAACACAATTTTGACACAAATTTCAATTTCAACAATTTTTGAATGATTAGAAACCTCAATCCAAGCAATCACTAGACCAACTTTGAATGTAATTTTGAAGGTGTTAAAATTGATAAAATCAGCCAAAATTCTGGATTTTAGCAAGAAAATATAGTAAGATCTCGCTCCCAAAATTTCGGAAAAAATGTCGGGGATGATGGCGCTCAGAGTGCACACGGTCCTCGCAACTTTTTTCCAAATTTTCAGGGATAAAAGATATTATGATTTTATTGCGGAATCCAAAGTTACAGCCGATTTGGAGGTGTTTTGATTAGTGAAATTATCAGTCAAAGGTTGAATCAAGAGGGTTTCAAAAATTAGGGTTTTGACACTTAACCACTTAATTTTCAAAATCAAAGCACAAATATGAATTGATAATTTGTAATAGAAGGGAAGATCTGAAACAAGCATCAACAATTAAACATTTCACAAGTTTAATTACTTAATAAGAAAATTTAGGGTTTTTATGCAATTAACCTCTAAAATTTGCAAACGATCAAACATGGAAATTTAATCAAGGAATCCAATTTTTAGATCTAACTATGAATAATCAGAAAGGATGTTCACGTCGGGTTCACCAAAATGTAAAGCGGAAAAATCGAACCCTAGTCGTCCTCCCCTCCCCAACTCCGAGGAGGGAGAAGGGAGAGTCACTAGGGTTGATGGTTTTCACTTAGGAGGGACTTTACATTCAAAAGAGGGGTTGAAACCCACAAGATCCAATCCCACGCAATGCAAGATTGGATTCTATATGAGTTTCAAGGGTTGTGATAGCAAGGATACCCTCTTTTGTAAAGAATGTAGATGGAAAGATTGAACTAGGAATGCATAGAAAGTGATAAAGACTCGCTTATAAACTGAGATAGGGATATAGGATGAAACTGCGGACCTGGAATTAGTAGTAAAATGTCGATATGGTGCTGTCCTGCAAATTTGAGCAAAAGTTGATGGGACGATGGCGCCCGGCGTGCACACGGTCCTCCGAAAAATCCGCGAAACGAAGGGGGATCTATTCGTCTCTGCACAAGGATTCCAGATCTTCAATTTAAGCCACGTACCTGCAACCTACACACAGAAAAGTGAAGATGATTGGAGGGTTAGGGATTAGGGGTTTGCCTTTAGGTTAAACCCCAGTTTTGGAATTAACCAAGAAATGAGAAATGCTGTAAATGTAAATGTCTGTAATGTAAAACAAGTACTAATACCTTGTTGTAAGGATGTTTGTATCCTTATATGCGAAGGTATAGATGTTGTTGTTTGTTGTATGTTGTATGTTGTATGTAGCATGTAGTATGTGATCTTCTCTTCAATGGTTGAATCCTTGTCTTGAATGCAACACTTAGCCTTGAATGGAGACTTAGAATGATCAATTGCTTGAAAGAATGCTTGAATGCTTGAATGCTTGAGTATAGTTTCCATGCTTTTTTTTATCATGTCGAATGAAAGAGGAAAATGTAGTTTATATACTTGTCAAGCTCTGGTCCCACCTCCCGGGACAGCAGGGTCCAAGGAGGATCAGGCCAGGGTGCTGGAAAAATGCAGTTTTTGGTGTCATGAGCAAGTTTCAGGGTCTCCATTCAGGTTTAGTGTTGCGTCGCCATCGTGAAGACCCAAATGCGGTCGAAATTGCAAGTGTCACAATTTTAGGACGCTACATTAAGATATGGCAACATCATACTGAATCATAAAATCAATTACTTGACATCAATGACAAAATAATATTATTAAGACAGTAATCATCCTTTATTAAATATATCATCAATCTCCAACAACCTTCTCAATATCATCATACCAACAAACTTAATGTAATGCCAACAATCTCCCTCTTTGGCATTGATGGCAATATATATCAACTTTTGATTTATTGATTTATTCCAATTGATTCGAACTGCTGTTATTCTTCTCTTGTTATCCTTGAGCTGTAAACTTCTCTTGTAATCTTCTCCCCCTGTCTTTAGTTTTCTCCCCCTTTGACAACAATGCCAAAAGTAAAATTGATCCATGATTACTTCCCCTGTGAACTGATTTCCTTGTTTGTTGAAACATATACAAATGTATCATCTCAGTCCTGGTCAGAGCATCTAGTCTTCATTCACTATTTTCTACACAACTTTAGACAACCTCCTAAAGTGTGTAAATCAACATCAACTCACAAATAGTATTCTATAGAGTCATAGAATTGATGCTTTCATTGAACTCTGTTAGTGAGTACTAGATAGGGGTAGGACCCCTAACTTACTTCTAAGATACTCAAAAGTGTCCCTTGGCAGTGGCTTTGTGAAGATGTCTTCTATTTGTTCCTTTGTGCTAACATATTCCAACACAACTTTCTTTTCTTGAACTTCTTCTCTTAGATAATGATATTTTATAGAAATATGCTTTGTCTTAGAGTGCATTACCAGATTCTTTGAAATGCTAATAACACTTGTATTATCACAAAATATAGTTACTGGCTCGGTAACTGTCTCATTCATACCTTCCAATAGTTGTTTGATCCATACTATATTGGTACAATTCAATGCTATAGCGACATATTCAGCTTCAGCTGTTGACTGTGAAATGCACCCTTGTTTTTGTTGGTATTTTGGTATGGTTCTATCATTAATGTCAACACCTACTAAACTCTTATCAACTCTGGCACTTTGGAGAATCAGCAACATTCACTGGCAAGCAAGTGACTCATGCACAGTCATCTGTATCTGGTACACTGGCAAGATATAATGATCACCGACACTTGGAATGATATGGAAAACACTTGGTAATATCGAAGACATCATGTGGACACTTTGTCCTGGAGTTTTGTATATTCATATTTGCATATTTGTTGTTACCGACAAATAGGTCTAGGGTTACACTGACAGGTTTATCTTTTCCAAATCAGCATGGCACGCTATGGAGATGATTAATTATTGTTATAAATGCATTAAGCTGACATGTTCAATCGGTTATTGCATCGGATATTGTATTGTTTATAAAATGTTTTTATTGTAATATCTTGTAGAGCCGACCTACTAAAATTGGTCTTAGGTTATGGTATAAATGTAAGATCTTATTTGTAAGATCATATGTGAAATGCGAAAAAGGATTGTGTGAAGGTATATGCAAGAATAAGCAGAGGTATACACGAAGACATTATTTGAGGATTGAAGGAGGGTTTTTTGAAGACAATCAGAACTACACCGGTACTGAATCCAACATATGAAGATTCTATTTTGTGCAGTACATTCTTATTGGATTTAACCATCCAATTGTAGTCAGTGTAACTCCCATTTTGCGATTGAGCAGTGAGCTCTAGATGGTTGGCCTTTCTACATGTGCAGACCCCATTTATGTACACTTACTATCTGTAGTAGTATCATTTGTTTGTGGGTAAGGTTTCCCACCATGGTTTTTCCCCTTATAGGGTTTCCATGTACAAATATTGGTGTTATGTGTTGTGGATGACTTTATGTTTATGTTTCATGCACTATTCCTTACCAGTATAGCAATTAACTATTAAAACTATCTACCGACATATTAATTTGGTTTACCGGTATTAAGCATTAAGTTGGTTAAGTTGTTTTTGGTTTAAATTATTAGAGAACTGATTCAACCCCCCCTCTTAGTTGCCTCCGGGACCTAACAATTGGTATCAAAGCTTAGTCCTCTTTTGCAGAAGTTTAACAGCTTGAGGAGATCCAATGTCTACTAACTATTTCAGGAAGGGCAGTCCTAAACTTGATGGAACCAACTATGGCATATGGAAGATTAGAATGGAGACACATCTAAATTGCATTGGAAAAGACATCTGGGATGTTACAAAGAATGGTTATACTGTTGTTGTACAAGGTTAGCCCAGTCTAGCTAACTTGACTAAAGATGAGGAAAATGATTGCAAAGCAAGAGAAACACTTTTGAGCGCATTATCAGATCAACAAATCATGGGTCTATCTGATAGGTCTACTGCTAAATCTATTTGGGATCATTTGAAAACATTGAATGAAGGAGATTCCATAGTCAAAATTACAAAACTTGAAAGCTTCCGAGTCAAGTATGAACATCTAAAAATGGAAGAAGATGAAAGGATTTCTTCTTTTATGGAAAGAGTAAATGAAATTGTTTTGGGTATTAAATGTTGTGGAGGAACCTTAAGTGAGGATGAAATTGTTTCAAAAGTTTTAAGAGGATTGCCACCGGCATATAAAATGAAAGTCACTGCTATAAATGAATTAAGCACAATGCCTAATACATCAGTTACTAGGGGTACATTAATTGGGAAACTTTGAACTTTTGAAATTGAATAATTTGGTCATGTTGCTACTATAAAGATAGATTTGGCCTTTAAAGCATCAACATCATCTGCTCCATCATTTGACAAATCTGATTGGAAAGCCTTTTATGCAAGAGAACTTGAAGAAAGCAGGAAAGAGAATGAAAAACTTGAAGAACTTGAAGCACTATTTGCAAGGAAAATGTCTAAAGGTCCAGTTGGAAGTAAGTATGAAGGTAAAACACCCTTTAAATGTTTTAATTGCAATAAGACTAGTCATATGGCTTCGAGATGCCCTGATAGACATGCTAGACTAAGAGAAGAAGATAGAAGAACATATAAGCCTAACCCTAAATATCAGAGATACAAATTTAAGAAGAATAAAGACAAATCTTGTTACATTGCTAATGAAGGTGTGATTGATGATTTTGATGAGTATCCAATAGACAATGGATGGGTTTTTGTTGCTATAACAAAAGATCAACTGGCACCTACTGCTCAACCAGTAGTACAGGCCTTGGCAGCTAAAGTTGAAGTAAAGGATGAATGGATCATTGATTCAGGATGCTCACATCATATGACAGGAGACAAAGGTAAATTCTTGAACTTTGAAGAATACAATGGAGGCTTAGTGAGATTTGGAGATGACAAAGCTTGTTCAATCAAAGGTAAGGGTACACTATCTCTTGATGGTAAGCACAACACTGACAATATTTACTATGTTGAAGGATTAAAACACAATCTTTTGAGTGTTGGTCAATTAGTTGAGAAAGGATTTCAGTTACAATTCAAAAATAGAAAATGCAAAATCATGAATAGAACTGGTTTGGAAATTGCAACCGGTAATCAAACTAGAGGTAATATCTTTCATTTGAATAACAATGAAAAGACATGCTTGATTGCACATATAGATGAAAGTTGGTTATGGCATAAGAGACTCTGTCATGTAAAATTTGATTGCATGGTGAAGATAAGTACTGTTAAGGCAGTTAGAGATTTATGTAAAATTGTCAAACCTCAGAATACAGTATGTAACGAATGTCAATTTGGAAAACAAGTTAGAGCTAGTTTCAAAAGTATTCCAGAAAAATCCAATAATGCTCTTGATTTAATTCACACTGATTTATGTGGTCTAGCTAGAACTAAAAGCTTACAAGATGATAGATATTTTATGCTAATCATTGATGACTACTCTAGATTGTTTTGGGTTACTTTTCTCAGAGAAAAATCAGAAGGACTTGGAAAGTTCAAACTGTTCAAAGCAATGGTAGAAAATGAAACTGGTAAGAAAATCAAATGTCTAAGATCAGATCAAGGAGGAGAATTTACATCTAAAGAATTTAATACTTTCTGTGAAGTGAATGGAATCAGAAGATAGCTATCAGCACCTTGAACACCATAGTAGAATGGAGTTGTTGAAAGGAAAAACAGAACTATCTTGGATGTAGCAAGAAGTATGTTATCAGAAGCAAACCTACCGCATGTATATTGGATAGAAGCAGTCAGTACAATGGTCTATACATTCAACAAAGTTCACATCAAAGGTGAAACCGATAAGACCCCTCATGAACTATGGTTTGGTAATACTCCTACTCTTAAGTATTTCAAAATTTTTGGAAGTAAATGTTATATCAGAAGAGATGAGTATATTGGAAAATTTGATCCTAGAAGTGATGAAGGAATATTTCTTGGTTATTCATCTAAGAGCAAGGCATATAGATTTTTTAACAAAATATTGTAGAAAATTATTGAAAGTACAAATGTAAAAATTGATGAACAATTCAGAGGAACTTCAAGGTATATAGACTCTGAATCGGCAACATAAATTTTGAAAAATGAACCTACTCTAAATCCACCAGTACAGAATGAAGATTCAGTTACCCCGGTATCATCTGAGGATTCCACAGTAATTGAGGAACAACAGCAAACAAAGACACTCCAGTATGTAAGACTGAATCATTCTAAAGATCAGATAATTGGAAATAAATTTCAAGGAGTTATGACAAGAGGAAGATTGGCAAATGAAGAGGTATGTCTTATTTCTCAAATTGAACCATCATCTATTAATGAGGCATGTGAAGATAAATTTTGGATTAAACCTATGGAAGAATAATTAGAACAAATTGAGAAAAACAACACTTGGACATTAGTTCCCCAGCCTAAAGATAAAAATGTAATTGGAACCAAACAGGTATTTAGAAAAAAACTTAATGAAGATGGTAAGGTTGTCAGAAACAAAGCAAGACTAGTGTGTAAGGGATATTCTCAGAAAGAAGGATTTTATTACAATGAAACATTTGCACCGGTAGCTAGAATTGAGGCAGTCAGATTGTTTTTGGCTTTTGCAGCACACAAGAACTACAAAGTTTATCAAATGGATATTAAATGTGCATTTTTAACTGGAGATCTTGAAGAGGAAGTATACATTGAACAACCTGATGGATTTTCTTTGACAGATGACAATGATATGGTTTGCAGGTTAAGAAAATCTTTGTATGGATTAAAATAAGTTCCAAGAGCTTGGTATGCAAGATTGGATAAGTATCTTTTGAAGATTAGTTTTACTAAAGGAAATGCAAACAACAATTTATATTATAAAATAACTAATAATGACATCTTGATTATAGAAGTATTTGTTGATGATATAATCTTTGGAGGAGAAGATGGATTATGTAAAGAATTTTCTATTAAAATGCAGCAAGAATTTGAAATGGCTATGATAGGAGAAATAAAATTCTTTTTAGGATTACAGATTTCACAGACTGATAAAGTTATATTCTTGAGTCAGTCCAAATACTTAAAAGAGTTACTAAAGAAATTTGGGATGGAGAACTCTAAACTGGTAAGCACACCTATGACAACAAATGATAAATTATCACAAAGGGATGAATCTACACCTATTAATCTAACTAGATACAAATCTATGATAGGAGGTTTACTATATTTGACACAAACCAGACCTGATATTATGAATGCAGTATGTATTGTTTCAAGATTTGAAAGTAATCCTAGAGAAAATCATGAACCAGCAGTAAAAAGGATTTTCCGATACTTACAAGGCACTATAAATCTTGGATTATGGTATCCTAGAGATGAAAACTTTGAATTATGTGCATACACAGATGCAAATTAGGTAGGAGATGTGGATGATAGAAAAAGAACCACCGGTAGAGCATTCTTTCTTAGAAAAAGATTACTTTCTTGGTTGAGTAAGAAACAAAGTTGTACATCTTTATCAATTGTAGAATCAGAATATGTTGTAGCAGCAACTATCTGTACATAGGTACTATGGCTTAAACAAATGTTGAAAGACATAAAGATAAAATGAAAGGAACCTATTACTATCTATTGTGACAAGACTACAGCAATTGATATATCTAAGAATCTGGTATTACATTCTAAATCCAAACATGTTTCTATCAAACTAAATTTTCTAAGAGAAAATGTTGAAGCAAAGGAGATAAAACTAGTTTATGTGAATACTAAAGAATAGATAGTAGATATTTTCACTAAACCTTTGCCTAAGGAGACTTTTGAATATCTTAGAGATCAGCTTGGAGTCATACCACCACTGGTAGAGACTTAGACAGTTGATGATTGTCATCAACCGACAGAATTAACAGAGAAATCTTTTATTCCAGTCTTTGATGAGAAGCTACTTCTCAGGGGGAGTAGTTGGTATATTAAATTGATTGGTATTTTGTATATGAACTTGGTTTTTATTATAACTTTGGCATTTGATGTCAAAGGGGGAGAGATTGGTATGGAAAAACTTTGAAAAACACAAGGAAAACACATGTTGCTCCTAGGGGGAGAGATTGTTGTTTGGGAGAGATTATTACTCTCTGTATTTTGTATTTTGATTTTTGGTTATGATCTTTTTGGAGATTGTTGGTTTTTGTTATTTGGCATTTCTATTTTGGCACTTTGATGGTTTTTCCATCTTGTGTTCCCATCAATGCCAAAGGGGGAGATTGTTGGTATTTTGGTATGGTTTTGTCATTGATGTCAACACCTACTAAACTCTTATCAATTTTGGCACTTTGGAGAATTAGCAACATTCACCGGCAAGCAAGTGACTCATGCATAGTCACTGGTATCTGGTACACTAGCAAGATATAATGATCACTGGCACTTGGAATGATATGGAAAACACTTGGTAATATCGAAGACATCGTGTGGACACTTTGTCCTGGAGTTTTGTATATTCATATTTGCATATTTGTTGTTACCGACAAATAGGTCTAGGGTTACACCGATAGGTTTATCTTTTCCAAATCAGCATGGCACGCTATGGAGATGATTAATTATTGTTATAAATGCATTAAGTCGACATGTTCAATTGTTTATTGCATCAGATATCGTATTGTTTATAAAATGTTTTTATTGTAATATCTTGTAGAGATGACCTACTAAAATTGGTCTTAGGTTATGGTATAAATGTAAGATCTTATTTGTAAGATCATATGTGCAATGCAAAAAAGGATTGTGTGACTGTATATGCAAGAATAAGAAGAGCTATACATGAAGACATCATTTGAAGATTGAAGGAGGGTTTTTTGAAGACAATCAGAACTACACCGGTACTGAATCCAGCATATGAAGATGCTATTTTGTGCAATACATTCTTATTGGATTTAACCATCCAACTGTAGTCAGTATGACTCCCATTTTGTGATTGAGCAGTGAGCTCTAGGCGGTTGGCCTTTCTGCATGTGCAGACCCCATTTATGTACACTTACTATCTACAATAGTATCATCTGATTGTGGGTAAGGTTTCCCACCATGGTTTTTCCCCTTACAGGGTTTCCACGTACAAATATTGGTGTTATGTGTTGTGGATGACTTTGTGTTTATGTTTCATGCACTAATCCTTACCGGTATAGCTATTAACTATTAAAACTGTCTATCGACATATTAATTTGGTTTACCAGTATTAAGAATTAAGTTGGTTAAGTTGTTTTTGGTTTAAATTATTAGACAATTGATTCACCCTCTCCCTCTTAGTTGCCTCCAGGACCTAAAAATTTCTTGCTAAGCCAACTCACTAGTCTTTCTCCCAAAAAGAAAGCTCCACCGCTTGTGCTTTTCCTATCATCAATATTTCCTACCCAATCAACTTCAGTATAGAATTTTAAGTCAAAAACATATGTCTTTTTATATAGTAAACCATAATCTTCAGTGCCTCTCAAGTATCTAAAAAATTCTCTTGATTGTTGTCATATGGGTTTCTTTAGGATCTGCAGAAAATCTTGCAACTATACCTACTGCATGTGCTATATCAGGCCTGCTGTGAACTACATATTGCAACTTTCCAATCATAAATCGGTAAAGTGTCTCATCAACAGATGCAGATTCATCATTCTTTGATAGTTTATAATTAGTAGCAATAGGAGTACTTATAGGTTTAGAATCCTCCATTCAAAATTTCTTCAAGATTTCCTTTATATACTTGGATTGAGTAATGAAAAACCCATTTTTCATTTGTAGTATTTGTAAACCTATAAAATACTTTATTTCACCGATTAATGACATCTCAAATTATTTGCACATTTCATTTCCAAAGTTCTTACATAAAGAATCATTTCCACAAAAAATAATATCATCTACAAATATGGTTGAAATCAGTATTCCATTATCCTTATCATTCTTCATATACATGTTGATGTTTTCACTAGTCCTTATAAATCCAATCTTTATTAAGTAAGAGTGCGACCTTTCATACCATGCTCTAAGTGCTTTCTTTAGGCCATATAAAGCTTTGCTCAACTTACATACCTAATCTTTATTCTTCTCTTTAATAAATCCTTCAGGCTATTCAATATAGACTTCTTCTTCTAGTATACCATTCAAAAATGTAGATTTAACATCCATTTGATATACCTTGAAATTTTTGTAAGCAACATATATCAACAATGTTCTCACTCCCTCAAGTCTTGCCACAGGTGCAAAAGTCTTGCCATAGTCTATTCCTTCTTCTTGAGCATAACCTTTGCGAACTAGCCTTGCTTTATTCCGAATGACCTCACCTTTTTCATTTAGCTTATTTCTGACAATCCACTTTGTACCGATTACATTTTTCTCATTTGGTATTGGGACCAGTGTCCATGTTTCATTTTTCTTGATTTGTTCAATCTCTTCTATCATAGCATTCACCCAATCTTCATTGCTTAATGCCTCTTTTACTCTCCTCGGTTCAAACTCAAATATCAGACATGTGTTATGTCTCAGTTTGTTCCTTGTCATCACTGGAGCATCCTTATCTCCTATAATCTGACTTGATGCATGATTTCTTCTGACATATTTTGCTAATATAGGATCGATAGGCTCTGTATGATCTTCTGCATCACTTGGTAACTGAGAATTTTCTTCATCGGCTTTCTCGGTAAGACTTCTCGATTGTACATATACAAACTCTTCATAATCTTCTAGTTCTTTGGAATTTCCTTCATCATTCCTTTCTACAAATTCATCAATTTTCACATTTGCACTTTCCACTATTTTTTTAGATGATTTGATTAGACATTTAAATGCTTTACTCCTAGAGGAATAACCAATAAATGTTCCTTCCTCGCTTTTCTGATCAAATTTTCCATTTATGTCATCTTTGTGAACATAACATCTACTTCCAAATATTTTAAAATAACTTACATTTGGTTTCTTGTCATACTAGATTTCATACGATGTCTTCATAGTTCCTTTCTTTAGTTGTACTCGGTTCAGGGTGTAAACTGTAGTTCTTATTGCTTCTCTCCAAAATATTTGAGGTACTCTCTTTTCTATCATCAAAGTTCTGGCACAATCTACAATTGATCTATTTCTTCTTTCAGCTATCCCATTTTGCTGTGGTGTTCTCGGTACAGACACTTGTCTCTTTATACCATGACCATTAGAAAATAAGTTAAATTCATCTGAAATGAACTCTCCTCCTCTATCAAATATTAGACATTTCAATTGTCTTCATGTTTCTTTTTCAACTCTTTCCTTATACCATTTGAACATTTGAAAGGCTTCTAATTTCTCTTTTAAAAACATAACTGACATCATCCTTGAGTAATCATCCACAAATAATATGAAGTATTTATCACCATAATAACTTTGAACTTTCATAGGACCACAAAGATCAATGTGCACAAGATCTAAAATTTCTTTAGAAGTGTAAGACTTACTTGTAAAGCTTGATTTTGTCATCTTACCCATCTGTCATCCTCGACATATTGCATTCTTAGGTTTTTCCAAGCTTGGTAGACCTCTTACTCAGTGCTTCTTACTTATTTTGATTAGGTTATCAAAATTCACATGACAAAACCTTTTATGCCATAACCAGGTATCTTCTATTTTTGCATATAGATAATTGTTCTGAGTTGATTCAAGATGAAATGTATTACCACTTGTTTGAGTCTCGGTAGCAGCCAACTTTCCATGTTTGTCATGAACTTTGACAATTCCTTTCTGAAATTCTATTCAGTATCCTATATTGTTTACCTGTGCTACACTCAACAAATTGTATTTCAGACCTTCAACCCAATATACATCATCACATTTAGCATTGTCAAGAAGTGTGATAGAACCTTTACCTTTCACAGGACATGGTGCATCATTACCAAATCTTACATAACCTCCATCATAATCTTCTAATTTAATAAACTTGTGTTTATCACCTGTCATGTGATGTGAGCATCCACTATCTATGATCCAAGAATCATTATTATTTATGTGTGATATTAAGGCTTTTTTTCATACCTTTCTTCATCTGATCCATATTTGATAGCCACATATACAAATTCCTCTATCTCAGTCCCATCAGATTTATCATCATTGGATTCCTCATCAACTACTAGGCATGTCTTTCTATCTCTCCTTCTGATGTCTCGGTGCCCTCTATATTGGTTGTCTTTCTATCTGTCATCTCGATATTCTCTCTTTTCACTAGATTCTTTATCAAGATACTTAGAAGCCATATGTCCAATTTTATCATAGTTAAAACATTTTATAGGTAACTTTCCTTTATACTTACCTTTGCCTCTCAGTAACCTTTTGGCCAATAATGCTTCAAACTCTTCTTGCTTTCTGATTTCCTCATATCGTTTGTGTACTTCTTCCATGTTTTTGTGAAATCTCTCACTTGCTCCACTATGATTTCCTTCAACATACTTATACATTCTATCATTGTAATCATTAGATTCACCAAGATGAAAAGAACTGAATGCAGATTCAACTTTGTTTGCTGAAGACCCACTGTTCTCAAAATTACTTAACTCAAAAGCATGTAGCTTACTGATAGTAGCATCCAAAGAGATTGGCATGTTTGGTATAGACCTTAATTCATTAATTGCAGAGACTCAAATGGCATAAGCAAGTAGAAGTGTTCTCAGCAACTTACTTGTTACATCCTTTTCTTCAATAGTTCCTCCTGCTCCTTTGATTTGATTAACAATTTCCTTTAACCTCATACTATATTGGATTATGTTCTCACCTTCATTCATTCTCATGGATTCAAGTTGTCCTCTTAGACTATTTACTTTTTCTCTTTGAACATGTTCATCACCACCATAAAAAGATGTAAGCTTATCCCACATAGCTTTGGCATCATTACAACCTTCTAGATCATTAAACTCTGAGTCAGTCAATGTTGATGTTATTTCAATCATTGCTTGGATTTGTTCTTGCTTTGCCTTTATTTCTTCCATTGTCATAGGGTAGGTGCTAGGTGCAGTGTAATCATTCTCCAGATAATATGTTGCATATTCTCCAATTCCTAATAAGTGCAACTTCATTCTTTTCTGCCATGTGGAGAAACTTGACTTGTTCAACTTTGGTGCATCCCTTTTATACATCTTCGGATCTTGCCTCAAGATCCTTTAAAATTTTCTTTCAGAATTCTAGCACTGATACCAATTGTTATTTTAATGAGAGCGGGGCGGGGGGGGGAGGGGTGAATCAGATAAACTCACAATACAAACTCTTAATCAGATTCAACCTCGGTAGAACTTAATTGATATGCAACTATGATTGTAAATCATTCAAACTCATAAACTAATAAATTTGAAACATCAAAACACATTTAACACCAGATTTAATGTGGAAACCCAAATAGAGAAAAACCACTATGGGATTTTAGACCCACGAAGAAAATATACTCTTCTAGAGTATGCTCGGTTAAAAGCCAATCCTGTTAAAGATTATATAAACACATTGCTAGATGTGACCCGGTCAAGGGATTTCCATCAGATCTATTAGAATCTTGCACTTTGTTAGAAATGACCTTGTCAAAGGATTTCAAACACTCAATTAGAATGTTATCTTAGTAGAGGATTTACAAATAAGACTGTTAGGTCCACTCGGTTAAGAGATTTCCTATCACTTACAAAAATAAATAACAGCAATAAAATATATCTGCAACTTCACATCTAAAATGTTATAGCAGACTCTATGTGCTCAAAATCATCTTGTCATAAGACTTATCTTCCTCCTTGCTGGGCTTCTCACTCTGTTCTTCAATCAGATCTTCAATCTTCTGTACTCTATAATCACTTTTGCAGCATCACTGTTCTTCTATTTGCCCGCATCCTTTGTTCTTCAGCTTTTCCTTATTTATAAGAAATTCCTAACTGCTTAATCTCCTTAATCACATTTCCCATGATTAATCTTAGCCATCAGATCTTCAAACTTGACTAGGTTCATTGAATCCTTTGAACTCAAAAATGTTTTATCTTGCCTTGAAACTTGTATTCCTTCCTTGGTACTTGTGCTCAGTCATAATCGTTCAATTTGTGCTGTAGATCTAACTCTTGAATTTTCATTGCCGTTGATCCTTAACAAACTTCTTGCACGACATTCCAATCTTCTATAAATCTCCAGCTCATTGGCATCCTTCATTTAATAATGTATTTATTCATCCAATGCATTATGTTACTACTTAGTTGACGCTCGGTTAATTCTGAACTTTACTCGGTAGACATTCTGTATTCTTCTCGGTTCCTGTCTTGGTAGCTTTGCTTGATGATGACGCTCGGTGACTTCTTCCTTCCTTAACCGACACCAATAACCTTGGAATTTACTGAATGGCTCCTTGCTCGGTAAAATAGAATAGTATCAAACCTTTAGTCATTCTATTGCATGAAATCTTTTCTCCTTCTTATTCAATCTTCGAATACACATATATAGGTTATCAAAACATTCAAAATAACATAATCTCATCACTATCTAACTCGGTAATAGTTTCCCATTGAATAACTTATTACTCCCCTTTATTTTCACATTCTTTCTGTGTCACTTACCGACATCTTTATACTCATCAAAACATACTCTTTAAGATATGGCAACATCATACTGAATCAGAAAATCAATTGCTTGACATCAATGACAAAATAATATTATTAAGACAGTAATCATCCTTTATAAATTATATCATCAATCTCCAACAACCCTCTCAATATCATCATACCAACAAACTTAATGTAATGCCAACATTTTCTAGATGAGCTGGACTATTAAATTATGGCGCTGAAAGCTATAGGAAATATTAAAAAGTCTATGTGCTAAAGAAGGGTTCCTATGCACTAAGAGATGAGTCCAACACGCTAAACAAAAGACCAGATGCATTGAAGTTTTAACCAGATGTTCTATGGAATGTTCCCTATGCGCCAATTCTCATTTCTTGTGTACCTGCAAAGTTGGTCATATTCAAAAACCAATTTGATTAATGGGGTTATGCCCCACGCTGGGCACCAGAAATGTATGCGGGAAAAACGGTTCAATGAAACTGAAATTGTGAAAATATTCAAAGACTTGCCCACACACCCATGGGACTCTTGGTGCAAGTTATGGAGCTATGAGGAATATCTCAACTTCTGAAGGATTGTTCCATGGTTCTATATCTCACAAGGTCCTTCAAGCCAATGCCTTTTCTCTCAAATCACTGAGCAAAGTGACTTAGGAATGACAAATGCAAGAATGAGGGATGCTTTAGATAAAATTTAGTATGAATGCATCGTATTTATGCATGATTCCAACAAATCAATTAAACTAGATGATAAGATGGCAAGGTTAGTAACAATACTATCCTAACATGATATACTAGTTATATGATTTAAGCTAAGATGATAGAAATGCTTCTAAAAATGATTATTAGATTTATTTCTATTACAAAGAGAGGCTCGATGCTTTCTAAAATTGAGTATAAGTATGATGCTAAAGACTTGGATCCTAAAATGGAGGGATGAGGGCTCTATTTATAGGGAAAATAGGGCAATGAATGGTCAAGTTTGGATAATCTTAATAAGGGCCGGGATTGAAAGTTAATCAATCCATATTTACAATTCTCACCAATGAAATGGTGACAATTGTCAACAAGAGATTTCTTGAGAGGAGATGTAAGAAGCATTAAATGCTTGAGAAGACCTCATAGTTACCTTAGGAGGTAAGGGTTAAGGTTAGGTTAAGGTTATCCGTTGGATAAAACTTTTACCCAAAGGGTAAACTCTTGTGCATGTGTTAAGGAGATAACCATGGTCAAAGCAATGAATGCTTGATGAGACCCCTGGGTTAGATGAGGGTTGAGTTAGGCAAAAAATCTCTAACCATGCCACAAAGGGTTAGTCAACCATTAATGGTTTGAAAGACTTTGGGGACAAATTTGTAAGAGGCCTTCCAAATTTGGGGGTATTCAACAAGTTAGCATGTTGAAGGCATAAAGGCTTTAATGCCTTTGAAGACTTTACTCCAAATTTGAGAAGTGACATCCTCAAATTTAGGGAAAGGGGATAATTGAAGGATTTAGGCTAATTGATTAGGATTAGATGGGTTCTATAAGAATTTAGGAAGGGGGTTTAGGAGGCAAGTGGGAGATGTAGGAAAATGCAAGTGGGTGAGGAATAATAGGATTTAATTAAAATAAATTGCTTTATTTTAATTTGGTTGCAAGTGGAGGATTAAATAAATTAGATTTATTTATTTGGGGTTAACTATTTAATTAAATGTAAATTTGATTAAAAGTAGAGAGAAGGGATTTAATTAAATAAAATGATTTATTCAATTAAATGATGTGAAAGGTTTAAGTGAATTTAAATAAATAAATTGAATAATTTATTTAATCAAATAGAGGAATGTGGATAATTTAATTAAATTATATTTAACTAAGTAGTTTATATTAGATTATGTAAAAAATCCATTGTTAATGTAAACAATTCAATATATAATTCTAATATTTTAATTAAAAGTCTATAGAGATTAGTACAATACTTTCGTTCATTTTTTTAATTCAATGTGATATTAAATTAAATAGTCAAATTTACTATTTCATTTAATATGCTTAGTAAAATAAGTTAACTCTCATTCAGTTTCAATTAGCATTTAGTTAAAAATTTATCTTACATTTTGTTGTTCTTATATTTGTAATTATGTTACATTTTTAAAGACATATTTTTTGGTGTCTCCACATAATAATTGGGGGAACTTCATCATCGAATTCAAAATTATATTTGTTGGTGTAATTAAGGTGTTGTACCTTGTTAGTTCTACACCTAGGTTCTAATTACACCTCTCACTTAAGTTTACATAGAGACCACATGGAACTTCCACCTTTAGTGGTTTTATCATGTTATCACTTTTCCACCTTAGTTGTGTGATCCACCTTTAGTGGATATATCAAACTATCACTTTTTCACATTAGGTGGGTGATAAGTTTTCACTTTATGTATCATATAATAAGATTAAGACACTTGTCATAATCTTACGCCTTCCCATGTTTCACCTTGGCCTATTTAACCAAGGGGTATCCTATGTACTTTCATACATTCTATTGCATTCTTGATAGGAATACCATTATTCTTGTCATATTGATTCTATCTTATCATTGTGCTTTCTATTATGCCTCTAGATCTTGGTTGCCTATCTCCATAGCAAAATATTACATAGTATCAGAGATTTTATAGTGCCTTCGATTAGTTATTTTGAGAGATTTTGGTACTGTAGCATCAAAAAATTGCACCCTTTGCAATTTTGACCGCATTTGGGGCCCTCACTTTAGTGTTTTCGTCCTCATGCTTGATCTTGACCTATTTATCCTTATACCATGCAATTTATGCCTTATTTTCACATTTTAATCTATTGGGACCCCTTAACCCTATCTTAATTTAAGGTAGGACCAGAGCGTGGCACCTTGGTCCTCCCTAATTGGTGTCCAATTTGAACCATTGGCCCTATCCAAAATTTGGGCGTGAAACCTTCCTTCATGTCAGCCTATGTCAAAAAATTAATATGTTGGATGATAGGCAAGTATATAAGGAGATCTTCCCCTCTCATTTGGGTAGAAGGTGACAATAAGGAAATAGGGAAAGGAGAAATACAATCAAGCATTCAAGCATTGGAGCATTCATCATCAATCATTTCAAGAGGTCTTCAAGGTTGCATATTCTTCATCTATCCATTGTGGAGCAACTTTATATCAATCATTTGTAAGCATGTGTCTGTGTTAGGGTTTTGTCATGTTCATGCCATTTCATACAACATATGTGATTACATTTAAGAAGCAAAGCATCATCATCAATCATTGTAGATTTGAGGTATACATTTCCATTATTTATTTCAGTATTTGTGTTAGAATTCATGATTTTTGAATTTCTACAAACCCAGATAATCATCTGCAAGAATACCTGTTATATACAAAGGAGAAATTGCACAACAAATGAGAATACTAAAGACAATAACAAGAACTGAATGCTTGATTGAATATTGCTTATATTGCTTGATTTACAATAAAGGATATGACATCCTTATAAATAAATCTAATTCTAAAGATAGAAACCCTAAAAAGCAATTAATAATTAATAATGAATTAATTATTAGTATACCTAAGGGATGCATGCATATTAAATGATTATTTAATGCCTAAAGAAACTTCATAAATTTAGCTTAAGTGAAAAAAAAAAGGTGACTTAATTAATTAATCAATATGATTAAATTAATTAAGTAAATAAAACCTTTTTCTTTAACACCCCCCTTAAGATGAATTTAGGAAGAAGCTAAAAAGCTAAGTGCATGAATGCAACTACATGCAAATTTGGGTCCCGACAACAAGGCTTGATGAGGTACCCAATCACAACATGCAAATCTCTGTAGAGTGGAGAAAAGGAGAAAACCTAGTGGAAACAAAACTCCTCTCCAAAAAGAGATGAAGGAAGACCATGAAGCCCTCCAAAAAATATAGAATCTCTTGTAAATGTTCCTCCATAGGAAGAATGAGAACTAATGCTACTCCAAAAAATGTCCAAGTGTGACAAAATTAGTTACCAATATCGATGATGATGAACCAATCGCTGTAGATGATAAAGAATGGGCATGCAGACTAGGTATGAGAATCATCAGTTACATAAACATACTGGCATGCTCAATAGAGGAGACAGGTAAAAGGTCTGATATCGAATTCCTAATCTACAATATAGATGGATTGCATCATATGTGTCATCAAAAGACGAAGGACAAAGATGTGTGGCACTTTATGTTAGTGCGTGTACAACATAGCTCAAATAAGAAGATCCAACATGAAATGCAAGTTTGCAAAACTAGAGAACATGAAGATACGCTGCCACCAAATGATGCCTTATAGAAATCTATGCAGATGAAATGCCCTCTGGTTGGAATATAGCCAAGAGTGAAATTAAGGAAGCCAAAACTGCACCCCCCCCCCCCAAAGGTTGCCGGTTGGAGAACACTACATACAGGTTGGGTGAAATAAAACATTTTCGCACTTTTGCTTATTAGGACAAAATTAGTTTTATTTTTTTTTTTAAAAAAGGCCCCCTAAAAAAACTTTTTGAAAAAAGAAAAAAAACTATTTGTTTTTTTATTAAAAAACGCATGCATAAAAAAATGATTTAAAAAATCAAAAAACACATGCAATCAAAGATGGATTTTTTAGTTTAAAAAATTAATAAAAAACATGTAAACATTTTATATACAAAAATAAAAGACATGAAAGTTTCTATAAAAAAACTAATAAAAAAGAAAAGACTTTTTTTTTAAACTAATAAAAAAATAAAAGTTTTTAAATAAAGAAAAACTAATAAAAAAATAGGCATAGAAAAGTTTTTATTAAAAAACTAATAAAAAAGAAAAGATTTAAAAAAAAAATACTAAGTAAAAAAAAATTTAATTAAAAAAACTAATAAAAAAATATGCAATGAAAAGTTTTTATAAAAATACTAATAATAAAGAATATATTTTTGAAAAAAAATCTAATAAAAAAATTAAAGAAAAACTCACGTCCTTCAAATTTGAATTTTTTTTTTTAATAAAATATTCTTTTATTTTGATTTTTGAAAAAACCAAAAAACAAAAAAAAAAAATCCTGTATTGTACGTGTGTCTATATGGCTAGCCAAGGAGGGGAAATTTTCTCTCCGAAGCAAACGGTGTCCAATTTGAGCGAATGAATAGGGGATCTTGGGGTTTTTGGACATTCTGAGTCTAATGGCTATGTTGGTTTGAGCCCAAGGTGCTCTGATTGTTGGAAATCACAAATATCTCGAAAAAAGACAAACAGGGTCTTCAGATCTGAGCTCTGATGCCATGTTAGAATTCATTATTGTTGAATTCCCACAAGCCCAGATAATCATCTGCAAGAATACCTATTACATACAAAGGAAGAATTCCACAACAAATGAGAATATTGAAGATAGTAATATTAACTGAATGCTTGATTGAATATTACTTGTATTGCTTGATTTACAATGAAGGATATGACATCCTTATAAAGAAATCTAATTCTAAAGATAGAAACCTTAAAAAGCAATTGATAATTAATAATGAATTAATTATTAATATACCTAAAGGATGCATGCATATTAAATGATTATCAAATGCCTAAAAAAGATTCCTAAATTTAGCTTAAGTGAAAAAAGAAAAGGTGACTTAATTAATTAATCAATATGATTAAATTAATTAAGTAAATAAAACTTTTTACTCTAACAATTTGCAACATTTAATTCTAGGTTGATTCCTCAACTAGGGTTTGACTTAGGCAAACCCCTATTCCCAACCTATATCCCTTTCTTTTTGTTTGTAGGAAAGAGGTGTGCAACTGTACTTCCTAGAATAAGATTTAGACACAGAGACAAAACACCCCTTTTTGGTATGTGGAAAAATCGAAGGACCGTGTTGCTACATCCTGGTCCATGATTTTTGGGGCATTTTCACAGGGAAAATCCAAATCAATTTATATTAATTAGATCCAGGTGCACGACAAAATCTCGAAACTATAGCTCATTATTTTTTCAGTTTCGTCTCCAATTTCAACTCTTTACCCTAAATCAGCATTTCAACTCACAAAAGAGGGAACCCAAATTAACCAAATCAACCCGATCCATTCAGTATTTAGTCCTTATTTGATTTCTAACTGGATCTAGTGGATTCTAACCCTCTTTTGAATGTAAAGGTCCTAAATCATAAAATTAGTGGTTTTCATCCTCCTTTAGGTGGAAACCCTAAATTTTTCCCCTTTACATTTTGTTGAACCCAACTCCTTACACCTTTAATTCTGATTTTTGTTTTTAGATCTGAATGTACGCAATTAAAAATTCAAGTTTTTATTTACAATTTTGATATCATTGCAAATTTTAAAAATTTAGAGGTTAATTTCACTATAACCCTAATTTTTAATTTCAAAATTGAGCTTGTAAATTGTTTAATTGGGATTAATTTTTTCAGATCCGAGCACTTTTTGAATTTTAAAACTCAAAATTTCATCTACAAGTTAAATTTCACAACTAAGCCGTTAATTTGAAAAACACTATTTTTAAAATTTTTACAAATTGGGCTTGTGGGTTGTTTAAATTTTGAATTTCCCTCTTCAAATTTGGTAGTTAATTTCAATAAAAAAACAAAATGGATCAAATTTCAAATTTAATTTTTAAAATTAAGAGGTTATTTATCAAAGCCCTAATTTTTAATTTAAAATTTCATTGGTTGAATTCAAATATTCTAGTGTGTAATTTTAAATTTAAATTAAGAGATTATTTTCAAAAGTCCTAATAATAAATTTAAATTTCCTAGGAGGTTGCATATTTTTTCAAAAAAATATAAAATTTGAATTCAAATTTTTATTTTCAATTTTGATTCAAAATTTAAACCTAAAAAAAAAAAAAAACTAATCAAATTTGAATAAATTAAGAGGTTTTATCTATAAAATCTTAATTTATTTTGATATTCATCATGGAAATTAATGGATTGGACTTATTTTCTATTTCACATATGATTACATTTCTTTTTACGTACATTTATTACAATCATGTGTTGGATAATGGCTTCTTGCACTTCATTTTACTTCTTTTGATTCATAGCACTTGGACATATTTCTTTTTTAAGATTTCCAAGTAGCTTCCTTTTCACCAATTAGATTTCAAAACTTGCATTTATCATGTACTTTGTGTTATGGTGATGTTTTTAGGCAAATGCATTTCATATGTAGATCACCTAAAATCTTTTGTAGATCCTAATCCTAGAGATAACAATGAGAAACCTAATGCTTGTACCTCTCCTAGGGTATCGAATGAGAATACAGAATGATCTAATTATCCTACCAATGATCTCTCTAATGGAGAGAAAGCATTGAAGAGAAAAATGACCCCATCTTCTTTTCATAAATATACTTATTCTCCTAGAGCCTATCTTAAACATAAAAACATTTGTAGACAATATGATGTTATGCATTTGATTCATGATCTCTCTCCCCACATAACATTAAGTAAAGATGAGGCCTTAGATGATACTTGGATTTCCCTTCCCAATCTACTAATGAGGATATGCATGATGAAAGAATGGAAAATCCTCCTCTATAAGATACTACTTCATCTACTATTCATTTCATTCCTTCTAAATATTCTTATACTACAAACTTCAAAAAAAATTATTACAATGTTTTATTGGATATTGCTGAGAAGTTTGCTAGAATGATCTGTTGTCATTGATGTCAACATATTCTTCTATGTATTCTAGTATTGTAGTCAGATTAAATGAGTTGGTTTGGCCAATGTGTTGTAGTTGATTTGTTGTGGTTTAATGGGTTGAGAGATACTTATCTTTAGTTGATTTAACAAAAGTTTCAGTCATCTGCATGTTGAAGCCTAGTATTATGGTTGGTTATTGAGTTGGTCTTGTTATTCGGTATTTTGGTTTGTGCTCTGCATTGCTCCAAAATTGCATTATCTTGGTTTGCAAATTTGGCAAAGTGTTTGGGATATTCATATGTGTCCTCAATTTAGATGGTATGTGATTTGGAAGTCTGCAAAATGAATCTTTCAGTTTGACAGTCAGTTCAATGCGTGTTCTTGAGGTTCGATATATTGATGATGGAGATTCTAGTAAGTGGTGATGTTGCGATTGTTTCTGGTGTAATTCACAATGCTTGTTGAAGTTTCTACATCAGGTCCTATCTATGTTGATGGTCTGCATTGACTATTATGCACATTATTGATCATTTTCTTGATCTAATGTGGTTTTGCATGTTATGCGACATTCTTGGTGATTGTAACATGTTGCATATGTTTGAGGCATAATTCTTGGTGGTTTTTTTTGGTTGTAGTATTGATTTGGGTCCAGAATATGTCTTAGGTGACATTGTTTTGGTATGCATGTATTGTTGTAGCATATGAGGTTATTATTTTGTAATTTGTGTTAAGGTTTGAGCCGACCTTGAAATATAGGTTGATGATTTGTATAAATATATGTAATATTCATTTCAGAGATGTATCCGCATGTGCGAATATGGATTTGATCTTTCAATAGCAAAGGACAAGTGTGAAAGAGTGTGAAAGAGTGTGAATAAGTGTGAAGAGCAGATTTTTAGTATATGTGCTTAACCAGAATTGTAACCAGGCATTAGAAGCTGTTATTTCTTCAGTTCATGATCCTCTAGATGTAATCTAAATATTTTTGTAAGACATCGAGTCTTCCTCTAGGTTATAGCCCTTCTTGATTTGAGCAGTGACCTCTAGGAAGTGTGTCTGAATGCATGTGCATTCCCTATTGTAATATTTAAATTTACTCCTAACAGGGTATTATTTCATTGTGGGTAAGTTCCCACCATGGTTTTTCCCTTAATCGGGTTTTCCACATCAAAAATCTTGGTGTTCTATGTATTATTAATGCGGTGATTATTTATGATTTCATTGTTAATAATTAGATCGGAATTTAAGTTAGAATTGTGTCAAGTTTGTGAGAAAATTGATTCACCCCCCTCCCAATTTGCTACATTGTTGCCAAAAATTGTTATCAGAGCTAGATCCTTCGAAAGAAGCTTTACCGCTTGAGAAGATCCGTGATGGCAACCTTTTCTTTTAAGAAGGATAGTCTAAGTTTTTATGGAATGAATTACACTCTCTGGAATAACCAAATGGAATGTTATTTACAATGCATCGGTGAAGACTATTGGAAGATTACTAAGAATGTGTATAATGCTCCTAAAAATGGTTCTACCACTCTGGATGAGATAAAGGAAGTCGGATTCAATATTAGAGCTAAGGAAGCATTGTTGAGTTCATTGTCTAATTCTGAGATGACTAATGTGATGGATTTATAGACTGCTCATGAGATATGGAAGAAGCTAGAGACTTTGTATGAAGGTGACAACCATGTGAAAGTTGCTAAGTTGTAGAGCTTGAAAGGAAAGTATGAAATTCTTAAGCTGGGTGAAGATGAGAACATTACCTCGTTTATGCAAAAAGTGAATGAGATTGTGTTGAACATCATATGTGCCAGTGGAGTATTGGAAGAATATGAGATTGTGGCTAAAGTGTTGAGATCCTTGCCTCCTTCTTACAAGCACAAGGCTACTACTATTGAAGAAATCCGGACTGTAACAGATGTGACTAGAGATATGTTGATTAGTAAGATTTCCTATTTTGAGTTGAGCAAGTTTGGTGAAGCCCCTCCTTAATCTGAATTTGCATTCAAAGCTATTGTATCGAGGAAGTAGAAATATGACCCGAGTGAAAGTTCAACAAGAGTATCCAAATATTAGAAGGAGATGATAAAACTTGAATAAAATGAAAGAGAGCTTGAAGAGCTTGAAACCTTGATTGCCAAGAGATTGCCTAAAGGTACCAGTAAGTATGAAGGAAAGTTGCCTCTTAAATGTAATTCATGCAATAAGATAAGACATTTTGCCTCAAGGTGTCTAAAAAGAGTTTCTAGGAATCCATTTAAGCCTTATAAGTCTAAATATCCAAATAAGTGTTGCTTTTTCTGCTGATCAAGGTGTGACAGATGGTGAGTCTGATAAGGGATATTTAGGAGATGAGTGGGTGTTTATTTCTATCAAGGAAGATGATCTGATGACTACTGATTCTACTAGCTACATTATTGAAGAGAAAACTTTGGCTACTAAAGTTGAAGAGAAAGATGAATGGGTTATTGATAGTGGTTTCTCTCATCATATGATAGATGATAAGAGTAATTTTGTGAGTATAGAAAAGTATGATGGTGGTATAGTAAGATTTGGAGATGACAAAGCTAGTACAATCTATGGTAGAGGTACTATTTCTCTTGATGGTAATCATAACACTGACGAGTGTTGGATAGGTGGTTGATAAGGGATATGATTTTCAATTCAAAGATGGTAGATGTAAGATCTTGAGTAGATCTAGAACTAAAACTGTATCAGGTACAAAGAATAAAGGTAATATCTTTCGCTGGAATGTTGGTGGTAAAATTTGTTTGATTGATTAGGTTGATGAAAGTTGGTTATGGCATAGAAGGATGTGTCATGTAAATTTTTACTGCATGGTTAAGATAAGTTCCACTCAAGTTGTAAGAGATCTGCCTAAGATTGTTAAG
This sequence comes from Cryptomeria japonica, assembly GCF_030272615.1. Classification (NCBI taxonomy): domain Eukaryota; kingdom Viridiplantae; phylum Streptophyta; class Pinopsida; order Cupressales; family Cupressaceae; genus Cryptomeria; species Cryptomeria japonica. Next base: position 648,098,667 of record NC_081415.1, read on the forward strand.
CCTTCTAACTCGATATGTAAGGAATGTCAATTAGGGAAGAAGACAATAGTTTATTTCAAAATAAAACAGTATAATTCTAATGGGATATTGGGTCTTTTGCATATTGATTTGTGTGGCCCCTCTAGAGTGAGAATCTTGTAGGGTGATAGGTTATTCATGTTGCTGATTGATGACTATTGAAGAATGATGTGGGTTACTTTCTTAAGGGAGAAGTTTGAAGCATTGTAGAAGTTCAACATTTTCAAAGCTATGATTGAGACTAAGATTGGACAAAAGTTGAAGTGTCTTAAATCTGACAGAGGTGGTGAATTTACTTCCAGTGAGTTCAATTAATTTTGTGAAAAGCATGGGGTGAAGAGATAGTTATTTTCTTCGTGGCCCCTCAGTAGAATGACATTATGGAAAGGAAGAACAAGACAATTCAAGAAGCTACTAGAGCCATGATGATTGAAGGAAATGTTACACATATCTATTGGAGAGAAGGTGCGAGTACTGTTGTATACACTCTCAACCATGTGCATATTAAAGGTGATTCTAGTAAGACTCCTTATGAGTTATGGTTTGGTCATGATCCTACAGTTAGATATTTCAAAAAATTTGGTAGTAAATGCTATATCAGAAGAGATAAAGATCTAGGGAAGTTTGATGCTAGATGTGATGAAGGAATCTTTCTAGGCTATTCTACTAAGAGAAAGTCCTACTAGTGTTATAATAAGAGATTGAGAAGGATAGTTGAAAGTGCTAATGTGAAAGTGGATGAAGGAAATGAGTATCAACCTACATACTCCGAATATGATTTAGATGATCGGATTCTCAGCATAAATACATGAAAGAAAGTGTAGACCTAGATTTAAGTTCAGATTTCTTTGGAAAAGCTTGAGAATGAAGGAGAAGCTAGTGCTAAAGAAAGAGCTCAAGAGTCTGAAAATCGTAAGAATTCTAGGTATGCAAGGTCAAATCATTCAAAGAATCAGATTATAGGTGATAAGAATAAAGATGTGATGACTAGGAGAAGAGTTGTTGAAGAGTATTGCTTGATTTCTAAGATTTAACCTAAAGATGTTGATGAAGCATGTAAAGATGAAAATTGGGTTAAAGCTATGGAAGAAGAGTTGAATCAAATTGAAAAGAATAATACATGGATCTTATTTTCCATACCTAAGGATAATAATGTAATTGGAACTATATGGGTGTTTTAGAATAAGTTGAATGAACAAGGTATATTTATTAGGAATAAAGAAAGACTTGTTTGTAAAGGTTACTCTCAGATGGAAGGTATTGATTTTGAGGAGACTTTTATTCCGGTAGCTAGAATTGAAGCTGCTACATTATTTCTTGCTTATGTTGCTTACAAATATTTCAAAGTGTATTACATGGATGTCTAGTCACCCTTTCTTAGTGGTGAGCTACAAGAAGAAGTCTACATTGAGCAACCAGATGGTTTTCAATTGACAGATCCGTAAGTTATGGTATGAAGGTTGAAGAAAGAATTATATGGATTGAAGCAAGCTCCAAGAGCTTAATATGCCAAATTGGATAAGTATTGATGAAGCTTGAATTCAATAATAGTACTGCTAACATTAATCTATACTTCAAGATTGATAATGATATTTGTTTTGTTGGAAATGATGGTTTGTGCAAGAAGTTTGCTAATGATATGCAGAATGAGTTTGAGATGTCTATGATAGGTGACATGAAATCCTTTTTGGGATTGCAAATTTTTCAGTTGGATAAAGGTATCTTTATATCTCAATCCAAGTATGTGAAGGAATTGTTGAAGAAGTTTGTCTTGGATGATGCAAAGCTTGTTGGTACACATGGTGACCAGATGTAAGTTGACAATGGATGATGATTCTTTGAGAGAAAATCAGACTAGATACAAATCTATGATTGGTGGTTTGTTGTATCTAACTTAGACTTGACCTGATATTATGAATGTTGTATGTCTTTTTGCTAGATTTTAAGTTGATCCTAAAGAATGTCATGTTGTTGCTATGAAGAAAATTTTCAAATATCTGAAAGGGACAATTGATTTTGGTTTGTGGTATCCTAGAGATGATGATTTTACTTTGAGTGCTTTTACTAATGCTGATTGGGCAGGTGATGTTAGTGAAAGAAAGAGTACTAGTGGTGGTGCATTTTTCTTGGGTAAGAGATTGGTTTCATGGATGAGTAAGAAGAAGAATGCTATCTCTTTGTCTACTGTAAAAGTTGAATACATTGTTGCTACTAGCAATTGTACTCAGGTGATTTGGATGAAACAAATGTTGAAGGATATCAAAGTTATTTTTGATGAGCCTACTTCTATGTACTATGACAATTCAAGTGATATTAATATTTATAAGAATCCGATGTTCCATTCAAAGACCAAGCATATATCAATCAAGTTTCATTTCTTGAGAGAGAAAGTGAATGAGAAGGAATTCAGATTGGAACACGTATCTAAAAAGGAAAAGATTGCAGATATCTTCACAAATCCTTTTCCTAAAGATACATTTGAGTATCTCAGAGAGAAGCTAGGGGTAATTGCCCCTCCAGATAAGAACTAATATTCATGGAGTTGCATCTATCAGGTGGACTTCACAAAGATATCTTGTGATTCTGATTGATGAGTGAGGCTGCTACTCAGGGGGAGTAGTCAGTGGTGTGTTTTAGATGTTCAAAATTGTTAGTGTGTCAAAGGGGGAGAAAATAATGCTTTGTATGTGCCTTTTGCATTGATGTCAAAGGGGGAGGGAAGCATGTGAAAAAATGCTATATCTTGTGCTGATCTCAGTGGGAAATTATTGTGAGGTATGAGGAGATTGTTGGTTGCTGATTTATTTCTTTGCATTGATTGTTTTTCACATTCATATGTTGTCATCAATGCCAAAGGGGGAGATTGTTGGATATTACTGAGATTTTTTTTGGAATGATGTGTTATTGATGTCAACATATTCTTCTATGTATTCCTGTTTTGCAGTCAGATTAAATGAGTTGGTTTGGCCAGTGTGTGATAGTTGAGCTATTGCGTTTTAATGGGTATAGAGATACTTATCTTTAGTTGATTTAGAAGAATTTTTAGTGATCTGCATGTTGATTTTATCAAGTTATGAGGTTTGGTATTATGGTTGGTTATTCAGTTGTTCATGTTATTTAGTATTCTGGTTTGTGCTCCACATTGCTTCAAAATTACATTATCTTGGTTTGCAGATTTGGCACAGTGTTTGGGACATTCATATGTGTCCTAAATTTAGATGGTTTGTGATTTGGAAGTCTGCAAGTGAATCTTTCAGTTTGACAGTTAGTTCAGTGTGTGTTCTTGAGGTTCGGTGTATTAATGATGAAAATTCTAGTAAGTGGTGATGTTGGGGTTGTTTCTGGTGTGATTCACACTGCCTGTGGATGTTTCTATATTGGGTCCTATCCATGTTGATGGTCAACATTGATCGTGGTGCGCATTATTGATCATTTTCTTGATTCCATGGTGTTTTGTGTGTTATGTGACATTCTTGGTGATTGTAGTGTGTTGGAGATGTTTGAGGTGTAATTCTTAGCAGGTTTTCTTGGTCGTAGTATTGATTTGGGTACAGGATATGTCTTAGCTGACATTGTTTTGGTCTGCATGTATTGTTGTAGTGTGTGAGGTAATTATTTTGTAATTTGTCTTAAGGGTTGAGCCGACTTTGAAATTTAGGCTGATTATTTGTATAAATATATGTAATATTCATTGGAGAGATGTATTTGTGTGTGCGAATATTGATTTGATCTTTCAGTAGTAGAGGAGAAGTGTGAAAGAGTGTGAATAAGTGTGAAGAGAAGAGTTTCAATATATGTGCTTAACCAAAATTGTAACTAGGCATGAGAAGATTCTATTTCATCAGTTCATGATCCTTTGGTTGCAATCCAAATCTTTTTTTGAGATAGAGTGTCTTCCTCTGGGTTGTAGTCCTTCTTGATTTGAGCAGTGAATTCTAGGCAATGTGCTTGAATGCATGTGCATTCCCCATTGTAATATTTACATTTACTCCTAACAGGGTATTATCTCATTGTGGGTAGGTTCCCACCATGGTTTTTCCCTTAACCAGGTTTTCCACGTCAAATATCTTGGTGTTATGTGTGCTATTGATGTGGTAATTGTTTATGCTTTCATTGTTAATAATCAAATCTAAATTTAAGTTTGAATTGTGTAAAGTTTGTGAGCAAACTGATTTAGCCCCCCCTCTTAGTTCATTGCATTGTTTCCAACATGTTCCCTCATTTTCTCAATTAAAGTTTTCTTATAGGAGTGGCTTTAACATAATATTGAAACAAGGTTTTAGAGGACATGGACTTGAAAATTTTGAAAAAGGAATTTGAGTCCCTATAAACCCTCCTACATAAATTACAACATAAGGCTTAGGAAACAATAATAAATCTCATATGGATGAGCTGTTTATGATTCAAGACTTTAAAAATCATCTTGCAAGACAACAACCCATTCTCTCTCATAAAAGTTATTCTTCTTCAAAAGCTTCTTTTTGTTCATTTCATCAAACCCATGATCACCATGTCGATGATTGTCCCGATTTTCAAAATTCAATAAAAGAACTTATTGATAGTGGCAAAGTTAAAATCATTGATGACAATCCTTCTTCTTCTAAAAATCTTGTCCTCAATCTAAAAAGAATAAACCTACACCCATTGATGATAAAGAAAAATTGGCTACTAGAATGTTTTGGAAATTGATGTATGTCAAGAATGTTGTTTTTCCTTTTGTGAAGTTTAGTAATAAACAAAAATACAAAAATGGATATGTCTTTTTCATCATGGTGATTCTCATTCTCTTGGAAAGTGTAAAGCATTCAAGGAATTTTTTCAAGAACATTAGATCATGCTTGTATATGTCTTTCAACAGATATTGCTCTCTTTCTAGGTGAAAAGGTAGTGCCTTAGTACTTCTTTCACCCTCATCTTGCTCCTCACTCTATGGCATATGTGGTTAACTTAGTTGGGGGATCTTTGTCATTAGAGATGGAACTTCAAACATCATGGGGTAGCAACATGTTCCTCTTTTGTCTCTATCCAATTTCTTATCTTTTCATCATCTCCTTTTTATGGATTGCATTATTCATAAATTGATGTACTTTCTTACATGGAATTATCCTTCATCGAGCACATGTTTGTTGCTTGGTTAGGACCTATTATTTTCTTGAAATGGTACATATTTTATGAATGATCTCTCCTTAGAGAGGTTTTCTGATCCCTCTCCTATCTTTCTCTTTCTCTTTGAAGATATTACCTCTTCTTTTGTGTCGCATTATTCATAATGTGATGTCCTTTCTTATATAGGGTTATCCTTCATGTGAGAACATGATTGTTCCTTGGTTAGGATCTTTTCTTTATTTGAAATGACACATCTCTTATGAATAAGCTCTATTTAGAAGATGTGTAGTTCCTCTCCTTGCTTGGGGGAAAATGTTGCCTTTTTCTATCTCTCTCTTTCTATCTAATGTATCACTATTTTCTTTAAGGGTTGCATTTTTCATGTGTTGATATCCTTTCTTGCAATGGTATGTCTCTTATGATTAATTTCTCCTTAGGGGAATATGTGATATTTTCTTTCTCGCTTTCTCTCTCTCTTTGAAGATTATCTCTTCTTTTGAGTTGCATTTTGCATATACTAATGTCTTGTGCATTTGATTATACCTAATCTCTCCTTATAATATTGTGTAATTCTTAGATCATTTTGCTTACACTTGGGGGCAATTATTTCTCCTCCTCTCTTCTCTTTAAGGATCTACTTTTCCTTTGTTGAGTGGTGTTTGTTCATGGTTTGATGTCATTCCTTTTGTGAAGCTATTGTTTTCTCAAGGATACTCTCTTATTCAAGAGGTGTAAGTCCTTGGCTACAACCTCTTTTTCACTTGGCAATGTACATCTATCATAAAATTACCAATCACATTGGTTCAAAAGTGTGTCATCCTTCATCAAGAATCTCTTTGACCTAGCAATATGAGGAAGGCATGAATTGTTGTTTTCCTTCCTTTCTTTTGGTAGAGGATGTTATGTTAGTATAACTCCTTTTGGAGGTAGACATATTTTGAGAAAAGATCTCTTCTCCTCCAAGGATCTCCTTTACACTCATTGCAAGATATCACTTTTTTGATTATCTTATCCTGGCTCAAAGAGTATTCCCTCTCTAGGTTGGTTTTATGACATTGTTGCATAAAGGATATCTCCTTGTTGTTGAAGGATGGTACCCTTGTTTCTAGCTTCCTTAAGACATCAACATACGACTATGTTGACATCTTAAGTGGGGTAGCCATATTGCTCCCTTTGTACCATATTGTATTGTATTTTTTGCATATCATTCTTGCATGTATTAAAAAGGGTGTTCATTCTCGAAACCAGAGCAAAAATCCTATACAAGATACTTCACATACGAAACTAGATGCAAAATTTGATATATATCTTAGACAGGGAAACACATCACCTAAACCAAAGAAAAACTCTTACAAGAAATGTTCTCAAAACTAGGCATGTATCTATTTCAATTGGGGCTACACATTCTCAAAACTAGAGTAAACATATTAAATGAGATGTTCCCGAATTTACATATTCCCCCCTTTGCATTAGCACACACATTTGCACACAGAGTTGCCCCTTGGCATTAGCACACACATTTGCACATAGAGTTGCCCCTTGGCATTTGAATTTACGTTACATGTATTAAATAGGTTGAAGCACACTAGAAACCCAAGGAAACAAATTCTTATTGATGGTATGATGAAAGAATAAGTATCTAGTAGAATACTAAGAGGGGGGGTGAATTAGCATACTGAAAAACTGATACAAACTCCCAAACTCAAAAATAAACTTATCAACAAATAACTCAGTCAATATAATATCTCAAAGATTACCAACATCAACCAACATCAATCGATTTGACTGCTATGACAACTTAATAGTAAACAACTTCAATCTTGTAAAAATCAAAACCGCTTAATCATATCTCAACATATTCATCTCTCAATGCTTCCAGTTATCATGCCTTATCAGAATAGTTAAGTAGTTAATCAAATCAACATATAAGATCATAACCACAAAAGCATTCACCACTTGAAACAAATATTTATACATGGAAAACCCAAATAGGTAAAAACCATGATGAGATGAGACTCACAAGGATAGCTATCTGAACTCTTCTGAAGTTCGCCCTATTAGGAGCCAAGCCTGTTAAAGCTTTTACAATAAGTCCTATTAAGAACTAATTATGTTAGGAATCGCCTAGTTAAGGTATTTACAAATATGCCTTCTTGAAAAGCACAATACCCTCTTAGGAGTCACCTCAGTGGAGAATTTGAGGATCCAAACTAATGGACCACCTTATGAGAGGATTTAGAAAGTAACAAAGCTTGTTAGAGCTTACCCGGTTAGGGGATTTCAATTTCTACTATAATTGTTAGAAAACAACAGGTTTTCTTGATCTATTTGAATAGCACTACATATGCTTGATCAGATCCTTCTTAAGCTTCAATATGCCTTTACTGAAACTGCATATCCATCCACCGGTTAGGCAACCACATAGTCAACTAGTTTTTGCCAATCTTGCCAACTTTTCCAATACTTAACAAAACAATATCATCAACCTTAAATACAAATCAACTAGGTTGGTAACACAACAAAAACCTAATTCTCATCATTGAGATTACAGACAAGTTGGTACAATCTTGACTATTAGAAATCATAACAATCTCTTCACATTAATCAAGAAAATTCCAACCGCTCCGTAATCACCGCTTCATCAAACTTTGTAACTCATCACACACTATGCATTAGATGCAATCCACTTTTCTCCTTTTCAAGACAACAAACACCCCAAATCAATTGGAACTTATCCTCATTCAATGATCACATGTGTCTCCATAATTACCAGTCAACATTAGATCTTAAACCAACAAACTTGATTGGTTAGGGTTTAACAGAAAACAACTGGTAGGGTTTACTGGTTACATAACATCGAAAGGTTTAACCCTTTACACCGGTTCAACTTACAAACTACCATATACCGGTTACAACATCTTCCTCAAATTTTATCATACCGGTTACAAGACAATAGAAATAACAACAATAACATCAATAATATCATGAATACCATTCACCAGTTCAATTGACATCAATGATAACATATCATCAATGCAATCTATATTCAAAATGCCAACAATCTCCCCCTTTGGCATTGATGGAAATACAAATATCAATGCCTCTGATTGTTGTTATGGATTGGTGAATAGGAATCCTGGTTTACATTACCAGGTATTCACCATGCTCTGTTTGTCTTCAGTCTGTCGTTGGCTCACTTAATCAGACACATAATTCTTCTCCCCCTTTGACAACAATGCCAAATTGAAAGTAAAACATGTAATTCCAAATTCTCACTGTGCATCAACATACTACAACTTGATGCTCCCCCTATGGAATACATCCACTTCCAAAAATATCAATCCATGTAAGATTCTACAAGTAATTGAAGGACTGATGCAATCATCATCATGCTCAACTGACTTCATGAAGAGGGACAACCCCCAACTCACTTCTAAGATACTCAAAAGTGGTCTTAGGCAGAGGTTTGGTAAAGATATCTGTAAGCTACTCCTGGGTAGAAACATGCTCTAAGATAACATATTTACTTTGAACATTTTCCCTCAAAAAGTGATACTTCAATTCAATGTGCTTAGTCCTTGCGTGCAAAACAGGATTCTTAGAAATATTTATTGCACTTGTATTATCACAAAAAATCTTTATAGGTTATAAGATCTTCATCTCAAAACCTTCCAAAATGTGCCTCATCCGAATAGCTTGTGTGCAATTCATATAAGCTTCTACATACTCAACTTCAACAGTAGATTGTGAAGTAAAACTCTACTTCTTACTACTCCATGAAACTAGCCTTCCTCCTAGAAAGAATGCTCCACCGGTAGTACTCTTCCAGTCATCAACATTTCTTGCCCAATCAACATCAGTGTATGCCTTCAAATCAAAGTTTCCTCCATATGGATACCACAACCCATAGTCAACTGTACCTTTTAGATATCAAAAAATTCTCTTGGTTGCTATCATATGTGTTTCCTTTGGATTTTTCTGAAATCTAGAAACTATACCAATAGCATGGGCAATATCCCGTTGACTATGAACAACATAGTGTAATTTTTCAATCATTCACTTGTATTCCTTTTCATCTATAGACTTAGATGCATCTTCCTTGGAGAACTTACAACCTATAATCATTGGAGTTCCAACTGGTTTACAGTCACTCATGCCAAAAGTCTTCAAGACTTCTTTTGCATACTTAGATTGAGTAATGAAAATACCAGTCTTCATCTGTTGTATCTGCAAGCCTATGAATTTTTTTATTTCCCCTACTAATGACATCTCAAACTCATTCTTCATTTCATTTGCAAAACTGTTTTCTCATGACATCATTACCTCCAAATATAATGTCATCAATAAATACTTCATTGACTAGTATTTCATCTCCTTCAGACTTGAGATAAATGTTGCTTTCATCACTAGTTCTTGCAAAGCCTATCTTCATCAGATGTGTATGAATTCATTCATACCATGCTCTAAGTGTCTTCTTTAATTCATATAAAGCTTTATGCAATCTGCATTGTTAGGGTTTCAAGAAGATCCAAAGCAAATAGGAACTAACAATTATATGCAGATTTAAATACAAAAGATAAAGAAATAAAATAGGACACAGATAACATAGAGATTTAACGTGGCTCACCCAAAATGGGTTACGTCCACCATACACAGCCATCCAATCTTTCTTATTATCCAGCAAAAAATAGTACATCAACCTTCCAATGCCTTAAGCATCCCACTTGGAGACTGAGTGTACCATGTCTTCCTTATCTGTCAATGCCTAACCATCAGGCTTCTCTATATAAACCTCTTCTTCCAATATCCCATTCAAAAATGCACACTTAACATCCATCTAGTATACCTTGAACTTCTTATGGGCTGCAAATGCAAGTAATGTTCTAACTCCTTCTAGTCTTTCTACTGGTGCAAAAATTTCTGCATAATATTATCCTTCTTATTGCACATAACCCTTGCAAACTAATCTTTCTTTGTTGCAAACTACAACACCATCTTCATTTAACTTATTTCTAAACACCCATTTAGTACCTATAACATTCTTGTTTACTGGTTGGGGTACCAGGGTCCAAGTGTTGTTCTTCTCAATTTGATCCAATTCCTGCTCCATAGCTTTAACCCAATAATCATCACCAAATGCCTCCTTAGCACTTCTAGGTTCAATGGTGGAGATCATGCAAGACTTCTCTCTAATTCTCCTTCTAGTTAGTACTCCAACATCCTTATCCCCAATAATTTGCTTAGGATTGTGATTCAGTCTCACATATCTAGGAATAACCTGATCATTGTCATCAGGTTCAACTTCTTCATTGTCTTCTTCCTCTAAATTTATTTGTTTTGATTGACCAAGTATATCAGAATTTTCTTTACCGGTTTCTAATTTAACAGTTTCAGGTTCCAAAAGAAAAGTGCAAGGATCTTCATCCTTTCTCTCTAAACCGGTTCCTTCTGAAATTTCAAGGCATTCATCTACACGAACATCAACACTCTCAATAATTCTCTATGTCTAGTTGTTGAAGCATTTGCAGGCCTTACTCTTGGTGGAATAGCCAAGAAATATTCCTTCATCACTCTTAGCTTAATACTTTCTTATGTAATCACCTCTTTTAATAAAACATTTGCTACCAAATATTTTAAAATAACTAACATCAGGTGATATTCTATACCAGTACTCATAAGGTGTCTTGTCCTTACTTCTTTTCACCAGAACTCGGTTAATTATGTAGACCGTTGTACTTACAGCTTCTCTCCAAAATGTTTTCACCACACCTCCTTGTATCAACATAGATCTAGCTACTTCAACCATTGGCCGGTTGTTCCTCTCTACTATACCATTATGTTGTGGTGTCCTTGGTGCAAAAAGCTTCCGCTTGATACCATTCTCATCACAATACCTAGTGAATTCCTTAGAAGTGAATTCACCTCCTTGATCTATTCTCAAACATTTTATCTTTTTTCCACTCTCTTTCTCAACTAAGGCTCTAAATTCCTTGAATTTACCAAAAGCTTAATTCATATCCTTCAAGAATGTGACCCACATCATCCTTGAACAATCATCAGTGAAGATCATGAAATATATATCACCTTAAATGCTTCTTGTTCTTATTGGTCCACATAGATCTGTATGAACCAAATCTAACAAGTGCTCTGCTGAGAAGGACTTTCTCTTGAAATTTGAAGAAGTCATGTTTCCTAACTGACATTCTTTACAAAGAGAATTAACCGGTTTGTCTATCTGAGGTGGACCTCTTACTATCTTTAACTTTCTTACTTTAACAATGTTATCAAAGTTTATATGACAAAATATCCTATGCGAAAGCCAACTATCATCTATCTTTGCAATCAAATAGTTGCTAACTTTAGGATTAAGATGAAATAGATTACCTCTGGTTTGTTTTCCCGTTGCAATCAATTCACCTTTGTTGTCAAAGATTTTGCAAATACCATAATTTCTAAACTCCAGTGGGTATCCTCTGTCATTAAGTTGTGCCACACTCAGAAGATTGTGCTTTAGGCCTTCAACCCAATAGACATCATCAGCACTGCTCTTCCCATTAAGAGAAATAACTCCCTTACCTTTAACAATACAGGGTGAGTCATTGCCAAATCTGACAACACCACATTCAAATTCCTTCAAGGAAATAAATTTTCTCCAATCACCGGTCATGTGATGTGAACAACCACTATCAATGATCCAATCATCAGAGTTATCCATCCTGGACAATAGTGCCTTCTGATCTGATATCTCTTCCTTAATAGCTACAAACTCAATATATTCACTAGGATCATCATCAGATTCTTCATCAGTAATACCACTGTCAATAGCTACAAGACAATCTCTCTTGAATTTACCCTTATAATTCTTAAATTTGTCTCTCCTGTGTTCATTTTCACTATTAGGGTAATTAGCTACTATATGACCAATCTTGTTGCAAGCAAAACATTTCAATGGTAGTGTCATGTCTGTGAAGTGTGATACCTACAGCCGCAACACAAACACTCAATAGATCATTACAAGCATGGTTAGAAAATTAAAATAAAATGAAAGGTGAACCATGACAAAGCGACCTATCGCCTCCTAAGAGACGCGAGTATAGATTTTCTCTCAAATCTGGATAAGCAATCCCAGTGACTTGACTACACCTAGACGAAGGATTTGAGATGATAATGATATGCAAGCTAGATGAGATTGATTATGCTAGATTGATCCAAGATAATAATTAAGCTAATGATATGCATGATTAAGCTATGATGATGATGCAATTAAGATAGAAAAGAGATTGATAAGCTACATGATTCAACAATTATGCTAGAAAATGATCAAATTAAGCTAATGCAGTTGCCTATAACAACAATGCTCAAATGATATGCCTATAGTAACAATGCCTAAATTGATAATGAGATGGGATCCTTTGTGCTCTAAAATGGGGGATATTTATAGGATTTCCAAGGCCAGGGGTGTGGTGGCAGGAATCAATGGTCAAGATTGAGTCTGAAGATATCAAGGGTGAAACAGAGGACGTTGAATGAGAGGTTGGAGGAAGGGACACTTGTCATCTCTATAGTGACAATTGTCAAGGAGCCTTTCTCATAAGAGGGCAAGTTTCCAAGAGAGGAGACATGTGGCCAAAGTGCCATGTGTCTCAAGGGAAGAATATCCACACCATAAGAGGTTAGGATAAGGAGGTTAGAATGTGCAAGATAGGATAGGGTTAGGCAAACCCAAGGTTAGGTGGAATGGGTTAGGTTAGAGAGATGGTTAGGTTAGGTGGTTAGAAGCTAAGAGGCACGTGGGTAATTTGAATTTTAAAATTCAAATAATAGGAAAAGACTAATTAATTTTCAACAACTCATAAATTGATTTGTTTTAATTAATTAGAGGATTAGAAGAATTGATTGAAATGGGGGGAGGATTAATTAATTTAAATTAATTAATCAAAAGGGACTATTGAAATGAACCTATTAAATAATTCTTTAGATTTATTAATAAGTAGATGAAAGGGAGAATTTAATCAAATTGCTAATGAATTGAATTAAATTAGGGAGAGGGATTAATTAAATAATTTCTTATTTAATTAATTATCTTCGGACCCTTTTTTAGGTGTATATATTTTGCCCCTCTTTGAAGCGAGGTGTGATGATGAATTGATTCAAAGAATAATCTCATTTTGATGACAATATTGGTTTGATAGGATGCCCCAGCCATTGATTGCTAAATTGTGATACGATGATGCCCCCTCGGGAGATCAATTGAGATAATTGACCTTTGGAGTTTTTGGATCTTTATGAAATTGATTTCCCGGTAGATTATTGGATGATTCCTGCAACTGTGGTTGATGAAAGTGCGAGTTCTTCGATCACTTTGATGTGGTTATTTATGTGATGATTGATAGAGTTTGATTGAATTGATAAGATTGATTAGATTGATGAGATCAAGATTTAGTCTGGTTTTAAAATGACACCTCTTGTATAAGACAAAGATGATCAAAATGTCTGGTTTCAGGAACGATATATCCTGTATAAGACTTGATCAGAATGTCTGGTTCTAGGAAAGATACATCTTGTATAAGACATGATAGAATATATTTAGATGCAATCGATTGATAGAATTGATAAGGTCGATTGGATAAAGAACTGACATTTTGTTGATATCAAGTTGTAGGAAGATTCAAATATGTTGATGTTGGTTCTATTGAGGGGGAACATAAGATTTGCACTGGGTTGACAATATCTGGAGAGAGATGAGTCATCAATATGATTTCATATACACTTATGATGATACCTTGATGATTCCTACGATAGATTTAATCTTGAATAAAATGAGCATGTAGGATTCCATGCAAGAATGAAATGCAAGCTAAATGCAAATGCCAATGTAAATGAAATGCAAAACTACGACTGGACCAATCACTGGGCTATTGCGATTTGTCATCATTGAGCTTTTTAAAATATGGGAAGTGAGTGCAAACATCGATGGTATAATTAAACCATGATGACTTGAGCACTAATTTCTTGAATTTTGATATTGCAAGTTAGCACAAGCATCGAGGTATAATTGAACCAAGATGACCTGACTGTTGCTTGTGTAAAACAGACAGTATTAACCATTTCTATACACAAATTGGAAATGTCTTCGATGATACTCCAATGATCATGTCCTGAGACAAATTTGCACATATTAATGATTAATTTACAGACAAAAGACAAGAAAAATATCATGTTCCTTCCTTATTCCTCTTGTCAGAGACATCTTGGAGTCATTCAGAAATCATGATAGAAAAAATCAAGATAGAAAAGTTGAACAATCATGTTAAAATCATTATCCCAAAGATATCATCCATTGAAAAGTGTGTGATGTGCTTAGATTGACATGTGATAGCTTGATGGTTGACAATTTGGTCTCGTGTTCAATGTTGGACGTGTCTTAGTTTTCACTTGATAAGAGTTGCCTAACTATTGTTCTCCCTGTTTGATTAAGCTCAAAATGATCAAAATTTTTGCCCCCAGCTAGGTGCAGGATTTTGCCCCAATCCTAGAAACAAAGTCATTATGATACCCAATGATCCAAACCATGGCGAGAAGCCACCCGAGGTGCCTACGTATGTACAAAGGCTACATTATGGATATGAACAATGCTGATGGAAAAAGAATGCAAGCAGAAGGATGCATGGACCAATAGATGGAAGAGCTAGCAGACAGATAGCGCCTGTTTGCCAGGTTTTCACCATCTGTTTTTATTGCACTTTTTCTCATATTTGATTTTTTTTATTTTTCCTGTTTTTCATTGTTTTTGGATTTTTTGATTATTCACTGTTTTTGGCTTTTTCTGCTTTTTTGCTGTTTTTGGATTTTTCTGTTTTTTCACTGTTTTTGGATTTTTTTGCTTTTTCACTATTTTTGGATTTTTCTTCTTTTTCACTGTTTTTGGATTTTTCATCTTTTTCAGACATAAAACTTCTTTAGATGCATGCTATTGATGGATTCCTCGAGCTGATCCTCATCCTGTGTTGATAGCTGATATACTCCTGACCCAAATACTATTGTGACTACAAATGGACCTAACCAGTTTGGTTCAAACTTTCCTTTCTTTTCTTGATCTGCCTGGTTGCGTGGATTTTCTTTGACCACTAGTTCCCCAACTTGAAATGTTTGTGGTTTGACCTTGTGATTATAATTTCGGCACATTCTTTGTTGATATACCTTTAAATGATCAAAGGCATTTTGTCTTCGTTCCTGGATTAATTCTAACTCCTACAATCGAGATACTCATTGTTCTTCATCTGGGATAAGGCCTTTTAAGGATACTCATAGAGAAGGTCTCTTACTTCTATTGGCAGTATTTCTTCTGATTCATAAACAGGAGAGAAAGGTGTAGCACCTATTGGTGTGTCGATACTGGTATGGTAGGCCCATAGAGCAGGGTTAAATTGAATATACCAATCTCTACCAACATCATTCATTGTCTTTTTGAGGATTTTCAAACTAGTTTTGTTTGATGCTTCTGCTTGCCCATTCCCTTGTGGATAGTAGGGTGTGGAAAATTTGTGTTGGATCTAGAATTTCTCACATAATTCTTGGACATCCTAATTCTTGAATGGTCATCCATTATCAGTGATGATGGTCATGGGTATTCCTTAGTGACAGATGATGTAGTTCAAGATAAATGCAACAATTTGTTTTCCTGTGATATTTGTGAGAGGTACTGCCTCAATCCATTTTTTGAAATATTTTATAGCTACAAGGATGAATTTGTGACCATTTGGATGAAGAAGGATTTATCTTTCCTACTAGATCAAGACCCCATTTGGCAGAAAGGCCAAGATGTTGCCAAAGAATCAAGTTCTTGTGTTGGTGCATGACTCAAATTCCCATGGATCTGACATTATTTGCATGTTTTAGCTATTTGAAAAGAATCTTGTTCCATAGTTGGCCAATAATAGCCCAAGCGTATGAGTTTTTTTGAAAGGCTAATACCACTTGAATGAGTGCCACAAATGCCATTATGGACTTCATTTAAGGCCTTCTCAGATTCTTCTTGTTCAAGACATCTTAAAAGAGTACAGTCCAGACCTTGTTTAAAAAGGGTATCCGCGACAAGAGTATAATGGGAGGATTGGCGAATAAAGTTTCTCTTTTGATTTTTCAATAAGTCTGGAGGGAGGATATTATCTTTAAGGTATGTATAAGTTTGGCCATAGTTGTAGGAATCATGCCCAACAAGGTGATAGATAGTTTGGGAATCAAGACAATTATGAGCAGGGTAAAACAACTCTTCCACCAGGAATGCGTAATGCTCTTGATTTTCCTATGTCTAAAGAAGAGAAGCAATTGTTGCCATGGCATCTACTTTTTTGTTATTGTAGCATGCCCAAATAAACCATTGCTAAATAGGAAATAAGGACGATCACGAATCCTTAACTATCTAAGAAATTCAAACATTAAACCAATGAAATAGATGCAAAATGGAATTAAATTAAGCAATATGAAACTCCCTATTATGCATCATAGCTTCCATTGTTCTTCTTCTCTTTGTGGTATGATGGCTCTCAGATATTACACTGGCAACCTTAAATTGACACAAAGATTCGAAGTTCATGATCTAGAAGAATTGTGAGGATTGAATGCTCAATTTATAAATTTTTGGATGAGATTGATTGAAAGGTGAAACAGATTGATCAAGAGGTGGAACTCAAGTGAGCTCACATGCTGTTTGATAGTTGAACTGTTGACTTGAAGGTGAAACAAAATAGATTGAATAGATTAATTGAGTCAACTGATTGAGAAAAAGCTAACTGAAAGAAGAAAAAGAATGATTGGAGGAAATAAAGAAGATGACAAAGAGAACTAGAAGATGGAAATAGAGACTGGAGAGATAAATGATTTAATTAATTAATTTAGCATGTGCTTGCACTTTGACTTAGATTTTCAATTTAATCTTTGCATGATATTTATTCAAATAATTGAATTCATTTAATTCAATTTAGTGTTTGAATATATTTAGAATTTTGACTTTGATTTTCAATTTGATTTTTGAAATCATGCACATGTGACTAGAAGAATTAATTAGTTAATTAAATAATTTAAAGAAACTATTTAATTATGCTAGAAATGCACTTTAATTAAATAATAAAGATTATTTAATTTAAAGGATTAAATTACAATTAATTAAATAATAAATATTTAGAAAAGGGTTAAATAATTAGTTAATTAGAGAGATAGAAATTGAATAATTAGTAATTTATTTAAATAATAAAGATTATTTAAATTGGTAATCAGAATTAATTAAATAGTAAATATTTAATTAATATTTAGAAAATGATTTAAATGATTAAATAATGATAGAATAGGAAATAGAATAATTAGTAAGATGATGAGGAAATATGAAATTAGAAGAATAAGATTAATTAACTTAATTAAATAAATAAAGGATTATTTAATCAATTAGAGGAATAATTAGTAAATGATCAATGAGACATTTTTAGGTGTCTACATTTGCCCCTCCTTGAGAAAATGTCGAAATGATATTGTTTCAAAAAAAATAAAAAATTATGCCCTAGTATGCCTCGGTACCACTATATAGTGTAAATATGCCCCCTTGGAAAAGGTGGTCGAAAAATTCAAAAAATTGAGACCATGTTTTCGATATCAGTGTAATAAGCAATCGTGTGAAGTTTCGTGCAATTTCGAGATCGTTTGAGTAGTCTAGAAGTTGTTTGAAGTTGACGGGGACCACGGGCGTCGAGGTGTCAAAAAACACTAATTTTGAGCTATAAATAGAGATTTTAGGTTTTCATTTGCTCATTTGGTATTTTGGTAAGTTCTTTGTTTTCTCCGTGAATCTTGTTCTTTATTTCGAGTATTTGATCATCATGGCTAGTTATAGAGCTCGAGTGCACCTGTCTGACTGAGTACGTTCATATTAGAGACCTCCTGGGACTGGCAACATGGTATTTTTCCAATTTTTTCTTTATTTTTGGCCTATCTTTCACTATATTTCTAAAAACATTTCACTGATCAATTTTTCCTTTGCATCATGCATTAGCATATCGATTTTCATGCATTCACCTTAACTGTACCACAAAAGCCTTAACTGTTATGCAATCACTCATAGCATTACGCATTAGCGTATAATGTACCACATTCATTCATATCATCACGCATAAGTGTTCAGTGTTACGCATGTGCTCATATCATTACGCATTAGCTCTAAATGTTACACAAAAGCTATAAGTGTACCGCACTAGTAGTAACTATCATGCATTCATTGTATGTGTAAATTTTTGTCATGCGTCTAAATTTTTTTTAATTTTTTCCTGATTTGATATCTGATATTTTCAACATTTTCTCTTTGCAGGAGAACATTAGAGTGTTGCCCACAGAGCAGACCTAGTGGACTTGATCTTCATACTGACTTACTTGATGAGGAGATTGAACATATCCAATAGCTCAGGTTATATCATGTATTATACTTACTAGAGGTTACGGCCAACAGGGCCATGATTACAGCTTTGATAGAGCGATGGCATTTTGAGACTTGTTCATTCCATCTTCTGACTGGGGAGGCATCCATTACCTTAGAGGATGTATGGCATATACTGCGTATTCCGATTCATGGTGAGAGAGTTGTGTACGATCATGGCGATGGCATTACTGGATTGTGTTCACTTTTCGAGTGTGAGCTACAAGACTTGCAGATCAATGATCGATATGACATCCCTTAGGCCCGATTAGATTATGATGACATGACTATTGTACTATGCAGTTTTGTAGGTGGTTTGTTGATACCTGATAGACGAGGTCACAGATTTCTAGTGGGATGGGGTAGAGTGCTCCATGATATGATTGTTCATCGATGAGTATATGTGTGGGGTCAATGTCTGCTGGCCATGTTGTATTATCAGATGCATGGGATTATATATCTTGGATATCAGTCTATTAGTTGTAGTGTGACACTTCTCCAGACTTGGGCATGGGAGCATATTTCTATTTCATGATCTTTCATTCATGTTGATTTGCAGCCTGATGAGCCATATGCTTTTAGGTACACAATAGGTATCAGACACAAGGGTTCAGGTAACACCTTGTACTAGAGACATTAGTTTGACATACTACAACATTTTATTTAGAGACCATACTTAGATTGCCCCAGTTGGGTGGATGACGTAGTACACTTGCCTTTCTATCAACAATAGAGGTATTAGATCGGTAGGAATTTTGAGACACAACGGATTATAGAGATGTATCTCCTAGGTTGGGTATTGAGACAATTTGGAGAGGTACATGTGACACCAGTTGTTACTACTTACTTTGCTCGTGTATCTTGGGAGGTATCTGATTAGGGGGTGTTAATACAACCACATGTTGCTTCTACAGAGTTTGATTCTCCTCACACATTACTCTAGGGTTGGGGTAGAGGTGCAGCGGATCCAGGGAGTACGCTGGAGTATGATGCATGGTTTACTAGACACAAGCCAATTCCACTTACTTATCCTAGTGTTCTAATTACAGCACAACAAATTCACCATCCTAGGTTGAGATTGGGTCTAGAGTTGGGGGAGAGAGTCAGAGGAGGAGAGGAAGGTGGAGCCGAGGGAGGAGCTAAGGGAGATGAGGGAGGTGGAGACGAGGATGTAGACATTGGTGGACACTGAGTCTATCAGCAGTGGGGATAGCGATGATTCTTCAGAGTCATTGAGCAGTGAGGATGGAGATGATGATGATGATATGCTAGAGCTAGAGGATGTGCCTACTATAGAGAGTGGGAGAGGACAGGTGGGTGATGAGGATGATCCGCAGATTCTTAGAGTGCAGATTTAGAGTTTGGAGGAGGATGTCACTAGACGAGATGTCAAGCGAGAGGTCTACTATGCAGACTACAGTGCTTTAGAGGCTAAGAGGGATCATCTCCAAAGGGAGAGAGATGATGCAGTTAGGAGAGCTTAGATCACCATGGATGCATATGATCAGCTATTTGGAAAAGCGACAGAGGTACGTGACCAGGCAAATAGATATTTTGTTGCTGCACAGGAGGCTATTTATTATCGATAGGCTTCTGAGAGTACTATCGCTAAGGGTCAGAGAGAGCCTAGTTATAGTGCCTTCATGGGGAGGAGATCGAGTCAATCTACTTCTCGACGGACTAGCAGTGGTGGTGTTATGGGACCACCTTGGCATCTTGGGACAGGACCTAGTGGACAAGATACACCTACTAACAGAGGTAGTGTTGGTTGAGACATTTTTTATCATGTTATTTGAGCCTTCGGGCTTGTTTATTGTATTCGTACACATTATAATTTTTGAGTTATATATATATATATATGATATGCAGCTTTTGGCAGCAATCTATTTATGTTTTTCTTTATATGTATGCTTATATCATGCTATGAGTTATATGATGTATATCTATCTGATTCTATATGTTCACAAATGCAATGGTTTTTATATGTATGTATCAATGATGCTAAAGAATGCAATGGTATCTTATAATGTATGCATATTAATGGATGTTTATGAATGCAATGGTATCTATTTGAATGCAATGGAATCTATTTTTGTCTTTGTATGATAATGCCAGAACAAATTTTTAACTCAAATACACTGTGAAGAAATGTTAGTAAGATAATAGAGAGAAGAGATTAATGATAGAAAGAATGCTATAAAGAATGCAATTTAGAGAGAAGATGAGAAATCAACAAACTGTCAATAAACACATGAGATGAGAATGAAATTGAAAGAATCACAAACTTACGTCACATATTTTATTGTGCAACATATTTTCATCACTAAGCCTTTTTACTGAACAATGAAGCTTAGCACATCAGGGTATAATAAACCAAGATGCAAGATATCTCATTGTAGAAACAAACATGTAGCAGACAAGGAGTGAACCCTCCATTTTGGGAATTACACTAGGGGTCGAGGTATGTGTGACATCCAATAGCTGAATGCTCCTATCATAGACACCCACTAGATAAATTTCCCTAGAATTTCATCGGTTCACACCACAAACAAAAAACAAAGAAAAATATAATGCCCATCATGGCTCCTCTAGTCACTTGTGGACATCCCTGAGTAGCATAGGAACATAATCTATCACCAAATGATAAAAAATAAAGACTGACCTAGACAAAATTCAGCAGCTATACTGACCTTGTGCCTTCTTTCTCAGTTGCTTGATGTGATGGTTAATAATATTTGATCTCAAAAAGTTGAGGACCCTATTTAATATTGACTTGTCTGATTTCGAGTGTATCGTCTTCTGTTTAAGACAAGATATGATCACTTTGATATGGATATGATACACTTGATAAGATAGTTTGATCAGTTGATTCCAGATGTTTGATTGGATAGTTGTATCCTTTGTTGACCTCATGCGAAGCATTTGCTGGATATCTGCTAGGGTATTTGTTTCTCACAAGACATTTTATTGCAAGTTTTTTTAATTGATTTTCGATTTTTAGTTCTTTTCCAAGAGTTTTTTCAATGTTTTTGGATTATATGGATCGATATTTGAATTTTTTTGGATGATTTTTGTAGGACATTATATGGATGTTTTTGGTATTTTTTTTTAGGACTTTTTATGATTTTTAGGATTTTTTCAGGACTTTTATTTGATTTTTAGGATTTTTTCAGGACTTTTATCTGATTTTTTAGGATTTTTTCAGTTATGCCCACATTATGCTGACCTATATGACATGATGATCTGCATAATGCATGTGGAGACAATGAATTTTTTGACATGACCTATGTTAATGCAATATGCATGATGAAGATGTATTTCCTATTTGAACAAGGTTAACTGTGTTTGTTTAGCCTCTTGTAATACACCAATTGAATTGGAGGAGCAAAACATTTCATAGATAAGCGGTCAATTGATCCCTAAGGTCCCTTGGAACATCCAAATTAACACACTTAGTAACTAGGAATTACAAATGGAGACATGGAAAACTTCCCCACTAGTTCTTGAAACTTTGATCTTCTTTTGCCCATGTGTGTGCAAATGAATTAATTCATGCTCTTGTGTTCACTAAAGATCCTTAGCATCCTATATGACAGCTACATGGATTATACTAACTTCAAAAGCATCCCGAATAGAGCCTCGCTACCAGCAAGCCTTGAGAGCTCTGATGAGGTTATAGACTGTAATTTATCAAATATTGCTCCATTGCCAATAGGTGTTCATAGCTCTGATGGAGTTACTCGTATGTTCCTATAGTGAAGCTTTTTTTTTCACTTGCATGCATGATATTTAAGTTATATATCATTTCTCCTTTTGCCTTGAGATGGATATTTGGCATAGCTCTTTTTATTTTTATTTTCTTGCCTTGACTTGTAAGTAATGAAACTTACTTGGGTGTGACAATTATAGCGGCACTGAAGTAGAATTTTAGATTTTTCACTAGTCATATGATCAACTGGGTGTCTAGAATGAATTAGAGATCTTCTTAATATGCTTGAGATAGAGCAATTGGTAGATTTTGGGTTAACAAGTCTAAAATAGTGAAATCACTACCCAGCCATAAGTAAAGCATCATCATAGGGTAATGTTGAAAATAAATGACCTTAGAACCTCAAATACTTCATGTTCAAATATCTAAGAAAAGAGATGATCCTTGTTTCTCTTCAATGCAAATGAATGATAAAATTGAACAGTTGCCTTGTTTTATTGGTGTTGCTATATGAAAATGCAGAAACTTTGTGAATGCAATGCATTTTAAAAAAGAAACTATATGTAATGCAATGCTTTGAAGAAAGTGATATGCAATGCGGATAGTAAAACCTAAACTACACAACCCTTAGGTATAATATTGTTTAAGGTGCATGTTGTTCATAGGGTCAAAGAGTGGATCTCCCTCCATGGTAGCCAAATCATATGCTCCATTTCCTATAACCCTTGTTATGATGAAAGGACCTAGCCAGTTAGGTTTGAAATTCCCTGGCTTTTCTCATTCCGCTAGGTTCCTTTGATTCTCTTTAAGAACTAGATCTCCCACTTCAAAAATTCATGGGCGAACTTGTTGGCATTTTGATGATTATGTTGTGATTGTCATTGATGGACACACACTTGCTATAAGATCACTTTGAGAATGTATGAATTATGCTCAACCGATAATTGTTCCAAACTAGTATCATGTTGTAGTCATTAGACTACTGTTGTTATGCAGAAAGTGTGTACCGATCTCAAGTGGTATAAAGACCCAAGCGGCATAGAGAGATCGAGTGGTTTAAGGATCTCAAGCGGAGTGATGCAAAGGAGCCACAAGCGTCAGTTATCTTTCTCCAGTCTTCAAGTTTTGTCAATCACAAATCTGTTTGAACCAGTATTACTCTGAGTCACCAACCAGTAACCAAAAAGTTGGACAAACCGATAATACTTTGTGATGAGTTACCAATCAGTATATTTTTGTGATGAGTTACCATCCACCGACACTTTGATGGTGATTTTGTGTCGTGTTATCAAGTGTGTCTAGATACAATGAACCTAGAAATTTGTAATGAAATCCTATTGGACTGACATGAAATCAGATTCCTTTTAAGGACATCATGTCTAAGGTTTTCAGTAAGAGAGAGTATGTGAGTATAGCTGTTAGGTTTTGTGAAACCTCTTGACTGTGTGATCTTAACTGAGAAGATCAAGTTTGTGATTTGTAACAGAGTAAGGAGTTACTGAAGACTAAAGTAATGCTAAAATGCATTAGCTATGAGCTACAATGGATCTAATCAAGCCGACTGTGCCATTTGCTAGATCATTTACTTGTTGATTACTCACATCTTTGACAAGTTAGAAACCCTTAACCAGGTAGGCCTAGAAAAGCCTTTGTAAATCCTCTAACAAGGTGGTTCACATCTGTGGATCTAAAATCCTCTCACAAGGTAGTCTTTAATCAGACTTATCTCCTAACAGAGATTGAGATTCCTAACAGGATCTGTTTTGGTAAAGAACATTGTATGACCTTAACCAGTCTGGTTACTATTCTGCAGATAGTTACTTGTGAGTTTCATCTCACCATGGTTTTTCCCATTTGGGTTTCCACATCAAAATCTCTTGTGTTATGGTGGTTGTGATTCTATGGGTGAATGTATTATTTTCTATTTGGTTTGCATATGTGTTAACCGGTTTGTTTGCTAAACTGTTTTATCGGTTTATTGCTAGACTATTAAAGTGTTTAAGTACAATATTTTTTTGTATACTAATTCACCCCCCCTCTTAGTATTCATCAATTGGTATCAGAGCCAACCTTTCTATAAGCCTAAACAATTGAAAAGAGATATGGGGAATACACTATGAGGGAACTTACTCATCGGCTCTCTCAGTTCGAGCAAGCCTATGATGAACTTATGGTCAAATATAAGGCCTCTCGGGCAAAAAGGAGAGAACATGCTGAAAAACTGATGGAGCTAACTAAAAAAAGTTCTTCTAATGAAGCGGACATGGAAGCCCTAATTCAAGAAGTAGAAAAGCTGCATGAATCCAATTCCAACCTGAGAAAGGAGTTGGAAGGACTGACTATCCGAATGTGTCAAGAGCTTGAGAACCGGAGGAAAGTTGAAGATCTGGTAAAAGACAAAGACTATGAGATCTCAAAGCTGAAGCAAGAGATCAGTGCACTTACCGCTTGTCTTCATGAAAGAAAAATGGAAAAAGAAGAAGTACAAGGTGAACTAAACATGGCTATCTCTGAGAATGCAACCTTGAAGGAATCCAATGCTGCTATTTCCAAAGAACTCATTGAGTCAAAGGAAATACTTGCCAAATTCAATAAGAGCTTTGTCAAGCTAGAGCAGAAGCTTGAATCAGCTAAACTGGTAAAGACTACCAATGGACTTGGTTTCTCTGATTATGAGGAAGTTGAGACCTCTGGAACAAAAGATGGAGCATCAAAGAAACAATCGGCATCAAAAGATAAAGGTAAGCAAAAGTTCAAACCTATTTGCTTTAACTATCTCTAGGAAGGACACACTGCTAATGTATGTAGAAATAAGGCTTATAGGAATTTTCCTTATTTTCTAAATGATAAGCCTAGATCTAATAGATTCAATGGTAATTGTTATGCATGCAACAAGTTTGGGCATAGAGGATTTGAATGCAAGACTATCATTCACAATACCGGAAGGTATCCTCAAAGGAATCAATGAGTTTTTCCTGAACCCTCTGGGAATTGGAACCCAAATCGGTTTAATGCCTATAGTCATCAATCAAGTAGCAGTGGCTATCAAGTAGCAACCAGATGGAGAGCAATCTATAATATTTTCAATGGTCATGGTCACACTGCTGCAACATACAAAAGGAAGAATGGAAACATGAATAATGGACCTTGGAGAGAACCTAGAATGGTTTGCTATGACTGCAACAAACCGGGTCATATAACAAGATTTTGCAGAGCAAGAAAGAGTATATCGGACGATATACTAGTCACTCTGGAAGGAAAAATTGATGTTGAAATTGTTCAAGTAGATATGAAGAAAACCTGGAAGAGGAAGCTAGAAGAAGTGATTCAAGAAGAACCAGTCTCTGCACCCAGTGTGGAAGTCGCTGAACCGGCAAACTAAGCATCATAAAAGCTTAGGGGGAGAAAATAGTGAAATATCTTGAACCCCCAATTGACATCGGTAAAAGAGCTTAATTGGTATGATATACTTGTCAGATTGGCAGGAAACCAGAAATGGTATAAGGAAAAATTAGGGTTTACGCCCTAATAATGGACCATTTATTATGGTAGGTAGAGAATCTGTTTAAAAGGAATTTTCAAATCATTTCTCACTATCATTTTTCGAGCAAAGAAGTTTTCAAGTGTAGAGTGAAGAAAAGCTATTTACATTACGATTCAAAGAATTTATCAAAATCCTGAAGAAGAATCTGAAGCAAACATCTATTGGAGAAGTGTAGAATGCAAAGCGGTATTTCAATAACCGAAGGAGTGTGTAGCGAAGTTCAAATTGTGAAGCCCTAAATTTTGATCTACAAAGGTATTTTTCAAAATTCCCTATTTATCATGGCTTCAATATCACATACTAGCTCTACTGCACCCATTGATTCTGTAGACTTCATTCAATGGAAGGCAAAATACAATGCCCTATCTCAAATATTCGTTGGTGTCATGGTGGAAGAAGGCATTTCATATTTCATTGATTGCAAGATTGAAGATGTAGGATCTCTGATGATCCATTCCTAGTTGACTCTGTTCTATGGAAAGGATAAGAAGATTAAACCAGAATTCAACATCCTGGAAAAGAAGAAACTTCACAATGCAACCTATTTTCTTGAAGAATTTTGGAATGATCACATTCAAATTATTCTGAGTAGAGTACATGGCGATAAGATGTACTTAGAGTGGATGCATGATATCACACCAGAAGCGATTCATGCCATCACCGATTTCTGCAACGTTGATGAAGTGCCAGCCCTAAGAAAGATTAGCAAGACAGTAATGACTAAGATCACCAGTTCTATGAGCAATTCATAGGGAATGATTATCAATTCCATCGAGGATGATCTAGTCAAATATGAATGTATGGTGATAGGATACTGGACATTCCATGCCAGTAGAATCAGCTCTCTGTCTACTGCAACGGTAAATGCTACCTATAGGATGATCAAAGAAGATGCATCATTTGATCTGTGCACTTGTATGCAAAGACAACTTCTGTTGAATCTCAAGTTGATCAAATAGGACAATGCACCGAGATTTAAGTTCGGATAACTATGGATGGGTTGTTCTTTTACTTCCAAGGCTACTTTCCAGGAGTAGGTGATATTCAGTGGTCTGTTGACCAACCGATGACAAAGCAAATCAAGGAAAGCCTATAAGCGGTTGGAACTGGCTATCCGAAAGTGTTGAACAAATACTTTGATGAGTTCAGATGCAAAATGAACCAAAGGGTAAGAATTTCCAGTGTTATTGTCAAAAAGTATGAGGAGGACATCTGCTTCACCATCAAAGTTGATGAGTGCATAATGGAGGCATTTGAGCCTAGACAAGAAGAAGTGGAACCAATGGGATATGAGGTAATGTATGACATGTTAGATAGGTATGCCTCTACCGTAATCGTCTTGTCCCTTGATCCAAAGGAAAAGAGAACCGACACCTATGTGGAAAGAGTTACACCAGTTCAAGAACCCTCAGCAAAGAAGGGAAAGGTAGTGCCTTCAGCATCGACACCGGTTACTCTAGCAAGTCCCAAAGTGACCAAGTGGTCACCAGTAAAGAAGAAATAGGAAGCGGCACCTGCCAAAGTCTTTAAGAGGAAGAGGAAGACAAAAATCAATTCACCAGACTCAAAGGACACTATCTCTAAAGAAGAGCCTAAAAAGACTAGGCAAATGAGGAAAAAGATAGAGAATGTACCGGTGACATCTACACCGGTAAATATTGATATTTCTTCTTACAAACCTTTGACACATTGTCAAAGAACAATTAAGAATATTAGAAGAAAATTACTTGGTGATTTGAAAGAGTGCTTTGATTATTTTAATGATGAAAAAAGAAAGAAGTTGAACAGGAAGTTATCAATTATTTATGTATTAATGACCAGTGGCCATCAGAAATTAAGTTTGAGACACCTGATTCTTTATATAACTCTTTAGATAACAAATGGCGCATTGCCATAGAAAAAGAGCAGGAAATAAGAGAAAAAGTATTTGCACAATACTTTCCTGATGTGCCTAAAACAAAACTGTATGAAGTGGTGGAGAGATATAAGGGCCTCTTCTTCATGAGAAGAAGAAGACTCCTGCTATTGGAAGGAAAAGTTCTAGAAGTGGTCAAACATACCCACTCCCTTGCTTAATTAGCTTTAAGACTACATGAAGTGGCTAAAGCCAACAAAACAGCTGAGCAAGAACCAGAAATCACTCAACCAGATGAAGTATATGTTAGTGAAGGAGAATCAGTCACTACTCAAATGGAACTGATTAAGGTTGATGCCTTAAAGGGCGACAATGTTACTTCAGATGCACCTATAGAAATAGAAGGCTAGGAGAAATAGGAGGAAGACAAGAGAAAATAGGTAGAGGAAGAGAAGAAGAAATAGGAGATAGAAAAGACAAAGCAGGCAGAACAGGAAAAGAAGAAAGAGGACGAGAAGAAAAAGAAAGAGGAAGAAAATAAGAAGAAAAAAGTGGAAGAGGAGAAAGAAGAGGAAGAAAAGAAAAAGGAAGAAGAGAAGAGGAAACTAGAAGAGGAAAAGAAAAGAAAGAAAGAGGAGAACAAGAAACAAGAGGAAGAGAAGAAGAAGGAAGCAGAAAAGGAAGAGGAGAAGAGAAAGGAGCAAGAGAAGAAAAAGCAGGAAGAAGAGAAGAAGAAGAAGGATGAAGAGGAAGAGAAGCAAAAAGAAGTAGAAAAAAAGAAGGCAGAAGAGGACAAGAAAAGAGCCAAAGAAAAAGAAGAAGCGACACAGAGCACTTAGATGGAGACTCCAAAGGCAACCGGTAGTCAAGCCAAACCAGCTAACATTACCAGTCCAATTGACCTCCAGTCTGCAAACAAATCAGAGCTATTACAGAGCATTAAGCTTGCTCAAGAGTGATTGGATGCTCTAAGGAGGAAAAAGGAGGAAGACGTTATCCAAACTATAGTGGAAACACTCACCAATTTGATATCCAGTACAAACCTCCCTAGTACCAATTCCTCACTTGCCCAATTAAAGCTTCTATGTACAATTGTGAAAGACTAGGTCCAAAGCTTGGAATAAGTTGCAGAAACAAATGCCAAAAAGGAGCTTGAAAAGGCTCTGAACATTGCCTTGGTGAAGAAGTTGAATGAGCTTTAGTTAGAGCTTTAGAAGGCACAAAAGGACATTAGAGATGCAATGGATGAGGGAAATCTACTACTCAGCAAGATTTGTCAACCTCATTTATTCTATGATGATGTGCTCACTCAGAAGGACAAATTGCAATCTGATATGCAGTCATTTATTAGCACCTTCAAGATGCCATATGATTCCTTCTCCTCATATGGACAAACTGCTCACAGGTTTCAACTTTAGTCTACAAGAATAAAGGCAGAGATAAGCAACTAGACATGTAATTTGCAGGAACTTCAAGTGATCCTACTGCCAAGATTGCAAATTCTCTAGAAATGGTACCTCAATATAGATGCCCTAATGGTTACTCAAGAGATGAGTACCATGGATGCCATGGAGGAGTAGGTTTATCAGATGCAAATGGAGAATGAGGTTGCTACCTCATTACCTGAATCATGGTCTTTATCCATGGAGACATTTATGCAGGACTTTAAATCCGTTTTTGACAAATTTCACTCTCTATTGTCATAAACTCTTATTTTGTTAATGCTAATAGAATAGGGGTTATTCAGTTGTACTTTGTCATAGTTGGCAAAGGGGGAGTAGTATGGATTAAAATTTTGATGGGGAGTAGTATCTGTATTTAAATTTTGATACATTCTATTCATACTTTCATATTTATCTCAATAAGGAAGTAGTATACATTATATTTTCTGCAAAAGGGATAGTGTATATGCTTAGGGGAGTAATTTTACTTATGGCATAATTTTGTTGTAAAACACTTAGATGTCAAAATTTTTCCTAAGTGTTGCCATCAATGCCAAAGGGGGAGATTGTTGGCATTTTGATGATTATGTTGTGATTGTCATTGATGGACACACACTTGCTATGAGATCACTTTGAGAATCTATGAATTATGCTCAACCGGTAATTGTTCCAAATCGGTGCCATGTTGTATTCTTTAGACTATTGTTGTTATGCAGAACATGTTTGCCAATCTCAAGCAGTATAAAGACCCAAGTGGCATAGAGAGATCAAGCGGTTTAAGGATCTCAAGTGGAGCGATGCAAAGGAGCCACAAGTGGTAGTTATCTTTTTCCAGTCTTCAAGTTTTGTCAACCGGAAACCTGTTTGAACTAGTATTACTCTAATTCACCAACCAGTAACCAGAAAGTTGGACAAACTGGTAATACTCTATGATGAGTTACCAACCAGTATATTTTTGTGATGAGTTACCATCCACTGACACTTTGACGGTGATTTTTTGTCATGTTATCAAATGTGTCTAGATACAGTGAACTTAGGAACTTGTAATGAAATCCTATTGGACCGAGATGAAATCAGATTCCTTTTAAGGACATCATGTCTAGGGTTTTGAGTAAGAGAGAGTATGTGAGTATAGCTGTTATGTTTTGTGAAACCTCTTGAATGTGCGATCTTAACTGAGAAGATCAAGTCTGTGATTTGTAATAGAGTAAGGAGTTACTGAAGACTAGAGTAATGCTGAAATACATTAGCTATGAGCTACAATGGATCTAATCAAGTAGACTGTGCCATTTGCTAGATCATTCACTTGTTGATTACTCACATCTTTGACAAGTTAGAAACCCTTAACCGGGTAGGCCTAGAAAAGCCTTTGTAAATCCTCTAACAAGGTGGTTCACATCTATGGATTTGAAATCCTCTCACAAGGTAGTCTTTAATCGGACTTATCTCCTAATAGAGATTGAGATTCCTAACAGGATCTATTCTGGTAAAGAACATTGTATGACCTTAACCAGTCTGACCTTAATCGGTCTGGTTACTATTCTCCCAAATAGTTACTTGTGAGTTTCATCTCACCGTGGTTTTTCCTTATGTTTCCACGTCAAAATCTCTTGTGTTATGGTGGTTGTGCTTTTGTGGGTGAATGCATTATTTTCTATTTGGTTTTCATATGTGTTAACCGGTTTGTTTGCTAAACTGTTTTACCAGTTTACTGCTAGACTATTAAAAGGTTTAAGTATAGTATTTTTTTGTATAGTAATTCACCCCCCTCTTAGTATTCATCAGGACTCATTTATTATAACTCTATCTTAGTCTTTTTTGATACCCTTGTAGATGATTGAACAATGTTTGTATTTTTTCAACAAGCGTTTCTAGCTCTTGTAACCTTGCTACCTGGTAGTCTTCCTCTGATATGATGTTATGTAAGGAGACTCTTAGAGATAGTATTTCTATTTCAATGGATAGTATTGTTTCTGTATGATAGACCAAGAAATATGGTGTTGCTCTTGTAGGTGTGCATACTCCTATTTTGTAAGCCCAAAGAGTGAGATTTAACTGGAGATGCCAGTCCCGTCTTGTGTCAGTGACAACTTTCTTAAGAATTTTCAATATTGTTTTATTTGTTGCCTCTAGTTGTCCATTGCTTTGCGGATAATATGGCGTGGCAAATCTCTGTTGTATGTGAAATTTGTCACACAACTCTTTCACTTCCTGGATTTTAAATGGACGTCCATTATCTGTCACGAAGCGTAGTGGAATCCCATATCTACATATAATGTAGTTCAGCATGAATTTTGATAATTTTTTTCCAGTGGTGTATGTAAGAGGAATTGCCTCAACCCATTTGGTAAAGTACTTAGTGGCTGTCAAGATGAACTTGTGCCCATTGGAAGAAGTAGGGTTGATTTTACCCACTAGATCTAATCCTCATTGTGAAAATAGAAATGGTGACGTAATGGGTTGAAGATCTTGTGCTAGTGCATGAATGAGGTCTACATGCATTTGGCATTGCTTACATTTCTGCACATATTTATAAGCGTCCTTTTCCATAGTTGGCTAGTCATAACTTGTTCTCAACAATTTCTTTGACAATGGTGGACCACTTTGGTGCACCCCATAAATTCCATCATGGACTTCCTTTAAAGCAAGTTGTACTTCATTTTTATCTAGACATCAGAGAACAGTTCCATCGAAGCCCTTTCTATACAAAGTATCAGCTATAATGGTGTATCTAGATGCCTGACAAATAAGGGTCTTCCTTTGATTTCTAGACAGATCCGGTGATATATACTAAGTATCTAAATATGTATATATTTCATTGTACCAAGGTGATTCTGGACCCACATTTGCACATACATATTCTGTTGGGGGAGTCTCATATGTCGGTAGAATCAACTGTTCTATGATGAACTCAAACTAAGTTTTGTTAGCAGGCATATTCAGAAGAGATCCTATGGTAGCCATGGCATCTACTGCCTTGTTTTATATCCTTGATATCTATTCAAAGGCAATTTTGTTGAATTGCTCCTTGTAATCTTCTACCATCTTCTTATAAGGCTTGAATTTGCCATCCTTTGCGTTGAAATCATCATTGACCTAGTTTACATTCAATTGCAAATCACCATAGACCTGTAATTCTTTTATTCTCCACTGTACAACTATATAAAGCCCTATGAGGAGAGCTTCATATTCAACTATATTGTTTGTGCAGTGGAAATTGATCCTAAATGACTTAGGTATAGAGTCCCCTTGAGGGGTGATGAAAAGAATCCCTGCTCCAGATCCATGACCTGTATATGACCCATCAAAATATAATTTCCACATTATAGATGCAGTCAATGTAAACATTAATTCATCTATAAAATCTATCAGTAATGGGTGACTATCCTATAAAGGAGCCTCTACTAATGGATCTGCTATAATTTGTCCTTTGGTGGCCTTTTTGGCTATGTATTCTATATCAAACTCGCTCAGGATCATGACCCACTTAGCCCACCATCCGGTCAATGTTGCTCTACTCAATAGGTACTTGAGTCAGTCAAAGTGTACAATGAGTTGTACCTTATGAATTAGCATGTAATGTCTAAGCTTTGGGGATGCGAATATTACTGCTAAGCATGCTCGCTCTATAGGAGTATAGTTAAGCTCATAGCCAATCAAAGTCCTACTTATATAATAAATGGCTCTTTCTTTTCCTTGCTCATCATGTTGTGCCAATAGAGCTCCTAGAGCTGAGTTTGTTGTTGATATGTATAACAATAGAGGTTTCCTAGAGTAGGTGATACTAACACTGGTGTATTTAAAAGATAATCTTTCAAAGCTTGGAAAGCTTCTTGGTATTTTTCTGTTCATTTAAAAGTAACTCCTTTCCTGAGTAAATGCTAGAAGGGGTGGCACTTATCTGCCAACTATGTTATGAATCTTCTTATGGATTTCAATCTTCCTTGTAACCCTCTTAGTTGTTTAATTTTTGATGGAGGTTGCATATCAATGATTTCCTTGACCTTGGCAGGGTCTACTTCAATTCCTCTATTGGACACAATAAACCCTAATATTTTACCTATTGTTATGTCAAACACACACTTCTTTGGGTTTAGTCTGACATTATACTGCTCCAACCGATCAAATATCAGTGCAAGGACTATAAGGTGACCTTCTCTTGTCTGTGATTTAGCCAATAAGTCATCCACATAATCTTCCATTATATTATGGATCATGTCATGAAACAAAGTTTTCATGGCTCTTTGGTATGTTGCTCTGACATTTTTGAGACCAAATGGCATCACATTCTAGTAGTATGTTCCCCATGGGCATGTAAAGGCCATTTTATGTTGATCTTCTGGTACAATTTTAATCTAGTTGTATCTTGAAAAACCATCCATTAAGAATAGCATTTCATTTCTAGTTGCTAGGTCAACTATCATATCGATATTGGGTAGCGGGAAGTCATCCTTAGGACAAGCTTTATTTAGATTCTGGAAATCCATATAGATTCTTATTCCTCCTATGGGCTTAGTCATAGGTACCAGGTTGGATATCCATTCCGCATAGTCAATAGGTCGAATAAAACCTACACCCAACAACTTTTGTAGTTCTATTTTAACTAGTAATGCAATGCTTGGATGCATTTTTCTTAATTTTTGCTTGTAAGGTTTAACTCCTTGTATCAAAGGTAAATGATGTAACATTAATTCAGGGTCTAATCCTGGCATATCTGCATAGGACCAAGTAAAATTGATAGATCATTTCTTGAAAAAATGAATGAATCTGTCTTTTTCTTCTTTGCTTAGTGATTTTGCTAGGTGGATGTTATGTATAATCTCCCCTTCTGCTATGTTTACTTCTTATGTTTCCTCTATAAGCAATGCTGAATTTTCTTTTTCAATAGGAAGGTTACCCAACTCGCTCTTGCCATTATGGGTGGTTTGATCTTTATCTTCTGCTGTAGAGGTACTTTCTTCTCCAAAGTATGTTGTTCTATCCAGGTTTACAACAAACCTTGCTTTGTGATCACCTTGTGGAAATCCCTCTCTGACTCCAAGAAATTCTACAATTGCTTCATCATTTTCAAACCAATCTAGCATTAGTTTTCCTTCTTGCCCCCAATCAATCAAGTGTGAATGTACAAGGGGTAGATCATTACTCCCTTCCATAGTAGACTTTGATAACATGAAGACTTGATTGATTAAATGACTTTGTGTATTTTCATCTTGTATAGGCTTTATTTAGTATGACACTTGCTGGTGGGCTAGAATCATGGAGTGATAAGAACTCGTAGCTGTGAGAGTTTGTCTCACTTTCAATGCATGTTTCATCATCTGAGCTATCATCATTTATTTCTTCTTATTCCTATCATTGTTTCTATTGTAGATTGACTGGTCTTCTTTGGACAATAGTTACCCTTCTTAAACCTGGTATAAGCCTTTGCAATCTTTCTTCATTTGTTTCGTTAGGTTGAGTTTGAGTCATTTCTTGTGGAAGAAGTATTAATAATAACCAAGGATTAGATTCATTTGCCAGTAGTAAGCCTACATCTGTTGCAACATTAGCTTGTGTTGTTGTGTCGACAACTGTATCTTTTTATGACTCAGTGCTAGGTTCTTGCAAGAGTTGTCTCATTTCTTCTCCATCTGATTCCACGCTAGGCAATGTGGGTACTTGATTAATTGTTTGAGATGAATATGGAAGCACCTGCATGGACAAATCCCTTTGTGGGATGTAGTCTGACAGTTTCATTGGTCGATTTATTATATCAAGGGTACATTGTCTTGCTATTGTGATATGTGGTACATGCTTATACCCTAATCCTTGATTCCCTAAATTATCATTAGGAACAATAGTCTCTAGTCTTCCTTTCTTTTGTAATCCCAGGCCTATGGTACCATCATATCCATGTCTCTAGAGCATTTTGAATCCATTTCCATACTTATCTATGGGTGTTCTGGGTATTGTCATATGATCCTCTTCTCTATATATCCAATTTATAACATCTTCGTTTAGGGATTCTTCTTGTAAGTCAACCCATCTAATGAAAGAGCATGAGTCTGTGTATCTAACAATTTCTTTTCCTTTGTCTTGTTTTTGTAGTGTATTGTGAGGTTTCCCAAAAGACTTAGGAGATAGAGACAACTGTATCCTATTGACTCTAAATTTTACCTTGGAAACAAACAACCTTATGGGAAATTCAGTGATGGGGGACCTATTGCGCAGGTTCCACCAAATAAACTCCGGGATTGAGAAGCTGACTCTTCTTTATGGGTTTGGAGGAAAGGGGAAAGAAGGAAACTTTAAGAATAGTAAATCTAGACTATTGAGGCGATACACCAGAACATTTTTAAAAGACATGAGCATACAAAACCCATGTACCTATGATTTTTAAGCCCATTCAACAATCTACAAGTTTGAATCAGGAACATAGCCAAGATACAATTAAATTTCTTTGCAACATAAGGAAATACTCATCATGCATTTACCAGATAATAGGTGCTAAACATAGTTTAATCGGCAAAATCTTAGATAAATGTATTCCCAAAGTTATTGGAATTCTAATAGAACAAAATAGAAAAGACCATCAAAGCATACTAAAAGAAGTATCAAAAAGGCCGTAGGCACAATTTGAATAACCTTTTCCAGAAAATAGTAATGGTTTTAAAAGGCCAAAATTCCTACTAAGAAAACTTAATTGTTCTTGAATAGTTCTGAACCCCCACTAATAGGGAAAAAATAAACATAAATAGAGCCCGCGACTCTGGAAATAGCTCCCAAACATGCCAAAAAGGCATAACCACCCCTGAACAAAAAACCATGGTGTGTCGCTCTGAAGATTACACCAAGAAAAATGGTCCCAAGACTTCACTCCCTTCCTGCAATGATCTTCATACTATCATAAACCGAAAAGATTACGCTAACCGCGAAAGGAAAGGAAAGAAAATCCTTCCAAACATAAATGCACCCACCAAAACATGACAGTCTTGGGTCACCGTTTTCTTACTGCGCTAAAAGGTGGGGCCCGAAAAGAAACCCAGTCAACATGTATTTCTATTTGTCATCATCGCACTACTCCAAAAACTGAACACCAAATACAGACTAAGGGAGTAATGCCAAGCTGACAATTGTCTTGTATGCCCTGCACTGTTGGAAAACTAAAAGGGGGAAAAAAAACAACCCAGCTGGAAATCTTAGTCATGGGGTTTTTAATGTGAACATTTCTTAGCGACTAGCAGGGGAAATTCTGCCTGTGGAATATGAGAGCCCAAAACTGCTGGCTCATAGACCAGACTTCATGCCAAAATGAGATGGATGAGATCAAAAGCTTGCTGCAAAGGCAGCCATTCATCCTTGGAGAGTGTAACCTATGCCTGTAAATTCTAGAAATATTTATCCAGGCAAATCACTTCATCAAAAGGTAAGGGTGCAGGTTCATCCTGGACCTACTTCAGGAGAGAAGAGAGTTGGGCTAGAGGGTGTAAAAGACACTCCACCTCGGTCACTGAAATAGGATTACCTAGGCACTACAGGAAATCTCTATCTTGTTGTGAATGCTCAACCTAGCCTACTATTTGCTCAATCCCTAACACAGTATCATCCGCAGGAAATGATGAAGGCATGCCCAATGAAACAAACCTCTCAAAATGTCTCTTGATGTCTGAAACTGAAAACTGTAAGGGTGCAAGGGCTACTAAAGCCTACATGATTACCTTGTGTTGGTTGATTAAAACATCCATCTTTCTAATCAATTGCTGATGGTCAGCAATCCCCTTCTCCCTTAATTCTTCATCTTGAACGGAATACAACAATTGGGTAAGACCTTGGGCTATCGGGAACTTAGGACCGAGGACAAGCATGAAACTACTAATGAGGGCATTGGCCTTGGCTCAGAGGGATTGCACTTCACTAAGGAATCTCAGCACAGGTTGCAGCGAAGGGCAGTACTGTTTTACCTTTTCCCAATGAGAAACATATAAATCTGTCAACATAGTAGAAAAACCCTAGGAAACTTGCTCCAGAGTCAAAATGCTCAGCGAATGCAAAATTTCATCATCCTTCACAACCATCTCCTGCTAGAGCCAGTTGCATTTTCTTTATTCAATGGGCACTTGATTTTCCAAAGTAAGGACCTTTGCCTCTCCATTTCGGATAGCTTACTGCAACTACGATGTATGAACTTGTTCATGCCGCAAAAGAGTCTCCAACTCTTAAATGCGCTCACCAGATTGTCCAAGACTAGCCTCTCTTGCTTTCAGATTTGCTTCAAAATTTGTCTTTTCTTCAGACAATGATACTTGGGCCTCACTCAGTTGATGGGCATAATCCTCTTTTAGAAGGATTTCTTCACGCAGTTGCATTTGGACCTGGGTAACATCCCTAGAGGCTACCTTTAATTATTGTATCTCCGCATACTTCTCTTGCAATTCCTTCAGAGCCACATTCCTTGTCACCTCTTGGCCTTTTAGTTGAGAGCTCACATTGTTGAAGGCTGACTACAACTTCCCTTTTTCTGAATTAGCTTGACCTAGCAGGCTTTGAAAATTATTGATTTCTGAGCTCCAGGATTTATCTTCCTTCCTTGGCTGGGTGAGGGAATCTCAGAGACTAGCATTCTTTGCTTGGAGCTTTTCCAGACAGTGACACTTCTTGATAAAATCAGTGGATATAGCTTTTGAAGTCTCCTCCATCATCTCTACTTTGTCATATGCCATGGCACTTTGAAGACTAACACCAATGGCCTGTAGTGTGTAATCATTTGGTCTCATCTGAGATTCCGGCTTGTCAACCTTGGGAAAAAGATTTGTGAAGTAGAGGCAAACCTTTTGCTCACTAAAATGTGTCTGTAAATGAGGGTAGGCTAGACGTGCACCTTCCTTTTCCTTTCGCTGTCCCGTCTTACAAAGGCAAGTAGTTCTATCATAAGGAACCTGTTGCTGGAACTCATCTGGATTATTGATAGCGAAATGGGCCTAGTGAAAGTAGTCAAGATGGGATGGGCTAGAGTCAATGAGGAAAATAATGGGACAAAGGGGGAAGCTCCTAATAGGAAAGGGCTTGAGGATGCTACTCTCATAACCTGAGGAGAGGATTCTCCAAACCTAGCCTACATGACATGGGGGTTTTTTCTGATGTTGGCGAGGGAAACGCTATGGATATAAAAGTCATGGCCAGGAATGGGACAGAGGCCTGCAGGAGAACATTTAGGGGACTAAGAGCGGTAGGGACTGAGGCCTGCATTACTGTCATGGGGATAGCCGAAGAAATATCTTGAGCTAGAGATGAGGGAAAAAAGGGGTGTACTTGATCCGTGAAAGGCGTCGACTACTGAAGTTATGAGGATATTTATGGAATTTGAGAGGGCGGGTTCCCTCCTAACGTGCTAGGATGTTGCCTCTTCTTCAGAGGGATTTCACAGGACTGCTTCTCAGATCACCTTTTACCAATCGGTGAATGAGGTCTGCGAGCTGTATTATCCAAAGGAAGGAGAATTTGTGGTTCTGGATCCTATCCTTCAATATTTATAACCTCTACCTCCTACTGCATGACAGCATAGGGAGACGAGTCCCTACAAGAGGAACTATCACCTGTCTCATCATCAGATTTATTTACCTTATACCATTCTTGTTCAAAACGCTGCTCTAGGGGGGCATTTTCAATGCTAGCTCTAGGTTGATTTACCTCTTGATGATAGACCCAAAAATCCTCCCTTTTCTTTCTAGACCAAACTAAAGTCTTCATATTTTCCAACAATGCCCAAGGGATAGGCTTTGCGGGGTTGAATTTGTGCAAGGGGGAATAGAACTTTAGCCATGGACGGTGTTTTAAGACAGGAAAATTGTCAGGGCCCACATGTAGGTTTGGGTCGTCAACCTGTGGGTTCTTACGCTCTGCCCATGAATTCTGAGGCTCATTCTTGATAGCATTCTTTCTTTTTCTTAAGCAATCATTAAGGTCATAGCTCCAAGAGTCATCAATCACTACAAAACCAAGCTGCACCATTTTGGATGTCAGGATCTTTTCTGCAATTTTCCTTCTTACTAGAGTGATTGGGCCAATGGCCTTGTTATCTTCTGTGATAGAGGTATCATGCTTTCCTTTCCCAATGGCTCCCTCAATCCTCACCAACCACCTAGCGATCTCGAGAGCCAGGGTTTGATCAGTTATGTAAGTGGGTAGCTGGAAACGTTCTTCAAAGAACCCATGCACCTGGATGAAAGATAAATCAGGGCCCATGAACCAATCA
The DNA here is from genome assembly GCF_030272615.1 of Cryptomeria japonica. Classification (NCBI taxonomy): domain Eukaryota; kingdom Viridiplantae; phylum Streptophyta; class Pinopsida; order Cupressales; family Cupressaceae; genus Cryptomeria; species Cryptomeria japonica. The sequence goes on from NC_081415.1 coordinate 648,138,031, forward strand.
CAAGGAGGGCACTCATTTTGCATCCAAGTCATCTGGACCTAGGAGAAATGAGCCAATGGCTCATTAGGGATCACTCCAAGGTCTTTGAGCATGGGAGTCATGAACAGATCCAAAAACCGATATGAATCATAGGAAGCAAGCAGTAGAGGTGTCCAACAGGACACCAAAATTACATTTCCAGATTCATCGTAAGTGGCCAAGCGCATGAACTGCCCGAAGAAAGCCTCATTTTGGTGCAAAAGTAGGTACACCAATACTGAAGAGAATCTAAAGCACCTCAAATGTTGGAACTCAGATAATTGTTTAATAATGCCCCTGGAAATAGTCACATAGAAGTCAAAGTGAAACATTTCCCTTTGCTTCCTACATTTGAAGAGAAAACCCATCATGGGGGCCGTGATATCTTAGTCGCTATCATGACCACATAGCCATGCCAAGGTAGAAGAGACATCCTTGAGGTTGTCTTGTCTTAGATCACTATAGGACAAAGAGAACTTCGGAAGTCCAGCAGATAGACTTCGATTGAGAGTGCTTTGACAGAAAGCCAAATCATCTCTCCTGGTGCTCCAAAACTACTTCATTGAGCTTTCTGAGAAAACCTCTGTTGCTTCAAAAATCAGGCAGCACATCATCTCCCTAATGGCCTCTAGGGATATGACCAATCTTAGGAGGGAGCTGCTGAAAGAGTATGAGATGGGATCAAAAACCTCCGCGGAAGCTGCTATGAGCTTAGGGCAATACGGGAATGCAGGAACCAAGCACTGGGGAGGACCACTATTCCAGAAATGTACCGCCATAGATTGGGAGTCAGCTTTGTGATGAAGAATCCTCGAGAAAGAAGCCTCTCTAAGGTTCTTGGGTTGTGTACGAACCTCAGGTTCAAAAATATTTTCTAAGGAGTCTAGAACAACAGACACATTCTGGGTTGTCGCTTTAGCCTTGGCCTTCATTTCTGGATACTCCTTCTTTGGAGGGATGACATGCACAAAATAAGATAGCTCCCCGAAAACATTAACCCAGAAACCTCTAGGAACAACACTTGCAGATGCAACCTCGGAATCCATTATGGGCAAAAAGCTTCCTTTTCTTGCTGGAAAAATTCTAAAATTGGGAGATAAAACTTGCTCGTCTTCTTTTCCTTCTCTTTTCAAAATAGATAGATAAGAGGGAAGAGCCTCAAGCCTTAAAAGAAAAATGTGCCTGGATTTTTACAAAAGTGAATGCTGAATGGCAAGTGCTTGCTTACATGCACGCCAACTCAAATTGTTGCTACCTTTGGCTAGCCTGCCATTACTCGAGGAAAATTCCTTCAGGAAAATATTTTCTTTGATCGAGAGGATCAACCAGTAATAAAGTTTGCATGAGCTGAAACATTCTGGTGGAGCTTGGTATTTAAAACATTACGTACCTATACATACGCGTGACTCTTTGCTCATATCAACCTCCCTCTTGAGGTAACTGGCAGGGCATCGGTGTTCTAAGAATGATCCCATTCACATGATGAAAATTAGTAGAGATATGATACAGACATTGGGATTTGGAAAGGCTTGCACTTTAAGCATTCGACATTTTTTTGCTAAAACTTTTCTATAAATATATCTTTTCAGCCATTCTTTTACCACATTGCAAGCTTTAACAGTGGAGCTTCTTTAGTAATGGATACTCCAGTTAGCCTCGTCAGCAACAAAGCATAGGTCGCTTTCTTGGGAAATATCTCCAACTGAAGATTGTAGCCACCATCAAATGGATACTTGGAGAGGATTTTATTGGTAACCCAAACCGATATGGAGTGAATATGGATATCTGCTCTCAATTTATAGCCTCTCTACTGGATTGTGGTAAGTCTGGGTTGCTAGCGTCGCAGCTGACTCAGGCTCTTTTTTCCGAGGATTACTTGGGTAGACTGGAGAATGTAGTTGCATACTATGTCCCCTTCTGAGGGCTTCCTCTGGTGTCTGACCTAGAGCAGTTCGTCACACACAACGAGGAGGTAGCTTGGCAACTGCTCATCAGTGGGTTGAAAACAATGATGTTTTCCTCTCATCAGTATCGTGTCGAGCTTGCCGTGAAATTTCTTTTGTGCGTCCATTTGATAGTCCCAGTTCGGGAAGGTATAGACTGGTATATTAGATTCAAGGACTATATCTTCCCGAGAATTTTGATGCCAGATCAACAACCAAACTTGGTTGTTATTTTCATGCCCGGGGAGCTCGAGAGCGCTTCTAACTCTGAGTGGATGGGAGAAGAGGAAACTTCTGATGCTGATGAGGATGAGACCAAAGAGAGCAACTGAAGAGGCAATGAACCATCATCTTGGGTTTGAACAAAATGATTGTAGAGAAAGGAGAGGCCAAAAGCCTACTCATTTTATAATGAAAATACAAAAATGCTCTTAATATAATGGATTTTCGCTATTTCCTCCTTTTTCTGTTTTCTCTTCTTTGCATTCCTGCTCCTCTTTTATCCTTGCTTGGAATAAATAAGATAAATAGGCACTAAAAATACAATATAGACATTACATACATTATATACATTTAAAAGGGGATGAAACACTTAATGGAGAGGTTTGAGGTGGAAACCATTAACTAGGATTGGGAGGGGGTCCCCATTCATGTCTTCTAGCTTGAAAGCATTAAAACCTTTGCAATGTATAATACGGAAAGGTCCCTCCTATAGGTAGTCAAAATTGGCATGCTGACTAGGCCTCACCACCCTCTCGTTATATTTCAATACAAGGTCTCGGAGAGTGAAGACCAGATCAGAGCTCTTTTTACTGTCAAACCATCTTTTGATGACTTCCTATCTGTCTTAGAAGGCCATGAAGGATACTTCCCTCACTTCTTCTAGCTCCATAATCTCTACCAATCTTATAGCCATAGGGCCATTTTCAAGCACTTCCATTGCTTTTAGTAATTACAATGCCAGGATCTCTAGCGACATGGGGAAAAGTGCATCTTTTCCATATACCAGCTTATACAAGGAGTTCTTTAGAATTTGCTTGCGTGTTATGTGGTCCACCCATAATGTGCTTCTTAGGTGGTGGTGGCATTCCCACTTGTATTTAGAACCTATCCTTTTAATAAGTCTGATCAAGTTTTTGTTGGTGGACTCAGCAAGTCCATTACCTTGAGGATAGTAGTTAGAAGACGTTTTGAGATAAATACCTTGGCTGAGGGTGAATTGGGTAGTTTGTGAGCCTATGGATGCACATGCATTATCTGATATAACAATTTTGGGGAACCGTATTGGCATGTCAGATCCTCTAGGGAAGCCAGCACCTCACTTTCTGATGAATTCCGTAAAGGAACAACTTTGGACCATCTAGTGAAATAATTAGTAGTAGTTAGGATCCACTTATGTCTAGTTTAACTTAGAGGGTTGATCATTCTGATAAAATCAAGGCCCCATTGAACAAAAGGCTCTTCCATTGATACGGGCTTGAGTGGCATTGCAGATTTCTTACTCCTTCCCATGTAATACTGGCACTCTTTACACCTCACTAGATTGTGTGTCTTTGAACATGGACAGCCAAAAATACCCAGCTTGAGTAATCTTGATAGCGGTTGTGGGTGTAGAGAAATGGCCTCCTAAGGAGCTATAGTGGAACTTATGTAGGATTTTATCAGTGTGGCTCTGTTCTACACAGTGGAGCAGGACTCCATCAAAATTTCTTTTGAAAAGAGTCCCATTTATTAAGCGGAAACCGCTATTTTGGAGTTTGTAAAATCTCCTCTTAACCGGGGGGAGATTTTTGGGAAAAATCCCAGTCTTCATAAAGTGATTTCTTTTGTTAATCTAGTTGTCATTTGGAACATCAAGCAAAAACATAACCATTTCCTCTGTGGCGACTTCATCATCCCGGAGCTCGCATTCTTGCACTATATATTCACATAGGCCTCTCCCGCAAACAAGCTTTGTTGGCTTGATATTGACATCATATTCCAAGATCTTGATGATCCAATTTGCCCTTTTTTGAGTGATGTCACCCTCCATAATGTATTCCCTTATTGCGGGATGGGCTACGTACACCGTGGTTTTATTACAGGCAATGAAATGCCTGAATTTCTTTAGTCCTTTTACAGTGGCTAAGGCCTGCTTCTCGACAAAGTTGTATTGGGCCTCATAATCCTTAACAGTTTTTGAATGGAAAGCTATGAGATGCTCTCCTCCTTTTTGGGCATCTTTTTGGGTTAGGACCATGGTGAAGCTATGCTGACCAGAAAAAAATGTACATTATGAAGTCCTTTGACATGTCTGGGTTAGACAATATGGGAGCGGAGCAAATAACATTTTTTATTTCATCAAAATCTTTTTTGGCCTCAGTAGTCCATTTGAAATGTATATCTTTTTTTAACATGAGGGTGATGGGTCTTATTATTCTAGCAAAGTTAGAAATAAAATGACTATCAAAATTGACCTTTCCTAAAAAGATTGGACTCCCTTTTTGTTGATCAGGAGGGGAAGTTATTTAATGGCTTTGACTCAGTCCGAGTCAATGGAAACACCCTCTTTTGAAACTATATGCCCAAGTAATTTTCCTTGAGGAACCCCAAAGATACACTTCTTTGGGTTTAAGGAATCCCAAATTCAAGACATTTTTGGAGGACTAATTCAAGATGGTCAAAATGATCCTCTCGGTGCTCGAAAAACATAGTCAGGTCATCTAAGTATATTAAGATGATCTTATTAATTATCTCTTTGAAAGATAAATCCACGGCCCTTTTAAAAGTTGCCCCTGCATTTGACAATCCAAAGGGCATCTTTTGTTATGCAAACATCCCCCACTTAGTGATGAACGTCATCTTGTGCTGGTCCTTTGCTTTGACACTTACCTGGTTATATCTTGAGAAACCAACGAGCATTGAGAACATTTCTGATCTTGCCACTGTGCTCAATAATTGTTCCATTGATGGCAGAGGATAGTGGTCTTTGAGAGACACTTGATTTAGATCTTGGAAATCCGCACAGAGTCAGATATCTCCATTCTTTTTCCTAAAAGGGACCAAATTTGACACCCATGTACTGTGTTTTATGGGGTAAATGATCCTTGATTTGATCATCTTTTTCAACTCCTGAGCCATCAGAGATTCAATTTTTGGGTTAATCGATCTTTGCTTCTGCCGGACCGGCTTGGCCTCATCTACAAGCTCGATGGTATGTTGGATGATATTAGGATCGTATCCCCTCAAATCCTCATAAGACCAAACCATGACACCTTCATATTCATCATAGTATTAGGCCAACTTCTTTCTGTCTTCGGAGGAAACACCCTTTCCTACCTTGAGAACTCTTCCACTACTGACTGACATTTCGACGTAATCCTCTTTGTTCACTATGAGATTCCGCTTATCCTTTTTGGCATCCTCATGGTCAAACAAGTTCTCTAAAGTGATCAAACTGTTAGGAAGCTTATTAGATCTTGGCTGGATGATTTGATTCCCGTAGGCTTCTTTTATCTTAGGTTGCAGATGATCAACAAATTCTCCTGAGCTTTGGATGAGAAGAGTGATATGTTCATCTCTCTCAAACACTTTCTAGTAAGTATCATTATCAGGGATAGTCGAGTGGACAACCATGCTGACTGCTTAGGAGCTAGTGAGGAAGTTCGTAGCAGGATCAAATTGTGCTCCGATGGTGGCCATTTGGTCCACTGTGGTATTTAGTTTCTGAGGAATTCTTATGATATTGAAAGCATCAAAACTCTCTATTAGATCCCACACTAAGGCGTGGTAAGACCTCATGTGGACATTTTTGGCACTAGATATCCCTCTAAATTTATGGACCACCAGCTCAAGAATCACCAAGGACTTTCAACTTTTTAATGCCCATCCTTTCTGCCATGTTCAAACCTTGAATTAGTCCTTCATACTCCGCTTCATTATTTGAGCATGTGAACTACAACCGGAAAGGATTTAGGATTTGTTTGCCTGAAGGGGGAGTAAGACAAACACCCACTCCAGAGCCCATCTTGAATTTGGCAGCGTCAAAGTGTAGGGTCCATAGTGCTGAAGAGAACTTCTCTTCAGAGAACAGATCCTTAGTAAGCTTTGGGATGATTTGATTTTCTTGAAGAATGCAATAGGTACCTAGGTTAGTGGCATGGTAGTTACAGAAGGGGTTTGAATCTATGAACTCATTCAGGAAGGCTTGTTGCTCGGGTGGAATTTCTCTTTTTACTTCTTCATTTTCTAAAAGCTCTACCACCTTTCATTCATCATTTGATATAGAGGTGTGTGTAGGTTCAAAATTAATCAAATCCTGATTGGCTATATGCTCAGCGTGAAGGTGTTCTGAAAGGATTTTCAGCTTGGCACCTTGTTGGGTACACAGGATGAGATGGGACCAATCTAGGGACATATAGCCTCCTATTTTAGTAGTAAAATCTTGAGAAAGAGAGAGTCCAAAGATAGGCGGGATATCAATGACCACTACTTCTTGAGACACTGTCACACTTGGGCATGCAAATAATGTTAGGGGGAGGTTTTTGATGAGACCTACCATTTGAACCCTATTCCCATCAAGCTGCATGACCCCTTTATTCAAAGGGTCATACCTGATGTTTAATACTTCGGTGATTTTCTTTGGCATGATGGTAGGGCTAGCCCTAGAATCTATCATGGAGTTATGCAACAGTTTATCTCCAACTATAAGGGTGAGGTAGAATGGATTTGGCTTAGGCTTACCTTCTCCTTGGGCAGTAGGGGGTGTCCTTCATTTGTCAGTATGGCCAGAGAGTGCGCTTTTCCTGCTATGGATCGGAGATCCATTCCATCAACCTTAAGAGATTGCAAAGCTATCGCACTTGCGTCTTTTTCGTCATGAGACAACACCTCTCTTAGTCTGTTCTTTTGCTCTGGAATACTCAAGAGATCCCACAAAGAGACATGAGATGAAACTTTCTTCAACTATTCTACCACATCTAGCATGTGAGGCGTGAGAACCTTCAGCTCCTTTGGCTTATAAGGGATGAACTCTTTTCTCGAATAGGCAGAATTAATGACTAGTTGTTCAGGGGGTCTGTCCATGGGCACTTCTCTCATACTACTGGTGCTTTCCCCTATCAAATGCCTTTTAGAGCAGAGATTGTAATCTGAGTGCATGAGAGGGGTTCCATCCTTTTGGGTGATTGCGCCATTGGTCAACACTACATCCTCGTCTTCTATCCATGAAAAAAGTGCATGATCTGGGGTGAACTCTACTTCTTGTTGTAATGACATCCCTTGCATTTGAGTGACAAAAGCTGTATTATCCATACCCGAAGATGTATATGCAGACTCATCCGATGCCATGCCTAAATTCCTTTGTTCTATGACCCTCTACTACAAATTCCCTCTTGGGAAATTCCTTGGAATATGAGCATTGTTGCACGGGAAACACCAAGAGTTGGTGTCGTCCACAAGTTATTTTGGCCCACTATCAGTTCCCTACTAGTGGTTGGGTAGATAGCCTGCAACGGATTAGAGATTGGGATTATTTGGCCATTCGACTGAGGAGGTTTATCAACACGATGATTCGTATGTTGGTATAGAGGTCAATTCCCTTGGAAATTTTGCTGAAAAGGGGGCTTGGTAGGCGAGACTTGAGCTCTTTTTAAGTTGACAATTTCATTGGAGAAGGGTCTTAGGAGATTCTTCATATCACTAACTTCAGCATCCAAAGAGGTGGATTGGGGAGTAGGGAATGAGTACATAGACTGCGGAGCAGACGTACTAGGAGTGGCTTCTTCTAAGACTTGAGTGGATATTTTAAGGAATACTGGCATTATAGGGTGAGGGGCTAACTTCCCAGTGTCGATAAGGTTATTTTCAACTTGGACTGCTATGTCAAATGCTTGCAGAAGAGTATTACCTCCTAAAGATTGAATCATCACTGATATGTCAAAATTGAAAGCTTTTAGATAGAATAAGAAAGCCATATCCGCTAGAGGGCGAGCAGACAATAGTATCGTCTGCCAGGTTTGTTGAAATCTCAGATTAAAATCAGTTAGTGCTTCGGTCAGAGCCCTCTTTATTGTGATGAGTTGGTGCATCAAGGATGATCTCTTGGCTTTATCTAAGAATCTCTTAAAGAAACAATCTCCTAGCTAATCCCAATCTCCTATAGTATTGGGGCCTAAAGATCTGAACCAATCCAAAGCTTTTCCCTTGAAAGAGGCTACGAGTAGTCTTAGGGCTACATTCTGTTCAGTGATGCCATGGACAATGCAAACAGTGGCTACATCTTGCAAATGCTCCCCAAGAGTTTTATGACATTCTCTTATGAACTTAGGAATGAATTTAAGCATAGCTATAGGGATGGCTCCCCAAACCACGGGTGGAACCAGGGGAATGAGAGGGCTACTATTATCCCAAGTCACAAAATTTTTGGGGGGAACATGTGCCATCATAGCATGTATGACTGTGGGAAAACTTTGTGAGGATGAAGTTGTGGCTAAATGGATGGTCACCAATGGAGGAAAAAGAAGGTGAGGATTTAAAGCTGTCTGACTCTTGGTGATAGGCTTATGACTCATAAACTAGCTCAGGGATATATTTGAAGTAATTAGTCCCACTGGGCATGCTAGAAAAAGAACTGTTGACTCTAAATTTTACCTTGGAAATGAACAATCTTATGGAAAATTCAGTGATGGGGGACCAGTTGCGCGGGTTCCACTGAATAACCTCCAAGATTGAGAAGTCAACTCTTCTTTATGGGTTTGGAGGAAAGAGGAAAGAAGGAAACTTTAAGGACAGTAAATCTAGACTATTGAGGCGATACACCAGAACATTTTTAAAAGACATGAGCATACAAAACCCAAGTACATATGATTTTTAAGCCCCTTCAACAATCTACAAGTCTAAATCAGGAACATAGCCAAGATACAATTAAATTTCTTTGCAACATAAGGAAATACTCATCATGCATTTACCAGATAACAAGTGCTAAACATAGTTTAATTTGCAAAATCTTAGATAAAATGATTCCCAAAGTTATTGGAATTCTAATACAACAGCACAAAAAAGACCATCAAATCATACTGAAAGAACTATCACAAAGGCCGCAAGAACAATTTGAATAACCTTCTCCAAAAAATAGTAATGGTTTTAAAAGGCCAAAATTCCTACTAAGCAAACTTAATTGTTATTGAATAGTTCTGAACCCCCACTAACAAGGAAAAAGCAAGCATAAATAGAGGCCACGACTCTAGAAACAACTCCCAAACATGCCAAAAAGGCATAACCACCCCCAAACAGAAAACCATGCCATGTTGCCCTGAAGATTACACCCAACAAAACGGTCCCAAGATTTCAGTCCCTACCTGCAATGATCTTCATACTGTCATAAACCAAAAATATTTCTCTAACCATGAAAGGCAAGTTAGAAAATCCTTTCAAACAGACATGCACCCGCCAAAACATGATGGTGTCGGGTAACCATTTGCTTACTGAGCTAAAAGGTGGGGTCTGAAAAGAAACCCAGTCAGCATGTCTTTCCATTTGTCATAGTTGCGCTACTCCAAAAACTGAATGCCAAATACGGACCGAGGGAGTAACGTCGAGTTGACAATTGCCTTGTACACCCTACGCTGCTGAAAAACTAAAAGGCAAAAAAAACCAGCCCAGCCAGAAAACTTAGTCATAGGGTTTTTAATGTGAACATTTCCCACTTAAATTATTTGCAATATAATGCTCTCCACAACCCATATCTTGTATTTGTAAGGAGGATATTGTAGGCATATCCTTTTTTGGTTTTGTGATTGTTAATGCCTCTAATTATGTAGTGAGAGCTACTGCTTGATTAATAGGTACTTGATTATCCACACTTTCTTTCATGTAATTGCAATGTTGGAAGGGATTTGGATCACCCTTTATGGTGATTTCAATACCATTATATGGCAATTTGACACACTGATGAAATGTGGATGGTACAACTTACATGGTGTGGATCCATGGGTGACCCAAAAACATGTTATATCCTAGTTCTCTATCCAAGACTAAAAAGCGACCTTTGTTGTTATAGGTCCTACTTGTACGAGTAATGTTACAATTCCTTTTGATGGATTGATAACTCAATGATGAATAGATAGTACTAACCTAGTATTGAGAGGTGGGGTGAATCAGTACAGACAAAAATATAGTCCTAAACCAGTTTGATAGCAAACATTTCAAATGACTGGCAAATAGTGAGACTGGTTTGAAACAGAGTGCAACCGATAAAGCTAAGAATGACTGAGACAAGCATTAACCAGTTACTCACTTAGCTTTTCACTCAACTCAAGACTACACTACCATTTCACCCTTATGCATAAATAGGTAATCTATCATCAGATCATAATAACAGCTAGTTCAACATGTTTTATTGATAGACATAAAACACAGAACCATCATATGCTTGACAGACAATAGGAAAGCATCACAAGGTAAAAGCATCACACATGACACACATATTTTTCACGTGGAAACCCAACTGGGAAAAACCACAGTGGGGATGAATACCCACAAGCTATTTTTGAACTCTTTAGAAGTCTGCTCTGTTAGGAGCCTTGTCCAGTTAGAGACATTACAATAGGTTCTACTAGGAACTGATCCTGTTAGAGATCACTCGGTTAAGGGATGGCTACAATACCCGGTTAAGGGTTAAACCCTGTTAAAGGTTACCTTGTTAAAGGATTTCAAGAAGTCAATAGCTAGAAGATTTCGAACTCGATAGCTTTGAATTACCCTGTTAAAGGATTTATAACAAGCCGGTTAAGGCTACCCTGTTAAGGTATTTTCCAACTGTTGAGGTGGTTAGAGCTCAACAAGTATTACAATGATATGGTAACAACACTCAATGCAAATGCAGATCCACTTAAGCTCCTCTTCACTTTCTGCAGTTACACTCTATAGGTATCACTTCTCTCCTTTTGGTCTGGCAAGAATAACGTATCCCTTCTCTTGGATACACACACAACTTTTGCCAACAACCTCAGAAAGAGACACAACATTGACCTTATAGGAAAACAAATAGGTCGGTAGCATAAACCCTAAACCCTAAACCTGTTGGGTTAAGGAATTCAAACTGTTCAATCCTGACTGTTGAGCACACTATATTAAATGCAACAGTTCTTGATCCAATCTCAAGATATTCTCCATCGTCCATTTCCACCGATTTTATGATAGTTGATAACCCATCACATGTTATCACCATTTTACAGACTTCTCACATTCTCGAGGTAGATAGGAACAATCTCCTTCATGCAAAATCCTTCACACGCACAAAGCTTACGTGGCAACACGATCTGTTCTTTGTTATTATGCTAACTCATCACACAAAGTCACCGGTTGAGCCACATAGGCTTGAAGCACTTCAATCGGAAACCCTAAAGTTGAGACTACCAACCGATAATCATACAATGCTTCCATGTGCCAGTTCCCATAACCATATGTCAGTTCACCTTGAACGAGCACACCACTTCACTTTGGCAGAAATGTCGGTTCATAGTGTTATACCGGTTCTCTCATATGCCGGTTCTCACCTCTTCGGCATATTGACATCAATGACAACATACAATGTCATTATGTCCTCATACCAGTTCACATAATGCACACAATCTCCCCCTTTGGCATTGATGGCAATATACAAAGATATCTCTCTGCTTCACATCTTCTCTCCCAATTTTTGTAGATATCTTCTCTGCTTCACATCTTCTCCCCCTTTGACAACAATGCCAAAATGGAGGCACAAGCTTCCCTGTTCCATTATGCTGCTCCCCCTAAAGAGTAGCATCCTCCAACACATCAATCCAAAATAAATTTGACTATGAAATACCTAACTGATGTGGAGCATATGATTTTAGTTTACCTCCTAAAGAGGCAACACCCCTAATTCACCTCTTAAGTACATAAATGTAGTCTTTGGGAGATGCTTGCTGAATATGTCTGCTAACTGCTCCTTACTAGAAACATGTTCCAGTGCAATCTCTTTGTTCTAAACCTTTTCCCTTAAGAAATGATACTTAAGCACAAAGTGCTTAGTTCTAGAATGTAAAACCAGATTCTTGGAGATATTAATTGCACTAGTATTGTCACAAAATATACTTACCGATTTAGATACAGGAACTTTGAAGCCATTTAATACATGCTTCATCCAAATTGTCTGAGTGCAGTTCATAAAAGTTGCAACATACTCTGCTTCCACTGTAGACTAAGAGATACAACTTTGCTTCTTACTCATCCATGAGACCAGTCTACCACCGAGAAAGAATGCACCACCTGTTGTGCTTTTCCGGTCATCTACTTTCAAGTTGAAATCCTTTCTATAAGGATACCATAATCCATAGTCAATAGTTCCCTTCAAATACCTAAGAATCCACTTGACTGCAGCGAAGTGAGATTCTCTTGAGCTTTTCTGGAATCTTGCAGTAATGCCAACTGCATGTGCAATATCTGGTCTGCTATGCACTACATAATGCAACTTACCAATCATTGATCGGTATTCCTTCTCATCAACCAATTATGAGTCATCTTCTTTAGATAGTTTACAACCAATCACCATCAGAGTACCAACCGATTTTCTATCTTCCATGCCAAAGGTCTTCAACACCTCTTTGATGTACTTGGACTGTGTGATAAAGATTTCATCCTTCATCTGCTAGATCTGCAATCCAATGAAGAATTTAATCTCCCCTATGAGTAACATTTCAAACTCTTTCTTCATCTCATCTGCAAACTCATGACTCATTTTGTCATCTCCACCAAAGATAATGTCATCAACAAATACCTTACAGATCAGGATCTGATCTCCTTCAGACTTTAAGTAGATATTACTATCTTCACTTGTTCTCTCAAATCCAATCTTCACAAAATGAGAATGCAGACATTCATACCATGCCCTAGGTGTCTGCTTTAGTCCATATAAGGCTTTATGTAGTCTACATACCATGTCACTGTCTTCAGATAGGGAAAACCCATCTGGTTACTCAATATACACCTCCTCGTCAAGTACACCATTTAGGAATGCAAATTTTACTTCCATTTGATATACTTTGAAACCTTTAAAAGTTGCATATGCAAGAAGCATATGGATTCCTTCCAATCTGGCTATGGGAGCAAAGGTTTCACCATAGTCTTCTCCTTCTTCTTGAGCATATCCTTTGCACACTAATCTAGTTTTTTTCCTAATCACTATGCCATCCTCATTCAACTTATTTTTGAAAACCCATTTAGTACCAATGACATTTTTGTGCTCCAGTCTGGGTACCAAAGACCATGTACCATTTTTCTCTATCTAGTCAAGTTCCTCTTCCATTGCCTTGATCCAGTCTTCATCCTTATGTGCCTCTTTGAATGATTTAGGCTCAAATTCAAAGATCATACAAGAGTTTTCTCTGACCTTTCTTCTTGTAAGGATTCCTGCATCCTTATCTCCTATGATCAGCTTATGATCATGACTCAGCTTGACATACCGAGGAATGGTCTTGATAGATTCCTCTTGCTTTTCTTCTTCATCCTCATCTCCATTAGTATCAACATCTACATTTGCCGGTGTAGGAACATTGTTACTAGTACTTGGTTGGCTGTCAACCGGTTCCGAGAAGGTTGCAACCGGTTCGTTTACCGCTTGCTCACTGCTGATTTCCTCAGTTTTCTTAGAGGTTTCATCAACTCTTACATTGATGCTTTCCATAATCCTTTGAGTCCGATTGTTGAAACACTTGAGAGCTTTGCTCTTGGTGGAATATCCTAGGAATATTCCCTCATCACAATTCGCATCAAATTTGCTCTGGTGTTCACTCTTCTTGATGTAACATTTGCTACCAAACACTCTAAAGTAGTTGACCACAGGTGTCTTACTGGTCCAATACTCATAAGGAGTTTTATCCTTACCTTTCTTGATGAGTACCTGGTTCATTGTGTAGACTATAGTGCTCACCGCTTCTCTCCAAAAGGTGTGAGCTACCTTTCCTTGAATCAACATGGATCTAGCTACTTCAACCATAGTTCAGTTATTCCTCTCTGCTAGGCCATTCTGCTGTGGAGTCCGGGGGCAGACAATTGCCTCTTGATTCCATGTTCTTCACAGTACTTGTTGAATTCACCGGAAGTGAATTCCCCTCCTTGATCAGTTCCCAAGCACTTGATCCTTTTACCGCTTTCCTTCTCCACTAATGCTTTGAAAGCTTTGAACTTTACAAAGGCTTTAGACTTGTCTTTCAAGAATGTGACCCACATCATTCTTGAGTAGTCATCAATGAGAATCATGAAGTACCTATCACCCTCCACACTTCTAGTTTTCATAGGACCACACAAATCAGTATGCACAAGATCAAGCAAGTTGTCAGCAGTGAAAGATTTACCTTTAAAGGTTGAGGAAGACATTTTCCACAATTGACACTCTCTGCACAAGGTATTATCTGGTTTTCTTAGCACCAGCAACCCTCTAACTGCCTTGATCTTACTGGCCTTCACAATGTTATCAAATTTTACATGGCAGAGTCTCCTATGCCATATCCAGCTATCATCAAATTTAGCCATAATACATGTACTTATATTTGCATTTAGCTGAAATAGGTTACCTTTGGTCAGCATGTCGATCGCCACCAATTCACCATTCTTTCCTTTGATTTTGCAAACTCCATTCTTGAATTCTAGAGTGAGGCCACTGTCATTCAGCTAGGCAACACTCAGAAGGTTGTGTCTAAGACCATCAACCCAATACACATTGTCAGCACTACTCTTTCCATTCAGAGAGATGGACCCTCTGCCTTTGACCATGCATCATGCATCATTGGGAAAGCAAACCACACCACCATCATACTCCTCCAAGGATAGAAACTTGCTCCGATCACCAGTCATATGGTGAGAACAGTCACTATCAATGATCCACTCATTGGAATTATCAAACCGAGAGACAAGAGCCTTCTTGTCTGACACATCTTCCTTGACAAAAACAAACACAATATCTTCATTTTCTTCATCTTCTAATTCTTCATCCATGACACCTTCATCAACTGCCACAAAATAGTTTCTCCAGTTTTCTCCTTTGAATTTCTTGAACCTTTCCGGTTTGTCCTTGTTGTCACCATTATGACAGTTTACAACAATATGTCCTATCTAGTTACAAGAAAAGCATTTCAAAGATAGCTTACCTCTGTATTTGCCGGTTCCTTTAGAAAGTTTCCTGGAAAGGAGAGCTTCAAATGCCATTAGAATCTCCTCATCATCCATTTCTCTGCCCTGTCTTGGTTCACCACTAGTGCTAGCTTCTTTTCCTTTTCTGGATGGTACTGTAGTAGCTTTAAAAGTTGATTCAGTCTTTTGAACACTGCCATCGAAACTATTTAGCTCATAGGCTGTCAATTTTGCAATGATGGAGTCTAGGGATACCTTAGTCTTGTCTATTGATCTTAGCTCTTGAATAGCAGCAACCCTTATTACATAGACCGACAATAGGGATCTCAGGACTTTACTTGCCACAGTGGAATCTTCTATTTTACCACCTGCACTCTTGATATCTCCAACAACTATTTTGATTCTTATTCCATACTGTTGAATGGTCTCACCTTCAACCATCTGCATATCTTAAAACTTCCCTCTAAGGCTTTCTTCCTTAGCCTGTTTTACATGCTCATCATCACCATAGATATTTTCAAGAGTATCCCATACCTCTTTGGGATTTACCTTATCCTAAACATCAATAAACTCAATGTCAGATAAACTACTAATTAGGGCTTTCATGACTTGCCCATTCTCCTACATCTCTCTCTTTTGGTCATCGATAAGGGTACCAGTAGGAGCAACATAGGCAGTCTCAACATAGCTCTAGTGTTGAGCACCCATGCTTCTGATGTATATCTTCATTTTGTCTTTCTATATACTGAAATTTTCTCTGTTAAACTTTGAACCTTCCCTCTTCATCATTAGACTGGGATCTTTACCCCAAGCAGTTAAGCTTATAGCATAGAGGACCTGGAGGACGCTCTGATACCAATTGATAACTCAATGATGAACGGATAGTACTAACCTGAAACTGAAAGGGGGGTGAATCAGTATAGACAAAAATACAGTCCTAAACCGATTTGATAGTAGACATTTCAAATGACTGGCAAATAGTGATGCCAGTTTGAAATAGAGTGCAACCAGTAAAGCTAAGAATGACCGAGACAAGCATTAACTAGTTACTCACTTAGTTTTTCACTCAACTCAAGACTACACTACCTTTCACTCTTATGCATAAATAGGTAATCTATCATCAGATCATAATCATAGCTAGTTCAACATGTTTTATTAATAGGCATAAAACACAAAACCATCATATGCTTGACAGACAATAGGAAAGCATCACAAGGTAAAAGCATCACATATGACACACATATTTTTCATGTGGAAACCCAACTGGGAAAAACCACGGTGGGGATAAATACCCACAAGCTATTTTTGAACTCTTTAGAAGTCCACTTTGTTAGGAGCCTTGTCCGGTTAGAGACATTACAATAGGTTCTGCCAGGAACCAATCCTATTAGAGATCACCCGGTTAAGGGATGGCTACAATACCCGATTAAGGGTTAAACCCTATTAAAGGTTACCTTGTTAGAGGATTTCAAGAACTCAATAGCTAAAGGATTTTGAACTCAATAGCTTTGAATTACCCTGTTAAAGGATTTACAACAAGCCGGTTAAGGCTACCTTGTTAAGGGATTTTCCAACTCTTGAGGTGGTTAGAGATCAACATGTATTACAATGATCTGGTAACAACACTCAATGCCAATTTAGATCCGCTTAAGCTCCTCTTCACCTTCTGCGCTTACACTCTATAGGTATCACTTCTCTCCTTTTTGTTTGGCAAGAATCACGTATCCCTTCTCTTGGATACACACACAACTTTTGCCAACAACCTCAGAAAGAGACACAACATCGACCTTATAGGAAAACAGATAGGTCGGTAGCATAAACCCTAAACCCTAAACTTGTTAGGTTAAGGAATTCAAATGGTTCAATCCTGACCATTGAGCACACTATATTAAATGCAGCAGTTTTTTATCCAATCTCAAGACATTCTCCATCGTCCATTTCCATCGATTTTATGGCAGCTGATAACCCATCACACATTATCACCATTTTACAGACTTCTCACATTCTTGAGGTAGATAGGAACAATCTCCTTCATGCAAGATACTTCACACGCACAAGGCTTACCTGGCAACATGATCTATTCTGTGTTATTATGCTAGCTCATCACACAAAGTCACCAGTTGAGCCACACAGGCTTGAAGCACTTCAACCGGAAACCCTAAAGGTGAGACTACCAACCAGTAGTCATACAACACTTCCATGTGCTAGTTCCCATAACCATATGCCGGTTCACCTTGAACAAGCACACCGCTTCACTTTGGCACAAATGTCAGTTCACAGTGTTATACCGGTTCTCTCATATGCCAGTTCTCACCTCTTCGGCAAATTGACATCAATGACAACATACAATGTCATTATGTCCTCATACCGGCTCACATAATGTCAACATGGACGTTCTTCATCATCGTATACCTTGATATTTATCCTCTTGGATGAATCAATGTGAAGTTTAGAATATCCTAGCACCTTAACCAATTGTAAAGTACAAATGTTGAGACCGACTCCTCCATCTACGAGCACTCTTCTAATTCTTATATTATGTATGTAAGCTTCTAGATGTAGTGGGTCATTATGAAGTAGTCTATCACTAGGATTGTCTTGTTCTGTGAATGCAATATGAGTGCCTTTTGTCAAATTTCCTACCATAGACTGGAAGGCATTTTCATCTATATCTCTGTCCACTACCGAATCTTGAAGTGCTTTGTCTAGTATAGCTCTATGAGTGGGTGAAATACACAAACGTTTGAATAATGATATCTGTGCTGGAGTTTTCTTAAGTTGCTCAACAACATTATTGGTCCCTACTACTGGTGGATGATTTTGTGGTATTCCTTGTAAAGTTACCTTTGATCTACGAGTTACTATTGCACAATCTCTATCTCTGGGAGTTATGGTGATCATAGCCACTATATCATATGACTTATAGGTATTGTCAGTGTCATATGCTATGTTATCAAGATTTATGTTAAATCCCTCTTCATAGTCTTTATGTGTATGTTTGACATCCATGAAGTGTTCTATGAGTTCATCTTCAAACCAACATGAATGAGATGGTTGATCATGCCCCCAGTCTCTGAGTCAAAGATTTCTATCATCATCGTATTTTGGTGCCTCTGATATCATGCAAATTTGGTTATCATTTGTGTGAGTGTCTAGATATTGCTCATCTTGATCAAGTGTTTCTTGTGAAACATCAATTACTATATCTCCTAAGCTAATGGCATGAATAGTGTAGTCATATGAGACCTTTGTGTAGTTAGTTGTATTGTCTTGAGAACCTGACGTGGTAGCTTTCCCTTTGTCATGCTTAACAAATGGATCCTTAAAGATTGTATGATTCATGTTTGTTGAGGTTTTATCAGTATCGATTGTGATGTCACCTTGGTCTATCATATCTTGGACCAAGTTTTTCAATTTGTAGCAACTCGTTGTTTTGTGACCTTTAGTCCGAAGATAATCACAAAAATCATTATCATTCCACCATGTGGGTTTGAAAGGACCTAGTTCATATAATCTTATTTCTGGTAAAGTGATCATGTTTGTCTGTATCAACTTTTTGAGTATTGACTCAATAGGTTCTCCTAGAGGTGTGTAATTTCTTCTTGGAGCGTTTACCCTGGGGTATCTGCTGTTCATGTTTTGTGTAGTGTTTACATTTGTTGAAGTAAGGTTATTCTCTATACATGGATTTGATGATTGAATCATTCCCAAAGATAAAACTGGTTGAGTTCTATTTACTATTCTGGTGTCTACAATACCATCATTGGTCACATTTTTGTTTTTTGACCAAAACTTGGATTTGTCATTGTTTTTGGTGTTGCCATACTTAATAAGACCTTGTTCCACTAGTCCCTTCTCACATTTTAGATCTTTTTCCATGATTTGTTTTAATGTGGTTAAACATTGCATTTGTATCGGATATTTAATCTTGGGAATCAAATTTTTTATGAACATATCCACTTGCTTTGTTTCTAGGATAATTATCTTGCACGTCCTATAGAGAGCCCTCCATCATTGTATGAAGGATGCAAATGTTTCATTCTCATATTGTTTAGTAGCACACAAGTCCATCAAAGTAACTGGGGTTTCAATGTTATGTGAGAAGTTTGCAATTAAATGTTCAGCTAATTCTCCCCATGATGTGATGGTTGGTGGTAAATGTGAAAAACACTCTAAAGCTCCCCCCCTAGACTTTTAGGAAATAGTCTCATTAAGTAAGTATCTTCTATTGCAACCTCTATACATGTCGTAAAAAACTCTTTGATGTGGTATCTAGGATCACCCTTCCCTCTATATCTATCAAATTTAGGTGTTTCAAAATATGGTGGAAAAGGTGGCATGTATAATGTGTGATTGAAAGGATAAGGACGTAAGTCCTGCATTGTGTAGCTCTTTTTATTATTACCAGTCTACATGGTCATCATTTGTTGTTGCAAATAATGTAATTGTTGTGTCAGAATATCTATTTGGGTCAAAGGTACACCTTGTGTTTGTGTATGTCCCACAAAAGGATTCATGGTTGCATAACTAGGAGGTTGTTGGAAGGTACCATGATTATAATTTTGTGCGTTGTACATTCCACTAGGTATCGTGAAATAAGTGATATGCGAACCCTTTTTTGGTGGAGTTGTACTTGTTGTATTTGTAAGACCTAGATTTGCATTTTGGTGACTATATGTCGATCCTATAGAATAGGAAACCGGAGGTTGGGTTGCACTTTTTGCTTGTGTTTGAATAGGTGTTGAGACACTTGATATTATTGGTATGCTCTATGTTGGTATACTAACATTTATCGCCGAAGATGATGCACTTGTTTGAAAATTTGCATTTATATTGGCATTTGTTTGCATAGGTACGTTTTGAGGAAAACTGGAGGTCTTTTCTTGCATTTGTGTTATGGGTGGTGTTTGATTGTTATCTTGACCTAAAGTTTATCCTAGTGGTAAGATCTTTGTGACATCAAAATCTTCAGGTAGTTTGGCCCCATTTTGTAATAACAGGGAGAGATATTTGTCCCTATCACTATGTATAAGTGCATCTAAGATCATAACGACATGTGGATCTTGTTGAGCTGACTCAATTTCATCTTTTGTTAAATGTTGTTGTAATTCATTTAGGGTAGACATTGCCTTAGAACCTAATTGTTGACTAGTTGATATGTCCATATTCCAAGTTGGGTTTACAGACTGGTCATTGTTTGGGTCCATTATACCTTTTGTCTTTTGTGACCTTATGATAGGTATTTAAGACTACTACATGAGGGCGGTTTTATGCAAGACAATGACTAATGCTAGACTATAGATGTAGGTATGAGGTATGCAAAATTATACTAGAGTCTCTATTGGGGATTTTGATGCAAGACTTGTTGAGTGTTTTTGGATTTCTGTAATGCAAGTTTTTCCATGTCTTCTCTTAGATGTTCTACAAGAATTTCTCTATCAATCCTATAGGCAATTTTATACTTGATATTTATCTCATACTCGACTCCTATATAATGAGGTGCGTTTCTCTTTGAGTGCTAGGATAAGTTAGCTAGACCTTCAATGATTTCTCGTTGACCACCATTTGGCACTAGATTAGGTTGCTCGAAGGGGAGCAAACCATCACCTGCGAGACCCATTAAGAAGCATGCTATGACTTTATAAGATGATTATGTCAATGATGACAGACTAAGACAAGCATATATGAAATCTTGATGAAGACGTATATGATGATGATAATGGGGATGCTAATGAGGACTATGCAAGGACTAAGGATGATAGTAAGGACGTAAGTGAGGACTATGCAAGGACTTTCTAGGGTCACAAGTGTATAAACCTTTGATTTTTGACGTTTCAAAAATGGACTTTGTTTCTAGTAATTCTGTGTATAGGAAAAGTTTCATGGTTTCTTCTGAGAACAATTGTTTGGAGGTAAATATAGCTGACTGAACTAGTTTTTCAAACAATCTCAGAAAATTCAGAGATATGTAGGATAGGGCCTGAAATAGCCCAAAGGACTGACTCAATATTGGTCTAGCACAATGATACATAAAAAAGCACAGAATACAATCTTAGGCTGGAAAGTGGACACCATTCAATGAGGCCCTTATGAAATATCGAGACAAAATAAATAGATGGAGAGTCTAGCAGCACTGGCTCCACTCCACGACACACACTTCTTGGGCATGCCAGTCTCTCTTACCCTGAAGATCCGAAGATCTTATAGCTGAGAGATTCTTGTATCATAGTGTAAGGTACATGAAGGGTATCTATGGGTTATGATCCACACTCCCGGAATCACTGAATGTAGGGTTTTGGACTACTAAGTTGGTTCTTATTGTAGGGTTTCGAGAGGTTCCGATCCAATGATGGATTCTCAAAGCAAGCCACTTAAGACTTTAGTTGAGCTTATCGATGCAGAGAAGGCCCCCACATATGTCAAATTCCCTCAACACTCTAGCCGCCTAACCAGTATATTTATATAGCAGCTCAAAAAATCCATTCGAGAGTATGCTGGGAGAGATGATATCCCCAATGCATCCCAATTCAAATTACCTCTGTCGGGTGATGAAATCCCCAGTCAAAGAAACCCCTTACTACATGGAATACAATAAAATTGGATGTCGTTGTCACCTCCTTCCTTTCTCCCAAGACCCCAAAGGCAGGTAGAAAGTTACTTAATGAAATAGTAGGTCCACCCCAAACACGATAAAAATTATTTACCTTAAGAAAACAAAATGTGATTTAATCTAATGCACCTTGATTCACATTCATTTTATAGCCCAAATTGAGGTGTTGAATATGAATGTGCATGTCCATTTTAAACACCAAATTTAAATATGAAGGCATGCATGTCAATTTTAACCGTTGTTGATTTTAAGCCCAAATCGAAGTGTTATACATGCATGTCAATTTTAACCAATGTTAATTTTAAGCACCAACAAATGAAGTGTGAGATTCTGCATGCATGTCCATTTTAACCAATGTTAATTTTAAGCACCAAAAGATGAAGTGTGATATTATGAGTGCAATTGATCTAATACTAATTGGACCCTTTTTGTAAATTCACCACAAGTTGCAAACAGATGATTAGAAGTAAAATCAAATCAATAGAAAATAGAGAATAAAAAATTGACAGAAACTATTGGCATATGCACACTCCAATGAGACATTGTATGTGATTGAAGGTTTTGTCATTGATGGAAACCTTACAATCCTATGGCCCCAGCAAGGCATTATACCGGCAAGGCATTAAACCAGCAAGTTAGTGCACCGACATCAGCACATCACACTCTACACCAACACTCAGGACACTGGCACCGACACAGAGAAAGGAAGTATACCGGCATAGAGGCTGACAAGATTTTGTTATATTATATTTTGTTTATTATTGTAAAAACTTTGTAAGCCAACTTGGCATGTTGTAAAATGACTCTTCTATATAAAAGAGATCATTATAGACATTTTTTAATGTGGTAAGGAAGTGAAGAAAGTGATGTATGCAAAATATTAAGGCATACCTATTATGCGAAATATAGGTTAAAGGGTTTATGTAAGAAGCAGAGCAGGAACCGGTATTGGATTAGGCATTATAGATGCTATTGTAAAGTAGTACAAGATATTGGATTTATATAATCCACATTGTAAGTCACTAAGACTTCCCATTGAGCAGTGAGCTCTAGGCAGTTGGCCTTCCTACATGTGCAAGCCCCTCTTGTAAGTAATATTCTCTTAATGGCCAATAAGTGGATATTGTGGGTTACAAATCCCACTGAGGTTTTTCCCACACCGGGTTTCCTCATTAAATCCTTGTGTCATGGTGTGCTTTTCATGTGGATGTTTTTAATTCTGTTTATTGCATTACTTCTTGCATACCAGTACACTGCTATAATATGTTCTGCATGTTTTAATATAAGAAATTTTGTACACCGGTTAGATACCGATTCACCCCCCCCTCTCAGTATCTGTGGGAATCCTAACAATTTGTATCAGAGCTTGGTCCTCTATTTTTAGAAGCCTAATAGCTTGAGGAAGATCTTGACACCAACAAAGATGGAAAATTTGATGAAACAACTTGAAGGAGCTCTTTCAGACTATGATGCAGAAAAATTGAAAAATATCAAACTAGAGGACGATTTAAGGGCATCTCAGGATATCATTCCGACACTTTAAGAAAATCTTACTGTTGCAAGAAACAAGAGAAGAGAACTTTGTGAAAAGATGCAAAATGAGAATGATGAAAATGAATCACTTAATGATATGTTAAGCAAGCTAAAACAAGAGAACATGACAACAAAGAATGAGATGCAGGATATGACTATGAGATTTTGTAAAGAGATTGAGGATAGGAAGAAGAATGAAGAAGAATTGACTAGAAGACTAAGTGATGTAGTAAATGAGAACACAAGACTTAGCTATGAAAATGACATGTTGAAGACAGATCTGATGCACACTCAGAATGACTCCAATGAACTGATGAGACAGAAAGAGGTCTTAGAAAGAGAACTAGAAACTGCAAATCAACACAAAGAAAAATTCAAGAAAAGCTCAGAGGAACTTGGCACCTTGTTGAAGAATCAAAAACCTAAAGGTGACACTTTTGGAATTGGCTTTGAAGTTGGTGAAAGCTCTAGTGCTGCAAATACTCAAGATCATAGCAAACCGGTAAGACAACCTAATGCTTATAAATTCAATGGAAAATGCTTTAACTGTAATAAGTATGGTCATAGAGAAAATGAATGTAGATCTAGAAATTATCAAAATATCAACACACCCACCAGTCAATTTTCAAAATGCAACAAAGTTGGTCACAACTCTGAAAATTGCAGAATGAATGTGAGATGTTATGTTTGTGGAAGATTTGGACATTTATCTAATCAATGCAAAACACAAACCAGCATAGGTTATGGGAAAGCTATTCAGAAGAATAATGTAACTTGTTATGCATGTAACAAGATTGGGCATATTGCTAAATTCCGTAGAAGTAAAGGATCACCGGTAGACAACAAAAGTTCTAGCCTAAAAGGTAAAGAAAAAGTTGAAGAGGTTAAGCAAGAATTCTCAAAACAATGGATTAGAAAAGCTGATCTAAATATTAGGAATACCCCTCCACCGGTAGAACTAGTCAATGGTTCACCGGCAGGAAGTTCTTCATCTAATTGAAGAAAGTTTCTTTGAGGGTTTGGCAATCTAATGACACATGTGCTATTATTCCCTTGGTTAGAGATGACAAGTTGGAAACTACTTATTACCAGCAGACAATGTTAAGTGAATACTTAACTTGCATGCATTTAATATGGTAGATGGCGAAAAGACACTATAAATTTGAGGTTTTGGCTCCATTTCATTTCACCGAGATTTCAAACCTACGAAGAGTGTGAAGATTCCAAGCTAAAGCATTTCGAGCAAGAGGCAAGAACACTTCAAGCAATCATCCATCCTAAAGGTAGTAAAAGGTATTTTATCATGGCATCCACCTCTACAATTGAATATTTAGCAAACCCTACTATTGTCGAAGTTATAAAAAGACCTAGGCTCGTATTTCAATTAGTTCCTGAGGTAGCAAAGAAAGATGATACCGTAGGTGCTTTTTCTCAAATTCCTAAGGGAGTTGTCTATGCTGAAGACCCCAGAATTTACATTCATTGCAACATTAAGGAACTAGGAGATGAAGAGATTAAAACCATGTTTAAAATTGTCATATGTGATGAATCCAGCAATGTAAAAGATGAACACAAGATCATTGAAACCCTAGGATTTATAGAGATCCTCAGCATTCGTAAATTTCCCAAGGATGTGGTTAGGATAGTCTTAAGCAGGGTACATGGTGAATTTTTCTGGTTAGATGCAATTCACAGAATCACTAAGGAAGTTGTGAAAGTTGTCACAGGGTTACCGACCATTGGCAAAAGGCCAGACAAAACTAAGAAGGTATCCAATGACCTAGTTATAAACCTAACTAGTGCAACATCTGACAGAAGGTCCTTAAGAGTCAATGATGTAATAGATATTAATGTGAGATTTATCAGCATGATATTAGGATATCAAGCTACTCATGCAAATAGACTTAAATCAGTTTCAAGTTTATGCATTAAGAGTGCTTATGATATGGTCATGGATAATGCAAAGATTGATGTATGTGAGTGGTTGAAGGATGAATTAATTGACAACTTAGGCAAGATTAAGAAGGACAAGAAAGGAACCTTTAAATTTGGAAATCTGCTAGTATGTCTGATGCTACATATAACCAAACAGGTTCCTGGTATAGGCTACAAAGAACTTGGATATGATATACCGGTAGGTAAATAGTTAACAAAATTATTCAATAATATGGGAGAAGACAAGGAAAACAACATCCATGATTTCTTTCAAGCACTAAAGGCCAAAATGAAGAAAAGAATCAGGTTATCACAAAAGATTGTTGACAAATATAAGGATGAAATATGCTTTGTAATCAAGAAGGATGAGATCTTGATGGAAGCAGTCATCCCTAGGACAGTCTGGGTAACAGAGATGGGCTACGAAACAGATGATCATATAATTGAAACATATGCTAAAGCACTTCTGGAAGCCCCTAAAGAACCTAAGGAAGAAATATTTGTTAGTGTAGAAACTATTTAAAGCCAAATACAATCTAAGAAAAGAGTGAAAAAGGTTGAGGCAGTTGTAAGAAAACGTTCTAGGCAAGCAAAGCAGATCAAGGATAGAGTAATGGAAGAAACCGGTATAAAAGAGGATGAGTTAGTAGCTCCACAACCTGAAACTCACCTATCACCGGTAGGTACATCTTCAGAGAATGACATGCCTACAACTTTCAAAAGAGTTGTAAGGAAAAGAGATCCCTCACCGGCAACCACACCCTCACCTAGGAGGACAAGACAAAAACAACAAGCAGTGAGATCTCCAATAAGAAAGGCTACACCAAAGAAGAAGAAATTGACACCCAAGAAGAAGAAGAGGACAAATAAGGACTTGGCCCCTCTTGACATACTGTTAAATGAAATTATAGAGAAAGGGAAGCTGAAGAGTATAGAGAAACTATATGACACTCTGACAGTTGATGAAAAAGAACAAGTAGAAAACAGTGTTATATTGCATATGGATATGTATAAGAAATTTTTGATGGAAATAGTAGATGAAGTACCAGATGAACTATTTAAGAGACTGGAAGCAAGGAGACAAGCAGTAGTAGAACTTGACAAGAAAATAAAGATAGAAAAGCTACTTACTGTATATCTAGTGAATTCACCCAAAGAAATTGATGACTTAATTGCTCAAGCCAACCGATCAGTATTTTCTACTACACACCGACACATTGCTTTAATGGTTGGAAGAGTTAATGAGGTGACTGAGGAGATAGAAAATGCATGGGACATTTTCCTAGTATAAAAATAAAAACAAGAAGAATACATGAGCCACAAACCTATAAAGGTATATCAGAAAGAAAGGGACAATGGTAAAGGTAAAGTTGGTGGACCACCCAGCATCAAGGTTAAAGACAACTTACCCCCACCTCCTTTTATTACTCCATCGGTAAAAACAACAGCTACAAAAGATCAACCGATAGTTGAAAGTATGGATGTAGAGGATGTCAATCCTAATCCTGAAGTCTTATATATTGTGGATGTTGATACTCAAAAGATCAACATTGTGGTAGACAAAGATACAGCTGATAAGACTGAAATGGCTAGTGAGCCTCTGGTAGCTGAGCAAAATGATAACACACAGGAGAAACTGATAGATGACAAAGAGAAAAAGGTAGAAACTCAGACTCAGACTCAAATTGAGACAATGCAACAAACAAAGGAACAAACAGAGCAAAAGGCTAATGAACAGCAACAGGAACAGGAACAAGTTCATAAGAAAATAGTGCCACCGACAACTAGAGAAGTAGAAAAACCATTGCTTAGGGAAATGCAAACACAAACAGACCTACCAGAGGTCAATACAAGCTTGGTTACTTCCACTGGCAGTACTCAGAATGCAGGTTCATCATCAAGCTACAAATCAACTAATGTGACTGAGGTACTATTGGATTCAATTAAAAAGATAACAGACTATAGCTCACAAGCTTATAAGGCAATAGATGACACTATACCAATTTTGAAGGTAATTGCTCCTAACTGTATTATAGACAATAAAGATTCTTTAGAACAACTTGATACCTTGTGTAAATATATCACAGAAAACATTGAGAAAATAAAGGAAGAGACATTGAAGGACAAAGTAGAAATTGAAAAGCAGAGATTCTTTGATGAGCAGATAAAGAAGTGCACTAGAGATTTTGACACACTTCTACCGGAACTGTGTAATTTATTGAAAGAGTACAAAACTCTGTACAAAGACACCTGTAAGACAAACTTTTTGACTATAGATATTGATAAGAAGATGAGCAGGGTATAGGATGAAATCAACAAACTTGCAGATAATTTTGTTAACTCACCTGATACATTATCAGTTTTTGAACAGAAGATAACAAATTTTGAGGAAGAATTACTTAAATTGGAAAGTGAAAAGGAGAGAATAGTGAATAAGGAAAAGCATCTAAGATTAAAACTGAGTCCAAGGTTGGACTATCTAGCATCATTGCAGAAGGAAGTATCTGAGGCACTAATACAGGGAAAAAAAACATTGGCAAAGCATTTTGTAGCGTCCTAAAATTGTGACACTTGCAATTTTGACCGCATTTGGGTCTTCACGATGGCGACGCAACACGCAACCTGAATGGAGACCCTGAAACTTGCTCATGACACCAAAAACTGCATTTTCCCAGCACCCTGGCCTGATCCTCCTTGCACCTTGTTGTCCCGGGAAGTGGGACCAGAGCGCCCAGCGCCCTGGTCCTTCAAGACTAGGGCACCCAGTGCCCTGGTCCCCCAGGACCATGGTGCCCAGCGCCCTGGTCCCTGGCCCTATTTTGGGCCCGGTCTCCTATGGGATTTCGGGCCTTTTTGTTTGCAAATTGGAAAATTAACATTTCCTGGTCGGCCTAAGGTCGGGAAAATCAATCTATCAGCCCTAATTGACAAGTATATAAACTACATTTTCCTCTTTCATTCGACATGATGGAAAAAAGCGTGGAAACTATACTCAAACATTCAAGCATTCAAGCATTCAAGCATTCCTTCAAGCAATTGATCATTCTAAGTCTCCATTCAAGGCTAAGTGTTGCATTCAAGACAAGGATTCAACCATTGAAGAGGAGATCACTTACAACACATTACATGCTACAACATACAACATACAACAAACAACAACATCTATACCTTCGCATATAAGGATACCAACATCCTTACAACAAGGTATTAGTACTTGTTTTACGTTACAAACATTTACATTTACAACATTTCTCATTTCTTGGTTAATTCCAAAACTGGGGTTTGACCTAAAGGCAAACCCCTAATCCCTAACCCCCCAATCATCTTCACTTTTCTGTGTGTAGGTTGCAGGTACGCGGCTGAAATTGAAGATCTGGAATCCTTGTGCAGAGACGAACAGATCCCCCTTCGTTTTGCGGATTTTTCGAAGGATCGTGTGCACGCCGGGCGCCATCGTCCCATCAAATTTTTCTCAAATTTGCAGGACAGCGCTGTATCAACATTTTACTGCTAATTCCAGGTCTGCAGCTTCATCCTATATCCCTATCTCAGTTTATAAGCGAATCTTTATCACTTTCTATGCATTCCTAGTTCAATCTTTCCATCTACATTCTTTACAAAAGAGGGTATCCTTGCTATCACAACCCTTGAAACTCATATAGAATCCAATCTTGCATTGCGTGGGATTGGATCTTGTGGGTTTCAACCCCTCTTTTGAATGTAAAGTCCCTCCTAAGTGAAAACCATCAACCCTAGTGACTCTCCCTTCTCCCTCCTCGGAGTTGGGGAGGGGAGAACGACTAGGGTTCGATTTTTCCGCTTTACATTTTGGTGAACCCGACGTGAACATCCTTTCTGATTATTCATAGTTAGATTTGAAAATTGGATTCCTTGATTACATTTCCATGTTTGATCTTTGGCAAAATTTTAGAGGTTAATTGCATAAAAACCCTAAATTTTCTTTTTAAGTAATTAAACTTGTGAAATGTTTAATTGTTGATGCTTGTTTCAGATCTGCCCTTCTATTACAAATTATCAATTCATATTTGTGCTTTAATTTTGAAAATTAAGTGGTTAAGTGTCAAAACCCTAATTTTTGAAACCCTCTTGATTCAACCTTTGACTGACAATTTCACTGATCAAAACATCTCCAAATCGGCTGTAACTTTGGATTCCGTAATAAAATCACAATATCTTTCATCCCTGAAAATTTGGAAAAAAGTTGCGAGGACCATGTGCACTCCGAGCGCCATCGTCCTCGACATTTTTTCCGAAATTTCGGGAGCGAGATCTTACTGTATTTTCCTGCTAAAATCCAGAATTTTGGCTGATTTTATCAATTTTAACACCTTCAAAATTACAGTCAAAGTTGGTCTAGTGATTGCTTGGATTGAGGCTTCTAATCATTCAAAAATTGTTGAAATTGAAATTTTGTGTCAAAATTGTGTTCTTACTATCCTAAATCTGAAAAGTGTGTTTGCATTCATTCGAAATTTCAGTGATTTATTCAAATTTTTGCAATTTGTGACTTTTGAAATTAGGTGCTTAATTACAACAACTTTGATTTCCGCTTTCAGAATTGAATTTTGCGTGAAATTGAGTCAATTTTTCAAATTTCAAAACTTGCATTGCTTTTGGTATTCCCTCTAAAATCATAAAATTCAAAATTTCAGTTTCCCTCTCTTTTTCAAAATTCAAATTTTGCATTTTTCGACAATCTTGGTAGGGTTCAATTTTGAGATTGCAACTTTAATTTGGCCTATCTACAGATCGTAAAATCACTCAATTTTTTCAGGTTAGCTGTAAAATCATCATAACTTTCATCCCTGCAAATTTCGAAAAAAGTTGCGAGGACCGTGTGCACCCCGAGCGCCACGGTCCTGGACATTTTTTCTGAAATTTCGGGAGATTGTCCTGATTGTATTTAACAGCTTAAATCTAGAAGATTGGCTGGTTTTACTGAAATTTGCTACCTCTAAAATTCAAAATCTTCTCTCTCTCTAGTGCATGAGTTTTACAACAATAAGTCCTACTTACACTATTCCCGTTAGATGAAGCCTAAGAATTAAGTCTTTCCAAGGTTTAATTACTGAGGAGATGGAACCTAATTTGAATGGTCTTTTTAACGAGGACATGGGTAATTCCTCTAATCCTCTTAATGATGAAGAAGCTCTCCATGAGGTTTCTATAGAACAACTTTCAAAATTGGATAACCAATTTGACGATTTTTGACAATGGATGTCTCAAGAATACCCTGATAGTCAAGCTCTTCCTTTAATTGAGGGTCTAAAATGTATGCTTCAAAGTGATAAGAATGGAATTGATATTTTGCATGGTATTGCACACATTGTGGATTCAAATGTGATGCCTATGAAAAGTTGTGCCGAAACCTTAGGTTATACACAACCTCCTACTCAAGACAATCATTCTATTCCTTTGACGACTCCTATTGCTAGTATACCTACTTTTACATCAAACATAATGACTACTTCAACAGAAGACATTCCTCCTATGATCACCAGTCATGGGGGCAATCCCTCTTCTTCAATTAACCCTCTTCCTTCATTCAATCCAACTTCTTCATTCATTCCTTCAATGAGTGTTCCTATTATATCACCACAAATGAACATGACGCAAGGGGGCAACTCATTTAATCATTCCATTCCTCCTTGTAGTGTTCCTCCTGTCCAATCATCTCCTATGACTAACTATCATAGTGTCCCACCACCTTACTCTCTACCTTCTTTCAATAACATAACACCTCCATCACAATCTAACACATCTAATATGAACTCTTCGACTGAAGCAACCATTAACAATCTTGCACAAACTATCTCTTCTTTACAGCAACAAATTGCCTCTATGAATCAATCTAAGTTTAGTGTGCCCACATTTGTTGTTGCAAGTCCACTTTCTCTTGACATTGTTCGAGCTATTCCCCCTAAACATGTTGAAATTCCGCATTTGGAGCTTTATAATGGTAAGGGTGATCCTCTAACACATGTTAAGACCTTTCAAACAATATGTACTGATTTTGCTTATGATCAAAGGTTGCTTGCAAAATTGTTTACTAGAACATTAAGAGACAAAGCCCTACAATGGTATTGCTCATTGCCTTCCTATTCTATTACTTCTTTCGAACAACTTGAAAATGCTTTCATTCAACAATTTCAAAACAATATAAGTCCTAAAGTTACTTTGATTGATTTAATGCATTGTAAACAAGGTGTTAAAGAAAAAGTGACTGATTTCATTGGTAGATATAAGCATTTGTATGCTCAAATTTCTTTTCCAGTGCCTGACAATGATATTCAAAGAATCTTTATTTCTAATTTACAAAAAGACATTAGAGAAAAACTCCTGTTTTCTGAGTTTACTTCTTTCCAACAGTTGTGCGCAACTCTTCACAATTATCAACTGACTGTGAGTCAAATGGAACAATCATATCCTATGACTTTGAGTGATAAGGGTGATAGTAGTCAACAACCATTTGGGAAGTTTAAACCGAACAAAGAGTCCATTAAATTCAATGAAAACATCATCAACAACAATGTGAATGCAGCATCAGGTGTGTCTCCTATTTCTAAGTTTTTCAAGAAAGAAAGAAAGTTTACTCCTTTGAATGAATCATTGCATAGTATTATGAATAAGTTATTGGAACAAAATGTGCTTACTCTTCCTCCTATAAGGCAAATTGATCCTGCAAAGATTAATTCACCCTATTTTGATAACAAATCTTTTTGTCAATTTCATCGTCAACCTAGGCATGATACTGAAAAATGTTTTTCTTTAAAGGGGAAAATTCAAGATTTGATTGATAATAATACTATCTCTATTTCTGGTGTGAATGATAAAGGCAATACATCTGTAGCTCCTCCTAACCAAAATCTTCAGATTTTTACTAATCCATTGCCTTCTCATACCTCTAATGTGATTGATACTACTGATTCCTCTGTCTCACCTGATGATCTTGTGTCTATGACTCCGAATGTGATTAACTTTGTAGAGCAACAGAAAATCCCTAAAGAACCTTCCATCACATTTGATTCTAGTGAAACTATCAGGGCATCTGATGGTCCTTTATATATAGTTGCAAAAGTCAAGAACACACCTTGCCGTGGAGTGCTTATTGATCCTTCTTGTATGGTTAATGTCATTACTGAAGAATTTCTTTTTACTTTGCAATTGAATCAAGTGATCTACGATAAAACAGATGTGGTTGTGAAACTATTTGATGCATTTTCTTCTCCTGCAATTGGTTCTATTACATTACCTATTGAAGTTGTTACTGTCAATCATAGTCTCTTTAAACCAGCTGAAAGAACTTCTAGCGTTCCTCTTGATTACTTTTGGCCTAAACAATTCCAATCTCTTCCTCCGCAAAGTGATCATCTTTTCAAATCTTATCAAAAGTGGAAAACAGATATGATCCTATCTCTAAGTGAACCTAGAACACCCAAACTTGACATTCCTATCATTCTTGAGAAGGAAGTTCTTCCTTTGAAAGATAAAACTAATGTCTTTCCTCAAGAAGATTCCCAACCCATCCCTATGGATGTGACTATGCCTATGATTAATAAACTTCCTAAAAGTAGACCTATCCCTCCTCGTCATGATGGACTGGGTCTCCTTCCAAAACCAAATATTCCTCCTTTATATGGAGCAGTTCCTCCTCCTTCCTCTTATGGAGAGAAGAGACCTTCCTCTTCTCCTATTGTTCAGCCTAAGAGACCACAACCTAAACACCCAAGTGATAAGGATGAGAACATTCCTCCTCCTCAATCTTCTCAACTTCCTACTAAGACTAGATGAAATTGTTCTGCACGTGAACGCCGGTGAAAGCGTCGTCTTAGAGCTCAAACTTTGCAATCCCCAAAAACACCTTCAACAAGCATTATTCCATTTTCTCCTCAGCTGACGATTGAGCTGAAATCTCCTAAACATAAGATGCATGATGGTCTTGATCCTGTGCGAGTTAAAGATCCTATTTTTATAAATCTTGATGATGATATAGATGAAAATGTTATTCATGATGAAAATGCTACTTCTCCTATTCATTCTGATAGTGAATATGAACTTGTTGATATTAATAACCATTTATTTAATGAATTTTCTAAAGCACTTATCCTAGCTCCTAGACAAGAACACCGCGGCTTGGGATATGAACATAGCCCTTGTTTGGATCTTGTGATAGCTCCATCTGCTGTGTTGGATGTTCCTCCTGTAGCGTGTTCCCTGCCTTCCCGAAACATTGATCAGCAAGATCAGGGGGTAGATGACATGCTAGAATAGTTTCATTAGCATAGCAGATTCTCTCCTCCTCTCTTTCGTTACTTCTTCTATGTGTTATTCTCATTCTTCTATTTGTTGTCCTTAGTGTTGTCTACTTGAGGACGATGCAAAGCATTGAAATCTCTCGATCTCTCTCATGTTGACTCAAAAGACACATGTGTTCCCTTCTTCTAGGTGACCTTCCTTGATTGGGGAATGAAGAACAATTATGCATACATACATATGATATACATGAATTATCATATAGCATACTAACCCCGAGGAAAGCGAAGTCACCTCATGCTTTGTGTTTTGTGTCTATTATCCTTGGGCTTATCTCACACTTGGGGGCTAAATCCCTGTGATAACGTGCTCCTTTCCCTTTTTCATTTTCTTATATGTATCACTACCTTAAAGCAATCACCCCTGGTGAGGTGTGTGCGATCGCTTTAATGTAGGGGGGCATACATCCCGTTCATATCTTTTCAAGATACTTGAAAATTTCTTGACAAATTTAGCTTTGCCTTGAAAATTTTTGATATCTTTCTTGCATGACTCATAGTGAGGGAACCTTGCTACTGATAGTCATGGTTCTCCCTCGTGATTTTCCCTTTTACTTTGTCAATCAAAGTTGTAAGATCCTTAGTCCACTGGGGGCTTGGTGTATCTTGCCTCCTTGACGTGGTGAAAGTTTTTCAATGTTGTTTCCTTGTACTTTACCGGAAGTATGAGCGTACGCTTATACTCCCGCTAAAGTGGGGGCTAAATGTAGCGTCCTAAAATTGTGACACTTGCAATTTCAACCGCATTTGGGTCTTCACAATGGCAATGCAACACGCAACCTGAATGGAGACCCCGAAACTTGCTCATGACACCAAAAACTGCATTTTTCCAGCACCTTGGCCTGATCCTCCTTGCACCCTGCTGTCCCGAGAGGTGGGACCAGAGTGCCCAGCGCCCTAGTCCTTCAGGACTAGGGTGCCCAGCGCCCTAGTCCCCTAGGACCATGGCGCCCAGTGCCCTGGTCCCTGGCCCTATTTTGGGCCCGGTCTCCTATGGGACTTCGGGCCTTTTTGTTTGCAAATTGGAAAATTAACATTTCCTGGTCGGCCTAAGGTCAGGAAAATCAGTCTATCAGCCCTAATTGACAATTATATAAACTACATTTTCCTCTTTCATTCGACATGATGGAAAAAAGCGTGGAAACTATACTCAAACATTCAAGCATTCAAGCATTCAAGCATTCCTTCAAGCAATTGATCATTCTAAGTCTCCATTCAAGGCTAGGTGTTGCATTCAAGACAAGGATTCAACCATTGAAGAGGAGATCACTTACAACACATTACATGCTATGACATACAACATACAACAAACAACAACATCTATACCTTCGCATATAAGGATACAAACATCCTTACAACAAGGTATTAGTACTTGTTTTACATTACAGACATTTACATTTACAACATTTCTCATTTCTTGGTTAATTCCAAAACTGGGGTTTGACCTAAACGCAAACCCCTAATCCCTAACCCCCCAATCATCTTCGCTTTTCTATGTGTAGGTTGCAGGTACGCGGCTGAAATTGAAGATCTGGAATCCTTGTGCAGAGACGAACAAATCCCCCTTTGTTTCGTAGATTTTTCGGAGGACCGTGTGCACGCCGGGCGCCATCGTCCCATCAACTTTTGCTCAAATTTGCAGGACAGTGCCGTATCGACATTTTATTGCTAATTCCAGGTCCACAGCTTCATCCTATATCCCTATCTTAGTTTATAAGTGAATCTTTATCACTTTCTATGCATTCCTAGTTCAATCTTTCCATCTACATTCTTTACAAAAGAGGGTATCCTTGCTATCACAACCCTTGAAACTCATATAGAATCCAATCTTGCATTGCGTGGGATTGGATCTTGTCGGTTTCAACCCCTCTTTTGAATGTAAAGTCCCTCCTAAGTGAAAACCATCAACCCTAGTGACTCTCCCTTCTCCCTCCTTGGAGTTGGGGAGGGGAGAACGACTAGGGTTCGATTTTTCCGCTTTACACATTTGTAGCATCTCACCGGTATAGTTAAAAGAATAGAGACAACAATAAGAGTTAGTAAAAAATTTATGGAGAGTATAAACTTGATTTTGGTGGATCTATTTCAAATTGTAACTACCCAGTTACAAGGTTGAAACTACAAACTTTACTGACATCTTGACAACCTTTGTCATTGATGCCAAAGGGGGAGTAATGGGATGAGAAAATTCAACATCACAAGAATCATATGCTCAGGGGGAGCACACACATTTTTGGTAACATTTTTGGAATACACTTTTGAAATCTCTCATGAGTGTCGCCATCAATGCCAAAGGGGGATATTGTTGGCATATGCACACTTCAATGAGACATTGTATGTGATTGAAGGTTTTGTCATTGATGGCAACCTTACAATCCTATGGCACCGGCAAGGCATTATACCAACAAGGCATTACATTGGCAAGTTAGTGCACCAACATCAGCAAATCACACTCTACACCGGCACTCAAGACACTGACATCGGCACAGAGAAAGGAAGTATACTGGCACAGAGGCCGACAAGATTTTGTTATATTATATTTTGTTTACTATTGTAAAAACTTTTTAAGTCAACTTGGCATGTTGTAAAATGACTCTTATATATAAAACAGATCATTATAGACATTTTGTAATGTGGTAAGGAAGTGAAGAAAGTGATGTATGTGAAATATTAAGGTAGACCTATTATGCAAAATATAGGTTAAAGGGTTTATGTAAGAAGCAAAGTAGCAACCTGTACTGGATTAGGCATTATAGATGCTATTGTAAAGCAGTACAAGATATTGGATTTTTATAATCCACCTTGTAAGTCAGTGAGACTTCCCATTGAGCAGTGAGCTCTAGGCAGTTGGCCTTCCTGCATGTGCAAGCCCCTCTTGTAAGTAATATTCTCTTATTAGCCAGTAAGTGGATATTGTGGGTCACAAATCCCACCGAGGTTTTTCCCACACTAGGTTTCCTCGTTAAATCCTTGTGTCATGGCGTGCTTTTCATGTGGATGTTTTTAATTTTGTTTATTGCATTACTTCTTGCATACCGATACACTGCTATAATATGTTCTTCATGTTTTAATATAAGAAATTTTGTACACTAGTTAGATACTGATTCACCCCCCCCCCCTCAGTATATGTGGGAATCCTAATAGAAATGAATGCGTGACAATACCTGCGTGATTGTGTGACTCTGACAGAGCCAACATGTGAACATAATAGTGCAAATGCGTGATTGTGATAGATCAAATGCGTGACACCAACAGATTGATTGCGTAATCTAAATAGGACGATTTCATGATAGGATGGCAAATAACACAAAAAAAATAAAAAATAAAACTAAACCCGATCAAAAACCTGCAAAACCAATTGTGAGGCCCTAGATAAATCTCTTACCATCCATTCAATATTAATTAGATCACATTTAACTTTATATGAGAGAACTAAGTTGTTATATCTATCAAAGGTTGGTTGATCTTCCCAATCTTGTATCTACCTTTCTGCTTGGAGAACCTTTTGATAGTGTTTGGCCTATCTTCTTTGTTCCTTTGTCCTTCTAGCACCTGAAATCCTAAATTGTACCTTTCATGCCATAAACTGTTATAATAAAATCATGCAATATAAATAATCCATTTCCAGATTTACTCAATTTTAGACAGAATTAAACAGATCAGAAAACATAAAGGATAAGAGAATAGAAACAATCAAACAACAATTTTCCCTACAAATGCATGATAATTATAGAGTGATTGCATAAAAAAGAAATGTCGATTGTGTGACGATGTAAGGGAGATTGTGTGATGGGTTCTGCATGAATGCATAACCCTGTCTAGTCGGTTACGTGGCCCTGTCTATGCGATTGCGTGATGATGTAAGTTCGATTGCGTGACGAAGAGGTCTATCTTGAAATCTATGCAAAACCTACAAAAAAGGAAAAAATTTGTACAATCTGCAAAAACAACACAGAAAACTGAGAAGGTTAATTAGCGGTTATTTCATGTTGGGTTCACCAAAATGTAGCATGCTCAAATACCCCTTTGCTAAATAGGAAATAAGGATGATCACGAATCCTTAACTATCTAAGCAATTCAAACATAAAACCAATGAAATAGATGCAAAATGCAATTAAATTAAGCAATATGAAACTCCCTATTATGCATCATAGCTTCCATTGTTCTTCTTCTCTCTGTCATATGATGGCTCTCAGATATTGCACTAGCAACCTGCAATTGACACAAAGATTCAAAGTTCATGATCTAGAGGAATTGTGAGGATTGAATGCTCAATTTATATATTTTTGGATGAGTTTGATTGAAAGGTGGAACAGATTGATCAAGAGGTGGAACTCAGGTGAGCTCACATGCTGATTGATAGTTGAACTACTGACTTGGAGGTGAAACAGAATAGATTGAATAGATTAATTGAGTCAACTGATTGAGAAAAAGCTAACTGAAAGAAGAAAAAGAATGATTGGAGGAAATAAAGAAGATGACAAAGAGAACTAGATGATGGAAATAGAGATAAATGATTTAATTAATTAATTGATTAAATTAATTAATTTAGCATGTGTTTGCACTTTGACTTAGATTTTCAATTTAATCTTTGCATGATATTTATTCAAATAATTGAATTCATTTAATTTAATTTAGTGTTTGAATATATTTAGAATTTTGACTTTGATTTTCAATTTGATTTTTGAAATCATGCATATGTGACTAGAAGAATTAACTAGTTAATTAAATAATTTAAAGAAACCATTTAATTAAGCTAGAAATGATTAAATTAATTAATTTAGCATGTGCTTGCGCTTTGACTTAGATTTTCAATTTAATCTTTGCATGATATTTATTCAAATAATTGAATTCATTTAATTCAATTTAGTGTTTGAATATATTTAGAATTTTGACTTTGATTTTCTATTTGATTTTTGATATCATGCACATGTGACTAGAAGAATTAATTAGTTAATTAAATAATTGAAATAAACTATTTAATTATGCTAGAAATGGACTTTAATTAAATAATAAAGATTATTTAATTTAAAGGATTAAATTACAATTAATTGAATAATAAATATTTAGAAAAAGGTTAAATAATTAGTTGATTAGAGAGATAGAAATTGAATAATTAGTAATTTATTTAAATAATAAAGATTATTTAAATTGGGGAATGAATCAGAATTAATTAAATAATTAATATTTAATTAATATTTAGAAAATAATTAAAATGATTAAATAATGATAGAATAGGAAATAGAATAATTAGTAAGATGATGAGGAAATATGAAACTGGAAGAATAAGCTTAATTAACTTAATGAAATAATTAAAAAATTATTTAATCAATTAGAGGAATAATTAGTACATGATCAATGAGACATTTTTAGGTTTCTGCGGTTGTCATTCCTTGGAATCTACTAAAAAGTTATTTGTATAAAGTATTTCTTGATATCATCAACCATCTTTTTATAAGGCATTATTTTGTCATCCTTTGTTTGGTAATCATCGTTGATTTGATTTATGACGAGCTGAGAGTCTCCAAAGACTTGAAGTTGTGTAATATTCCATTCTATAATCATTTTGATACCTGTAACCAAATCTTAATATTCTTTTGCATTGTTGGTGCATGGAAAGCTTAATTTGAATTTTTTTGGAATTGTATGACCTTGTGGCATGATGAATAGAATACCTACTCCTAATCCATATTGTGTATATGAACCATCAAAGTATAATTACCATGTTTTTGTGGTAACTATTAGGATATCAACATCAGGAAACTCAATCTGTAAAGGACAATCATCTTGAAGTGGTGCCTCTGCTAGTTGGTCTGCAATGAATTGCCCCTTGATAGATTTTCTGTCAATATACTCAATATCATACTCACTTAGAATCATGATATATTT
Source organism: Cryptomeria japonica (assembly GCF_030272615.1). Taxonomy (NCBI): domain Eukaryota; kingdom Viridiplantae; phylum Streptophyta; class Pinopsida; order Cupressales; family Cupressaceae; genus Cryptomeria; species Cryptomeria japonica. Next base: position 648,177,423 of record NC_081415.1, read on the forward strand.
TGCTAGTTTTCATGTTAATGCTACCTTGCTAAGAAAATACTTCAATGGATCGATTTTAGCAATCAACTTGATGGAGTGAGATAGCAGATAGTGTGTTAATTTTTGAGAAGCAAAAACTACCACCAAACATGATTTTTTTGTTGGTGAATAGTTGATCTTATATCCTACTAATGTTCTGTTGATGTAGTAGATAGCTTGTTCTTTTCCTTCATTATCCTGTTGTGCAAACAAAACTCCTAATGATACTTCAGTGGTCGATACATAGAGTAACAATGGCTTTCCTATAATTGGCAACATTAGGATGGGTGGTTGTATGAGATAGGATTTTATCTTATTGAATGTGTCCTCACATTGATGGTCCCGCCTGAAATGAACATTCTTATGCAATAGATGAGTAAATGGTTGGCATTTATCTACTAGTTGAGCAACAAATCTTTTGATTGACTGTAGTCTTCCTTGAAGTGATCTTAGTTGACTAATATTATGGGGAGATGCCATTTCCATGATTACTTTGACCTTAGCTGGATCTACTTCAATACCTCTAGCTAAAACAATGTATCCCAATAGCTTGCCTGAAGTAACACCAAAGGCACATTTCTTGGGATTGAGTTGTAGCTTATACTATTCTAACCTGTCAAAGATCTTTTCGAGTATTCCTATATGGTCTTCTCTATAGTATGATTTGGCCAATATGTCATCCACATAATCTTCCATGAATGTATGTATCATGTCATGGAATATCATTGTCTTAGCTCTATGATATGTAGAACTTGCATTCTTTAGTCCAAAAGGCATGACGTTCTAGCATAAAGTACCCCATGGACATGTGAAAGCTATCTTTTCTTGATCTTCAAGTGCTATTTTAAACTAATTGTATCCGAACAAACCATCCATTAGGGAAAACATGGAGTGTGCAGTAGTTAAATCTACAATGATGTCAATGTTAGGCAAAGGAAAGTTATCTTTTGGAAATGCATTATTAAGATCTCTGAAGTCTATGCATATTCAAATACTTTTATTCAGTTTGGAAACATGAATGATGTTGGATACCCATTGAGGATAAGTTATAGGTCTAATGAATCTGACATCCAATAGTTTATTTAGTTCTGCTTTGACTAGAAGAGTAATATGTCGATGCATTTTCCTTAATTTCCATTTAACTGGTTTGGCTCCTGGACTGACATTTAAGTGATGCATAATTAGCTCTGGATCCAACCCTGACATGTTTGTATATGACTAGGCAAAATTGATTTTTTGTCATTTGAAGAATTCCATATATTGTTGCATTTCTTGCTTTGATAGAGAAGGTGCTGGATGTAGGATCTTTGGTTGCTCTGTTGTCCCAATGTTAACTTCCTCTATTGGTTCGATCAAAATGGATGACTTTTCTTGATAGTGCACAGGTAGAGTGTCAAATCTCCCATCTTCCAGTGCCTCAAGGAGGTTTTCACCATTAGATGCATCCTTTCTTTTTACTTTTTCTTGATCTAATGTTGCCAAGAAATGGTTTTCAGCATTAGACCTGATATTGGTTTCTTTATTTTCACTTTTGCGACTAGGAGATTTGGCACCCACTTGAATAGAAGATACGTTGTTGAAATTCTTGGTGAAAGTTGTTGCAGGTTCGATTGCATTAAGATATGCATATATGGCTTTTTCATTAGGAAAGGTTTCAATGGTAGTATGTCTTTCATTTTCCCAATCAATAAGTTCAGGGTGGATTAGAGGTAGGGGGTCATTAGGTTGAGATGTTTCGAGGGTATCAAGGGTCATAATATATATGTCAAAATTTTTGATATGCATGTCAATGTCTAGAATGGCACTCTCATCAGAATGACCTCGCACAAGGAGCTCCTGATCATCCTTGATTAAGTCCAAGTCAGCCAGATGTGATTCTAATTCAAGTGAGCTAGTTCCTAACATTTTCCCTGCATACATGTGAACTACATCAACTCCTACATCTTTTTCAAAGGAATTTTCTTCAGCTGATTCTTCAGAGTGATAGGAATCCCATTTCCATTCATTAGAATTTGTCTCACTTTCAGCTTGCAATCTACATATTTGTTCATATAGTATTTGATTTGTTTCTTCTTCTTTTCTTGCCATATCTTTTCTTCATTCATATTCAACCTCTTTTGGACTAAGATTGAGTTTTGTCAACCTTGCTATGAGTTCTCCTTGAGTAATACTAGGTTTGCTCTTGCTTTGATTGAGAGTTAATGCTGCCTGGGAGGTGCTTTTAGTTTGTTTTTCCTATTGATTTGAGGCTTGCTTCTTTTTCCATTTCAAGTTTACTTGTGCTTATTGCTTGGATGATGCTTCTTCTCTTTCAATTCCAAGTTGTCCTTGTCTATTTTTATATTCTTCTTATTGTTGGCTAAAAGATGTGTCTTCTGGTAGAGTAACTTGACCATACCCTAATTCTGCTTTGTCTGTAGCCTACTGAGTGTAAGGTTGGATAGGTTCTGAGATACCTTCTTTTCTTTTTCCTATAGGGCCAGTTCCAGTGTATCCCATTTTTCTAAGAATGTTACATCCTTTTCCATACTCTTTTGTGGGTATGCAGACATTGTTGATCTTTTGTTGGACTTTTTCATCTTTGTATAGCCACTGTAGTACGTCTTTGTCTTTTGTTTCCTCTGATACGGTCCCATCACTAACAAATACTCCATCAAATATCAGAAGATGTTTCACAATTGGTTGTTGTTTAGAGTTTGATGGTTTTCCATAGGACTTAGGAGAGAGTGGTAGTTGTGATATTGAATATTCTCCATTCCCTCGATCTCTTAGCTACATTTGTTTTTCCATACTTGACAAAATTGAGGCAAATGATTTTTCTTTGGATTGTGTGTTCGAAGATGATGCTTCCCTATTATGACAAACAATGACTTCTTGAAATGGTTTGAGATTTCTACAGTACTAAAATGGATTTGAATATGCTGAGATTGAGATTTCCTGCCCATTGTAGGGAAACTTTAGGCACTAATGATATGTGGATGGAACATCTTGTATGTCATTTATCCAAGGTCTTCCCAAGTGTTGGTATTATGGATATGTTGCATTGGTTTTGTCATTGATGTCAACACTTATCAACACTTATCCTTCTGGAGATCTTTGGTTATGTTCATTGGCAAGTTCAGTGACTTATGCATAGTCATCGGTATTTGGTTCATCGGTTGGTTATATTATTCACCGGCACTAAGGATGAATTGTTATCATCTGGAGATCACTTGGTTATGTTGAAGACATGGTTTGAACACTTCATTTTGATGATTTGGTTATTGGTCTAATCAGGTTGACATATTTGTAGTTATCAGAAAATTGGTCTAGGTTATGGATCCACATGCGCTATCTATTCCAAATCAGCACGACACATTATGGAGATGGTTTAATCAATTAGTATTGTTGTTGAGCCGACATGATGCATCACATCTTGACTTGTTGTAATTGATTTTATTGTAATATTCTTAGTGAGCCGACCTACACATTTTGTCTTAGGTTTTGGTATATATGTAAGATCTCATTTGTGAGATAATGTAATAGGTAGAAGGAAGATAACGATATATGGTTATAGTATTGTAACATGGAATGTGCAAACACCGAAGATCATATGAACATATCATAGTGAAGGATATAATCAGAGCTTAACTAGTACTGAATCCAGCATTGGAGATGCTACTTTGAGCAGCACATTATCATTGGATTTATTCATCCAATTGTAGTCAGTGAGACTCCCATTCTTGTGACTGAGCAATGAGCTCTAGGCAGCTGGCCTTTCTGCATGTGCAGACCCCATTTCTACACACATACTATCTGTAGTAGTATCATCTTATTGTGGGTAATTTTTCCCACCATTTTTTTCCCCTTACAGGGTTTCCACTTACAAATCTCTTTGTTATGTGTTGTGGATGTTGTTTCTCTTTCTGTTTCATGCATTAAGTTTCATCGGTATTGATATTGACCATTAATCTGCTTACCGACATTAAGTTTGGTTTACCGATATTAAGTAACAAGTTTGATTAAGTTATATTTAATTAATAGACAACTGATTCACTCCCCCCCTCTCAGTTGCCTTTGGGTCCTAACAATTGGTATCAGAGTTAAGTCCTCTTTTTGCAGAAGTTTAACTTGAGGAGATTCTATGGCAACTAACTATTTCAGGAATGATAGTCTGAAACTTGATGGAACTAACTATGGTATATGGAAGATCATAATGGAGACACATCTAAATTGCATTGGAAGAGACATATGGGATGTTACACAAAATGGCTATGTTGGTCCTACATAGAGTCAACCTAATCCACCTACAATAGCTAAGGATAAGGAGAATGATTGCGGAGCAAGAAAAGCACTTTTGAGTGCCTTGTCAGATCAGTAAATTATGGGATTATCAAACTGATCTACTTCTAATGTTATTTGGGATAAATTGGAGACATTGAATGAGGGTGATTCTACTGTCAAAATTGCAAAACTAGAATGCTTCCGAGTCATGTATGAAAATTTGAAAATGGAAGAAGATGAAATAATTTTTGCATTTATGGAAAGGGTTAATGAAATTATTTTGGGAATACAATGTTGTCAAGGTTCCTTAAGTGAAGATGAAATTGTTTCTAAAGCTTTAAGAGAATTGCCACCGGCATACAAAATGAAAGTAACTACTATTAATGAGTTAAGAACCATGCTTAATACATTAGTATTTAGAGATACCTTGGTTGGAAAACTTTTAGCATTTGAGCTTGAGGAATTTGGTCCTGTTGCAACAATTAAGATAGATTTAGCTTTCAAAGCATCATCATCTACAACATCTTCATCATTAGCCAATAAATCTGATTGGAAATCACTCTATGCAAGAGAATTTGAAGACATCATGAAGGAAAATGAAGAACTAGAAGAACTTGAAGCACTATTTGCAAGGAAAATGCCTAAAGGTCCTATTGGAAGTAAGTATTAAGGTAAAGAACCTTTTAAATGTTTTAACTGCAATAAAATTGGTCACATGGCATCTAGATGTCCTGATAGACATGCAAGATTGAGAGAAGAAGCTAAAAGAACATATAAGCCTAACCTTGAATATCAGAGATTCATATTTAAGAAGAATAGAGACAAATCATGTTACTATGCTAATGAAGGAGTTACCGATGATTCTAAGGAAGAACCAGGAGACAATGGATGGGATTTTGTTGCAATAACAGAAAATCAATTGGCACCTATTGTTTCAATGGTAGAGCAGGCCCTGACCGCTAAAATTGAAGAAAAGGATGAATGTATTATAGATTTTGGATGTTCACATCATATGACTTGTGATAAAAGTAAATTCTTATCTTTTCAGGAATACAATGGAGGTCTAGTGAGATTTGGAGATGAAAAAGCTTGTCTGATTAGTGGTAAAGGCACCATATCTTTTGATGGTAATCAAAATACTGACAATGTTTATTATGTTGAAGGTTTGAAGCATAATCTATTTGTTTGTATTTTGGATATGTTGATATGGTTTTGTCATTGATGTCAACACCTGTCATCACTTGTCAACACTTATCAGCACTTGGAGATATTTGGTTATGTTCACCGGCAAGACAAAGACTTATGAACAGTCACCAATATTTGGTTCACCAGCAGATTATATTGTTCACCGATACTTGGAATGACTTGGAGACTACTTGGTTATAACGAAGACATTATTTGATCACTTGGTTTTGGTGATTTAGTTATTTGTTTGTTCGGGTTTGCATATTTGCTGTTATCGACAAATTGGTCCAGGATAAGAACCGACAAGCATATCTATTCCAGATCAGCATGACATGTTATGGAGATGATTTATTATTATTGTAAATGCATTGAGCCAACATCATGCATCAGATATTGATATATTTGTAATTGATTTTATTGTAATATCTTTTAGTGAGCCGACCTATTCAATTGGTCTTAGGTTATGGTATAAATGTAAGATCTCATTTGTGAGATTGATATGCAATTGGGAAAAAGAATTGCAATAAGGTAATGCGAAAATAAGCAAAGCTATACATGCATACATCATTTCAAGGTTGAAGGAAGGTTTTGTGAAGGCAATCAAAACTAAACTAGTACTGAATCCAACATATGAAGATGCTATTTATGTAGTACATTATCATTGAATTTACTCATCCAATTGTAGTCAGTGTGACTCTCATTTTGTGATTGAGCAGTGAGCTCTAGGGAGCTGGCCTTTCTACATGTGCAGAATCTATATTGTACACACATACTATCTGTAGTAGTATCATTTGATTGTGGGTAAGGCTTCCCACTATGGTTTTTCCCCTTATAGGGTTTCCACATACAAATATTTGTGTTATGTGTTGTGGATGTTATTGTCTTTTTGTTTCATGCATTAATCTTTGCCGGTACTGCAATTAATTGATAAAACTGTCTACCAGCATAAAGTTTGGTTTACCGGTATTAAGAATTAAGTTTTGGTAAGTTAATTTTGGTTAAATTTATTGGGCAACTGATTCACCCCCCCCCTCTTAGTTGTCTCCTGGACCTAACAATTGGTATCAGAGCCTGGTCCTCTATTTGTAGAAGTTTAATAGCTTGAGGAGATCCAATGTCTTCTAACTATTTTAGGAAGGACAGTCTGAAACTTGATGGAACTAACTATGGCATATGGAAGATCAGGATGGAGACACATTTGAATTTCATTAGAAAGGACATATGGGATGTTACAAAGAATGGCTCTACGGCTCCTACTCAAGGTCAACCTAATCCACCTACCTTGGCTAAAGATGAACAAAATGATTGCAAAGCAAGAGAAGCACTTTTGAGTGTATTGTCAGATCAACAAGTCATAGGATTGTCAAATAGATCTACTGCTAAAGCTATTTGGGAAAAATTAGAAACATTGAATGAAGGAGATTCCACAATCAAAATTGCAAAATTTGAATGCTTCCAGGTTAGGTATGAAAGTTTGAAAATGGAAGAAGAAGAAGAAAGAATTTATGCTTTTATGGAAAGAGTAAATGAAATTGTTTTGGATATACAATGTTGTGGAGGAACCTTAAGTGAAGATGAGATTGTTTCTAAAGTTTTAAGAGCTTTGCCACCGGCATATAAAATGAAAGTTACTGCTATAAATGAATTGAGAACAATGACTAATGCATCAATATCTATAGACACTTTGGTTGGAAAACTTTTAGCTTTTGAACTTGAGGAATTTGGTCTTGTTACTACTATTAAGATAGATCTAGCTTTCAAGGCATCATCATCATCTGTAGCATCATCATCATCATATGATAAATCTGATTGGAAAGCCTTTTAAGCAAGAGAACTTGAAGAAAGCAGGAGAGAAAATGAAGACCTTGAAGAACTTGAAGTACTATTTGCAAGGAAAATGCCTAAAGGTCCAATTGGAAGTAAGTATGTAGGTAAAGCGCCCTTTAAATGTTTTAAATGTAATAAGATTGGTCATATGGCTTCAAGATGTCCTGATAGATATGAAAGATTAAGAGAAGAAGATAAAAGAACATATAAGCCTAACCCTGACTATCAGAAATACAAGTTTAAGAAGAATAGAGAATCTTGTTATTATGTTGATGAAGGAGTTACTGATGATTCTAATGAGGATCCCACAGACAATGGATGAGCTTTTGTTGCTATAATAGAAGATCAACCAACACCTACTATTCAACCGGTAGAGCAGACCCTGGCAACTAAAGTTGAAGATAAGGATGAATGGATTATCGATTCAGGATGTTCACATCACATGACTAGTGATAAGAGTAAATTTTTAACCTTTCAGGAATACAATGGAGGTCTAGTAAGATTTGGAGATGATAAATCTTGTTTGATCAAAGGAAAAGGTACTATATCTTTTGATGGTAAGCACAATACTAATAATGTTTACTATGTTGAAGGTTTGAAGCATAATCTTTTGAGTGTTGGTCAATTAGTTGAGAAAGGATTTTAGTTACAATTCAAGAAAGGTAAATGCAAAATCTTAAAGAGAACTAGTTTGGAAATTGCAACTGGTAATCAGACTAGAGGTAATATCTTTCATTTAAACAACAATGAGAAAGCATGTTTGATTGCACATATTGATGAAATTTGGCTATGGCATAAGAGACTTTGTCATGTAAACTTTGATTGCATTGTGAAAATCAGTACTACTAAGACGGTAAGAGATTTACCTAAGACTGTTAAACCTCACAATCCGGTATGTAAGGAATGTCAATTTGTAAAGCAAGTTAGAGAAACTTTCAAGAGTATTCCAGAAAAGTCTAACTATGTTCTTGACTTAATTCATACTGATTTATGTGGTCCAGCAAGAACTAGAAGTATACAAGGAGTTAGGTATTTTATGCTAATCATTGATGACTATTTTAGAATGTGTTGGGTTACTTTTCTCAGGGAGAAATCTAAAGCATTTGGGAAATTCAAACTATTCAAGGTGATGGTAGAAAATGAAAACAACAAGAAAATCAAATGTTTGAAATTAGATCAAGGAGGTGAATTCACATCTAAGGAATTTAATACATTCTGTGAAGTGAATGGGATTAGAAGACAAATATCAGCACCCCGGACACCCCAGCAGAATGGAGTTATGGAAAGGAAAAACATAACTATCTTGGATGTAGCCAAAAGTATGATATCAGAAGCAAATCTACCTCATATATACTAGAGAGAAGCGGTCAATACAATAGTTTATACATTCAACAGAGTTCACATCAGAGGTGAAACCAGTAAGACCCCACATGAACTATGGTTTGGTAATACTCCTACTCTTAAATATTTCAGAATATTTGGAAGTAAATGCTATATTAGAAGAGATGAGTATATTGGAAAATTCGATCTTAGAAGTGATGAAGGAATATTTCTTGGTTATTTATCTAAGAGAAAGGCATATAGATGTTTTAACAAGAGATTGTAGAAAATTGTTGAGAGTGCAAATGTGAAGATTGATGAATAGTTTAGAGGAAATTCAAGGTACACAGACTCTAAATTGGCAATAGAGATAATCACAAATGAACCTACTATGAATACACTAGTACATAATTGTGATCCAGTTACACCGGCATCATGGAGATTCAATTGTCACTGAAGAACAACAACAAGTAAAAACACCCCAGTATGTAAGATTGAATCATTCTGAAAATTAATTAGATAATTGGAAAAAAATTTCAAAGAGTTATGACTAGAGGAAGATTGGAAAATGAAGAGGTATGTCTTATTTCTCAAATTGAACCTACATCAATTAATGAGGCATGTGAAGATAAATATTGGATTAAAGCCATGGAAGATGATTTGGAACATATTAAAAGGAATAACACTTGGTTGTTAGTTCCCCGACCTAAAGAGAAAAATGTAATTGGAACTAAACGGGTTTTCAGAAATAAACTTAATAAAGATGGTAAAGTAATCAGAAACAAAGCAAGATGTAAGGGATATTCACAGAAAGAAGGAATTTATTACAATGAAACCTTTGCACTGGTAGCTAGAATTGACGCAATCAGACTTTTATTGGCTTTTGTAGCACACAAGAACTATAAAGTATATCAAATGGATGTTAAATGTGCATTTCTGAATGGAGATCTTGAAGAAGAAGTTTATATTGAATAGCCTGATGGATTTTCTTTGATAGATAACAAAGACATGGTTTGCAGGTTAAGGAAAGCTTTATATGGATTGAAACAATCTCCTAGAGCTTGGTATGCTAGATTGGACAAATATCTTTTGAAGCTTGGTTACACTAAAGGTACTGCTGACATCAATCTATACTATAAAGTGACTAATGATGACATCTTGGTTATTGAAGTCTTTGTTGATGATATAATCTTTGGAGGAGAACATGGTTTGTGTAAAGACTTTTCTAACAAAATGCAGCAAGAATTTGAAATGTCTATGATTGGAAAGATAAAACTCTTTTCAGGATTGCAGATTTCACAGAATGATAAAGGTATATTCCTTTGTCAATCTAAGTACATGAAGGAATTACTAAAGAAATTTGGCATGGAAAACTATAAACCGTTAAGCACACCTATGACTACAACTGATAAATTATCTTTGAAGAATGAATCAACAACTGTTAATCCAACTAGATACAAGTCTATGATAGGAGTTTTACTGTATTTGACACAAACAGGTCCTGACATTATGAATGCAGTATGTATTGTTTCAAAATTTTAGAGTAATCCTAAAGAAAATCATGAATCAGCAGTAAAAAGGATTTTTCGGTACCTACAAGGCACTACAAATCTTGGTTTATGGTATCCTAGAGATGAAAATTTTGACTTATGTGCATACATAGATGCTAATTGGGTAGGAGATGTGGATGACAAAAAAGCACCACTGATGGAGCATTTTTTCTTCGTAGAAGACTAATTTCATGATTGAGCAAGAAACAAAGTTGTACAAGTCTATCAATAGTAGAATCAAAATATGTTGCAACAACAACTAACTGTAAATGGGTATTATGGATCAAACAAATGTTGAAGGTGTTGGTAAACAGATTTGTCTTTTCTTATCTATTTAATTTAAAGAACTACAAATCATAGAAGAGCAGACAAACTTTTCACCAAACAATTGGAAAATCATCTAATTGATTAACCTCTTAATTTAGGTACAACTCCCTCTAGTGAATATTCATTCGACTCCAAATTACATATAATCAATAGAATGCTTTTCACCAGAAAGCACTTAAAGGCAATTGCATACTCCAGTCAATACAAGATGAATGCAAGCACTGATCCATACATAACTTTTTATATAAAGCCGACAGACTTCATATGAACACTAAAACGAAATGAAAAAGCTTATAAAGATGAACTTAGCCAATAGTTTCCTGCACATATAGAAAGTATAACAGCTTCTTCTTTGAAATAGATTTACACAGAAATCAGACTTCAAAAATCAAACACATAGATTTGAAATTGAAAATAGTTGTTAAAAAGATTTCACATTCATAGATGATCATTCACTTTCTTCATATACAAAATGTTCTTAGCTAGCCTTAAAGATAGTCTTTTTCAAAAACTTAGTGAACCCATATCAAGTCATTACATCAAATATTTATAGGTCACCAGACCCAATAGTTCTTTTAACCAAAGTAAAAATTAGCTCATAGGAGTTAACAGAAAACCACCCTAACTGCAACAACCAAAATTTAAAGAGAATAACTAGGCTTGCTGACAAACAACTACCAGTAGCGCTAGTCATGCAGTTTTCTCTATTTCAGTGTGATCGCTCGGGTTAGTGTCCAGAATAGACTCCATCACCACCTTGGCCATGCTCCACTCTCAGTGCACTTTTGAAAACTCTTGGATTACCATTACGTGTGGCAAACTATTATGAATAACCCTCTGTTTCCAGAGCTCCTTCTTTCTCTTCACCATTTGCACTTTATCTCTATGAGAATCCAGATGATCGAGGCAAATGGTGAGTATCGATTCCACCTTATAGATCCTCATGAAATCTTCCACGAACAAGGATTTCTCCATCTTGATCTATTAGATGTGGCTGCTGAATTGGTTAATCATCTCCGTGGTGTCTTATAGAGTTTCACCATCTTCCTTAAGTAATTGAACATCCACACAGTGTAAGTCCTTCTGCATGGTCACCCTCAAAGTTGTTAATTCATCACGTAGACTGACCGACTCACTATAACCCTGCTCAATAATCTGATTGTGCCATTCAATACTCTCCTTGCAAATGAACATAACATCTTCATTTAGTCCTGACACTTGGTTTTCAGCAAGATAGTTCATTATCCCATAACATTGAATATCCCGCATCTGCTCCAAAATCACAGCCCATTTGGACTTCTCCTTCTGCCATGAGATCAAGTTGGAGTCTAAGGCTTTGGTGACCTCATTGGCATCCTTAAAAATCTGGACCAAGTCAGTTATGTAATTGGTTGCTTGGCACATAATTATGGTGAGCCATTCTGAGAAAACCTCAGTGATCATCCTTTTTCGTTGAACCTCATACAGGAATTTTTGATTGCTTGGTGACTTTGAACAAAAATGACCTGAATGTTGGGATAATGGAAATGAGCTATTCTACAAAGCATGGATATACTGAGCCATTTGTGTTAAACTTTGTTTCAACTCAGCCTTGTCCCTCTCATCCTTCCAGGTACGGGAGATGATTTGTTTGGTGGAAGACTCCAAGTGCTTAACATCCATGGCTCTGGTTCTGATTCCCAAATCTATTCATTCAACAGCATAATTTACTTCTGAAGCCATAGCAGCATCTTTTTTAGGCTTGGGTCTAGCAATGTCAGAAGTCCAATGCTTAGTATTTTCATCAAAGTCAATCATTACCTCTATTTTTAACTTTTTGGGCTTTGTAGACCTTCCCAGACATTTACTTATAGTGTCCTCCATTGATACTGAGATCAGAACTACATTCCTTTTCCTGGTAGTGGAATCACTTAGCCATTTTGGTGCTAAGGTTAGTTCTTTTGAGGACATGGATGGAAACCTTGCTGAGGATGGCGATGTAGTATGGTCTATATGAGACTGGATTTCGAGTGTTCCTGAGTCCTGAAAAATAGTTTCTATGTCAATTGAAACCTTGTCCACTTTAGAGATAGGGGATGCCATCTTATTCGGTGTTTCCTCTGGGTCTAAATCCAGAATGAGGTGAGAAACTGATGGTTTAAAACCCTTCTCAGATCTTGATCTGGTAACCTAGCCAGCAACAGAAAGCTCAACCCTGATGTTAGGTTTCTCTTCTTCAATCCTTTCCTATGCCTTTCCTAAATCAGAAATGGGAATGTTAGTCACAACAAAAATTTTACTTGTCGACAATATTCAGAAAGCGTTGGGTGAAAACGGCGACCCCTAAGCCAATTTTTCATCCTTCAGATTACACCAAATGTGCGTGTCTGAATATTGTCGCCCATCTTTTTATTCCAATCTATTTCCAGAAGAGGTTCATCATGAACCTGTTTCATAAACTCTGAGTCAAGGATATCTTCATCATCAGAGGTCACATCCGAGGTATCCATAGGCAACTTCATGTTGTGAATTTTCTTCAGAGTTAACCTAGACCAACTCTTTCTTCGTACTTCAAATTCATCCTGGCAACCCTCCCAATAGTCCTCCAACTGAGGAACATATTGATCAGGTACCGCTTTCTTTACATATTGAGCAATGAAATCCCTATTGTCAAAGTTATCCCTCTTTACAACTGACTTCAAATGGAACCTTTTAAATTCAAGTTCAAGGTTCAATGCATCAGAGACTGAACTATAGCTATAATGACCTAAATCAATGGGAAAGATCCCACTTGTGTTAGAGTCCTCACTGTAATATTTTACGGCGTAAGCAAGCTGTCTAGATACTTTGATCAATATGCAGGAGTCTGAGACATACGTAGGAAGTCTAAAGGGTTCTCCCTTAAATCCTCTGACTCTTAAATAAGTGAAATGGTTGAACTATTTAAAGAAACTGCCATATATGTTGATGAGCTCAACTGCTTCTGCTAACATTCTTCTATGCAAATTGCCCTGTAACTCAAAGGTCAACCTTCCAATGAAAACATCATTCTAGTGGAGATAATCATCAACATGCCCTTTCAAAGTTAAACTAGGATGATACTTATAACTCCTCATGCCTTGAACCCATTCTACATGTGACAACCCCGACCACTCTCTCACACAGGCAAGCATGTATAGCAGATAAATTGACATATAAAAATTAGGCATTCTATGATAATTGCTCAAATCCTCGTGTAATCTTTCAGCAATAACGGTTCCCTAGTCAATGAACCGGCTACTATCCAGAGCAACCTGGATGAAGAAATACATCTAGTCTTCCCAGTAAAAAGAGTGAGAATTACCCTTCACCCTGCTCAGTAGTATGACCAAATCTCGGATTGCTGGAATTAAATGTTCATGAGTCAAAGGTGTCGGCAGCCTCGAGCCCCCTTTTTGGAATTTAATGAGCCAATTTTGGGCAATCACTGTTCTATAATATTGCTTCTTCTCAGAGAAGATCCCATAAGATTTACCAATGGTCTAGTCTTCATAAGGTTCCAAGTGTGGAATACCCATGGCTGCCATTAACGTCTGTCTGTCAATATACAACAAGACTTCACCATTTCTCCTTATGCACCTATTGCCCTTGTCATAGTGATTCATGCATTCTAAGACTAACTTTAGGTAGGGAGCGGCTGTGGGGAAGGTAGCGGCTTCTAATAATATGCTCTGAGCCATAGCTCTCATCATGGGGTATGCGGTTGAATTCTTTACTCTCTCCATAAAGACCTCTAAATCTAGTTGAACCAGGGTTGTGTCACCCAACTCTGGTAAAGAGCTTACAAGGGAAGATGAACTCATCAATTTGGGTAAAACGGGCCTCATATTTTGGTTCGTGGTTTTTCCGAAATCAATCCCAGGTGAAGAAGGAAATTGAAAACAAAAACAAGCAGCTAAAGAACACCTAGATCTTTTAAAACAAACTGCAGCAATTTAGAAAATTGTCGAACATACCTTCCTTTGCTATTTGCAAACCTCTATCGCTGCCTAATTTTCCCGCTCTGAAAACTCCTTCTAAAAATCTTCCCACAAAAATAATAATTCCAATGAGGCAACAGCTCACTTTTTAAAGCGGAGAAAATCTTACCCATCATTACTAAACTGCCTTCATTACTCCTTGTTCGTGTGAAGTTACTTTGAAATGATACGCTGAGATATGCCTTATCCATTAAGTCACTTCTCTTCTGACACAACAGATCTTCACACATACTTGCCATAAATGACAAATTTCAAATTATTAGAAATCCTTCCATCGGCGGTCGTCTATCGTGTTCTGAAATTTTGCGCCATCACCACGTGGCAAGTCACATGCCTCCCAAGGAACCAACACATAAAACTCAGAGCCTTGCACAATCATCACAAAAATATATTAACATGATGGATGTTGAACTTGAATCTTGAACCAAAAAGGTTCAAGTTCGAAGTTGAAAGAATGCAAAATGCCGACAAGAACTAGCAAAGCTTAAAATTGTGTGGGAGAAGAGACGCTCGAAAAAGAAAACCCTTTGAACTTTGAACCTTGAACCAAAAAGGTTCAAGTTCAAGTTCAAGGTTCAAGTTCACGCAGTGAAACCTAACAAGGACCAAATGACAAGAGCAAAAATTTAAGCAAAATCTTGACCGATGAACTAGACAATGAACTAGTCAAACATAACTTCATACAGGGATGCATATGGAATGAAAATTGTATATGGGCCCAACAGTGGCTCTACATTGGGACTGGGTATCGGAAGATACCAAGCAATGAATCACAGAATCTCTGGTTCGTAGCATAACTGACTAAGGATTGACCTACAACAAAAACAGACACACCTAAACTAGCACGACAAAAACAAATATGTACAAACTAACAGGGGATGCCTGTTTACAATTGATAGAATTTTAAATCCTGCCCATTATAAGATAGGGGAAGTTCAAAACCATCTTGATAGGCTAGTTTAAATGAATTAGGCCCCTTTACCTCATGAAACACATAAGGTCCCTTCCACAGCGACTCAAATTTTCCATGAACACCTTTCGGTTCTCTTCTTTTATCCCATAATAACACCAGGTCTCCTTTCATGTACTTCCTGAGCCTTGCTCTTTGATCAAAAATCCTTTTAACCCTCATCTGATGTTCTATGATCCTGTCAACCAGCTTTTCTCTTTCTTCTTCAATTTTGGTTAAATACATGATTCGTTTTTCAAGGGAGCTTTGAAAAAATGCATCTTCTATCACTGTCTATAGTTTTGAAGCCACTAACTCCAAAGGAAGAGAGAGTTGTGCACCAATACCATATACCAACTCAAATGGTGAGATCCCTATAGCTCGTTTCAATGAAGTTCAGTCTACCCATAATGCTTTGTGTAACTTCTTATGCCAATCCCTGAAGTTTTCACTAACCAACTTCCTCATGATGTTGATCAGGTTTTTGTTACTTGATTCTGCCTGACCATTACCCTGCGGATAATAATCAGAAGCATGTGCCAAAGAAATCCCATGATCATAGCAAAATAAACTCAACTCAGACGAAGAGAAATTGGATGCATTATTCATAACTATTTTCTGAGGGACTCCAAACCTGATAATAATATTCTCCATAAGGAATGCACACACAATTTTTGAGGTAGTTTTCTTTATTGGGATCGCCTCCACCCACTTAGTGAAATAATCCATCATGTTAGTATGTGAGTGTGTCCTACACTGGAAATGAGATTCAAAGGACCAACAAAATCTAGTCCCCACTACTTAAATGGTTCTTCAATTATCATGGGCCTCACAGGCAAGGCAGCCAATTGTGGTTTACCTATGAACAGCTTGCATTTCTCTCGCGAATAGTAACAATTTCTCAAAATTTTGTACGCAGTAACTGTAGAGGAAAAATGGCCCCCGCATGCTTCATTATGAAATGTTTTCAACAAAGCTTCTTGGTGTGGTTTATCCACATATCGGAGGAATGTGCCATCCAAACCTTTCTTGTATAATATGTTATCTAAGATAACATACTTTGCATCTTTCAACCTCAAGTTCCTTTTTTCCCTGGGAGAAAGATGATCTAGACAATCTCCATATGTAAGATAATACGCTACATTGGTGAACCAAGAATCCTGATGATCAACGAACAGAGTTAAAGGTAAACTGTTCCCCTCTTTAGACTCATTTTCTGCCATCAATTTACAGAGGCCTTGTCCTCTAACTAGTTTAGTGGGCTTGATATCTAAATTAAATTCCTATAGCTTGGAGACCCAAGATGCTTTATTGTTGATGCCCACATCTTGTTGAGTTAAAATAGCCTTTACTACAGAATTGGGAACAAAAACAATTGCATGTGAGTGGAGTATATAATACCTGAACTGCTTTACAACTTTTACTACCGCATAAGCCTGTTTCTCTATCTGTGAGTATTTCAACTCATGTTTCTTCAAGGGAATACTCATAAAGGAAATTGGCACCTCTTCATTATCTTCTCCTTTTTGCACCAAAATCCTGGACATAGTATGTTCAGATGCATAGCAGTAAATAATAAAGTCCTTATTAAAGTCTGGATTTACCAGGGTAGGCGCATGTGCAATTGCCTTCTTAATCTCTTTGAAATATTTTCTGCCAGCTTCATTCCACTTAAAGGCTACTTTCTCACTCATCATATTCACAATGTACCTGGTAGTTTTAGCGAAATCAGGAATAAAATGCCTCAAGAAGTTCACCTATCCAAAGAAAGACCTTACTCCATTTCTATTCGAGGGAAGGCTGACTTGTTGTATTGCCTTTACCCTCTGTGGATCAACCTTTACTCCTTCCTGGGAAACAATATGTCCCAAAAGCTTTCCTTTTGTGACACCAAAAATGGATTTTTTAGGGTTTAAGGATACCCCATGCTCTCTACATCTCACAAGAACCTTTCTCAAATCCCGCACATGATGCTTCCTTTTTTTGGAGAATACAGTTAAATCATCTAAATACACCACAATAATCTTATTCCTCAAATGCCCAAAGGAAACATCCATTGCTCTTTGAAAAGTTGCCTCTGCGTTAATCAACCCAAAAAGCATCTGTTATAGGCAAAGGTACCCCAGGGGGTTATAAAGGTTGTCTTGTGTTGATCTTGCTCTGCAACACTAATCTGATTATACCCAGAGAAATCATCTAACATAGACATCATTTCCAACCCAAAAAGAGTTTGTAAAATATGATCCATGGTGGGCAGGGGATAATTATCCTTCAGACTTGCTTGATTTAAATTCCTAAAATCGACACAGATTCGTATTTCACCATTTTTCTTTCGAACATAAACTATGTTTGCAATCCAGGTAGACTGGTGCAGAGGATAAATTATCCGAGCCTTCAACATGTTATCAACCTCAGGAAAAATTCTTTTATGCTACCTTTGGATTAAAATTCCTTAACTTCTGTCAGAATGGATTAACCCCTGGCTTCAAAGGAATTTGATGTTGGAATGTACCATCTCTAAAGTTCTTCAAATCATCATAACTCCATGCAAAAACACCCTTAAACTCAACCAATAGATCAATGAACTTCCTTCTTTCTATTTTAGAACAACATTTTCCCAAATTAACAAATTTAGGATCCTCATTGGTACCAATATTGATTTGCTCATATTCACCAGAGCTTTGAACCACAGGAGCCTCCTTGTCTTTTTTCTTAACATATCCATCTTTCTTGTTGAAAAGATGTTCAAGAGAAACTAAACCTCTTGGAATTTTGTTTCCTTTCAACTACAACATTCCATCATGTACCCCTTCTATTGTATCAGGATAAAACTCTTCGCAACTTGCCTCTGATCCTTCATAAAACAAGGCTATAAAAATATCAGCACATTGCAGAAAATTTTGAATCTGTTTATAATTTTCAAACACTTGCCAAGACTCAGAATTATCTCACACACTAGGTCTATACACTAGTTCAACCCTGTAAGTGTCGGTTGTGAATTCTGGATGTGGGACCAGCAAGGCTGCAGATACCACCAAAGAATCTGCCCTCGAATTAAATTGCCTAGGAATAGCTTCAATTGGCTTCGATCTTGTCCCAAACACAGTTACTGTAGTGTCTTAATCTCTCATTTTTTACCACAAACAAGCCCCTTACCTATTTAACAATAAGTTCTGCATCACCTCTTACCTTCAACATTTTGATCTGCAACCTCCTTGCTTTAGCCAAACCTAATAACAAGGCCTCATACTCAGCCATATTATTCGTGTTCTAGAATTCCAACTTGAAGGAGTAAGGAATGACCTTTCCATGAGGAGGTATCAATAAAACCCCAACTCCTGACCCAGAGGTTGAGAAACTCCCGTCAAATTTGATAAACCAAAGCTCATTTGAATTTCCTACATTCAGTGAAATACTCTCCTCCTAAGGATCAGTTGTAATCATGTAATTACCAAAGCCACAATCTTGATACAAAATTTGATCTTTCAGATCATCAGAAGGAAAGACTATGTACTTAGCCTTCATTTCAGTGTGCAAAAGGACTCTCTGTTTTCCAATTGTGATCACCGCTTGAGACCAGTCCATCTTAATTTCCCCTCGCATGTCTTTACAAAAAGTGAAACTTAATAACATACCATAGCTAACAGGAATGTCAGCCACTAGGATTGTCAACTTGATTCTCTTGGCAGGATGTGCTACTAGGGCAACCTGAGCATCTTTAATTTGTCCTAATAAAGGAACCTTCTTGGAGTCCATGGAGTAACATCTGCCAAAGGTCTTTGTTAGGGTTAAACCTAAAGCTTTTGCTATAGCTGAAGGCATGACATTATCGGATGCTCCTGAGTCAATTATGCAATTACTCAACTTATGCCCATTAATATATAAAGACACATAGAAAGGTTTTGGTTTATTTTCAAGGTTGGGTTCAAGGAGATCATCTTGCAAAGGAGTAGACCTTGATGAGCTCTCAAGGGTTACTAGAGCAGGACTAACATTAGCATGAGGTAGAGAATCAACACTTGTTGGTGTATGGGTTTCACTTGCTAAGGCATGGGCATCATCCCCTTTAACAAATTCTACCAATCTATCTAGTTCTCTCAGGTTTAACTTCAAATATTCATTCGGAGAAATCTGAACACAAGATGTCTTGCAAAACTCAATGATATCAAAAGGGTTAGTAGAAGAATCAGAACTTGAAGGAGTAACTCCTGGAACCATTTTTGACATACCTCCATGACGGGTCAAGATTTCTTTTCCCTTCTCTAAACTATGTACGGGTGCTGCAAAATCTTGAGATCTCAAATTCTGTTGAGTTCTTGTAAGAGTTGCATATGAAGAGTCTTCCAAGGATACCAACATGTTTACTCCCCTCCCCGAGTCAAAAACATATTCCATATAATGAATTTCAGAGTCACCAAGCATACCTTGGGAACCTACTTCATCCACTTCTAAGACTGTTTCCCCTTTACTGATCATTTGAGAAAAACAAACCATCTCCGAGCATGAAGATCCATCATGTTCATCAGTTAAATGAAACACACAGGAATTTGTCTTAAGTGGTGGTGCTTCAATAGCAAGTCTTTGCTGAACAGGGGGTAATTGTAATTGTCTTCCCCCACCTCCTCCCTGATGATTAGGATATTTTCTAGGGATATCTTGATATGGCTGGGAATAGGAAGTACTTGCTTTAGGAGCATGTCTCTTTAGAGCAATTACATGATTCAGTAACCATTGAATAATAGGATTTGAGGAAGTAACGGGTTGAGTATTAGATGTTTGTACTTCTCATTTCCATTTGCCCACAGTAATCAAATCATCCTCTAATTCAACTGTGAGAGTTTTAGCGGCATTCAAATTAGCAACCCTTTGCCTAGGTATCAAGAAACTTATTTCAGAGGGCATTGAATTAATAAAAAAATATTTAAGATTATCATCTGAAGGTTTTTGGTTAACCAGAATCTTATGTAGAATCTTATCAAATCTTGCCACAAAGTCCCTCATAGATTCAGGAAGTTCCTTTTTCAATTGGGATAACTAAGCTAGAAGGGAGTGTTCATCTTTGGCTACCTTGAACCTAGCTTCGAACCTTGTCTTCAAATCCTGCTAGGTCGTTATCCCACTATTCGGAAAATGATAAAACCAATCATCCGCAACTCTGTCAATGTTTGGATAAACAACCTGATAGCCACATCTTCATGTTGAACCGCTACCACTCCATAGGCTACACTAAAAGCATTCAAATGCTCATCTACCATGACTGTCCCATCCCCACTAAATTTGGGCAAATGATCTCTGGCAGCTTTTGGCAAGGGGTTAAGGTCCAAACCTAAGTTCAATGGGCCTACAGCTGCCCCCCAAGTGTTATTGGCCGCCATTGGAAGTACAATATTAAGGGGAATAGGATTAAATTAAATGGGTATAGCAACACTGTGCAGAACCAATGCTTGACAAACTAGAGACACCAGTGATGATGAAACAAGAGATGGAGGTCTACTCCTTGCTCTTCGCTGAGGTGAGAAGGTGGGTTGAGAACTTAGATTTTGCAATTCTTCAAAAATAGGATCAGAAACCCCTCCTCTCCTTTGGGATCTAGTATACGGTCTAGAGTCCAGTGTGAAATGATCAGGGCAACAAACATCTGGGAATTTGAAATTGATTATCAGGGACATGGATAAAGAAAACCCTAGGAACTACTATTCTTTCAATGATTAAAACAGGCTGATCTGATTGTCTTTCTATCTCGCTAAGAAGAGAACTTATTCTGTCATATTCTGCTTGACTTCTTCTATGCCTCCAGGTTAGAGTATCCTGCTCTGAGGTAATGTTACTTTGTTCTTCTTGTACCCAGTTTAGGTTTGGTTGCAACATAGGCAAAAACCATTCAAGAGGCAATACCATTTATGAAGAACAAAGTACACTATAATGACGATCTATTTTTTAAAAACAAAACTAATTATTCTCTTCGATCCATAGCAGAGTCACCAAAAATCTGTTGGTAAACAGATTTGTCTTTTCTAATCTATTTAATTTAAATCTCTACAAATCATAGAAGAGTAGACAAACTTTTCACCAAATAGTTGGAAAATCATCTAATTGATTAACCTCTAAATTTAGGTACAACTCCCTCTAGTGAATATTCATTCGGCTCCAAATTACATATAATCACTAGAATGCTTTTCACCAGAAAGCACTTAAAGGCAATTGCATACTCCAATCAATACAAGATGAATGCAAGCACTAATCCATACATAACTTTTTATATAAAGCCGACAGACTTCATATGAACACTAAAACGAAATGAAAAAGTTTATAAAGATGAACTTAGCCAATAGTTTCCTACACATATAGAAAGTATAACAACTTCTTCTTTGAAATTGATTTACACATAAATCAGACTTCAAAAATCAAACACACAGATTTGAAATTGAAAATAGCTGTTAAAAAGATTTCACATTCACAGATGATCATTCACTTTCTTCATACATAAAATGTTCTTAGCTAGTCTTAAAGATAGTCTTTTTGAAAAACTTAGCGAACCCATATCAAGTCATTACATCAAATATTTATAGGTCACCAGACCCAATAGTTCTTTTAACCAAAGTAAAAATTAACTCATAGGAGTTAAGAGAAAACCACCCTAACTACAACAACTGAAATTTAAAGAGAATAACTAGGCTTGCTGGAAAACAATTGCCAGCAGCGCTAGTCATGCAGTCTACTCTATTTTGGTGTGATCGCTCGGGTTAGTGTCCTAAACAGACATCATCACCGCCTTGGCCGTGCTCCACTCTCGATGCACTTTTGAAAACTCCTAGATTACCATTACGTGTGGCAAACAGATATGAATAACCCTTTGTTTCTAGAGGTCCTTCTTTCTCTTCACCATTTTCACTTTGTCTCTATGAGAATCCAGATGATCGAGGCAAATGGTGAGCATCGATTCCACCTTAGAGATCCGCATGAAATCTTCCATGGACAAGGATTTCTCCATCTTGATCTTTCTGATGTGGCTGCTGAACTAGTTAATCATGTCCATGGTGTCTTCTAGAGTTTCACCATCTTCCTTAAGTAATTGAACATCCACACAGTGTAAGTCCTTCTGCATGGTTTCCCTCAAGGCTGTTAATTTGTCACATAGAATGGCCGACTTGCTATAACCTTGCTCAATAATTTTATTGCACCATTCAATACTCTCCTTGCAAATGAACCTAACATCTTCATTTAGTCCTGACACTTGGTTTTCAGCAAGATAGTTCATTATCCCATAACGTTGAATATCCCACATCTGCTTTGAAATCATAGCCCATTTGGACTTCTCCTTTTGCCATGAGATCAAGTCAGAGTCTAAGGCTTTGGTGACCTCATTGGCACCCTTAAAAATCTGGACTGAGTCAGTTATGTAATTGGTTGCCTGGCACATAATTGTGGTGAGCCATTTTGAGAAAACCTCAGCGATCATCCTGTTCCATTGAACCTCATCCAGGAATTTTTGATTGCTAGGTGACTTTGGACTAAAAGGACTTGAATGTTGGGATAATGGAAATGGGCTATTCTGCAAAGCATGGATATACTGAGCCACTTGTGTTAAACTTTATTTCAACTTAGCCTTGTCCCTCTCATCCTTCCAGGTATGGGAGATGATTCATTTGGTGGAAGACTCCAAGTGCTTAACATCCACGGCTCTGGTTCTGATTCCCAAATCTATTCATTCAATAGCATAATCTACTTCTGAAGTCGTAGAAGCATCTTTGTTAGGCTCGGGTCTAGCAATGTCAGTAGTCCAATGCTTAGTATTTTCATCAAAGTCAATCATTGTCTCTATTTTTAACTTTTTGGGCTTTGTAGACCTTTCCAGACATTTGCTTACAACGTCCTCCATTGATATTGAGATCGGAACTACATTCCTTTTCCTGGTGATGGAATCACTTAGCCATTTTGGTGCTAAGGTTAGTTCTTTTGAAGACATGGATGGAAACCCTACTGAGGATGGCAGCATAGTATGGTCTATATGAGACTGGATTTTGAGTGTTCCCGAGTCCTAAAAAATAATGTCTATGTCAATTGAAACCTTGTCCACTTCAGAGATAGGGGATGCCATCTTATTCGGTGTTTCCTTTGGGTCTAAATCCAGAATGAGGTGAGAAACTGATGGTTTAAAACCCTTCTTAGATCTCGATCTGGTAACCCGACCAGCAACAGAAAGCTCAACCCCAATGTTAAGTTTCTCTTCTTTAATCCTTTCCTGTACCTTTCCTGCATCAGAAACGAGAATGTTAGTCACAAGAGAAATTTTACTTGCAGTACTCCTCTTCCTACGTTTTCTTTTTGAACTGGTGGCTTGTGCTAGGTGAAAACGGCGACCCCTAAGCCAATTTTTCATCCTTTGGATTACACCGAAAGTGCGTGTCTGAACACTGTCGCCCATCTTCTTGTTCCAATCTATTTCTGGAAGAGGTTCATCATGAACCTATTTCATAAACTCTGAGTCAAGGATATATTCATCATCAGAGGTGACATCCAAGGTATCCATAGGCAACTCCATGTCATGAATTTGCTTAAGAGTTAACCTAGACCAACTCCTTCTCTATACTTCAAATTCATCTTGGCAACCCTCCCAATAATCCTCCAACTGAGGAACATGTTGATCAGGTACCACTTTCTTTACATATTGAGCAATGAAACCCCTACTGTCAAAGTTATCCCTCTTTACAAAGGACTTCAAATGGAACCTTTTAAATTCAAGTTCAAGGTTCAATGCATCAAAGACTAACTTACAACTATAATGACCTAAATCAATGGGAAAGATCCCACATGTATCAAAGTTCTCACCATAATCTTTTACGACGTAATCCAGCTATCTAGATACTTCGATCAATATGTAGGAGTTTAAGACATACCTAGGAAGTCTAAAGGGTTCACCCTTAAATCCTCCGACCCTTAAATAAGTGAAATGGCTGAACTGTATAAACAAACTGCCATATATATTTACGAGCTCAACTGCTTCTGTAGACATTTTTCTATGCAAATTTACCTATAACTCAAAGGTGAGCCTTCCAGCAAAAACATCATTCCAGTGGAGATAATCATCAACATGCCCTTTCAAAGTTAAACTAGGATGATTCTCATAAATCCTCATGCCTTGAACCCATTCTACATGTGACAACTCCTACCACTCTCTCACACAGGCAAGCATGTATAGCAGATAAGTTGACATATAAAAATTAGTCATTCCAAGATAATTGCTCAAACCCTCATGTAATCTTTCAGCAATAACGGTTCCCCAGTCAATGAACCAGCTACTATCCAAAGCAACCTAGATGAAGAAATACATCCAGTCTTCCCAGTAAAAAGAGTGAGAATTACCCTTCACCCTGCTCAGCAGTATGACCAAATCTTGGATTGCTAGAATTAAATTTTCACAAGTTAAAGGTCTCGGCAGCCTCGAGCCCCCTTTTTGGAATTTTATGAGCCAATTTCGAGCAATCACTATTCTATAATATTTCTTCTTCTCAGAGAAGATCCCGTAAGATTTACCAATGGTCCAGTCTTCATAAGGTTCCCAGTGTGGAATACCCATGGTTGTCATTATCGTCTATCTATCAATAGACAACAAGACTTCACCATCATTTCTCCTTATGCACCTATTGCCCTTGTCATAATGATTCATGCATTCTAATACTAACTTTGGGTAGGGAGCGGCTGTGGGGAAGGTGCCAGCTTCTAATAATCCGCTCTGAGCCACAGCTCTCATCATGGGGTCTGTGGTTGAATTCTTTACTCTCTCCAGAAAGACCTCTAAATCTAGCTGAACCAGGGCTGTGTCACCCAACTCTAGTAAAGAGATTACAAGGGAAGATGAACTCGTCAATTTGGGTAAAATGGGCCTCATTTTTTGGTTCGGGGTTTTTCCCAAATCAATCCCATGCGAAGAAGGAAATTGAAAACAAAAACAAGCAGCTAAAGAATACCCAGATCTTTTAAAACAAACTGCAACAATTTAGAAAATTGTCGAACATACCTTCCTCTGCTCTTTGTAAACCTCTATCACTACCTAATTTTCCCACTCCGAAAACTCCTCAAAATCTTCCCATGAAAATAATAATTCTGATGAGGCAACAATTCAATTTTTAAAGTAGAGAAAATCTTACCTGTCATTACTAAACTGCCTTCATTACTCCTTGTTTGTGTTAAGTTAATTTGAACTAATTACGCCGAGGTATGCCTTATCCATTAAGTCACTTCTCTTCTGACATAGCAGATCTTCACACATACTTGCCATAAATGGCAGATTTCAAATTACTAGAAATCCTTCCCTCAACAGTCATCTATCGTGTTCTAAAATTCCACATGGTCATCACGTGGCAAGTCACATGCCTCCCAAGGAACCAATACATAAAACTCAGAGCCTTGTGCAATCATCACAAAAAGATATTAACATGATGGGTGTTGAACTTGAACCTTGAACCAAAAAGGTTCAAGTTCAAAGTTCAAAGAATGCAAAATGCCGACAAGAACTAGCAAAGCTTAAAATTGCGTGGGAGAAGAGACACTCGAAAAAGAATGTCCGTTGAACTTTGAACCTTGAACCAAAAAGGTTCAAGTTCAATGCAGTGAAACCTAACAAGGACCAAATGACATGAGCAAAAATTTAAGCAAAATCTTTACCGATGAGCTAGACAATGAACTAGACAAACATAACTTCATACAGGGACGCATATGGAATGAAAATTGTATCTAGGCCCAATAGAAGGACATAAAGGTAAAATGCAAGAAACCTATAACTATTTACTATGATAATATGGAAGCAATTGATATATCAAAGAACCCGATATTCCACTCTAAGAGTAAACATGTTTCTATCAAATTCAATTTTCTAAAAGAGAATGTTGAAGCAAAAGAAATGAAATTGGTTTATGTGAATACTAAAGAGCAGATTGTAGATATTTTTACAAAGCCTTTGCCTAAGGAGACTTTTGAATATTTCAGAGAGAAACTTGGAGTCCTATATTGACCGGTAGAGACTTAGAAAATTGATGTTTGTCATCAACCAACAAAATTAATAGAGAAATCTTTTTCCAACTTTGATGAGGAGAGCTACTTCTCAGGGGGAGTAGTTGGTATAATAAGTTGGTATTTTGTATTTGAAACTAGTTTTTGTAATGCTTTGGCATTTGATGTCAAAGGGGGAGAGATTGATATGGAAAAAAACATTATCCCTTGAGGAGAGATTATTACTTTGGGAGACATTGTTGGAGAGATTGATTACTCTCTATATCTGCATTTTCATTTCTGATTAATGATTTCTTTGGGAGATTATTGATTTTTGGTTTTTGGCATTTTTGTTTTGGCACTTTGATGGTTTTTCCATCTTGTGTTGCCATCAATGTCAAAGGGGGAGATTGTTGGTATTTTGGATATGTTAATATGGTTTTTTCATTGATGTCAACACCTGTCATCACTTGTCAACACTTATCAGCACTTGGAGATCTTTGGTTATGTTCATCGGCAAGACAAATACTTATGAACAATCACTGATATTTGGTTCACCGGCAAATTATATTGTTCACCAGCACTTGGAATGACTTGGAGACTACTTGGTTATGTCGAAGACATTATTCGATCACTTGGTTTTAGCGATTTGGAAAAAGAATTGTAATAAGGTATATGCAAAATAAGCAAAGCTATACATGCAGACATCATTTGAAGGTTGAAGGAAGGCTTTGTGAAGGCAATCAGAACTAAACTAGTAGTGAATCCAGCATATGAAGATGCTATTTTATGCAGTACATTATCATTGGATTTAACAATCCAATTGTAGTCAGTGTGACTCTCATTTTGTGATTGAGCAGTGAGCTCTAGGCAGCTGGCCTTTCTGCATGTGCAGAATCCATATTGTACACACATTGAATTTTGGCTTGTTATCTGGCTTTGAAGAGGTGTGCTTAATTTCTTAAATTGAACCAGCAACTATTTTTGAGGCATGTGAAGATAAACATTGGATTAAAGCTATGGAAGATGAATTGGAACAAATTGAAAAGAATAACACATGGACATTGGTTCCCCAGCCTAAAAACAAAAATGTAATTGGAACTAAATGTGTATTTAGAAATAAACTAAATGAAGATGGTAAGGTAATCATAAACAAAGCAAGATTAGTGTTTAAGGGATATTCACAGAAAGAAGGAATTGATTACAATGAAACCTTTGCACCAGTAGCTAGAATTGAGGCAATCAGATTATTTCTTGCATTTGCAGCCCACAAGAACTATAAAGTATATCAAATGGATGTTAAATGTGCATTTATGAATGGTGATCTTGAAGAGGAAGTTTACATTGAACAACCTAATGGATTTTCATTAACAAATGATAAAGATATGCTTTGCAGATTAAGGAAATATTTATATGGATAGAAGCAAGCTCTTAGAGCTTGGTATGCTAGATTGGACAAATATCTTATGAAGCTCGATTACACTAAAGGTAATGTTGACAACAACTTATATTTCAAAGTGACTAATGTAGACATTTTGGTTATTGAAGTTTTTGTTGATGACATCATTTTTGGAGGAGAAGATGGATTTAGTAAAGACTTTTCTAATAAGATGCAGGAAGAATTTGAAATGTCTATGATTGGGGAGATAAAATTATTTTTAGGATTAAAGATTTGATAGACTAATAAAGGTATATTCTTATGTCAATCAAATTACTTGAAGGAATTACTAAAAGAAATTTGGTATAGAAAACTCTAAACCGGTAAGTACTCCTATGACTAAAACTGATAAACTATCATTGAAGGAAGATTCAACTCCCATTAATCCGACAAGATACAAATCTATGATTGGAGGTTTACTATATTTGACACAAATAAGACATGATATAATGAATGAAGTGTGTATTGTTTCAAGATTTCAGAGTAATCCTAGAGAAAATCATGAATCAACAGTGAAAAGGATTTTCTAGTATTGACAAGGCACAACAAATCTTGGTTTATGGTATCCTAAAGATGAAAATTTTGATTTATGTGCATACACCAATGCTAATTGGGCAGGAGATGTAGATGACAGAAAGAGCACCACCAGTGGGGCATTCTTTCTTGGTAGAAAATTGATTTCATGGTTGAGCGAGAAATAGAGTTGTACATCATTATCAACAACAGAATCAGAATATGTTGCAACAACAACTAATTGTACTTAGTTATTATGGATTAAGAAAATGTTGAAGGACATAAAGGTAAAATGCAAAGAACCTATAATAATCTATTGTGATAGTTCAGCAGCAATTGATATATCTAAGAATCCAGTAATTCACTCTAAAACTAAACATGTTTCTATCAAAATACAATTTTCGTAAAGAGAATGTTGAAGAAAAAGAAGTGAGATTGGTTTATGTGAATACTAAAGAGCAGATTGCAGATATCTTTACTAAGCCTTGCCTAAAGAAAATTTTGAATATCTCAGAGAATAGCTTGGGGTTATACCCTCACCGGTAGAGACTTAGACAATTGATGCTTGGTATCAAACTGACAAAATTTACAGAGAAACCTTTTTTCTAGCTTTGATGGAGGACAACAACTTCTCAGGGGGAGTAGTTGGTTACAACAATTGGTATTTGTAATTGGTTCTATGAACTAGTTGTATCTGGTATTTGTATTGCTTTGGCATTTCATTTCAAAGGGGGAGAGATATCTATGGAAAAAAATAAAAACATTATCCTTTGGGGAGAGATTATTCATTGGGGGAGAGATTCATACTCTCTGTATTTGTATTTTGATTTCTGGTATTTTTTATCTATTCTGGAGATTGTTGGTTTTTGGTTTTTGGCATTTAGATGGTTTTTCCATCTTGTGTTTCCATCAGTGCCAATGGGAGAGATTGTTGGTATTATGGATATGTTGCATTGGTTTTGTCATTGATGTCAACACTTATCAACACTTATCCTTTTGGAGATCTTTGGTTATGTTCACTGACAAGTTTAGTGACTTATGCACAGTCACCAGTATTTGGTTCACCGGTAGGTTATATTGTTCACCAAAACTGAGGATGACTTGTTATCATCTAGAGATCACTTGGTTATGTCGAAGACATGGTTTGGACACTTGGTTTTGATGATTTGGTTATTGGTCTAATCGGGTTGACATATTTGCTGTTACTGGCAAAATTGGTCTAGGTTATGGACTGACATGCGCTATCTATTCCAGATCAGCACAACACATTATGGAGATGGTTTAAAAAATTAGTATTGTTGTTGAGCTGACATGATGCATTGCATCTTGACTTTTTTTAAATGATTTTATTGTAATATTCTTAGTGAGTCGACCTACACATTTGGTCTTAGGTTTTGGTATATATGTAAGATCCCATTTATGAGATGATGTAATAGGTAGAAGGAAGATAACGGTATATGGTAATGGTATTGTAACATGGTATGTACAAACACTAAAGATCATATGAGCAGACCATAGTGAAGGAGATAATCAAAGCTTAACCAGTACTAAATCCATCATCAAAGATGCTACTTTGGGCAGTACATTATCATTGGATTTATTCATCCAATTGTAGTCAGTGAGACTGACATTCTTGTGATTGAGTAGTGAGCTCTAGGCAGCTAGCCTTTCTACATGTGCAGACCCCATTTGTACACACATAGTATGTGTAGTATTATCATCTGATTGTGGGTAAGGTTTCCCATTGTGGTTTTTCCCCTTAAAGGGTTTCCACATACAAATCTATGTGTTATGTGTTGTGGATGTTTTTTCTCTTTCTATTTCATGCATTAAGTTTCACCATTATTGATATTAACTGTTAATGTACTTACCGACATTAAGTTTGGTTTATTGGTATTAAGTAAAAAGTTTGACTAAGTTATATTTGGGTTGAAATTAATAAACAACTGAGTCACCCCCCCCTCTCAGTTGCCTCCGGGTCCTAATACCAAGAGTATGTTGTATGATAAGTCCAAGTCTAGAACTTGGCATGTTGTGTCTTTCTGTAAAGGTCCCACTTTGATGGGTAGCATCACAATTTATTTAGAGGAACACTCTTCTTCATCATAGGCTTTGATTGTGATATTTTTCCACGGATCAACTGCATCTTCTGAATAACCTAGAGCATGGACAAGACTCAAAGAGCAAATATTTAAGCCAACTCCTCCATCTATTAGGACACATTTAACTCACATCTTATGAATGATGACTTCGATATGCAAGGGAGCATTATGGGGATGTTTCAAGGACATGTCGTCTTCTTTAGTGAATGATAAGTAGTGAGGGGTTGTGAGGTTTCCCACCATGGTTTGAAATTGATCTATATCAAGATCTTTAGACACTATTGTATCTACTAATGCTTGTTCAAGAATTTCTATGTGTGTAGGTGAAAGCTTTAAAAGTTCTAAGATGGATATTTGTGCGGGCGTTTTTTGCAATTTCTCCACTAGATTATATTATTTTGCAGTGGATGATATGTTAGTGGTAGGACCTGACAAAACAACTTTAGCTTTACTTCTTGTGATAGCATGAGCAGGTTCTTGATTTTTCTTTTCTTTAACTACAATGACATTTACCACACTATCATATGTATGAGTGTAGTTTACCTTGCTTTACCCTTACCATTATTTGTTATAATTAATATGAAGAATAGGGTTTAAGGACCCAAAACCTTTAACATAGGAGCATATAATAGATCATCAAAAAGCATCCAGACCAACTAAGAACAACTTACAAGATGGCTAGCAAAGAGGTCAATTAACTGAAAGGTCAGCAAAAGAAAGGAACAACAAAGCAAAAAAACCAAGGAAAACACATCACAACTATAACCTTACCATTATTTGTTACTGATGATTCACCCTTCTCATAGTTTGTAAGAGGAGTTTTAAAAGTTGTTTGAGATTCATTTGTCATATGTGAAAGGAAATACAAGAGCAAGGAAAGGTAAATAAAATCCAAGAAAGTTTATGATGAAGTAATTGTTACCAAGAGAAAAGCAAAATACTTGGAGCATCACCCAAATGTGAAGAAGGAGGCACTAGAACTTTTTGAAAGGGGAAAAGAAAAGAAAAACCCCTTGTGATATTATGAATGAGGCAATGCCTAAAATGAGAGAGAGAGAGAGAGAGAGAGAGAGAGAGAGAGCAAGAAGCTCTTTACAATATTGTCATTAAGAAGAAATGAGAGAGGAGACATCTCTTAAATAGAGATGAGGAGAGGAGTTACAAAGTAACTCCCAAATCTATGAATGCCACCATTCATAAAATGTGTGTGCCATGTGTACACATCCTCTTATGGAGGAAATCTAATATTCCTTAATAAAGGAAAATAAAAGAAATGACTTGTCCTCACACATGTACTAGAGGACAAATTACATGTAGGAATTCCAAAGGAATATCCTAAACTAAATACAAATAAACCTAAGCTAAGTAAAGATTAAATATTCTAACACCCCCCCTTAAGCTTTACTTGGGGAGCTTACATCAAACCCTTCAATGGGTTGTAATCCAAGATTTTTACAATGAAATTGGAATTTTTCTTTACAAAGTGGCTTGGTCAAAATATCTGCAACTTGGTCTTCCCCCTTGCAATAGAGGAGTGAAACTTGCTTGTCTTCAATTTGTTCTCTAATAAAGTGGTGTTGGAGAGCAATGTGTTTTGTCCTTGCATGGAAAACTGGATTTTTAGCCAAGGCAATGGCACTTTGGTTGTCACAATACAATGGAGTTGGTTCGTGTTGAGGTAGACCCAAATCTTCAAGTAGTCTTCTAAGCCACAAGACTTCTTTGGAAGCATTAGTGCATCCTTTGTACTCAGCTTCAGTGGATCCAAGAGAGGTAGATTGTTGCTTTTTACTATTCCAAGAAATTGCTCCTGAACCAACAAAAAAACAATAACCACAAGTAGATTTCCCATCATTGGGATCTCCACCTAGATCGGAATCAGTAAAACCTTTTAAAGTAAAGTCAGAATTTGCATCATAAAACAAACCTACATTAATAGTTCCTTTAATATATCTTAAAATTCGTTTAGCAACTTTAAAGTGTGTTTGTTGAGGTTTAGACATGAATCTTGAAATCAAACCAACACTATAAGCAATATCTGGCCTAGTAAGAGTTAAATAATTTAAACTTCCAACTAATTGTCTATACAAAGTAGGATCAACAAGAGGAGTTTTCATATCAAGCATTAACTTAGTGCCTAATTCAATAGGAATTGAAACATGATGAGCATCATTCATTTTAAACTTATCTATGAGATAAGAAAATTCCTTTAGAGGTTTGCCAAATTTGCATTCCTAAGAAATAATGTAAAAGACCTAAATCAGTCATTTGAAATTTTTGATTAAGTTGAAACTTAATATCAGAAATCAAAGTATTGGAACTTGAAGTAAGAATCAAATCATCTACATACAAGATAATAATTATAATATCATCTTCACTATGTTTAATATACAAGTTAGGATCATTTTTACTTCTAATAAAGCCTTGAGAAAGAAAGAATTCATTAATCTTTGAATACCACTCCCTAGGAGATTGCTTTAATCCATAAATTGATTTCTTTAATTTACAAACTAAGTGTGCATTACCTTCTTTAATAAAACCAGGAGGTTGAGACATATAAATTTCCTCATGTAAATCACCATTAAGAAAAGCACTTTTAACATCCATTTGGTGAATAGGCCAATTCATTCTAGAAGCTAAAGCAAGCACAAGTTTAATTGTAGGCATTTTAGCAACAGGAGCAAAAGTTTCAGTATAATCTAAGCCTTCAATTTGAGAAAAAACTCTAGCAACTAATCTAGCTTTAAATTTACTAACTTGATTATTAGCATTCAATTTAGTTTTATAAAGCCACTTGCAAGAAACAAGATTTTTACCATGAGGCAAGGGAACTAAATCCCAAGTTTGGTTAGAAGTTAAAGTATCATATTCTTCCTTCATTGCTTTTTGCCAATGCGATTGATTTTTAGCTTGATAAAATGTTTTAGGATCATTAGAATTCATAATAGTAGTCATTAAAGCATAATTACAATAATTAACTCTTCTAGATTGAAGTCTATCCATTCTAGCTAAGTATTCATCACTATCTTGAATTAAAGATTTAAACCATTTAGGTCTTCTTTTAGAAGTAATGGATTCATCACTAGAAGAAGAGTCATGAGGAGTAGAGTTATTATTATCATCATCACTATCACTAGAAGGAATAGAAAGAGATGCATTAGGAGTAGGGTTAAGAGAAGGAGGTTGGTCCTCCACAAGCACAACTTTGGTTTGACCAAGTTCATCATCCTCCACTTTAGAACAATCATGAATGCCTTTTTCTGCAATACAAACATCTCTTGCAACTTTTACCTTGTTAGTAATACGATTGTAAACTCTATAACCTTTAGTATTTTCATCATAACCAACAAAAATAAAAGGAGAAGATTTAGCATCTAATTTTTTTCATTTCTCCTTGGGTTTGTGAACATAAGCTATGGAACCAAAAATTCTTAAATTCGGCAAATTGGGCTTTCTACCAGACCAATCTTCTTCAGGAGTTTTATCCTTTAAGGCTTTGGTAGGTGTTCTATTAATTAAATATGTTGCACAAGCCATAGCTTCAGCCCAAAACTTGTAATCCATATTTTTAGCATGCAATAAACATCTAGCCATTTCAACAATTATCCTATGCTTCCGTTCTGCCACACCATTTTGTTGTGGTGTAGAATGAACGGTAAGCTCATGTTTAATTCCAAAAGATTTCAAATAAGCATTAAATGCATTATTAACATATTCTCTTCCATTGTCAGTACGAAGAATCTTAATTTTAGAACCAGATTGCCTTTCTACAAACATATGAAATTCAGTAAACACATCAAGCACTTGATCCTTACTATGAAGGAAATATATCCATGTTCTCCTTGAAAAATCATCAACAAAGGTAAGTGCATACCTTGAACCTTGGATGGAGAGATTCTCCATGGGACCCAAGAGATCACTATGAACTAGATGCAATTTAGTATATGCCCTCCAAGATTGACCATGAGGAAAGGGTTCCCTATGCATCTTACCACTCATGCAACCATTGCAAACAATTTGAGAAGGAACAATACTAGGCAATCCATCAACCATATTTGCTTTTTGCATCAATGAAATATAATTAGAATTGAGATGGCCAAGTCTTTCATGCCATATAGTAAAATCAACAGTAGTGACCAAAGAATACTTTGGAGGAGCAAATTCATAGAACTTGAATAAGTTATCACTATCCATTTTAGCAGTAGCAATAACATGATTAGTGTTTGGATCAATGATATAACATACGCCCCTATAAAAGTTAATCTTATAATCTTGACAAAGTTTAGGAACTGAAATCAAATTTGATTTTAATTCAGGAACATAAAGAACATCATGTAATTTCCCATTAGGAACATTCACATCACCAATAGCTTCAACTTTACAACTATGATTATTAGCTAATTGAACAGGAATATTAGAAGTATCGGGATGCAAAGATTCAAAACATTCTTTATGAGAAGTAACATGTTGAGATGCACCAGAATCAATAATCCACTCAAGTGGTTGAGAAACATTATAAGTACATGTAAATGCATGACGAGATGAATTACCATTATTATTACCTTTCTTATAATGAGGTTTATGTTGATTATTTTGATTATTTTGATTCATGGGCTTTTTACCCTTTTGTTTCTTAAAACAATTATTAGTAATATGTCCATCTTTCCCACAATATGTGCAATGGGGTCTTGTTTGAGAATTATTCCTTTGATTATTGTACGTATTATCATGATTATTATTATGAGAATTGTTATGATAGGATTTAGAATGAGATTGATAATTAGAAGATTTGTGATTATTATTATGATTATTATTATGATTATGATTATGTTTATTATTATTGGATCTAAAATTATTATTATGATTTTGATTTTTAGACATAAAAGCATGTTCACTACTTTTAAGAGTACCAAATTGAATTAATTTAGCTTCCTCTTGACGCAATAAATTACGAAAAATATCATATGTTAATTGAGTAGCTAAGCTAGGAATAGCAAGTTGAGCATGAATATTCGTAATAAATTGTTGAAATTGACGAGGAAGACATTTTTTAAGAATAAGATGAATTAAACGTAAATCAGCTAGAGTAACTCCTAAACCAGTTAATTGACTATTAACAGAATCAAACTTTAATAAGAATTCATCCATAGTTTTAAAATCCGTATACCTTAAATCTTCAAGTTGATCTTGAAGTTGAATTTTTCGGGATTCATTTGAGCTATCATAAGTTGTTTTTAAAATTTCCCAAGCTTCATGCGCTTTTGTACAATTTCCAATTAAAACATACAAATCAGGAACCATTGAAATACCAATTAAACCAAGTGCTTCCTCATTTTGAGCCTTCCATCTATCTAGGTCGGCTTGAGGAGCAGTTGTAGCGGGTTCAAAGGTTTTATCAGTCGCAACATCCAAAAGGTGTTTGAAACGAAAAATAAAAGAAATATGTGTTTTCCATGAATGATAATTAGAACTATTTAATTTGATTTCTGGAATTAAAGTAGACATGATAGCAAAATAATGGTTAGAAAAAAAATTCCCTTTGATTAAAAATGAAAATTAACCTCCTTGATTAAAAATTGAATCAAATTTTAATAATTAAAAAAAATTATTAAGAAATATTATTTTCAATTTTTTTAATAACAAATTAAAATTGAAAAAGAACTTAAATTTTAATTAAACAAACTTATATTAAAAAAACTTTAAATCTTTATAATAACAAAATAAATATTCTCTATATTAATAACTTTATTTAAAACTTAAAATTTTATTAAAAAAAAAAAAACAAAAAAAAAAAATTTAAAAAATGAACTCAACGAAACTTTACTTTTAAATAAACTTTTATAAAACTAAACTAAACTTTTAAAAAGAAACTAAACTTTTTAAAGCTTAAAACTTTTACATTAAATAGTATTAAACTTTACTTAATGTTAAAGAGCTAAACTATTATTTCAAAAAAGTTAACCAACCTTATTACATGTAAGACAAAGAAACCTCAAAATTTTAAAGTTAAATTTTTTAAACCTTATGATATACGTGAGAAGGATAAGGAAAAGGTTTTAAAACTTAAATGTTTATGAATGAATTTAAAACATAAGAGAACTAATAATAGAAACGAATGAATGGACTAACAAATAAATTAAGAAACAAAACTATCTGTTACCAATGCAGGGATAAAACAGAAATAAACAAGTAACGTTGCTGCAGAAGAAAATGACAAATAATCGAAACAAAACCGAATACATGAAGGATTTGACAGAATATGTTTCAAGGTAGAAGGAAAACGTAAATGTCAGAATAACCGAAACAACACAGACAGGTTGCAGAAAACGTTAAAAAGATCAGAGATGTTTAAACAAATGATATCTTGTAGGGAATTCACAGTGCATAGACTGCTATATTTTCTCAGAGCGGATTTATTTATCTCAGGGTTTTCGGGGAGTTTTATGCTGTTTTAGATCAAATTTTGAACAAATTTGTACACCAAAGAAGTCGTCTGCCACAAATATTATTGTTCTGGTGGGTTTG
This sequence comes from Cryptomeria japonica, assembly GCF_030272615.1. Classification (NCBI taxonomy): domain Eukaryota; kingdom Viridiplantae; phylum Streptophyta; class Pinopsida; order Cupressales; family Cupressaceae; genus Cryptomeria; species Cryptomeria japonica. The sequence goes on from NC_081415.1 coordinate 648,214,427, forward strand.
GGACTAGCGGGGATATTTTTGGCGGTGCAGAGGAGCTCTCAAAATGAGCTCGGGTTCGTGATCAGCCTCAACCAAATCTATGAATGTGCGGGTGAAGGGCGAAGTGCAGGGTGTTTTAGCCTAAATCAGTTCCTTAGTTGCACTGATATTATCACTGTCTTCCGTTGAAACTAGGAAGCGCCACAATTTTTCTGTTCATCACCTTCTCTTGGCTAGGGTCGAACTCTTGCAAGGGTAAACAAATTTTGACGATGATTACCAATACGCTGCAAAGTCTGTGATCTATTGCTCCAAAGTCTATGATCTATTAGCAAGAAAAAATAATAGAAGCTACTAAAATGACCAGCAGAATAACACCAGGTGTTGGAGCTAATCTTCTCGGACAGCACACAGCTAAAAGAAATCAGGATGCCACTGCCTATGTGGGAAATTTGGATGCCCAAGTCATAGAAGAAATGTTATGGGAATAATTCGTTCAAGCAGGACCCGTCGTTAATGTGTATGGATGGAGATTTTGATTTTAAATTTGATGGATGGAGATTTTGATTTTACTTTGAAAATGATTTTAGATTTTAAATTTTCAAAATGCTTAAATACAGAGAAGGTTTGAAATAAACTGATAAAGAATAAATTATATCTGCCTTAAAGATAAATTATAATAGCTTGCTACAATTAGTTATTCTTACAATATAAACCCTTTTTATTTATCAATAACACCTGCAAATAAAAATGTTAGGACTGAATGGCAGATTCAAACAAATTGAATTAGAATAGTTGAAAGCAAGAAAAAGGTTAAAATCTGCAAGTGAATCAGAAATGAAATTTAATAATAAATTAGTTTTGGCAGCAAGCCGACCAAATAGATTAAGGAGACTGAGTTTGGCGGTAAACCTTCCAAACTATGCACACTAAAAAAAATAGAAACTTTGGCTGCAAGCCTTCCAAAGATACAAATTTAAACTAAAAAAGGAGGAACTTTGGCGGCAAGCATTCCAAAGCCCTTTTTTAATAAAAAAAACTAGAATAGAAGATTAAACCTACAGGCAAACTTGTTAACAAGTTTGAAAAAAAAGTTAAAAATCTGAAACCAAAACCTGCACAATAGAAAATATTAGAAAAAGAACTTCTTCTCCTCTCAAGAATGCCTCCAACAAGGTGAACTCCATAGAATGGTAACCTTCATCAATGTCAACTTAAAACAAGGATTATAAACTTGCTCTGATACCATGAAAGGAAATACAAGAGCAAGGAAAGGTAAATAAAATCCAAGAAAGTTTATGATGAAGTAATTGTTACCAAGAGAAAAGCAAAATACTTGGAGCATCACCCAAATGTGAAGAAGGAGGCACTAGAACTTTTTGAAAGGGGAAAAGCAAAGAAAAACCCCTTGTGATATTATGAATGAGGCAATGCCTAAAATGAGAGAGAGAGAGAGAGAGAGAGAGAGAGAGAGAGAGAGAGAGAGAGAGAGAGAGAGAAGCTCTTTACAATATTGTCATTAAGAAGAAATGAGAGAGGAGACATCTCTTAAATAGAGATGAGGAGAGGAGTTACAAAGTAACTCCCAAATCTATGAATGCCACCATTCATAAAATGTGTGTGCCATGTGTCCACATCCTCTTATGGAGGAAATCTAATATTCCTTAATAAAGGAAAATAAAAGAAATGACTTGTCCTCACACATGTACTAGAGGACAAATTACATGTAGGAATTCCAAAGGAATATCCTAAACTAAATACAAATAAACCTAAGCTAAGTAAAGATTAAATATTCTAACAATATGTCCATCCATAGTTATTACTCCATTATCAATCAAATCTTGGATGACATGTTTCAACCGCTGACAATTATCTTTGTGATGTCCCTTGTTTCGATGGAAAATGCAATAATGGTTATCATTCGACCAAGGGGGTTTTGCTTGAGGTTCATAGTTCCTTCCTTCTGGCAAAGTAATCAATTTGTTTGTGAGAAGTGTCTTTAGTGCTGACCCAAGTGGTTCACCAATGTTTGTAAATTTCCTTTAAAAGAAATTGTTGAAAGTTGATTTTTGGTGATTGTTGTTTTGTTGAGATGCTGTTGAGTGAGTGGATAAATTGATGAAATTTTGATTTCTATTCCAAAATTTAGGCTTATCATCAATGTTATTGTTGCTAACATTATTGTTAGGAGGATTAACACCTTCTTTGTATAACTTCAACTCACCCTTCTTTACCATAGCTTCTTCCATTTTGATACCATTATCGATCATCTTTTCAAAATTTTGATGGCATTGAATTTTTAGATGATAACTCATTTGTCCATTTAGGTTTTCAATGAATATGTCTATCTTCTCATATTTCGGCACTATTCGAGGATATCATAAAGCTAATCGTCTCCATCTTTTTAGAAATGTCATGAAAGGTTCTCCACTCTTTTGTTTAGTGTTACATAAATGGAGCATTTTTACCTCATGTTGAATGTTATAAGAGTTGTGAAACAAACTTATCCACCAATTCTACAAATGATCTAATTCCAAGTGGAAGGTTTAAGAACCATTCCATAGCTAGTCCACTTAAGCTTTTTGGAAATAATCTCATCAGATAGGTATCCTCATGTGCAAACTCCATAATTAGTTTGCAAAATTCTCGTATATGATCTTGGGGATCAGTGCTTCCATTATATTTATCGTATCGAGGAGTTTCACAACCTATAGGAAATGGTATCATGTTTAGATTTCTATCAAAGGGGTAAGGACATATTTCTTGAAGCAAGAATCTTCTAATAGTTCTTCTCTGCATATCTTGAATTTGTGTTTGCAACATTTGTATTTGTTGTGTAAGAGTTGTGATAGGATTATCAACATGATTTGTCCTTATATGAGTGTGTGTTCTAGTATGATCTTGATCTCTTCTTGTGTCATCTTGAACCCTTCTTGTGTCTTGATTAGATTTAACATGATTGAGAATTTCTACATCATCCTTTTTGGGAATGGAAGTTTCCTCATTAGTTCTTGTGTTATTAGGAATTGATGTGTCATTCATTCTGAGACCAAAAATATCCTCATGTCGTTTGTTATTAGGGGAAGAGTCACTTCTCTTTTGTGCTAATTTTCTCACATCAAAATCTTGGGGGAGTGTAGCACCAGATTTAGCTAACATTAGGAAGTATTTTTCTTTTTCTCCCTCCAATATTTTTGCCATAAATTTATCAAATTTACAATCTTGTTTGATTTATCAGAGATTTTGTTCTGTTATTTCCCCTTCTTATTGTATTTCATTTTTGGGTTCCATGGTTCTATAATCTTTAGTTATTTCCAATGTTTTGATTTATGTCTCTATGATATTCAATCTCTAAGCCCTAGTTAAAGTGGGAATACACGTGTGTTAGATATTGTGCAAGTATTTGATTGTCCAAAAGTTGTTTTGATAAGTGATCAACTATCAAGGTAAATGTGATAGAGTGATATGACATGAAAAGATGATTCAAGTGTTTAAAAGTTTGCAAGTTTTTTGATCTGTGGTTTTGGAGTGCAATGATGATGATTTTGATAAAAACCAAGTCCAATAGGAACAATATATCCTACGATGTGGGACAAGGTTGTGTTGACCAAACTTTGTAGTTTCATGATAGAGGATGATAGATCCTAATGAGAAACTATGTTTTGAGTGATCAGTTTATCAAAGAGGGTGATAATGCACTTTAAGATGTTTAGATCTTAAACTTGTTGAATGCGAATACTTGAAAATCTTGAGGTGTCTATTTCTAGAATTCGATTTGATAGATGATAACATGACCAAGTGAACCAAGCAGACAATCTAAGCACATAATGACAAATATCAAGTGTTTATGCTCACTATAAATTGACCAAGAAAATGTGATAGATCTAAAAAAAAAATGTAAGAAGATAGCTCTAGACAAATAGAGACATAAATTCATACGACATCTTATACAATCCTTAATGACAATTTAGATAGGCTCATACGACAAACCAAAACTCTCACGCGAAAAAAGACATAAACTTGTATGAGCTTTTTCACAAAGCCAGATGACACAAAATTCTTTGCTAAAGTGACTCCTATGACAATTCCCAATTGACCAGACGATAAAAGATAACACAAAGTTTTCTGCTAAGATGACTCATATGACAATTCCCACTGGACCAAACGATAGAGGATAACACAAATTTTTCTGCTAAGATGACTTGTACGACAATTCTCACTGGACCAGTCGATAAACTAGATGATTCGTACGACAAATTAACAAAATCGTATGATAGAGGATAGAACAGAGACAAAAAATTTGTTTTGGACAGATTTTTGATCAATGAAGTTTGATGTTTTGTTTCTATTTTCCAGTTTTAGATGTCCTATTTTTTTGTTTGAGGGATGAAGACACAACAAACACGTGATATGATAAGTGACCTCAATAATAGCATGCGAAATCCTAAGGAAGTTGGCTGAGAGAGAAAACCTTTGCTTGCAAACCTAGGTACACACCCAATAGCTAATTAGAATATGGTCGTTGAGTCTCATGCAATGGATTCTCAACACCATATTATTCGACTCAAAATGCTAATGCGGAACGATATGGAAAGTGTCTTGGGAGAGTTACTATCTCTCTTGCACAAAGACTATCCCCCTTTTGGAGGTGAATTGGGTAGCTTCTAATTTTAATTGGAACTAGTAAGGAATCTGTTCGGCGCGTCGGGGTATAAACTCAATTAAGAGGTCTCCCAGTCTTGAAAACCAAGGTTTGATATACCCGAAGGTATGAAGGAGAGCTATTCCCGAGCACTTTTGTTGACTTGATTTTCATTAAATCACATTTATTTTATAGTGGGTTGGACTACTTGGCGTTAGCTGTTCCCACTTGGGTTGTTCCCCTTTCACTGGCCTTAATGGCTTTGGCCTTATAGGCTCCTCGGGAGGATAGGCCCGCTAAAGATATGCACTATTTGAAAGAAAAATATGAGTCTGGCTTTCTGATCACCTAAGAAAGGTGAGAGCATACTCACCTATCATCAAAACACATAAGACATGTTTGTTCATTTCCATTACCAAAATAAGTGTGCCTAGAAAACTTAAAGAAGACACAAAGTTTGGTTGAGTCTGTTAGGATTCCCAAAGATATTGAGAGGGGGGGGGGGGTGAATCAGTATCTGACCGGTAATAATATTTTCTTAACTTATAACATGAAAAGCATATTAAAACTGTGTACCGGTAAACTAGAAATAATGGAGCGAATAAGAATAACAACCACAACATGAAAAGAACACCATAACACAATATTTTAACAAGGAAACCCAGTGTGGGAAAAACCTCGGTGGGATTTGTGACCCACAATATTCGCTTACTGGCCAATAAGAGAATATTACTACTATAATAGGGGCCTGCACATGCAGGAAGGCCAAGTGCCTAGAGCTCATTGCTTAATTACAAAAGAAGTCACACTAACTTACAAAAATGGATTATACTAATCCAATGTCTTGCACTACTTCAGATTAGCATCTGCTATTCCAAAATTAGTACCGGTTTAAGCTCTGCTACATACATAAACCCTTAACCAATAATTCGCATATTAGGTCTACTAGCTTCAATTCATATTTTGCATCATATCATATCATAAATGATCTACAATGATCTCATACATATATGAGTCATATTACAATCCACCATGTCGGCTTACAAAATATTTTACGATTAATTACAAAATACATTAATACAAAATTATTGTCGGCTAGGGTGCCAATAATCTTCCTTTTTGGTGCTGGTGCCTGAAACTGCCTATCGGTATCATATGATTGTAAGGTTTCCATCAATGACAATACCTTCAATCACCTACAATATTTCATTGGAGTGTGCATTTGCCAACAATCTCCCCCTTTGGCATTGATGGCAACACTCATGAGAAAAATTCAAGAATGTATCCAAAAATTGAAGTCTAAAAATCTTGCCAAAAACTGTACCAAAAATTGTACCAGATGTGTACTCCCTCTGAGCAGATGATCTCTACTTTTGGATTTTTCTCATCTCTACTACTCCCCCTTTGACATCAATGACAAAGGTTGTCATTCGCTATCAGTGGAGTCCTACCTAGATTCTTGTAACCCATGGTTTATAATCTGATAAATATCTGTCAAAACCAAATTTAAGCTATCACTAAATCTTTTGTTGTCTTTTAATGGCTCTTGTGTTCTCTACACTATACCGGTGAGTATGTGTATTTTCTCTTCCAGTGTCTTAAGTCTGGGAACTAGAGCCTCAGATATTTCTTTTCTCAAAGAAATGAGGTAATCTAGTTTGGGACCAAGTCTACATTTTAAGCTCTTTGCTTTATCCTTTATTCTCTCTTTGTCCTTCTCTAACTTCTCAATTTTCTCTTCTAGCTCTGTCATTTTCTTTTCTATCTTCAAAAATGAATCAGATGTACCTATCAGATTGTCAGCAATATTGTAAATCTTATCTTGTGCTTTGCTGATTTCCTTATCTAGATCTTCTGTTAGAATGTTTGTTTTACAAGTCTCTCTATACAGTTTCTTGAAATCAAAAATTGTCTGTCCAAGTTCAGGTAATAAGGTGTCCATTTTCTCCTTGTTCTTCATTACAATTTCCTCAAAGAATTTCTCTTTTTCCTTAGTCAATCTCTCCTTAAATATGTCCTCATTTATTTGCTCAACAGTCAAAATGTTGTTGGTGATGAACTTAGACAATGTGTCTAGTTGACCTAAAGAATCTTTATTATCCACTATGAATTTAGGTGCTACCAGTTTAAGAATAGGGATTGTATCATCTATAGCCTTATAGGGTTGTGCATTGCACTTTGTGATCTTCTTTATTGAATCCAATAAGACTTATGTTACATTTGTAGGCCGGAATTCTGATATTGAAGTACCAGATGTCTATCCAACTATTCTCACAATATCCATGCTACCGGTTGTAGTAATTACCTTGCTTGATTCGACCTTTGGTAGGTCAGTTTGTGTTTGCATTTCTATGAGTAAAGGTTTAGACCTTTCACTTTTAGCTGGTGGGACTATCTCTGTCTGAGCTTGTGTCTCAACCTGTTTCTATTCCAATTTCTCCATCTGTGTCTCAGAAGGTTTCTCTAAGCTCTCAACAACTGGTTTCTCAGATGTGACCTCTGTAAGCACTTCTGGTTTCTCTGTTTGTACCTCTACACTGTCCATTGCCAGTTCTCTTGACTATTTTCTAGTTTTATCTACTAGTTCTTCTAATGGTTTACCAGTGGTATCCTCTGTCGGTTGCTCTATCTGAGTAGGTATTTATGTACTTATGTTTACAGTGTTATTAACCTCAACATCAACATCTGTAGTCGGTGACTCAGTAGTCACTTCTTCCTTCTTATCCTTAGTGGTTTCTCTATCAACCACAACATTTACTTCTTGAGTATCTCTATTTACAGTGTACAAAATTTCAGATTCAGGATTCATATCCTCTAATGGAGTCTCCATACTCTCAGTGGCCTATTGACTATGTGTAGTATGTGCCAGTGGAGTATCAGTAAGAGGTGGGGTTAAGTTATCAGTTATTTTCAGGCTTGGAGGTCCACCTACCTTACCTTTCCCCTTATCCCTGTCCTTTTGGTATACCCTGATAGTCTTGGGTCTTAGTAACTCTTCCTATTTCTCTTTTTCTACAAAGAATATATCTCATGCATCTATTGTTTCCTCAGAGACTTCATTCACTCTACCTGCCATTAGTGCTACATGTCGGTGAGTAGTTGAAAATACTGTCTGGTTAGCTTCACTGATTAATTTGTCTATCTCATCAAGTGAGTTAACTGGATGCACTACAAGTAGTTTTTCAATTTTTATTTTCTTATCCAGCTCAACAATGGATACCCTTATAGCTTCTAGTCTTCTATACAGATCATTTGGTATCTCATCAACAATTACCATCAAAAATTTCTTGTATATATCCAAGTGTAGAATTACACTATTCTCTATGCTTTCCTTGTCGTCAGCAGATAGTGTGTTATATATTTTGCTAATATTTTTCAACTTACCATCCTTTGTTATTTCACTTAAGAGTTTATCCAGTGGAGCAATATCTTGTTTTACCTTCTTCTTCTTCTTAGGAGTCAGCTTCTTCATTGGAGGCCTTACTGCCTATTGCTTTTGCCTTATTTTCCTGGGTGTGGATGAGGATACCAGTGAGGGTTTTCTTTTCCTTTCTACCCTTTTAAATACTACTGGCATATCACTCTCAAAGGAGGTTCCAACCGGTGAAAGATGAGTTTCTAGTTGAAGTCCTTCCAACTCACTTTCTTTTATACCAGTTTTTTTCAAAACATCTTCCTTAATTGCCTTTGCCTGTTGAGTTCCTTTCCTTACTGTTTCTTCAACCTTCTTAACCCTTTTCCTAGACTGAATTCCACTTTCTATTGTTTCTACATTTCCAAAGACTTTCTCACTGGGTTCCTTTGGTGCTTCAAGGAGGGATTTTTCATAAGTTTCAATAATGTTATCATCTTTCTCATAACCCATTTTAGTTACCTAGATAGTGATAACTCAATGATGAATGAATAGTACCAAACCAGTACTGAGAGGGGGGGTGAATCAGTATAGACAAAACATAGACCTAAACCGGTTCAATAGCAATTACTCCAAATGACTGGCAAACAGTGACACTAGTTGGAAACAGAGTGCAACCAATAAAACTTAGAACAACTAAAACAATCATAAACCGATTACTCACTTAGTTTTCCACTCAACTCAAAACTACACTACCATTTCACCCTTATGTATGAATAGGTAATCTATCATCATATCTTCACAACAACTAGTTCAACATGTTTTATTGATAGGCATAAAACACAGAACCATCATATGCTTAACAGGCAATTACAAAGCATCACAAGAAAAAAACATCACACATGACACATATTTTTCATGTGGAAACCCAACTGGGAAAAACCATGGTGGGGATGAATACCCACAAGCTTGTTGTTGAACTCTTTGGAAGTCTGCTCTGTTAGGAGCCTTGTCCTATTAAAGACAGATACAATAGGTTCTGTTAGGAACCAATCTTGTTAGGGATCACCCAGTTAAGGGATGGCTACAATACCCGATTAAGGGTTAAACCTTGTTACAGGTTACCTTGTTAGAGGATTTCTAGAACTCAATAGCTAAAGGATTTTCAGAGCTCTCTAGCTTTCCAGATCTCAATAACTTTGAGTTACCTTATTAAGGGATTTACAACAAGTCATTTAAGGCTACCTTGTTAGGGGATTTTCCAACTGTTGAGGTGGTTAGAGATCAACAGGTATTACAATGATTTGGTAACAACACTCAATGTCAATGTAGATTCGCTTAAGCTCCTCTTCACCTTCTGCACTTACACTCTGTAGGTATCACTTCTCTCCTCTGGTCTGGCAAGAATCACATATCCCTTCTCTTGGATACTTACACACAACTTTTGCCAACAACTTCTGAAAGAATCACAACATCAACCCTATAAGACAACAGATAGGTTGGTGGCATAAACCCTAAACCCTAGACCTGTTAGGTTAAGGAATTCAAACAGTTCAATCCTGACCATTGATCATAGTGTATTGAATGCAATAGTCTTGATCCAATCTCAAGACATTCTCCATCATTCATTTTCCACCGATTTCATGGCGGCTGATAACCCATCACACTTTATCACCATTTACAGACTTTGCACATTCCCGAGGTAGATAGGAACACTCTTCTTTATGCAAGATCCTTCATGCACACAAGGCTTACGTGGCAACACTATCTGTTCTTCATTATCATGCTAACTTCATCACATAAAGATCACCAATTAAGTCACACAGGCTTGAGATACTCCAACCGGAAATCCTGAAGTGGAAACTACCTACCAACCGGTAGTCATACAATGCTTCCATGTGTCAGTTCCCACGACTACATGCCGGTTCACCTTGACATGCCGGTTCACCTAGAACAAATATACCGCTTTACTTTGGCATATATATCGGTTCTCACATATGCCGGTTCTCTCTTCATATCACATATTGACATCAATGACAACATACAATATCATTATGTCCTCATACCGGTTCACATAATGCCAATAGATAGTTCTAGGGACAACTGCCTCCATCCAGATTTCATCTTTCTTGATTACAAAACAAATTTCTTTCTGATATTTGTCCACAATAGCCTATGACAGTCTTATTCTTGTTTTCATTCGAGCCTTTAATGCTTGAAAATGTTCATTTAAATTTTTGTCCCTGTTATCTCCCATGTTGTTTAATAGATCCAATAGTTGCTTTCCTATCGGTATATCAAAGTCAAAACCTCTTCTACCAATACCGGGTACTTGTTTAGTTATGTACAACATTAGACAAACAAGAAAATTTCCAAATCTAAAGGTTCCTTTCTTATCTCCCTTAATCTTCTTTAGATTGTCTATCAATTCATCTTTGAGCCATTCGCACACATCTATTCTAGCATTATCATTGACCATGTCATATGCACTTTTGATACATAGGCTAAAAACTGAGTTCAACCTATTTGCATGTGTGGCTTTGTAACCTAAGATCATACTGATAAATCTGACATTGATGTCCTTTATATCATTTACCCTTAGAGACCTTTTGTCAAAAGTTGCACCAATTAGTTTCATCACTGTGTCATTTGGGAATTTCTATGTTCTGTCAAGTCTGTTACCGATGGAAGGTAACCCTGTAACTACTTTTACTACTTCTTTTGTGATTTTATGAATCGAATCCAACCAAAAGAATTCTCCATGGACTCTACTTAACACAATTCTTATAATATCCTTAGGAAAATCAGGAATGCTAAGAATATCCACAAAGCCTAGGGTTTCTACTATCTTGTGTTTTGGCTTGACATTACCATCTCCATCACAAATCACAGTGCTATACATGTTTTTGATCTCATCATGACCTATTTCCTCTATATGACAATGTATGTATATCCTAGGGTCTTCAGCATATACTACTCCCTTAGGAATTTGAGAAAATGCACCTATGCTATCATCTTTCTTTGCAATTTCAGGAACTAGTTTGAATACGGGTCTAGAGCGCTTAAGAACCTCAATCACAGTAGGGTTTGCAATAAATTCAAGATTGGATGAAGAAGCCATAGTTATAAATACCTCAATCTGCCTTAAGGATGAGTGCTTTGATGAACTACTTCACTTCTTCGCTAAGGATGCCTTCGCTCGGGAATTTTTGCACTCTTCAAAGATTTGAATGCTAAGTGAATGAAAAAGGAGCCAAAACACTTGCTTTATAATGTTATTTTCTCCAACTACCACATTTAATGCTTGTCAGTTAAGTCACAACTTAACTCATCTTCTAGTATAGAAGTAATTTGACTTCTTACCATCAACTTTGGGTATAATAGCATGTTTTTAAATTTGTTGCTAAACCCCCAAAGGATTTTCCTTCAATTAGATGAGGAGTCTCCTATCGGTGGAGTGTTACTCTGTTCTACCGGTGAAGGGGTATTCCCATCAACATTTTGATCTAACTTTCTGATCCATTGTTATGATAATTCTTGCTTTACCTCTTCAACCTTTTCTTTACCTTTCAAGCTAGGGCCTTTGTTATTTGCCGGTGGGGACTTGCTTCTACAAAATTTTGCAATATGTCCAATTTTGTTACAAGCATAACAAGTCACATTGTTTTTCTAAATAGCTTTCTCATATCCTATGCTAGTATGTGTTCTACATTGATTAGATAGATGTCCAAATCTTCCACAAACATAACATCTTACATTCATTCTACAATTTTCTGAATTATGACCAATTTTGTTGCATTTAGAACATTGACCGGTGGGTGTATTAGTGTTCTGATAATTTCTAGATCTACACTGATTTGCTCTATGACCATACTTGTTATAGTTAAAACATTTTCCATTGAATTCGTAAGCATTAGGTTGTCTTACCGGTTTACTATGATCATGATTATTTGCAGTACCGGAGTTTTCACCAACTTCAAAGCCAAGGCCATTTGTATCACCATTTGGTTTTTGATTTTTCAGCATTTCAACAAGTTCTTCTGAAATTTTCTTGAATTTATCTTTGTGTTGATTTGCAACAATCAGTTCATTCTCCAAGTCATCTTCATTCTTCTTTTTGTCTTCAATTTCTTTACAAAATCTCATAGTCATATCTTGCATCTCATTCTTAATTGTACAGTTATCTTGTCTCAGTTGGTTCACCAGATCATTAAGAGTTTCCTTTTCATCTTCTTCATTTTGCATCTTCTCACAAGGTTCTCTTCTTTTATTTCTTGCTATCATGAAATTTTCTTGAAGTTCTCAAATAATATCTTGAGCAGCCTTCAGATCATCTTCAAGTTTGATATTCTTCCCTTTTTCTGCATCATAGTCTGAAAGAGTTGTTTCCAATTTCTTTCTCAAATTTTCCATCTCTACTGGTGACAAGATCTTCCTCGAGCTGTTAGGCTTCTGAAAATAGAGGACTAAGCTCTGATACCAATTGTTAGGATTCCCAAAGATACTGAGAGGGGGGGTTGAATCAATATCTGACCGATAATAATATTTTCTTAACTTATAACAAAAAAAGCATATTAAAACTGTGTACCGATAAACCAGAAATAATGCAACAAATAAGAATAACAACCACAATATGAAAAGCAAACCATAACACAATATTTTAACAAGGAAACCTGGTGTGGGGAATTCCTCGGTGGGATTTGTGACCCACAATATTCGCTTACTAGCCAATAAGAGAATATTACAACTACAATAGGGGCCTGCACATGCAGGAAGGCCAAGTGCCTAGAGCTCACTACTCAATTACAAAAGAAGTCACATTGACTTAAAAAAATGGATTATACTAATCCAATGTCTTGTACTACTTCAGATTAGCATCTGCTATGCCAGATTCAGTACCAGTTTAAGCTTTGCTACATACATAAACCCTTAACCAATAATTCGCATATTAGGTTTGCTACCTTCTATTCATATTTTGCATCATATCATATCATAAATGATCTACAATGATCTCATACATATATGAGTCATATTACAATCCACCACGTCGGCTTACAAAATATTTTACAAATAATTACAAAATACATTAATACAAAATTATTGTCAGCCAAGGTGTCCGTAATCTTCCTTTTTGGTGCCGGTGTGTTGTATGCCTATGTAGAGTTTGTCGGTGCCGGTGCCAAAAACTTCTTGTTGATATCACATGATTGTAAGGTTACCATCAATCACAATACCTTCAATCACCTACAATATCTCATTGGAGTGTGCATTTGCCAACAGAGTCCTCCTAGGAAACCTACAAAATAGATATGTTAGTAGTCATGATGTTTGGATGAAATGAAGCTTTGACAAGCATAATATTTAACAATCATCTTGCAAAATTCAGTTAGGCTTTAAAAAAACTCACAAATAGACTAGGGTTAGCATTAGTAATAATCAAATTGAAGCATGAAAACCCTAAAATGCAATTTGTTTTGAAAACACAGAAGTAGAATTTCATATGACAATTCTCACATTTATTATACGATAATTCTCACCTGCTCGTACGAGGACACAAAGGAGCTCGTATAAGAAAAAAAGGGAAATCATATGAAATTATGAATTAGACCCAACCAGAAACCTACTAGATTGAAAATTTGATGATGTTAAGAAGCCAAAAATGATATTTATGGCCTCACGGGGGATACAAAAATGTTGTGTCTATGAAGTGTGATACCTGCAGCTACAACACAAACACTCAATAGATCATTACAAGTATGGTTAGCAAATTAAAATCAAATTAAAGGTGAACCATGACAAAGTGACCTATCACCTCCTAAGAGATGCGAGTCTGGATTTTCTCTCAGATCTGGATAAGCAATCCTAGTGACTTGACTACACCTAGACGGAGGATTTGAGATGATAATGATATGCAAGCTAGATGAGATTGATTATGCTAGATTGATCCAAGATACTAATTAAGCTAATGATATGCATGATTAATCTATTATGATGCAATTATGGTAGAAAGGAGATTGATTAGGCTACATGATTCAACAATTATGCTAGAAAATGATCAAATTAAGCTAATGCAATTTCCTATAACAACAATGTTCAAATGATATGCCTATAGTAACAATGCGTAAATTGATAATGAGATGGGATCCTTTGTGCTCTAAAATGGGGGATATTCATAGGATTTCCAAGGCCAAGGGTGAGGTGGTAGTAATCAATGGTCAAGATTGAGTCTGAAGATATCAAGGGTGAAATTGGAGGAGGTTGGAGAAGAGGTTGGAGGAATAGACACTTGTCATCTTTGTGGTGACAAGTGTCAAGGATCCTTTCACATAAGAGGTCAAGTGTCCAAGAGAGTAGACATGTGGCCAAAGTTCCATGTGTCTCAAGGGAAGAATATCCACACCATAAGAGGTTAGGATAAGGAGGTTAGAATGTGCAAGATAGGATAGGGTTAGGCAAACCCAGGGTTAGGTGGAATGGGTTAGGTTAGAGAGATGGTTAGGTTAGGTGGTTAGAAGTTAGGAGGCATGTGGGTAATTTGAATTTAAAAATTCAAATAATAGGAAAAGACATTAATTTTCAACAACTCATAAATTGATTTGTTTTAATTAATTAGAGGATTAGAAGAATTGATTGAAATGGGGGGAGGATTAATTGATTTGAATTAATTAATCAAAGGGGACTATTGAAATGAATCTATTAGATAAATCCTTAGATTTATAAATAAGTAGATGAAAGGGAGAATTTAATCAAATTGATAATGATTCAATTAAATTAGGGAGGGGGATTAATTAAATAATTTCTTATTTAATTAATTATCTTCAGACCATTTTTAGTTGTATACAGGTAGATTACCTTTGTATTTCCCAGTGCCTCTATGCAGTCATTTTGCCAACAATTCTTCAAGCTCCACTAAACTATCTTCATCATCAATATCTCTGCTTGTTCTAGATTCATAGCTATGGCTAGCATGTCTACTTCTTCTCACAGATGCATTAGAGACAAAAGCTCTAAATGCAGATTCTGATTTTTTTACACTACCATCATAGCCATTTAGTTCAAAAGAAGTAAGTTTTCCTATGATAGAGTCAAGAGTTACCTTTCTTTTGTCAATGGATTTCAGCTCTTGAATAGCTGCAACTCAAATAGTATAGACCGGTAGTAGGGTTCTTAGTGAACAATAATGATGAACAGTAGATACCCTAACTGGTACTAAGAGGGGGGGGTGAATCAGTACATACAAAAACTTCTTATCAACTTATCAAGTTAAAACAATACTAACCGGCTATCTTCATTACTGAACTTAACCATGGAAATATCGATTAAACACAGTATGACTTGAGACAACATAAACCAGTAAAACTGAACCCTTTAAATACATTCAATACTTGATAACTACTTCACCCATAAACATATGCATGTGGTATATCAGCAATACCATAACCATTAGCTCTGCATGCATAATCACTCAAACAAAGAATACTTAATCATCACATGAAAAATGCACAACTCATGACACACAGATTTTTCACATGGAAACCCAAATGGGAAAAACCATGGTGGGGATGAATACCCAAAAGCCTATTTTGAACTCTTTTGAAGCTCACTCTATTAGGAGCCTAGTCTGGTTAAAGACTTTACAATAAGGTTCGGCTAGGAACCGATCCTATTAAATATCACCCAATTAAGGGATGGCTATATACCCTATTAAAGGTTGAAACCCTGTTAAAGGTTACCTTGCTAGAGGATTTAAAGAACTCAATGAACTTGAGTCATCTGGTTGGAGGATTTACAATAAGCTTGTTAAAGCTACTCGGCAAAGGGATTTTCCTTCTGTTGAAATGGCTAGAAGACAACAGGTAAAACTCTGATTTGATAACAACACTATATGCTAAGGCAAATCCTTTTCAGTTCCTCTACTTTACAATCACACTCTGCAATTTTCTCTCACTGGTCTAGCAAGTATCTCATCACTCAGATACACACACAACTTTTGCCAACAACTTACAATAACAAACATCATCGACCTTATAGACAATAATTAGGTCAGTAGCATAAATCCTAAACCCTAAGCATTTAGGTTTACAATTACAGGTGGTCAAATCCTGACCGTCCAAACACTTTTTATAGAATGAAACAATCTTAAATAGATCACAAGTCATTCTGCATCGTCCATTCTTCACCGCACATAGAAATCAGTAACCCATCACGCTTTCTTCTCATACCGCTAAGAAGAATGTTCATTCCGGAGGTAGACATTTAATGCAGTCGATATTTATATGCAAGATCCTCAAGGAAATCCTTCACATGCACAAAACTGACGTGGCATCTCGATCTCTTCTTCATCTCTTAGCTAACTCATCACATAATACCATCGGTTGCATCATACAAGCTAGATTTCCAAACCGGAAACCCTAGAGCTAAGACTACCAACCGGTAGTCACACTTAGTGAAACCCAAACACTAGTTTACTACAACTCTTCATACCGGTTCACTTGCACTTATTGACATCAATGACAACATACATTATCATCATATCATCATACCCATTCATCAAATGCCAACAATCTCCCCCTTTGGCATTGATGGAAATACTCAGTGTAGCATTGCAACTAAAAAGATCATAGACCAATGCATCTAAAATATCTTCTCCCCCTTTGACAACAATGCCAAAGTGGAGGCACAATCTTCCATACTCCACTATGTTGCTCCCCCTATGGGGTAGGATCCTTCAAAACATCAATCCTGAAAGATTTGACACTATAATACCTGACTGATGTGGATCACACATCTTTAGTTCACTTCATGAAGGGGAAAAACCCCTAATTCACCTCTCAAATAGGTAAATGTAGTCTTCGGTAAGGGCTTAGTGAATATGTCTACTAGCTACTCCTTACTAGAAACATGTTGTAATACAACCTCTCTGTTTTAAACCTTCTCTCTCAAGAAACGATACTTGAGCTCAATGTGCTTTGTTCTAGCATGCAATATCGGATTCTTGGAAATATTGGTTGCACTAGTATTGTCACAAAATATACTCACCAGTTCAGATATAGGTACTTTGAAACTGTCCAATACATGTTTCATCTAGATTGCCTAAGTGCAGTTCATAAATACTGCCACATACTTCGCTTCAGCTGTAGACTGAGAAGTACAAATCTTCTTCTTCCTTGTCTAGGAGACTAATCTTCCACCAAGAAAGAATGCCCCACTGGTTGTTCTCTTTCGGTCATCCATATTACCTGCCCAATCTGCATTGGTAAATACCTTGAGATTAAAATCACCATTGTATAGATACCACAATCCATAGTCAATAGTCCCTTTTAGGTATCTAAGAATCCTCTTGACTACTACCAAGTGGGATTCTCTTAGACTTTTCTGAAAATGAGCTACTATGCCCAGTGCATGAACAATATCTGGTCTGTTGTGTACCACATAGTGCAGGTTACCAATCATTGACCAGTACTCCTTCTCATTCACCAATGTTGAATCATCTTCCTTAGTCATTTTATAGCCGATCACCATCGGTGTACTAGCTGGTTTGCTCTCCTCCATGCCAAAGGTCTTCAATACCTCTTTGACATACTTGGACTGGGTAATAAAGATACCCTCTTTCATTTTCTATATATGTAAACCAATGAAGAACTTTATCTCTCCAATCAGAGACATCTCAAACTCTTTCTTCATTTGATCTGCAAAAGCATGACTCATTTCATCATCTCCTCCAAAGATTATGTCATCTACAAATAATTCACAGATCAAAATCTGATCACCTTCATATTTCAGGTAGATGTTGCTATCCTCACTTGTTCTTTAAAATCCTATTTTCACAAGATGAGAGTGTAACTATTGATACCATGCCCTAGGTGCTTGTTTTAATCCATACAGGGATTTGTGTAGTCTACACACCATGTTACTATCTTCTAATAAGGCAAACCCATCTGGTTGCTCAATATACACTTCCTCTTCTAGGATTCCATTCAAGAATGCAAACTTCACATCCATCTAATAAACCTTAAATCCCTTGAATACTGCAAATGCAAGTAGCATTCAGACACCTTACAATCTAGCTACAGGAGCAAAGGTTTCTCAATAGTCTTCTCCCTCTTCCTGAGCACATCCTTTGCAAACAAGTGTTGCCTTGTTCCTCACAATTATGCCTTCTTCATTTAGCTTAATCCTGAAAACCCATTTGGTACCTATAATATTCTTATGTTTTGGTTTGGGTAATAGGGACCATGCTGCATTCTTTTCTATCTAGTCTAGCTCCTCTTTAATTGCCTTAATCCAGTCTTCATATGTAAGTGCTTCTCTGGAAGTCTTGGGCTTCAATTCAGAAATCATGCGTGAGTTTTATTTCACCTTTCTTCTTGTGAGTAGCCCTGCATCTTTATCTCCTATGATCTACTTTGGATCATGATGTAGTTTCACATACCTAGGAATGACTCTAGCTAGTTCTACTAGCTTTTCCTCTTTTTCTTCACTTACTGCAACTTATATCGGTACAAGAACACTGAGATCTTTACTTGTTTCTTTCTTAAGTGGTTCCCAGAAGGCTATACCTAGTTCATCTTCCACTTCCTCGCTGCAGGTTTCCTCAAGTTCCTTAGGGGATTCATCAACCCTGACATTGATACTCTCAACAATTTTTTGTGTTCTATTGTTGTAGCACTTGAGAGCTTTGCTCTTATTGGAATATCCCATAAATATTCCTTCATCACATTTAGCATCAAACTTGCTCAAATGCTCACCTCTCTTGATGTAACACTTACTACCAAATACTTTAAAATAACTCATAGTGGGAGTTTTTCCGGTCCAATAATCATAAGGGGTTTTAACTCTACCTTTCTTGATGAGTACCCGGTTCATAGTATAGACTGCAGTGCTCACTACTTCTCTCGAAAAAGTGTGAGCAACCTTTCCTTGGATCAGCATTGTTCTGGCTGCTTCAACTATAGTCCTGTTATTTTTTTCTGCTATGTCATTTTATTGTGGTGTCCTTAGGGTAGAAAAATGCCTCTTGAATTCATCAGAAGTGAATTCACCTCCTTGATTAGTTCTTAGGCATTTTATCTTCTGACCACTTTCCTTCTCTACTAATGCTCTAAAGTCTTTGAACTCTCCAAAAACCTCAAACTTCTGTTTGAAGAATATGACCCACATCATTCTTGAGTAGTCATCAGTAAGAATCATGAAATACCTATCTCCTTGAATACTTTTAATTTTCATAGGACCACACAAATTAGTATGCACAAGATCAAGTAAGTTTTTTGCTGAAAAAGACTTACCTTTGAAGGTTGAGGAAGACATCTTTCCAAGTTGACATTCTCTGCACAAAGAATTCTCTGATTTGTTTAGCAAAGGCAATCCTCTTACTGCCTTGATCTTACCAGCCTTTACAATATTATCAAAGTTCATATGAAGTCTCCTATGCCATATCCAATTGTCATCAAGCTTCGCCATCAGACACCGACTTATCTTGGCATTCAACTGAAACAAGTTACCTTTGGTCTTCTTACCAGTGGCAATAAGTTCATCACTCTTTCCAATCATACTGCAGACTCCACCTTTGAACTCCAGAATGAGTCCTTTATCATTTAGTTGAGCAACACTCAACAGGTTATGCTTAAGACCTTCTATCTAGTAGACATTATCCGCAGTGCTCTTTCCATTTAGTGAGATGGATCCTTTTCCTTTTACCAAGCAAGGTGCATCATTGCCAAATCTGACAACACCTTCATCATATTCTTCTAGAAACATAAACTTTCTCTGATCTCCAGTCATGTGGTGAGAACAACCACTATCAATAATCCACTCATTAGAGTTTTCAATGCGAGAAACAAGTGCTTTCTTGTCAGACACTTCTTCCTTTACAATTACAAACACTGTATCCTCATTCTCTTCATCCTCATATTTTTCATCAGTAACACCTTCATCCACTACAACAATATAATTTATTCTATTTCCTTCTTTATACTTTCTAAAGCTCTCAGGTTTATCCTTATTGTCATTGTTAGGATAGTTAACAGCTATATGTCCTATCTTATTGCAGGAAAAACATTTTAAAGGAAGCTTACCTATGTATTTTATAGTGCCTTTTGGAATTCTCTTGGCAAGAAGAACTTCAAAAACCATCAGAATCTCTTCATCATCCATACCTCTGCTTTGCATGGATTCATAACTGATACTTACTTATTTTCCTTTTTTGGTTGGTGCAACAGATTCTCTAAAAGCTGACTTGGTCTTTTGAACACTGCCATCATAGATATTCAACTCATATGCAGTTAACTTTGTAATGATAGAGTTTAAGGATACCTTGGTTTTGTCAATAGACCTTAGTTCCTGAATAGAAGCAACTTTTATTGTATAGACCAGTAATAATGATCTCAAGACTTTACTAACAATGCTGACATCATCTATTATTCCACCATTGCTCTTGTTATCTCCAACAACAATCTTGATTCTTATGCCATATTGCTTAATGGTCTCACCTTCAACCATCCTCATGTCTTCATATTCCTATAAGGCTCTCTTATCTTTCTTTACATGCTCATCACCACCATAAATAGTTTCCAATGTGTCTGATACATCTTTAGGAGTGTCCTTATCTTGTACATCAATGAACTCAACATCGGACAAACTGCTAATAAGGGCTTCCATGACTTGCCCATTTTCTTGAATCTCTCTTTTGTGATCATCGGTTAGAGTTCCAGTGGGGATTACATAGACATTCTCAACAAAGCTCTAGTGTTGAGCACCCAAACTCTTGAAATAGATCTTCATTCTGTCCTTCCATATTTTAAAGTTATTGTTGGTGTAAATAATTATTCATCTTGGATATTATTACACTTACTTAAGTTTACTTAGGAAATGCATTTCATAGTAGTTTGGGTATGAGACACTTGGGTGTTTGTGCCACATTGGGATAGTGTGTGTAGGAGAATTTCCACCTTTTATGGTGTTGATCTTTTTGTTACACTCCACATTCAGTGAGTGATCCACCTCATGTGGACTATTATATTATTTCTCCCACCTACCCACACCTATTTCCTACCTACCCTTGTTTCTTATTGAGCCACATGTCATGTTTGTGTGCTCATATATCCATAAGCCTTGCCTATATAAGTAGGCTCATCTACATTGTATGAAAATGGAACAATTGATCATTTATCTATTGATGAGAATACATTTTATTCTTATCCTATATTTTATCTCTCTATTGTACTTTTCATTGAGCTCTTGATCTTGGCAAAATCTCACATGGTATCAGAGCCATTGGGGCTTCATTGATTGGTTTTTGGAGACATTGTGGAAGGCTTCTATTTTTTGATCTAAGGGACTGCATTTTTGACCTCACCATTGCATCCAAGAGGCCATTTCCATAAAAATCGAGTATAAATTTGACCTATTTTGGCGAAAATTTTCTGCCCAATTTGGGCGATACTGTACGAAATTTTCAGATTTTTTTTCAAAAAAAAAAAATTGTGGAAATTATTTTTTGGGATCCGTACCTTCTACCCAGTCAGTAGCGCACAGTCAGTGCCATGTCAATAGTCCAATTGGCTGCCAAATCACCATGCCATGTCAGCTACCCAATTGGCTGCCACATCACCTGCCAAATCACTTGCACAGTCAGCGCCACGTTAGCCATGAAGTTTGGGTGACGGTCATATGGACATCAAATTTAACCCTATAGTTTGTTGACATCATCATTTTTTCAAAAATTTTGCAGGCCCCTCTCATTGAGCTTTTTGATTTTGCAGTTCAACTTCAAATGGCCATATCTTGCTCAATTTTGCTCCCTTTTTGGTGCAATGTTTTTTGAAATGGGCTATAATTTTGTGTACTTTCACATGGTGGAATTATTTTCTGATTTTGATGGAAATATTTTTCAGAATTCTCAGTTTTTGGTGACTGTACCTATCCAATCCCCATTTCTGCAACTTCCAAGTCTCCATTCGGGCTCATACGAACTCCTTTTCATGTGCCAATTTTTTTGAAAGTGCATTATTTTTTGTCTACTCTCAGAATATGCTATTAGTTTGTAGCAATTGTGGGTAGAAATTATACTTTCATCATATGGTCTTATTTGGCCAATTTGACATTTGTATTGCATAGATCTATCTTTCTGATCTTTTGCTTTGAAGTTCTTAGCCTATTGGGGTAGTTGTAAAACAAAATCAGAATTCCACCTTGCCATTGTTTTCAAGTGGCATATTGTACACACACTACATATAAAGTGCCAAAATCATCATTTTTTTTTGGGGGGGGGGTACTTTGATTGAGTGAACTTGGGTGGGTGTCTCTTGTTCTTTTGTACTCTTGTGTTCTTTCCTTTTTGCTGCTATGGGTTCTTCTTAGTTTCCTCTCTTAACTCCTCATAATTATGCTACTTGGAAAATTGATGCATGGAGTAAACTTATGGAAAAAGGACTAACTCATTACATTGATGGAACTATTGTTGCTCCCACTGATCCTAAGGTTGATCCAGTTGGTCACTTGGATTGGCTCACTAAAAATATCATGGCAATTGGTACCTTAAGAAAGTATGTATCAAAGGATCTCATTTTTCATATTGAGAAGTGTACTCTAATCAAGGATGCTTGGCAAAAGTTTCAAGACTTATATGGTCAAGTTGATGAGATTAGGAGATATCAAATTGATAGTGATCTCACCATGTTGGATCCCAAGAACTTTGATACTATACAAGATTATGTCACTAAGGCAAATGAGTTGAGGGAACAACTCAAAGATTGTGGCATTGATAAGAAGGATACTCAATTGATATTCAACTTGATAGGCAAGCTTCCACAAGAATATGGACCATTTGTTTCTAGTTTCCAAACCCATAGGATGACAATGGGTTCAAGCTACACAATGCCTACATTTGATGCTTTCAATGAGATGTTGATGATGGAACAAACTAAGTTGATAAGCATGGGCATTCTTAAGGCTTCTAAGTCTCAAGCATTAGTGGTAAATCAAGGGAACAAAGGAAATCACGGAAAGGACAACTCAAACAAGAAGAAATGGCAATCAAAGCCTAAGGACAAAGCATCATCCTCTCCACAAAAAGGAGATACATCCTCTTCCAAGAGGGATAATTCACCAAAGAGGGAGAGACCTATTTATGCCTATTGGAAACATTTTGGTCATGAGGAGCATCATTGCCATTCTAAGAAGATTGATGAGCTCACACATATCATCAAAAAGCATAACATTGATTTGCCTAATGTCTACAAGAAGGATGATTCATCAACTTCCACTTCCTCACATTCAAAAGGAAAAGGGCAAGCATTCATGGCTTCCATAAGTGGGAAGACTCACTCTTTTGGGACAAGAAAAGGAAAAGCTCTATGTGCTACTATCAATCATGATTCAGAGAGATGGCTTCTAGATTCAAGGGCTTCTCATCATATGGCATCTTCGCAGTCTATGTTCTCTACATTTGAGCCTTGCACCATGCCATAGATTTTAATGGGCAATCATACACACAAGGATGTGATTGGGAAAGGATCTATTGACATTGGGGATAACTCCTTCAATAATGTGTTCTATGTACCCCACTTGACAAACAATCTCCTTTCTATCTATCAAATCACACATGGTGCAACTAAGAGAGTTGTGGAGTTCACACCTGAGTCAATTTTTATTAGAGACTTGGAGACTAGAGCTATCATTACAACTGGGGTGGTTGATCATGCATCTCGGTTATACTCCTTTTCAGATTTTGTTGATGATGATGATTCTACACATGATGATCACACTTCTTGTGATGGTTCAGTTTTTGAGGAGAACATTGGACACTTGAACATGGGGATTCTCACATGTGACCCCATTCTTGAGCCTTGTATTCCATCTCCTCATATTGATATCACATCACCTATTGCACCTAATGATGCAGATAGTTTGATAGTTTTGCCTTCATGTGATTTAGTGCAGCAGGATATTCATTGTCTTCCAGCTTCATATTCGTGGGATGATTACTTGACAAACATTGCAGGTTTATTTATGGAATCCTACATTGCAGATTTGGGAGACATCATTGATGACATTCATCTTCTCTTTGATGAAGGTGATCCTTCTTTTATTTTTGTGAGGGAACACTCTGACCCTCTTGTTCATTCTCTACATGATCACTCTTTCGAGGTTGACATGATTGTGGATACTTATGTACAACAGTTGGAGGAGGTCTCTTTATTTTTTGAGGAGATATGTGAGTCTTTGGGACATGTTCTACATCCATCTCCACTAGAGCTTGGAGTGCCTTTTTCAGTAGTGTGGCATAGTTTACCACCTTTGGAGGGGGTATCTTTTAGCATTGACATGGGGACACTTGAGCAATTTTCAGAGATTCCTTTCATCCTGAGTTTTCTTCATACATCTTCCCTTCATGATTGGGGAGACTTCATGGATACACCTTTGGTTTTGTTTCTTCCTAAGGGGAGGAATATTGTTTGACATTCATGGAGCAGTTTCTTCATACATCGAGCTTCTATCATTGTGCAGATTCCACATTGAGGGGGGGCTTCCTAGCTTCTCTTCTTCTCTCATATGGGGGGACTTTTTCCTCACATGGGGTTTTGTTCTTCACATACTTCTATGAGAGTTCTTTGTATCTAGTTTTTCATCTCTCTTTTGGGGGAGGTTTTTTTTGCATTAGGTTGTTCTCTCTTTCCCCACTTTGTGAGAGATTTCATTGCATTGGTTTTCATGCATTCGCATTTGTACATGGGTACCTAACATGGCCTAGTAGTTGGGACCCATCTTGCATTGCTTAGTTGCATTGTAGACTTAAGTGCATTCCCCTAAGTTGCACTTAAGGGGGGTGTTGGTGTAAATAATTATTCATCTTGGATATTATTACACTTACTTAAGTTTACATAGGAAATGCATTTCATAGTAATTTGGGTATGAGACACTTGGGTGTTTGTGCGACATTGGGATAGTGTGTGTAGGAGAATTTCCACCTTTTATGGTGTTGATCTTGTTGTTACACTCCACATTCAGTGAGTGATCCACCTCATGTGGACTATTATATTATTTCTCCTACCTACCCACACCTATTTCTTACCTACCCTTGTTTCTTATTGAGCCACATGTCATGTTTGTGTGCTCACATATCCATTAGTCTTGCCTATATAAGCAGGCTCATCTACATTATATGAAAATGGAACAACTGATCATTTATCTATTGATGAGAATACAATTTATTCTTATCCTATATTTTGCCTCTCTATTGTACTTTTCATTGAGCTCTTGATCTTGGCAAAATCTCACAATTATGTGTATTGAACTTAGGACCTTCCCTCTTCATCATTAAGGCAAGATCTTCTTCCTCATGCGGTTAAGATTATATCATCAAGGACTTGGAGTAGCTCTGATACCAATTGATGAATAATGATGAACAACAGATACCCTAACTGGTACTGAGAGGGGGGGGGTGAATTAGTACATACAAAAACTTCTTATCGACTTATCAAGTTAAAACAATACTAACCGGTTGTCTTCATTACTAAACTTAACCATGGAAGTATCGATTAAACACAGTAAGACTTCAGACAACATAAACTAGTAAAACTGAACCCTTCAAATACATTCAATACTTGATAACTACTTCACCCATAAACATATGCATGTGGTATATCAGCAATACCATTACCATTAGCTCTGTATGCATAATCACTCAAACAAAGAATACTTAATCATCACATGAAAAATGCACAACTTGTGACACATAGATTTTTCACGTGGAAACCCAAATGGGAAAAACCAGGGTGGGGATGAATACCCACAAGCTTTTTTTGAACTCTTTTGAAGCTCGCTTTGTTAGGAGCCTAGTCCGGTTAAAGACTTTACAATAAGGTTCTGCTAGGAACCGATACTATTAAAGATCACCCGGTTAAGGGATGGCTATATACCCTGTTAAAGGTTACCTTGTTAAAGGATTTATAGAACTCAATGAGTTTGAGTCACTTGGTTAGAAGATTTATAGTAAGCCTGTTAAAGCTACCTGGTAAAGGGATTTTACTTCTATTGAAATGGTTAGAAGAAAACAAGTAAAACTCTGATCTGATAACAACACTATAAGCTAAGGAAGATCCTTTTCAGTTCCTCTACTCTACAATCACACTCTGCATTTTTCTCTCACTGGTCTGGAAAGTATCTCATCACTTGGATACACACACAAATTTTGCCACAACTTACAATAAAAAACATCATTGACCTTATAGACAACAATTAAGTCGGTAGCATAAACCCTAAACCCTAAGCAGTTAGGTTTACAATTACAAGCAGTCAAATCTTGACTGTCCAAATACTTTACATAAAATGAAACAATCTTAAATAGATCACAAGTGATTCTGCATCACCCATTCTTCACCACACATAGAAATCAGTAACCTGTCATGCTCTCTTCTCATACTACTAAGAAGAATGTTCATTCCTGAGGTACACATTTAATGTAGCTGATCTTCATATGCAAGATCCTCAAGGAAATCCTCCACGTGCACAAAACTAATGTGGCATCTCGATCTCTTCTTCATCTCTTAGCTAACTCATCACATAATACCATCGGTTGCATCGTACAAGCTAGATTGCCAAATCGAAAACCCTAGAGATGAGACTACCAACTGGTAGTCACACTTAGTGAAACCTAGACATCAGTTTACTACAACTCTTCATACTAGTTCACTTGCACTTATTGACATCAATAACAACATACATTATCATAATATCATCATACCAGTTCATCAAATGCCAACACTCGGTACCTTACTGATCACTGTGGCATCTTCCACTTTCCCTCTTGCACTCTTTATTTCACCAACTATCTCTTTTATCCTTTGACCATACGGCTAGATATTCTCACCTTAGACATTCTCATGTCATCAAACTTTCCTCTTAAACTCTCCTCTTTAGCAATATTAACATGTTCATCAGCATTATAAATCTCTTCATGTTTTTTCCATACTTCATATGGAGTTTCAAGACCATGAACATCTACATATTCAGCATCAGATAGGGAACTCATAATAGCCTCTAATTCTTGATGATTCTCTTATTGTTCTTTCTTCTAATCATCAGTTAGAGTTTTGGTAGATACAGTATACTTAGTCTCTACATGATCCCAATACTGACTACCAAAACTCTTAATGTAAGTCTTCATTCTTTCACTCCATATCCTATAGTTATCTTTGTTGAACTTCAGACTTTATTTCTTCATCATGATCTACAAGATCTTTTCCTCAGGATGTTAGGCTTTTAGGTTAAAGAGGACCTGAGATGGTCTAATGCCAATTGATGGTATGATGAAATAATATGTATCTGATAGAATATTGAGAGGCGAGCGGGGTGAATCAGTATATTGAAAAACTGATACAAACTCCAAAACTCAAAAATAAACTTAGCGACAAATAACTCAGTCAAGATAATATCTCAAAGATTACCAAAATCAACCAACATCGACCGATTTGACTATTATGACAACTTAACAGTAAACAACTTCATTCTTGTCAACATAAAAAATGCTTAATCATATCTTAACATTTTCATTTCTCAATGCTTCCAGTTATCATGACTTATTAGAATAGTTAAGTAGTTAATCAAATCAACAAATAAGATCATAACCACAAAAGCATTCACCACTTGACACAAATATTTATACGTGGAAAACCCAAATAGGTAAAAACCACAATGAGATGAGACTCACAAGGATAGCTATCTAAACTCTTCTGAAGTTTGCCCTATTAGGAGCCAAGCTTGTTAAATATTTTACAATAAGTCCTTTTAAGAGTTGATTCTATTAGGAATCACCCGGTTAAGGGATTTAAAAATATGCCTTGATGAAAATCACAATACCCTATTAGCAGTAACCTCGCTGGAGGATTTGAGAATCCAAACTAATGGACCACCTTGTGAGAGGATTTAGAAAGTAACCAAGCTTGTTAGAGCTTATGTGTTTAGGGGGTTTCAATTTCTGCTATAATTGTTAGAAAACAATAGGTACAATCTTGACTGTTAGAAATCATAACAATCTCTTCACATTAATCAAGAAAATTCCAACCCTTCCATGATCACCGCTTCATCGGACTTTGTAACTTATCACATGCTATGCATTAGATGCAATCCACTTTGCTCCTTTCTAAGACATCAAATGCGCCAAATCATTCTAAACTTATCCTCATTCAATGATCACACGTGTCTCCATCATTACCGCTCAATATTAGATCTCAAACCAACAAACTTGATTGGTTAGGTTTTAACAGAAAACAACTGGTAGGGTTTAGCAGTTACATAACATAGAAAGGTGTAACCCTTTACACCGGTTCAACTTACAAACTACAATATACTGATTACAACATCTTCCTCAAATTTTATCATACCGGTTACAAGACAATAACAATAACAACAATAACATCAACAATATCATGAATACCATTCACCGGTTCAATTGACATCAATGACAACATATCTGTTATCACTATTTTGACTATTGGGTGATTTTGTTCTTTAATCCTCTTAAGTCTGCAATTGTGCTTAGTTTCTTCATTTTTTTGCCTCTAAGGGTTATTGGTCTAAGGGTTTAAGGTTTTTGCAATTTACCCTTCTTCTATCTTGAAATCCCTACGTTATATTTCCTTGTTACTTTTTCCACTGAAGTGGAAGGGTCGGTCCAGTGTGAGGAGAGGTTCCCCCTTTTAGTTTTTCCTTAGGCGGGTCTTTAATAATGTTTTAATTTTTCACCTTCTCCTAAGTTTTTATTTCTTTGTCGAGCTTCATAAAGATCGTGCAAGTGCTATTAGATGCAAAGGTGCATGCGATCTTGCAAAGGGAAGATGCATGAATTTTACCTTTCATGAAATGGCAAAAAGGTGGCAGGTTCGGGTAAAGCAATCGCAAGGAAGGCTAAAGGACAAATATCTTCTGGTAGATCTAATGGTTCACTTTGTTTTGTGATGAAAAAATGGGTGAGATTTATGCTTCGCAAAATAGAAAAAGATTGGTGGGCCTGATAGGTACGCTAAAGAATGAGTTAAAAATCATGCATTTTGTCCATAATCTAGCAATTAGCGCTGTTTTGCATGGTAGAGATGTGCGAAGTTTACCTTTCATGAAGTAGCAAAAGGGTGGCTTGCAGGATAAAAGAAGTGCATCTCCGAGAACATCCAATGGTGCGTGTTGTTTCGTAGCCTAAAGTAACATGAAGTTTACTCTTCATGAAATAGCGAAAAGGAGCTAGTAGTTATGTGGTGGATGAGGTGGCAATACAATTGGATGTCCAGCTAAGGAAAAAGGTGATATGTCAGTAGGACACGTGGCTCTAAATGGATTGTGAGGGGCCCGTTTGATTAAGCGGCAATATTGATGAAATCCACAGCCAGATAAGACACGTGGTAGTTTAGATGTGGAGATTGATAGATTTTTTGAGTGAATGAATGGCCAATACATGGAGGCTATTTGCTAGAAATCGGTAGGACAAGTGGATTCCATGTAGAGGGCCCACTTTGAAGATTAAAAGAGTTAAAAGATGCCCATATCAAAATTGATCCAACGATCCATGTTGTTTCACATGGTGAAGATGTGAGGTGATTATGCTTCATGAAACAATGAAAACCATTAGCGATGAAGGTTTCATGCAGTTAGTTAAATAGACTAGCAGTCATCATGGAGAATAATAGTCGAGCGGATGATAGAAGATCTAATGGTCAGCGTTGTTTTGCATGGAAAAGATGCATGAGATTTATGGTTTGTGAAACAACGAAAGGAAGGTGCGGCCCATTTCTAAGTAGGATGACTGAGGTAAGGTAAAGACCGTTCTTGTTTTTTCAGGATCCGATGGATGGCGTTGTTTCACAATGTGAAGATGTGGGGTTTTTATCCTTCACAAAACAGCGAAAAGGCAAGATACTTAGAAAATTCTTTGTGGTCCGTTGGAGCCATATTTCAAATTCAATTGTGAATTGATTGCCGAAGCATGTGGCTTAATGTTTCTATTCAATGCTCAGTTTCCATAATGAGCTTCACATCAGCTGAAACCTTGGCATCATTTCGAAGAGTCTTGCAGAGGAACCGGTGCGTAGAGCAAATTGATGGGATGGGGTTAGGGATAGACTAGCCTAGTCTATGCTCTTGGATCCTTCCCTTGGATCACCTAGTGTTCTCTCCACACCCTAGGGTCTCTAGGACTTCATTTGCTTGGGCAATCCCCTGACCTTGCCCAAACCAGCCACCAATGAGTTGCAATGCTTCTCCTAAGGTCTAACCTACTCATGAGACTCAAAACCCCTTACTATGGCTAATAAGGGCTAAGCTTGTACCACACCTTCCAAGGTCTTAGCAAGGTTATAATAGGTCTCATTCATGGTCTTTCCACCCATTCATGTGCCCCCAAGATTTTTCAAGATTCTAACCCCTTACCGATTTCACTAATTTGGGTTTTTGCCTTCAAATAGGGCTACAAGGATTAGGACCAATTAGGCCTCCTACCCGGTCCTTTAGGGCTTCCTCTCACAAACGATGCACAAAATACCCAAACTCCCAAAATGGACTGCCATTCATTTGGAAAGGGCTCCAAGATTTCTTGGGTTTTGGGCCTCCAAGTGGCCGTACAGTGCCTAGGGCAAATTTTGGGGTTTTTAAGGGTTTTTGTGAGGGTTTAATGGTTTGCTTGGGTCACAATGTAAGTTTTTAGTTTTAGCCACCTTGTTTGGATTGGTGGAGGCTCCTCCTTCACACCAATGATGCTTCACACACTCCTTTATGCCTCCTCCAAAGGGTGCACTCTCCTAAGACCAACCTTGCTCTCCAAGACCTCTGCAACTTGACCTCTCCTATTTGGGCACTGTCCAGTCTCGCCTAGGAGTGGGTCTTTGTATGGCCTCCCTAAATTCTCAAGGGCCCTTCTTGCATGGGACTATAGTACAAGGTCTTCACTTCCATTCTCCATGGTTTCATGGTGATTCCACAATGGGGAATGGAGTTATGACTTCATTTGCACAACTAGTCCAAAACTGGACAATGAAACTGCAATTTACAAACTATTTACAAACACACTCAACCGGCAAATAAAAAGCTAATCTAATCACTCACAATGGAATTATTTACACCATAGAAGACATTTCACATAGTTTTGCATGCAAATCAGTCCATTAACTTTCTCAGTAGCTTCATTCAAACTGACTGGTAACCAACAAAACAGTCATAGTCAATCCAATTGGCTTGGGTCGTACAATGTCTAACATCCAACCCATCCAATTAGGGTTTGCAATTACTTATACCTCCTTTTCCTCGGTCGATGTGCCAAAATTAGGGCTCTCCATGCTCAACAAGGGTCTTTTACCTATTAGGTGGAAAAGTTGCTTGACAACTTAAAAAAGTTGTCATGCAACTTTTGCATCTTTTGAGCAACTTTGCCATTGTTGCTTTTCAGAACTCCTAGGCCTATTTTGGGCTATCCTAAGGACATCAACATGCCAATAAGGCCTAATACACATCCAAGGCACACTCAACCTCTCCTGCACAAGAAATTACAACAAAAACACTAAGGACCTAAAACTAGGACCTAGTGAAGAACAAATGAGCTCATGGCCCTTATTACAAGTACAATGGCTTCAAAAGAAGAATAACACCCACAAAACAAAGAAGGAGGAAGAGCTTAGAAGGTTGCTCCTGCAACATACTCCCCCTCTACACACAACTAAGAAATAGGAGAAGAGATGAGAGCCAGGTCTATGCCAAGCTTCTCAAACTTGGTCTCCTCAACCCATGTAGCTTCAGATACTGGTTGACCTGCCCATTTCACTAAGTGCTCCATGTAGACTTGGTGTCTGGTATAATTCTTCACTATTTACTCCAAAATCTCCTCTGCTATAGGCTTCTTCACTTGAGGTAAGGTATTCACATCCAAGTCCTGTAGTACCTTGGCTTGGATCTCAATCTGCCCTGCTACCTCACCCTTGTACATGACCAGATCAACTACATTAAAGACTGGTGATATAGCTAAATCTGAAGGTAAATCCACTTTATAGGCATTCTCACCATACTTTGCCAGAATTTTACAAGGTCCTACCCTCTTCATTTGTAGTTTGGTAGGCTTACCACTTTGCATCCTAGCTTTGCTCAAATGGACCATCACATAGTCAACCACTTTGAACTGAACTTCTCTCCTTTTCTCATCCACTTTGGCTTTCAGTTTTTGAGTGGATTCAAGGATGGCCTTCTTAACTTGCTCTTGGACTTCCTTGATGGTTTGAGTGAAGTCCTCTCCTTGCCCACTCTTCATTTCCAAAGTACCAAGGTCTCTCAACTCACATACTCCCCTTGGATGTCTACCATATACAACCTCAAAGGGACTTCTACCAATGGCCCTATTCACACTATCATTATATGAATACTCTTCTTGAGGAATGATTAGGTCCCATGTCTGACCATACTCCTTAGTTAAACACCTCAATAAATTTCCTAACACCCTATTGATGACTTTAGTTTGACCATCTGTTTGTGGATGGTAAGCTGAGCTAAATGACAAGTTAGTTCCTAGTCTCCTCCATAATGTTTGCCAAAAATGACCCATGAACTTGCTGTCCCTATCTGAAATAATGCTGAAAGTGACTCCATGAATCCTACCAATCTCTTTGAAGAAGAGATGTGCAACATAGCTAGCATCATGTGTAGCCTTACATGGAATGAAATGGCTCATCTTGGAAAATCTATCTACAACCACATAGATGTTGTCCATACCTATTTTTGTCTTGGGAATTCCTACTACAAAGTCCATGCTTATACATTCCCAAGGTCTATTTGGGACTGGTAATGGTTGATAGAGACCAACATTTCTTGATCCTCCTTTTGCTCTTTGGCATACACCACATTGCTCTACATATCTTTTCGCATCTCTTAGCAACTTAGGCCAATAATAGTACCTATGTACTAAATCCAAGGTTTTGTTAACTCCAAAGTGTCCACTTAAACTACCATTATGTTTCTCTTGGATGAGGTTCTCCCTCATGGACCCTCTTGGTACACACAACTAATTACCCTTGAACAAGAGGCCATTTTGGAGAGTGTAATCTACATACTCACCATGGAAATGGTTCTCAAACTCTTTGCAAACCTTGTAAGATGATGAGAAGTCTTCATCTCCTTCATATAGGTCTTTGAAACCTTCTATTCCTATTCTCTGCAACTGTAGTTTTTGAACTGTCAACAACTTCCTACTCAATGCATCTGCCACCTTGTTAAGTTGCCCCTTCTTATGATTGATGGTGAAGGTGAAGGATTGGAGGTATTCCATCCATTTCAGATGTCTATTTCTCAGCTTCTCTTGAGTGTTAATGTAACTCAATGCCTAGTTGTCCATAAACACCACAAATTCCTTTGGAAGTAGGTAATGCCTCCATTTTTTAAGAGACTGCACTATTGCATACAACTCTAGGTCATAGGCCGATTACTTCTTCTTTGCTTCATTAAGCTTCTCACTAAAAAATGCCACAAGTCTTCCCTCTTGACTCAATACACCACCTACTACAATTCCACTTGCATCACACTCCAAAGTGAATAGCTTATCAAACGTAGGTAGGAGAAGGATAGGTTTTGTGGCTACTTCTTGCTTCAACATTTGAAATGCTTTGTCAGCCTACTCAGTCCATTCAAACTTAGTTTTAAGGCCTCCTTTTATGGTGTCAAGGACTGGTGCACATATATCACTGAAGTTCCTCACAAAGTTCCTATAGAATTGAGCTAATCCATGGAAACTTCTAACTTCAGTCCCTGTTTTAGGTGCAGGCCAATTCGAGATTGCCTCCACTTTGCTTGGATCCATCTTCAAGGTTCCCTTAGACACCACAAGTCCTAAGTAGACCAACTCTTATTTCAAGAAGTCACACTTCTCTAGGTTGATTGATAACTTCTCCTCATGCAACCTCTCTAAGACTAACCTTAAATGCTCAAGGTGCCCCTCTTTGGTTCTTCTATAGATGAGAATGTCATCTAGGTACACCACCGCAAATCTGCCTATGAAATCCTTCAACACCTCATTCATCAACCTCATGAAGGTTCTTGGAGCACTGGTGAGTCCAAATGGCATCACAAGCCACTCATACAATCCCTCTATGGTTTTGAAAGTAGTCTTCCACTCATCACCCTCCTTAATTCTTATCTAGTGATAACCACTTTTAAGGTCTAGCTTGGTAAAATACATAGCCCCTCCTAAACAGTCCATTAGATCCTCTATTCTAGGAATAGGAAACCTATACCTTATGGTGATCCTATTGATTTCTCCTGAGTCAGTGCAAAGTCTCCACTTGCCTCCCTTCTGTGATGCTAGCACTACCAGGACTACAAATGGGTTGATGCTCTTCTTAATCAGTCCTTATTCCAATAACTCTTGCACTTGCCTTACTACCTCCTTATTCTGATCAGGTGTGAGCTTATATGCTGCCTTGTTAGGTAGGGATGCTCTGGGAACAAAGTCTATTTGATGGCTGATAAACCTTCTAGGTGGGAGTGTTGCAGGTGCTCCATCACTCACTATGTCCTTATACTCTTGCAACATTTGCTTCACCTCCTTGGGTACTTCTGCCTGCAACTTGTCTTCTTCCTCCTTTGGTTTCACAAAGATGGAACACTTCACTATCTCCTCCTCATGTAGCAAGTTTAAGAACTCTTTACCAATATCTACTAAGACACTAGGTGTCTTTGAAGTTCCTTCTTCATTCTCTGTCAAGGACTGAATATTGAAGGTCTTGCTGCCCTTCTTAAAGGAAATGGAGTTCTCCTCTCCATCATAGATCACCTTCCTATCAAATTGTCAGGGTCTTCCTAGTAATAAGTAACATGCATCCATAGGTAACACATCACAAAGGATCTTATCCTTGTATCCTCCAATAGAAAACTCTACCCAAGTCTGTTCATTGACTAGCACACTCTATTCATGATTCAACCATGTCACCTTGTATGGGTTAGTGTGGGGTATCCTTGTGAGTTTTAGCTTCCTAACTACCTCTTCTGATATGATATTGGTAGTTGACCCTGAATCAACTATCACCTTGCGAACTTTACCAAGAATCTTGCATCTCACCCTAAACAATGCTCTCCTATGCTTAGGTTCATTCTTCACTGGTTGTCTTATCAAGACCCTGTTGAACATCAGATTTTCTCCAATCTCTAATTCAATATGGTCCACCTCAAGTGTCTTGCTACTTCAAGAGTCTTCATGTGCATAAGCAATCCTCTTTCCATTGTTTGATGATGTAGGCTTGTCAGGGCATCTATATGTTAGGTGTCCCAATTGTCCATAATTGTAACACTTCATAGTTGTAAAGTAGGAGTTACCTCTGCCGGTACCTCTACCCCTATTTGGACCACCTTGTACACCTCTTCCTCTAGAATGTCCTCCTCTAAGATTGGTTTCACTACCATGCTCAGTCAGCTTGGCTTCTCCTTGGTTCCTCTGCTCATTTACCTTGCTTTGGTAACCACCTCAGTGATTCACTTGATCTCTACCTCTGCCTCTACCCCTGTTATTGGAGTCTCCTTTCCTTTTGTTCCTCTCTTCTACCTTGGCAACAAGTTGATGACATTTTTGGATAGTAGTAGGAGTCCATAGGCTTATCTCCTCTTGAATGTTCCACTTTAGGCCACTTAGATACCTAGCCACCTTAATAGATTCATCTTCTTGGACTTTGGATCTATGACAAAGTTTTTGAAATTCTTCGGTGTAGGAGGTCACATCAAGGTCTTTTTGCTTCAAACACTATCTCTTCTTATGAAGTTGGACTTCATAATCCTTTGGTAAGTAGTTCTCTGTGATCTTGCTCACCATGGCCTTCCAATTTGCAATAGGTAGCTTCCCCATACTAAATCTCTCTTTTTGCAGGTACTTCCACCATGTTAAAGTTGCTCCCCTTAATCTTGATTTGGCATCTTTAACCTTCTGAGCCTTTGTCACTCCCTCACACTCAAAGTGGTTTTCCATGCCCTCAATCCACTCCATAATAGTGTCTATGTCCATTCTTCCACTGAAATGTGGCAATCCTTCAAAAGCCTTGGTGTTCAAAGCCTTAATAGCCTTTACAAATGGTTCTTCATTGAACAAGGGATTTGGTTTAGGGATAATATCATCTGTCTATAGTTTTCTTTCCTTTACCCTTGGTATCTTCACCCCAAGTTCCTTGTGTCCTCTGATCCATCACTTCCTGCCGTTTATCCCTTATCTCACTCATAGCTTCTTCAAGGAGTCTTTTTTTCTCCTTCTCTAGCCAGCTCTGCATTAGTGACCATTCTGCTCTCCCCTACTAATTCACTAGTATATAGAGACATACATAATCCAACAAATCTTTAACTCACTCTGATACTATTTTGATGGGATGGGGTTAGGGATAGACTAGCCTAGTCTATGCTCTTGGATCCTTCCCTTGGAACACCTACTGTTCTCTCCACACCCTAGGGTCTCTAGGACTTCCCTTTCTTGGGGAATCCCCTAACCTTGCCCAAACCACCCACCAATGAGTTGCAATGCTTCTCCTAAGGTCTCACCTACTCATGAGACTTAAAACCCCTTACTATGGCTAATAAGGGCTAAGCTTGTTCCACACCTTCCAAGGTCTTAGCAAGGTTATAATAGGTCTCATTCATGGTCTTTCCACCCATTCATGTGCCCCCAAGAGGTCTCAAGATTCTAACCCCCTACCGATTTCACTAATTTGGGTTTTTGCCTTCAAATAGGGCTACAAGGATTAGGACTAATTAGGCCTCCTACCTAGTCCTTTAGGGCTTCCTCTCAAAAATGATGCACAAACTACCCAAACTCCCAAAATGGACTACCATTCATTTAGCAAGGGCTCAAGGATTTCTTAAGTATTGGGCCTCCAAGTGGTCGTACAGTGCCTAGGGCAAATTTTGGGGTTTTTAAGAGTTTTTGTGAGAGTTTAATGGTCTGCTTGGGTCACAGTGTAAGTTTTTAGTTTTAGCCACCTTGTTTGGATTGGTGGAGGCTCCTCCTTTGCACCAGTGATGCTTCATACACTCCTTTATGCCTCCTCCAAAGGGTGCACTCTCCTCAGACCAACCTTGCTCTCCAAGACCTCTGCAACTTGACCTCTCCTAGCCGGGCACTATCCAGTCTCACTTAGGAGTGGGTCTTTGTATGGCCTCCCTACATTCTCAAGGGCCTTGCTTGCATGGGACTATAGTATAGGGTCTTCACTTCAATTCCCCATGGTTTCATGGTGATTCCACAATGGGGAATGGAGTTATGACTTCATTTATACAACTAGTCCAAAACTGGATAGTGAAACTGCAATTTACAAACTATTTACAAACACACTCAACCAGAAAATAAAAAGCTAATCTAATCACTCAAAATGGAAGTATTTACACCATAGAAGACATTTCACACAGTTTTGCATGCAAATCAATCTATTAACTTGCTCGGTAGCTTCATTCAAACTGACTGGTAACCAACAAAATAGTCATAGTCAATCCAATTGGCTTGGGCTATACAATGTCTGACATCCAACCCATCCAATTAGGGTTTGTAATTACTTATACCTCCTTTGCCTTGATTGGTGTGCCAAAATTAGGGCTCTCCACGCTCAACAAGGGTCTTTTACCTATTGGGTGGAAAAGTTGCTTGACAACTTTTAAAAGTTGTCATGCAACTTTTGCATCTTTTGAACAACTTTGCCATTGTTGCTTTTCAGAACTCCTAGGCCTATTTTGGGCTATCCTAAGGACATCAACATGTTAATAGGGCCTAATACACATCCAAGGCACACTCAACCTCTCTTGCACAAGAAATCACAACAAAAACACTAAGGACCTAAAACTAGGACCTAGTGAAGAACAAATGAGCTCATGGCCCTTATTACAAGTACAATGGCTTCAAAAGAAGCATAACACCCACAAAACAAAGAAGGAGAAAGAGCTTGGAAGGGTTCTCCTGCACCATGAATTTCTTCAGGCCAGCAAGTAAGTTTTTGCAAATTGCTTGACATTTATAGTTTGAATTGGTATAACTGAGTGCGTGAATTCTTAGAGGTCCGTTAAGTTTTAATTGAAATAACTGTAATTCAAAGATGGCACCTCGAAGAGATTTCACATGGAAAGTGAATTATAAGGAGAGAGCCATTTGTGATGATTTTTTAGAACAATTAACTATTTCTACTAATGCCACTGTTAAAATGAAAGAAATAGTGCCCAAAGCTTCCTGCCTGAGAATTGGTGACGATTCATATGACAAAGGGAACTGGTTAAGGGATTCACAGATAGGGATATCAGGTCTAGGACTCTTCAAAGTGGGATTTGGCCAAAGAAATTTCTCTGCTCCAATGAATAGTATATGTGAGTTAGATGTTGGAAAGCTCATAGTCCTTGGGGTTTTCATGGATGTGGACCTGTTGACCCAGATTGCAAATAACTATGACCCTGTTGCCAGGTGTGTAAGAAATGTAAATGGGGGGTCATTAATTGAAATAAATGATGATGAGTTTAGGAAAGTATTCAGAATAAATGAGGTGTCAAATTATTTAGAGCCCATCAATTTTGAAACACTTGCACAAGTCTATAATGTGCAGAGAGATCACCTCAGGAGTGGCCATTTGAAAGAATTTTTTGTCAAAATAGGAGGAGTGACTGTTGTAGGCCCTAGCACCATGGAACCTTTCTCTTTAAATCTATTTACTTTGAGGGCTAAAGGGATGTATTGGTCCCTATGTCAAATTTTTGGGGAAGATGCTAAAACAACCATGCCAACCCATTACATGCTCATGTTAGAACAGATTTTGAACCAATCTTTGGCAGTAACTTTTGACTTTGCACCTTATCTTACTGATGCCATTCATGAAGGGTTGATGGGGATAAAAAATGCTAAGGTAGACAGACCTTTTGGATGGTATTCTCTTCTTATGCACATGTTTTTATTCAAAGGTACTGACTATTTTGATAATGATATGGACCTAATTAAGGAAAAGGATAATGATTAGATGCTTGTTCAATTATGGAGCACAATTTTGTCTTGGGATAGAGAGGATGTGATTTATTTTAAGTTTGATAGATGTTTTGTATCTAGGCTTAGGATCCTCTTGTGCCCACAAAACCCTAGAATTCCTAAAGCTCTCTTTGAATTCCTTAGGCCTAAGGAATTTGCTCAAGATATTAAGATTGTTCATAATTGGGGTGATATATACTTGTACCTTGTCTCTACTGTGTTTAGAGTCTATGATTTCAGAGGAACTCCATATTTTCTCCCCTATCAAGTCCCATTGAAGATAGGAGTTACAGAGGTCCTGAGGCAAATCGGAGGTTTGCAAGAAGCAAAATTAACAAATAGGTGGAAAGGGACAATTTTCCCAACTGTCACCATTGCACATCAATTTTTAATTACCAAGGGTGGTTGGAAACATTTTGATGATTTCTTATAGCCATACAAGTTGTCTACTACAATATCAAGGTTTGCTGACCCTGAAAACTTCTTTAATGGTATGGTCAAGAAGAGAGTCATGTGTAAAGGCAGACCACACCAGTTCAATTTTCTTAAGGATTTGATCAGAAATGAATTCAACCTTGATGAATAAGAATTAAGAAAGGAAAAATGGATAGCATATAAAAGGGCTCTTGATTTTATCCACCAATTTGATATTGGTTACAACCCTTTGTCTAGTTTTATTCCCTTTTGAGGAAAAAGCTAAATTCTTCATACTTTATTTTGAAGATTTAATGCAGACCTTAAAGGAGAAAAGGGAAGTTATATTGAAAAATGATCCTGAAAAGGCTAAGTTGGTTCTAGCCAAGCCTTCCTTTGCTAAGGCTATCCCTCCAGGTGAATATGTGATGCACAAGAGGCCAAAATACAGTGTGCTAGTGCCAGTTAGGGGTGAGCCTTCTACTTCAAATGTGAAAAGAGAAATAGAAGATGTAGTTGACATCCAAGATTCCCCTAAAAGGAAAAGGGTGGGAAAAGAGGTGCAAATAGGTGAGCCTTTATACTCTCCATCCCAATCCCCAATCCATGTGGGAGATGAACATGTAGTGGCTGAGCAATTATTGTAGTTAGGAAGTCTTGGGGAGATTGCCTATACTTATGAAGAAGTACAAGAAGGGATTCCTGAAGAACCACCAAGTGCTGAAATGGATTTGACTACAGAGGAGTTTAAAGGAAAAGAGTTAGACCTTAGCATAAAACAGGCCAGTGAATAATTCTTGGCTGATAATAATTTTGTTACAATAGGATCTTTCATGTAATTTGTTTGGAAGCAAAATATAAAAAAATTCAAAGCCAAATGTGAAAAAGGAAAAGTGAACAACCCCCCAAAGATGCATCTACAGTAGAGGAAGAAGTAAAACAACAAATGATGACCGAATTAAAAATGATTACTCCTGAGTAGGGGAGAGAAATTGTAGCAAAAGATGGTGTCCTAATTCTCCATGAGTG
Organism: Cryptomeria japonica; assembly: GCF_030272615.1. Taxonomy (NCBI): domain Eukaryota; kingdom Viridiplantae; phylum Streptophyta; class Pinopsida; order Cupressales; family Cupressaceae; genus Cryptomeria; species Cryptomeria japonica. The sequence goes on from NC_081415.1 coordinate 648,254,828, forward strand.
GGATATAGCAGATGCACTAGTGTTTGAAGTAGTAAGGAAAGAAACAAAGCCCTTGGAAGGAGTGACACTTAGCAAGGACCATGTTGCTTTGGTCATGTGGTCTCTAAGGATGGATGAGAGCAGAAAGAGGAAGGACACTTTAGGGTCTAGCTACCTTGGAGGTATGATTGTGAAAAGAGTATAGGACATAGGAGTAGTAGAAGCTGCCATCACAGTTTTGGAATCAACAAAATTCAGTGTGGGAGTAGCCGAAAAGGAATCCAAGGAAAAGGTTGACCTCTAGGTAAAACTAGAGATGGTTCTAAAGGCCTATAATGAGGCAAAAGGGGAGATAGCCCATAGGGATAGCATCATTGCCAAGTTGCAGAATTAGTTAGCAAGGCAATACTAGAAAGGAGAATTTCTACTTTATTGATTGCCTCCTCTCTAGCAAAACCTCCATCCACCAGTCCAATCATTGAATTCCCCCCTTCTCCTATGACTTCTGGTTTTCAAGCAATTGAGACCATACAAGATGAAATGGAAAATTTGAAGTAGGCTCAGGCCCTATTTGCAAATAAGTATGAGGAGAAAGTTAGAGGCACAATTTTGAAATTTGTTGACATAGTAGGGGCTTCTATTGTGTACATTTATATGAAGCTAATTTTGAATATGTTGATTGATCTGAAAGAAGACAAGGCTACTTTGGAGCCAATTTTGAATAAGTGGATTCCTAGAAAGGTGGATTTGGAACTTATGTGTTTATCTTATGAAGAGGTAGAGGCTGATGCAAATATTAAATCCACTTGTGAGTTAGTGAAAAACATAGCAGAAGGAAGAGCTGGTGTAGAGAGAAAGGCCAACTTGTATAGAAAAGAATATGATAACCATAAGTTTGAATTGTTTCCTGGGGGTTTTGTTAGTTCAAGTCAGTTGAAAGATGAAAAGGTGTGGCTTGATGAGCTAGGATATAACTTGTCTCAATGGATAAATGAAGTCATTAATATAGATGACACATCTTTATTTATTCAGACAATTGAAGAAATTGAGAAAATGAAGTCATATTATGGTTTTTGGGAGACAAAGGTTAAGAAATTAAGGAACACATGGAAAAGGCTGAATAAACTGAAGAAGAAAATTGTTAACTTCTCTTGGACTGGTGATGACATGTTCCAAGAATGGAAAAAAAAGTATGCAGTGCAAGAAGCGGAGGTTCAAGAACAGTTAGAAGATGTTGCAATGAAATAACAAACTTCAAGGCCGTTAGGAATGAAATGATTGTAATTTCTTTTCAGCAAGAATCATGGTTGTAACAAACTCTTCCTAGGGAAGTCCGAAGCTTGTTTGCATCCATATCATTATAAATGGATACCTGGACTTTAGGAAAAAATCATCACAAGAATTTGTAAAGAAACTCTGCTGAAATATATCTAGGGTTTTCTAGTTCTTTCAGAAATCACCTTGAGTTATGTAAGATTTTCAAAAATGAATATTAATATATAGATCAAAACTTTCTGAGCCTAAATCTTTGTTTTCTTCTTGTGTGCATTCACTAATTTACTAGTTTCTTTTAGATAATTTAGGGTTATTCGATTGAATAGGGATTGCAAGGCAATCTTATAGATATGTTTTAGGCTTTTCTCTTTAGGAGAGGAATTAAATATACTTGAAATATCTCTATTAGTAAATCAATTGTTTACTTCTTTGAATTTAATAAACAATTTTAGTTTAAAGGGAAATAGCTTATATATATGTCAGGCATGTATTAGGTTAACGAAAGCCTAAGTGATGAGATGTATGAGAATGTCTAGATTTGGAACTTTTGTTTAAATTGGGTGACTCTGTAGCCTAGATAAGGCACTGATATCAGTTGTGGAGTTTTTTCTATCTTTCTTGGGGTCAAGACTGAAAATGAACACATGTTTTCTTTTAATGTTTCAATATTATTTAGGTGATGAGGTTCATAGGTTTTTAGCATTGGTTTGCTGTGGATCTCATATTAAAATTGTGAAAGTATTCACAAGAGGTATACCCTCTTGAGCTTTGGATAAGCTTAAAGTGTAGAAGGTTTTGTAGAAACCTTGTTATATGTTTTTTTGGAATTCTATTTTCCTGGTATCCTCTTCATATGCAATAGAGGTTTCAAATTTTCTTACAGAGGGGATTGGGGAAATTAGAATTTGAAAGCAACAAAATCATTAATTCAATCTATATGCAAAATGCCAACGATCTAAAAATTCCAACACTTATATGGGGTGCTATACACTTGAAACAAGATATCACTTTCACACATGCATGAGGATGAGTGGAACTAATAGAATAGGACTAGACTACTCCTACTCTCCTCCCCAACATAGATTACCTAGATGCAAATATCCAAGAGTGAGGCATCTATGTTCTCATTTATTTCATCATTCTTCTCATGGATCACTTAGATAAGCTCACATCTAGCATGTATTCATACTCTCTCATCTTCTTCTCATGAAATCATAACTTTTATATTGATAGTTCATGGATGATGCTTTCTTTTCTCTTTTATGTGATCGATTTTGTTTGCGAGATGGTATTTTTCAAAATGATATTAGTTGTTGAGACATTCTGATATTGAGGTCTCTTCGGCTAGTTCACTCGAGGTGTTGTTTAGGTCTTTAGCCTTTGTTGTGTGTCCTTTTGTGTCTTTTTCCTTATTATTTTTCTCTTTGTTGGCCTTTTTTTGTCTTGTTTTGTTGTGCCCTTGCATAGTTTTGAGTGAGTTAAGATCCTAAGATTGAGGGCTTGGTTCCTTGAAATTAGTAATGTTTTACACTCCTTGTGATTTTTCTTTGCTTCCCTCATCTTCATCTCTCTTTCTTCTACTTTACCATGAGTATTTGCATAACTCATACTCCTGCTAAAGTAGGGGATAAATGTAGCATCCTAAAATTGTACCATTTCCAATTTTCACTGCATTTGGGGCCCTCACTTTAGTATTTTCATCCTCACACTTGATCTGGACCTATTTATTCCTCTACCATGCAATATATGCCTTATTTTCACATTTTAATCTATTGGGACCCCTTAACCCTGGCCTAATTTGGGGTAGGACTAGGACGTGGTGCCTTGGTCCTCACTAGGACCATGGAACCATGACATAGTCCACCCTAATTGGGGCCCAATTTGAAACCTTGACCCTATCCAAAATTTTGGTAGGAAACACTCCTTCGTGTCGGCCTATGTCAGAAAATTAATATGTTGGACAATAGGCAAGTATATAAGGAGGCCTTCTCCTCTCATTTGGGTAGAAGGTGACAATAAGGCAATAAGGAAATGAGAGATATAATAAAAAAATGAAGCATTCAAGCATTGGAGCATTCATCATTAAACATTTCTAGAGGTCTTGAAGGCTTCATATTCTTCATCTATCCATTGAAGAGTAACTTTACATCAATGATTTGCAAGAATGTGTGTGTGTTAGGGGTTTTTCATGTTCATTCCATTTCATACAACATATGTGATTACATTCAAGAAGCAAAGCATCATCATCAATCATTGCAGATTTAAGGTATACATTTCCATTATTTATTTCAGTATTTGCAACATTTCATTCCAGGTTGATTCCTCAACTGGGGTTTGAATTAGGGAAACCCCTATTCCCAACCTATTTCTCTTTCTCTCTGTATATAGGAAATAGGTGCGTAGTTGTACTTCCCAGGATAAGCTTCAGATAGAAAGACTGAACACCCCTTTTTGGTGTGTGGAAAAGTCAGAGGACTGTGTTGCCGCATCCTGATCCCTAATTTTTTAGGGTAGATCTGAATCAACTTATATTATTCAGATCTAGGTGCATGACAAAATCTTGAACCTATAGCTAATTATTTTCTCAGTTTCGTCTCCGATTTCAACACTTTACCCTAAATCAGCATTTCAACTCACAAAACAGGGAACCCAAATTAACCAAATCAACTCAATCTATTGAGCATTTAGTGCTTATCTAATTTGTGACTGGATCTAGTGGATTCTAACCCTCTATTGAATGTAAAGGTCCTAAATCACAAAATTAGTGGTTTTCATCCTCCTTTGGGTGGAAACCTAAATTTTTCCCCTTTACAGGTACAATTTGGAGATTTTGTTTTTGTGGATTTCTATTCCAAGTAAAAATTAGAGCTTGTTGGGTCCAATCCGAGGTCATTATTGGATTCAAAAGGTTCAAAAAAGTCAAGATCACCTTTTGTTTCATCCAAATCAAACTTCGAAGGCCAAATCTACTCCCGTTTGAAGTTTGGAGGTGGTTATTAGATCTAGGGGGAACCTAAAATTTATAAGCTTTTTGGGCCAAAACAAACAGTACCATCTCCAAACCTCAAATGGTAGTAGATTTAGCCACAATTTTGAGCGACCTAGATCCCTTAGAATTTTTTTTCTCTCCATGGTAGTATGGGAATCATCATTTAAATATGGTATGATTATTTTAAAAAAAACTAAATAAAATTTTTATTTTCTATGAAGTTTTTTGAATTATAAATAAAATTATTCATTGCTAGAGAAGCCTACTCGCATAGTCAATGAAAATATTCCATGTGCCATGTGGAATCATTTGATTTGTTCATATCACCAATTAAATAGCACACCTCATCACTTGCACACCACATCAATAGTTGACACATGTCATTCACATATTGGGAGAAATCATTATTTGTATAGGGAACAATCATGTTGCCACATTATGTACATAGAATACATGTTAACCAAAATACACTTGTGTATTAACTGATAAGTGGCTCTTTGTAATTCTCTACAATAAATAATTTATTATTTAAATTATGGTAAGAAAGATATAAACTACGTCAAAATTAACCTCTCCATAGCCAATGTGGGATTAGGTTTTTTTGCCCTCCCACCCCCCTCGCAGTTGGCAGTTTATATTTTGAAGCTGATTTTGAAATGCCTGTAACTTGCTCATTTTAACTCCTTTTTTGAGTAATGTGCTTAAATCTGGGCTAATTTTTGTGCTCTATATAGTGGTATAATCGCATTTTAATTTTGAAGCATTTTTTTAATTTGTTTTAAAGTTTTTTTCATAGGTATACTTGAATAATCCCCATTCTTGGAACTATAGAGGCTTCATTCAAGCTCATATTAAATCCTTTTTAGAAGTCATTTCTTTTGAAGTGCATTTTTTTTATTTTATAGGGGTGGTATCGATTTGTAGCCATTACGATAAAAATTTCACTTTCAGCACATGGTTTTATTTGGCTTCTTTTGGCAATTGTAATGCATAGATCACAAATTTTTCTTGTGCATATTTATTGTTGGCAATTGATACTCATTAGATTAATTTTATTGTCATTGATGGAAACAAGATCAGATGGAAGTCACATACCAGCACTAGGAGGCATATACCGACAGATATCGGATTTGGAGCATTCAGGGCTACACTAGCACCAGCATTGACATCGACATCAATACTTCATTGGAAGTCAACATCAAGGAGGATTTACTTAATAAATCATTTTGTAAATATTGTCAAGGCCAACATTGAATATCTTCTATAAATGTATTGTAAGCCGACATAAGGCATATTATTTGTAATAGGTATATAGGTTAGTCTGCTAGGTTATTTTTGAGAGACATGAGAGAGAAGATATGAAGTGTGTGGATATAGGAAAATTTAGTAGAATTGTATGATGCAAAATATATGTATGAAGATCATTTTGTATGCGAATGTTATATCCTGCAATGATCTGTAGATAGCTTGGAAAGCATTCTTTGAGGAGAAGAGATACCGATACAGAGCAAAGACAGAACCGAAACTCTATTTGGCATAGCAGATTCATTCTTGAGTTCATTTTTCAATAATTTACTTTAGTAGAAAGCTTGTAGTCAGTGAGGCTCTTTATTGATAAGCAGTGTGCTCTAGGTAGTGTGCCTTCCTGCATGTGTAGGCCCCTATTATATGTAATATCTTTTCATATGGTCAGTGAACTGATATTGTGGGTCACAAATCCCATCGTGGTTTTTCCTCATTGAGGTTTTGCACATATAAATTTTGTGTGTTATTATGTTCACTTATGTGGATGGTTTATTTGCTTCTTGTTATATGTTTACTTGTTTACCAGTTTATATGTGTATGGTATAAAAGGTTAAAAAATGTTGATACTGACAGAACACTAATTCACCCCCCCCCCTCTCAGTGTTCTTGGATCCCAACAATTGGTATCAAGGCTTGGTACCTCGGAAGACGTTTAATAGCTTGAGGAAGATCCTGAAACAAAAATCTTTGAACATGGCTATGGAGAAGCAACTTGAGATGACTCCTGAGGATTATGATGTTGAAAGAATGAAGAACTTGAAATTGCAAGAAGAATTGAATTTTGTAAATTAATTCATTCTTATCTTGCAAGAAAGGTTATCATCTGCTCAAGCCAAGAGTAAAGAACTTTTGCAAAAACTGGATGATGAGGAGAAGAATACTCTTAAGGAACAATGTCAGAAACTAAGTCAAGAAAACATGCTCATGAAGAATGAAATGCAAGATCTGACTATGAGGTTATCAAAAGATATTGAGGATAGAAAGAAGGAAGATAATATTGTCCTATCTCTAAAGAACAACTTTGATGAATGTGGTAGATTGACTCGTGATAATAATTTGTTGAGAACTCATTTGGCACACTCCTAGAATAATGAACAAGAACTTGAAAGACAAATAACTACTCTGGGAGATGATCTGACTATTGCAAGTGAGTACAAAGAAAAGTTTAGGATTAGTATTGTACAATTGGATGACTTATTGAAAAGACAACGGCAAATTGATGATTCTAGAGGACTTGGATTTATACAAGGCAAAAGCTCTGGTATTGCAAATGAAGACTAGACAACCAATATGCAAAACTCATTAGAACAGAGGAAACTGGTAAGGCAATCTAATGCTTATAAATTAAATGGTAGATGTTTTGTTTGCAATAAATTTGTGCATATGGCTAAACAATGTAGAAATAAGGCAAATCAAAACTACAATAATGTTCCTAGTCAATGCACAAACTGCAAGAAATATGGTCATAGATCATAAAATTGCAAAATAAATGTTAAATTTCATGCATGTGAAAAGTTTGGACATTTTTCTAATCATTGTAGGTCAATAAATTATACTGGATATGTCAAAGCAATTTATAAGAACAATATTACATGTTATGCATGCAACAAAATAGGTCATATTGCTAAGTATTGCAGAAGCAAGACTCAACTGGTTAATAATAATAAAGACAATGAGAAAGGAAAGAAGAAAGTAGATGAAATACAACAAGATCACACCAAGAGATGGGTTAGGAAATCTGAAGAACCAAGTGGAGATGGATCTACACCAGTAACTCCACCGGTAGACTAGAGTATTCCTCCATCGATAGGAAATCCCACCGGTAACTAAGGCATAAGCCTTAGGGGTTAGAAAAGTCATTGTTAAATTTTGCATATTACCCTAGAAGAGATCTAAGGAGATCTAGAAGAGATTTGGAGAGTTGTTCTTATCATTGATGAAGGTTCACTCGACACATGACTGTGAAACCACCATTTGTAGGATTGTTGGCAAAGCATTTATTAAAGAGAAAGATTAGGGTTTTATTTGCTGATAAAAAGGGGTAAGTGAAATTGTTTTCAGTCACCAAGCATTCAAGAATTCAAAGCGAAGAAAAGGTGAGTTAAGAGCAAGCAAAAGTATTATGAAAGGATTTCGAGCAATTATCTGAAGCACTCAATCTTCCATCGGCATTCACTTTTAGGTCTGGATATTCAGCTCCTACATTCTTTGCAAATACCACCATTGTCGAAGTCAAGGATAGGTTAAGGCCAATATTTAAGGAGGTTACCAAAATTGCTAAAAAGGAAGACTCTATGGGAGCATTTTCTAGGGTTCCTGAAAGTATAATGTATGTTGAAGATGTGAGGGTATACATTCACTGCACCCTTGACAATTTGGGCATAGAGGACATCAAAAGCATGTATCAATCCATGATACTGGGAGACTCCAAAACCATCAAATTGGAATACAAAGCTATTGAGTATCTAGGGTTAACCGATATTCTGTACATACCAGAATTCAAAGATGAGATTATTAGATACGTTCTAAGAAGGGTTCACAACTAATCAATTTGGCTAGATAGGCCTTACATGATCATGAAGGAGGTTATTCAAGTATTCATTGGCTTACCCAAGGTTAGACAAGAACTAGGCATGAAAATTTTGAACACAGAGGGTGAGAAACTCACCGGTGCAATGTCTAGTAGAAGATCAATGAAGATTAGCACAATCACTGATACATATATAAAATTTGCAAGCATGATAATTGGTTACAAGGTAACTCAATCCAACTGATTGAATTCTGTTGCTAGTTCATGCACATGTTGTATATCAAATGCTAAGGAATAATGTGAAGTATGATTTATGTGAATGGATGAGGAGTGAGTTGATGTTAAACCTTGGTAAGATCAAAGGAATCAAGAAAGGCACTTTTAGATATGGAAATTTGATTGTTTGTTTAATTCTTTACTTCCTGAATGAGCTACCCAATCTAGGGAATAAGCATTGGGGTCATGACATACCAGTAGGTATGCATATCAAGGAAGAAATCACCGGTCTTGGTACTGACAGAGATGAGAAAATTTGGGGGTACTTCAAGACATTTCAAGAAAACATGAGGCAAAGGGAGAGAATACCAAAAAACATTGTGGAGAAGTATTCCACTGATATCTGTTTCATGGTAAAAAATGATGAAACTCTTATGGAAGTAGTTGAACCTAGGAAAATATGGATTACTAAGCTTGGATATGAGGTGGATGATAGCATTTTTGAACTCTATCCAAAAATGTTGTTAGATGCCCCATTAGACGATAAGACATAGCATTTTGGTACAGCAGGAGAGAAGGCTCTTGAAGTAAAAATCAATTTTAATACGAAGAGAAGAGAGAAGAAAATAGAAAAGATGTCTGCATATGTACAAGATGTAATTTATAAGATAGACACTCAACTGGGTTCAAAATCCAAATAGGCAACTAAACCGACAAAGGTTGGTACTGCATAAGTGAAGAAGCCACAAGTTCATAATTCCCTTATCACTTCTGATTCTGATTCTGAGGATAATGAACCTCTAGCTTTTAGAAGGGTACAAAGGAAGAATGTGGTAAAACCACTGATAGAGAAGAAGAAGAAGGCAGAGCCTAGGAGGAGACTTGTTAGAAAGGTAACTAAGCCTACTGCACCTCCACCACCGGCAAGGAAGCCTATGCAAAAGAGGAAACCAGTCACACCAAAAACCACAAGCAAAAAGAAGAAGGGCGATGTTACTGAAACCGGTAAGACCACAATGACCTATGCTGAGCTTATTGATGAAATTACAAAATATGGAATATTGAAAAATGTATCAAAGTATTATGAAGATTTAGAAGAAAATGAGGAAAATGAATTAGAAGAGGCTATTTTGTTATATATAGACATTTATAAGAAAGCCTTAGTTGAAATTTTTAAGGAGATACCTTTATTCTTGTATAATAAACTCGAGGCTAGGAGACTTGATACTGTCAAGAGGGATAGGGAGATCAAGGAAGTAGCAATTTTGGAATTATGTGATGTTGCAAATAATGAAAAAATGAAAAGATACATAGATACTGCAAAGAGGATAGTTTTTAGTAGTAAATCTCGGTAGATAAGCCCTATGATGGGGAGAGTAAATAAGGTGATAAATGAGACTAGTAAGGGATGGACCAAATTCTTTCAGAAAAAACATGAACTTTCTCACATCTCAAGAAGAATTTGCAAGGGCAACATCTTCCACAATTCCTGACAAATAAAAAGGGAAAGGTATTTTGGGCAGTTCAACTCCAATTTTGACACAAGTGATAATAACTATAGATATTCAGACACTACTGGCAGTTAAGGAGAGTCTACAGTCTATACCGACACAGACAATTTTTGAGCAAGGAAATGTACAAGACACTAGAAATGCTATGGATAATACTCCATCAACAGTAACTGACACTACACCAAGTGGCAAAGCCACTGGTGCAAAAGAGGTTGAGATGGACAAGGTAAAAGCAACTAAGTCCATACCAACAAGTAAAACTGATTCCCCAACAAAGGTATTGGCAATTGATACTTCTCAGGTTGAGAAGAAATCATTCTCTGAGTTGAGTCCAACTGAATTGATGATGATGGCTACTCAAAAATTACTGAAGGAAGGTACTACAGATAAAGGAATAATTGATTAAGCGGTCATAATGTTGCACAGATTAATACCTGACTATCAGATTGAAGATGAAGCAAGCCCTTCCAAAAAGCTCAAGGCTCTAACAGAGCATATCTCCAACAATTTTCAATCTCTGAGGCACATTGCAGACCAACAGGCTTTAGATAAATTCACAGCAGCTAAAAGAATAGCTTTTGATTAGATTATAGAAACATAGAAGAAGAAAATTGAGGACAAATTTATTTCTATTGAGGTTTGTTTAAAACAGTGTATAGATATTTACAGTGTGTTGTAACATAGAAATTCTTACGGCTAATGTAGATAGCAGATTGAAGGATTTATATGATAAGATAGCTAAAATTGCTAACTCTTTTGATGGACTAATTGCATTGACCACATCTGTTGATGGACAAATGTTTTCCTTGGAGAACCAAATTTTTTCCTTTGAGAAGGAGAGAGATAAAATCATGCGAATAGCAAGAAGTCTAAGAGGACTGGTAAGTCCTAGATTAGATTCATTGGGTGTTCATAAGAGAGAGTGCATGGATATGATATCTAAACTGACACTGGCAGATGTCCAAGAGAAGGAAACACATGCCCACTTACTAAGTGGATTAGCATCCATTTCTGATACTTTCAAAACCGGTTGGGATACATATCTTAAGTTATTACAAAAGGCATACCCAGAAATCTTGAAGATGACTAAACTCCAATGAAACTACCAATATTTATTTATTCTTTTATGTAACTCTTCCAATTCTTCCATCGGTCTTTGGAATTAATGTCAAAGGGGGAGTATTCATATATGTGAAAAATATTAGAGAAACACAAAGGAAGGATATCAGATAGAATGTATTTCTCAGGGGGAGCATACCGATAGGGAATCCATTTTTCACATGACTATTTCCATCAATGGGAGATTGTTGGACATTGACACTCATTGGATTCATTTTGTTGTCATTTATGGCAACAAGATTAGATGGAAGTCATATACTGGCACCAAGAGGCATATACTGGCAGATACCAGCTTTGGAGCAGTCAGGGCTACACCGGCACCGACACTGACATCAAGGAGGATTTACTTAATAAATCACTTTGTAAATATTGTTAAGGCCAACATTGAATATTTTTTATAAATGTACTATAGGCATATTATTTGTAATAGGTATTTAGGTCAGTCTGCTAGGTTATTTTTGAGAGATTTGAGAGAGAAGATATGAAGTGTGTGGATATAGGAAAGTATAATAGAACTATATGATGCAAAATATATGTATGAAGATCATTTTGTATGCAAATGTTATATCCTGCAATGATCTGTAGATAGCTTGGAAAGCATTCTTGGAGGAGAAGAGATACTAGTAGCAATTCAAGGTTTATGAACCGGTATAGAGTAGAGACATAACCAAAACTCTATTTGGCATAGTAGATGCATTCTTGAGTTCATTTTCAGTAATTTACTTTAGCAAAAAGCTTGTAGTCAGTGAGGCTCTTTAGTGATGAGAAGTATGCTCTAGACAGTGTACCTTCCTGCATGTGCAAGGCCCTATTATATGTAATATCTTTTCATATGGTCAGTGAATTGATATTGTGGGTCACAAATCCCACCGTGGTTTTCCTCATTGAGTTTTTCCACATATAAATTCTATGTGTTATGGTTTTCATTTATGTTGATAGTTTATTTGCTTCTTGTTATATGTTTACTTGTTTACAGGTTTATATGTGTATGCTATAAAAGATTAAAAATTGTTCATACCGACAGAACATTGATTCACCCCCCCTCTCAGTGTTCTTGGATCCCAACATTTATCTGAACCTAATATAGGTTGATTGTAGTTGTTGTAAACATTAAAATTAGAAGTCTACTTTTATATTTGTTTTTCAAAGTGGTCATTAATCACACTAAGTATAAAGTGTCAAATCATTGATTTTGGGTTTTTTTTTTTATTAAATAAATTTGGAGTTGTGTTGTGTGCATATATTTTTAGTTATCTCTTGTGCTCTTGAAATTTTCAGCCATGGGTTCTCTTAGGTTTCCTATTTTAACTCCACATAATTATGCAACATGGAAAATTAATACATGGAGTAAGCTTTAGAATGGAAAAAGGATTTGTGTGAGCTTGAATTGCATCCTCAGAATGTTACCTGTAATAAGTTAGTTTCACAAAATACAAATGGAAATGTATATAGGAAATCCAAATTCCACCAATAAAACTACATGAAATATATACTAAAATAAAACATTATATCTTCATGGCTTATGTCTCATTGTGTCCTAACTCCACTATTCCTGGTTGTAGATGGTGTGCTCTCAGACAATGCACTTTTGGCTTCTAAGATGGCATATGAAGAATGGACTAATAACTTGTAGTTAACTGACACTATGATATGCAATACTACATTATTATGCTAAAATAATTTTACTATGATGCTATATGATAATAGCTATATTGCTATTTGCTTCAAAAACTCACGGATGCATAAGATTAGCTTGCAAAATGCACTTGCAATCTCTTGAAGTCTAACTTGAAGTTTAACTCTCTCAACTGAAGCTCTTGATTTTATAGACCTTGAGAGGATTAGATGATGTGGCTCAGATCAACAGTCATGATCAGATATACAGATTTAAATGGCTGTGAGAAAAGGTGAAGGTTCAGAGAAAGAGGGAAGGAGAGGACAAGTGGACTCAAGTCCTTCCTAAGATGCAGAGGGTGTTGGAGAGAATATAGGAAATGGTTATGAAATATGTGTACGTACACAATTTTCATTAAGTTTGGAAGTTGGAGATAATGATGAATTAATATTAAGAAATATTAATTTCCTTAGCCACATATTTGATGAGTTGGCAAAGGGAAGATGAAGTGGAGATGGAGGGTGAGTTGGAAAAGGGATTAAATAATTTTGAGAATTATTTAATATTTGAGACTATAGTATAGGAGAATAACTATTAAATATTAGATATTTAATTAATTAGAAGAATAGGATAGATGAATTAATTAATAGAAAGATATGAAAATAAATTAAATAAATTAATCTTTTCAAATTAACTATTTTATAGAAGAATAATTATAAAACAAATATAAAATATTTATTTAATTGCTCATAGCCAATTTTATGTGTATACATTTTGCTCCTCTTTGAAATAATGTCAAGACGACATTGTTTCCAAGATTAAATCAAGTCTCGATAATGCCTAATAGAGATTGAAAATCCTGATTGTGTGCCCCCTTAGGAGATTGATCGTGAAATTGTCAAACATTCTAGTTTGAACGATTAATCTCATGATAATCGATAAAAGTTTAGTCAATTAAATTCATTTGTAAAAAACAAATTAAATTGCCCCATTGAAATTAATTAATCTTTAGAATAGTAAATATAAAATTAACCAAGGCTAATTTTAACTTCATTGTTATCCTTGTCAGCTTTTGGAAAAAACATTTTTTCTGAGGTGGCAAAATGGTGATTTCGATGGAGTGTCATCGATTTGAGCAAGTTCGTCATTACCAACGACTTGTCGAGTATGGGTATCCGGTAGGTATCTTATCCTAAGCCTTGTTTTCAAGTTTTAATTCAAAGTTTCATGTTTTTAGGCACTTTTTTGAATTTTTTGAATTTCTCAAATTTTTCAGCATTATTTTAGCGCTTTTGTAGTTTGTTTTAGCGCTTATGCAACTAGGTTTAGTGCAAATGCCTAGATTAGTGCATATGCTCTGTGTGTTAGTGCATATGTTCAAGATGTTAGTGCATATGCATAGGGTAGCGCAAATGTGTTTTTTGTTAGCACATATGCCCAGAAAGGTAGCGCTTTTGCATGGATTAGTGTTTATGCCTGTAGTTTTAGCGCTTTTGTTAAAAAGGATAGCACATATGCACTAAGTTAGCACATTTGATTTAGTTTTAGCGCATTTGTTGTAGTTTAGCGCAAATGCTCAATAGGATAGAGCTTTTGCTTAAATTGATATTTTTGATAAGTGCAAAAGCTAAAAATCACTTTGATAAGTAGATTTAACTTGTGTAATATGTAGTGATGATGAAAATTGAGACTTGATTGATTGATTTGATTGCTTTGATTGATAGATTTGATTGATAGATTAGATCCATTGAGTAGCTCTAAGAAACTGATTTAGTTTCTGATGTAAGAGCTTAGTAGAGTTTTTGAGTAAACTCAGTGTTTGATAAAAAACCACGATTGATAGGTTTTAAAATGTTTTGATAGTGTAAGTTGCTTCAATTTGATTTGATATATAGATTTGATGATTCAATTTGATATGATAGATAGATTTGATGAGTCAATTTGATTTGATAGATAGATAGATTTGGTGATTCAATTTGATTTCTCTTGACAAAATAGGAGAAACTTGATGTTCTCCAGTGTCGGGAGAAATTATCGGCAGTGCGTCATTTAGTTTTAGAGCTTACCTAGGCTGAGATTAGACACAAAGATGCATGTGGTTTATGTCATTTGTTATATGTACCTGAGAATACGCATAATAGAGGTTTGTTGATAGCATTGGCTGAGACATGGCACAATGAGCATAACACTTTCCACCTGCCGATGGGTGAGATTAGTGTGACTCTAGAGGATGTCTACAGGATTTTGCATATCCTAGTGACTGGAGAGCTAGTGCAGTATGATTATCAGGATCGGTTGTTACAGAGGCTTGTAGAGTTGTGTTTGTTGATGAGAGCATTGGTAGAGGAGAGATCTGATGGGTTGATATGGTGATGTATTACGAGGCTCTTCTTGTTATTCTTGTGGGTTTGATTGGAGGATTTATATGTCCTAATAGGAGATCATGAGATTTTTCTGTTGGATGGGGTGAGATTCTCCTTAGTATGATTCAACATTGTACTCGATATACATGGGGTGTTTGCATGTTGGCTCACTTATATCATGATCTTCATCAGGT
Organism: Cryptomeria japonica; assembly: GCF_030272615.1. Taxonomy (NCBI): domain Eukaryota; kingdom Viridiplantae; phylum Streptophyta; class Pinopsida; order Cupressales; family Cupressaceae; genus Cryptomeria; species Cryptomeria japonica. Next base: position 648,269,924 of record NC_081415.1, read on the forward strand.
AGTGTATGATGAGAGTGCGATTTTATCTACTAGATGCACTTTATTACAGATCTGGTGCTGGGAGCACATTGTTGTTACTCAGCCTATCCATCACAGAGTTTATGGAGAGAGGTAGCCATATGTATATTTCTATGTAGATATCCTTACTCAACATAAGTTGGGTAAGATGGAGTATTGGCATTGGGTGCTTGATTCATTGGACAACATCACTTGGAGACCATATCTTGATTGTGAGCCATGGATGGATGATGCACAGATATTACCATGTATTATGCAGAGTAGATATCTCATTGGGCAGACACCTTTTATTGTTGAGCAACAGTTGATTGGTCAGATTTTGAGATAGTTTGGTATCATCCAGCCTATGCCTACTGGTGTGACGATATATGCTCGGCGAGATTGGGGACCATCGTTGTCATTTGAGATTTCTCATGCAAAGTTTGTTGCTACTCCAAGAGTGGTTTATGATATGAGAATACATATTATTTATCTTGAGGTTACTGTAGATTATGCCTAGTACATATTAGTACATCCTTTTCCTCGCAATACTAATCCAGCAAATCCTCCTCCTAGTTCAGGAGATGAGGATGATGACTCAGATGATCTAGTTACTAGGAGATGTAACCAGAGATGAGAGCTTAGAGTTGCTCATGAGGCAAGGGGAGGTGGAGATGATGGTGGGGATGGAGGTGGTGGTAGGAGACCTGGATGGAGGGGAGGTCAATTGAGAGTCTGTGGAGGATCATTTGGATCAGCTGGTAGGATTGAGAGACCACGTCCTATGGGTGGGAGAGATCATGGCAGGACTAGTATGAGATCACCAAGAGGGTTGCCATTCATAGGAGACAGGGTGACTGGACTGGATGGAGGTTGTGGGAGAGGCATTGATTTTGGACAAATTTAGCCAGATCCTTGAGTTATTGCAACGCATGGTGGAGATGATGAGGATCCTGAGGATCATGTTCCCCTGATTAGATGATGGGTGCAGAGAGCTACTCGGATCGAGATTCCAGCAGTTGGACAAGTTGGTGGTGAGGGGATTGGGATTCATGCACCACAGCAGGATTTACCAGAGCAGGTTGCACCAGTGCATGATGTGCCAGATGTGGTTATACTAGAGCATGATGTGTCAGGGCAGGACACTATTGATATTCTAAGAGCACAAATTGATCAACTTCGAGCACAAGTGCAAACTCTTATTACTGAGCAGGATAGAGCTGTTAGGAGACAACAAGATACTCAGGGCCTTCTTGATCACATTCACAAGGTTGGATCAGGTACTCTATCGGCGGATACTATTAGAGCATTAGTTTAGGCTAGGAAGGAGACTTCCCACTGGTGACAATGATATGAGGAGGTAGTTGTAGAGAGCCAAAGAGCAGGTAGCTATCATACCACTATGTTGATGGATACTAGCAGTGGTGGAGTCATGGGACCTCGTAAAAGGAGTGGTGATCATGGGAGACAGGCATCTAGAGGATCTTCTTGCCCATAGCTACAGAGATGGACAGAGTCAGGTGGTAGTGGTATAGGACAACCTTGACTTCATTTGCATTGGATGAGGCATTTGTATTGTTTATCTAATATCATTGTATACTTGGACTTATTATTTTATGATGATCTATATGCAGACATGGACTCTATATGATGATGATGATTTTATATCCATGTTACTCTATTTGATGATGATATTTATGCTTTGATGATCTATATGCTTTGATTATATGGATGCATGATGATATGATCTTTTCTTTTTATTATAATGATAATTTATATGATGATGCAATGATAAATGCTTTTGTTGATTTTCGATGATCTTGGATGCAACTGAAAATGATTACTTTAACTTTAATGATATGAATGCAATGATCTATATGGATTTGCAAATGAATGATTGATTTGCTTTTGATTTATGATTATGTAAATGCAAATGATCTATATGAAATATTTTTGAGTTTTTATGTAATGTTTATGATGATTATGAATCTTAAGTGCAAAGATGCAACTAAATGATTGTTATAAAATAATAATGAAAATAATAATGATGATATATTACATGATAAATGAAATGCACGTAATTAAATGCAAACTAATGCAATGATAAAATGCAACTAAATGAAATGGATAATGATTAAAATGATTCTTGAAAAATGAATGCACCTATAATAGTTAAATGCAAATTATTTTTGTTTGTCCAAGTATACTCAATCTTGATTTATGACTGTTGATCTATTAATGAAATGATATGCTTATAATGCAACTGACAAATGAATGTGTATAATGCAACTGAATAATGAGCTAACTAAAAATTGTACTACAATTCTTCATATGTGATCTTGTAACAATTCTTGATTTCATCATTGAGCTATTAAAATATTGTAAGAAAATACAAGCAACTTGACATAATGATTCAAGATGACCTGAGTATTCCTTACATGGATTTTGATATAGCAAGTTAATACAACCAACTTGATATAATGGATCAAGTTGACTTGAGTATTTCTTGCAGAATAGACAAGGAGTATCTCCTTTCATGCATGACTTGGAACGTCCTCCTTGATCTTTTGCCGATCATATCCTGAGACAAGTTCATACCATAGTAAGAGATAAACCACAAACAACAATCAAAGAAAATAATCATGTCTCGTCATAGCTTCTCCAGTCATGGACATCCTTGAGTTGCATAGAGTACATGATTAGCAATAAAATCAAGATATAAACAATGAATCTTGTATGTCATTCACATGTTCTTATGGTCATTAACTAATATAATCATCTTGATGAATGATCTCTGATAATCCTTTATTACTTTGCTGGTTTATTCTTTAGTTTTTTGAGTTTCACAATTCAGTTATTATGAAATGCCTTGATTTTCATTGCTTTGTTGCTTTTTATCTGTTTCAAAACCCTAGATGTTTTTGGATTTTCTAAGTTTTTTGAATGTTTTTGGATTTTAAAGATTCAAAAGATCATCTTAGCAAAAGGAATTAGGATTTTGCCCCCAGCGGAAACAAAAATTTACTATGGATGTATGAATTGATCAAGATCTAAACCACGGTGGGATACGAAATGCAAAATGATCAATGCTGATAAAATCTAAGATAGTGACTATGACAAGTATGTCAAAGATTGATTAACTATTGGTAAGCTGCATATTTCTTACTAGATGGTTCAGAGCAATGGATGCGAAAGACGGAATGGATAAGCTAGTTATAGATAGCAATGATAGATGCGATAGGATGGAGTGGATAGGTGTGCAAAGCGATCTCATAGATGGAGGAAATTCACATTTTTAGATAGCACCTGTTTGCTAGGTTTTCACCATCTAAATTTATTGCATTTTTTTGTATTTTATATGTTTTTTATTGATTTTTTCAAGACTTTATATGCTTTTTATTGATTTTTTTCAGGACTTTATATCTCAAGCATAGAATTTCTTGAGATGGATAGAATTGATAGGTTCATCAAACCAATCACCTTTAGGGGTAGATAACTTGTATGCTCCTAATCCATATGTTGCTACTATGACAAAAGGTCCTAGCCAATTTGGTTCAAATTTTTCCTTCTTTTCTTGGTCTTGCTGATTTCTTGGATTCTCCCTTAGAACTATATCTCCAATCTAGAAAATACGTAGCTTGACTCTGTGGTTATAGCTTCTTTCCATTCTTTGTTGGTATACTTTCAAATGTTCTATTGCATTTTGGCAACGTTCCTGAAACAGTTCTAGCTCTTGGAGTCGAGAGACTCGTTGTTCTTCTTCTGGTATAAGACTGTGCAAGGATACACGTAAAAAGGTTATCTCTACTTCTATAGGTAATATGTCTTATGATCCATAGACTAAACAATATGGAGTTGCCCCTATTGGAGTGCAGATGCTAGTTCGGTATGCCCAAAGAGTAGGATTTAGCTGAATGTGCCAGTCTTTTCCAGCTTCATTTACTGTTTTCTTCAAGATTTTCAAGATAGTTTTGTTTGATGCCTCAGCTTGATCATTTCCCTGTGAATAATATGGAGTAGAGAACCTATGTTGGATATGAAACTGTTCACATAGTTCTTTCACATCTTGATTTTTGAATGGTCTTCCATTATCAGTGATAATGGTCATAGGAATGCCATAGCAACAAATTATATAATTCAAGATGAATGATGATATTTGTTTTCCTGTCACTATTGTTAAAGGCACTACTTCAATCCACTTAGTAAAATATTCAGTAGCTATTAGAATGAACTTATGTCCATTAGAAGATGAGGGATTGATCTTTCCTACCAAATCAAGGGCCCACTATGAAAATGGCCATGATCCTATCATAGGATATAACTGTTGTACTGGTGCATGGATTAGATTTCCATGGATCTGACATTGTTTACATTTTCTAGCATAGGTGAATGAATCTCTTTCCATAGTAGGCCAAAAGTAACCCATACGAATAAGTTTCTTAGCAAATGTTGAACCACTTGAGTGTGTACCGCAAATACCCGCATGAATGTCATTAAGAACTCTCTCAGATTCATCTTTTTTAAGACATCTCAACAATGTACCATCTAGACCACGCCTATATAGGATATCAGCAATAATGGTATAGTGAGAGGATTGGCAGATAAAGTTTCTTCATTGATTATGAGATAATTCCAAAGGAAGGATATGATCTTTCAAATACTGGTAGGTTTGACCGTATAAGGATTCACTGGTTCCAGATAAATGGCAAATTTGATAGGTATGTTGGGATTGGATGGTAGGGGTTAAGATATCTTCCATGAGAAACTCGTAATGTTGTTGATTATCTTTATTTTGCAAGAGAGATGCTATTGTAGCCATCGCATCTGCTGCTTTATTCTCATTTATGGGAATCTGGGTGAATATGATTTCTTTAAAGTGTCCTTTAAATTCCTCTATCAGTTGTTTGTATGGCATAAGATTATCATCCTTTGTTTGATATTCATCATTTATTTGATTTATGACAGGTTGTGAATAACCATAGAAATGTAGTTCTTTGACATTCCATTCAATGGCCATTTTAAGCCCTATAGCCAATGCTTCATACTCTGCAATATTATTGGTGCATGGAAATCACAGTCAATATGATTTCAAAACTGTGTATCCTTGAGGTGTGATGAAAAAGATTCTTGTGCCTGAACCATATTGGGTATAAGAACTATCGAAGGACAATTCCCAAAAGTTTTTACTTACTGTCAAGATATCTGCATCAGGAAATTCGATGTGCAAAGGAATGTTATTGTGTAGAGGTGCATCAGCCAATTGATCAACGATAACCCATTTGGCTAGTCTCCCTGTCAATGTTGACTTGCTCAATAGATATTTAAGAGGATCTATCTTTGCTATTACTTTTACAGAATGAATCAACATATAATGTCGCAGCTTCTGGGTTGCAAATACAACTTCTAGACATATCTTTTCAATTGAAGAATAATTTAACTCATAGCCAACAAGCATTCTGCTGATATAATAAATTGCTCTTTCCTTTCTTTCATCATCATGCTGAGCTAGGAGAGTGCCTAATGATACACTTGTTGCTGAGACATAGAGTAACAATGGTTTCCCCTTGGTTGGTGATATTAGTACTAGAGGACTCATAAGATATTCTTTTACTTGGAAGAAAGATTCTTCACATTTTATATCGCATTTGAATGGAACATTTTTATGTAGAAGATGGGTAAATGGAAGACATCTATAAGCCAATTGAGAAACAAATCTCCCGATTGGTTGCAACCTTCTTTGTAAAGATTGCAATTGACTTATTGTCTTGGGTGACTCCATCTCCATGATAGCTTTAACTTTTCCAGGATCTACTTCGATGCCATGAGCTGATATAATGTATCTAAGGAGCTTTCCAGAGGTTACTCCTGTATGTGGGAAAAATGGATTAATAAAACTGAATATGTGAAAAATTACGATAAATACCAATCCACACACACACACAGGACTTCTTGATGCAAGCTATGGAGTAACGTAGTGTTACTCAGCTTCCCAAGGAGGGTCCCATGGTTCTCTATCTCACAATGTCCCTCAAACCAACGTTTTGCTCTCAGATTACTGAGCAAAATGGTTTAGGGATGGCAAATATGAGAACGAGAGATGCTTTTTAGATTTTAGTATGAGATGGATGTTAAGCTATGTATAATATTAAAATGCAATAAACTAGATGATAAGATGACGAGGTTAGTATGAATACTATCCTAGCATACTATATTTAGTCTATGATTGAGCTAAAATGATAAAGAAAGTAATCTAAGCATGCATATTAGTCTAATTTATGATCTAAAAAAGGCTAAATGATGAGCATAAAGATGATATGAAAGCTTGAAAGAATTTGAGCATAAGTGTGATGCTTCAAATTTAAAAGATGATTGTTAAGAATGGAGGAATGAGAGCTCTATTTATAGCATAAACAGGGCAATGGATGGTCAGGATTGAAAGGTTTAATCAAGGGCCAGGTTTGAAAGTTGGGGATCCATGTGCACAATTTGTACCAATGAAATGGTGACAAATGTCCACACCAGATTGGGTTGAAAGAAGAGGTTGGAGGCATTAAAGGCCTGAGGAGACCTCATGGTTATCTAAAGGCTAAGGGTCAAGTCTAAGTTAGGTTTACCCAATGAATTAGGATCTAATCCAAAGATAAGCCTTTGTGCAAATGATTAAGAGATAATCATGGTCAAAGCATTAATGACCTGATGAGACCCTTGGGTTGGATAGAGGTTGAGTCAAAACAAATGTTTTAACCATGTGGGAGGGTTTGAAATAACCATTAATGGTTATTGGAGACTTTGGGGATTAAGTGGTTGAAGATTGGAAGTCTTTAATGGTTTTCAAAGACTTTGAGGATTTAGTGGTTGAAGGTTGAAAACCTTCAATGGTTATCCAAGACTTTGGGTCATTTGAGAAGTGACCTCCCTTTGCTTAGGGATGTGACAAAATTTAGAGGAGGGTTAGGCTAATTAGAAGTGATTAGAAGATTTTAGAAGGGATTAGGAAGGGGTTTGGGATTTTGCAAGTGGATGGAGGGATAATAGGATTTAATTGAATTAAATGATTTTATTCAATTTGGTTACAATTTGGGGAAATTAAATAAATTGGATTTATTCAATTTAGGATAACTATTTAATTAAATTTGAATTTAATTAAAAGTGGGTAGGGGGGATTTAATTGAATAAAATGATTTATTCATTAAATGGATATAGTGAATTTCATTTAAATAAATTGAGTAATTTATTTAATAAAATAGAAGAATGTGGATAATTTAATTAAATTGGATTTAATCAAATAGAAAAATGAACATAAAATATTCATTTAGGAATGTGGTCATTTTTATACGTCTACATTTTGCCCCTCTTTGAAGTGACGTGTGTGCACATGTTATTTCAAAGAAAATGATGTGTTTTTGTGATGATTGTTGTGTCGCTCTTTTGATTTGTCGATCGTGCCCCAGATTCGATGTGATGCCCCGGATTCGATATTTGATGGTGATGTGTGATGCCCCAGATTTGAAAATTTGTTGTGCTTTGCCTTTCGTGATGTGATGGATTTATCCAATATGAGTGTTGGTATAACTTGTTTTGATGTGAGATATTTCAAGTTATGTAGATATCAATGTGTTGTTTTGATCAAAATATGATTTATTTGCGTGTTCTATTTCAAGTTCGATGTGGGAAGCCTGATGTGTATTACAAGCCGATATGGGTTGGAAACTTGAGTTGTGTTACAAGCTGATATGGGTGGGAAACTTGAGTTGTTTTACAAGTTTATGTGATTTTGGTACTTGAGTTGTTTTACAAGTTTTGATATGGTTTTTGGAGAACTTGAGTTGTGTTACAAGTTGATATGAAATGATAGGTTTTTGAACTTGATGTAGACGAGCAAATTTGTTTCATGTTGTTGATGTGAGTTTGATTTTGATATCTTTGTTTTGATGTGGAAACTGATATTGGATTTGTTTTGAGATTTGATATGATAATGCCCCCTCGGGAGATCGTTCGTGCACACAAAGCATGAATGATCTCTCGAAAGAAGAAGAATGTTGTTTGAAAGATGGAAGAGTAGATAGTGATGGCATGCATGGGTTTGATAAGATTGATTAGATTGATTGGAATGAGAGCAAGTCTTGTTTCAGGTATGACACCTCCTGTATAAGACATGGATGATCGAGCATCTAGTTTCAAGAATGATATCGCTTGTATAAGATATGGATGATTGAGCGTCTAGTTTCAGGAATGATACTGCATGTATAAGACATGGATGATCGAGTGTCTGGTTTCAGGAACGATATATCCTGTATAAGACCGATCAAAATGCCTGGTTTCAGGAATAATATATCCTATATAAGAGCTGATCAAAACATCTGGTTTCAGGAATGATATATCCTGTATAAGAGCTGATAGAATATAGTTTGGAAGAATGATGAAGATAGTTTAGAAGAATGATAGAAGATAGGTTGGAAGAATGATAGAAGATAGTTTTGAAGAATGATGAAGATAGTTTAGAAGAATGATAGAAGATAGGTTGGAAGAATGATAGAAATATGAAAGTGAAGAAAGATTCCATGATGATGTGATAGATATGCATGCGAGGGATGCAATGATGAATGATGAATGATATTTTGAAAATGAGATGTATGATATGATATGCAACTAATTGTAAAATGATATGCAACTATTTTTTTTATTTTTTTTTATTTTTTTGGTAGCATCCTCATTCTGTATTTGCCATCCGATATAGCCATTTGTTTGCTTTCTTTGTAGATATCATCATTGAGCATTGATTTGTTTAGGATATGTTGAAAATTTATACAAGCAAAATGGTATAATTGAACCATAATGACCTGAGAAAAATTTACATGATATTTGATTTTGCAAGATAGCACAAGCATCAAGGTATAATTGAACCAGGACGACCTGAGTGCGTATTGCGTAAATAGACAAGATTAGATCATTTATATGCGTGAAATGGAATCAGGCCTTTAGTGATATAGATCACGTCTCGAGACAAATATTCACATAGTACAAGTGATCGCCTCCCAGACAGAAAACTAAGAAAATGTTGGAAGTTCCTCTTGATCTCTGGCTTTGAAGCTTTTGATAAGGAGAAGATTCCAATTTATTTAAAAAGTTCAAAATGCAAAATAATCAAGACTTTAATGCGATAATGCAACATTTAGTATTTCAGAAAATCATCCATCCTTGAATTTGTTGTGTATTGTTCGTGTTTTGGTTGTTTGTGATGAAGTGTAGTTGTGTTTGTTGGATGTCCTGTGTCTGAGGTTTTTACAATAGTTGGAATGTCGTGAATGTTTGCAAGTTTTTGAATAGTTTAATGCCCCTAGGTGAGTGTGCTTCTGGATAGGATTATGTACAGTGATTTCCAAGCCATGGTGAAATGTGATAAGAAAAATAGATACAGATGGATAACTCAGGATAGTGACTACGCTAAGTATGTCCTGGATGGATAGATGCTAAGTGTCGGGTGATGGCCGATAGTATTTTGATGGCTTAAAATGGCATGGATATAGATAATGGAGCCAGCCTTTCACAAGGGCGCCTGTTTACCAGGTTTTCACCATTCGTTTTTATTGTACTTTGTATTTTTATTTTTTTTTCTGGATTTTTTTTTTATTTTTTTTGTTTGTTTTTGGCTTTTGCCGTGCACTAGGCTACCTTAAGTATAGTACTTCTTTAGATGAATGCTGTTAGTTGGATCATCAAGCACCTCTCCTTCAGAATTTGTTAGCTGATAGGCACCTGATCCATAGACTGAAATGATGACATAGGGACCCAACCAGTTAGGTTCAAATTTCCCTTTCTTTTCTCTATCTTGCTGGTTTCTTGGATTTTCTTTTAGGACTAGATCACCAACCTTGAAGTTGCGAGGAATGACCTTATGATTGTAGCTCCTGCACATGCATTGCTGATATGCTTTGAGATGAGTATAAGCATGTTGGCATCTTTCATCTAATAGTTCCAGTTCTTACAGTCGGTTGACTTGATACTCTTCATCTGGAATTAAACCTTTCAAAGAGACTCTAAGAGATGGAATTTCTACCTCCAAGGGTAAAATAGCCTCTGATCCATATACTAAGGAATATGGTGTTGCCCCTGTAGGTGTGCAGATGCTAGTCCTATAGGCCCAAAGAGATAGATTGAGTTGTACATGCCAATCTTTGTCGGCATCATTCACTGTTTTCTTGAGGATTTTTAGGATCGTTTTGTTAGATGCTTCTGCCTGACCATTCCCTTGTGGATAGTATGGTGTAGAAAACCGATGTTGAATTTTGAATTTTTCACATAGTTCCTGCACATCTTGGTTTTTGAAAGGTCATCCATTATCTGTGACGATTGAACTTGGAATACCATATCTGCAGATCAGATAATTCAGGATAAAAGAGGCAATTTGTTTCCCAGTCACTGTGGTCATGGGAACTGCTTCAATCCATTTGGTAAAGTATTCTGTTGCAGTTATAATGAATTTGTGTCCATTTGAAGATGAAGGATGTATTTTGCCTACCAGGTCCAATCCCCACTGACAAAAGGGCTAAGATATGGTAAATGGTTGCAGTTCCTGTGCTGGTGCATGTATTAGATTGCCATGGATTTGGCATTTAGGACATTTCTTGGCGAAATGATATGAGTCTTTCTCCATTGTAGGCCAGTAGTATCCCATTCGTAGAAGCTTTTTAGCAAGAGTAGTGCCACTTGAATGTGTGCCACAAATACCTTCATGAAGCTCGTGTAAAGCTGAATCAGAATCATTACGATCAAGACAATGAAGAAGAGTACCATCTAAACCTCACCGATATAAGGTATCAGCGGTAAGGGTGTAATAGGCAGCTTGTCGGATAAAGTTACGTTTTTGGTTACGGGATTGGTCAATGGGTAAGATATTATGCTTGAGGTAGTCGTATATTGGTCCATATAACAAAGAATCTGAACCGGTTAAGGCATATATAACATGGGATTCAGAGTGGTCATAGGTGGGGGAGAACAGTTGCTCTACCAGGAACTCATAACGACTCTGTTGCTCTGGAATTTGTAGTAATGAAGTGATCGTAGCCATTGCATCGGCTGCTTTGTTGTTCAACCTTGGTATTTGTTCAAAGGTGATGTGCACAAAATACTTCTTGAAGTCATCCACCATCCATTTGTAGGGTAGTAGCTTATCATCCTTTGTCTGATAGTTGTTGTTGATCTGATTGATGACCAATTGTGAGTCTCCATAGACTTTTAATTCTGTGATTTTCCATTCGACAGCCATGTTGATGCCTATGACCAATGCTTCATATTCAGCCATATTATTTGTACATGGAAACATAAGCCTATATGATCTCGGCATAGTGTGTCCTTCAGGGGTGATGAATAGAATGCCGGCCCCTGAACCATGTTGTGTATAGGATCAATCAAAGTATAGGGTCCATTGTTTGGAAGAGAGAGCAAAAACGTCCCCATCTGGAAATTCAATGTCCATGGTTTGTTTTCCTGGTAACGGTGCTTCAGCCAGCTGATCTGCAATTGCTTGTCCTTTGATGGCTCGTCTTTCTGTGTAGTGGATGTCGAATTCACTGAGAATCATAACCCATTTAGCCAATCGACCTGTGAGAGTGGCCTTGCTGAGTAGATACTTGAGAGGATCAATTTTGGCTACTAGCTTGATAGTGTGTGCTAGCATATAATGTTAGAACTTTTGAGATGCAAAAACAACTGTTAGGCAAGCCTTTTCAATGAATGTATAATTGAGCTCATAGCCATTCAATGTTCTACTGATGTAATATATGACGCGTTCCTTTCCTTGTTGATCTTCTTGTGCCAATAGTGCCCCCAGTGAAACATCTGTCGTTGATATATACAATATAAGAGGCTTTCCTGCAATTGGTGGTACTAGGACTGGTGGATTCATCAAGTACTGTTTAATTTGGTAAAAAGATTCTGCACATTTAGTCTCCCATTTGAATGGCACATTTTTGTGTAGCAAGTGGTTAAATGGCAGACTTTTGTTTGCCAGTTGAGCAATGAATCGCCTGATTGATTGAAGTCACCCTTGGAGAGATCGAAGTTGACTGATATTCTTTGGTGGTGGCATATCCATGATGGCTTGTACTTTTGCTGGATCAACTTCAATGCCTTTAGCTGAGACAATGTAACCTAGTAACTTGCCTGATGTAACCCCGAAGACACACTTCTTAGGGTTGAGTCGGACTTTGAATTTCTGCAATCGATCAAAGATCTTTGTTAGGATACCAAGATGTTCAGCTCTGGTGTAAGATTTTGCTAGTAAATCATCCACATAGTCTTCCATGAATGTGTGCATCATATCATGGAATATTGTTGTCATTGCTCTTTGATAAGTGGCTCCAGCATTCTTTAAGCCAAAAGGCATAACATTCCAACAGTAAGTTCCCCAAGGATAGGTGAATGCTGTTTTGTCTTGATCTTCAGGAGCTATTTTGATTTGATTATAGCCTGAGAAACCGTCCATTAATGAGAGCATTGCATGGCCTGCTGTGAGATCTACAATTATATCGATACTTGGCAGAGGAAAGTCATCCTTTGGGCAAGCTTTATTGACATCTTTCATAGTTTTTGCTTGACTGGCTTGAACCCCGCAGAGATGGACAAGTGATGCATGATTAGGTGTGGATCTACTCTGGGCATATCAGCATATGACCAGGCAAAGTTAATTTGCTGTCCTTTAAAGAAGATGATGAATGCGGATCTTTCCTCCTCTGTCAGAGATTCTGCAAGGTGAATGTTTCTGGCTGCTTCGGTGGTACCAATGTTGATTGATTGAGTGGGCTCAATCAATATGGGTGATCGTTCATGAAAATGTTCAGGAAGAGTGTCAAGTCTCCCATCATTAGGTGCCTTAAAAAGGTTTTCACCCTCAGATGCGTCCTTTATTTTTACTTTTTTGGGATCCATTGCTGCCATTGACTAGTTTTCAGCATTAGATTCATTATTTGATTCATTTTTGCGACTGAGAGACTTGGCACTCCCTGAAGAACAGACGTCATTATGCGATTCACTGGTAGAGCCTGTTTCGGGATTTATGGTACATAGGTAGTGGATAATAGATTCATCATCTGGAAAAATGGGGATATCATGAGTCTCGGGTTCAGTCCAGTCGATGAGATCAGGGAAGACGAGTGGTAAGGAATCATTGGGCGGGTCAAGGTCAGCTACTGTAAGTGTTAGGATAGAGTTATCATCGTGATGGGTCTTGTTTTTAAAGAAGTTTAGGGTTTCATCGAGGTCTTCGATAGTATCATCTTCTACGTAGACTTGTTCGTAATATTTCTGTTCGCTTTCCTGAACGTCATAGATATGTTGTGGTCCAAATTCAAGAGGTCTATCTTCTGCATTATGTTCTTCTTGAGAAATGGATATGAAATCAGTATCATCTGGGATATTTGTAGTAGTATCTGAGCAGGTACCCCATTCATATTCATTTGAATCTGTCTCATAGGCATCATCCCAAATTCTATCTGTGCTGTAAATAGGTATGTTGTATGGCAAAAACAAATCCTTGATGATAGATACTATTTTGATATTCTGTGTTGATTCTGTATCTGATCCATCTTCTACATTTTGGATTTGTTCATAAATTGTGCTTCCTCGGGGAGGAATGATGGGTGCTTGTGATGATATGATTTGTTTTGGAGCCATTGGTGTGTGAATATGAGCCACTGCTGCAGATATGGCCTTCTTATGATTCAAAAGCTTTCCCTGATGTATCTTCTGATCTTGACGTTCTCGTGTCTTGCAAATTGTTTCTGTTGATTCAAAGAGAGCTTCCTGCCATGATTCTTCTTTGTATTTCTTCTTTTCCTTCCATTGAGGTTTTGCATTTGTGTGTGGCGGCCTTTTCAATAGGAAAGTGAATTTAGAACCTAATCCTGCTTTATTTCTACTAGGTTGTGAAGGAAGATCTATAGGTTCAGTGACTCCTTCTTGGCGTTTCCCAATAGGTCCTTTACTGCCATATCCCATTTGTTTCATAATTAAGTAACCTTTTCCATACAGGTGCGTTGGTAGAACAATGTCTAGAGCGGCCGCTCTATTAGCTTCTTCTTCATCTTTGTATAGCCAGTTAAGAACATCCTTATCTTCTGATTCATGTGCTAGAGTCCCCAATTGGATGAAGGTACCATCAAATTTAGTTATGGGTTGAGTTGCCAGATGTGTTGATAGAGTAGGTAAACCATGTGATCTAGGTGATGTTGGCAATCTGGTCAAACACAAAGGCTCCATAGAGTATTCGCCCATGCCTTGGTCTTTGATTTGCATTTTCTGTTTGAAATCTCCCCATAAGGAGTTGGATCTTACTGTTGGTGGATCAGATGTTGAAGACCGCTGCTTTTCTCTGTTATAAGGAACCAAACTATCTTGGGCTGCCCCCATTGCATTGCAATGTTGAAATGGATTGTGATCAGCTGATATGGAGATTTCCTGTCCATCATAAGGAAACTTGACACACTGGTGGTATGTAGAAGGTACTGCTTGCATTTCATGTATCCAGGGTCGGCCTAATAAGATATTGTAGGTGAGATCAATATCTAAAACTTGACATATAGTATCCTTTTGTACTGGTCCTACCTGAATAGGCAATATCACTGTTCCTTTAGAGGACCTTTCCTCATCATCATATGCTTTTATGGTAATCTTTTTACAAGGATCAATAGATTCTTCTAAGAAGCCTAGTGCACGGATAAGCTTTAAAGTACATATATTAAGTCCGGCTCCTCCATCTATTAAGACTCTTTTGACACGGTGTTTGCAAACAATGACTTCAATATGTAGGGGAGTATTATGCGGATGACTCAATGAAGTATTATCATGCTCTGAGAAGGTGAGGTTATGAGACTCTGTCATGTGGGCCACCATAGCTTGGAATCTGTCTGTATCCAGATTTTGAGGTACATTTGTTTCTAATAGTGCTTGCTCCAATATGTCTTTGTGTCTTGGAGATAGTTTCAACAATTCCAGGATAGATATCTGAGCCGGAGTCTTGCGCAGTTGATTAACTAAGTCATATTGAATCTTTGGTGTGGTAGTTGGAGGTGCAGTATGTCCCTTCAAGACATATTTCTGAGTCCGGGTTGTTACATTGACAGATTCATAATCACGTTTATCTCGAATGGTTATAACATTGACTTGATGGTCTTCAGCTGATATGTGATTGATTGTGTTGTTGTAGATGTGATTAATACGACCTCTGCAGGTATCATTTGAAGTTGATGCTCCATCTTTGTTATAATTTGGAAGAGGATTCTTGAAAGCTTCGTGATCATTATTTGTTTTGAGACCATCCACCGTTAAGTCACCTCGATCAATCATGTCTTGGATTATGTGTTTCAATCTCATGCACTCGTTTGTTCTATGACCTTTGTTTCGATGAAAATCACAATAGTGTGAATCATTCCACCAAGGTGGTTTGATTGGGGGTTCATAATTGTTGATTGGAGGTAAAGAAAGAACTTTGTTTGCCAACAGCTCTCTGAATGCAGACTCTAATGATTGGCCCAATGGTGTGAAGATACGCTTATGGAAGTTGTTGGTGTTGTTGTGTGAATTGTTGTTAGGCCCTGGGTTCAGGTTTTTGTTTTGATTATCGTTGGCGTTGTTGGTATTGAGTTGTCCTTGAGAATTGTTTGGTGCATATGTGTTAGCACTGGGAGTAGCATTTTTAGGATTTTTCGTATTTTGAGTATTTCCCGACAAGGCAAGCACTGGCTGTTTAGATTTAGGATCATACGATTCACTATTGCCTTCGTTTTTGTTTTGAGTCCAAAATCGAGTTTTGTCTAGATTGGTATTGTTTTGGTTATTGTAGTTTGATGAGTTCGTTCCTTCTTTGTAGAACTTGAGTGTTCCCTTTTTGACACAAGCTTCCTCTAGTTGGATGCCATTTTTGATTAATTTGTCAAAAGAAGGTATGCATTGAAGTTTGAGTCTGTAACTCATTTCACCATTCAAGTTATCAATGAAGATTTCCATTTTCTCTTTCTCAGGAATATCTTGAGGATATCTTGATACCATGCGTCGCCAATGTTGAAGGAATAACATGAATGTTTCATTGTTCTTTTGTTTGATGTTGCAAATATCTAGCATGGTTATGGCATGATGGATGTTGTAAGAATAATGGGTGATGAACTTGTTAACCAATTCGTCAAATGATCTAACAGGTGGTGTAATCTTGGATAACCATTCCATTGTTTGTCCTCCCAGGCTTCTTGGGAATAACCTCATCAGATAAGTGTCATTATGAGCAAATTCAAGATTCATAGTACAAAATTCTCGAATGTGATCCCTAGGATCACCTTTCCCATCATATTTATCAAATTTGGGAATGTCTGAGTTTGGAGGAAAAGGTATCATGTTTAAGCTTATGTCAAATGGATAAGGATAGATTTCGTTTATAGAGTACCGTACTGTTGTCCCTTGTTGCATATCATGTATTTGTCGTTGCAACATTTGCATTTGTTGAGTAAGAGCAACCAAGGGCGTATTATCTTGTCGAGGGAAGAGTTCTTCCCTCGTATTTGTTCTCAATTGAAAAGGTGTGGCAAATGGTATGTGTTGCTCGGGGGTTTCGAACACAGGTACTCGCATTTCTGGTATTTGTTGTTCTGGAATATGTTGTTCAGGTATGCGAGTCTCTTCTTCCCTTTGTTGTTCTTGATATGTATATTGTTGAGACCCTGTTTGAAAAATGTTTGCATCGAAATCTTCAGGAATTTTGACACCTTTGCTTGTAAGCATGAGTAGATATTTTTCTTTGTCATTTTCCATGAGTTTTTCGATGAGTTTTTGGAATGAAGGATTTTCTTGACATTCCTGAAGAATTGCGTCAGTAATTTCAGGATCTTCTGAAGATGGAACTTCAAAAGGATTTGATAATCGACGATTCATACTGGATTCCGCGGGTGTCTCACTTTGTTTGTTTCATTGAGAGCGAGTGACAGGCATTTCAATATAAACTTTCAGTGATGAAAGGGATAAAGTCTTCGTTGATATTTTGCTCTGGCGTTGGTGGTTCTAGTCTAGATGTGTTATATGTGATGCACTCGTCGGGCAGGAATGCTGGATTGATCTTTCCTTCGCGGTTTATCTTTTGATTAAAAGCAGACTTTTGACAGTATGCTCTTGTTTTCAGGGGTTCTTTGTCAAATTCACTGGATTTGTTTTGGATATAACTTTTGACGTGATGAAGAAATACCCGATGGGATTTGAAGAGTTGACGATTGATGTATAAAAATTTATTTCTCTTGATGAATTTGGAAAAGCTCGGTTGCTGTTTCTTCAACGTGATGTTGCGATAGAGGTTATTTCTTCTCAGAATGAGGGGATTAGTCATGCATGAGTGATCAATGATATCCTTTGATTTGTTTGGATTTAGTTGATTCTTGTTTTGAAAATTTCAAATTTTACTTTATCAGAATGAAGGTTTAGCTATCCCTTCACGATAAAGCGTGTCAAATGATATGGATAAGAGTTTCCCGATCTGGAAACTAGATTTGACAATTTGGAAATTTTAAACAAGTGTTTTTGAGATAAAAATCCATAAGATGTTTAAAGGATTGAATTGATACTGATGATGAAAAGTTTCCAGATTATGATAAGAAAGACGTCCTCTATTGCTTGATTCGTTTTCGAATTTTGACAACCTTGTTTGACACAAATTTGACTTGAAAAATAGTTTTATGGCTTGTTTTGTCACTTTGGTTTGATAAAAGACGTGTTTTGATGAAAAACTGTGTTTAAAATATTTTTGAGATTTTCAAAATTTTGGTCTTTCAACTCTCTGTTTTTCTCCTTTTTCGCACGTGCTAAAACAGACGTTCAATGCGCTACTGAATTTTCTATATGCGCTAAAATTATTTCCCCACGCACTACTCTGCCCCAGGTTACGTGCTAAAACATTGATTTTGGAAAATTTTGTTTTGTTGACTGTGAAATATGCACGCGCTAGACTGGGTTTTCCACGCGCTGACTATTTTGGCTAATGCGCTAAAACAGATATTCAACGCGTTAAGCTGTTTGTTTCATGCGCTAAAACAGGCTGTTTGAAATTTGTTGTGATATATTTTTTGGAAAACTACGTGCTACACTGTGACTTCAAAGCGCTATTTGTTTCTGTTCGTGCGCTAACTTTGGATATCTACGCGCTAATGTTTTACTTATATGCGCTAGAATATGTTTTGCACGTGCTAAAAGATTTTTCTTTGTTTTGCTTTGCAGTTGAAACGCTACTGTTTGTGTGGCACGCGCTATTTTGTTTTGTGGATGCGCTAAAATAACTGTTTGACGCGCTAAAATGTTGCTCTTACACGCTAAAGTGTTCTGATTTTCCTTTTTGGTGTTTTTGTGATGTTTTTGACTTTTGTTGAGAGAATTTCTAAGTGGGATGGATGATTTTCTGAAACACAAAATGCAAACACGGCACACAAAGTACAATCATTTCACTTAATCTAACATAAAGTGTATGTTCTGTCGAGGATGTGTTCAAATCCCCAATGTTTTAACAGGTTGGATACAAGAAAAATACTTTCAGAAAGACTCTTTATTCAAGGGTCATAAGTAACATCATAGCCCACTAGTCTCGATACTCCGTCAGCGCAAACAGCCGTGTCACCCCCTAGAGGGCACCCGTTTTTTTGCCTTTTGCCAGAAGTTAACCCAAAGTGAATTGCTTCGCAGTTGAGTAGTTATCTTGGGAGATATATGGTGAGTAATCTTGGGGGCAGATTCTTCCCCACCCTTGCACTATGATGTTACAAATGTTTGGATACTGACTCAGCTCAAAGTTTCTAATGCTAAGGTTCTTAATCAGGCTTCCTGTTCGACCGTCAGTGATAAACTCCCTCAGGAGGCTTCCCAACCTTTAGAACAAAGGCTTTACGTATCTCAAGGATACTGGGGGAAGGCTAATCGTTGTGCGTAACCGTTGAAAAGGACTTTCATCACTTTTCACATTTGATTATAGTGGGTTGGAATTCTTGGCGTCAAAGTCGTTCCCCACTTAGGTCGTTCCCTTCACACTGGCCATAAACGGCTTTAAGAGTTGATTGCAACTCCTCGGGAAGGCAGGCCTACTAAAGGATTTATTGCTTGAAATACTGAAAGCATAAGAGTGGTTTGGTTTTTTGGTCACCCAGTTAAGGGGAGAGCATATACCTTCCACTTTCGAGACAAGGCGTCAAGTTGTTCTTTTTAACCCTCAAGACAATAATTTGCTAACTTCTAATTGAAGATGTTTCTCCAATAAGCATGATGTTCTTTTTAATCCTTCATAGCAATAATTATCTAATCTATGGAAAATAGATTGTCAACAAAACAAATTTTGATTTTTGAAGTCAACAAAAGGAAAAACGTTTTGCTTGTAAAAACAAATCTCCTCGCTTTTCCTGCAAGAAACTTGTTAAAAATCCTGCAAATAGACAGAAAAAGAAATTTGTTAGTTTGTTTCGGGGGACTTCCACAAGTCTAAAATTTTTTTTATTCGGTTACAAAATATTTTTGTTTGTTTTATTTGTGATGCGCTACAGAACAAACTGTACGCGCTACAAAACTCGGCGGATGCGCTACTGTTTCGTTTCTGTGTGCTGTTTTGTTTCCCGTATGCGCTACTATGTGGTTCAAACGTGCTAATTTATGGTTTGTTTTCCCGCGGTCTGTTGTTCGGGAAATTTTGAATTTCAATGCGCTAACTGTCTGTTGAAACGTGCTGGAATATGGAGTTGAAGCGCTAAAAGTTTGGGCCCATTCGCTAATCTGTCAGGTAGACGCGCTGATCTGTGTTTTGCCGGCGTCGACACCTATAGGAAAATTTGTCAATAGTGTTATGCGCTAAGGAACAGTTTTAACGCGCTAAGACAGAAAGCCCACGTGCTAAATAGTAGGCTAGAAGCGCTAAACTATTAGGCGGATGCGCTAAAATGTTTCTTAGATGCGCCAATTCTAGTTTCCCGCATACCTGCAAAAGTCTTCAAATTCAAAAAATGATAGGTTATTGGGGTGCGTGCCCCACGGTGGGCGCCAAAAATGTATGTGGGAAAAATGGATTAATAAAACTGAGTATGTGAAAAATTACGATAAATACCAATCCACACACACACAGGACTTCTTGATGCAAGCTATGGAGTAACGCAGTGTTACTCAGCTTCCCAAGGAGGGTCCCATGGTTCTCTATCTCACAATGTCCCTCAAACCAACGTTTTGCTCTCAGATTACTGAGCAAAATGGTTTAGGGATGGCAAATATGAGAACGAGAGATGCTTTTTAGATTTTAGTATGAGATGGATGTTAAGCTATGTATGATATTAAAATGCAATAAACTAGATGATAAGATGACGAGGTTAGTATGAATACTATCCTAGCATACTATATTTAGTCTATGATTGAGCTAAAATGATAAAGAAAGTAATCTAAGCATGCATATTAGTCTAATTTATGATCTAAAAAAGGCTAAATGATGAGCATAAAGATGATATGAAAGCTTGAAAGAATTTGAGCATAAGTGTGATGCCTCAAATTTAAAAGATGATTGTTAAGAATGGAGGAATGAGAGCTCTATTTATAGCATAAACAGGGCAATGGATGGTCAGGATTGAAAGGTTTAATCAAGGGCCAGGTTTGAAAGTTGGGGATCCATGTGCACAATTTGTACCAATGAAATGGTGACAAATGTCCACACCAGATTGGGTTGAAAGAAGAGGTTGGAGGCATTAAAGGCCTGAGGAGACCTCATGGTTATCTAAAGGCTAAGGGTCAAGTCTAAGTTAGGTTTACCCAATGAATTAGGATCTAATCCAAAGATAAGCCTTTGTGCAAATGATTAAGAGATAATCATGGTCAAAGCATTAATGACCTGATGAGACCCTTGGGTTGGATAGAGGTTGAGTCAAAACAAATGTTTTAACCATGTGGGAGGGTTTGAAATAACCATTAATGGTTATTGGAGACTTTGGGGATTAAGTGGTTGAAGATTGGAAGCCTTTAATGGTTTTCAAAGACTTTGAGGATTTAGTGGTTGAAGGTTGAAAACCTTCAATGGTTATCCAAGACTTTGGGTCATTTGAGAAGTGACCTCCCTTTGCTTAGGGATGTGACAAAATTTAGAGGAGGGTTAGGCTAATTAGAAGCGATTAGAAGATTCTAGAAGGGATTAGGAAGGGGTTTGGGATTTTGCAAGTGGATGGAGGGATAATAGGATTTAATTGAATTAAATGATTTTATTCAATTTGGTTACAATTTGGGGAAATTAAATAAATTGGATTTATTCAATTTAGGATAACTATTTAATTAAATTTGAATTTAATTAAAAGTGGGTAGGGGGGATTTAATTGAATAAAATGATTTATTCATTAAATGGATATAGTGAATTTCATTTAAATAAATTGAGTAATTTATTTAATAAAATAGAAGAATGTGGATAATTTAATTAAATTGGATTTAATCAAATAGAAAAATGAACATAAAATATTCATTTAGGAATGTGGTCATTTTTATACGTCTACAACTCCAAATACACATTACTTTGGATTTAATCTCAATTGATATCTTTCTAGCTTGTCAAAAATCTTGCTTAAAATGTTCAAATGTTATTTTCTTATGTGATATTTTGCAAGTATGTCATCGACATAGTCTTCCATGAATGTATGCATCATATCATGGAAAATTGTCATCATAGCCCTTTGGTAAGTTTCTCTTGCATTCTTAAGCGCAAATGGCATAACATTCCAGTAGTACATTCCCCATGCACAGGTGAAAGTTGTCTTCTCTTGATCTTTAGGTGCGATTCTTATTTGATTATATCTTGAGAAGCGATCCATTAATGAAAACATCTCATGTCCTACTGATAAGTCCACTATGAAATCAATGTTTGGTAACAGGAAATCATCTTTTGGACATGCTTTATTTAGATCTCTGAAATCTGTGCAGACTCTTATGCTCTTATCTGGTTTTGATACTGGTACGATACTTGAGACCCATTCTAGATAAGCAACTAGTCTTATGAAACCCACTTCTAATAGTTTCTTGAGCTCGGTTTTGACAACTAAAGCAATATGTGGATGCATCTTTCTTATCTTTTTCTTAACAGGTTTTTCTTTTAAATCCACATTAAGATGATGCATGATAAGATTTGGGTTAAGTCCTGGCATATCTGTGTAAGACCAAGCAAAATTTATTTGTCTTTGCTTAAAGAATTCCACATATTCTTTCCTCTCTTTTTCTGATAATGAGGCAGCAAAATGAAGTATTTTAGGATCCTTTGATGTATCAATGTTTACTGCTTCTCTTGATTCTATCAGGATAACAAATCTATCTTGAAAATATGTAGGAAAAATGTCAAACTTTCCATCTTCTGGCACCTCTAGGAGGTTTTCACCATCAGGTATGCCCTTTGTTTTCTCTTTTGATTGATCTAATGTTTCCATTAAATGGTTTTCAACAATAGGTCTCTTTCCTTATTTTATTTCGCTTTTGTGACTGGAAAGTTTTGCATTCTCCTAACTATGAGAAACATCACTTGATTTTGCAATGGAAGATATCTTAGGATGGATGGGTTCAACAATGTTAAGGTACACAGCTAAGTCATGATCATTGGAAAAGACATTTAGTTCAAGGTTGTCTAAATTAACTCAATTAA
Organism: Cryptomeria japonica; assembly: GCF_030272615.1. NCBI lineage: Eukaryota > Viridiplantae > Streptophyta > Pinopsida > Cupressales > Cupressaceae > Cryptomeria > Cryptomeria japonica. Next base: position 648,292,578 of record NC_081415.1, read on the forward strand.
TTAATTCAAGATGCAGAAGGGGTAAATCATAATCACTATCATCATTAGGTGTTTCAACGTTCATGACATAATGATCATAGCTTGGCGTAGAATAGGTATTGTCATAGATTAAATGTTTCTGAGAATTGTCTTTCCCAAGCATTTCTGAATTAGTCTTGACAAAATTTATATTAGCATTTTGTAGTTCACACTCAAGTGGTCCTTCAACTAACATTTGTCCCTTAAACGAATGGATTATATCCACACGTACATCTTTGATACTACAAATTCCTTCTTGATTAACCTCATTTGTATTTAGAAGTTGACATATTTGTGCACATGATGAAGTAGATTCTTTTAATAGATTTTGTCTCCTTTCAAACTCAACTTCTTTTGGACTAATAGTTAGTCCAACTTGACTATCTCTTAGTTCTCCCATGGTTCTTCCATATCTGATCCGTGTTTGCGCTTCCTATATCATTGCTTCTCTGTCTTTGTCATTTCCTTTCCTTTTTGCATATGCCTCTTTTCTCTAGATTGTGAGTTTTTCTTACCTTCTTTCTAACTTCATCTTTGTGAGGCCCTACCCTGACTCAGTTTAGCATTTTAGTGATTTTTATGTTGAAACTATTATGGATTCTTATTTTTATACATTATGGATTTGGAACTTATATGATTTTATGATTTGCATAACATTGATATATATTGATGCTTCATTTCTATGCATGATTCTAGAATAGGATTACTTTGTGATGATGTATGTCATTATTGGAATTGCAGGACTTTACTATGATGATAGAAATAGGATGCATGTTTATGTATGGAACAAAATTATGTGGATTATGATAAATGCTTATGTGGATTTATTTGGATATTAGATATATTGGTTTGTTTAAATGTATATTGTATGCAGAGTGTTTGATGTGTATTCTTATTCATGTGTTTTATATTATATGAGGTTATTTGGAATTACTAATGTGTAATTGAGATGCGTAGGAAAATTATCCATGTGACCATGGAAATATTATGGAGAACCAAACCTAGACCTATGTACGTTCGTAAAACCAGGGTTTATCTATTTGGAGAGACAACACCCCATTTGTATAGTATTTTATTTATGAAAGTGGATGCTTCATGTGTGTTAGATTGAATTTATATATTTGTGTAAATCCAACAAGAGACAAAATTTCATGTATAATTTTGTAGAAGTATTTTTATTGTGTCACTTGACACATGTGTTGATTTATGCTTTGATTTTTGAATTGTCTCTTTCAGGGAGTTGTTTAACCATAGCTTTTTCAATTAATTTAATGTGGTTCTATATTTTCCTTGGGTAGAAGAATCTTTGGGGTGGTCAACTTAGGTTTGACTTGAAAGTTAACTTTAGATGGGTTTAAAAGGGGTTAAATAAACTCATAGGGGTAGTTTAAAGGTGTTTCCTAAAGCCCTTAAGGTATACCTAAGGGTTCAGAGTAATTTTACACATGTGACAACTCCCATGTGGCTGTTTAGTCACCCTAAAAAGTGAGTTTTCTAAGATGTGCGAAAATCAAAATTAGAAGGCATCATCTAGGTTAGTTAACTTTCCTTTTTGGTGAGAGATCCCTTTTGATTTTTTTTGGATTTTTTTCCTTTTTCAATTTTAGAAACCTGTGAGAACCCTCACTGAGGTCTTCTTAGGCAAGAATGTGAGATTTTGTGGGTAATCACCCACTCTCCATTTTTGGAGACAATGCAATTTTGAAAAGAAAGGATTTGGTATAGGAAATTGGCTAAGTGTAGAGAAAGGAGGATTGTGGAATTGGGCTGCTCATCCTCAACTAGATCTGGCATACTTTTGGGTAGATGAAGGTTGGTTAAATTTCTCTATGTATTGTTTTTATATTGTATGTTATATTGAAAAGAATTGCTTGTGTGAAAAGGCTAGTTTCTTGTATTTTTCCCTATGAAAATCTATTTTGTGTTCTACATTTTACTTTTGTGTATATTCTGTGTTTTGGGAGTAACCAAGGCCTCCTACTCTTAGGAGAGAGGATGGTCTTGTGGGTGGTAGAAGTTTGACAGCCCTCAAGTGAGTGACTCTCGTTATGAGAGTGATCTGAAGGGATATTTATGTGACCCTTGTTGTATGGCTTGTTTATGCATTTGGGGTTCATAAGGAGGGGAATAAGGCATGGATGCCTTGGGGGGCATAAGGATGTGGGGCTATTTTACTTATGAGTTATCTTTGTTGCCATGAGGTGGCTTTGTGTTTTACCATACTTGCAATCTCCGTAGGGTACTTGGTCCACTACCACCCTTGAATAGACATCACAATGTGTGGTGCAGTGTAGCCTAGGTTGGGAATAAGTTTGTGATTGTTTTCTCTTGTTTATTATGTTTGCATGTGTGTAACCTGTCTAGGGCTTGGTTCTCCAAGTTCGGGGGTGGCTACTAGTTAGCCTAGGTTGGGAGGTGAGCACTTCATGGTCATAGTCTATGATTTATTTGCAGGTTGTTGGAAGAAAGAAATAGGACAAGTAGAAGTGGCTGGAGTTATTTGTTGCAGAAAAATATTTGTAAATGTAATTATTATTCTTTGAAAGTCCTCATTTATTAAAAATGAGAGACCCATTTGTAAAAGTGATGATAGTGTCTTGGAAATATATTTTAAAGAAATGTAATATTTATTTATGCTATACTGCAGAAAAGAAATGAGTATTTCTGGTTTTAGTTTTCTATAGTTCTGAAAAACAACTTTTGTTGTGCATATAATATTTTGAAAAGCAAGGAATTTAATTTATTCTTTTATGCATTTAAAATAGAATAAAATAGGAAAGGAGTGAAATAGATTTGCATGCATGTAGTAGGCTGGAAATAAAACATTTAGATCTATACATGGAAGTGCAAAAGTTAGTTTATTTAAATCTGTCATTTTATTTATTTGTAGAAAATAAAATCTAAAAGTTATTATAGCCATCTCTAAAGAATTATTTTAATAAATTCCAGATTTAAATAGTTGTTGTTTTAAGTTTATTTAATTCTATTATTTACACTTTTTGCAAAAAGTAAATCTATAGTTAAATAGTCCATCTATAATTTTTTTTAGCATCAAGTATTTTATCAAAAAGAAATATATACATTGATTTAAATCGAAAGAATTTAACTAATCTGTTATAAATGTTTCAAAATAAGAATATCAACATATATTTACATAAAAAGAATTTGCCCTAGATGCAATATATATGTGTGTGTGTGTATATATATATATATATATATATATATGTTTAAATGAATTCATTTCTTAAAAAAAAATATACTTATTTCTATAATATATATTTATATATATATAAATATATACAAAATATATATATATATATATAATATATATATATATATATATATTATTACATTTTTAATAAACAAAAAAAAACAAATAATAATTAAACTTTAAAAAAAAAAAAATAATGATGAAGGGTTCAGGCCGAACCAATGTGTTTAGCATAGTGGTTGGCGTGGCCAGGTGGGCAACCACAGTGGCATCCCTACGGACACCCACCGCCGCCGCCTGTAACCATACCCCCGCTGAGTTCGCCATGGCCGCCGCTCCATTCTTTCAACCCTCCTCCCTGGAAAGAGAAAAAGATAAAACCCTAACTTGGGTAGGGTTAGGGTAGTAAAAAAAATATATTATAAATGAAAATAAAGAAAGGGCAATGTTATATTAATAAAAAAAATTTAGGGTTTCCATAATGTGAAAACATATTTAAAGTATATATATATATATATATATATATGTATATATATATATATGTATGTATATATATATATATATATATATATATATATATATATATATATATATATATACATAGAGTTTAAATTATGGAAGATTAGGTCAAATTGTAGGTTAAGTATTTTATTAAGTGGCTATAAATTATATATGTTTCTAATAAACATATGGTGTTATGTTTAAATTTTAAAATTGATTTTGAAGTTTAATCTTTCAAAAACTTTATATTAAATTGGGTAGGGTTATTTTGGCTAGTGAGAAATATTTACACTTTATAGGAAAATATTTACTATGAATTTATTTGACCCTTTAGCCGATTTAGTTAAACACATTTTATTTATTGTTAGTCATTTATACACTATGTGCTAGGACTAATTTAATTAGTTTCTAAAATCAATTATTGGCTATTGGAGATTAATTTTATCTGCGTCAATTAATTGACTAAATTAATTTATTGATTAAAATCGATAAGACAATAAATTCATTCATTTAGTATTCTGCATTTAATTTTAAATTAATTTCGTTACTTGAGCTAGTGGTTACACTTAACTCGAAACATAGTTAAGACGAAACTTGCTAAGTGCATTTCATATTAGCAAATTAAATGTTACTAAGTTGTGATTTAAAAAAAAAAATTAACCCATTCTTGCCCTAAAGTTTGGGCATGACATTTTGGTATTAGAGCCAGGTTTCCAACACTAGGAACCTTTCTCCATTACGTTTCACTTTAAATATTTAATTAATTTTATTATATTAAATTTCTAAGATATTTAAATTTAATTAATTAAATATTTTTCCAAAGAAATTAGTTATTTAATTTATTATATTTTCTCTTAATGATGCCTCCGACTACGCAACAAGCTCGCAAGCGTAGAAGGGGTCCTAGGCGTGAACACATTGCACGCAAAGAGGTAGATAAGGAGGAATCAGTTCTGGAAGTGAACCCAGAGGCTCCTCCTGAACAACTAGTTGACCCAAACCGAAACATCTTAGAATCACTCCAAAACATGATTGGTATAGTCCAGAATAGGTTTCTAGCAGAGGATCATCATGTTGAAAATCAGAATTCAGGGAGTCATAGATTGGCAGATAGGGAACGGAGCAGGAGTCCACCTCCTATTCTCGTAGAGAATCAGGGTCGGAATGAGCCTGAGCCTGTGCACCTACCGGGACCACCTCCAGTGGTAGAGCTAGTGTATTATGAGAGATCACGTTGGGATCCAGGAGATCTTATTAGGGAGGTTATGTGCCTTCAGCCACCATCTTTTGGGGGATCTACCAACAAGGTAGAAGTTGAGGCTTTTCTTTTGATCCTTGAGAGGTGCTTTGCATTGCGTTGTTACAAGAACAATCTAAAGGCACGTGTAGCAGTCCATTTGTTGAGAGGAATGACCTCCACATGGTGGAGACAGGAGGAATAAAAGTTTGGTTTAGTTCCTGGTACTCTCACATGGGAGATATTTACAAAGAGGTTTAGGGAGAGGTACTTGTCAGAACATTACAGATAGCGTAGGATAGATGAGTTCCATGACCTCTAGCAAAAGGGTCTCTTAGTGACCTAGTACGAGAGCAAATTCTTTGAGCTCTTTCCATACGTAGACTACCTAAAGGACAAGAAACTTCTCGTCAACTATTTCATCAGAGGGCTGAATGACGGCATAGCAGGACCAGTGAGGATGTCCGCTCCAGGGAGCCTTCAAGTTGCTATGGAGAAGGCACTGATAGCAGAGGGGATTTAGATTAGACCATACAATACTAGGGATCAGTTCCAGAACTGAAACCCTATACCCCAGACATACAGGTTTCAAAAACCCCATTGGAAGGGAAATAACAGAAACACACAAGGGTTCTCCAAACCCCCTCCTTCACAATAGTTACAATAGAACCTGAGGCAGAGACCTCCACAGAATTAGTAGGGCACAAAGCCCAAGCAGTGGCAGTCTCAGGGTCAGAGATGAGATTAGTGATCTTAGGTTCCTTACACACCTCCAACGAGGACTCAGCAGTCCTATAGGGGTGGGTACAGTGGTTCTAGTAGGACAAGGGGACATTATTTTTCTAGGCCTCAGGGTGTCCAGTTTCAGGCACGCGGTGCTTGTTTCACATGTGGAGCCATGGGGCACATGGCGAGAGAGTGTCCTCAGGGTCAGATGGTAGGGAATCAGAGGATGGAAGAATCATAGCCTATAGTTGAAGATATGGGCAGGTCCCATAGAATCTTTGTAGCAGTTGACAACTGCCAAGCAGAGCACCAGGCCATAGTCATTGAGGTTGCAAGTATGATCAGAGGTAACAATGTATCTATATTATTTGATTCAGGAGCCACTAACTTTGTGGAGTGTTGCGGGCTAGTGGAAACTAGACAAGGTGTCAGTTGGGAAGTGGAGTTAGCTCTAGGGGCTAGAGTGTCAGTGGAATCAGAGGTTAGGGCATGTCAGCTTCAGATTGGCAATACCACCACCCTAGTAGACCTTAGAGTTACACCACTTGGATCATATGGCATTGTACTTAGCATGGATTGGCTTTATGCCCATAGAGCTCAGATGGATTGCTTCCTAAAAGTGATAGAGTGTGAGGATGATTAGGGTTCTCCCATTGTGATCATAGGGATTCAGAGACCCGTGTCTCTTCGCATAATTTCCATAATGCAGCTTAAGCGGATCATGCAAAAGGGATGTCAACTTTTTTCCATCACCATCACTGATAGGGAGGAAAATGATGAAAAGGAAACATCATTTGATGACCACCCTATCCTTAAGGGATATTCAGACATGTTTCCCTCTAAGCTACCTAGAATGCCGCCCCGTAGAGAGATTGACTTTCATATAGACCTTGTACCAGGAGGTGAGCCAGTTTCCAGAGCACCTTATAGGATGACCACAAATGAGCTTAATGAGCTCAATATGTAGCTTGAGGAAGTACTAGAGAAGGGCCACATTCCTCCTAGTGTATCCCCTTTGGGGTGCACCAGTCATCTTCATGAAGAAGAAGGACAGATCTCTCTGATTATGCATGGATTATCATCAGTTGAACAAAGTAACCATCAAGAACCGATATCCTTTGCCTATAATTGATGATTTATTCAACCAACTTCAAGTTGACAAAGTATTTTCCAAAATTGATCTGAAGTCAAGATACCATCAGTTGAGAATAATGGAAAGTGATATCCACAAAACTGCATTTCGCACTAGATATGGCCACTATGAGTTCACCATGGTTCCATTTGGTCTTATGAATGCTCCAGTTGTTTTCATGAGCCTCATGAATGGGGTATTTCACACATTTCTGGACCACTTTGTGATTGTGTTCCTCAATGATATATTGATATATTCTCGGAATGAGAAAGAGCATGAGGAGAACCTAAGACAGGTTTTGCAGTGTTTGAGGGACAATTAGTTGTTTGGCAGTTTGTCAAAGTGTGATTTCTTTCAATCAGAGGTCAAGTACCTTGGGCACATTATTTCCAGGGATGGGATCTCAGTAGACCCATCCAAGATTAGAGCTATTATGGATTGGCTAGTGCCAACCAGTGTGACAAAGGTCAGGAGCTTCATGGGCTTAGCAGGTTATTACTGATGCTTTGTAAAGGGATTCTCTAGAGTCGCACATCCTATTACTTCTCTTCAGTGTAAAGGGAAGAAATTTGAGTGGACAAAGAAGTGCGAGAGGGCCTTTCAGGAACCCAAAAAGGCACTTACTAGTGCACCTATCCTTGTAGTACCAGATCCCTCAGCTGACTTCATGGTTTGTACAGATGCTTCCCTAGAGGGTTTAGGAGCAGTTCTTATGCAGGATGGTAGGGCTATAGCTTTTGAGTCTAGGAAACTTGAAACTCATGAGCTTAACTACCCTCCTCATGACCTTGAGCTTGCAGCAGTAGTGCATGCACTTGTGAGGTGGAGACACGTCCTTTTGGGCCATCATTTTGAGCTTCATTTAGACCATTAGAGTCTTCAGTACATATTCACTTAACTGAACCTTAATGCATGTCAGAGGAGATGGATGGAGTTCTTGTGCGAGTATGATTTTGACATTCACTACATCAAAGGGAAAGAAAACGTAATTGCAAATGCTTTGAGTAGGAGACGTCATGAGGTATACAGCATATCTATGGGCATGGATTTGAGAGATCGTATACTACAGCAGTTGCCAGAGGATGGATGGTATTCAGAGGTTTGTCAGGTGATATGATCTTAGGAAATTCTAGAAGGGAAATATGTGGATTCTTCCTTGGAGTCCGATGGACTATTACGCCATAGAGGACGCACCTATGTAACTTCTTCTGGGGGTTTGTGAGAGTTCATAGTCACGGAAGGCTCATAGAGATCCTTATGCAGCACATCTCAGAGTTAAGAAGATGCATGCTGACTTGAGACAGTTATATCATTGGCTAGGAATGCGGCAGCTCATTGCTAAGTTAGTAGCCCGATGCCTCGAGTGTTAGAGAGTCAAGGTGGAGCACCGCCATCAAGGTGGGTTGCTCCAGTCTCATGGTATACTAGAGTGGAAGTGGGATACTATATCCATGGATGTAATCATTGGTCTACCTATGTCATCCCGTCGCCATGATGCCATCTTGGTGACAGTTGACAAGTTGACCAAAGTGGCCCACTTTTCACTAGTTTGGACTACCTTCATAGCACTAGCAATAGCACAGGTGTTCTTGCGAGACATTGTCAGACTTCATGGCGTTCCATGCAAGATTATTTTTGATAGGGATTCCCTCTTCACTTCTTCCTTTTGGAAGGCATTACAGGCAGCTATGGGCATTAAGCTCAACTTCAGTATAGCCTATCATCCGGAAACAGATGGTCAGACAAAGAGGGTTAACCAGGTGTTAGAGGATATGCTTCGCATGTACATCATGGATCATCAGACCAGATGGGAAGAGTACCTTCCCTTTGTGGAGTTTTCCTATAACAATGGGCATCACACTTCTTTGGGGATGCCACCCTATCAAGCATTATACGACAGGCCTTGTAGGACACCGCTGAGTTGGGACTGCATAGAGGATAGAGTTGCTATTGGTCCTGAGATAGTTCAAGATATGGAGCAGTAGGTAGATTTGATTAGGCAATGTCTTAGAGAGGCACAGGATAGACAGAAGAAATATGCAGATGCGAAGAGGATAGATCGTAGCTACTTGGTTGGAGATAGAGTCTTCTTGAGAGTGTGACCGCATAAGAGTCCAATCCATTATGGAAAGGGTTCTAAGCTCACACCTCACTTTGTAGGGCCATTTGAGATCCTTAAGAGGATAGGACCAGTTGCCTACCATTTAACATTACCACCTAGCCTGTCACGCATCCACGATGTGTTTCATGTATAAGTTTTGAGGAAGTATATCTATGATGAGTGTCATATTTTAGATTGGGATGCCTTGCAGGTGGAGTCGGATAGGCAACTAGCTTTGGAGCCCATTTGCATTTTGGCATGCCGGACGCTAGCCCTTTGAGGTCGAGAGCTGGACCAGGTTAGGGTCCAGTGGGATTGCTATGATGAGGTTACAGCTTCATGGGAGCACGCAACACGTATGAGATCAGAGTACCCCCATCTTTTTGATGAACTCTAGGAGGAAGTTCATGCCTAGAGGGAGAGGGTGTGAGCCCCTACCCTAACTCAGTCTAGCATTTCAGTGATTTTTATGTTGAAACTATTATGGATGCTTATTTTTATACATTATGGATTTGGAACTTATATGATTTCATGATTTGGATAACATTGATATATATTGATGCTTCATTTCTATGCATGATTCTAGAATAGGATTACTTTGTGATGATGTATGTCATTATTGGAATTGCAGGACTTTACTATGATGATATATATAGGATGCATGTTTATGTATGGAACAAAATTATGTGGATTTATTTGCATATGAGATATATTGATTTGTTTAAATGTATATTGTATGCAGAGTGTTTGATGTGTATTCTTATTCATGTGTTTTATATTATATGAGGTTATTTGGAATTGCTAATGTGTAATTGAGATGCACAAGAAAATTATCCATGTGACCATGGAAATATTATGCAGAACCAAACCTAGACCTATGTACGTTCGTGAAACCAAGGTTTGTCTATTTGGAGAGACAACACCCCGTTTGTATAGTATTTTATTTGTGAAAGTGGATGTTGCATGTGTGTTAGATTGAGTTGATGTATTTGTATAAATCCAACAAGAGACAAAATTTCATTTATAATTTTGTAAAAGTATTTTTATTGTGTCACTTCACACATGTGTTGATTTATGCTTTGATTTTTGAATTGTCTCTTTGAGGGAGTTGTTTAACCATAGCTTTTTCAATTAATTTAATGTGGTTCTATATTTTCCTTGGGTAGAAGAATCTTTGGGGTGGTCAACTTAGGTTTGACCCGAAAGTTAACTTTAGATGGGTTTAAAAGGGGTTAAATAAACTCATAGGGGTAGTTTAAAGGTGTTTCCTAAAGCCCTTAAGGTATACCTAAGAGTTCGGAGTAATTTTAGGCATGTGACAACTCCCATGTGGCTGTTTAGTCACCCTAAAAAGTGAGTTTTCTAAGATGTGCGAAAATTGAAATTAGAAGGCATCATCTAGGTTAGTTAACTTTCCTTTTTGGTGAGAGATCGCTTTTGATTTTTTTGGATTTTTTTCCTTTTTCAATTTTAGAAACCTGTGAGAACTCTCATTGAGGTCTTCTTAGGCAAGAATGTGAGATGTTGCGCGTAATCACCCACTCTCCATTTTTGGAGACAATGCAATTTTGAAAAGAAAGGATTTGGTATAGGAAATTGGCTAAGTGTAGAGAAAGGAGGATTGTAGAACTGGGCTGCTCATCCTCAACTAGATCTAGCATACCTTTTGGCAGTTGAAGGTTGGTTAAATTTCTCTTTGTATTGTTTTTATATTGCATGTTATATTGAAAAGAATTGCTTGTGTGAAAAGGCTAGTTTCTTGTATTTTTCCCTATGAAAATTTATTTTGTGTTCTACATTTTACTCTTGTGTACATTCTGTGTTTTGGGAGTAACCAAGGCCTCCTACTCTTGGGAGAGAGGATGGTCTTGTGGGTGGTAAAAGGTTGACAGCCCTCTAGTGAGAGGCTCTCGTTATGAGAGTGATCTGAAGGGATATTTATGTGACCCTTGTTGTATGGCTTGTTTATGCATTTGGGGTTAATAAGGAGGGAAATAAGGCATGGATGCCCTGGGGGGCATAAGGATGCAGGGTTATTGTACTTATGAGTTATCTTTGTTGCCATGAGGTGGCTTTGTGTTTTACCATACTTGCAGTCTCTGCAGGGTACTTGGTCCACTACCACCCTTGAATAGACGTCACAATGTGTGGTGCAATGTAGCCTTGGTTGGGAATATATTTGTGATTCTTTTCCCTTGTTTATTGTGTTTGCATGTGTGTAACTTGTCTAGGGCTTGGTTCTCCAAGCTCAGGGGTGGCTACTAGTTAGCCTAGGCTGGGAGGTGAGCACTTCATGGTCATAGCCTATGATTTATTTGTAGGTTGTTGGAAGAAAGAAATAGGACAAGTAGAAGTGGCTGGAGTTATTTGTTGCAGAAAAATATTTGTAAATGTTATTATTTTTCTTTGAAAATCCTCATTTATTTGAAATGAGAGACCCATTTGTAAAAGTGACGATAGTGTCTTGGAAATATATTTTAAAGAAATGTAATATTTATTTATGCTATACTACAGAAAAGAAATGAGTATTTCTAGTTTTAGTTTTCTATAGTTCTGAAAAATAAATTTTGTTGTGTATATAATATTTTGAAAAGCAAGGAATTTAATTTATTCTTTTACGCATTTAAAATAGAATAAAATAGGAAAGGAATGAAATAGATTTGCATGCATGTAGTAGGTTGGAAATAAAACATTTAGATCTATACATGGAAGTGCAAAAGTTAGTTTATTTAAATCTATCATTTTATTTATTTGCAAAAAATAAAATCTAAAAGTTATTATAGCCATGTCTAAAGAATTATTTTAATAATTTCCAGATTTAAATAGTTGTTGTTTTAAGTTTATTTAATTCTGTTATTTACACTTTTTTGCGGAAAGAAAATCTATAGTTAAATAGTCCAGCTATGATTTTTTTAGCATCAAGTATTTTATCAAAAAGAAATATATACATTGATTTAAATCAGAAGAATTTAACTAATCTTTTATAAATGTTTCAAAATAAGAATATCAACATATATTTACATAAAAGGAATTTTCCCTAGATACAATATATGTGTGTGTGTGTGTGTGTGTGTGTGTGTGTGTGTGTGTGTGTGTGTGAAGCATGCTAGAATTCATCTTAAAGATATCAATTAGACACACCAGGGAAATCACGAATCCCTGTCTAATTAACAAACCTAACAAACTAGACAATGAAATAATGCAATCATCAAGCAAAACAGTAATTAAGAATGAAATCAATTCAAATAAAACTCCCTATTCCCAAGATGTGCATATTGCTTCCATTGCTCTTCTTCTCTTCGTGGTATGATGGGTCTCAGATATTACGCTGGTAACCTGCAAGTGGCACAAAGATTCGAAGTTCGTGATTGTTGAAAAAGGAGAATGGATGATCATTTTATAGAAAATTGGAGAAGATTGATTGAAAGGTGGAACAGAATGATCAAGAGATGTGAACTTAGGTGAGCTCAAATGCAATTTGATAGATAAATTGTTGATTGTAGGAGTGAAACTCAATAGATTGCATAGATTAACTGAGTCAACTGATTGATGAAAGAGTTAACTGAAGGAAGAAAAAGAATGATTGGAGGAAATAAAGAGGATGACACAGAGAGCTAAATTTAGAAAAAGCTAATTGAAAGATGGAAAATATAAGTTGAAGAGATAAATGATTTAATTAATTAATTTAGCATGTGCTTGCATTTAGATTTAAATTATTAATTTAATCCTTGCATGAGATATTATTCAAATAATTGAATTTATTAATTCAATTTAGCATTTGAATATGTTTAGAACTTGACTTTGATTTTCAATTTGGTTTTTGAAATCATGCACATGTATTTGAATTTGGAAGAAATTAGAAGAATATGAAATTAAATGAAATTAGAATTTGGGGATTTGGAATTGGAAGAATTAATTAGTTAATTAAATAATTTAAAGAAACTATTTAATTATTTTAGAAATAGAATTTAATTAAATAATAAAGATTATTTAATTTAAAGGATTAAATCATAATTAATTAAATAATAAATATTTAATTAATATTTAAAAGAGGGTTGAATGATTAGATGATTAGAGATAGAAATTGAATAATTAATAATTTATTTAAATAATACAGATTACTTAAATTGGGGAATTAATTAATTAAATAATTAATATTTAATTAATATTTAGAAAATGATTAAATGATGAAAGAATGGGAAATAGAATAATTAATAAGATGATGAGGAAATATGAAATTAGAAGAATTTAGAAGAATAAGTTTAATTGACTTAATTAAATAATAAAGATTATTTAATCAATTAGAGAAATAATTAGTACATGATCAATGAGACATTTTTAGGTGTCTACATTTGCCCCTCTTTGAGACAAAGTCAAAACGACATTGTTTCAAAGAAAACGAAAAATTCTACCCCAGTATGCCTTGGTATTGTTGTATAGTGTAAATATGCCCCCTCGGAAAAGGTGGTCGAAAAATTAAGAAAATGAGACCATGTTTTCGATACCAGTGTAAAGAGCAAGCGTGTGAAATTTCATGTCATTTCGATATCATTTGAGTAGGCTACAAGTTGTTTCAAGCTAGCGGGGACCACGGGTGTCGGAGTGTCTTAAAACCCTAATTTTGAGCTATAAATAGATAATTCTAGGTTTTTATTTGCTCATTTGTGATTTGGTAATTCCTTGATTTCTTTGCAATTTTTGCGCCTGTTTCTGAGTTTTCGGTCATCATGTCTAGTTATAGAGCTCGATTGCACTTGTCGGATTGAGTACGTTCATTTCAGAGACCTCCTGGGACTGGCAGCATGGTATTTTTCATTGCTTTTCCTTGATTTTTTCTTGTTTTTATGCCTTTTTTCCAAAACAAATTCATGATCAATTTTTGCCATTCATTACTCAATCGCTTGTCGATTTTTATGCGTTAGTGCTTAGTGTATTGCATTCGCTGTAAATGTTATGCTTGCGTCTTAAGCATCATGCATTAGCTATATCATGTCGAATTCATGTATATCATTATGCATAAGTGTTATTTGTCATGCATGTGCTCATTGTATCACGCATTAGCTTCAATCATCATGCAAGAGCCATATTTGTACCATATAAGTCATAACTGTTATGCATTTGTTGTAAATGTAAGTTTTTGTCATGCGTTTGAAAATATTTTTAAGTTTATCTAGATCCGACATCTGATATTTTGATCATTTTCTTGTTTGTAGGAGAACATTGGAGTGTTATACTATCAACAAAGCAGGCCTAGTGGACTTGATCTTCGAGCTGACCTACTAGATGATGAGATTGAGCATATTTGTCAGCTTGGTCTTTATCATGTATTGCATTTGCCAGAGGTGACGACCAACAGGGTCTTGATTATAGCTTTGATAGAGCGGTGGCACTCAGAGACGTGTTCATTTCATCTTCCGACTAGTGAGGCATCCATTACCTTAGAGGATGTATGGCATATACTGCATATTCCCATTCATGGTGAGAGGGTTATATATGACCATGACGATGGCATTGCTAGACTATGTGCACTTTTTGAGTGTGAGATTCAGGATTTGCAGATTAGTGGCTGTTATGAGATACCTTGGGCCCGATTAGACTATGACGGTGGTTTACTGATACCTGATCGACGAGGTCATGGGTTTCCAGTTGGATGGGGTAGAGTGCTCCATGATATGATTATGCATCGTCGACTATATGCTTGGGGTCCCTGTCTAGTTGCCATGTTGTATTATTAGATCCATGGTTTTGTGTATCTGGGATACCGTTCTATCAGTTGTGGTGTTACTTTGCTACAGACATGGGCATGGGAGCACATTTCTATTTCTAGGCCTATCATTCATGTAGATTTGTAGCCTGGTGAGCCTTATGCTTTCAAGTATACAGCAGGTATCAGACACAGCGGTTCGAGGAACACCTTGTACTAGAGACATCAGTTGGATATATTGCAGCATTTCATTTGGAGACCTTACTTAGATTGCCCTAGTTGGCCTGATGATGTAGTGCACTTGTCTTTCTACCGCCAGCAAAGATATCTTATTGGTAGGACCTTTGAGACCATATCATAGAGATGTATCTTCCTGGATGTGTTCTTAGATAGTTTGGTGAGGTACAGGTGACACCTGTGGTTACTGCATATTTTTCTCATGTATCTCGTGAGGTATTTGATTGGGGTGTGTGTATTTAGCCACATGTTGCCTCTGTTGAGTTTGATTCATTGCAGCCATTACTCGGGGTTTGGGGTAGGGGTGGAGCGGATTTAGGGATGACAACGGAGTATGATGCATGGTTTGCTAGGCACAGGCCAGTGCCTTTGACTAATCCTGCTGTTTTGATTACAGCACAGTAGATTCGCCATCCTAGATAGCTTTTGAGGATAGACGCAGGGGAGAGAGCTAGAGGAGATGGAGGAGATGGGGGAGGAGGTGGTGGAGATGGTGGAGATGATGGAGATGGAGGAGGAGGTGGTGGAGACAGTGCAGATGAGGATATAGACATTGGTGGAGACATTGAGTCTATTAGTAGTGAGGACAGCAATGATTCCTCAGAGTCATCGAGTAGCGAGGGTGGGGATGATGATGATGATATGCCTAAGTTGGAGGATGCGCCTACTGCAGAGGGTGGGATAGGAGAGGTTGGTGATGAGTATGAGCTGTAGACTCTTAGAGCATAGGTGCAGAGCTTGGAGGATGAGGTTGCTAGATGAGATATTGAGCGAGAGACCTATCGTGCGGATTATGGTGCCCTAGAGGCAGAGCGAGTATGTCTTCAGCGGGAGAGAGATGAGACAGTGTGACTATGTCAGATTACTATGGATGCCTTTGATCAGCTTTTTAGAGTAGGTACAGATGCACGTGACCAGGGAGGGAGATATTTCACTGCTGCGCAGGAGGCTATTTATTATAGACAGGCATATGAGAGAGCCATCCCCGAGGGTCAGACAGAGCCTAGCTTTAGTGCATTCATGGGGAGGAGATCGAGTAGATCTACTTCATGATGGACTAGCAGTGGTGGTGTTATGGGACCACCTTGACATCTTGGGGCAGGATGTAGTGGACAGGATCCACCTGCTGATAGAGGCAGTGTTGGTTGATCATGTTATCTGAGCCTTCGAGCTTATTTATTGTATTCACACACATTATCATTTTTTGAGGTCGAATATATGATATGTGGGTTTTGGCTATGATCTATTTATGTTTTGCTTTTCTTATATGCTTATATGTTGCTATGAGTTTTGTAATGCATATCTATTTGATTTTATATGATTATAAAATGCAATGGTTGTATATGTATGGATTAATGATGCAAATGAAATCTATAATGAATGCAAATGAATCTATATGAATGCAAATGAATCTTATAATGAATGCAAATTAATCTTATAATGAATGCAAATGAATCTTATAATGAATGCAAATGAATCTATATGAATATGAATGAATCTTATAATGAATGGTTTTTTGGTATGATAATGGTTGAACCAACTTTAACTCAGATACACCTTGAAGAAATGTTAGTTAGATGATAGAGAGAAAAAAATGATGATAGAAAGAATGTTAGAAAGAATGCGATTTAGATGGGAGACAAGAAACCAAAAAACTATCAATAATCAAATGAGATGAAGATGATAATGAAATTGAATGAATCACGAACCTGTGTCACATATTTTATTACGTCAATATATATTCATCACTGAGCCTTATTATTGAACAATGAAGCTTAGCACATCAGGGTGTAAGGAACCAAGATGCAAAGATATCTCATTGTAGAAACAAACACGTAGCAGAAAAGGAGTGAATCCTCCATTCTAGTAATTGCATTAGGGGTCAAGTTATGTGTGGTGATTTCACCTTGATGCGAAGGCTCTTATCACAGACACTCACTAGAGCAATTTCCCTAGAATTTCATCGGTTCACACCACAAACAGCAAACAAAGAAAAAGATAATGCTCATCATAGCTCCTCTAGTCACTTTTGGACATCCTTGAGTAGCATAGAAACAATATCTGTTGCCAAATGATAAAAAGATAAAGACCGACCCAGACAAAATTCAGCAGCTATACTGACCTTGTGCCTTCGTTCTCAGTTGTTTGATGTGATGGTTGATAATATCTGATCTCAGAAAGTTGCAGACCCCGTTTAAGACCGACCTATCTAATTTCGAGTGTATCCTCTTCTGTTTAAGACAAGATAATGATCATGTTGATATGGATATGATACGATTGATAAGACAGTTTGATCAGTTGATTGTAGATGTTTGACTGGATAGTTGTATCCTTTGTTAACTTTGTGCGAAATGTTTGTTGGATATCTGCTAGGGTATTTGTTTCTCACAAGACATTTTATTGCAAGTTTTTTGATTGATTGATTTTTGATTTTTAGTTTTTTTCCAAGAGCTTTTTTTATGTTTTTGGATTATGTAGGTAGATTTTTGAATGTTTTTGTTTGATTTTTTCAGGATTGTATATGGATTTTTTTGTTTAATTTTTTTTGTTTGATTTTTTCATGATCGTATTTGAATGTTTTTGTTATTTTGAGTTTTCCATTGTTTTTTTTTTTGGATTTCGAGTTTTTCAATGTTTTTGGATTTTTTCAAGACTTTATCTAATTTTTTGGCTTTTTTCAGGACTTTATCTGATTTTTTTGGATTTTTTCAGGACTTTATTTGATTTTTTGGATTTTTTTAGGACTTTATCTGATTTTTTGGATTTTTTCAAGACTTTATCTGATTTTTTTTTTTTGGATTTTATCTAAATTTTTTTTTTTTTTTTTTTGATTTTTTCAGTTATGCCCCCAGTGTGCAAAATCATATGACATAATGATCTGTAGAATGCATGTGGAGACAAAGAAATTTTTGACATGACCTATGTGAATGCAATATGCAGGATGAAGTTGCACTTCCTATTCAAACAAGGTTGACTGTCTTTGTTTTTTAGCATTTGTAATACACTGATTGAAAATGAAGGTGCAAAACATTTCGTAGATAAGCGGTCAATTGATCTCTAAGACCCTTCGGAACATTCATCTCAACACACTTAGTGACTAGGATTTACAAATGGAGATGCAGAAAACTTCCCTATTGGTTCTTGAAAATTTGATCTTCTTTTGCCCATGTGTGTGCAGATGAGTTAATTCCCACTCTTGTGTTCACTAAAGATCCTTAGCATCTTATATGACTAGCTACATGGTTTTTCTAACTTCAAAAGCATCCCGAATAGAGCCTCGTTGCCAGCAAGCCTTGAGAGCTCCGATGAGGTTATAGACTGTAATTTCTCAAATATTGATCCATTGCCACTAGGCGTTCATAGCCCTAATGGAGTTACTAGCATGTTCCCATAGTCAAGCTTTTTATCATATTTGTATACATTATATTTCAGTTATATATCATTGCTCTTTTTTCCTTTAGATGGATATTTGGCATAGCTCTTTTTATTTTTATTTTCTTGCCTTGACTTGTAAGTAATGAAACCTACTTGGGTGTGACAATTACAGCTATGCTGAAGTAGAATTTTAGATTTTTCACTAGTCATATGATCAACTAGGTGTCTAGAATGAATTAGAGATCTCGTTAAGGTGTAAGATATAGCAATTGATAGATTCTGGGTTACCAAGTCTCAAATAGTGAAATCACTACCCAACCATAAGTAAAATGTTGTCGCAGGGTAATGTTGAGAATGAATGACTTTAGAACCCCAAAGACTTCTTGTCCGAATATCTAAGAAAGGCGATGACCCTTGTTTTCTTTTTAGGATGCAAACGAATGATAAACTCGAACAATTACCTTGTTTTATTTGACGCTTCTATGTGAGAATGAAAAACTTTAAGAATGCGATGCATTTGAAAAATAAACTATATGTAATGCAGTGTTTTAAATGATATGATATGCAATGCAGAAAGTAAAACCTAAACTACACAGCCCTTAGGTGTAATACTGCTTAAGATGCATGCTGTTCATAGGGTTAGAGATTGGATTTCCCTCCAAGGTAGCCAAATGATAGGCACCATTTCCTATGACCCTTGTTATAATGAAAAGACCTAGCCAATTAGGTTCGAATTTCCCTGGCCTTTCTCATTTTGCTAAGTTCCTTTGATTCTCTTTAAGTACTAAATCCCCCACTTGAAAGGTTCATGGGCAGACCCTTTTATTGTAGCTCCACCTCGGTCTATTTTGATATCCTTGTAAATGATTGAATGTTGTTTGTCATTTTTCATCAAGGGTTTCTAGTTCTTGCAACCTCGCTACCTTGTAGTCTTCTTCCGATATAATGTTCTGTAAGGATACTCTTAGAGACGGTATTTCTATTTCAATGCCGAGTATCGCTTTTTTACCATAGACCAAGGAATATGGTGTTGCTCCTGTAGGGGTGCGCACTCCTGTTCTGTAAGCCCAGAGAGCGGGATCTAGCTGGAGATGCCAGTCCTGTCCTGTGTCAGTGACTACTTTCTTAACAATTTTCAATATTGTTTTATTTGTAGCCTCTGCTTGTCCATTACTTTGTGGATAATATGGCATGGCAAATCTCTGTTGTATGTGAAATTTGTCACACAATTCTTTCACTTCCTGGTTTTTAAATGGACGCCCGTTATCTGTAACAAAGCACATTGGAACTCCATATCTACATATAATGTAGTTCAGCATAAATTTTGATATCTACTTTCCTGTAGTGTATGTTAAAGGAATTGCCTCAACCCATTTTGTAAAGTATTCAGTGGCTGTCAAGATAAACTTGTGCCCATTGGACGAAGTAGGGTTGATTCTACATACGAGATCTAATCCCCATTGTGAAAATGGCCACGGTGATGTGATGGCTTGAAGATCTTGTGTTGGTGCATGAATAAGGTCTCCATGCATTTGGCATTGTTTACACTTATGTACATACTTGTAAACATCTTTTTCCATGGTTGGCTAGTAATACCCAGTTCTCAACAGTTTCTTTGACAATGGCGGACCGCTTTGGTGAGCCCCACAGATTCCATCATGGACTTCTTTTAAAGAAAGGTGTGCTTCATTCTCATCCAAACATTGGAGAAGAGTTCCATCGAAACCCTTTCTATACAAAGTATTAGCTATGATGGTGTATCTAGATGCTTGACGAATAAATGTCTTCTTTTGATTTCTAGACAGATCCGGTGACATGTATTGGGTATTCAAATATGTATATATTTCATTGTACCAAGGCGATTCTGGTCCCACAACTGCACATACATAGTCTGATAGGGGGGTCTCATATGTAGGTAGCATTAATTGTTCTATGATAAACTCAAACTGAGTCTCATTAGCAGGCATATTCAGAAGAGACCCTATTGTTGCCATTGCATCTGCTACCTTGTTTTGTATTCTAGGGATTTGTTCAAAGGTGATTTTGCTAAAGTGCTCCTTGTAATCTTTGACCAACTTCTTATAAGGTATGAGTTTGTCATCCTTCATATTGTAATCATCATTGACCTGGTTCACAATCAACTGCGAATCACCATAGACCTGTAATTCTTGCATTTTCTATTGCATAGTTGTACGAAGTCCTATGAGGAGAGCTTCATATTCTGCAATATTGTTGGTGCATGGGAAATTGATCCTAAATGACTTAGGTATAACATCCCCTTGAGGAGTAATGAAGACATTACCTGCTCCGGATCTATGATTTGTATATGATCCATCAAAGTACAACTTCCACATTATTGAGGTAGTTAGTGTAAACATGGATTCATCTGGAAAGTCTATCAGCAATGGGTGATTATCTTGTATAGGAGCCTCTGCTATGATTTGTCCTTTGATAGCTTTTATGTCTATGTATTCTATATCAAACTTGCTCAAGATCATAACCCACTTAGCCAATCGCTCGATCAATGTTGCTCTACTCAATAGGTATTTGAGTGGGTCAAACCGTGCAATGAGTTGTACCTTATGACTCAACATGTAGTGTTTGAGCTTTTGGGATGCAAAGATTAATGCTAAGCAAGCTCTCTCTATGGGGATGTAATTAAGCTCATAGCTGATCAGAGTCCTACTTATATAATAAATGGCTCTTTCTTTTCCATTTTTATCATGATGTGCCAATAGAGCTCCCAGAGCTGAGTTTGTTGCTGATATGTATAACAATAGAGGTTGTCTTGGAATAGGGGATATTAACACTGCTTGGTTCAAAAGATACTCTTTTAAAGCTTGGAAAGCTTCCTGGCATTGTTCTGTCCATTTAAAAATAACTACTTTCCTGAGTAAATGCTGGAATGGGTGGCACTTATCTGCCAATTGTGCTATGAATCTTCTTATGGATTGCAATCTCCCTTGTAACCCTCTGAGTTGTTTAAGTGTTGATGGAGGTTGCATATCAATGATTTCCTTGACCTTGGCAGGGTCTATTTCAATTCCACTGTTTGATACTATAAACCCTAATAGTTTACCTGTTGTTACACCAAACACACATTTCTTTGGGTTTAATCTAACATTATATTGCTCCAACTGATCAAATATCTGTGTAAGAACTGCAAGGTGACCTTCTCTGGTTTGTGATTTAGCCAATATGTCATCCACGTAATCTTCCATTATGTTATGGATCATGTCATGAAATAATGTTGTCATGGCTCTCTGGTATGTTGCGCCAGCATTTTTAAGGCCAAATGGCATCACATTCCAGCAGTACATTCCCCATGGGCATGTAAAGGTCATTTTATGTTGATCTTCTGGTGCAATTTTAATCTGGTTGTATCCTGAAAAACCATCCATTAAGGATAACATCTCATTTCCAATAGTTAGGTCAACTATCATGTCGATATTAGGTAGCAAGAAGTCATTCTTAGGGCAAGCTTTATTTAGATCTTGAAAATCAGTATAGATTCTGATGCCTCCTATGGGCTTAGTCACAGGTACCAGGTTTGGTATCCATTCTGCATAGTCAATAGGTCTGATAAAACCTACTTCTAGCAAATTTTGTAATTCTTTTTTAACCAGTAATGTGATACTTGGATGCATTTTTCTCAATTTTTTCTTGTAAGGTTTAACTCCTGGTGTCAATGGTAAATGATGCAACACTAATTCAAAATCTAAGCCCGACATGTTTGAATAGGACCAAGCAAATTTGATAGGTCATTGTTTGAAAAAATGGATGAATCTGTCTTTTTCTTCTTTGCTCAATGATTTTTCCAGATGGATGTTATGTACAACTTCCCCTTCCACTATGTTTACTTCTTTTGTTTCCTCTGTAAGTAATGCTAAACTTTCTCTTTCCATAGGAAGATTACCCAAATCACTTTTGTTATTATGGGTAGTTTGATTGTTATCTTCTGTTTGAGAAGAACTTTCTTCTCCAAAGTATGCCGTTCTATTTAGGTCTATAGCAAACCCTACTTTATGATCACGTTGCGGAAATCCTTCTCTGACTCCTAGAAATTCTGAAATTGCTTCATCGTTTTCAAACCAATCCAATGTTGGTTTTCCTTCTTGCCCCCAATCAATCAAGTGTGAATGTACTAGGGGTAAATCATTATTCTCTTCTGTAGTAGAGTTTGATAACATGAAGACTTGATTTTTTTATATTACACTTTCTGGTGGGGTAGAATCATGGAGTGATAAAAATTCATAGTCATGAGAATCTATCTCACTGTCAATATATGTTTCATCATATGGGCTATCATCACTTATTTCTTCTTGTTCCTATCCCTGATTCCATTGTAGATTGACTGGTCTTCTTTGTACATTAGTTACTCTTCTTAAGCCAGGTATAAACCTTTGCAATCTTTCCTCATCTGTTTCGTTAGGTTGAGCCTGAGTTGCCTCTCATGGTAGAAGTAGTGACAATAACCATGGGTGGGATTCAGGTGGTGGGGGTAATCCTGCATCTGTTGCCACATTAGCTTGTACTATTGTGTCAATAACTACATCATTTTGTAACTCTACAGTAGATTCTTGCAAGAGTTGTCTCATGTCTTCCCCCTATGATTCTGTGCTAGGAGATGTAGGTTCCTGATTGCCTGTTTGAGATGAAGATGGAAGAGCCTATGTGGACAAATTCCTTTGTGATATGTAATCTAATGGTTTGCTTGGTTGATTTAGTATATCAAGGGTATGTTGTCTGGCTTGTGTGATATGTTGTACATGCTTGTATCCCAATCCTTGATTTCCTAGATTATCATTAGGAAAAACAGGTTCTAGTCTTCCTTGTTTTTGTAACCCCAAGCCTGTGGTACCATCATATCCATGCCTTTGGAGTATTTTGAATCCATTGTCATACTGATTTGTATGTATTCTAGGTGTTGTCATATGATCTTCTTCTCTATATATCCAATGGTTAACATCTTCATTCAAGGATTCTTCCTCTAAGTCTCCCCATCTAATGAAAGAGCATGAGTCTGAGTATCTGACAATTTCTTTTCCTTTGTCTTTCTTTTGTACTGTAGTATGAGGTTTCCCAAAGGACTTAGGAGAAAAAGATAATTGTTTCCCATTTGAAGTGTTTGCAATAGAGTACTCTCCACAACCCATATCTTTTATTTGTAAGGAGGATGTCATAGGCATATCTTTTTGTGTTTTTGTGATCTTTAACGTTTCCAACTGTGTAGTGAGAGGTACAGCCTGATTGATGGGTACCTAATTATCTACACTATCTTTTAGATAATTACAATGTTGGAACATATTTGGAGCCCCCTTTATGGTAATTTCGATACCATTGTATGGGAATTTGACACACTGATGAAATGTGGATGGTACTGCTTGCATGGTGTGGATCCATGGGCGGCCCAATAACATGTTATATCCCAGCTCTCTATCCAAGACTTGAAAAGTGACCTCTATCATTATTGGTCCTACTTGTACAGGTAATGTTACAATGCCTTTAGATGGACATTCTTCATCATCGTAAGCCTTGATGTTTATCCTTTTGGAGGAATTAATGTGAAGTTCAGAATATCCTAATGCTTTGACTAGCTTTAATGTACAAATGTTCAGACCGACTCCCCCATCTATAAGTACTCTTCTGATCCTTTTCTTGTGAATGTAAGCTTCCAGATGTAGTGGGTCATTATGAAGCATTTTAGCAATAGTGTACCTTGTGTCAGATTTCCTACCATAGACTGGAAGGCACGTTCATCTATATCTCTATCCACTACTGAATCTCGAAGTGCTTTGTCCATTATAGCTCTATGATTGGGTGAAATACGCAGTAGTTCAAATAAGGATATTTGTGCCGGAGTTTTCTTAAGCTGGTCAACTACATTGTAAGTCCCTACTACTGGTGGATGATTTTGTGGTATCCCTTGTAAGATTACCTTTGACCTTCAAGTAACAACTACACAGTCTCTGTCTCTAGGAGTAATTGTGATTGTAGCAACTGTATCATTGGTATCATAAGCTATTTTATCTAGATTTATATTAAATCCTTCTTCATAATCCCAATGTGTATGTTTGACATTCATAATATGTTCAATGAGTCCATCTTCAAACCAATTTGAGTGAGATTGTTCACCCTATCCCCAGTCTTGGAGACAAAGATTCGTATCCTCATCATACTTTGGTCCTTCGGATATCATGAAAATTTGGTTGTCATCTTTATGAGTGTCTTGATATTGGTCTTCCTGATCAGATGTTTCTTGTGAATCTTTGTTTGTCATATCTCCTGAACTAATGGCATGAATAGTGTAGTCGTAGGAGACTTTCATGTAGTTAGCCGTGTTGTCTTGGGTACCTGATGTAGTTGCTTTTCCCTTGTCATGCTTAACAAATGGATCATTAAAAATTGTATGATTTGTGTTTGTTGAGGTCTTATCCGTATCAATTGTGATGTCCCCTTGGTCTATCATATCTTGGACCAAGTTTTTTAGTTTGTAGCAACTTGTCATTTTGTGGCCTTTAGTCCTATGATAATCGCAGAAATCATTGTCATTCCACCATGTAGGTTTGAACGGACCTGGTTCATATACTCTTACCTCGGGTAGAGTGATCATGTTTGTTTGTATTAACTTTTTGAGTGCCGACTCAATAGGTTCTCCTAAAGGTGTGTAATTTCTTCTTGGAGTGTTTACCCTGGGGTATCTTGTGTTCATATTTTGTGTAGCATTTACATTGGTGTTATTCCTATTATGTGGATTTGTTGACTGACTCATTCCAAATGATAAAACGGGTTGGGTTCTGTTTATAGTTCTAGCATCTACAACACCATCATTGGTCACGTTTTTGTTTTTTGACCAAAACTTAGATTTGTCACTATTGTTTGTGTTGCCATACTTAATTAGACCTTGTTCTATCAAGCCCTTCTCACATTTGAGAGCCTTTTCTATGATTTGTTTGAATGTGGTAAGGCACTGCATTTGTATTGGATACTTAATCTTTGGAATCAATTTTTCTATAAACATATCCACTTGCTCTATTTCTGGGATAACTGTCTTGCATCTTCTGTAGAGAGCCCTTCATCATTGTATGAAGGATGCAAATGTTTCATTCTCGTATTGCTTAGCTGCACATAAATCCATCAAAGTAACCGGGGTGTCAATGTTGTGTGAGAAGTTTGCAATAAATTGTTCAGCTAATTCTCCCCATGACGTGATGGTTGGTGGTAGATGTGAAAACCACTCTAAAGCTAGACCTCCCAGACTTTTAGGGAATAGTCTCATTAGATAAGTATCTTCTAAGGCAACTTCTATACATGCCATAAAAAATTCTCTGATATGATCTCTAGGATCACCCTTCCCTCGATATCTATCAAATTTGGGTTTTTCAAAGTGTTGTGGGAAAGGTGGCATGTATACTGTGTGATCAAATGGATAAGGACGTAAGTCCTGCATTGTGTAGCTATTTTTGTCGGTACCAGTTTGCATGGTTGTCGTCTGTTGTTGCAAACTCTGTATTTGTTGTGTCAAAATATCGGTTGATGTAAAAGGTATACCTTGTGTGTTTGTATGTCCCACAAAAGGATTCGTGGTTGCATAACTAGGAGGTTGTTGGAATGTACCAAGATTATAACTTTCTGTGTTGTGTGTTCCTGTAGGTACTGTAAAATAGGCGATATGTGAACCCATGTTTGGTTGACTTATACCTATTGTATTGGTATTACTTGGGTTTGGATTTTGATAACCATATGTGGATCCCATAGAATAGGAAATTGGAGGTTGGTTTACACTTGTCGCTTGCGTTTGAATAGGTGTTGAGATACTTGACATTATCGGTAGGCTCTGTGATGGTATACTAGCATTGATCACTAAAGATGACATGCTTGTTTGAAAGTTTGCACTTGTGTTGACATTTGTTGGAAGAGGAACGTTTTGAGGAAGACTAGAGGTCGTTGCTTGTATTTGCATCAAGGATAATGTTTGATTGTTATCTTGACCTAAATTTTTTCCTCGAGGTAAAATCTTTGTGACATCAAAATCCTTAGGTAATTTTGCCCCATTTTGTATTAACAGCGAAAGATACTTGTCCCTATTACTATGTATAAGTGCATCTAGGATCATGAGGACATGCAGGTCTTGCTGTGCAGGCTCAATTTCTTCCTTTGTCAGATGTTGTTGTAATTCATTTATGGTGGACATTGTCTGTGTACCTGAGTGTTGACCTATTGACATGTCCATGTTCCAAGTAGGGTTTATAGACTATGTGTTGTTCAGGTCCATTATTCCTTTTGCTTTCTAGGACCTTATGACGGGCATCTAAAAATGTCCTATATGATGATGGTTCTATGCAAGGCGATGACCTAACACTAGACAGTAGACGTAAATATGAGGTATGCAATACTATACTAGACTCTCTATTGAGGATTTTGATGTGAGATCATTTTAGCCTTTCTAGCTTTCTCTAATGCAAGTCTTTCCATTTGTTGACAAAGTTGTTTGGCCTCAATCTCTCTATGAATCTTATGGGCAATCCTAGACTCAATATCTATCTCGTATATAACTCCCATATACTGGGGTGTGCTTCTTCTTAAATCCCAAGCTAAGTTAGCTAGACCATCAATGATTTCTTGTTGACCACCATTTGGAACTAGATTAGGTTGCTCAAAGGGGAGCAAGCCATCACCTAGGAGACCCATGAAGGCACATACTATGGACCTATAAATGATAATGGACTTAGACATATATGAGGTCTAGGTGCAGATGTATATGAGGACAATAATGCAAAAAACTTAGGGCGATAATGAGGACGTAAAGATGGGACTATGCAACAGACTTAGGACAATAATGAGGACGTAACATGGGACTATGCAAAAAGACTTAGGAGGATAATTAGGACGTAAAATAGGACTATTGAAAAATAATTAGGATGATAATGAGGACGTAAAATGGGACTATGCCTAAGATCACAAGTATGTAAGGATGTTTTGAGAATCAGTTTCAAAATGGACTTTGTTTTTGGTAACTTCGCATGTAAGACAATGTTTTACAGTTTTCCAAATCTGAGAACAATGGTTGGCAGGTATGTATAGCTGACTGACTCAATTTTCATACAATCTTGAAAAAATCAGAGATACGTGGGATAGGGCCTGAAATAGCCCAAGGGACAGACTCAATACTGGTCTAGTACAACAATACATAAAAAAGAAGGGAAAATAGTCTTAGGCTCCCTTACAATAAAATACCGAAACAAAATGAACAGATAGAGAGTCTGGCAGCATTGGCTCCACTCCATAGCACACACTTCTCAGGCATGCCAGTCTCTCTTACCCTGAAGATCCGAAGATCTTTTAGCTGAGGGATTCCTGTATCATAGTGTAAGGTACATGAAGGGTATCTATGGGGTACGATCCGCACTCCCGGAACCACTGAATGTGGGATTTTTGGCAACTAATTTGGTTCTTAGTATTAGGTTTCGAGGGGTCTCGATCCAACGATGGATTCTCAGAGCAAGCCACGTAAGAATTTAATTGAGCTTATCGGTGCAGGGAAGGCCCCCACATATGTCGATTTCACTCAACACTCTAGCCACCTGACCAGTATATTTATATAGTGGCTCGAAAAACCTGCTCGAGAGTATGCTGGGAGAGATGATATCCCCAACACATCCCAATTTGAAGTACCTATGTGGGGTGATGAAATCCCTAGTCAAAGATACCCCTCACTATGTAGAACAAAAAGAAAATTGGGATGTCGTTGTCACCTTCCTTCTTTCTCCCATAGGCCTGATGGCGGGTAGAAAGGCAGTTAGTGCAACAGTAGGTCCACCCCAGACACAATGAAAAGTTCTTTTCCCTTAAGAAAATGAAAAATGATTTAATCTAATGCAGCCTGATTCACATTCTTTTTATAGCCCAAATTTAGATGTTAGATCCGCATGTGCATGTCACTTTTAAACACCAAATCCAAGAATGAAGGCATACATGTCAATTTTAACCATTTGTTTAATTTTTAAGCACCAAAAACTGAGTGTGAGATACACGCATGTCAATTTTAGCCCATGTTCATTTTAAGCACCAACAACGAAGTGTGAGATTATCCATGCATGTCAATTTTAACTGTTGTTGATTTTATGCACCAAAAATTGAGGTGTGAGATTTATCCATGCATGTCAATTTTAATTATTGTTGATTTTAAGCACTAAAAATTGAAGTGTGAGATTTAACCATGCATGTCAATTTTAACTATTGTTGTTTTTATGCACCAAAAATTGAGGTGTGAGATTTATCCATGCATGTCAATTTTAACTATTGTGAGATGTGCATGCAAAATTACTAATCTAATCCTCTCTGCGAATCCACCATAGGCTGTAAACAGAAGATTAGTAGCAAAATAAACCAACAAAAAACAGAAACTGAGAACTTGACAGAGGCGATTGCGTAATACTACCTGAGCGATTGCGTGATACTTACTAAGCGAATGCATGAATCTGACAAAGCAAATGCATAAATCTGATAGAGCAAATGTGTGACTCTATCTTCTCTATTGCGTAGCACTAACAGGTGGATTGCGTGATAGAATGCAGACAACAAAAAAAATTAGAAAAATACAAGAAAACTAAACCTGATGAGGAACCTGTGGAACCAATTGTGAAGCCCTAGCCAAATCCCTCATCATCCATTCAATATTGATTAGATCATATTTAACTATATAAGAAAGAACTAGGCTATTATATCTGTCTAAGGCTAGTTGTTCTTCTGAATCTTGTATCAATTTTTCTACTTGGAGAAATTTTTGATATCATTTAGCTTCCCTCCTTTGTTGTTTCATCCTTCTCGCACCTGAAATTTTGAATTGAACTTTTCTTGCCATAAACTTTGTTAATCAAATCCTGAAATAAAAGAGTAATTTTGATTCCTAATTAACCAAATCTAAGATAGAATTATACAGAATTAATAACATACAGAAGAAAAATAAAACAACAATTAACCCTGCAGATGCATGACCCAGAAAGGACGATTACGTGATCAAGACAGAGCGATTGCGTGACTTGGTCTAGATGAATGCGTGACCCAGAAGGGTTGAATGTGTGATTCTGTCTATGCAATTGCATGATGGAAAATCCTTTCTTGAAATTTGTGCAACCTGCAAAAAAATTAAAAAATTCCACACAATCTGCAAAAATCAAACAGAACACAGACAAAAGGTTAAATTGTTGTTAGTTCACGTCGGGTTCACCAAAATGTAAAGCATGCTAGAATTCATCTTAAAGCTATCAATTAGAAACATTAGGGAAATCACGAATCCCTTTCTAATTAACAAATCTAACAAACTAGACAATGAAATAATGCAATCATCAAGCAAAACAGGAATTAAGAATGAAATCAATTCAAATAAAACTCCCTATTCCCAAGATGTGCATATTGCTTCCATTTCTCTTCTTCTCTTTGTGGTATGATGGCTCTCAGATATTGCGTTGGTAACCTGCAAGTGGCACAAAGATTCGAAGTTCGTGATTGTTGAAAATGGAGAATGGATGCTCATTTTATAGAAAATTGGAGAAGATTGATTGAAAGGTGGAATAGAATGATCAAGAGATGTGAACTCAGGTGAGCTCAAATGCAATTTGATAGATGAACTATTGATTGCAGGAGTGAAACTCAATAGATTGAATAGATTAACTGAGTCAACTGATTGATGAAAGAGTTAACTGAAGGAAGAAAAAGAATGATTGGAGGAAATAAAGAGGATGACACAGAGAGCTAAATTTAGAAAAAGCTAACTAAAAGATGGAAAATAGAAGTTGAAGAGATAAATGATTTAATTAATTGATTGATTTAATTAATTAATTTAGCATGTGCTTGCATTTAGATTTAAATTATTAATTTAATCCTTGCATGAGATATTATTCAAATAATTGAATTTAATAATTCAATTTAGCATTTGAATATATTTAGAACTTGACTTTCATTTTTAATTTGGTTTTTGAAATCATGCACATGTATTTGAATTTGGAAGAAATTAGAAGAATATGAAATTAAATGAAATTAGAATTTGGGGATTTGGAATTGGAAGAATTAATTAGTTAATTAAATAATTTAAAGAAACTATTTAATTATTTTAGAAATAGAATTTAATTAAATAATAAAGATTATTTAATTTAAAGGATTAAATCATAATTAATTAAATAATAAATATTTAATTAATATTTAGAAGAGGGTTGAATGATTAGATGATTAGAGATAGAAATTGAATAATTAATAATTTATTTAAATAATAAAGATTACTTAAATTGGGGAATTAATTAATTAAATAATTAATATTTAATGAATATTCAGAAAATGATTAAATGATGAAATGATGAAAGAATGGGAAATAGAATAATTAATAAGATGATGAGAAAATATGAAATTAGAAGAATTTAGAAGAATAAGTTTAATTGACTTAATTAAATAAAAAAGATTATTTAATCAATTAGAGGAATAATTAGTACATGATGAATGAGACATTTTTAGGTGTCTACAATATGTATATGTATACACACACACACACACATATATATAAATAAATTTATATGCATATATATATGTTTAAATGAATTCATTTCTTAAAAAAAAATATACTTATTTGTATAATATATATATATATATACAAAAATATAAAATATATATATATATATATATATATTTTATTACATTTTTAATAAACAAAAATAAAATAAATAATAATTAAACTTTAGAAAAAAAATAATGATGAAGGGCTTGGGCCGAACGACTATGTTAAACACAGTGGTCGGCGAGGCCGAACGACTGTGTTTAGCACTGTGGTCGGCACGGCCAGGGAGGCCACCACTATGGCCTCCCATAGTGGACGGCCCGGGAGCCGTCACTGTGGGTGACCACAGTGGTCCGCCACTGTGGTTTCCCATAATGAGTGGCCCTCGGCCGCCACTATGGGCAACCATAGTGGCATCCCGGGGGACGCCCACCGCCACCACCTATAACCATACCCCCATCGAGTTCACCATGGCTGCCACTCCATTCTTTCGACCCTCCTCCCTGCAAAGAGAAAAAGATAAAACCCTAACCCGGGTAGGGTTAGGGTTATGGTAGTTAAAAAATATATTAGAAATGAAAATAAAGAAAGGACAATGTTATATTAATAAAAAAAAAATTAGGGTTTCAATAATGTGAAAACATATATAAAGTATATATATATATATACATAGAGTCTAAATTATGGAAGATTAGGTCAAATTGTAGGTTAAGTATTTTATTAAGTGGTTATAAATTATATATGTTTTTAATAAACATATGGTGTTATGTTTAAATTTTAAAATTGCTTTTGAAATTTAATCTTTTAAAAACTTTATATTAAATTGGGTAAGGTTATTTTGGCTATTGGGAAATATTTACACTTTATAGGAAAATATTTATTATGAATTTATTTAACCCTTTAGCCGATTTAGTTAAACACATTTTATTTATTGTTAGTCATTTATACACTATGTGCTAGGACTAATTTAATCAGTTTCTAAAATCAATTATTGGTTGTTGGAGATTAATTTTATCTACGTCAATTAATTGAGTAAATTAATTTATTGATTAAAATTAATGAGACAATAAATTCATTCATTTAGTATTCCGCATTTAATTTTAAATTAATTTCATTACTTGAGCTAGTGGTTAGAGTTAACTCAAAACATAGTTAAGACGAAACTTGCTAAGTGCATTTCATATTAGCAAATTAAATGTTACTAAGTTGTGATTTAAAAAAAAAAATTAACCCATTCTTGCCTTAAAGTTTGGGCATGACAATCTTTTGTTCTGCTATAGACAAGTCTTCTTTCGTGATAGCTACTTGATCTTCATTATGTTCTTTACTTGATGTAGTGGATAAGACATCTGGACTCCATCTATATTCATTGTAGTCTGTTTCTAAATCCTGATCCAAGATTACTCCACTATACCATACTGGAATGTCGTATGGTGCAAAGAGTTCTCTAATTTCCGCCATCTCTATTTTTACTACTTCTTGAATATCTTGTGAAGATTTTGCCTTTGTTTGTATTTTCAGAACTTGTTGACAAGATTCTTCTTCACCTTGGATGATGATATCCTCCTTTTTCTTTTCATGTTCTTCTTTCTTCTTTTGTTTATTGGTTACTATTTCAGTCGCTTGATGTAGCTTTTCTTGCCAATTTTCTTCTTTAGAAACTGATTTCTTTCTCCATTTTTGCTGTTGATGATTATGTTGCTTTTGATTAGACTTCAGATATCCTAGCCTGGATTTATCTTCTGTGGATTGTGAGTGTGGACAAATGGGTTCTGAAATACCTTGATGTTGCTTACCAATTGGTCATTTTCCTTCATATCCCATCTTTTGCATGATTTTGTATCCTTTACCATATTGTTTTATGGGAATATTGACTTCTGTTGTTGTTGCTATAGTTTTATCTTCATCTTTGTATAACCAACCAAGAATGTCTTTGTCTTCATTTTCCTCTTCAAG
Organism: Cryptomeria japonica; assembly: GCF_030272615.1. Lineage (NCBI taxonomy): Eukaryota > Viridiplantae > Streptophyta > Pinopsida > Cupressales > Cupressaceae > Cryptomeria > Cryptomeria japonica. The sequence goes on from NC_081415.1 coordinate 648,325,323, forward strand.
AATTCTAGCACTAACAAAGGTTCCTTTAAACATATGTTTTGATTTTAGTGATGTCTTTGATTGAATATATGTTGGCTTTCCATATGACTTAGGGGAAAGTGGAAAATTTTGCAAAGAATACTCTCCCATTCCTTCATCATTTAACTTTAGTTTTTCTTCAAAAGTTTCCCCTAGCTTTGCTTGAATTTCTTTAGTAGGATATATTGATTCTCTGTTATGTGGAACTATTATATCTTGTGTTGGCTTCAAATTATTGCAATATTGACTGGAATCTGCAATTACACTGATCTCTTGTCCTTCATGAGGAAATTTTACACATTGATTATATGTAGAAAGAATTCCTTGCATCTTGTGAATCCATGGTCTTCCTGGAATAATGTTGTAAGAGAGGTTCAAATGTAAAACCTAACACAATGTATTCCTTTCCATAGGTCCTATTTTTATTGGTAGCACAATAGTTCCTTTAGAAGAATGTTCTGCTTCATCATAAGCCTTTATGGTTATTTTCTTTTTTCGGGTCTATTGCATTTTCTGATTATCCCAAAGCTTTTATCAAACTTAATGCACAAATGTTTAAGCCAGCTCCTCCATCTATGAGCACATGTTTGACACGATTTTTATTTATGGAGACTTCAACATGTAAGGGAGCTTTATGAGGATGTTGTAAGGATGCATCATTATTTTCAGAAAATGATAAGCAATGAGGAGTTATAAGGTGTCCTACCATGTTTTGGAACTGATCTATATCCAATTCTTTTGAAATGGTTGTTTCTACTAAAGCTTTCTCCAAAATTTCCTTATGCATAGGTGAAATCTTGAGAAGTTCCAGAATTGATATTTGAGCAGGTATTCGCTATAATTACTCTACTAAATTATATTATTGTGGATTGGGTGTTAGATCTTTTTCTACACCTAGAAAGGTAACCTTTTCTTTGCTTCTCGTGATAACATTGATTGGTTCTGAAGATGAATTTTCATTAACAATGATCACATTTACCATATCATCGTATGTATAAGTGTAATTCGCATTGGTTTTTCTTTTGTCATCTTGTAATTGGGATGATTTGCCTTTGTCATAATTTGGGAGTGGAGTTTTGAAAGCCAAGTATGATTCATTCATTTTATGGCTATCCACTGTAATGGTTCCATTATCGATTAGATCTTGGATAAGGTGTTTCAATCTCTGACAATCATTTGTTAGGTGTCCTTTATTCCAATGATAGTTGCAAAAATGATTGTCATTCCACCAATTGGGCTTGACTAGTGGTTCATAATTTCTTGTTTCTGGCAAAATAATCAATTTATTAGCAAGTAAAGTTTTTAGAGCCAATTCTAAAGATTCTTCAATGTTTGTGAATTTTCTTCAAGGATTGGAGAAAAAGGACTTAGCTTTGTTGTTTTCTGGATTTTATTGCTTGGGTTTTGACTAGATAGATTGAAAATTGGTTGTTGTTGTTTTGTATTACTATTATCGTCATTCCCTTCATTGCTGACATTCCTATTCTTTGACCAGAACTTGGGTTTGTCATTGTTGTTGTTGTATCAATTATTGTAAAGTTTTAGTTCTCCTTTCTTTACCATTGCGTTCTCTATTTTTATAACATTCTCGATCATTTTGGCAAAAGAGGGAGGACATTGCATCCTTAGTCGATAAGTCATTTCACTGATAAGATTATCAATGAATATGTCCATTTTTCTTGATTAGGTACATCTCGGGGATACCTATTAAACATGTATTTCCATCGTTGTAAGAAAATCATAAAGGATTCACCATTCTTTTGTTTAACATTGCAAAGATCTAGCATTGTTATTTCATTCCTTATATTGTAGGAATATTGTGAAATAAACCTATTCACAAGTTCTTCAAAGGATTTGATTCTGGATGGTAATCTTGAAAACCACTCCATTGATTGTCCATTTAAACTCCTAGGAAACAGATGCATAAGGTAAGTTTCATCATGAGAAAATTCCATGCTCATAGTACAAAACTCCCTAATGTGATCTTCAGGATCAGATTTTCCATTGTATTTGTCATATTTAGGAATCTCGCAATGTTGCGGAAATGGTATCATATTCAGATTTTTATCAAAAGGATATGGGCATATATCTTTTAATGAATATTTCTTGGAGCTTGTCCCATTTTGCATGTCTTGTATTTGTTGTTGAAGAGTTTGTACTTGTTGAGTAAGGTTTGATAAGGGATTATCTACATAGTTTCTTCTTGTTTCTTCGCGAGTCTTTTTGTCACTACACTCTTTTCTTTTATCATCTCTTTCTTTCCTTGTTTCTCCATTACTTTCTTTGTTCACATCTTCATTATTTTTCTCATCTGTGTTTTGGGTGTTACTTGTCTCTGCATCTTGTTTCAAGCTTTCCATGTTAAAGTCTTGTGGTAGTTTAGCTCCAGATTTTGCCAATAATTTTTCCATTAGCCTATCAAATTTGAAATCTTGCTCAAGGTCTCTAATGGTGCTATTGACTGCTTCTTCGTCAATAGCAGTAAATCCAAGAGTGTGGAATATAATAATATCTTCTTCCTCCATTTGTTATTGTTTTCTAAGTTGTTGGTGTTGGGCTCTAGTCCAAACTAGCATGTGTTTATTTCAAAGTTGTTTGAAAGTTTCAAAGGACAAAGTCAATAGGTGATTATTGGTTTAGGAAGATATGCTTTGTTGATCTTACCACTATTGTTTGTTCATTGGGATAAAGCATCTCTTTGTTGAAAGGCACATCTTTGTAAAGTTTCACCATCAAATTTTGTACTGCAGCCATGTAGGTAGTGACGAAAACAGTGTAAGAAAATCATATGTTTCAATAAGATCTTGTGATTGATATACAAGAATCTTATCCTTTTCTAAATAGCTTTATAATTGGGTTTTCTTCTCTTAAGGTGATACTTAAAAGTCATATAAGCATTTGACAATTCACAAGTTTGTTTGATTCCAAAGTTGGTGCGATTTTGGTTTTGATATAACCTAGGTTCAAAATAGGAAAGATATATCCAAGATTAGGAACCTAGTATAGTTTTGATCAAGCTTCGTGATAGAGGATTTGATTATCCTCATGAGAAACTTGAAAAGATGTTGATTTTTGCACTTAAGATGGTTGAATCGATATCTTGTTAAATGTTGATGTTTACAAAACCTTTTGAGTATAACCTGTTGGATTAGCAACCTAGTTGTTTGAGCTAGTTTGAAAATACATGATGGTTTAGAGACAAACCTACTTCAAGAATTATTTTGACATTGATGTTTTTAAAATTTGATTTTGATCTGGTGTTTCAAGTGTTGGAAAGATTCTGTATTACCCTTTTGATCAAACTTTTTCAGAAATTTGTTGGATTTTTGCTCACTCATAGATGATAATTTTCTTCAAATGTTGACCATTCAAAACATGTTATAGACATAGAAGACACAATGTTTAATAAACAAAATGCACAAGCAAGTACAATCCCTATGGCAGGCTGAGACAATAGTTGTTGAATCTCACGTGGAATTTCCCCCGAATCTACAATATTCAAAGCAGATATTTAGATGCTTGACCCCACTGGCTCCACCCTTGGCACTAACTTCTTTGGGGCAGCCAAGCACCAGTTTCCATGAAATCTCCCCATGACAAACTTTATATCTCTATTAGGAACTGTATGTATGTGAGCCACTTCAAAGGTCCGACCTCTTGCGCCAACAACTAGAAGGATTTTGGCAACTAGTACAAGTGGTTTTTAGTAAAGGCTTCTAGTCATGTGGCCATACATGCGACACTTTCAGCTCTATAAATATAGAAGGTTCCTAGCCTATAGAGGTTACACTCCATAGGGTTTATGGGGAAACATAGTGTCATTATGAACTTATCATCACATGTTGTTTGAGACTTTCATCACAAACAGGATTTATTTATAGTGGATTGGAAGGACTCGGTATTAGCCTATTTCCACTTTAGGTCATTCCCCTCTCACTGGCCCCCTCAAGGCAGCTCGGAAAGGCAAGCCCTCTAAAAGGATTTAATTGCTTGAAAGTAAAGAAAGCGTAAAAGAGTGGGTTTGGCTTTTTGGTCACCCAATTAAGGGGAGAGCATATACCTACCACTTTCGAGACATAGAATACAAGTGTTTTTTTTTACCTTCTCAAAGAAATTATTGGCTAAGTTCTATTTGGAGATGTTGCTCCAACAAGCATGGTGCTCATTTTAGCCTTTTTAAAAGTCTATGTGCAACTATTTTAGAGAAAATACCAAAAATCCAAGTTGCATGTTGTCAATTCATCCTCTTAGTTAAACTAGACGAACAGGATATGATATATTATTTCCCAAATGAAGAATTTTAATTAGCTAGATGATAAAATGCATAAAATTTGCCTTAAATGCCATACTGCACACGCATGTTAGTAATCTAAAAAATTTGATTTCTTGGACATTCAGACCTGAAAGAAAATTTTGTCAATTTTATAAACAGAAGCGCTAACCTAACATATGCGCTATCTTTCTATTCAAAAGCACTAAACTGCAGATCAAAAGCACTAACTTAGACTACAAAAGTGTTGCTCTATGGATACAAAAGCGTGATTTCTTTGACATATGTGCTAACTTATGATGCAAATGCATGAACCTATGATGCAAATACACAGAATTTAAGACAAAAGCGCTAACCTATATGGCATATGCGCTAACCTATGATGCAAATGCACAGTTTTTCAGACAAAAGCACTAACCTACATGACATATGCACTAACCTATGATACAAATGCACTAATGTGTTGAACAAAAATGCTATCATAATTCACACATGCATGAATCTGCATTACAAATGCGTTAATTTAACTTTTTGCGAGATTTTTAAAGGTATGTACGAGGTCCAGCCCCACGATGGGGGCCAAAATGTGTGAGCTTGAATTTCATCCTTTGAATGTTGTTGGTATTTTGGTATGGTTTTGTCATTGATGTCAACACCTACTAAAACACTAGCACTTTGGAGATCCAACAACATTCACCGACAAGCAAGTAACTATTGTACAGTTACTGGTATATGGCACACCGACAAGATATAAAGATCATCGGCACTTGGAATGGCATGGAAGACACATGGTTATGTCAAAGACATCGTTTGGACATCTTGGCCTGGAGTTTTCATCATTGGTATATTCATAGTTGCATATTTGTTGTTACCGGCAAATAGGTCTAGGGTTACACTGATAGGTTTATCTTTTCCAGATCAACATGGCATGCTATGGAGATGATTAATTATTGTTGTAAAATCATTAAGCCGACATGTTCAATCGGTTATTGCATTGGATATTATATTGTTTCTAAAATGTTTTTATTGTAATATCTTGTAGAGCCGACCTACTAAAATTGGTCTTAGGTTATGGTATAAATGTAAGATCTTATTTGTAAGATCAAATGTGGAATGTGAAAAAGGATTGTGTGAAGGTATATGCGAGATTAAGCAGAGCTATAAACAAAGATATCATTTGATCGTGAAGCTAGGTTTTTGTGAAAGCATATCAGCATTACACCAGTATTGAATCCAGCATATGAAGATGCTACTTTGTGCAGTACATTCTTATTGGATTTAACCATCCAACTGTAGTCAGTGTGACTCCCATTTTTTGATTAAGTAGTGAGCTCTAGGCTATTGGCCTTTCTACATGTGCAGACCCCATTTATGTACACTTACTATCTGCAGTAGTGTGAGGCCTCACCTTGACTCAGTTTGACATTTCAGTGGTTTTTATATTGAGACTATTATGGATACTTTATTTTGATGCATTTTGGAATTTAGAACTTATATGATTTCAGGATTTGGATAACATTGCTATATATTGATGATTTATTTATATGCTTTATGAGATAAAACACTACATGATTTTTGAATAAGATGAAATTGCGGTGATAAATGTCGTTATTGAATTTGCATGACTTTACTATGATAATAGAATTATGATGTATGTTTAAGTTTATGAGAATTAGGATGAATTGCTTATGTGAAATTGCTTGGATAAAAGATGTATTTAATTTGTTCAGATGTAAATTGTATGCAAGTGATGATGTGTATTATTATTCCTATGAATTATATTATATGTGGATATTTGAAAGTTACTAATGTGTAAATTGAGATGCGTAGGAAGTTATCCATGTGACCATGGAAATATTACGGAGAACCAAACCTAAACCTATGTATGTTCGTAAGCCAGGGTTTGTCTATTTGGTGAGACAACACCCCGTTTGTGTTGTATTTTATTCGTAATAGTATATGATGCATGTGTGTTAAGTGTTATTTAATTGATTTGTGTAAAATCCACAAGAGACGATTTCATGTATTAAATTATAAAAGTGTTTTCTTTGTGTCACTTGACACGTGTGGATTTAAGTTTGAATTTTTATTTTTTTGTCTCTTGGTGGGAAAGTGTTCAACTATAGCTTTTTCAATTAATGTAACGTGATGTCATAAATACCTTGGGTAAAGAATCTTTGGGGTGGTCAACATAGGTTTGACCCGAAAATAAACTTCAGAGGGGTTTAAAAAGGGTTAAATGAACACCTAGGGGTAGTTTAATAGGGTTTCCTAAAGCCCATAAGGTATACCTAAGGGTTAGGGGTAATTTAAGGCAAGTTTCTACTCCCAAGTGGCCTTTTAGACACTCTAAAAATTGACTTTTCTGAGTTGTGCGAAAATTGAAATTAGAAGCTTGAACCTAGTTGTAAACTTTCCTTTTCGAATGAGAGTTCACTTTCCCATTCTATCTTACCTTCCTCTTTAGTTTTTAGAAACTTGTGAGAACTCTCACAATGGGCTTCTTAAGCAAGAATTAGAAAATTTGTGGGTAATCACCCACTCTCCATTTTTGGAGACGAGAAATTTTGAAAAGAATAGATTATTTTTCGAATAGAGAATTTTGGCTAAGGGTAGAAGGAGAAGAACTGTGGAATTGGGCAGCTCATCCTCAACAAAACTAACCTACCTTTGGGAAGTTTAAGGTTGGTTGTATTCCTCTTAAAATGGCTTCTTTTTGCATGTGTTTGAAAGTATGTTGGTGTAAAAGATTTGCTTCCTTGTATGTCCTTTTGGGAATATCATTTGGTATTTTGTATTATGTTTTGTATGTGTTTTTGGGAGTCATCAAGACCTCTTACTCTTGGGAGAGAGGAGGATCTTGTGGGTGGTAGAAGTGACAACCCTCAAGTGAGAGACTCTTGTTATAAGAGAGATCACAAGGGATTTTTGTGTGACCCTTGTTGCATGGCCTATTTATGCAATGGGGGTCATAAGAAGGGAAATAAGGCTAGAATGCCTTGGGGGGCATAAGGAATAAGGGGTTACAATTCTTGATGTATTTGTTGTGCCATGATGTGGCTACATGTTTTCCATACTTACAGTTCTCCTCAGGGTATTGGTCCACTACCACCCTTAAAAAGGTCATCACCAAAGTGTGGTGCAGTGTAGCCGGGATGGGAGTGTGTTTGAAATTGTGTGCATTCTATCCCCTTTGTGTTTGCATGTTTGTTTCCCGTCTAGGGCTTGGTTCTCCGAGCTCAAGGGTGGCTACTAGTTAGCCTAGGCTGGGAGGTGAGCTCTCCATGGTCATATCCTTGATCTTATTTGCAGGTTGTTGGAAGCAAGGGATTAGGACAAGTGGAAGTCTGATGAAATTATTTGTTGCAGAATCCTTTTGTAAATATGTAATATTCTGAGTTAAAATGTCCTCATTTGAGTGACCTATTTGTATAATGTCTATAGTATCTTTTAAAGAAATTCCTAGAAATGTAATAGTTTAGTTGCTATATTGCAAAAGCAGAAAAGAATAAATCTGGATTCAGTTTTCTAAATTTTAATGATTATTGTGCATATATTTTAAAAAAATAAATTAAAAAAATGGAAAAGCAACTGAATTCATTTTACCCCTATATACTTGTGAAATAAATCTAGGGAATAAAGAAAGAATTTGATGATTGTATGCATGTTGCTTGGAATGTGAATATTGCAGTTTATTCTTCCAAATTGCATGATCTAAGTTTACGGATTCTAGATAATGATAGTTGCAGAAAATAAAATTTCATAATTAATTGCAGGAATAAAATCTAAAGTATTTCTCTTCTATTTCTATAGTTTTAATTTAATATATTCTAGATTTGTTAAGTTGCTATTAGATTTATTGTTTTCTGGAATTTACTTAGTTGCAGAAATAGAAATCTAGAAAAATAGATAGTTGATTTAAATAGTTTTCTAGCCCTATAATTGTTGTTAAAAGTTAAATAAATTCTGTTAATCACATTTGTGTAGAAAGCAAATCTGTAGTTAAATAGGCTAACTATTGAAAAAAAAAAACAATATGTATATAGTGCGGTACAAATTTATTTAAGTCTGCCATTAAATAGTTGCAGGAGATAAACCTATAGTTATATATTTTCTTTTCCTACCTCAGATTTTAGCAAAATCATATTTATGCCTATAATAGTAAACAGTGATAAAAATCTGAGTACTTAAATTAATCTAAAGGGTTTTAAAAAAATTGTATATATAGCTAAAATCTATAATTGCAAAGTAAATTGACCAAAACATTGAGCATTTTATTCATCCATTATGTAAAAATATATACATGTATATTTATATATACAAACATACATATAAATATATATATATATATATATACATTTATATATATATATATATATATATATATATATATATATATATATATATATATATATATATATATATCCTTATATAATATAAATCTATACAAAAAAAAAAACTTTATAAAAAAAAAATAAACTACAAAAATATTTTAATTTAACAAAAAGTATTTTTTTTTTAAATTATATTTTTTTTTTGAAAATGGGGGTTTGGGATGTGCCCGGCCAAGCGCACTATGCGAAGCACAGTGGCCGGCTTGGGAGCCGAACCACTATGGTCCGCACAGTGGGAGGCGTGGCCTAGGCCACCACTGTGGCCACCACAGTGGGTGGAGCCACTGTGGTGTCCACAGTGGATGGCCTAGAGGCCACCACTGCAGGCGGCCACAGTGGTTCCCGCCACTGTGGAACCCACAGTGAGCGGCGGTTAAGGGGACGTTGCCGGGTGAACTCACAAAGCTGGTTCCCACTTTTTGGTACGACCAGATTTTTGCTGAAATCATACATTTTATAGAAAATATAATGATTTAAGCTTTAAGAGGTCCCATTTTAAGTAATTAATTGAAGAGAGTTAAATCAAAGGCTCTTAGATCAAAATTTCTTGGATAGAACCTCTCTACTTCTAAACCATACTTGCAATGGAGTCTCCTTTGCATCTATCAAATGCTGATAAAAAATCAATTTTACATTAGCTTTTGGGGGGTCAAATTAATTCATTTAAAAGTTTTTTTTTGTAAATTATTTAGTCCTTATTATAAGCTTTCCAAATAGTATAACTTTTAATATATTTAATTTCATTAATATATTTTTATTTTATTTCTTATGAATGTAGGTTCTTCACCGAACATAAACTTCTTTGTTCAATGCATTGGGAAAAATAGTAAACTAATTCAAAAAAATTCTGAAAAATATCTATGCACTAGGTATTGATGTTTTCTTTCTAACAAAAAAAAGAAAATTGAATTTTGATATATATAGAACAAGTTATGTGTTCAAACGCACACCTATATCTAAATTATAATTAGTCGAACTTCAAAACTTAATAAAATGAAAACATTTCAACATATCGCTATCAAACCAACTGCATGCCCTGGGTATTGATTCTACAAACCAAAATTCAAAAGAATTAAGTTTTTATCATTTATAAAAAAAAAGTTATGCGTTTCGGGGTACACACCACTCTTAAAAAATGTTGTTTGTTGTAAAAAATTACTTTTTGAGGGAGATGGAAAAATTAATAAATTTTTATTCAAACAAATTTGAAAAAAATATATTTAGAATCTAAAAACAAGATGTTAAAAATCACTAGTTTATATCATCTTCAATTTCTTAATGGTTTAAAAGTTATAGGTGTCGGAAAGTGAAGGTTTTTTTCAAAATATTCATATAAGTGTCAAAGTTGGTCAAAAAGTGGGAACCAGTATTGTGAGTTCACCCTGCCGCCTCTTCCCCCCTCTTTGTATTGTGCACTCAATGAAAGGCAGAAACCTCACCCTCTGCCATGGCTGCCGCCATTTTTCCTTCGGCCCTGTACAACAAAAAGAAAGAAAACCCTAGCCCAGTTAGGGCTAGGGTAAAACATGGATATTTTTTGTTAGAATAAAATAAGGAGGCTTATTTATTAGATTAAATAAGGGATTAGGGTTTGCATGGGTAAGCCCTTTAGACTTAATTGTAAAGTGTTATATTTAAATATATATGAATAATATTAATTATATATATATATATATATAAATATTTATAGTGGTAAAATACCATTTAAAAACAAAAAAAAGATGTTCATAAATTTAATATTTAAGAAGAAATATCTAATCTTAAATTTAAATAGGCGGAGTTGATTTAAATATTAATGGGAGTTAATATTTAACTTTTAAATTTATATGGGTAGAGATGTGTTTTAAATATTAACGAAGTTAATTATAATTTTTTTTTTAAATTTTAATAGATTAAGATGTCCATGAAATAAATATTAATGAGGATAATATTTATTTACATTTAAATAGATTGAGGCGCTTATGAACTGAATATCAATGAAAATTAACATTTATTAAAAAGAATTAATAGATAGAGGTGTTATTTTAAATTAAATAGACTGAGCGACAATAAAGCTAGTCCATTATTATTCGCATTTAATTTTTTTAAATTATTTTCGTTTATTTAAGTTAGTAGGCAATGTAATTCTAAACATAGTCAAGACAAAACATGTAGAGTATCTCAATTAGTCAATTTAATGTTCTAAGTTATGATTTTTAAAAAAAAATTATTCCGTTCTTGCCCTAAATTTTGGGCACGACAAGTAGTATCATCTGATTGTGGGTAAGGTTTCCCACTGTGGTTTTTCCCCTTACAGGGTTTCCATGTACAAATATTGGTGTTATGTGTTGTGGATATTATTATCTTTCTGTCACTATAATACCTTACTAATGTGGAGCACACATTTTTAGTTTACTTCATGAAGGGGCAAAACCCCTAATTCACCTCTCAAATAGGTAAGTGTCTTCGTTAAGGGCTTAGTGAATATGTCTGGTAGCTGCTCCTTACTGGAAACATGTTGTAATACAACCTCTTTGTTTTGAACCTTCTCTCTCAAGAAATGATAATTAAGATCAATGTGCTTGGTTCTATCATGCAATACCGAATTCTTGGAAATATTGATTGCACTAGTATTGTCATAGAATATACTCACTGGTTCAGATATAGGTACTTTGAAACCATCCAATGCATGTTTCATCCAGATTGCCTGAGTGTAGTTCATAAATGCTACCACATACTCCACTTCAGTTGTAGACTGAGAAATACAACTCTACTTCTTGCTTGTCCAGGAGACTAGTCTTCCACCAAGAAAGAATGCTCTACCGGTTGTGCTCTTTCGGTCATCCACATTACCTGCCCAATTTGCACCAGTAAATACCTTGATATTAAAATCATCATTGTATGGCTACCACAATCCATAGTCAACAGTCCCTTTCAGGTAACTAAGAATCCTCTTGACTACTACCAAGTGGGATTCTCTTGGACTTTTCTGAAAATGAGCTACTATGCCCATTGCATGAGCAATATTTGGTCTGTTGTGCACCACATAGTGCAACTTACCAATCATTGACCGATACTCCTTCTCATTCACTAATGTTGAATCATCTTCCTTAGTTAGTTTATAGTCGGTCACCATCGGTGTACCAATCGGTTTACTCTCCTCTATGCCAAAGGTCTTCAATACCTCTTTGACATACTTGGACTGGGTAATAAAGATAACCTCTTTCATTTGTTAAATCTATAAACCAATGAAGAACTTTATCTCTCCAATCAGAGACATCTCAAATTATTTCTTCATTTCATTTGCTAAAGCATGGCTCATTTCATCATCTCCTCCAAAGATTATGTCATCTACAAATACTTCACAGATTAGAATTTGATCACCTTCAGATTTTAGGTAGATGTTGCTATCCTCACTTGTTCCTTGAAATCCTATCTTCACAATATGAGAGTGTAACTGTCCATACCATGCCCTAGGTGCTTGTTTCAATCCATACAGGGCTTTGTGTAATCTACACACCATGTTATTATCTTTTGATAAGGCAAACCCATCTGGTTGCTCAATATACACTTCCTCTTCTAGGATTCCATTCAAGAATATAGACTTCACATCCATCTAATAAACCTTAAATCACTTGAATGCTGCAAATGCAAGTAGCATTTAGACACCTTCCAGTCTAGCCACAAAAGAAAAGGTTTCTCCATAGTCTTCTCCCTCTTCCTGAGCATATCCTTTGCATACAATTTTTGCCTTGTTCCTCACAATTGTGCCTTCTTCATTTAGCTTATTCTTGAAAAACCAATTTGCTACCTATGACATTCTTATATTCTATTCTCGGTACCAAGGACCATGTTGCATTATTTTCTATCTGTTCTAGCTCCTCTTCCATTGCCTTAATCCAGTTTTCATCTATAAGTGTTTCTCTAAAAGTCTTGGGCTCCAATTCAGAAATCATGCAAGAGTTTTCTTTCACCTTTCTTCTTGTAAGTATCCCTGCATCTTTATCCCCTATGATCTGCTTCGGATCATGATGTAGTTTCACATATTTAGGTATGACTCTAGTTGGTTCTTCTAGCTTTTCCTCTTCTTCTTCACCTACTATAGTTTCTACCGGTACAGAACACTGAGATCTTTACTTGTTTCTTTCTTAATTGGCTCCTAGAAGGATATACCCAGTTCATCTTCCACTTCCTTGTTGTAGGTTTTCTCAGGTTCCTCAAGGGATTCATCAACCTTGGCATTGATACTCTCAACAATTTTTCGTGCTCTATTTTTGTAGCACTTGAGAGCTTTACTCTTAGTGGAATATCCCAGAAATATTCCTTCATCACATTTAGCACCAAACTTGCTCAGATGATCACCTCTCTTGATGTAACACATACTACCAAATACTTTAAAATAACTCACATTGGGAGTCTTCCTAGTCTAGTACTCATAAGGGGGTTTAACTCTACCTTTCTTGATGAGTACCCAGTTTATAGTATAGACTATAGTGCTCATCGCTTCTTTCCAAAAAGTGTGAACAACCTTTCCTTGGATCAACATTGTTTTGGCCGCTTCAACTACAGTCTTGTTATTCCTTTTTGCTATGCCATTCTATTGTGGTGTCCTTGGGGTAGACAAATGCATTTTGATACCGCTATCTTCACAGTACTTGTTGAATTCATCAGAAGTGAATTCACCTCCTTGATTAGTTCTTAGGCATTTTATCTTTTGACCACTTTCCTTCTCTACTAATGCTCTAAAGGCTTTGAACTTACCAAATGCCTCAGGCTTGTCTTTCAAGAATGTGACCCACATCATTCTTGAGTAGTCATTAGTAAGAATCATGAAATACCTATCTCACTGAATACTTCTAGTTTTCATAGGACCACAAAAATCAGTATGCACAAGATCAAGTAAGTTTTTTGTTGAAAAAGACTTACCTTTGAAAGTTGAGGAAGACATCTTCCCAAGTTAACATTCTCTACACAAAGAATTCTCTAGTTTGTTCAGCACCCTCTTACTATATTGATCTTACTAGCCTTTACAATATTATCAAATTTCTTATAACAAAGTCTCCTATGCCATATCCAAGTGTCATCAAACTTTGCTATCAGACACCGACTTATTTTGGCATTCAGCTAAAACAAGTTACCTTTGGTCTGCTTGTCGGTGGCAATAAGTTCACCACTCTTTCCAATTATACTGCAGACTCCACCTTTGAACTCTAGAACGAGTCCTTTATCATTTAACTGACCAACACTCAATAGGTTATGCTTAAGACCTTCTATCCAGTAGACATCATCCGCACTGCTCTTTCCATTGAGTTAGATGGATCCTTTTCCTTTTACTAAGCAAGGTGCATCATTGCCAAATCTGACAACACCTCCATCATATTCTTCTAGAGACATAAAATTTCCAAGATCACCAGTTTGTGGTGAAAACAACCACTATCAATAATCCACTCATTAGATTTCTCAATGCGAGAGACAAGTGCTTTCTTTTCAGACACTTCTTCCTTTACAACTACAAACACTATGTCCTCATTCTCTTCATCCTCAGATTCTTCATCAGTAACACCTTCATCCACTACTACAAGACAATTTATTCTATTTCCTCCTTTATACTTTCTAAACCTCTCTGGTTTATCCTTATTGTCATTGCTAGGAGAGTTAATAGCTATATGTCCTATCTTATTGTGGGATAAACATTTTAAAGGAAGCTTACCTCTGTATTTTCCAGTGCCTTTTGGAAGTCTCTTGGAAAGAAAAGCTTCAAACTCCATCAGAATCTCTTCATCATCCATACCTCTTCTTTGCATGGATTCATAACTGGTACTTACTTCTTTTCCTTTTCTAGTTAGTGCAACAGATGCTCTAAAAGTTGACTCAGTCTTCTGAACAATGCCATCATAGCTATTCAATTCATATATGGTTAACTTTGCAATGATAGAGTCTAAAGATGTTGGTATTTTGGTTATGTTGATATGGTTTTGTCATTGATATCAACACCTTTAACACTTATCAACTCTGGCACTTTGGAGAATTGACAATGTTCACCGGCAAGCAAGTGACTTTATGCATAGTCATCGGTATCTGGTACACTGGCAGGATATATTGTTCACCAGCACTTGGAATAACATGGAAAACATTTGGTTATGTCGAAGACATTGTTTGGACACTTTGTCTTGGAGATTTGTTCATTGGATTATTCATCTTTGCATATTTGTTGTTACCAGCAAATAGATCCAGGTTATGCACCGGCAGGCTTATCTATTCCAGATCAGCACGACATGCTTTGGAGATGATCTTGTTGTTATTTTAAATGCATTAAGCTAACATGTTGAATCAGATATTGCATCAGTTATTGATTTACTTGTAATTATTTTATTGTAATATCTTTTAGAGCCGACCTACTAAAATTAGTCTTAGGTTATGGTATATATGTAAGATCTTATTTATAAGATCGATATGTGATTGTGAAAAGGAATTATAATAAGGTATATGCGAGAATAAGCAGAGCTATACACGCAGACATCATTTGAATGTGAAGCAAGGTTTTTGTGAAGACAATTAGAACTACACCGGTACTAAATCCAGCATATGAAGATCCTATTTTGAGCAGTACATCTTTATTGGATTTAACCATCCAATTGTAGTTAGTGTGACTCCTATTTGTGTTTGAGCAGTGAGCTCTAGGCACTTGGCCTTTTGGCATGTGCAGACCCCATTTGTATACACATACTATCTGCATTAGTATCATTTGATTATGGGTAAGGTTTCCCACCGTGGTTTTTCCCCTTATAGGGTTTCCATGTACAAATATTGGTGTTATGTGTTGTGGATGTTATTATCTTTCTGTTTCATGCATTAATCTTTACCGGTATTGTAATTAACTAATAAACTGCCTACTGACATAAAGTTTGGTTTACCAGTATTAAGCATTAAGGTTGGTTAAGTTGTTTTTGGTTTGAATTTATTTGACAAGTGATTCACCCCCCACTCTCAGTTGTCTCCGGGACCTAACAATTGGTATCAGAGCCTAGTCCTCTTTTTGCAAAAGTTTAACAGCTTGAGGAGATCCAATGTCTACTAACTATTTCAAGAAGGATAGTCCTAAACTTGATGGAACCAACTATGGCATATGGAAGATCAGACTAGAGACACATTTGAATTGCATTGGAAAGGACATCTAGGATTTTACAAAGAATGGCTATATTGCTCCTACTCAAAGTCATCCTAATCCACCTACATTAGGAAAAGATGAAGTAAATGATTGCAAAGTAAGGGAAGCACTTTTGAGTGCACTATCAGATCAGCAAATCATGGGATTATCAAATAGGTCTACTACTGAAGTGATTTGGGATCATTTGGAAACATTGAATGAAGGAGATTCCATAGTCAAAATTGCAAAACTTGAAAGCTTCCGGGTCAGGTATGAAAATTTGAAAATAGAAGAAGATGAAAGGATTTTTGCTTTTATGGAAATAGTAAATGAAATTGTTTTGGGCATTAATTGTTGTCAAGGAACCTTAAGTGAAGATGAAATTGTTTCAAATGTTTTAAGAGGATTGCCAGTGGTATATAAAATGAAATTTACTATTATAAATGAGTTGAGAACAATGCCTAATACATCAGTAACTAGGGATACATTGATTGGAAAAATTTTAGCTTTTGAAATTGAGGAATTTGGTCTTGTTGCTACTATAAAGATAGATTTAGCTTTTAAGGCATCAACATCATTTGCACCATCATTTGACAAATCTGATTGGAAAGCCTTTTATGCAAGAGAACTTGAGGAAAGCAAGAGAGAAAATGAAGAACTTGAAGCACTATTTGCAAGGAAAATGCCTAAAGGTCCAGTTGGAAGTAAGTATGAAGGTAAAGCACCCTTTAAATGTTTTAACTGTAATAAGATTGGTCATATGGATTCAAGATGCCTTGATAGACATGCTAGACTAAGAGAAGAATCTAGAAGAACATACAAGCCTAACTCTGAATATCAGAGATACAAATTTAAGAAGAATAAAGATAAATCTTGTTATCTTGCTGATGAAGGAGTCACTAATGATTATGATGAGGATCCGACAGACAATGGATAGGTTTTTGTTGCTATAACAAAAGATCAACCGACACCTACTATTCAACTGGTAGAGCAGGCCCTGGCAGCTAAAGTTGAAGTTAAGGATGAATGGATCATTGATTTAGGATGTTCACATCATATGACTGGCGATAAAGGTAAATTCTTGAACTTTCAGGAATATAATGGAGGTCTGGTAAGATTTGGAGATGATAAAGGAATACAATGTTTACTATGTAGAAGGTTTAAAGCATAATATTTTGATTGTTGGTCAATTAGTTGAAAAAGGATTTCAGTTACAATTCAAGAATGGAAAATGCAAAATTATGAACAAAACTGGTTTGGAAATTGCAACCGGTAATCAAGCTAGAGGTAATATTTTTCATTTGAATAATAGTGAAAAGACATGTTTGATTGCACATATTGATGAAAGTTGGCTATGGCATAAGAGACTCTGTCATGTAAATTTTGATTGCATGTTAAAAATCAGTACTACTAAGGTAGTTAGAGACTTACCTAAGATTGTTAAACCTCACAATCTGGTATGTAAGGAATGTCAATTTGGAAAACAAGTTAGAGCATCTTTTAAAAGTATTCCAGAAAAATCTAATAATGCTCTTGACTTAATTCACACTAATTTATGTGATCCAGCTAGAACTAAAAGCTTACAAGGTGATAGATATTTCATGCTAATCATTGATGACTATTCTAGAATGTGTTGGGTTACTTTTCTCAGAGAAAAATCAGAAGCAAGTTTGGGAAATTCAAACTATTGAAGGAAATGGTAGAAAATGAAACCGGTAAGAAAATCAAATGCCTAAGATCATATCAAGGAGGTGAATTCATATCTAAGGAATTTAATGCATTCTGTGAAGTGAATGGAATCAAAAGATAGTTATCAGCACCCCGGACACCACAACAGATGGAGTTGTAGAAAGGAAAAATAGAACTATCTTGGATGCATCCCAAAGTATGTTATCAGAAGCAAATCTACCACATGTATATTGGAGAGAGGCAATAAGCACAACAGTCTATACATTCAACAAAGTTCACATCAAAGGTGAAATCGATAAACCCCTCATGAACTATGGTTTGGTATTACTCCTACTCTTAAATATTTCAGAATATTTGGAAGTAAATGTTATATTAGAAGAGATGAGTATATTAGAAAATTTGATCCTAGAAGTGGTGAAGGAATATTTCTTGGTTATTCATCTAAGAGAAAGGCATATAGATGTTTTAACAAAAGATTGCAAAAAATTGTTGAGAGTACAAATGTGAAGATTGATGAACAATTTAGAGGAACTTCAAGGTATATAGACTCTAAACTAGCAATAAATATACTAACAAATGAACCTACATTGAATTCGCCGGTATACAATGAAGATCCAGTTACACCAGTATCATCTGAAAATTCCACTGTAACTGAGGAGCAACAACAAATGAAGACACCCTGGTATGTAAGATTGAACCACTCTAAAAATTAGATAATTGGGAGCAAGTATCAAGGAGTTATGAAAATAGGAAGACTAGAAAATGAAGAGGTATGTCTTATTCTCAAATTGAACCATCATCAATTAATGAGGCATGTGAAGATAAACACTAGATTAAAGCTATAGAAGAGGAACTAGAACAAATTGAGAAGAATAACACATGGACATTAGTTCCCCGACCTAAAGACAAAAATGTGATTGGAACAAAATGGGTATTCAGAAACAAACTTAATGAAGATGGGAAGGTAATAAAAAATAAAGAAAGACTAGTGTTTAAGGGATATTCTCAAAAAGAAGGAATTGATTATAATGAAACCTTTGCACTGGTAGCTAGAATTGAGGTAGTCAGATTATTCTTGGCTTTTGCAGCACACAAGAACTGCAAAGTATATCAAATGGATATTAAATGTGCATTTTTGAATGGAGATCCTGAAGAAGAAGTTTACATTGAGCAACCTGATGGATTTTCTTTAACAGATAACAAAGATATGGTTTGTAGGTTAAGAAAAACTTTGTATGGGTTGAAGCAAGCTCCAAGAGCTTGGTATGCTAGATTGGATAAATATCTTTTGAAGATTGGATTTTCTAAAGGTAATGCTAACAAAAACTTATACTATAAAGTGACTAATGATGACATCTTGGTTATAGAAGTATTTGTTGATGATATAATCTTTGAAGGAAAAGATGGATTATGTAAAGACTTTTCTATTGAAATGCAACAAGAATTTGAAATGTCTATGATTGGAGAGATAAATATCTTTTTAGGATTGCAGATTTCACTGACTGATAAAGGTATATTCTTGAGTCAATCCAAGTACTTGGAGAACTCTAAACCGGTAAGCACACCTATGACTACAAATGACAAATTATCACTAAGGGATGAATCTACACTTGTTAATCCGACTAGGTACAAATCTATGATAGGAGGTTTACTATATTTGACACAAACAAGACCTGATATTATGAATGCAGTATGTATTGTTTCAAGATTTCAGAGTAATCCTAGAGAAAATCATGAATCAGTAGTAAAAAGGATTTTTTGGTACTTACAAGGCACTACAAATCTTGGTTTATGGTATCCTAGAGATGAAAACTTTGAATTATGTGCATACACAAATGCAAATTGGGCAGGAGATGTGGATGATAGAAAAAGAACCACTGGTGGAGCATTTTTTCTTGGACGCAGATTAATTTCTTGGTTGAATAAGAAACAAAGTTGCACATCTTTATCAACAACAAAATCAGAATATGTTGCAGCAGCAACTAACTGTACACAGGTATTATGGCTTAAGCAAATGTTGAAGGACATAAAGGTAAAATGCAAGGAACCTATAACTATCTATTGTGATAACACTATAGCAATTGATATATCTAAGAATCCAATACTACATTCTAAAACTAAACATGTTTTTATCAAACTGAATTTTCTGAAAGAGAATGTTGAAGCAAATGAAGTAAAACTAGTTTATGTGAATACTAAAGAGCAGATTGCAAATATTTTCACTAAACCTTTACCTAAGGTGATTTTTGAATATCTCTGAGACCAGCTTGGAGTCACACCCCTAGTGGTAGAGACTTAGACAATTGATGTTCGTCATCAACTGATAGAATTAACAAAAAAAATCTTTTACTCCAGCTTTGATGAGGAGAGCTACTTCTCAGGGGTAGTAGTTGGTATACCGAATTGGTTGGTATTTTGTATTTGAACTTGGCTTTTGTATTGGCTTTGGCCTTTGATGTCAAAGGGGGAGAGATTGATATGGAAAAACACAAGGAAAACACATGTTACTCTTAGGGGGAGAGATTGATATTTTGGGAGAGACTGATTACTCTTTGTATCTGAATTTTGATTTCTGTCTATGATCTCTTTTGGGAGATTGTTGGTTTTTGGTAATTGGCATTTTTGTTTTGGCACTTTGATGGTTTTTCCATCTTGTGTTGCCATCAATGCCAAAGGGGGATATTGTTGGTATTTTGATTATGTTGATATGGTTTTGTCATTGATGTCAACACCTTTAACATTTATCAACTCTGGCACTTTGGAGAATTGACAATGTTCACTGACAAGCAAGAGACTTTATGCACAGTTACCGGTATCTAGTACACCGACAGGATATATTGTTCACCAGGACTTGGAATGACGTGGAAAACATCTAGTTATGTCGAAGACATCATTTGGACACTTTGTCTTGGAGATGTGTTCATTGGATTATTCATATTTGCATATTTGTTATTACCAGCAAATAGGTATAGGTTATGCACCGGCAAACTTATCTATTCCAGATCAGCATGACATGCTTTGGAGATGATCTCATTGTTATTGTAAATGCATTAAGCTGACATGTTGAATCAGATATTGCATCAGTTATTGATTTACTTGTAATTATTTTATTGTAATATCTTTTAGAGTCAACCTACTAAAATTAGTCTTAGGTTATGGTATATACATAAGATCTTATTTGTAAGATTGATATGCGATTGTGAAAAGGAATTATAATAAGGTATATGCGAGAATAAGAAGAGATATAAACACAGACATCATTTGAAGGTGAAGCAAGGTTTTTGTGAAGACAATCAGAACTACACCAGTATTGAATCCAGCATATGAAGATGCTATTTTGAGCAGTACATCTTTATTGGATTTAACCATCCAATTGTAGTCAATGTAACTCCTATTTGTGTTTGAGCAGTGAGCTCTAGGCTCTTGGCCTTTCTGCATGTGCAGACCCCATTTGTATACACATACTATCTGTAGTAGTATCATCTGATTGTGGGTAAGGTTTCCCATCATGGTTTTTTCCCTTACAAGGTTTCCACGTACAAATATTGGTGTTATGTGTTGTGGATGTTATTATCTTTCTATTTCATGCTTTAATCTTTATCGGTACTATAATTAGCTAATAAACTATCTACTGACATAAAGTTTGGTTTACCAGTATTAAGCATTAAGGCTGGTTAAGTTGTTTTTGGTTTGAATTTATTTGACAAGTGATTCAGCCCCCACTCTTAGTTGTCTCAGAGACCTAACAAAGGATACCTTGGTTTTGTCAATGGACCTTAGTTCCTGAATAGCAGCAAAACTGATTGCATACACCGGTAATAATGATCTCAAAACTTTACAGACAATGGTGGCATCATCAATTGTTCCACCAGTGCTCTTGATATCTCCAACAACAGTCTTGATCCTTATGCCATATTGCTAAATTGTCTCACCTTCAACCATTCCCATGTCTTCTCAAATATATATTTTTTGACAACAAAAATCATTAGGATTAAAATACTAACCAGATTCCTAAGATGAAAAGCATTTTTTTTATTTCCATTTTATTCATATTTTCTCAAATATATATATTTTAACATAGATGCAGCATATGTATTATTATTTTTTTCTGCTAAAGATAAATACAACAACATAGATGATTGATTTATTTTTCTTAAGGAAAAACAATAGCTCAATTTTATATTTAAAACATTAGGCATTATCTTATGTAATATATATATATATGATTAAGTCTGTATTTACATTACTTAGAGCAGATTATTTTTCAATAAACAGAATGGGTTAGATTTTAATTTCTTCCATTAACATATAGTTGCTTTTGATTTAAAATAACAATATCCAGATTTATATAATTTCCACTATACATGCATTTTCAGAATAGTAAAGAAAATAACAGAAATGATTTTATTTACAGCTGCAACTAACTTTTCCTAGAATCCATTTAATCAATAAACAACAAGATGAAATGCATTATTAATGATCTCGATATCTATTTATTTTTCCTTTGTATCTGAACTATAGACTTAAGGAAATATTTCATTTCTCTTTAAAAGTGACTACTCTATTAACATTTAACTTTGCATACACTTTCAATCATAACGACCAATTTATCATTTATCCGATAAAATCCACATAAAGCAATTTACTCAAAAGGCATCCTCATAATTCTCATGAAACTCAATCATTAATACGACATGCATTCATGTTTTCTAATATCAAAATGAAGTATTGCAAATTATGAGATAGTTGACATATGTCATATCAAGATTATCAAATCAATGGATCATATAGGATCTAAATCCATAACACATCAAAATGTGCACCGCAAGGTAAAATGATTCGATAACCTGGTTCAATTATTTTTTCCACTAATCTATACATCTAACATAGCCCACCTTATTGAATTATAGTATTTATTAATACAGTCAACCATTGTCAACAAGTTAACCAAAGCTTGATTAGGGGGGGGATCTACAACAAGTCATATAGATATTATAACAAGAGACTGTAGAGAATTGTGGAGAGTGCTAATGTCAAAGTGGATGAGCTAAATAGAGGTCAAATCAGAATTTATGAGAAGGAACCACCAGTGGAAATGATTATGTTTGAACCGGTAGCACCTTTACCAAAACAGAGTGTTTAACTAGTTACTCTGGTAGTATCAAAAAATTCTATAGTAACTGAAGAACTGGGAAGAAGAACAAAGAGTTAGAAGACTCCTAGGTATGTGAGATTGAATCATTTAGAAGATCAGATCATTGGGGATAAGACCAATGGAGTGATGACAAGAAGAAGACTGACAACTAATGAGGTATGCTTAATTTCACAAGTTGAACTGGTATCAGTAATTGAGGCATGTAAAGATGAATATTGGTTGAAAGCTATGGAAGAAGAATTAGATTAGATTGAGAAAAATAACACATTGACTTTGGTTCCCTGGCCTAAAAACAAGAATGTTATTGGAATTAAATGGGTTTTTAGGAATAAATTGAATGAGGACGGTCAAGTTATAAGGAATAAGACTAGATTGGTTTGTAAAGTATATTCTAAAAAGGAAGGATTGATTATGGAGAGAATTTTGCACTTGTATCTAGGATTGAAGCTATATGATTATTTCTTCCCTATGTTGCTTATAAGAACTACAAGGTTTATCAGATGGGTGTTAAGTGTGCATTTTTGAATGGGGATCTTGATGAATAAGTTTATATTGAGCAACCTGATGATTTTTCACTATCAGATTATACAAGCATGGTTTGCAGGTTAAGGAAAGTTTTATATGGATTGAAACAAGCACCTAGAGCTTGGTATGCAAGGTTTTGAAGCTTGCTTTTACTAAGGGTAATGCTGACAATAATTTATATTATATGATCACTAAAGATGATATATTGATTATTCAAGTATTTGTTGATGACATTATTTTTGGAGGTGAAGATAAGTTATGCATGAAATTTTCTAACAATATGGAGAAAGAATTTGAAATGTCTATGATTGGGGAAATGAAATTTTTCTTAGGTTTGCAGATTACTCAAATTGACAAAGGTATTTTCATCTATCAAACTAAGTATGCTAAGGAATTGTTGAAGAAATTTGGTACGCGAGATTCTAAATTGGTAACTACTCCAATGGTTACAAGTGAGAAATTGACAAGTAAAGATGTTTTTGCACTGGTAAATCCTACAAGATACAAATCTATGATTGGATGTCTTCTTTATTTGACTCAGACTAGGCATGACATAATGAATGTTGTTTGTATTGTATCAATATTTTAGAGTCATCCTAGAGAGAATCATGAGAGTGCGATGAAAAGGATTTTTATATACTTGCAAGGTACATCAGAATATGGTTTGTGTTACCATAAGGATGATGACTTTACTTTATGTGCATATACAAATGCTAATTGGGTTGGAGATGTTGATGACCAGAAAAGTACTTTCGATGGAGCTTTCTTTCTTGGAAATAAGTTGGTTTCATGGATTGGCAAGAAACAACCATGTACTTCTTTATCTACTGTTGAAGCTGAGTATGTTGTTGTTGCTACTAACTATACATAGGTTTTATGGATGAAGCAAATGTTGAAGGTTGTTTGTGATGGACCAATAGTTATTCACTATGATAACTCTACTGCTATTGACATATCAAAGAATTTGGTATTTCATTCTAAGACAAAGCACATATCTATCAAGTACAACTTTTTGAAGGAAATGAAGAAGAAAATAAAGCTAGACTAGTTTATGTGAATACTAAAGAGCAGATTACAGATATTTTCACTAAACCTTTGCCTAAAGAATCATTTGAGTACTTCAAAGATAGATTGGGGGTTTCTCCCCCTCTGATAGAGACTTGATTGATGTAGTATGGCATCAGTCTGGTATGCATTAACATAGATATTTTTAATTCAGATACTGATGTGGGGATGCTATTGCTTAGGGGGAGTAGTTAGCTCTGTGATTCAATGGTTTATATTTTTTATTTGATATTTATGTCAGAAATATGGCATTGATGTCAAAGGGGGAGAGATATTAATTTGAAAAAGAAAAACCTAAGGAGTTGTATACATTAGGAGGGAGATTTATATGTATAATTTAGATCTTTACAGAGATATCATTCACAGGGGGAGTTTGGTCTTTGTTTCAGAAATTCATTTCTATATCTTTGAGTGGGAGACTATTGGTTGTGTTTCATCGGGGGAGACTTGTTTGGCATTTCTTGGTACTTAGATGTTTTTTACATCTAGTGTTGCCATCAATACCAAAGGGGTTTATTGTTGGCGATTTTGTGGAATTGATTATGTGTTGCATTGATGTTTTGTCATTGATGTCAATACTAGTTGTTTGGATGCTTTACCAACACCCTTCTGGTCTCGGCAGGTTGAGTGGTTTCTGGTTGGTTTGGATCTGACATGATCTGGTAGGCTCCGATATGATTTGGTTATGGAATTGGCTTATTCATGATACTCATGCTCTTATTCAGTCAATTAGTTTTGGTCTGGTGATCAAATGCTATTCTGTTTGCTTGGAAGATTGGCTTGTGATCCCAGTGAGGGTTTCACCAATAGAGATTTTGATGAAGATATTTCATGATATGCATAAGTGGTGTTGGTGCAGTTTTTGGTGGAGATTTGGGATGTTGTTGGTGATCATGTTTGAGACTTGGTGGATGGAGATCATTGCTTTAACATATGGACCTATATTGGATCTCAATTGATCTAGGTTATGGACCGACTTAATGTAACGTGTGGATTGGACCTCTTGATGTGTTTTCGGGATGTTTTATGTGTTGGATATTATTTGTTTGGTCTAAGGCTGACATTTTTTACAATTATGTAATTGGTTTATTGTCTACTGGCCAGTCTGATTGTTTATGGTCAAAGATTTGTATATATATGATGTAAGATCTCATTGTAGATCATCATGGTTATGGTCAAGGGATGTAATGTGCAAATAATGTAATATCATTCAGGAAAAGGATTTGGTCGATCATTGAAGATCGAATTGGGGTTATGTGAGAGGATTTAGTACTCTAGTATTGATCTTAACCAGAACTGTACTCAGGCATAGGATACGTTATCTTTGCAGTTCAAACACTTCTCTGGATTGTAGTCTGGATTTCTATGTAGTCAGGGAGACTCCTTTTGTGATGAGAAGTGTGCTATAGGCTATTGACCTTCCTGCAAGTGCAGGCCCCTCAATTGTAATTCACATGCTTACTACAGAAGTATTATCTGACTGTGGATAGGCTTCCCACCGTGGTTTTTCCCTTTACTAGGTTTTCCATGTATAAATCTTGGTTTCATGTGGATGGTATTTATTCTGTGATTGTTGTTCATGCTTAATTGGTTTAACTGCTATTCCAGTATTAATGTTTTGGGGTCCAGTATTAAAGTTTTAATTTCTTAAGGTTCCAAAAATCTATGAGAACTGATTTAGCCCCCCGTCTCAATTGTCTTCTTGTAGTGTCCACCCTCAACTTGACTTGTTTTGACTAGAATTGACTTTTAATTCATGCATGATAGGCATTATTGGGCATAGACTATTTCAGATGATTTATATGATGTTGATACTATCATTATTGATCGTGTGATTTATTAGTCACTATATACTTATTATGTGATTAATTATCGAAAGATTATATTGATCATGTGTTTTGATGAGCATAAGTGTTGATGAATTTTACATGCCTTACTATAATCATGAACTATACTAATCATGCACTTGATGATATTTTATGTACTAACCATATTTAATGATTATCTATGATGAGTTGATCTTATGGTGTGTTTGATTGTTGTATGATTGTCTTTGGGATAGAGACAATTCCACATCACTCATTGTGAGCAGGATGTGTCGTTGCGATTCTCTAACCCTTGTCTGTTATAATATATATATGCATATGTCGTATCGTTGCTTTATAGATGCAGGATTTGCAGGTACCAGACATCGACTCCACCTAGCTCCACAGGTCTGAGTGTGTCTTTAAATCCCAATGGTATGTGGTTCAGAGTTGGCACAATTTCCCCTCACATACTCTAGGTCTAAGTTGTTCACTATGAGTCGTTAGTGTCTTGGCGCAAGTCATCATGATAGTTAGTAAGTTGGGTTTATTTTGTGTTGTGAGTATGTTAGTATTGGTTGATTATTCCTTTTATGTTGAGATTGACTATTTGATTATTGATGTGAGATTAAATAATTAATGATATTTATTTTAATTATTTTGATTAATAGCGATTTGATTATTTGGTTATCTAATGTTTAATTTAATTTATTGGATTCTTGCCTTTTTGGTTATTTGATTATTTGATATTTAAATGTTTATTTATTTTAATGATGATTTAATATTTATTTAATTTTTATTGTTTAGCTTATGATGTGTTTTATATTTATTTGTAATTTGACCTTTATTGGTATTTATTTATTTATTTATTTAATCACCTATGGTTTAATATTTATTTGGCTTTTAATGTTTATCTGGTTCATTAATTCATTTATGAGCCTTTGGTTTATTTAATTTAATTTTCCCATTTGATTTATTTTAATTGTGGCTCATGTTTTATTTATTAGTTTGACTTTTATATTAAGTGGGTTGTATAAATAATAAACTAATAAAACATTCCCACCAAATTGTAAAAAGCATGATTTATATTTACCTTACCTACCCTCTTCTCTTATTGGTTGAATTTAAAAAGGGAGGTAAAATTATATTATATGGTGGGGTTGGTAAAATATATTATAGATTGGAATATTTTGATTGGCTGAGATTCAGGCTAGGGTTTTTGGTTAATGTTTGTCTTTTTTATTTTCTTTCTCGTTAAGTTTTTGGGGGTTGGTTCCTCTCTGGAAAATTTTCTCCAGCAAGTTTTCTTCTTGGTTTTGGTTTTCTTCTCTCTTGGATTTTGGCTAGAGCTTGGGTTGGATTTGGTTTGGCTGGTGGAATCTCTTCTTCAACTTTTTCCATAACATGGGTTGAAAGTTGGAGATGTTATTCTACCTTTTTATATTTTATTTTACAGTTTTCCTGTATGCTCTGTGTCTGCAAATTGAATGTGTGAGCTTGGGGAAATGAATCTAAAATTTGTATAGTGAGGAAGGACATATATGAAGGCATAAATTTGTTGTAAGGTTTTACTCTATAGTTTGTGGGAAATATTTGTATTTCTGGATTTACTGAAAGCCTTATGTGTCTTTCTGAGTCTATGTCATGCATGGAGTTTTGATTTATTATTGGCCTTCAAGTGTTTATTATTTATTTAATATTGAAGTGAATTTTATTTATTGGGTAATATTATTTTACCCATTAAGTAATTTAAAAGGGGGTAATTTGTATTCTTTTATTTAAAAGTCATTTTCACCCCAGGTCAATGGTTTAATTTATTTTACCTACCCTTGGATTTGATTGGCTGGAAGTTTATGGTAGGTAGAAAATATATTTTATTTTCTTGAACTTTGGGAAGGTAGGTATAGAATATAATATTTTTGAAATATTTTGATTGGAAGATGGTTTTGCTTGTTTTTGTTTTTGTGTTTTTTTATTGTTTTTGATAAATAGGCCTTCCTGTGCATTCACAGGGGTTGGCATCTTTGGTGAATGAATTTATGAGATTGATTTGGAGATTGTTGGTGGTTGGATTCGAATTGGTTTAAAGGCTTGGATTGCTTTTTTGGATTCTACATCAGATTTTCTTCCAATTTCTGCATTTTCCAGTTTTTCATGTAGGTTAATTTGCTAGTTGCTTGATTGTGTGGTACTTTTTAGATTAATTCTTGTACCAGAGGAATTGTTAAGGGTGTTGGTGAATTTTTTTAGTTTTATATTTGATTTTATTTGATGCATTTTGTTGGTTTCAAGCATATTTACCTTCCTATGTTATTGGGGAAAGAATTGTGCTTTCATCCATATTGATGTGCTATGATTGGTGAGTTGGAAGTGTTGCTATTTTGGGGCAGCAAGTGAGTTGGCCTTGTTGTGGTTTTACTCTCATTAATGAAAGCAAATTTAATGGCTTGATATGCCTTTGTTGATTGTTATCCAAGAGGCTCATTTTGTTATATTGATGTTGTTGTAGCCTTGCATATGTTGTGAGAGTATGTGTGGAAGTTATTGGCTGCATTAAGTATTATTTTCATGTATTTATGTTGGTAGAGCCTCTTGTGATGTGTTGTTGGGCCATGTTAGAAGGAGTGGGCTTCCTTGTGATGACCGAGGTCATGAGAGATAGGCTGGCATGAGGTTCCTTGTAAGAATGCATGAAGTCTAGACCACCAGGGCACATTGAAGTTTTTCATGATTTGTAAGCAAGTGATAACATTGATAATGAATTAATTGGGATGGGAAAATTATAAGTCATTTAAACAAGATAATGAATAGTTTTGACCCTCATGGCTTAGTCCTAGGGAGGATGTTTTAGGATAAGCATGAGAAGGTCGTGAAGACGGTAAGCTAATCTCTCTTGGTCTCTCATAGGTTGAGATGGCTCCACATATCCATCAGGCTAGTGCCTTGTGCTACTATGTTATGAGGATGGCATGTGATGACACTCCACTCCTACATGTGTTCCCCCTTTATGATTTATGATTATGCTTATTGGATGCATTTATGTCCTGATGAGTTTTACACCTCTGGGAGTTTATTCTTGTGGCTCTGTGTGAGTTCTTGCTTGAGAGTCCTTGTTGGTTATTCTCTTTGGTTTTGAGTGTCAGCCTAGATGTAGAGTGTGTGTTGGGACCTTGTGTTATCTCCTAGCATGGGGGGTGATTCTTTTGGTTCCACATGGTCGGGTGGTTGGTGCTTTTAAACCATTGGGATGTTGCTATCTTTGGATTCTTCTTGCGTGGATGAGGATGCTTCTTTAGATAGTTCATGGATAATAATTGCAGCAAGAATGTAAATGATGGTGTGGTTAATGTAATAAAATTCTTATGTAATGGTTGTAAAAGAAATCATGCTTATGAGAAATGATAATGTTGTTCTAGTTATCATGATAGGTTTTGGTTATGGTATGTGATTGTAATAATGAACCTTGAGTTGTATTGTAACATATTTATATTAAATGAAATGGATGCATGAGATGTGGATAAGTATTGTTGTTCGAAACTAAATGATGTATTTTGTATTCTTGATGAACCATGTTAAAAGTAAATCGGGTAAATGTTATGATAATGGTATTAGATTTGAAATGATGTCTTTAACTAATGATTTAAGTAGAAGAAATTTAATGTCTTGATAGGATGTATGAGTTTGAGTAATGTTGGAAGATATCTTAGCACTTGTTTATGTTTGGTGATTAAAGAATTGGGAATTATAGTATCATACTTCGTAGTTAGTGATCTAATGGTAGGATTGAAAATCTTATAGTGCTTGGGATGTAGTTGAATGTTCCTTATGAAAATATTGTATGGATGTTCTTAATGAATGAATTACTAATCTTATTAATGGAAATTACTAGTAAGTGTATGGGAAGATGATTAAATGAGCTCTTGTCTTTTAGGAAAGGATTAGAATGTATCATGTGTTATAGTTTAAGAATTATATCTCCATGTGTTATAGTTTTAGAATTGAATGCAGTTGATAAACTATAGTCAGAGGTTGGTTAATGATGATAGGAACATTTGGACTTGGTGTATAAAATGAATCTAAGTGAAAAAGGAAATAGTGGTGCATTGAAAGATAGAATCTCATATTAAATGAAAGATTAAGAAGGTTACATATCATGAGTGTTAGGTATTTCTATGTTGCACCTATGTTTGTATAATGATTAAGATTATGAGATATTGAACTAGAAGAAAGTAAATGCTTATTCCTTATGTAGATAGATTAAGTAATGTTGTTGAGATACCCTATGGAGGCAGTAGTAATGATTTATTGTATTTTGCTTGCGTAATTGCTTGAATAGCTTGAGTGAATTATTCTATGTTCATAACACTTAAATGTTGTTGTGTGCTTGCTGCATTTCTTAAGTGATTTTATGTATTGTATTGTTTAAAAAAAAATTAAATTATCGTGTTTTTAGCTATATTTCTTTGGGGTATTTTGGCAGGCATTATACTTCCGGTTATTTGAACTGTCTAATGAATCCCACCATTGTTTTTCCCTTTCTGGGTTTCCACATAAAAATTCTAATGTTATGGTTGTGTGATCATTTGCTTTGTTTTTTTGCATTATAGTTTTTGTTCTTTGCATCTAGTGGTTAAGGAATCAGTTTTATAATTTAGTAAGTTGTAGGACACTGATTCACTCCCCTCTCAATGGTCATTGATTCCAACACTTGGTATCAGAGCCTTATGCCTCAAAAGAAGCCTACTAGCTTGAGGAAGTTCCAGAAGATAGAATCAATGGACCCAGGTTTGCAGAGTCAGCTTAGTGTGGCACTTGAAGATCTTGATGCAGTGACGAAAGAAAAGAGTAGCTTGAAAATAAATCTAAATGTAGTTGACGATTTCATTGAAACCTTGAAAGGTCAATTGAATACTTCAAGAGAAAATAGAAAGGAGCTGATGGATAAGATGAAGGAGATAGAAGAACAAAGTGTTGAAAATCAAACCTTACAAGATAAGACAAATGAATGTGAGAAGTTGGCCAATGAGAATACAATTTTGAAGAATGAAATGCAATCTATTGTAATGAGGTTCACAAAGGAGATTGAAGACTAGAAGAAGAATGAAGAAACCCTAACTAAGTCATTGAAGGATATATCTGATGAATATTACAGATTGACTTATGAGAATGATTAGTTGAAGCTTGAATTGGTGCAAACAAAGAATTACGGGCAAGAACTTGTAAGACAAATCGTAATTCTAAGAGATAAGCTAACTACTGCTAATGAGTACAAAGAGAAGTTCAAAGCTACTTAATCCCAGTTAGATGAGATGCTAGAAAGTCAGAGACATGGAAAAGACATGCGAGGACTTAGATTTGAGAAAGGAGAATCCTCTGGTTTTGGTCAAAGCAATCATCAATAAAAGAACAAGAAAACTATGGTAAGATAACCTAATGCTTATAAATTCAATGGTAAATATTTTGTCTGTGGTAAATTTGGTCATATGGAAAAGAATTATAGTAGGATGAATAATGGGATGATGTATAATATGAACAATGGTCCTACCTTTACCTGTCAATGTTTCATATGCAACAACTTTGGTCATAAGTCAAATATGTGCAGAATGATGAACAATTTCCAAAATAAGAGATGTTATACTTGTGGTATGTTTGGACATGTATCTAACCAATGCAATATGAGACCAAATTAGATGAACTTTAGGCCTATGCAAAGGAATGTTGTTTGTCATGCATGCAACAAGCTAGGTCATATTACAAAATATTGCAAAAGAACAAACAATGGTCTAGTGAATAAGAGCAATAAAGATAAGAAAGGCAAAGATAAGGTAAAAGAGATCATAGTGTAGCTAGGAAATTGGAAATCATCAAAGCAATTCAATATTAGTCATAGCTCAGTCACAAAAGTAGATTGCAATGATCAATCCTAACACACTCAATAAAGACATGAAAATAAAACATTCAAAACTAAAAACTAAGCAAACCAGATGCAGATCTGAATGTCTCCTTCATGCGGCTCCATTGACCTTCTTTCTTCTCCAAATACCCTTTGTTTGTGGATCTCACCTTCAAGTGCATAAACCTAATGTGAAAGCAAGATTGACATTGGCACAAGAGTACTCAAAGCGTGATTGATTCGATAAAGTGGTTCAGAACAAGCGATTATTAGATAATGTGATTATTAGCCGAGATTGAAGAAATTCATCCAATTTATAGACAAATTGGAGAAATGATCAAATTAGCATGATTCAATTCAAATGAAAATTGTAAATCAAAAATGTCAATTATGACAAATTATGCACTTTCTATGCAAAATTGATTGATTGATAATTTATGACAAATTATGACAAATTTCTATGTCAAAATTGATTGATTGATAATTTATGACAAATTATGACAAATTGAAATGTCATTCCCATGAAATTAGGAGAAAAATATGAGAGAATTGAAATTAGGAATTAGAAAATTAGAAAATTGGAAAATAGGAATTAAGAAATTGATGCAAATTAGGAAATTAGAAATTAGAAAAAATGAGGAAATTAGAAATTTAGTGAATTAATTAATAAGTTTTCATTTATTAATTAACTCACAAAGAGGGAATTTAGAAATTGATAAAAAATTAGGTAAATCAATTAATAATTTGTCATTTATTAATTAATTCACACAAAGAGGAATAATTAGCCAATTAAATGAACATTTAATTACGATGAGAAGATTTAGGATAAATAAATAATTTATTAATCCTAAAGGGAGAAATGACAAACAAGGTTAAATGATTAAATCACGAAACCCTAGAAGATGAATTAGCAATGCAAGGATGAAAATTAGGTCTTGATGAAAGATAATTGACTCGATCATGATTCTGATTAACAAAGGACCAATGTTGATAAATGATTTGATTGATAAATGCACCAATTGACGAGGAACAATGACTAATTGATCCAAATTGACATAATTGAGACAGACAACAATCAATGACAAATCAGTCGCAAAATGACAAGATTGACAAGAGGACAAGAATCGATGACAAAATAGATTGCAAGACGACAAGATTGAAAATGACCACGATCGATGACAAATTGATCGCAAAATGACAAGATCGAACATGACAACGATCGATGACAAATCAATCGCAAAATGACAAGATTGAAAATGATAAGGATTGATGACAAATCGATCGCCAGATGATAAGATTGATAAGAGGAAAAAACCCTAATTAGGATTGACGATGTCCAAAATGATGACAAATGAGCATGCACATTGATGCGACAGGATAAAATCGATCAAAATCATGACTGGATAGTGTTGTCAACAAGACCAAATTTGAGAGCGAGACGAATGAAGAATGTAGAAGAATGACTCGATGATCGCAAATGATAAAAACCAAGTGCATGACATAGGAGAAATGTTAATGCGACGCAAAAACCTAAAATGAGGCAATGCGCAAATGTTAAAGTATGATTCCACAAGCGTTGACCATTTTTAGGTGTCTACACATAGATCAACATAAGAAGATGTGGGTGAAAAAGGAAGATTCAAATGTGCAAAATGCCTCCACACCTGAATCTGGTGATGGAACCTCATCCAATAACTAGGTCATTTTTACCTTAGGGGGAAGATTATCATGCAAATATTTAGAACCCTCTTATGGAGATCTACAACTGGCCAAGGATGGTTGCAGATGATGGAGATCACTTATGCAGTTGATAACTGTAGCGTCGTAAATTGTACGCACTTGCTAAGGTGGTACAATTTCACACCTAGTTTAGCACCCGCCTTGGCGCATTTTGCATTTTGCATTGCATTTCCCCTTTAGCACTTAATTAATTAAATTAATTAGGTCTAAGGTCCTATTTTATCATCTCCCATATCATAAAGTTGGGCCCTTTCATTAAAGTGTGCCCCTTTCATTTTATTCTTCCAATACATCATTTAATCAAAAACCCTAATTAGGTCCTATTTTGAACTTGGGGGCTTGATTTCGGGGGTCAAAACATCTTGAAATCACCTGTAACTTCGGGATTCTCTCTAAAATCATCATATCTGACGGCCCTGAAAATTTGGTGAAAAGTTGTCGGGACCATGGCGCCTGTGCAACATGGTCCCGGACATTTTTCCCAAAATTTTGGGAGCACGATCCAATCATAAAATAAATCTTAACCCCAAGAAATTGGCGGGATATTCAATCTCTAGGTCGGCCAAAAGTCGAAATTAAGACCTAGGGTTTCATACATAAGAGCTCTCTTTCTTCATTTGAAAGGATCCGATTTTTGGCTTTCAAGGACCTTCTATGCAGCGAAAGAGCAGATCTTTGAAGACTTCAACAACATTCAACATTCCTCTATCAAGCACTTATCAATTTCATTCATCCACTTAGGGCTTGGAAGACATTGAAGAACAATAGGAAATTACCGACTGAAGATTGGCTTGTACTCCTCCCTTGAGGGTTGGGTATGATTTCATGTTGTTTTCATGTCTTTGCATAAGCTTCAATATATCCTTTATTCATGCTTTAGATCACTTTGTATCTTGATTTAGAGCATTTACATTATCATTTACAAGCAATTAGGGTTTACTTTCTAGGTTGCTCTAGTTTGCTTTCTTGCATCTAAGGACCTTGCACACACACTAGGTCTGCACACACAATACATTTTACAATACAACTTGGCTATTCGTGGAGGTGGAAATCACCGAAGCGGGGGTTTGACTAAGGCAAAACCCTATATAGCCACCCAAACACCTTTTCAGATATAAGTGCAGGTTTCGAGACTCAGACGACGCCGCAGGTCGCAGATCCGGGAGAAGCAGACTGAGACCGACCTTCCCACCAAATTTTAGAGAAAAAGACCAGGACAGGGGCATGGGGTGCCCTGGTCCTGCTAGGACAGGGGCGCTGGGTGCCCTGGTCCCTTCTGTGCGCCTTGGTCCCTACTAGGCGCCTTGGTCCCTGGGACAGGGGCGCTGGGCGCCCTGGTCCGACAACATTTTCAGCATTTTTGACAGCTTTTTCCAAAGTGCAAAAACAGCAGTTTCCGGAGCAGTTTCAGGGGCAGAATCAGGACAGTGGCGCCCGGGCCCCCGTCCCGAACATTTTCAGTCAGATTTTAACTCCGGGTACGCGTTTTCATTCTTGTCTTATCCTTGTGTTTACAGCTTTCCATCATTTAAGTTCAATTCTGCAATCTTGTCATTAGTTCCTACTTGCATTTTGAGGTTAGGGATTGAACTTGCATCATTTGATCTTCCAATTTCAACAAAGGAATAGAAATCCTAATAGATATCCCGTGGCTCTCTCTTTCACAAAAAGAAGTAGCCAATTGTGCGATATCTCTAGGCTCTTTCGTATTCCGTAATGTGTGTCAAAAGGTAGGATTAGGGCATGTTAACCTAGTCTCGCTTTTTCCCCTACACAATAACCAAAAGATTTATGGTGGTATGATAATCTGGTAAATTAAATGATGAAAAGAAATGTATTCAGAAGCCTTTAAGGTTGAGAATTTATTACAACTTAAAATTAGGTTAAAAGGGCATTTCAATCATTCATTTTTCATATTGCAAACAAAGAGTAAGAGTAGAAGAGCAAGGCGAACAAGTTTGAGCTATGATAATCGAGCTAGAGGCAATCATTTAGAGATTTCTAGTAACTGGTTGAGATCAAAAGAGGTATTTATCCATTTCTGAAATAATCAATTCATATTGTAAATTTGACATGGCATATGCATCTGGTATTGGGACTCCTCTAATGGTGTAAATTTCTAAGAGAGCAAGACTTGTATCCAAGAGGCATCCATTTAAATCCATTGAAGATGATATGAATGGAGCATTTTCTTCAGTCCCACATGGTGTGCTTCATAACGAGGATATTAGGGTGTATATCCAATACAATATCAAAGAATTAGGTAATTTCAATATGCTATCACTCTACAACAATCATATGTCAGGCAGTTTGGTAAATTTGAAGCCCTAATTCAAGGCACTTCATGATAAGGGTTTTATGCAATTTATTCATTTTTCGGTACTCGATGAAGAAGAATGGGTCTAATATATTCTAAGCAGAGTTCATGATGAATTCATATGGCTGGATCAACCTTATAAAATCCCCAAGAAAGCCATTGAAGAAGTTACCTATTTAAAAGTAACTGGTAAAGTCCCCAGATTAATGAAAATACATAATACAAAGCTAACAAAGATTACCAGATCTCATTTTGATAGTTGGTTGATGACTATCAATGATATTATTGAGCACAATGTTAGATTGGACTCAATGATGATTGTATACAAGGTATATCAATCGAGCAGGCATAATTTTGTATCTGGCATGACCATATTTGTACACTATGAAATGCTAAAGGAAGATAAAAAGTATGATCTTTGTGCAGTAGTCCTCGATGAATTAATGGGCAACTTGAAGAAAATAAAGAAGGATAAGAAACATGTCTTCAAGTTTGGATCCCTAATTGTCTGTTTAACACTTTATTTCATGAATGAGATCCCCAAAATTGGAAAAGTCCAATTGGCTTATGATAAGCCGGTGGCTATGGAAATCAAGGAAGGACTGTTGGGTTTGGGTGACAATGTAATGCAAAAATCAACTTTATGGGGCTATTTTAAAACTTTTCAAGCCACTATGAAAAGCATAGACAAAATTCCTAAAGACATGGTGCAAAAATATGAGAAAACTATCCATTTCATGGTTGACAAGGATTAGTTTCATATGGAGGCAGTTGTGCCAAGAACTGTTTGGATCATGCCCATGGGATATGAAATGGATGTAGTCATGCTTGATACATATGCTCAACACTTGTTGAGTCAACCGGTAGACAAGAAAGAGGAGATATTTGGCACTTTCAAGGAGAAGGATATGGGCCTACATAAGAAATTTACTGGGCCAAGAAGAAAAAGAAAAGTAAGAAAGGAAGTTGAAGAAATTGTTGGCTTGATGATGATGTTTGAGTTGTAATTTATGACTTGTATTGTGTTGTCATTGATGGTAACTGTGTTTATTCAGTCATCTAAGTCATTTAGTCCAACTGATAAAGCCTAACCGGTAGTGGAGTCAGTTAAATAGTGACAAAGCTATGTTCAAGTGACTGGTACAAAAGATTGGTAAAGAGTTAGGTGATGTCATTTTGCAAGAGTGTAGGAGATTGTATCAGGTAGCTATGTTTCATATCACAATAGAAGATTCATTAGGATGAGCGCGTTGTGATGAGTAGAGAAGTCAATCTTGAAGAACAATTAACTGATAGAGCAGAATAGCTTAGATCGATAAACCGGTAGTTTTTATATTTTATTTTTGAGTTATAATGTCGATGTCTGACATAAGTAAAGCGCGTTGGGCAAGATTGACTAGATTCAATGTATCTAGGAAATTGTTCCAAGGTTGTTAAGCTGACTTAGTTGAGATATTTATAAAAAGAGGAAAATTATGTGATGATGTATTAGATGAAGGGTTTAGAGTGAAGATTTGATTGTGTAGTGAAAAGATAAGTTGTGTGATGATGTATAGTTGGTGATTCAAGAAGAACTAAAGTAGATCTATTAGGCAAAAAAGGTTCTATATGTAGATCAGTTACCTATTGTTTCCTAATAGTTGAAATAATCTAAATCCCTTAACTAGGTAGGTCATAACAAGCCTGATTGTATAAATCCCTTAACTAAGTAGCTCAACAACTTGAGTTTAAATCCTCTAGTAAGGTTACTCCTAATAGAGTAAGGTTCCTAACATAGCTAAGTTGTAAATCCCCTCACTGGGTGACTCCTAATAAGGTCTTCTCTAAACCGAGCAGTATTGTAAAGCTCCTAATCGAGCTAGGCCTTTAACAGGGTGTATTCCGAAAGAATGCAAATTTTGTGGGTACCAATTCCCACCATGGTTTTTCCCATTTGGGTTTCCATGTGAAAAATATTGTGTCATTTGGTGCATGTTTAACTGGGTGTTAGCTTATGTGATAATTTTCCTTGCATGCTTGTTAAGTTTCAAGCTGATAAAAGTGGTGATCAAATTTGTGTTATTGTTTTTACTTGCACTGATTCACCCCCCCTCTCAGTGTGTTATAAGTTTATCAATTGGTATCAAAGCCTAATTTCCTTAAGGATTAAATTCTTGGGAAATATCCTTAAGGCTATCATTGGGGATATGAGTTATAGATACTTTTCTAACTGGCTTGCAAAATTTGAAGAAGCCCTAGGTGAGTTAAGGGTCAATTATAAAGCTTCATTGACTAAGAGGAGAAAGTTGGCTAAATAATTGTATGAAATTACTAAAAATAATTCATCTAAAGAAGCTAACATTGATACATTGGCTAATGAGGTGGAAAAGTTGAATGATGATAAGTCAAATTTGAGGAGAGATTTGGAAACCCTTACCATCAAGATGAGTCAAGAGTTGGAAGGTAGGAGGATTGTTGAAGACAAAAGAAGAGAGAATCATCATGAGATCTCTAAGATAAACTGAGATATTAGTGACCTGCATGCACATCTTCATGAGGAAAAAGAAGAAATAGAGGCTGACCTAGACATGGCTATGTCTCTTAGAGAGAGTCTTATGAAAAAGAATGAAGACCTTACTAAGGAGTTGGCTAATGCTAATGAGATCCTAGATAAATTCAACAAGAGCTCTACTATGCTTAATGAGAAGATTCAGTCACAAAGGAAAAATGGAGATACACATGGCTTGGGATACACTACCTTTGAGAAAGGAGAGCCTTTCGATACTAAGGACATCATGCATGAAGGAAAATTTGCACCTAAGACAAAGAAGAACACCAGTAAGAAACCCTACAAATTAGTATGCTTTAATTGTCATAAGTCAAGTCATACTGCTAATGTTTGTAGAAGCAGATCTAATTCTTTTGATGGTTATAGATCTAATACTTATGAAGGATATAAGCCTAGAAATTTTGATGGGTATTGCTACACTTGCAACAAGTATGGGAATAGAGCTGTTGAGTGTAGATCTAGAGCAAAAATTCAAGGAACTTACATGAATCAGAGACCCAATGGTGAATGGAAGAGACCTTATGTGAACCAGTCTAGTCCTTATGGAATGGAGTATAGACAAAATGTGACTTGTTAAATTTGTCACAACTTTGGACATGTTGATATGAATTATCAGAGAAGAACTGGTAGAGGCAATATTGGACCCTGGAGACCATCTGGAATGGCTTGTTTTTATTGTCACAAACTGAGACACCTTACAAAGTTTTGTAGAGAAAGAATGAACCAACCAGTTAATCAGTTTGTTGACCAAAAAGGGAGGAAGAAGGTTGATGTGTTGGAAACCGGAGAAGAGATGAACAAGATCTGGAGAAAGAAGAGTGAGGAGAAACCATCAGAAGATTCTAATTCTTCACCTAGTGTGGAGAATCCCTCATTGGTGAACTAAGCTAGGTATAAACCTTAGGGGGAACATGTTGTCAGATCCATTTATAGACCCCCTATATGGCGTGTGGTAAGTTAAATCTACATAATTTGATGCATTATGATGTTGAGTAATGATTTTGAGTTGAAACCGGTAATTTGGATGTGCTATGAGAACCCGTAGCATGTTTTAGGGTTGAACGATGTTTAGGGTTTGTTCAACCAAGTATAGCATTTAATGAAGCTTGTAAAAAGAAAATAAAAGGTGTTTTTAGAGTTTCATTTCTAACCTTGCATTCTTGAGAGCACATTTGTAGAGTGACTAAGGCAGAGAAGAGCATTTGACTATTGCCTTGGTGAAATTTGATAGTTGATTGTGAATGTTTGCATTCTACACTCTAGTAAGAAATGATGGTGTTGTCATTGATGGCAACCTACCAACAACCTTCAGGCAACCACTTGACATTCATCTGGTACAAACATCGACAGACACTAGCACAGGAAGACACTTCACCGACAATGGCAACAATGCATACTGACACCCCAACCGATAGGAATAAACTTTTGTTTATTGTATTTAATTGTAAATATATTTTTGTAAAGACGACATGGCATATTGTAATAGACTCATATATGTATGAGATCTTGTAGATCATTTAGATATGATAGATGATAGAGGATGGAATAGGAGATAAGAATGAGCGAATAATAAGGGCAGATTTGTATAAGGTTTATGGTTATAGTATGAGCTTAAACCAGTATTGAACCTGGCATAGTTGATGTTGATTTGAAGCAGTACATTGTATTGGATTTTCATAGTCCATTTTGTAAGTTAGTGAGACTTCTATCTTGTGATTAAGTAGTGAGCTTTAGGCAGTTGGCCTTCCTGCATGTGCAGGCCCCTCTTATAAGTAATATTTATTCATTGGCCAGTGAGTGAATATTGTGGATCACAAATTCCATCGAGGTTTTTCCCACACTAGGTTTCCTCATTAAACATCTTGTGTTATGGTGTGTTTTATATGTTATCTTTATTGTTTTTGTTTACTAAATTAATACTTATTTACTGGTACACTATTTGGGAATGAAAAATACTTAATAAGGTTAAATCCACTTTAAACCAGTTAGATACTAATTCACCCTCCCTCTCAGTATCTTTGGGACTGTCATTAATCCTAACGATGAACATTTGGAAAGAAGTGAATTGATGAAAGAGAAGTCAGATAGGAAACCCTAGATGCAAATAATTTGAAAGGTATTTATCTAAACATCCAATTTGTGTTTGACTTTTTGCAATGAATACACCACATATTGT
The DNA here is from genome assembly GCF_030272615.1 of Cryptomeria japonica. Taxonomy (NCBI): domain Eukaryota; kingdom Viridiplantae; phylum Streptophyta; class Pinopsida; order Cupressales; family Cupressaceae; genus Cryptomeria; species Cryptomeria japonica. Next base: position 648,366,044 of record NC_081415.1, read on the forward strand.
TGATGTATCTATAAGGCCTCAACCAGAGTTTAAGAGGCATCCACAGAAGTCGACAAAAATCAATCCTATTGGACCCCTATCCAATGTACCCTATGGTGTTTTTCATATTGAAGATATAAGATCTTACATTCACTACAAATTGGAGGATTTGGAGAGACTTGCTATTTACGATCAATATTGAAAACTGTGTGATAAGCAAGGATTTTTAAAAGCTCAATTCTGAAGGGTTACCGATAAAGGTTTTCATCATACTTTAAACTTTCTTGATGATTTTGAAGAGGAGCATGTTAGATATGTTTTGAGAAGATTTCATGACCATTTTATTGGTTGGATAGACCACACAAGATTACTAAGGAGGCAATTCATGATGTCACTAGATTGTCTGCCACCGATGAAGTTCCTATTTTAAGATCAATCCTGAATGATGAAGTGATTCGATTGACTAACTCTAAATGGGATGGTCATGTAATGACTATGAATAATATTGATGATCAAGAAGTAAAGTTTCCATCTATGGTCATTAGTTATAGGGTTTACCACTTGAGTAAAATCGATAGCATTCCCGAAGCTTCTATCCATACAAATTATCAGATGTTGAAGGACAATGTTGACTATGATCTTGCAAAAGCTTTGAGAGTTGAATTGGTGTTGAATCTTGAATCTATCAAGAAGGACAACAGATAAAAAATCAAGTATGGTCATTTGATCATTGGTTTGTTTTTCTATTTTCAGAACTTTGTTCCCAATATTGGTGATATACAATAGTTAGAAGGAACACCGACAATGTTACAAATCAAGAATAGTATCAAGATGCTTGGTAATGAGTTTACAAAGGTCATCTGGGGATAATTTAAGGATTTCCAAAAGAAAATGCATGACAGAGAAAGGATACTAGCACAAGTGGTGAAAAGGTATGAGGACTCTATCTGTTTTATGGTTGATACCAATACATATCAGATGGAGGCTGCAAATCCAAGGACTTCATGGGTTATGCCTATGGGGTATGAGGTAGGAAAAGATATTTTGATTATTTATGCTAAAGACCTCCTATCCAAACCGGTAAATTCTATTGTATCTAGGTTTGGAACATTTAAAGAGAAATCAATAGAAGTGCATTCTGAGTTGGCTAAACCGGTAATAGCCAAGAAGGTTAGAAATGAAATTGAGCATTTTTTGTTGAACAAGGATTTACTAAAGAGGCAATTTTAGAGGCTAGAGCTAAGTTTTAAGCAAGGAAGGTTGAATCCTCTAGTGCCCCAACTAGTACAGGCACCGATAAACAAACAAGGAGTACAATGGTGAAGGAGAATCCCCCTCCTACTCCTAAGATCCATATTAGAAGAAAAACTAAGGAAGCTAACCTTGAAGCACCCAAGGTGAAAGAAGTGTACATGAAGAGAAAGAAACAACAAGCACAAAGGATACTTGAAACTGCTGAGGAAGAAGATATTGAATTTGAAAATGGACATAAAGAATTAAGAGTGTGGAAAAGGAGTATGAGAAGAGAAGAATTGAATAGTTGATGAAGGCAGTTGATAGAGATAGGGTAGGTCTTACTATCAACCTAGACCTAATAAAAGAAGCATTACAAACTGGAGGTAAAATCTTTTCCACAATTGCCAATTTTTCATTGTTTTGTGATGATCCTGAGAATAAGAGGCATGAAGCTCAACAAGAGCTAAATTTTTTGAGTGAATCATTTAACCCCTTAAATTATTTAGTAATCAATTTTGGTAGATTTATAATTGCATTACATCAGAGGCTTAAGGCTTATGAGGCTAAACAAGTGAAAAGGACAACTTCACTGCAGGAGTTGTAGACGTTATTAGTTCCTAAGATTGAAATTTTGTAGAGAGGCTACAAGGAGACTAAAGAAATTTTGGCTACACCAGAGATGAACACACTTGATTCATGGAAGATCTTGCATCACAGATCCGGTCACATACTAAGATCACAGGGACACTTTTGAAGTCTAGTTTTGTAGATGTATTTCGTAAGATGACATTGTAAAACACTTTGAACTCATTTATATATTTGGTAATGCAACTTTTGATATATATTGCATTTATCTTTTCATGTATTTTCTTACCTTTGTCATTGTTATCAAAGGGAGAGTAGTATTGGTCAGTTAAAATTTTGTAATAGCATGCAATTGCTAAGGGGGAGTTTTGAGTTTTTAGTCATGAGTCATAATTTTTTGTAATGTGACACTTAGACAAAAAAAAAATGCTAAGTGTTGCCATAAATTCCCAAGGGGGAGATTGTTGGCTTAATGATGATATTTGAGTTGTATTTTTTTACTTGTATTGTGTTGTCATTGATGACAACCATGTTCTTTTAGTCATCTATGTTGGCATATACACACTCCAATGAGACATTATATGTGATTGAAGGTTTTGTCATTGATGGCAACCTTACAATCCTATGGCACCGGCAAGGCATTACACCGGCAAGACATTACACCGGCAAGGCATTACATTGACAAGATAGTTCACCAGCATCAATAGATCACACTCTACATCGACACTTAGACCACTGGCACCGGCACAGAGAAAGGAAGCATACCGACACATAGGCCGACAGGATTTTTGTTATATTATATTTTGTTTATTATTGTAAAAACTTTGTAAGCCGACTTGGCAAGTTGTAAAATGACTCTTATATATAAGAGAGATCATTGTAGATATTTTGTAAGGAATGGAAGCAAAGAAGAAGAAGATATTAGGTAGACCTATTATGCGAAATATAGGCTAAAGGTTTTATGTAAAGAACAGAGCAAAAACTAGTACTAGATCATGCATTACTGATGCTATTGTAAAGCAGTACAAGATATTGGATTTGTATAATCCACATTGTAAGTCAGTGAGACTTCCCATTGAGCAGTGAGCTCTAGGCAATTGGCCTACCTACATGTGCAGGCCCCTCTTGAAAGTAATATTTTCTTATTGGCCAGTAAGTGGATATTGTGGGTCAGAGATCCCACTGAGGTTTTTCCCACACCCAGTTTCCTCATTAAATCCTTGTGTCATGGTGTGCTTTTCATGTGGATGTTTTTAATTCTGTTTATTACATTATTTCTTGCATATCAATACACTATTATAATATGTTCTGCATGTTTTAAGTTGAGAAATTCTAATAACCGGTTAGATACTGATTCACCCCCCCCTCTCAATATCTGTGGGATTCCTAACAATTGGTATCACAGCATGGTCTTCTATTTTCAAAAGCCTAACAGCTTGAGGAAGATCTTGACATTGGTAGATATGGAAAATCTGATGAAGCAACTTGGAGGAGCTCTCTAGGACTATGATACAGAAAAATTGAAAAATATCAAACTAGAAGATGATCTAAAGGCAGCTCAGGATATCATTCAGGCACTTCAAGAGAATCTTACTATTGCAAGAAATAAGAGAAGAGAGCTTTGTGAAAAAATGCAAAATGAGAATGATGAAAAGGAATCACTTAATGATATGTTAAGTAAGATAAAACTAGAGAACATAACTACAAAGAATGAGATGTAGGATATGACTATGAGATTTTGTAAAGAGATTGAAGATAGGAAGAAGAAAGAAGAAGGTTTGACTAGAAGACTAAGTGATGCAGCAAATGAAAACACAAGACTTGGCTATGAAAATGATTTATTAAAGATAGATCTGATGCACACTCAGAATGACTCCAATGAACTAATGACGTAGAAAGAAGTCTTATAAAGAGAACTAGAAACTGCAAATCAACATAAAGAAAAATTCAAGAAAAGCTCAGAGGAACTTGGTAACTTGTTGAAGAATCAAAAACCTAAAGGTGACACTTTTGGAATTGGCTTTGAAGTTGGTGAAAGCTCTGGTACTGCAAACACACAGGATCACAACAAACCGGTAAGGCAACCTAATGCTTATAAATTCAATGGAGAATGCTTTAACTGTAATAAGTATGGTCATAGAGCAAATGAATGTAGATCTAGAAATTATCAGAATATCAACACACCCACCGGTCAATGTTCAAAATGCAACAAAGTTGGTCACAATTTTGAAAATTGCAGAATGAATGTGAGATGTTATGTTTGTGGAAGATTTGGACATTTATCTAATCAATGCAGAACACAAACCGGGATAGGTTATGGGAAAGCAATTTAGAAGAATAATGTGACTTGTTATGCATGTAACAAGATTGGGCATATTGCAAAATTCTGTAGAAGTAAAGGATCACCGACAGACAACAAAAGTTCTAGCTTGAAAGGTAAAGAAAAAGTTGAAGAGGTTAAGCAAGAATTCTCAAAACAATGGATTAGAAAAGCTAATCTAAATGTTGGGAATACTCCTCCACCAGTAGAACCAATCAATGCTTCACCGGCAGGACAGAGTGATGCTCCATTTGCAGGAAGTTCTTCATCAAATTGAAGAAAGTTTCCTTGAGGGTTTGGCAATCTAATGACACATGTGCTATTATTCCCTTGGTTAGAGATGAGAAGTTGGAAATTACTTCATTACCGGCAGACAATGTTAAGTGAATACTTAACCGGCATGCATTAAATGTGGTAGATGGTAAATTAACACTATAAATTTGTGGTTTTGGCTCCATTTCATTTCACCATGATTTCAAACATTCGTAGAGTGCGAAATTTGCAAAGCTAAGGAATTTCAAGAAAACAGGCGAAGCACTTCAAGAAATCAATCCATCCAAGATAGAAAAAAAGGTATTTATCATCATGGCATCCACCTCTGCACTTGAATATATAGAAAACCCTACTATAGTTGACGTCATAAAATTCCCTAGGCCCGTATTTCAACTAGTTCCTGAAGTAGCAAAGAAAGATGACAATATAGGTGCTTTCTCACAAATACCAAAAGGAGTTGTTTATGCTGAAGACCCCAGAATTTGCATTCACTCCAACATAGAGGAATTGGGAGATGAAGAGATCAAAACTATGTATAAATCTGTCATATTTGATAATTCCAAAAATGTGAAACCAGAACATAAAATCATTGAAACCCTAGGATTTACTGAAATCCTTTACATTTCTAAATTTCCCAAGAATGTGATTAGGATAGTCTTAAGCAGGGTACATGATGAATTTTTCTAGTTAGATTGAATTCAGAAAATCACCAAGGAGGCTGTGAAAGTTGTCACGAGGTTACCGACCACCTGTACAAGGCCAGATGAAACCAAGAAGGTCTCAAATGACGTAGTTACTAAGCTAACTAATGCTATATCTGATAAAAGGTCCTTAAGAGTCAATGATGTAACCGACATCAATGTAAGGTTTATCAACATGATATTAGGGTATAAGGCAACTCATGCAAATAGACTCAATTCAGTTTCAAGTTTATGCATTAAGAGTGCTTATGACATGATCAAAGATAATGTAAAGATTGATATATGTGAGTGGTTGAAGGATGAGTTAATTGACAACCTAGGCAAGATTAAGAAGGATACAAAAGGAACTTTTAGGTTTGGAAATTTGCTAGTATGTTTGATGCTACATATAACCAAATGATAACTTAATGATGAACGAATAGTACCAAACTGGTACTAAGAGGGGGGGTGAATCATTACAGGCAAAAACTCAACCTTAAAATGATTTGTCAACTAACACTTATACACTGACAAATAAACAGTAGCATCAGTCCTTCATCAGAGTTCAACTGGCAAAACCCAGTATAACTAAGACAAGCAAAGACTAGTTGACACTTATCTTCTCATATAATCTAACTCTTCATTCCCATTTCACTCTAATGCATGAACAGGAAATCTAACATCAAAGATGTACGTATTACAACAAGATCAACATGCATCACCACTTAATCAGAAAACAATCATAACATCACATGAAGAAAACATCACAAATGACACACATATTTTTCACGTGGAAACCCAACTGGGAAAAACCATGGTGGGGATGAATACCCACAAGCTTATTTTTGAACTCTTTGGAAGTTTGCTCTGTTAGGAGCCTTGTCCAGTTAAAGATAGATACAATAGGTTATGTTAGGAACCGATCCTGTTAGGGATCACCCGGTTAAGGGTTAAACCCTGTTAAGGGTACCTTGTTAGATGATTTCAAGAACTCAATAGCTAAAGGATATCAATGACTCAATAGCTTCGAGTTACCCTGTTAGAGGATTTTCAACAAGCTGGTTAAGGCTACCCTGTTAAGGGATTTCACAACTGTTGAAGTAGTTAAAGATCAACAAGTATATCAATGACCTGATAATAGCACTCAATGCCAATGCAGATCTGCTTAAGCTCCTCTTCACCTTCTGCACTTGCACTCTTTAGATATGACTTCTCTCCTCTAGTTTGGCAAGAATCACGTATCTCTTCTCTTAGATACACACACACAACTTTTGCCAACAACCTCTGAAAGAATCACAACATCGACCTTATAGGACAATAGACAGGTCAGTAGCATAAACCCTAAACCCTAGACCTGTTAGGTTAAGGAACTCAAAAGGTTCAATCTTGACTGTTGATCATACTGTATTCAATGCAACAGTCTTGATCCAATCTCAAGACATTCTCTATCATTTGTTTTCCACCAATTTCATGGTGGCTGATAACCCATCACACATTATCATCATTTATAGACTTCGCACATTCCTGAGGTAGATAGGAACACTGTTCTTTATGCAAGATCCTTCATGCGCACAAGGCTTATGTGGCAACACTAGCTGTTCTTCATTATCATGCTAACTTCATCACATAAAGATCACCAATTGAGTCACATAGGCTTGAGATACTCCAACCGGAAATATTGAAGTGGAAACTACCTACCAACCAATAGTCATACAATGCTTCCATGTGTCATTTCCCATGACTACATGTCGGTTCACCTTGACATGCTAGTTCACCTTGAACAAATATACTGCTTTACTTTGGCATATATAACGGTTCTCACATATGCCAGTTCTCTCTTCATATCACATAATGACATCAATGACAACATACAATATCATTATGTCCTCATATCAGTTCACATAATGCCAACAATCTCCCCCTTGGCATTGATAGCAATATACAAAGATATCTTTCTGCAAACTCATATTTTCCCCAATTTCTGCAGATATCTTCTCCGCTACACTTCTTCTCCCCCTTTGACAACAATGCCAAAGTGGAGGCACAAACATCCCTGTTCCATTATGATGCTCCCCCTGAGGAGTAGCATCCTTCAACACATCAATCAAAAAAAGTTTGACTATGTAATACCTGACTGATGTAGAACAAATACTTTTAATTTACCTCCTGAAGGGGTAGTACCCCCAATTCAACTCTTAAATACACAAATGTATTCTTTGGGAGAGGCTTGGTGAATATGTCTGCTAACTGCTCCTTACTGGAAACATGTTCCAGTGCAATCTCTTTATTTTGAACCTTTTCCCTCAAGAAATGATACTTAAGCTCAAAATGCTTGGTTCTAGAATGTAAAACTGGATTCTTTGAAATATTGATAGCACTTGTGTTATCACAAAATATACTTATCGGTTCAGATACAGGCATTTTGAAGCCATCTAATACATGCTTCATCCAGATTGTCTGAGTGTAGTTCATGAAAGCTACAACATACTCTACTTCCGCTATAGACTAAGAGATACAGCTCTGCTTCTTACTCATCCATGAGACCAGTCTACCACCGAGAAAGAATGCACCACCAATTATGCTTTTTCGATCATCCACATTACCTGCCCAATTAGCATATGTGAATACTTTCAGGTTGAAATCATTGCTATATGGATACCACAATCCATAGTCAACTGTTCCTTTCAGATACCTAAGAATCCGCTTGACTGCAACCAAGTGGGATTCTCTTGGACTTTTTTGGAACCTTGCAGTAATGCCAACTGCATGTGCAATATCTGGTCTGCTATGCACTACATTATGCAACTTACCAATCATTGATCGGTATTCCTTCTCATCAACCAATGCGGAATCATCCTCTTTTGATAATTTGCAACCGGTCACCATTGGTGTACCAACCAGTTTGCTATCTTCCATGCCAAAGGTCTTCAACACCTTTTTGACATATTTGGACTGAGTGATAAAGATTCCATCTTTTATCTGCTAGATCTGTAGTCCAATGAAGAACTTAATCTCCCCTATGAGTGACATCTCAAACTCTTCCTTCATCTCATCAGCAAACTCATGACTCATCTTGTCATGTCCACCAAAGGTAATGTCATCAACAAAAACTTCACAGATCAAGATCTAATCTCCTTTAGATTTCAAGTAGATATTGCTATCTTCAATTGTTCTCTCAAATCCAATCTTCACAAGATGGGAATGTAGACATTCATACCATGCTCTAGGTGCCTGCTTTAGACCATATAAGGCTTTATGTACGCCTACACACCATATCACTATCTTCAGATAGGGAAAACCCATCTGGTTTCTCTATATACACCTCCTCTTCAAGTACACCATTTAGGAATGCAGATTTTAAATCCATTTGATATACCTTGAATCCTTTAAAAGTTGCATATGCAAGAAGCATACGAACTCCTTCCAATTTGGCTATAGGAGAAAAGGTTTCTCCATAGTCTTCTCCTTCTTCTTGAGCATATCCTTTGCACACCAATCTGGCTTTGTTCCTGATCACTGTGCCATCCTCATTCAGCTTGTTTCTGAACACCCATTTGGTGCCATTGACATTTTTATATTCCGGTCTGGGTACCAAGGACCATGTACCATTTTTCTCTATCTGGTCAAGTTCCTCTTCCATTACCTTGATCCAGTCTTCATCTTTATGAGCCTCTTTGAATGACTTAGGCTTAAATTCAAGGATCAAACATGAGTTTTCTCTGATCTTTCTTCTTGTAAGGATTCCTACATCCTTATCTCCTATGATCTACTTAGGATCATGATTCAGCTTGACATATCGAGGAATATTCTTGATTGGTTCTTCTTGCTTTTCCTCTTCATCCTCATCTTCATCAGTGTCAACATTCACTAGTTCAGGAACACTGTTATTGATACTTGGTTGACTGACAACCGGTTCCTAGAAGGTTGCAACCAGTTCATTTATAGCTTTCTCAGAGCCTATTTCCTCTGGTTTCTTAGAGGTTTCATCAACTCTCACATTGATACTTTCCATAATTCTCTGAGTCCTATTGTTGAAACACTTGAGAGCTTTACACTTGGTGGAATATCCTAGGAATATTCCCTCATCACATTTAGCTTCAAACTTGCCCTGATGTTCACTCCTCTTGATGTAACATTTGCTACCAAATACCCTAAAGTAGCTAACCATAGGTGTCTTACCGGTCCAATACTCATAAGGAGTTTTATCCTTACCTTTCTTGATGAGTACCCGGTTCATTGTGTAGACTGCAGTGCTTATCGCTTCTCTCCAAAAGGTGTGAGCTACTTTTCCTTGAATCAACATGGGTCTAGCTGCTTCAACCACAGTCTGGTTATTCCTCTCTGCTAGGCCATTCTGCTGTGGAGTTCGGGGGGGTAGACAGTTGCCTCTTGATGCCAAATTCTTCTCAATACTTGTTGAATTCACCGGAAGTGAATTCCCCTCCTTGATCAGTTATGAGACACTTGATCCTTTTACCGCTTTCCTTCTCCACTAATGCTCTGAATGCTTTGAACTTCACAAAGGCTTCAAACTTGTCTTTCAAGAATGTGACCCACATCATTCTTGAGCAGTCATCGGTGAGAATCATGAAGTACCTATCACCCTGCACACTTCTAGTTTTCATAGGACCACACAAATCTGTATGCACAAGATGAAGCAAGTTGTCAGTAATGAAAGATTTACCTTTAAAGGTTGAGGAAGACATTTTCCCCAATTGACACTCTCTACACAAGGTATTATCTAGTTTTCTTAGCATCGGCAACCCTCTAACTGCCTTGATCTTACTAGCCTTCACAATGTTATCAAAGTTTACATGGCAGAGTCTCCTATGCCATATCCAGCTATCATCAAACTTAGCCATAAGACATGTACTTATATTTGCATTCAAATGAAATAGGTTACCTTTGGTCTGCATGCCGATGGCCACCAATTCACCATCTTTTCCTTTGATTCTGCAGATTCCATTCTTAAATTCCAGAGTGAGGCCACTATCATTTAGCTGGGCAACACTCAGCAGGTTGTGTCTGAGACCATCAACCCAATACACATTGTGAGCACTACTCTTTCCATTCAAAGAGATGGACCCTTTTCTTTAACCATACATGGTGCATCATTGCCAAAATGAACCACACCACCATCATACTCTTCTGAGGATAGAAAATTGCTCCGGTCACCACTCATATGGTGTGAGCAACCACTATCAATAATCCACTCATTAGAATTATCAAAGCAGGAGACAAGAGCCTTCTTGTTTGACACATCTTCCTTTACAACAACAAACACAATGTCTTCATTCTCTTCATCTTCTGATTCCTCATCTGTGACACCTTCATCAACTGCAACAAAAAAGTTTCTCCAGTTTCCTCCTTTGAATTTCTTGAATCTTTCTGATTTATCCTTGTTGTCACTATTAGGATAGTTCATAGCAATATGTCCTATCTGGTTACACGAAAAACATTTCAAAGGGAGCTTACCTCTGTATTTACCGATTCCTTTTGGAAATTTCTTGGCAAGAAGAGCTTCAAATTCCATCAGAAACTCCTCATCATCCATTACTCTGCTCTGTCTTGGTTTACCACTAGTGCTTGCTTCTTTTCATTTCCTGGATGGTGCAGTAGAAGCTCTAAAAGTTGATTTAGTCTTTTGAACACTGCCATCAAAACTATTTAGCTCATAGGCTGTCAACTTTTCTATGATGGAGTCCAAGGATACCTTAGTCTTGTCTATTGATCTCAGCTCCTGAATAGCAGCAACCCTTATTGCATAGACCGGTAATAGGGATCTCAGGACTTTTCTTACCATAGTGGAATCTTCCATTTTACCACCTACACTCTTGATATCTCTGACAACAATTTTGATTCTAATACCATACTGTTGAATGGTTTCACCTTCAACCATTCGCATGTCTTCAAACTTTCCTCTAAGGCTTTCTTCCTTAGCTTGTTTTACATGCTCATCACCTCCATAGATATTTTCAAGAGCATCTCATACCTCTTTGGGATTTACCTTATCTTGGACATCAATGAACTCAATATCAGATAAGCTACTGATTAGGATTTCCATGACTTGCCCATTCTCCTATATCTCTCTCTTTTGATCATCGGTGAGAGTACCGGTAGGGGCAACATGGGTATTCTCAACATAGCTCCAGTGTTGAGCACCCATGCTTCTGCTATATATCTTCATTCTGTCTTTCCATATACTGAAATTTTCTTTGTTAAACTTTGGACCTTCCCTCTTCATCATTACAATAGGATCTTTCCCTCAAGCAGTTAATCTTATAACATAGAGGACCTGGAGGATGCTCTGATACCAATTGATAACTTAATGATGAACGAATAGTACCAAACTGGTACTGAGAGGGGGGGGGGGGTGAATCAGTATAGGCAAAAACTCAACCTTAAACCAGTTTGTCAACTAACATTTATGCACTGACAGACAAATAGTAGCACTGGTCCTTCAACAGAGTTCAACTGGCAAAACCCAGTGTAACTAAGACAAGCAAAGACTAGTTGATACTTATCTTCTCATATAATCTAACTCTTCATTCCCATTTCACTCTAATGCATGAACAAGCAATCTACCATCAAGGATGTACATATTACAACAAGATCAACATGCATCACCACTTAATCAAAAAACAATCATAACATCACATGAAGAAAACATCACACATGACACACATATTTTTCTCATGGAAACCCAACTGGGAAAAACCATGATGGGGATGAATACCCACAAGATTGTTTTTGAACTCTTTGGAAGTCCGCTCTATTAGGAGCCTTGTCCAGTTAAAGATAGATACAACAGGTTCTATTAGGAACCGATCCTGTTAGGGATCACCTGGTTAAGGGATGGTTACAACACTCAGTTAAGGGTTAAACCCTATTAAGGGTACCTTGTTAGAGGATTTCAAGAACTCAATAGCTAAATGATATCAATGACTCAGTAGCTTCGAGTTACCCTGCTAGAGGATTTTCAACAAGTTGGTTAAGGCTACCCTGTTAGGGGATTTCACAACTGTTGAAGTAGTTAAAGATCAACAGGTATATCAATGACTTGATAATAGCACTCAATGCCAATGCAAATCCGCTAAAGCTCCTCTTCACCTTCTGCACTTACACTCTTCAGATATGACTTCTCTCCTTTGGTTTGGCAAGAATCACATATCTCTTCTCTTAGATACACACACACAACTTTTCCAACAACCTCTAAAAGAATCACAACATCAACCTTATAGGACAACAGACAGGTCAGTAGCATAAACCCTAAACCCTAGACCTGTTAGGTTAAGGAATTCAAATGGTTCAATCCTGACCATTGATCATACTGTATTGAATACAATAGTCTTGATCCAATCTCAAGACATTCTACATCATTCATTTTCCACCGATTCCATGGCAGCTGATAACCCATCACATATTATCACCGTTTACAGACTTCTCACATTCCTGAGGTAGATAGGAACACTCTTCTTTATGCAAGATCCTTCACGCGCACAAGGCTTACGTGGAAACAGTATCTGTTCTTCATTATCATGCTAACTTCATCACATAAAGGTCACCGATTGAGTCACATAGGCTTGAGATACTCCAATCGGAAATCCTGAAGTGGAAACTACCTACCAACAGGTAGTCATACAATTCTTCCATGTGTCGATTCCCATGACTACATGCCGGTTCACCTTGAACAAATATACTGCTTTACTTTGGCATATATACCAGTTCTCACATATGCCGGTTCTCTCTTCATATCACATATTGACATCAATGACAACATACAATATCATTATGTCCTCATACTGGTTCACATAATGCCAACACCAAATAGGTTCCTGGTATAGGCTACAAAGAACTTGGATTTGATATACCAGTAGGAAATCAATTGACATAACTATTCAACAATATGGGAGAAGATAAGGAAAACAATATCCATGATTAATTTTAAGCACTTAAGGCCAAAATGAAGAAGAGGATCAGATTATCACAAAATATTGTTGACAAGTACAAGGATGAAATATGTTTTGTAATAAAAAAGGATGAAATCTAGATGGAAGCAGTCATCCCAAGAACAATCTGGGTAATAGAGATGGGCTATGAGACAGATGATCATATAATTGAGACTTATGCTAAAGCACTTCTGGAAGCACCAAACGAACCAAAGGAAGAAGTATTTGGTAGTGCTAAGACTACAAAAAAACAAATACAATCTAAGAAGAGAGTGATAAAGGTTGAGGCAGCTGTGAGAAGAGGCTCTAGATAAGCAAAGGCTATTAAAGAAGATGTGTTAAAGCAAACTAGTATCACTAAGGATGAGCTAGGAACTCTATAGCCTGAGACTCATCTATCATTGGTAGGCACTTCTTCGGAGAGTGACATGCCTGCAGCTTTCAAAAGAGTTGTAAGGAAAAGAGATCCCTCACCGGAAACCACACCCTCACCTAGGAGGACAAGACAGAAACAACAAGCAGTGAGATCTCCAGTTAAGAAGGCTACACCAAAGAGGAAACTGACACCCAAGAAGAAAAAGAGAACAAAACAAAACTTGGCTCCTCTTGACATACTATTGAATGAAATTACAGAGGAAGGGAAACTAAAGAATATAGAGAAATTGTATGACACTTCGATTGCGGATGAAAAAGAACAAGTAGAAAATAGTGTTATATTGCATATGGACATGTATAAGAAATTTTTGATGGAAGTTGTAGATGAAGTACCAGATGAACTGTTCAAAAGACTGGAAGCAAGGAGACAAGCAGTAATAGAACTTGACAAGAAAATCAAGATAGAAAAGCTACTTGTTGTGTACCCAATGAACTCACCTAAAGAAATTGATGATTTAATTGCTGAAGTAAATCAGTCTGTATTCTCTACTGCACACCGACACATTGCATTAATGGTTGGAAGAGTCAATGAGGTGACTGAAGAAACAGAAAATGGATGGGATATATTCCTAGTTGAAAAAGAAAAACAGGAAGAATATAGGAACCCCAAACAAATAAAGGTATATTAGAAAGAAAGAGACAAAGGAAAAGGAAAGGTTGGTGGACCTCCGAGTATCAAAGTAAAAGACAACTTACCCCCACCTCCTTTTACATCACCGGTAACAACAACTACAGAAGATCAACCGACAGTTTAAAGTATGGATGTAGAGGATGTCAACCCTAATCCTGAAGTCTTATATACAATAGATGTTGATACACAAAAGATCAACATTGTGGTAGACAAAGATACAACTGGTAAGATTGAAATGGCTAGTGAGCCACCAGTAGTTGAGCAAACTGATAACAGACAAGAGAAAACTGACAGATGACAAAGAGCAACAGGCAGGAACTTAGACTGAGACATAGCAACAAGAAGAGCAACAGCAACAGGAATAGGCTCTAGAATAGGTACATGAATAGGTTCATGAGGAGACAGTGCAACCGGCAACTGGAGAAGTACACAAACCATTGCTTAAAGAAATGCACACACAAACAGACCTACCAGAGGTCACAACAAGCTTGGTTACTTCCTCCACCGGTAGAATTCAGAATGTTGCTTCCTCCTCAATAGGCCACAAACCAACAAATGTAACTGAAGTACTTTTGGATTCAATCAAAAGGATAACAGATTGTAGTTCACAGGCTTATAAAGCTATAGATGCCACAATCCCAATTTTGAAGGTAATTGCTCCTAACTGTAATATAGACAATAAAGATTCTTTAGGACAACTTGATACTTTGTGTAAATACATCACTAAGAACATTGAGAAAATAAAGGAAGAGAAATTGAAGGACAAGGTAGAAATTGAAAAGCAAAAATTCTTTGAAGATCAAATAAAGAAGTGTACTAGGGAATTTGACACACTTCTACCGGAACTGTGCAACTTATTAAAGGAATACAAAACTCTGTACAAAGACACCTACAAGACAAACTTTTTGACAGTAGACATAGATAAGAAAATAAGCAAGGTACAGGATGAAATTAATAAACTTGCTGATAATTTTGTTAACTCACCTAATACATTATCAGTTTTTGAGCAAAGGATAACAAATTTTGAGGAAGAGTTACTTAAATTAGAAAGAGAAAAGGAGAGAATAGTGAATAAGGCAAAGCATTTGAGATTAAAACTAAGTCCAAGATTGGACTATCTAGAATCATTGCAGAAGGAAATATCTAAGGCACTGATACAGGGACAAAAAACACTGGCATAGCATATGCAGCACCTCACCAGTACAATTAAAAGAATAGAGACAACAATAAGAGACAATAAAAAGTTTATGGAGAGTATAAACTTGATTTTGGTGGATCTATTTCAAATTGTAACTACCCAATTACAAGGTTGAAACTACAAACTCTACTAACATCTTGCCAACCTTTGTTATTGATGCCAAAGGGGGAGTAGTGGTATGAGAAAATTCAATATCATGGGAATCATATGCTCAGAGGGAGCACACATTTTTGGTAACATTTTTGGACTTCACAATATTGGATACACTTTTGAAATTTCTCGTGAGTGTTGCCATCAATGCCAAAGGGGGAGATTGTTGGCATATGCACACTCCAATGAGATATTGTATGTGATTGAAGGTTTTGTCATTGATGGCAACTTTACAATCCTATGGCACTAGCAAGGCATTACACCAGCAAGACATTACACCGGCAAGGCTTTACACCGACAAGATAGTTCACCGACATCAATAGATCACACTCAGACCACTGGCACCAACACAGAGAAAGGAAGCATACCAGCACAGAGGCCGACAGAATTTTTGTTATATTATATTTTGTTTATTATTGTAAAAACTTTGTAAGTTGACTTGGCAAGTTGTAAAATGATTCTTATATATAAGAGAGATCATTGTAGACATTTTGTAAGGAATGGAAGCGAAGAAAAAGAAGATATTAGGCAAACCTATTATGCGAAATATAGGTTAAAGGTTTTATGTAAAGAACAGAGCAGAAACTAGTACTAGATCAAGCATTATAGATGCTATTGTAAAGCAATACAAGATATTGGATTTGAATAATCAACATTGTAAGTTAGTGAGACTTCCCATTGAGCAGTGAGCTCTAGGCAATTGGCCTTCCTGCATGTGCAGGCCCCTCTTGTAATTAATATTCTCTTATTGGCCAGTAAGTGGATATTATAGGTCACAAATCCCATTGAGGTTTTTCCCACACTGGGTTTCCTTGTTAAATCCTTGTGTCATGGTGTTCTTTTCATGTGGATGTTTTAAATTCTATTTATTACATTATTTCTTGCATACCGATACACTATTATAATATGTTCTGCATGTTTTAAGTTGAGAAATTCTAATAACCGGTTAGATACTGATTCACCCCCCCTCTCAATATCTATGGGATTCCTAACAATCTAAGTCATTTAGTCCAACCGGTAAAGCCTAACCGGTAGTGGAGCTAGTTAAACAGTGAACTAGTAAACAGTGACAGAGCTATGTTCAAGTGACCCATACGGAATGTTGGTAAAGGGTTATCCTAATGTGGTTTTGCAAGAGTGTTGGAGATTGTATCAGGAAGCTATGTTTCATACTGCAGGAGAAGATTCAACGTGATGAGCAAGTTGTGATCAGTAGAGCAATCAATCTTGAAGAATAGTTAACCGGTAGAGCAAAATAGCTTAGATTGGTAGACTAGTAGTGTTTATGTTTTATTTTTGAGTTACAATATCGGTGGCCAACATAAGTAAACCGTGCTGAGAAAGATTGACTAGATTCAATGTACCTAGGAAATTATTCCAAGGTTGTTAAGCTGACTTAGTTGAGATTTTTATAAAAAGAGGAAAAGTATGTGATGATGTATCAGATGAAGGGTTTAGTGTGAAGATTTGAGTGTGCAATGAAAAGAGAAGTTGTGTGATGATGTATAGTTGGTGATTCAAGAAGAACTAAAGTGGATCTATCAAGCACAAAAGGTACTATATGCAGATCAGTTACCTGTTGTTTCCTAATAGTTGCAACAGCCTAAATTCCTTAACCGGGTAGGTCATAACAGGCTTGATTGTATAAATCCTCCAGTGAGGTTACTCCTAATAGAGTAAAGCTCCTAACAGAGCTAAGTTGTAAATACCCTCACCGAGTGACTCCTAACAGGGTCTTCTCTTAATTGATAATTATTGTAAAGCTCTTAACCAGGCTAGGTCTTTAACAGGGCGAATTCTGAAAGAGTCCAAATTTTGTGGGTACCAATTCCCACCGTGGTTTTTCCCATTTGGGTTTCCACATTAAAAATATTGTGTCATGTGGTGCATGTTTTATTGGGTGTTAGCTTATGTAATTATTTTCCTTGCATGGTTGTAAATTTTCAAGTTGATAAAAGTGGTGATCAGATTTGTGTTATTGTTTTTGCTTGCACTGATTCACCCGCCCTTCTCAGTGCTTATAAGTTTATCAGAGAGATTTGTCACTTTCAAAAAGAAGGATATGGACCTACATAATAAATTTACTGGGTCTGGAAGAAAAAAGAAAGTAAGAAAGGAAGTTGAAGAACTTGTTAAATAAATGAGCATAACCCAAGAAGCAGTGCAGAGAACAAGAGAGTGAAATATAATGAAGGAGGAAGATATTGTGAAACAAAAATCTAAATCAGTATCTTCTCCTCCCAGGAATTCCAAGGCCAAGAAAAGGAAGTATGCACCTACCTCAAGTGTGCGGAAGTCAGTCCCTCCACCTAAGCCACAATCAATATCAATCGGTTAAGTAGAAAAGAGGAAGAAAGAGAAATCTACAAGGAAGTATGTAGTAGTAGAGGAGGAAACTGAATCAGATGAAGAGGTCAGAGAGGTGAAGAAAACTACTACATTTGTAAGAGTAGTCAGAAAACCTTTATCCAATGAATCTCCACCTATAAAGAAAGATAAAACAAAAGGAGTGCAATCCGGTAGAACAAGGGCAGGCAAGAAGAAATCTGAGATAGATGAAGCTCTTAAATCTGGTAAGCTTGAAGGTTGTTACACTATTTTGCTTCCATTACAAAAGATTATAGATACAATAGTAAATGAAGGTAATTTGACAAACCTTTTTATATATTATGAACATTCTTCCGAAAAAGTTCAGAGAGCTATTGAGGAAGTCGTTGTACATTATATGAATTTTTTAGTAAAGCATTGATTAAAGTATCATCCATGATCCCAAAAGCATTATATGATATTTTAGATGCTTGAAGACACACATCTAGTCTAGAAGATGAGAGGTTAAAAGTGTAGACACATAAAAATTTCCATTAATTTGTCCTCATTTAATTTCAAATTTCTTCGAACATCAGGCGAGTCCTAATTATTACATTATTATTTCTCCATAATTTATTATTCATAATTTCCATCTTTTATTATATTATTATTATTAATATCTCATCATTTATCCATTAAATTTATTAAATAAAACATTTATCATATTCATTTTTACACCTTCATGCATTCACCTTATATATATTTCTCTATTTATTTAATAAAATCCTTAAATATCCCCTCCTACCACTTACCATTTCCCACTTACCATTTACCATTTACCACTCATCTTGTATTATCCCATATTCATCCCACAACATGAACTCGCCCGAACAAAATCTATTTAAACAAAGCCCCCTCTCTTATTTGAGGATATCATCTTTATACGCCAAACTTATGTCAACTTGCATCCCATTATCTTGACATCTTATCCACTATCTTTGCATTCTCAAATCTCCATTTCCTCATAGCTTTTTGCATAAGTTCTTCTAAGAGCAAATATATTAAATGTGAAATCTTGAGGAATAGGAGTGCAATGGAGTGAATTTCTGTTGCATGCATGTGTGTTTTAGCTTAGATATTTGCATTTGCATGTGTGTGTTTTGTAGGTACTTCATTGTTGGATGTTGGAAGATTGAGTCTTGTATTCAATCCATTTCCTCCATCTACAATTGGCACGCCCGGTGGGACTTACATTTGCTTGGTGGAAGTTTTTAATTTCTATCATATAATCAATACATCTTTCGTAGGTTTACTTGAAGGCTTTAACATTTTCTTTTGCGGGTTTACTTGAAGGCTTTAACATTTTCTTTTGCGGGTTTACTTGAAGGTTGTTCATATCTTATTTGCAGCTTGTTTGAGAGTCTAATCTCCTTCACACATTTAATCATTTTGTTTATATGCCTTGACTTTGCTCAATTTGGTGCACATACATTGTCTCTGCTTCCACCTTTTGAGTACTATATTTGGCAATGAGTCTCTGGTGCATTTTGTAAAATAGATCATTCACCTTGTTTATGATTCAACTTTTTACTAGTGTTTGTGCCACGTTTTGTAGATTTTAGTTAAGAGTTAATTTTTTTCTTTTTTAAGCTTGATGTGAGTTGTCTTGGGTTTTTTTTTCTTTTTTCATATTTAAGTTCATGTGTTATGTTTTAGCTTTAGGTTTTAGTTATTAGCTTTTAGTTTTTATGTATCTCTTAAATTTTATTTTTTTAGTTTTAGTTCTTTATTATTTAGTTGTTATTAAATTAGTATTTAGTTTTACCTTTTTCAATTGTTAATTAGTTTTTAGTTTTAGTTTTTCTTTAAATTAGTTTTTTTAATTTGGTTATTTAATCTTTTAAATAGTTTGGATTTTAATTTATTAGTTTTGTTTTGTTTATTTTGTTTACTAGTTTAGTATTTAGATTAGTTTATAGATTAGTTTAGATTTTTGTTTTGTTAATTAGCCTTTTGGTTTTTTTGCTAATTTTAATTTTTTAAATTTTTTTTAGTTCATTATTTTTTTTGATATTTTTTTTGTAAAAATAGATTTTTTAGTTTTTTGATTAGATTTTTTTTGTTAAATTAGATTTTATGTTTTGTTAATTAGATTTTATTTTTATTAGATTTGTTAGCTTACTTTGTTAGTATGTTCTTAGTATGGATAATGTTTGTCTTTTTTATTGACTTTTGATTTTGAAGGCTAATCTTTGTTGCTTTGTGTTCTTGTGCAGGTTCTCTCTTATGGCATCTAATCTCATGTGTCGAAGATAATCTCTTGAAACTACTAATGTCATTTGATGCAGGACACATGTCGAAGAAATGGTGGTTTGAAACAAATTGTCTGATTTTTTTAGCTTAGATCACATTTGGAATTGGTGCTTTAAAATTAACCAGTGTCTTTCGTGTTTTGAGCATTAGGCTCTTTTGTGTTTACCTTTTAGAGGGCTTTCCTCCTGAGAAGCCCTTAAGGCTCGGTGAGAGGGAACAACCCAAGTGGTAACGAGCTAAAGCCAAGCTCTTCCGAACCACTATAAATAAATGTGTTTGTGACAAAAGTTGCAAGCAATGAGTGTTGATTAGTTCATACCGACGACATGTCTCCCCATAAACCCTATAGAGGACAACCTCTATAGGCTGGGAGTCTTCCTTAATGGAGCGTATGCCACCACATGTATGGCCACTCAAATGGATGCCCTTACTAGACACCTTTTGTGTTAGAAGCCAAAAACCTTCTAGTTGTTGACACAAGAGGTCAGACCTCTGAAGCAGCTCACATTCTTACGGTTCTTAGTAAAGCTACAAAGTTCACCACAGGGAGTTTTCATGGGGACTAATGGTTGGCTTCCCTAGAGAAGTGAGTGCTGAGGGTGGAGCTAGTGGGGTCAAGCATCTAAGTATCTGCTCTGAATTGCATAGCTCGGGGTAACCCCCCAAGTGAGATTCAAGAACTATTGTCCTGGCCAGCCTTAGGATTGTGCTTGAATGTGTTTTTTATTGCAAAATCAAATAAACATTTTGTTTGCCATGTTTTCTGAATGTGTCCACAGGACAAACAAGAACATTTCACAATCAACACCACACTTGAAATTGAAACACTTTACAAAAATCTTGCTCTAAGCTTTGAAGTATCCATCCACATTGTAAAATAACATTGTCCTTGAAACGTTGAACTTGTGTTCTCAAAATGATCATTTCAAATCTCTTGAGACATCGCTTTTGAAGTTCTGATCTTTTAGATCCTTGCATAGTCTTCACCTAGTTGCACCTTTCGTCCTTGCATATCTTATTTAATCATACCTAGTGTTTTCATATCCCCCCTAGATCAAACCCATGCATAATCACCTTAGATCACACCCATAATCTTTGCATAGCCTTCCATCATTCCTTTAGGACATAACCTTAAACCCTACACAAGTTCCTTAGGTCATTTCATCATTGGTCCTAGCATTTCATTATTATTTGCATACCAAATTCCAAAAAAATCAAAAATCAAAAAAAAAAACAAAAAAACCAAAAACACATTGCTTGCATCAATCCCCCTTATCACTTGAGGGGCATCTTCCTTGAGTTAGGTAATCTATCAATGTCCTTGAGTTGGTATTTCGCTTGAAGTTCATCATCTCCTATTATAGTATGCCCTCTCTTTGATAACTTATCCATGTGTCTATCCATCATAGCACAAGTCAAACCCCACATTGGAAATATTTTGCATCAACTGTTTAGCACATTCCCTTCTCAATCATGTCACATAGATTGCATTTTTGCATTGATCCTTACCACATCCTAATCTCACTTATATCATATAGTTCCCCCTTTGCACTTTAGTGCTTTCATCATACCTAGAGTCTCATACATTGTCCTAGGTCAAAGATCAAAACTATCGTAAATCTCCATGGCTACCTTGGCCCAACAAATTCAAGAGCTGAAGATAGAAATATATAACATTCAAGTTCAACACAATGAATCAATGACCCCTTTTGAGAAACAAATTCATGATATCAATAGTGACAAACTTCAAGGAATGCTAAAATGACTATATAAGGTGGAACATCAAATTATTGAAAATCAAAAGCCAAATCTCAAGAAAGATCACATGAATTCTTCACTAAGACGACAAGAAATTTGGTCTAAGTATCCCCTAGATAGACATTTTACACCATTGGGGCAATCTATTGAGTCTGCTTTGAAAGAGATTCTTGAGCACAATCTTATCATACTGCCTAACAAGACTACATGGGGATGTGAATTTTTGAGCAATTATTGTGAATATCATAGACATAACAAACATAAGACTTCAGATTGCATGAAACTAAAAAATAAGATTCAAGACCTCCTTGATAATGGTATCATTGAAATTGAAGATCCTAATAACTCATCTATAGAGAAACAAGGCAGTACTCCTAAGAATGATCAAAATAATACACCTATGTCTAGCAAGGCTCCATATGTGGCCTCCAGCTCTTCCGCGATGCCTTCATCTCCTAAAACTTCTCAACAACAATCCATACCATCTCATTCAAACAATGAACCTAATGGTGAAACTTCTCATGTTGAACCTCCAGAGCTATCAATAGTACAAATCCAAGCTAATCCATTATTTTATACAAATCCTTTATACGATTCAGATATCTTAGATCCTATGCCGTCATGCACTCCAATTCCAATCATACCCACTCTAGAAGGTGTTGGTATTTTGGTATGGTTTTGTCATTGATGTCAACACCTACTGAAAACTAGCACTTTGGAGATCCAACAACATTCACCAACAAACAAGTAACTATTGCACAATTACTGGTATATGGTTCACCGACAGGATATAATGTTCACTGGTACCTGGAATGATATGGAAGACACTTGGTAATGTCGAAGACATCCTGTGGATACTTTTTTTTGAGGAATTAATCATTGGTATATTCATATTTGCATATTTGCTTTTACTAGCAAATAGGTCCAGGGTTATCTAGGGTTACACCAGTAGGTTTATCTTTTCCAGATTAGCATGGCACGCTATGGAGATGATTTATTATTGTTGTAAATGCATTAAGCTGACATGTTCAATTGGTTATTGTATCAGATATTATATTGTATGTAAAATGTTTTTATTGTAATATCTTGTAGAGCTGACCTACTAAAATTGGTCTTAGGGTATGGTATAAATGTAAGATATTATTTGTAAGATCGAATGTGGAATGTGAAAAAGAATTGTGTGAAGGTATATGTGAGATTAAGTAGACGTATACACGAAGACATCATTTGAAGGTGAAGCTAGGTTTTTGTAGAAGCATATCAACATTACACCGGTATTGAATCTAGCATATGAAGATGCTACTTTGTGTGGTACATTCTTATTGGATTTAACCATCTAACTATAGTCAGTGTGACTCTCATTTTGTGTTTGAGCAGTGAGCTCTAGGCTGTTGGCCTTTCTGCATGTGCAGACCCCATTTATGTACACTTACTATCTACAGTAGTATCATCTGATTGTGGGTAAGTTTTCCCACCGTAGTTTTTCCCCTTACAGGGTTTCCACGTACAAATATTGGTGATATGTGTTGTGGATGACTTTATGTTTATGTTTCATGCATTAATCCTTACTGGTATAGAAATTTACTATTAACACTGTCTACCGACATACTTAACTGGTTTACCGCTATTAAGCATTAAGCTGGTTAAGTGGTTTTTGGTTTAAATTTATTAGACAACTGATTCACCCCCTCCTCTCAGTTGTCTCTAGGGCCTAACAATTGGTATCAAATCTTAGTCCTCTTTTGCAGAAGTCTAACAACTTGAGGAGATCTAATGTCTACAAATTATTTCAAGAAGGATAGTCCTAAACTTGATGGAACCAACTATGGGATATGGAAGATCAGGATGGAGACACATCTGAATTGCATCGGTAAAGACATTTGGGAAGTCACAAAGAATGGTTATACTGCTACTGTAGCTAGTCAGATTGCTCCAACTACCTTAGCTAAAGATGAAGAGAATGATTGCAAAGCAAGAGAAGCACTTTTGAGTGCATTATCAGATCAATAAATCATGGGATTATCAGATAGGTATCATTGAAATTGAAGATCCTAATAACTCATCTATAGAGAAACAAGGCAGTACTCCTAAGAATGATCAAAATAATACACCTATGTCTAGCAAGGCTCCATATGTGGCCTCCAGCTCTTCCGTGATGCCTTCATCTCCTAAAACTTCTCAACAACAATCCATACCATCTCATTCAAACAATGAACCTAATGGTGAAACTTCTCATGTTGAACCTCTAGAGCTATCAACAGTACAAATCCAAGCTAACCCATTATTTTATACAAATCCTTTATACGATTCAGATATCTTAGATCCTATGCCGTCATGCACTCCAATTCCAATCATACCCACTCTAGAAGGTGTTGGTATTTTGGTATGGTTTTGTCATTGATGTCAACACCTACTGAAAACTAGCACTTTGGAGATCCAGCAACATTCACCAACAAACAAGTAACTATTGCACAATTACTGGTATATGGTTCACCGACAGGATATAATGTTCACTAGTACCTGGAATGATATGGAAGACACTTGGTAATGTCGAAGACATCCTGTGGATACTTTTTTTTGAGGAATTAATCATTGGTATATTCATATTTGCATATTTGCTTTTACCAGCAAATAGGTCCAGGGTTATC
The DNA here is from genome assembly GCF_030272615.1 of Cryptomeria japonica. Classification (NCBI taxonomy): domain Eukaryota; kingdom Viridiplantae; phylum Streptophyta; class Pinopsida; order Cupressales; family Cupressaceae; genus Cryptomeria; species Cryptomeria japonica. The sequence goes on from NC_081415.1 coordinate 648,390,506, forward strand.
TAGGGTTACACCAGTAGGTTTATCTTTTCCAGATTAGCATGGCACGCTATGGAGATGATTTATTATTGTTGTAAATGCATTAAGCCGACATGTTCAATTGGTTATTGTATCAGATATTATATTGTATGTAAAATGTTTTTATTGTAATATCTTGTAGAGCCGACCTACTAAAATTGGTCTTAGGGTATGGTATAAATGTAAGATCTTATTTGTAAGATCAAATGTGGAATGTGAAAAAGAATTGTGTGAAGGTATATGCGAGATTAAGCAGACGTATACACAAAGACATCATTTGAAGGTGAAGCTAGGTTTTTGTAGAAGCATATCAACATTACACTGGTATTGAATCTAGCATATGAAGATGCTACTTTGTGTGGTACATTCTTATTGGATTTAACCATCTAACTATAGTCAGTGTGACTCTCATTTTGTGTTTGAGCAGTGAGCTCTAGGCTGTTGGCCTTTCTGCATGTGCAGACCCCATTTATGTACACTTACTATCTGCAGTAGTATCATCTGATTGTGGGTAAGGTTTCCCACCGTAGTTTTTCCCCTTACAGGGTTTCCACGTACAAATATTGGTGATATGTGTTGTGGATGACTTTATGTTTATGTTTCATGCATTAATCCTTACCGGTATAGAAATTTACTATTAACACTGTCTACTGACATACTTAACTGGTTTACCGGTATTAAGCTTTAAGCTGGTTAAATGGTTTTTGGTTTAAATTTATTAGACAACGGATTCACCCCCTCCTCTCAGTTGTCTCCAGGGCCTAACAATTGGTATCAGAGCTTAGTCCTCTTTTGCAGAAGTCTAACAACTTGAGGAGATCTAATGTCTACAAATTATTTCAAGAAGGATAGTCCTAAACTTGATGGAACCAACTATGGGATATGGAAGATCAGGATGGAGAAACATCTGAATTGCATCAGTAAAGACATTTGGGAAGTCACAAAGAATGGTTATACTGCTACTGTAGCTGGTCAGATTGCTCCAACTACCTTAGCTAAAGATGAAGAGAATGATTACAAAGCAAGAGAAGCACTTTTGAGTGCATTATCAGATCAACAAATCATGGGATTATCAGATAGGTCTACTGCTAAAGCTATTTGGGATCATATGGAAACACTAAATGAAGGAGATTCCATAGTTAAGATTACAAAACTTGAAAGCTTCTGAGTCAGGTATGAACATCTAAAAATGGAAGAAGATGAAAGGATTTCTGCTTTTATGGAAAGAGTAAATGAAATTGTTTTGGGTATTAAATGTTGTGGAGGAACCCTAAGTGAGGATGAAATTGTTTCAAAAATCTTAAGAGGTTTGCCACCGGCATATAAAATGAAGGTTACTACTATTAATGAGTTGAGAACAATGCCTAATACATCAGTAACTAGGGATACATTGATTGGAAAACTTTCAGCCTTTGAAATTGAGGAATTTGGTCCTGTTGCTACTATAAAGATAGATTTGGCCTTTAAAGCATCAACATCATCTACTCCATAATTTGACAAATCAGACTAGAAAGCCTTTTATGCAAGAGAACTTGAAGAAACCAGGAAGGAGAATGAAGAACTTGAAGAACTTGAAGCACTATTTGCAAGAAAAATGCCGAAAGGTCCAGTTGGAAGTAAGTATGAAGGTAAAGCACCCTTTAAATATTTCAACTGCAATAAGATTGGTCATATGGCTTCGAGATGCCCTAATAGACATGCTAGACTAAGAGAAGAAGCTAGAAGAACATATAATCCTAATCCTGAATATCAGAGATACATATTTAAGAAGAACAAAGACAAATCTTGTTACATTGCTGATGAAGGTGTGACTAATGATTCTGATGAGGATCCAATAGACAATGTATGGGTTTTTGTTGCTATAACAGAGGATCAACTGGCACCTACTGTTCAACTGGTAGAACAAGCCCTAGCAGCTAAAGTTGAAGCAAAGGATGAATGGATCATTGACTCAGGATGCTCACATCATATGACAAGAGACAAAGGCAAATTCTTTAACTTTCAAGAATACAATGGAGGTTTAGTAAGATTTGGAGATGACAAAGCCTGTTCAATCAAAGGTAAGGGTTCAATATCTCTTGATGGTAAGCATAACACTGACAATGTCTATTATGTTGAAGGATTAAAGCATAATATTTTAAGTGTTGGTCAATTAGTTGAGAAAGGATTTCAGTTATAATTTAAAAATGGAAAATGCAAAATCATGAATAGAACTAGTTTGGAAATTGCAACCGGTAATCAGACTAGAGGTAATATCTTTCATTTGAATAATAGTGAAAATGCATGCTTGATTACACATATAGATGAAAGTTGGTTATGGCATAAGAGACTATGTCATGTAAACTTTGATTGCATGGTAAAAATCAGTACTTCTAAGGTAGTAAGAGATCTACCTAAAATTGTGAAACCTCATAATACAATTTGTAAGGAATGTCAATTTGGAAAACAAGTTAGAGCTAGTTTCAAAAGTATTCCAGAAAAATCCAATAATGCTCTTGATTTAATTCACATTGATTTATGTGGTCCAACTAGGACTAAAAACTTACAAGGCGATATATATTTCATGCTAATTATTGATGATTATTCTAGAATGTGTTGGGTTACTTTTCTCAGAGAAAAATCAGAAGCACTTGGAAAGTTCAAACTATTCAAAGCAATGGTTGAAAATGAAACTGGTAAGAAAATAAAATGTTTAAGATTAGATCAAGGAGGAGAATTCACATCTAAGGACTTTAATACATTCTGTGAAGTGAATGGAATCAGAAGACAATTATCAGCACCTCGGACACCATAGCAGAATGGAGTTGTTGAAAGGAAAAATAGAACTATCTTGGATGCAGCAAGAAGTATGTTATCAAAAGCAAATCTACCACATATGTATTGGAGAGAGGCAGTTAGCACTACTGTCTATACATTCAACAAAGTTCATGTCAAAGGTGAAACTGGTAAGACCCCTCATGAGCTATGGTTTGGCAATACTCCTACTCTTAAGTATTTCAAAATTTTTGGAAGTAAATGTTATATTAGAAGAGATGAGTATATTGGCAAATTTGATCCTAGAAGTGATGAAGGAATATTTCTTGGTTATTCATCTAAGAGCAAGGCATATAGATGTTTTAACAAGAGATTGCAGAAAATTGTTGAGAGTACAAATGTAAAGATTGATGAACCATTCAGAGGAACTTCAAGGTATATAGACTCTGAACCGGCAACAAAAATTGTGACAAATGAACCTACACAGAATCCATCGGTACAGAATGAAGATCAAATTACCCCGGTATCATCAAAGGATTCCATAATAATTGAAGAACAACAACAAACTAAGACACCCCGGTATGTAAGATTGAATCATTCTGAAGATCAGATAATTGGAAATAAATTTAAAGGTGTTATGACAAGAGGAAGATTGGCAAATGAAGAGGTATGTCTTATTTCTCAAATTGAACCATCATCTATCAATGAGGCATGTGAAGATAAATTTTGGATTAAAGCTATGGATTGAAGAAGAATTAGGACAAATTGAGAAAAATAATACTTGGACATTAGTTCCCCGGCCTAAAGATAAAAATGTAAATGGAACCAAATGGGTATTTAGAAACAAACTTAATGAACATGCTAAGGTTGTCAGAAATAAAGAAAGACTAGTGTATAAGGGATATTCTTAGAAAGAAGGAGTTGATTACAATGAAACCTTTGCACCGGTAGCTAGAATTGAGGCAGTCAGATTATTCTTGTCTTTTGCAGCTCATAAGGACTACAAAGTTTATCAAATGGATATTAAATGTGCATTTTTGAATGGAGATCTTGAAGAAGAAGTATATATTGAACAATTTGATGGATTTTCTTTAACAGATGATAATGATATGGTTTGCAGGTTAAGAAAAGCTCTGTATGGATTAAAACAAGCCCCAAGAGCTTGGTATGCAAGGTTGGATAAGTATCTTTTAAAGATTGGTTTTACTAAAGGAAATGCAGATAGCAATTTATATTACAAAATAACTAATGATGACATGTTGATTATTGAAGTATTTTTTAATGATATAATCTTTGGAGGAGAAGATGGATTATGTAAAGAATTTTCTATTAAAATGCAGCAAGAATTTGAAATATCTATGATAGGAGGTTTACTGTATTTGACACAAACCAGACCTAATATTATGAATGCAGTATGTATTGTTTTTATATTTCAAAGTAATCCTAGGGAAAATCATGAATCAGCTGTAAAAAGGATTTTCCGGTACTTACAAGGCACAACAAATCTTGGATTATGGTATCCTAGAGATGAAAATTGGGCAGGAGATGTGGATGATAGAAAAAGAACCACTGGAGGAGCATTCTTTCTTGGAAAAAGATTAGTTTCTTGGTTGAGTAAGAAACAGAATTGTACATCTTTATCAATAGCAGAATCAGAATATGTTGTAGTAGCAACTAACTGTACGTAGGTACTATGGCTTAAACAAATGTTGAAAGACATAAAGGTAAAATGCAAGGAACCCATTACTATATATTGTGATAACACTATAGCAATTGATATATCTAAGAATCCGGTATTACATTCTAAAACAAAACATGTTTCTATCAAACTTAATTTTCTAAGGGAAAAAGTTGAAGAAAAGGAGATAAAACTGGTTTATGTGAATACTAAAGAACAACTTGTAGATATTTTCACAAAACCTTTGCCTAAGGAGACTTTTGAATATCTTAGAGATCAGCTTGGAGTCATACCACCACCGGTAGAGACTTAGACAGTTGATGATTATCATCAACTGACAGAATTGAAAGACAAATCTTTTACTCCGGTCTTCTGATGAGGAAGCTACTTCTCAGGGGGAGTAGTTGGTATTTTGTATGAACTTGATTTTTGTAACTTTAGCATTTGATGTCAAAGGGGGAGAGATATCTATGGAAAAACACATTATCTTTTTGAGGAGAGATTGGTATGAAAATAAATCTTTGGATAAACACATGTTGCTCCCAGAGGGAGAAATTATTGTTTAAAGAAGATTGTTGGTTTTTGGTATTTGGCACTTTGATGGTTTTTCCATCTTGTGTTGCCATCAATTCCAAAGGGGGAGATTGTTGGTATTTTGGTATGGTTTTGTCATTGATGTCAACACCTATGGAAAACTAGCACTTTGGAGATCCAACAACATTCACTGGCAAACAAGTAACTATTGCACAATTACTGGTATATGGTTCACCGGTAGGATATAATGTTCACCGGTACTTGGAATGATATGGAAGACACTTGGTAATGTCGAAGACATCATGTGGATACTTTGTTTTGAAGAATTAATCATTGGTATATTCATATTTGCATATTTGCTTTTACTGGCAAATAGGTCCAGGGTTATCTAGGGTTACATCGATAGGTTTATCTTTTCCAGATCAACATGGCATGCTATGGAGATGATTTATTATTGTTGTAAATGCATTAAGCTGACATGTTCAATTGGTTATTGCATCAGATATTATATTGTATGTAAAATGTTTTTATTGCAATATCTTGTAGAGTCGATCTACTAAAATTGGTCTTAGGGTATGGTATAAATGTAAGATCTTATTTGTAAGATCGAATGTGGAATGCGAAAAAGAATTGTGTGAAGGTATATGCGAGATTAAGCAGACGTATACATGAAGACATCATTTGAAGGTGAATCTAGGTTTTTGTAGAAGCATATCAGCATTACACCGGTACTGAATCCAGCATATGAAGATGCTACTTTGTACAGTACATTCTTATTGGATTTAACCATCCAACTGTAGTCAGTGTGACTCCCATTTTGTTTTTGAGCAGTGAGCTCTAGGTTGTTGGCCTTTATGCATGTGCAAACCCCATTTATGTACACTTACTATCTGCAGTAGTATTATCTGATTGTGGGTAAGGTTTCCCACCATGGTTTTTCCCCTTATAGGGTTCCACATACAAATATTGGTGTTATGTGTTGTGGATGACTTTATGTTTATGTTTCATGCATTAAGCCTTACCGATATAGAAATTTACTATTAACACTATCTGCTGATATACTTAACTGGTTTACCAATATTAAGCATTAAGCTGGTTAAATGGTTTTTGGTTTAAATTTATTAGACAACTGATTCACCCCCCCCCCCTCTCACTTGTCTCCAAGACCTAACAATGTCATCATGCACTCCAATTCCAATCATACCCACTCTAGAGGGCCCCATCCAAAATGCTTCACCATCATGCAAAAACATGAACACCTTCCAAGGATCCCCCATGCATATCGCAAACACTACCCCTTCCTTAGAAGTGGCTCTATGTCAAGAGGATAATCTGAAAAATGAAGAAATGAGTTCTATCATAAATCAAGATCAAGACACCAAAACTCTCCAATCCCATCCAATGGTTGAAAAAGATCCTACCTCCCTAGAATCCCATGATGATCCCATTTTACCTTTCTATTTCTTCCAAGATGATCCCCTTCCATCTCAAGAGAGAAGCATCCTTCCAAATCCTATTCCTAATCCTCTTCCTAAGCAAGATCATGATGCCTCTTCCACCTTTTCAAATGGTCCTACTCAAAATGAAGTGTCAAACACCCTTCCTACTCTATCCAATGGTCCTCTTCCATGTCAAGATCAAAGTATCTCTTTATTCCCTTGTCATAATTCTCCATGTTTGCCTCAATATTCCATCATTCCCATAAATCCCTCACATTATCCTATCATTCCTTGCAAGACACCTCCACCTCGAAGTGGACTTGCCTCTAGCATCAAAAGTAAGAAGAAACCCTTTGTTAAAAAGATCTTCCAAAGCATGCATTATCGAAGAAAAGGGTTAGACATTCATGAACAAGGTATATTAGAACCCCCTAATATAAAAGAAAATCTTGATTATAATGGATACATTTCTCACTCTCAAGATGTTGGTATCCCTCATAAATCCTACATTTATCCAGTTAAATCCAAACACATGCCTTCCCCTTCACCCCTTCCATCTATTTTAGGTCCCTAAATCCCTCCATCCCTTATGCAGGATCAACAAAGGCACACATCTTCGAGCACCTTCCATCCATCCAAAATACCTTCATATCATTCCTATCCATCTACACATTTTTTTCCTTCTCCAAGCAATTTGGATGCCATGCAGACAAGTCATGAATCAAACAATCCACATGCATTTAAGGATCAACATGTCCCATCTAATCGACATGTAAAAACAAATAAAAATGTGATCCAAGAAGAAAAAGAGATATACAAAAGGCCACAAAGGCCCATTGTGAAAAAGAAAGAAATTTCAAAAACCATATGGGTTCCTAAGGTGCTTATAGAAGCAATGCATTCCAAGACACTACAAAAGAAAGAAATTTCCAAAAGGCCACAAAGGCCCACAAAGAAAGAACAAAATTCAAAATGTGTATGGCTTCCCAAGTCTTACATCGAGGAAATGCATTCTATAGTATCACAAAAGAATGAAAATTTAAGAACCACGTGGATTCCCAAGTCACTCGTACAGGACTTGCACACTAAAGAAAAATCAAAATTGGCATTCAAGTTTGCTACCCCAACTTCTCCCACATCCACTATCCTAAAACCTTTTTCACCTCCTACATCCATTTTGGCTCCTTGTGTCCTAAAATCTACCTCAACCTTTCCATCAAAATCACAAACTCCAAAATCCACTATTCCTCCACTAGCCCACCACCCCTCAAGGTGCATGCCAATGTTGATCTTGCTAGCATTTCCATCTAGCCATGCACAATTCTTCCAACATCCCATCCATTATCCAACAACTATGTTATATCCTTCCATCCCTCTTATCCAATTGATCTTGCCAGCATTTCCATCTAGCCATGCACAATTATTCCAACATCCCATCCATTATCCAACACCTATGTTATATCCTTCCATCCCTCTTATCCAATCCTTTGCATAAATCAGTATAACCTTTCCATCTTATCATCCATTTCATCTCCCTTTACCATCATCCTATCAACATCTTTGAGCATACCTTCAATAGCCATGGATCGTTATAGAACATCTTTCAAGGGTACTATCCAGAGAACAACTTGATTCCCGAGTCATATCTCCTATCATGTATCCATTATCTTTCAAAAGTTCGAAAAAGTCAAAAAGTCAAAAAAAAAAAAAAAAAAACATGAAAGAAAGAAGTCAAAATGGGAAAAAAATTGAAAAAAATGGAAAAAAAGAGAAAAAGAAGAAAAAAAAGAAAAGAAAAAAAAGTGAAAAATTAGAAAAAGTAAAGAGAAAAAAATTCATCCACTAGTGAAAACCTGGCAAACAAGCACCTTGGGTAAGTACCATGATGAAAACACAGCAAACAAGCATCATGTGTAATCCATTATCTTCTTGCACTATTCACTGAGGGCAAGTTACATCTGTGTGCATCCATCTATTATCCCCCATCCTCCATTATCCCTTATTCACTCTACATCCATCCATATCCCTTTTTCCACCTTTGTTCTTGACAAGGTTAAGGACCTTTGCAGGCTTTGTGTGTCATATTTATTGTACTTAATCCACACCCTTAAGCTCCTATCCATTATTTTGTTTGTTGCTTGCTTCCATTCTTCATTACCACCTTTGAACTTTCTTATCCTATCTGCCTCCTAGCCAAATATATCCGTTGATCTTGATCATAACTAAGGACAACATGCAAAAGTAATTTAAAAAAAAAAAAAAACCTCTTGACATGTCCATTCCTTTGGATCACATGACATTCATTACACCTATCCTAGCTTTACATTGTTATATATGGTCCATGTGCTTGGATTAAACATGTTATCCTATTGTGGTATAGTCCTTGAAAATTGCATAAGCTTCCTCCATCATTCACTTATCCATTTATATCCCATTCATTCATTCACTCGCTCAAAATCCCTTTTACCTTGCTAGACACTAGGGGCAAACATTGAAAAAATCATAAAAATCATAAAATCTCTCGAAAAAATCATTAAAAATCATAAATGTCTTGAAAAAATCATTAAAAATCATAAAATGTCTTGAAAAAATCTTTAAAATCATAAAATGTCCTGAAAAAATCATTAAAAATCATAAAATATCCTGAAAAAATCTTTAAAATAAAAAAATGTCCTGAAAAAATCTTTAAAATCATAAAATGTCGTGAAAAAACCATAAAAATCATAAAATATCTTGAAAAAAGCCTAAAAATCATAAACATCCAAAAATATGTAATAAACATTGCAAAAACATCAACACTTAAGATAAGCATGCAAATTTACACTTCAATGAATTCATGACATGACGAGATTAAATTGAGCAAACAGGACAACATTTGATTAACTTATACACCCGAACCAATCAACTGTGAACAAAAAAATCATTCAACATGAAACATGTTGTTTGCTTATTTTCTCTTTATTGTTTTTTATTTTCCTTTTTCGTGACATGTCTTTTAGCTTTTCCGGGATGTCTCTGACTAGAGAGTTTATCTCCAGGATGTCATTGACTAGAAAGGTGAGGATGGGGCATGTTCACTTGTTTGCTTCTTACGGGATGTTCCTTAGGAATATGATGACACGTCTTAGGACATGATCACTTAAGATCATTGAGGACATATTGGTCTGATACACACTAAGGCATTCCTTTACTGTCTTATATGTTCTCTTTCTTGCAATTGGTCTGACTGAATCATTTGGATCTAACTGATATCCAAATATTTTTTGCCTTTTTCTATAATAAGCTTGATGATGATACAAGCACTTAAAAAGCACAAGAATTCTCATCGCTTTCATATCCTCTTTCTCATCATTCTTTATAATCATCACTTTTCTCTTCTCATCCTCCTTCTCACCTATCCTTTTCATCATTTCTTTCATCATCTTCTTCATTCTTCTTATTGCAAAAAGATTAATCAAACACTTTATCCAACAGATGCATGTCTTTGAATCTTTAATCTCTTTATCAACTACCTTGCTTCGTGCAATCTCAATGCCCCTGGAGTCAATCAATCAATCAATCATTGGATCACCTTATCTTGCGCTAGCATCAATCCCTATTAGCTTAATCAGCTCATCAACCTGGCTATACTGTTCATTTCCATCAAATGTTCAGTTATGCCTCATCAACTGTGCATTTCCATCAAATTCACATCTCAATCTAATTACTTGTGCAATATCAATCATCCAATCTTTCTCTCCCATGATCTATCGAGAGACCAATCTCCATCAATATGTTCAATCAATCTCTCGAGGGGACATAACCAATCAATCATCACCCTTACCAAGACACCTCTGGGGGATATATCAGTTTATCATTTTCTTTGAAACAATGCAACAGGCTACATTGTCTCAAAGAGGGGCAAAATGTAGACACATAAAAATTTCCATTAATTTGCCCTCATTTAATTTCAAATTTCTTCGAACATCGGGTGAGTCCTTATTATTACATTATTATTTCTCCATAATTAATTATTCATAATTTCCATCTTTTATTATATTATTATTAATATCTCATCATTTATCCATTAAATTTATTAAATAAAACATTTATCATATTCATTTATACACCTTCATGCATTCACCTTATATATATTTCTCTATTTATTTAATAAAATCCTTAAATATCCCCTCCTACCACTTACCATTTCCCACTTACCATTTACCATTTACCACCCATCTTCCCTATACCACTCATCTTGTATTATCCCATATTCATCCCACAACATGAACTCGCCCGAACAAAATCTATTTAAACAAAGCCCCCTCTCTTATTTGAGGATCTCATCTTTATACACCAAACTTATAATAGCTTGCATCTCATTATCTTGACATCTTATTTGCTATCTTTGCATTCTCAAATCTCCATTTCCTCATAGCTTTTTGCATAAGTGCTTCTGAGAGCAAATATATTAAATGTGAAATCTTGAGGAATAGGAGTGCAATGGAGTGAATTTCTGTTGCATGCATGTGTGTGTTTTGCAAGTACTTCATTGTTGGATGTTGGAAGATTGAGTCTTGTATTCAATCCATTTCCTCTATCTAGAAAAAGAACTTACCTTAGTAAAGTTGTGTCCTGATGTAACAAAAGATGAAATGCCAATAATTCTGGGACTTGCTAAGGAAAACTTCCGAAGCAAGCACAAAGTAAATAAAACAATGTTCAGAAGAGTCGATGAAGTAGAAAAAGATACAAAGGGTATTTACAAGAAAAATTTGAAATAAAATAACTATCAAGTCAATCCAGAGAAGGATGACTCCCAACCGGAAGGAAAATCAAGAAAAGATAGTTATCCTCCGGTAGTTCATGTACATACAAAATTTTCTCATGAGCAACCATCTATACAAATTGATTCAGTTCGATAGGAAGATGCAGATGATACCATATCAAGCACTTGACAACTATGGTGAAGCTATATAGGATCCTCTGGAGATAGAAATCATTATTGAGATGATGGATGAGGAGATAGGTGATGCATGAAGGGGTGAAGGTGATGGTGAGAAGGAAGAAAAGGATGTAAATAAAAAAGAAGTTGAGAAGGAGATGGGTGAAGAGAATACTAATAAGGCTCTGGTGACCATGGAAAAAGCCACTATTCCTGACAAAGGAAAGTAGATTGCAGATGATGAGTATAAATATTCTCATGGTTCGGTAGATTTGAGTACCCTGTCCCCTCTTCAAGCACTGAAATTATCCACCCTTGTGCAAATCAAGGAAAGTGAGGACTTACTTAAGTCTGCATTTGAAGAAAAAGATGTTATATCTCTAGCGACCACAGTTTTGGAGATAATTTTGCCTAACCTTAAGTAGGATTCCAATGATACAACCTTCGGTAAGCTTAAGGGTATGTTAAACAAAGTTGAATCAAATTTTGTATCATTAGAGAAAACAGTGGATGTAAAAGTTTTGAACAAATTTAATGAGATGAGACTTCAAACCTTTTTGAAGATGATTGAGACTGATAGGGCAGTTTTGAAATCTATGGTAAAGAGTGTTGAGGATGCTTTCGATGAAGGTGGTAAAATATTTAAGTCATGTCTCATTTTATCCAAATTTACAATAGACATTGATAAGAAGACTAGGGAATATGAAGGGCAGTTAGCTTCAATTTCACAATCTTTTGCCCCTCTTTCAGTTTTTGCTAGCAATTTAGAAGCTCAAATCATGAATCTAACAGATAGGATCAAGAGCTTGAGTGCTTAGAAGGAGTGATTAATAAGAAAAGTAGGAGAGTTGAGGAGTTTAGTCACCCCCTAGCTGGATACTTTTCTTGGAGCATGTAACATGATGCAATAACTACTTTAGGAAAAGATGTTTTAACAGATCATAAGGGTTTAGGAGTACATGTATATATATTTAGTGCCCTAATTAATGTTTTGGATTGTTTCTTGAGAGGATGGAATGAGTATCTGAAAACCTTGAAGGTAACTTATGCAGATATTTTCAAGTTTCTGTAGATCACTGTACACATTATTTTGTAGATAAGTTTTGGCAGATCCCTTCCTTTGCCATTGATATCAAAGGGGGAGAGAGAGATGTGAAAAATTGTGCACATTCTTAAGGGAATCCAGTTGAGTGTACAGACTTTCATATTTTTAGATTGATCACAATTTTGATTCTTGGAACACTTGTCATTTTTCACAATGTTGCCATCAATGCCAAAGGGGGAGATTGTTGGCAAGAGACATTGTTTCGATGATTCTCCGATGAAGATTGATGATGTTAGATGCATGGAGATTAATTAAGGGTTGTCATTGATGGAAACTTAGCCTAGTAACCCTATCTGGTATATGGAGATTGGAATTATCGATAGTCTTAAATAAGTTTGGTTATTCATGAAGCATAAGACTGGCCAATGGAAGACAGTGTATAAATCCGGTAAGCATTATTCATTTTGGTGACTAAGTTCTTGTTGTAGTAATTGGAATATTTTATTGGATGTGTGAGGCATCTTATCATATAAATCTAACCTTCGGTGTTGAATCTAGAGCAAGTTTCTCAGTGCAGTATCCGCTATTGAAGGAAGAAGAGGGTTATCTTCATGTTTGATGGTGTAGCGTGTGGTCCAGATTTATTGAAGTGATTCTTGTGGATGTTGATGAGTTTGAGGTAATTGGGCCAACTTATGGGAAGCTTGTGATCATATTTTTTAGGTTCAGAATATGGATTTGCAATGGTTTGAGTCGACATGAGACTATACATTTCATATTTTACAATTTTGTAAAGTCGACTTGAGCGAGATCTATTTTGGTGGTGCGGATACATAACATCAACTTGGGTGACCATTTTAGTAGATGGTGTGTATGTGAGATTTTGTTGGTAGCGATTGAGTGCATTTTCAGGTACACATCTTAAGTTTTCATTATTCGGTACATGTAGTAGAGCATAACAGAGTAGTTTTTTAGAGTAGTGACATCAGATCATTCTTGAGCCTAACCGAAACTGATTCCTAGAATTTGTAGATTATATACTTCAATTCAAACATTGCATTTTCTTTTATATCTCATTTGTAGGACAATGAGTCCTCCAGGGTTGCAACCCTATTTTGTAATTGAGTAGTGAGCTCTAGGAAGTATGCCTAAATGCAAGTGCATTCCACTTTTGTAATATTGTTTTAATTTTGGCCATAGTATAATAATATTGTGGTTACTTAGTCCCATCGTGATTTTTCTCTTTTTGGGTTTCCATGTGAAAATTTCAGTGTTATGTTTGTGTGGTTATTTTCTTTGTGTTTCTGCATTATAGCTTTTGTTCTTTGCATCCGGTGGTTAAAGAATCAGTTTTATAATTTAGTAAGTTGTAGAACAATGATTCACCCCACCCCTCTTAGTGTTCATTTATTCCAATAGACCCAAAGCATTCATGACATCAAAAGTACCAGTGGTGGTGTATTCTTCTTGAGAGATAGATTGGTTTCATGGATAAGTAAGAATAAAGAATCAATGTCAATATCTACTACAAAAGCATAATACATTGCAACATCATCTTATTGTACTCAAGTTCTGTGGATGAAGAAAACTATTAAGGATATCAGAGTGATATATGATGAAAATATTCCTATTATGTTTGATAATACTAGTTCTTTAAACATTTTAAAGAATCTAGTTATGCATTCTAGGACAAAACATATCCCAATTTTTTATCATTTCTTAAGAGAGAAGGTTGTAGAGAAAGAAGTCAGATTCGAATACCTTTCTATAAAAGAACATGTAGCAGAAAATCTTACTAAGGTATTTGAAAAAGATACTTTTGAGTATCTTAGGGAGAACCTAGGGATTATTTCCCTCCTATTTCTAACTAGGTGCATTTTAGTGGTGTTCCAGGGGGAGATTCAATGCTTATTTTTTATCTCCTGGATTGATGCTATTGCTTCTCTTAGGGGAAGCAATGGTGTGTGTTGGTAAGTATATTATGAAACACCCTTTGTCATTTTTATCAAAGGGGGTCAGATTTTTTATTAGATTATGGGAGAGAGTTGTTTTGAGATTATTAGAGAGAGTTGTTGTGAGATTGAGATTTGTCAGATTTGTTCAAGATGTTCAAGTGTTGTGATCAAGTTTTTCTATTAATGACAAAGGGGAATATTGTTGGAAGTATGAGCTTGTATGGTTATCATTAATGTCAAACCTAGTTATCCGAATGACTATTGATCCATATATGGTTTTGGTTGTTCTAGTTGTTCTTTGTGTTACATATTGATTTGGTTGTGGCATTTTGTTTTGGATAGTTATCTTCGTTCTCTGGTAGGGATTGTGTCTATCAAAATAGTTAAAAAAAAATTTGGTGTCCTCTCGATATATTACAAATAGTGTAGTATTTTAGTTGATATTATTTCAAGGCATGCATAGTATTCTCAATATGTTTCTTGTAAGGAAGTTAAGTAGCACAACAAATTCCTACACTAATATTGAGAGGAGGGTAATGTAAAAATTTTATAGATCATTATAACAGTCACAAAAAGTTAACATAAATAAACATAATATCATGCATACCACAACACAACAACATAGTGATTTACGTGGGGAATCCCTTTCAAGAGAAAACCCCACACTGCAAAAAGAAACTCAATATATTATTTAGCAATCAATAAAAGATTACAATATATTTTTAGGGAAAGATCTTCATAGGAGTACCACCAACTAGAGATGTAGAGGTAAATCAATAGCCATAAGACTCTTACACACAACCTCTATCTCACACACCTCATATACAATAGATCCAATACAAGAAACCATCAAATGGTATTATAAAACTGTGAGATAAACTCACCCAATCAAGTGGAATTGACCTTATCTCCAATCTAGATACCCTATGATGTGTCAAAACACACATCAACATGTATACCTCCCTTTTATAGCTCATTTATGTGTCTAATGCATTTTTATATTTCCTATTTTAGGAGACCAAACTTTCAGATGCCATAACTTGTGAACTGGGTATCTTATTGATGAACTTTTTGAAGCGCTAGAAATATCATGCCATTCTCTATTACCTCATAACCTACTACACCGGTTATACCCACTTTTCAGGGTATTTCAGAGCCTTTTTTATCCTCAAAATTAAATTTAAACCTTTCATTGCAACCTTCAAAAATGAAAACTTTAATATCTTCAAATCTAGTTATGATCTTGCAACAAAAAATTACCGTCATGCTTATCTATCCAATACAAAGCTTTGGGGAAAAATTCAAACTATTTCATGCTTAAACAAAAACTTACTATAAATAGTAACCGTATGTAAATGTAAGGTTGAGACACCATTTTCCCAACATTCTCCCACTTGTCGAACACCTTGCAAGAGAAAAGGGAGTATCTACATAATAAATTAATTTCTAGGGGTCATGAGGCCTATACACTTTGAATACCTGTAATGTGGAAAAATATTTCCCTATGATTTCCACCCAAGAATGGAGACTGCTAGATTTTTTTCACTTAGGGACATTACATTCAAAAGAGGAAAAGGAATTCACTAGATCTAGTCATAAATTAGATGAAGACTAAATGCTAATGATTTTGGGTCGATAGGGGTTTCCTCTTTTGCTAGTTGAAATGCTGAAATTAGGTAAAGTGCTAAGAAATGGAGGTAAAAAGCATGAAAACAATGAGCTACGAATGGGGGATTTTTGCACGCACCTCACTAATACATTTGGCTCAAAATTCTGATGGAGGTTTTTGAAGGAGAAGGTACATTGTGACCAAATTTCAATTTTTTTTGAAAAAATGTCCGCATTCGTTGGAATTCCGATGATAATTCAACATTTGGTTTTGACAGAGAAGGAATTGGCAATGAAATTTGTGTTTTTTAGACAAATGATTATGTTCGTCGGAATTTCGACGACCCCGAGCATTACTTAAAAAAAAAAAAGAC
This sequence comes from Cryptomeria japonica, assembly GCF_030272615.1. Classification (NCBI taxonomy): domain Eukaryota; kingdom Viridiplantae; phylum Streptophyta; class Pinopsida; order Cupressales; family Cupressaceae; genus Cryptomeria; species Cryptomeria japonica. The sequence goes on from NC_081415.1 coordinate 648,406,832, forward strand.
CAAGTCATTTGATAAACATTATTCCTGCCACTTTGTCCCATCGACCTTTTCCATTACAAAAAAAATGGGGCATTACAAGGAGGGAAACAATTCGGGATGGGTGCTGCCAAGATCTAGTTGAAGAAAAAAGGTAGGGTATAATCAACCAATTCATTGTTATAGATATTGTGTTGAAAAATATTATTTTGTTTTCAAATATCTAGATTCAAAGTTTATTATAGATTTATCAAATTAATTGCCAATAGCAGAGATGGTGAGAGGTTTCTGTAATATGATATGATCGATTTAAAAGAAGAATTTGTTACAAGACCTAAACCCTTGAACAATCATACAATCACGTATTAATTAAACACTGCATTTTAAATAACGAACAATTTGATAATAGTTACAAAGATTGGCTTTTTTTTATTTGAAAAGTTACATAGACCTGAAATAAATTTTTTAACCTCCAATATCTTCAATAACAAAGATGTATAAAATAAAGTTTGGATATATTTTATATGAGCATTGTAAGCCTGAAACATATTAACACTACTTTCCATATTTAAAATATATCCTAATTAAGGAGCGATATGACCTAAACCTACATGATCAAATAGGGAAGAACCACAAATTGTGCCACTCTTGTATCTGACATCTACTGGAAGTGTCTTGAATGTAGGCTCTAGCCGAGGAGCTTACCATGGGTATGGATGTTGGTATATATGGCTATGATAGAAACTCCCTACACCTGCAGGACCGTGAGACCATTGTGTAGTGATCAAGTGTTATTTTTTGTCAGTATTTTGGAAGGGAGGATAAGTGTACCATGATATGAAGGTGGTATAAAATGGAAGCTGAGAGGTATAAGGTTATGAGGTGTGTGTTAAGATCAGATAGGGAGGTAAGTGATGAAGGATGTAATGGTGAAAGATTAAGTTAGAATATTTTAGGGGTTTGGAAGGTAGGAAAGTGAAGGGGGGAAATAAAAGGATGTGAAGGATGGAATGGGGTTAGGTAGGTGAAGTAAAAGTAAATGTGTATGAGGTTAAGGTTTAGGATAGGATGTAGGAAAGTGAAGGATGTTAAGATAGGGGATGTGAAAGGTAGATGGAAGGTAATAATGATAGGAAGTGAGGTAAAGGTTATGAGCTATGGGTTATAAAATAGGGTGTAGGAAATGGAAGGAAGGGTTGTCCATGTCATAATGCTTCAAGAGGAGCACATTCACATGAGGGACAAGAAGAGTCATATCACTTTGATAGTTTTCACCAAGATGAGTAGCCCAAGTATGGACCTCAAATCTTACAAGACTTATAGAATTTGACAGGTGTGATATAGGATAGGTTTTCACCCACACCAAAGACACCTCATGAAGATCCACTTGTAGTAGAGGAGCATATACTTTCATCTTGGGAGCTTATTAGGAGTTAGCCTTGAATTTGGGAAATACACATAGAGGACATAGAAGATTGATCAATACACACTACCTAGCCTCATCATGCATAAATAAAAGAGGTATAGACTATAACAAGCACATATCATGAGCCAAAGGATCATATTCAAGAGTTGCCTCATCTCCAATCCTCTACATTTTTAAGATCCACAAATGGGGTTGAGGCTAAGTCTTGGTTACTTAGCTTGGACTTATGATTTGGGTTGGATCTATATGTGAGAAACCTAAAGGCATAATTTGCAATGCAATTTTTGAGAGGACTTTCTTCCACCTTGTGGTACTGGGAGGATAAAATGCACCAACTCACATCAGAAACCCTCTCATGCGATACCATTTTGGAGTGCTTCAAAGTGTGTTCTATTTCAAAATATTTTTGACAGAGATGCATAGATGAGTTTCACAATTTAAATATATGGGTTTCAAAGTGGTTCAACATGAGAGTTAGTTTTTGGAGTTCTTGTAGTTTGTAGATTACATTCAAGACAAGTTACTTGTCAATTATTTCATTAGGGATGGAAAGCACAAAATTGCAGTTTTCCTACACATGGCCAATCCAAATGACTTTAGGGTTTCTATGGAAAAGGAGATACATGGGAGGACACAAGAGGCATGAGAGAAGTTTGTAACCTTGATCAAGGGACTAAAGTGTCCATAGGCCTCCCAATCCTTCAAAGGAGAATTTAGACTTACTATAGGATTTCAAAGAAAAACCAAATAGTATCAATATTAGGGACAAAGGTCTAGAGCATAGTAAGGGCCATAGGGTAGTCACATGTGACCATCATCAACACAAGGATATTTTAAGTATGAGAGAATATAGGGCTATCGAGCTAGACCTTCTATGACTCAACAACCTTTTAGGGGAGAATCTATTGTTTTTAGTAGTTAGGATTGTTGGTATTATGGATGACTTTGTCATGTGTTTCATTGGTTTTGTCATTGATGTCAACACTTGTCTTCTTGGAGGTTTACATTATGTTCACCAGTATATGGTTAGTGACTTATCCATAGTCACCAGTATATGTTCACCAGCAGATTATATTGTTCACCGACAGTGATGGTGACTTGTTATCATCTAGAGATCATGTGGGTATGTCAAAGATATGGATTGGAAGTTTGGTTTTGGTATTTTTCCTATTGGTCTAATCAGGTTGACATATTTTCCTTCACTGACAAATAGGTCTAGGTTATGGACTGGTACATGTTATCTATTCCAGATCAGCATGACACATTATGGAGATTGTTTATTGATTGAATAACTTGGTAAATGTATTGAGCCGACATGTTGTATTGCATCAAGACTTATTTGTAATTGATTTAATTATAATATCTTTAGTGAGATGACCTATAGATTTGGTCTTAGGTTTTGTATATATGATTGTAAGATATTATTGAAGATCATCATGATGAGTGTGTTCGAATATTGAAGAGCAAAAATAAGCAAATCCTTGTGTGAATCATGCGGACATTATATGAAGGTTGAAGGAAGGTTATTTGACACTCATGTTCAGAGCTTAACTGGTCCTGAATCCAGCATTGGAGATGCTATTTTGACTAGTACATTATCATTGGATTTAACCATCCAATTGTGTAGTCAGTGTGACTCCTATTTTGTGATTGACAAGTGATCTCTAGGTAGATGGCCTTTTTGCATGTGTAGACCCCATTTTGTATACACATACTATCTGTAGTAGTATCATCTAATTGTGGGTAAGGTTTCCCACTGTGGTTTATACCTTACCAGATTTCCATGTAGAAATCTTTGTGTCATGTGTTGTGGATGTTGTTTCCCTTTATGTTTCATGCATTAAGTTACATCGGTATTGCTATATTTGTTAATCTATTTTACCGACACTTAACTTTGGTTTACCGACATTACATTTAAATTGGAATAACTTGCATTTGGATTACTATTTATTCACAACTTATTCACCCCCCCCCCCTCTCAATTGTCCTTCCCAGGACCTAACAATTGCTATTCGAGCAAGTCCTCTTTTTGCAGAATCCTAATATCTTGAGGAGATCCTATGGAAACAAATATTATTAGGAAGGATAGTCCGAAGCTTGATGGAACTAACTATAGCATATGGAAGATTAGAATGGAAACACATATGAACTGCATTGGAAGAGATATATGGGATGTTACAAAGAATGGCTATGTTGCTCCTGTTCCGAACCAACCTCATCCACCAATATTGGCTAAGGAAATGGACAATGATTGCAAAGAAAGAGAAGCACTTTTGAGCACATTATTAGATCAGCAAATCATGGGATTATCAAACCGATCTACTACTAAGGCTATTTGGGATAAGCTGGAGACACTGAATGAAGGAGATACCACTATCAAAATTGCAAAATTGGACTATTACCGGGTCAAGTATGAAAACTAAAAAATGGAAGAAGATGAAAGAATTTCTCCATTTTTGGAAAGAGTTAATGAAATTGTTTTAGGAATACAATGTTGTGGAGGATCCTTAAGTGAAGATGAAATTGTGTCTAAAGTTTTAAGAGCTTTGCCACCGGCTTACAAAATGAAAGTAACTGTTATTAATGAAATGAGAACAATGCCTAATACTTCAGTTTCTAGAGATACTTTGGTTGGAAAACTTTCATCATTTGAGCTTGAGGAATTTGATTTTGTTGCTACTATAAAGACCGATTTAGCTTTCAAAGCATCATCATCATCTGACAAAACTGATTAGAAAGCACTTTATGCAAAAGAACTTGAAGATATGAGGAGAGAAAATGAAGAACTTGAAACACTATTTGCAAGGAAGATGCCTAAAGGTCTAATAGGAAGTAAGTATGAAGGTAAAGCACCTTTCAAATGTTTTAATTGCAATAAAGCTGGTCATATAGCATCTAGATGTCCTAATAGACATGCAAGACAAAGGGAAGAAGCAAAAAGATCATATAGCCTAACCCTAAATATCAGAGATATAGATTCAAGAAAAACAGAGATAAGTCATGTTACTATGCGGATGAGGGTGTTATAGATGACTCAGATGAAGATCCAGCAGATAGAGGATGGGATTTTGTTGCAATAAAAGAAGATCAATCAGAACCTATTGTCAAATTGGTAGAGTAGGCACTGGCAGCAAAAATTGAAGAAAAATATGAATGGATTATAGATTGTTGATGCTCACATCATTTGATTGGTGATAAAAAAAATTCTTCTTTTCAAGAAATTCATGGAGGTCTAGTAAGGTTTGGAGATGATAAAGCTTGTTTAATCAAAGGAAAAGGCATTATATCTTTGGATGGTAAGAATAATACTAACAATTTTTATTATGTAGAAGGTTTAAAGCATAATCTTTTGAGTGTTGGTTAGTTAGTTGTGAAAGGATTTCAGTTACAGTTCAAGAATGGAAAATGCAAAATCATAAACAGAACTAGATTGGAGATTGCAACTAGTAATCAGACTAAAGGTAATATATTTCACTTGAATACCAATGATAAGACATGTCTAATTGCATACATTGATGAAAGTTGGTTATGGAATAAAAGACTCTACCATGTAAATTTTGATTTCATTGTAAAGATCAGTTCAACTAAGGCAGTAAGGGATTTACCTAAGATTGTGAAACCTCATAATCTGGTATGTAAGGAATGTCAAGTGGGAAAGCAAGTTAGAACATTATTTAAGAGAATTACTGAGAAATCTAATAATATTCTTGATTTAATTCAACTGATTTATGTGGTCCAGCAAGAACAAGAAGTCTAGAAGGTGATAGATACTTTATGCTAATAATTGATGATTATTATAGAATGTGTTGGGTTACTTTTCTCAAGGAGAAATCATAAGCTTTTGGAAGATTCAAGATATTCAAGGCAATGGTAGAGAATGAACTAGGAAGAAAATCAAATGTTTAAGATCAAATCAAGGAGGAGAATTTAAATCTAGAGAATTTAATACATTCTATGAAGTGAATGGAATCAAAAGACAACTATTAGCACCCCAGACACCCCAATAGAATGGAGTTATGGAAAGGAAGAACAAAACTATTCTGGATGCAGTAAGAATGATGTTAATGGAAGCAAATCTACCTCATATGTACTAGAGAGAAGTAGTGAATACAATGGTTTATACTTTCAATAGAGTTCACATCAAAAGGGAAACCGGTAAGACCCCTTATGAACTATGGTTTGGTCATATTCCTACGCTTAAGTACTTCAGAATATTTGGAAGCAAATGTTATATTAGAAGAGATGAGTATATTGGAAAATTTCATCCTAGAAGTGATGAAGGAATATTTCTTGGTTATTCATCTAAAAGCAAGGCATATAGATGTTATAATAAAAGGTTACAAAAAATCATTGAGAGTAATAATTTGAAGATAGATGAACACTTTAGAGGAGATTCAAGATCTGTTGAACCGACAGTTGAAATGATTATAGAACAGCCGACACAGATTGCATCAGTACAAAGTGAAGACCTAGTCACACTAGCATCATCAGAAAACTCAACAGTGACTGAAGAACAACATCCAATGAATGTTAATCAGAACAAACCTAGGTATGTAAGATTGAATCATTCTCAGAGAATCACATAATTGGAAATAAGAATCAAGGTGTTATGACTAGAGAGAGACTAGAAAATGAAGAGGTATGTTTAATTTCTCAAATTGAACCAACATCTATTATTGAAGCATGTAAGGATGAGCATTGGATAAAAGCAATGGAAGATGAATTAGAACAAATTGAAAAGAACAACACTTGGACATTGGTTCCCTAGCCTAAAAATAAAAATGTAATTGGAACTAAATGGGTATATAGGAATAAAGTTAATGAAGATGGAGAAGTAATCAGAAACAAAGCAAGATTAGTTTGTAAAGGTTATTCACAAAAAGAAGGAATTGATTATAATGAAACCTTTGCACTGGTAGCCACAATTGAGGCAGTTAGACTATTTCTTGCATTTGCAGCTCATAAGAACTATAAAGTTTATCAAATGGATGTTAAATGTGCATTTTTGAATGGATGCCTTGAGGAGGAAGTTTACATTGAGCAACCTGATGGATTTTCTTTGACAGATAATAAGGATATGGTTTGCAGGTTAAGGAAAACTTTATATGAATTAAAGCAAGCTCCCAGAACTTGGCATGCTAGATTGGATAAATATCTTTTGAAGCTTGGTTACACAAAAGGTAATGCTGACAACAATTTGTATTACAGAGTTACCAATGCTAATATTTTGGTTATTGAAGTCTTTGTAGATGATATCATTTTTGGAGGTGAAGATGGATTATGTAAGGACTTTGCTAATCAGATGCAAAAAGAATTTGAGATGTCTATGATTGGAGAGATTAAATTCTTTTTAGGCTTGCAAATTTCACAAATAGATAAAGGTATATTCATATGTCAAACTAAGTACTTGAAGGAACTTTTGAAGAAATTTGGAATGGAGAATTACAACTGGTAAGTGCTCCTATGACTACAACTAATAAATTGACATTGAAGGATGATTCAGTTGCTATTAATCTAACAAGGTACAAATCTATGATTGGAGTTTTACTATATTTGACACAAACAAGACCTGATATAATGAATGCAGTATGTATTGTTTGAAGATTTCAAAGCAATCCTAAAGAAAATCATTAATCAGTAGTTAAAAGGATTTTCTGATACCTACAAGGAACAAAAAATCTTGGTTTATGGTATCCTAAAGATGAAAATTTTGATTTATGTGCATACACTGATGCAAATTGGGTAGGTGATATAGATGATAGAAATAGTACCACTGGTGGTCAATTATTTCTTGGTAGAACATTGATTTCATGGATCAGTAAGAAGTAGACTTGTACATCATTATCAATAGTAGAATCCGAATATGTTGCAGCAACAACTAATTGTACTCAGGTATTATGGATCAAGCAAATGTTGAAGGACATAAAAGTAAAATGCAAAGAACCAATAATCATTTATTGTGATAATTCAACAGCAATTAACATATCAAAGAATCCGGTATTTCACTCTAAGACAAAGCATGTTTCTATTAAGTATAATTTTCTAAAAGAGAATGTTGAAGCAAATGAAGTGAAATTGGTTTATGTGAATACTAAAGAACAAATTGTAGATATCTTTACAAAGCCTTTGCCTAAGGAAACTTTTGAATATCTCAAAGAGCAGCTTGGGGTAATTTCCCTACTAGCACAAACTTAGATGTTGAAGATTGGCATCAAACTGGCAGGGACTAAACAAAAAAATCTATTTCTAGTTTTGATGGAGGAGAGCTACTTCTCAGGGGGAGTAGTTGGCTGAATGTTAAGCTTGAATTCTTAAGTGCTTTGGCATTTGATGTCAAAGGGGGAGAGATATATATGGAAAAACATTATTTCTTGAGGGAAACATTATTCATTGAGGGAGAAATATACTTTTGGTTTTTGGTTTCTATTTCAAAACTTTGTACTAATCTATCTTTGGGAGATTGTTTGGTTTATTACTTTTGGCATTCTATTTTTGGCACTTAGATGTTTTTCCATCTAGTGTTGCCATCAATGCCAAAGGGGATATTGTTGGTATTATGGATGAATTTGTCATGTGTTGCATTGGTTTTTTCATTGATGTTGTAGTACCCCTACCCTAGTCAGCTTTGTAAAATCGGTTTGACCTTGGTTGAGTTTTTATGTGGCAATCTTGAATGGTTGAAATACGATAAGGTAATGTTGTAGTCAGATATTATGATTATTGTGTGTATTTGTTAATGTGCTTTCGCATCGATTCTTATGTAAGTTTAAATTGTCCTCCTGATTCTTGTTATTAATCTCGAGCTAACATCTTCATTAAATATATATATATATATATATGTATATATATATGTATGCTTTTGTGACTCTTGGTTGCAGGAGATTGTAGGTACAGTGTGCCTAGGTGCGAGGTTTGTCTTCACCTGAATTCGCAGGGTTGAGTATACCTCTTTCGTCCTTAGAATTTGGGTTAGGTGGTCGTAAAACCCTCAGTTTATCCTAGTCATACTCAAGTGAGCATCGCCTGTGTTCCATCATTTTCCTTTTCATTTGGGTTTGCGGGTCGAGTAATTGGTTGGCTTACTTGGTTTGCGTGCTTGGCGTGTGGTTAAACTGAGTATTTAATTCTAAGTAGTTATTTTGATTTAATGTGTTCATTTACGCATTAGTAATTAAGAAACTAAAGTAAATAGGTTTCTTTTATATAATTAATCATTTATTTAAAAATTGCCCTATTCATGTTAGTAGCAAGTTTAATTTAATGGTTAATTTTAATTCATGAGGTTATTTAGTTATGCATTTTGAATGAGAAGATTTAAATTATTTGAAATAAAAATAATTCAATCCCTTTTTGTTTTTTGGAATAGAAAGGTTAATTTCAATCATTTAACAAAATCAATTTTGATTAGAAAAGTGAGTTTTATTCATATTTATTTTATATAGTGTGTAAGATTGATTTTGAGAATTTAATTTAATTAAAAATATTTTACCCTCATTAATATTGTGAAATGCAACTATTAGCTTTGTTAACTAAAATATTAAATGAGGGAGAAAAGCATTTCTTTTAATTAACTAAATTTATAATCTCAATGCATAAACAATTCAACTATGAGATAATTCCATAAACTTAATTATTTAATTAATTAAATTAAGTTGCAAGCTGCATGATATTAGAAATATATTTTTATTTAAATTTTAGTGGAAAAATAAATTAGATTAATTATATTTATTGTTCCTATAATTTTAAATAAATAAATAAAATAAAATAAAAATTGTTGCACTCTATTCTTGTGTTTTAGCTTAATCCCTTCGGGGTTTCCTGGTGGGGCATTACATTTGGTATCAGAGCCCAAGTTGCAAACACTGGGATCTTTGGTATTGCTTGTGCCCTTAGTTGGTGTGAGGTGTATTGACCCTATGTGTATGCTTGTCCTCCTTTTTGTATGTGTGTGATTGAGAAGACCTTAACTTGTGTGTAGCGTGTGTGTTCACACCTTGTTTTCACCTTCTTGATGTGGGTGTTTTAGAGTGATTGTATGTGCTTTATCTTCCTATTGATGTGTTGGTTTATGATTTCTCTTATTCTGAAGGAGAGTCATATGTACCTTCCTTATTGATTGTTGTACTCTTTTGACTAATCCATTTGGGTTGGTTAGTGTTGTCTTGAATCTAAAAGTACGAAATGTGCATGTTAAAGAGTATGATCTAGTTTAGTGTTGTCCACTTGAAGGACTTGTATGGTAAATATTGAATGCTTATTTTGTAGTAAAATGAATGATTATCATCCTTCCTCCTCTTTCTCTCTCTATAAATTAAATGTTTTTGTTATATGTGTATTTTTCTCTTATGTGTGTTTACTTATTGCAAGAGAAAGGTTGCATTTTCTTGAGCCCTTATGTGAGCCTTATAACGTTTATGTGTTTTTAGATTATAAAATGGATTTGGTTTGAAAGTTCATATTGGATATTGAGAAAAAAATAAAATTTATGTTTACATTAAACAATTCTCCATGTGTTTCGTAGGAGTAATATAATTAAATTCTATCTTAATTAAGGTGCATTAATATGTGAATAGTTGATTTTGTGAAATTGCATTGGTTAAGAAGTATCAAAAGGGAACATGTTATAGTAGCTTCAAGAGTGTATTAATGTAATGCTACTAAAGAGTGCATTAATTTAAATAGAGCGTTTATAAAACATGTGAAATTGTACTTTTCACATTTTTGGCTTTTTATGGAAAGATGAAAGTCTTGAGCTTCATAACGAAATTTGCATAGTTAGTAATGTGGTTGTGAATGCTTAATGGATTTAGAAAATATATCAGAATGATTTTATTTCCTTATGTAAAGGTGAATTGTTAAGAATTTCAGTACTGGTATCTAGAGTAAACTTTATTCAGTGATTCATGTGGAAAGCATAGGTAAAATATTTCTCGAGTAGATGATAGCGTATCAAAAAGTACTCCCTATAAATGTGACTAAACTAGTAATGGTGCTATTTCTTGTGTATTGTAAGAAACCCGTGCTTGCTATGTGTGCCCATGGGATGGTGAAGAAATCAATCATGGAGGATATGTTTGTTTATGAGTATAGGAAAAACATACTGTTTATGTGATGTTGCTTATTTGTTTCCTTATTGAAAGCCAACCCACAGGTTGTTGATAATTTAGTATGTGAAGGGGTGGTATTAGAAGTCACCATTCCTTGAATAGTATGGAACGGTGTATGAGCAATGTCGGCACGAAGAGACTTTAGCTTCTCTATTTGGAGGAAAAATATAGTTTTGTAATGAAACTGTATTATAGGTGTACTTAATACTTTCCCTTGTGATGAACCAATTTATAAGGTTCATGTGTGCTAGCCTATTCCTATCCTTATATTTGAGCATATTGATGTCAGTTCTTGAGCAGAATGATAGTTTTATTGGAGGATATTTTTCCTTGTCTTCATGAAAGGTATGTTATTTTGCCTTGTCTTCATGAAAGGTATGTTCTTTTGCCTTGTCTTCATGAAAGGTATGTTATTTTTTCACATGAGCTACCAATTGTCTAGTGTTGGTAGACATGTGGGTGGACCTTAGCCATGTATACCTCTGGTTTATAGTGAGTATCCTGAGAGGTACGTCACTATGCAGGGTGTGACCTGCACATGCCTTTTCCACGAGGTACATTGCCATGTGGGATATGTCCATTGTGTGCCTTTCCGCTTGGAGTATTGCCATGTCATGTTGAGACATGATGCAGGATGTAGTTGACATTACCATGCAGGATACGTCCATTGCATGCTTTTTCCACTTGGAGTATTGCCATGCCGTGCTGAGACACGATGCGAGATGTAGTAGACATTGCCATGCGGCCTACCGATAGGTTTAGGGTGGAGCCATGCCGCATGACAACATGATGGGGGTGATGTCGAGGTGCACACCACCATGCCATGTGGGTAGTGTGACTATGTCACACCACATGATGAGCTACTGCGCTAGCTAGATGATTGTTCCTTCCTTCCTCATTGGTGGCTAGATTCTAGTCACATAGTGATGTTATGTGCAATTGTGATATTTTTTATTTTATTTTATTTCCTTGTGGGCCAGCAATTTATTTTATTTTGAATTTGAAAGTTTAGCCACAATCTTGTGATCATTTACATACTTGATTTGGTGTTGCAAATTCTGGATTATTTTATTGCCTTACTGTTGGAATTGGTGATTTATTATCTTTATTCTTCTGTACTTTGGTGGCTAAACTGATTTATCCTTATTGTTTTCATGTGTTAAATTGTGAAATTCCTCTCCAAAGATGTATGAGACGGTCTTGGTTGAGTGTGTACGAGGAAGTAGATGTAAGGAACCTTGAGGATGGGGGTATGTGAGGCTATGAAATAGCTAGTATCCACTACCTACCTATGTGTGGTGACTATCTCTTGGAGGCTAACCACCTTACTCAACAAGGTATGTTCACGAAGGTCTTGTATGGAAGGTAGCACCACTATGGTGTGCCCTAGCACCATCAAGCCTTTGAGTGAGATGTTGGATATTTATGATCATATTATTGTTCTAAGATCAGGCATAGAGATGTTGATCGTGTATGTTATCTTTGACCGAGCATTAGACATGCTCACATGTGGCCTTTTGTGTTGTGCATTACTGTTATGTGGATGATTATTATGTGTGATCATGGAGTAAATTGTGTTAACTTGTCACTATATGGGACATAGTCTTTGGAAAGGTTTCTTTTTATATGCCTGGCAAGTGTAAACAATTGAGTTATTTATGTTCCTCTTATTTCATGAAAGTTAACTTGGTTGTAGAATTTGATATTTGAAGCTAGTTGTATGTGATAAAGTTTTATGAAAAAGATGTATTGGTAAAAGAAATTGATCATGATGGCATGTTTTCTTGTCATTTTTGATAGATGAGTATAGTAATTGTTGCTTACATCTTTTAATTCTTTAATTTGGTGTAACGAAAGGAAGAAAAATTCTTGTTTCTCTGCTATGATTGTGGATAATACCTAGAATATTTTGAGAAGTGTATGGTTTTAGATGTATCTTGCAAATGGATAATGACATTCCTAGAGGATTTAGCAATAATGTTTCAATTGTTGAAAAAATATTTATATGTGCAAATTAATAATTGTTAAATGAGTTTCAGGGCTAATACGTATTGCATGATTTCGTTTAGCCTTACGACTTTCAGGAGTAAGTCGGAGCCTAGGGGGGAGGATGTAGTACCCCGACCCTAGTTAGCTTTGTAAAACTAGTTTGACCTTGGTTGACTTTTTATGTGGCAATCTTGAATGGTTGAATTACCATGAGGTAATGTTGTAGTCAGATATTATGATTATTGTGCGTATCTGTTAATGTGCTTTCACATTGATTCTTATGTAAGTTTAAATTGTCCTCCTAATTCTTGTTATTAATCTCAAGCTAACATCTTCATTATATATATATATATATATATGCTTGTGTGACTCTTGGTTGTAGGAGATTGCAAGTACAGTGTGCCTAGGTATGATGTTCATCTTCACCTAGATTCGTAGGGTTGAGTATACCTCTTTCGTCCTTAGAATTTGGGTTAGGTGGTCGTAAAACCCTCAGTTTACCCTAGTCATACTCAAGTGAGCATCGCCTATGTTCCGTCAGTTTCCTTTTCATTTGGGTTTGCGGGTTGAGTAATTGGTTGGCTTACTTGGTTTGCATGCTTGGCGTGTGGTTAAACTGAGTATTTAATTATAAGTAGTTATTTTGATTTAATGTGTTCATTTACACATTAGTAATTAAGAAACTAAAGTAAATAGGTTTCTTTTATATAATTAATCATTTATTTAAAAATTGCCCTATTCATGTTAGTAGCAAGTTTAATTTAATGGTTAATTTTAAATCATGAGGTTATTTAGTTATGCATTTTGAAAGAGAAGATTTAAATTATTCAAAATAAAAATAATTCCATCCCTTTTTGTTTTTTGGAATAGAAAGGTTAATTTTAATTATTTAAGAAAATCAATTTTGATTAGAAAAGTGAGTTTTATTCATACTTATTTTATATAGTGTGTAAGATTGATTTTGGGAATTCAATTTAATTAAAAATATTTTACCCTCATTAATATTGTGAAATGCAACTATTAGCTTTGTTAATTAAAATATTAAATGAGGGAGAAAAGCATTTCTTTTAATTAACTAAATTTATAATCTCAATGCATAAACAATTCAACTATGAGATACTTCCATAAACTTAATTAATTAATTAAATTAAGTTGCAAGCTGCATGATATTAGAAATATATTTTTATTTAAATTTTAGTGGAAAAATAAATTAGATTAATTATATTTATTGTTCCTATAATTTTAAATAAATAAATAAAATAAAATAAAAATTGTTGCACTCTATTCTTGTGTTTTAGCTTAATCCCTTCGGAGTTCCTGGCGGGGCATTACAGATGTCAACACTTGTCTTCTTGGAGGTTTACATTATGTTCACCGGTATATGGTTAGTGACTTATGCACAGTCACTGATATATGTTCACCAGTAGGTTATATTGTTCATGGGCAACGATGATGACTTGTTATCATCTAAAGATCATGTGGTAATGTCGAAGACATGGATTGGAAGTTTGGTTTTGGTGTTTTGCTTATTGGTTTAATCGGGTTGAAATATTTGCCTTTACCGACAGATAGGTCTAGGTAATGGATCGGTACATGTTATCTATTCTAGATTAGCACGACACATTATGGAGATTGTTTATTGATTGAATAACTTGGTAAATGTATTGAGCCGACATGTTGTATCACATCAAGACTTATTTGTAATTGATTTAATTATAAAATATTTAGTGAGCGGACCTATACATTTGGTCTTAGGTTTTGTATATATGATTTTAAGATCAAGTATTGAAGATCATCATGATGAGTGTGTTCGAATATTGAAGAGCGAAAATAAGCAAATCCTTATGCGAATCACACAAACATTATTTGAAGGTTGAAGGAAGGTTATTTGATACTCATGTTCAGAGCTTAATTGGTACTGAATCAAGCATTGGAGATGCTATTTTAAGAAGTACATTATCATTGGATTTAACCATCCAATTGTGTAGTCAGTGTGACTCCTATTTTGTGATTGAGCAGTGAGCTCTAGGTAGTTGGCTTTTTTGCATGTGCAGACCCCATTTTGTATACACATACTATCTGTAGTAGTATCATCTAATTGTGGGTAAGGTTTCCCACCATGGTTTTTCCCTTACCAGGTTTCCACATCAAAATCTTTGTGTCATGTGTTGTGGATGTTGTTTCTCTTTATGTTTCATGCATTGAGTTACATCGGTATTGCTATATCTGTTAATTTTTTTTACCGACACTTAACTTTGGTTTACCGACATTAAGTTTAAATTGGAATAACTTGCATTTGGATTACTATTTATTCACAACTGATTCACCCCCCCCTCTCAGTTGTCCTCCATGGTACCTAACAAGGATCTTCTAATGGTGGGGCCTAGCCAACATAGGGTTATATGAGAGGCACATGTTATGTATATGTTAGTATCAGACAAAGAGTGCCCACAAGGTTTTAGAGTAGGTGGACACCATCCTATAATGTCAGAATAGATAGTTGATATGTGGTTTTATACCCTCCCAACCACTCAAAATATACCACCATGGGTCTTTACCCTCCCAACCACCCAAATGTCAAAGGAAGATTCACTGCTACAACACTCAATTTTTGTGACAGTCTCAAGCACTTAGGACACTCCTTTCATGACCATTCTTCTTCACAACACTCTCTAACATTAACTATGATGATAGTGTAAAAACCCACATATCAACTATCAAAAATGAGAGAAGAAACATTCATGTTCTTTTGGTACTTTGTGATTTCTAAACCATGTTTGAATATTTCTTATCTTATGTGAAAGAATCTTAAGATGATGCCTTTAAGTACACAACCTTAGATATACAATTCAAAATTTTTTACATCATACCAATGGATAAGAATTAGATCTAGGAATTGTCAACCTTGAAAAAAATATGAATTTAAACAACTAAAATTTGGACCATGCCCATTATCTAGCCTAAGGATAAAATCATATATGTGATTCTTATATGATAAAAAAAATAGCACATATAAATTTTTAAATCTTGCAAGATCAAACTGCAAAAGGTCAAAAGGTAGGAATCCTATGTCTAAGACTTTTGTTGTGGAAGTTAGGGTGGTTGTCACCTATGTTGTCTTTACTCATTGAAATTTGTAGCAATTTGTTGAATCTTTACACCTCAAATTAATCATTGATAGTGTTGAGTTGGTTGATGATAAGTGATGAAATGAGGGTAGAAACAAATACTAGCTCCCTCATCTTGTTTCTATGTCTATTTGGTTTGTGGTACACTAGGTTATCCTAAAGCAAGACACATGTCAAGGTTCGTATAAGAGTGTATGTGAGTGTAGTGTGTTTCCCATGTAGAATTTTTTTTTTTGAAGATCGATTACCAAAATAAAATCAGAGTACAAAGTCAAGTTATAATAATAGTGACCAAGTTGATTACTCCATCAAATCCCCTATTGGGACTCATAAATTTGAGGAATTTGAGAGGCCTAATTCAAAATTGCACCTGCACTTTCAAAGGACCACCTAATGAGTCAACCTAATAGGCCTATTTTGAAGAAGGGTAAAATGGAGCCAGTTGATTATCAAGGGGTAAGGCTTGGGAAATGTGTCCTAAACATTTCATTTGGCCTATGCAGTGTTCTATAGATTTCAAATTTTAGTTTGGATCAGTTTATCAAGTACCCATTTCAAGGGGTGAGCTGAAAGTCCATCATAGGTGCAAATTCATATTTTATTAGGTGGCCTACTTTGAGGCTTTGCATTTTATGGCCAGTTGATCGTCATGTTGAAATTCAAAGTGCATTGAATTTTATGCATATAGGTGAGTCCACATGCTAAATTTCAAGTCTTTATGAATCCGTTTGCTCATTTTGGCAAGCTCAATCCATTTGCATTTTGTATTGTTTGCATGAGTCCCTATTTCAACAGCTAGTCAGAGCCCCACTTTGCACACGTGTAAAAGAAGCCCTGGTGGATGTCATATCAGAATGTTTATTCTGGGCTACTACTAGTATGAAAAACAAGCTATGTTTCCAATTTGAAGCTCCAACCAATCCGTTTGATCAGTTTCCTAAAGCCATTTCTTTTGCAAATTCTGAAAATATGCAAGTCGTGGTCTTTTCAAAAAGGCTAAATGGTCAACTTCAAGCTTTAAAATCTTTGACCCAGTTGATTGTCTTGAATAAATTATTGTTTCTCTATGTTATGGACATATAAGACAACTTCCATCTTCATTTTGGAGCTCCAGACAATCCATTTGACCTGTTTGCAAAGCCGATTTTGAAAGCAATTTCTAAAGTTCCTCTATGTGCAAGTTCAGAAAATGACAAATGGTCATCTTTGACCATTAATATTTCTTCACTCGGGATTCATCTTGAGAAATGGTTTGCCAGAGTGAATGCCAGTATGTCAGAGTACACGCCTATCAGTTTGTGAAGTCCAGGAAGTTGTTTTGACCAATTTTTAAAATGCATCTTTGGGTTTAAATACGAAAATGTGACACAAGAGCCTAAAAGTTGCAAGTTGAGTTATAATGATCAGAAAATTGTGTAGATCAACTCCAAAGGTATATTCAAGGTGCCTAAGGCATTTCAAGGGTCATTTGAATGAAAACAATTTTTTTTTTAGCCGGACCCACTTTTGGGGCCCGACCTGACCTATGATTTTGTTTTACCACTTTGGAGGAGATGTTGAAGTTTTAATTAAGTCATTCATGGTCAAGAAAAAAAAATATGTTAAAGTGGGGAAGATATCAAAGACATCTAAGGGTTCTGTGGATTGTACTGATTTGACCCTATCTACTATTAAAACATGACTTCAAGGAGACACAAGAATGGTTTGTAGACAAAGATGCTTGAAGGTAAACATAAGAGTTCAAGATGCTAATAGAACTCCAGGCAAATTCAAAATGGCAAATTTAATGCCAAATCCTCCTTCAGCAACAGAGAAGAGACATTAAACCAGGCAAATGTAGTAGCAGGTGTGAAACTTAATTCCATAACCTTTTCAAGCTCCTCCCTAGCACGTAGCATGAAATGAGGATGATTTTTGAAGTTTTAGGCAAATGCAAATTAGCAGGTGAAGCCAAATCCTCTCCTCCTTGCATGCTTGAAAGGCTTAGAAACCTTTCAGCAAGTAATTGCCATGCTGTTAAATGATAACCTCCCCCTGCCATGGCTTGGTTTCCTCCTTGTGTGGAAATGGAGGGCGATGGCCTTAGAAACTTTCAGAAAGTTCCATTGGCAGGTGTAAAGCCAATATCCTTCTTGCTTGAAGTATGGAATGGCTGTTGGAAAGGCATTTTAAACCTCAAGCAGAATGTATTTACTAGGTGTAATTCCCAACCCTCCATGTGTGGTGTTAAATCAACCAATGACATTGGTAGGTGTAAGCCTGAAACCCCCTCCCACATGTGGATAGTAGCCATTAAAAACTTCAAGAAAATGTGATGGGTAGGTGAAATCAAACTCTGTGGGTGTTTGGCCTACGTGGTTTTAGAGGGCAAATGAAAGTTTCAAAAAAATACAAACTAGGAAAAGCACCCAGCTCCTCCCTGCACGTGAAACTTCTAAACAAAATGAAATTGCTAGGTTTGAAACCAACTTCCCCCTACATGGTGTGAGGTAAATGCCATTAAATAGTTTTCAGAAAATGCAAGTGCGAGGCATAAAACCATTTATCCCACATTGGTGGTGGGGATGAGAGTTTTAGTATTTAAATACAATCCCACACACATTCATAGTGCCAAAGCTTAAGGGATTTTGACAAGGAGCTAGCTCAGCGACCCGGTGGAACCCACACTCATGCATGCATCCCGAAGCGCCCAAATTTTGAAGCAAAAAGGCGAGTTAACGACCATGCAAGTTGGAGTCGATCCAACGGTGGTCACTGATCCACAAAGAAATTTTCTTGCTAGTTAATCATCGTGGATCAGTGACAAAGCACGTGCATAAAAGGGGTAAGTTAAAGATCGAGCAAGTCTGAGAAGATCTGACAGTTGTCGCTATACTATAATGCAAAAATGCTCGACAGTTAACCATCATGACTCAATGACTAGATGGTGGGCTCGACAAGTGAGCAACTCATGTGTTAAAGATCACACAGGTTCGAGGAGTATCAATGGTGGTCATTGATCCGCAAGATGATAATGCACGCCAATTATCCATCGCGGATCAGCGACTGGTGTGGTGAGGTGGCGGTCCAGTGGTAGGTGAGGTGGTGGTTAGGTGGTGGGCTAGGTGGCACCTAGGTGTACTTACAGGTGAATCAGATTGTGACACGTGACACAGATGACACGTAGCAAAGGAAAAATTAAAATTACATATATAGTTCCAAACTATAGTGAGAAATTCAAAAATTTAAATGATGGATCCAATATGAGAGATTAATTCCCCTGAGGGTTATTTTTACCCAAATATGCAAGTATCATATACCGTTGGAAAGCTCTCGTAATGAGGAATTTAGTTTTTTGTTAGTTTCAACAAATATTAGATATTTTGAGAGCAGTTTTGATGGGAAGGATGCAAGGAAGTTTTCAATTAAGGAAAAAGCACACTTGGCAATGTGTCATGAAATCTGACCTTTTTCCCTCTCCTTCATATTCTCAATTCTTCTCATTTGTAAGGGTTCTAGAGTTTTTGTGAGAAGGCTCCAGAATTCTTGGTTCCAGTGATGGCAGTTTTTCAGTTTTTGTGAATGAGAATGTGTTTCTTCTAGGTTTTCAGTGTTGTCTTTGTTGTAGGTTTTGTCTTCAATTTGCATATTTACACATATGTAAGGCATGTGTGAGTTTCCACAAAATTGTCTCCAAAATACCATTTGAATTTATACAATTTCATTTTATTAGGGGTAATTTGGATTTGCCTCTTTCAGTCTTCTCTGAGAGTGTAATGTTTGTCTTTTGGGTATTCTTCAAGGAAGGATTTAAATCCTGAAACCTAGCATTAATGATTTTGAGTGTGTATATTGGATATATATAAGTATGATTTTGTGATAGAGCAGAAGATTGCATTAGTGTAAGGAATTAATACATGAGAATTTAATGTGGAAAGTAACTTGTAATTGAGATCTCTCTTCCAGTTTTATGCATGACTCTATGCCCAGGATTAGGCACTGGTCTTTTATAATATTGAAGGATTGTCAGAACATCTTTTTTTAAATCAAATTAGAATATATTTCTTTTTCTGTTTTGTGGAAATGTTCCACTTATCTCATGTTCAAACTATTAGGATTGATGATAGTCCCAAAGATACTGAGAGGGAGGGTGAATCAGTATCTAACCGGTTTACATAATATTTAATCTTATTAAGTATTTTTCATTCCAAAATAGTGTACTGGTAAACAAGAACTAATGTAGTAAATAGGAACAGTAAAGACAGCATAGAGAACACACCATAACACAAGATGTTTAATGAGGAAACCTAGTGTGGGAAAAAACTCAGTGGGATTTGTGACCCACAATATTCACTCACTAGCCAATGAATGGATATTACTTACAAGAGGGGCCTGCACATGTAGGAAGGCCAACTTCCTAGAGCTCACTACTCAATCACAAAAAGGAAGTCTCACTGACTTACAAAATGGATTATGGAAATCCAATATAATGTACTGCTACAATTTAGCATCTGCTATGCCAAGTTCAGTACCAGTTTAAGCTCATACAATAACCATAAACCTTATACAAAATATGCCTTAATATTCTCTCATCACTTCTACCATGTTCACATCCTATCTTCTATATCAAAATGATTTTCAAGATCTCATACATATATGAGTCTTATTACAATATGCCATGTCGGCTTTACAAAAGATATTTACAATTAAATACAATAAACAAAACTTTATTCCTATCGGCTAGGATGTCGGTATACATTGTTGCCGTTGTCGATGAAGTGTCTGTCGGTGCCGATGCCTGCCAGTGTAGGTGCTTGAAGGTATCCATAAGGTTGCCAGTAAGTTGTCATCAATGACAACACCATCGTTTCTCACTAGAGTGTAGAATGCCAACACAAACCTGTCAAGTTGTCAATTTAGATTTAGCCTATCTACATTACCCTCCTTGTTTTTGAACCTTTAATGAGATCTATCTGCTTTTGTTGATACTGTTTTGTGTGTCATGGATCTGATTCAATGCATCAAAGGTACACCCACCTAGTTTTTGCAGACCCTGAAGAGGAGAAGGATTTAGATCCTTGTTATGTTGTCCAAGTCCTGAAATGTTTCATAGATTGAAATTGGCTATTTCATAGATAAATTGTAGGTGAACTTGGTTTGCTCATTTTTTAGAAAAACATCCCCAACTAGGCTAAACCCCCTTAAAATTAGAAGAAAAAAAAAAGAATCAATTTATACGATTAATAGTAATGTGTAGAGCTTCGAGTCAACATCAAATTACATCAATATTATATCATCTATTAAAAATATATTCAAAAAGATAGATTGTAATAGCTTATTAAGATTCATTATCACTATCATTATGTGGATTCTCCTCTTTCTCTTCATTCTCTCCATCTTCATTATTAGCTTCTTTGTCTTTTCCTTTGTCATTATTCTTAGGTTCAACCCTACTAATTTAGAAAGTATCAAATTCTTGTCCAAGGAGCGCAAAGATCCTCTCTCAACTAGAGCAATCAAAATTTTGGTGAGCCATTTCTAGGTGTCTTATAGCTTCACCCTTCTTTAATTGATATTGGTGTTCTTTTTGGTATTTATTGTAAAAGTCTATATACTCTTCCTAGAATTTCTTCCCTATCTTTCTTAGATCTTGGAGTCAATAGGCAACATCCTAAATGTCTTCTTTATATATTGAAGAGGAACCTTCATCGAATATCTTCATGAATCTTCATGTTGGCATATTCAATGTAAATGATACCTATTCAATAATCATTAGCATTGTGATTCTAAGATCACACTCAATAAAAACCCTCCCTTTACCTTGGAACACATTCTCATTAGTTCTCTTCCAAAGAAACCAAAGAATTTTCATAGACAATAAAATCCAAAAATAATTAGACTTTTTACTTAGATTGCAGACATACCTGACAATAATTTCAAACCATGAGAAATTTTCAACAATATTCCCGTCTAAAATGTTATAATGATTGACAATCATGAATTTTCTCCTGATTAATATCTCCCATGGTTCATTCCCTTCTAAAGCCTTGACAATCCATTTGATTTCTAAGGCAATACCTTGCTACCTGAGGTCTTTGATCCCCAATCCACCTAAGTCCTTACTCAGGCAGCACCATTTCCATTTAACAACATGCATTATTTTCTTACCTCTTCCATCTAACCACAAAATTTCACCGACAAGAATGTTGTGGGTTTGACAGTTTGGCCGTTGGGGCATGAAAGCATAGCATGAGTTCTACTTTTAAAAATTACATAAAACATTTTTAATTTATTTGATTGAGTCTTATTTGAAAAAAAGATTATCAATGATGTTTCCTTTCTCCAATAATTGGATCTAGGATCTTTCTGTTAGATAATATGTAACATCTAATGACTAAATCTTTTCTTTATAGATGCTTATTTTATTTAATCATCTGAGCTTGAATTATAATTTATATCTATGCAGAAGTAGAAGATACAAGATGAAGAGTCGTGTGCAATTAAATTTTGTAAAAGAAAGCAAGTAGGCATTATCTTGAATGACATGGAAACAAGTGATGAATACTAAGAGGGGGTGAATTAGTATACCAAAAATTACTATAAACAAACTCAAACAGTTTAGCAAATAGCAAGTGCAATAGATTCACTAATAAACCGGTTAAGATAAATGCAAACCAAATAAAAAACAAAGCATTCACCCACAAGAGAACAATCACCATAACACAAGATATTTGACGTGGAAACCCAAATGGGAAAAACCATTATGAGTAGAAACTCACAAGTAACTATTTGCAGAATAGAAACTAGACTAGTTAAGGTCAGATTGGTTAAGGTCATACAATGTTCTTGACTAGAACAAATCCTGTTAGGAATATAGATCTCTATTAGGAGATAAGTCCTGTTAAAGCCTACCTTGTTAGAGGATTTCATATCCATAGTTGTGAACCAGCTTGTTAGAGGATTTACAAAGCCTTTTCTAGGCCTACCCGGTTAAGGGTTTTAGACTTGTCAAATATATTAGTAATCAACAAGTGAATGATCTAGACAATAGCACAATATGCTTAATTAGATCCTTGTTAGCTCATTGTTAATGAATTTTAGCATTACTTCAGTTTTCAATATATCCACACTCTATCTCTTCACACAGACCTAATCTTCTCTTCAATGATTTCACAATGTCTCATACTCTGTCTCTTACACATATCACACATCTCACATGCAAATCGTAGACATGATGTCCTTATAAAGGAAACTAATTTCATATCGGTCCAATAGAATTAGACTACAAGTTCCTAGGTTTAGTGCATCTAGACACATTTGGTAACATGATACAAACACATCACCAAAGTATCAATGGATGATAACTCATCACACATTACAGTAATATCGGTTGGTAACTCATCATAGAGTAATACCGGTTAATACAATATACTAATTACCGGTTGTCAAAAATGAAGAATGGTAGATCATAGTGTTTCAATCAAAATTTATCTACTGCATGGTTCCTTCGTACCACTTCAGCTCCTCGTACCACTTGGGGTCTTCATACCGCTTGAGCTCTTCAGTCAATCTGTGATCGGTAAACATCTTCTACAAAATACCGATAGTTTAAAGACTATACATTTAATATTACACAATACAGTTGGAACAATTACCAGTTGAGCATAACTCAGACATCAAGAAAGTGTGTATCCATCAATGACAATCAAAACATCATCAAAATGCCAAAAATATCCCCCTTTGGCATCAATGGCAACACTTAGGAAAATTTTGACAACTAAGTGTTTTTACAACAAAAATTGCCATAATCAAAATTACTCTCCCTAAGCATATACACTACTCCTGAAACTGGTAACATGAAAGTACATGAAATGGTAACATTCATCAAAATTTTAATGTACACTACTCCCCCTTTGCCAACAATGACAAAGTAATGCAAAGTAACCCCTTTTTGCATATATAATAAAATAGAGTAGATGTTCATGACAATAAGGAATGAAATTTCTTAAAAACAAATTTTAAGTCCTGCATAAAAGTTTTCATGGCCAATGTCCATGACTCAAGTAATGAGGTAGCAACCTCACTTTCAATCTTCATTTGGAATGCCAGTTCTTCCATTGCATCAATGGTACTCATCTCTTGAGTTACTGTGATAGCTTCCAGGTTGAGAAAACATTTCTGAAGAATCTGTTGTCTTGGCAATAGGAGAAGTTGAAGCTCCTGCAAATCTTTAGACCAGTTGCTGATCTCTAAGTCCATCTTGGTAGTCTGATGCTGATAATGATGAACGATTTGTCCATAGGTAGTGAATGAATCATATGGAATCTTGAAATTATTGATATATGCCTATAACTCCAATTGGAGTTTAGCTTTCTGGTTAAGCACATCGTCACAAAATAGATAGGGCTGGCAGATTTTACTCAACAGTAATTTACCTTCACCCATAACAACACTGATATCATTTTGCTACTTTAGTAGTTGTGTTCAGAGCTCATTCATTTTTATGGCCAAGGCAGCATTGAGTTCCTTTTCATGGTTCTTCTTTGCAGTGGCTTCAACAACATCTTCCAAGCATTGTACCTGGTCCTCCACTACGATACAAACAAGTTTAAGCTTGGATAGAGAGGAATCGGTACTAGGGAGGTTGGTACCGGTTATTAGACTGGTAAGGGTGTCAACTACAGTTTGTATGACATCTTTTTCTTTCTTCCTCCGCAATGCTTCTAGTCTCTCTTGTGCAAGTTTGATGCTTCGAAGAAGCTCAAACTCATCCACTGATTGAAGATCAATAGGACTGGTGGTATCAACCTGTTTCGTTTGATCATCGGTTGCCTTAGGAGTCTCCGCTTGTTTGTTCTTCTCTTCTTCCTTCTCCTCTTTTGCTTTTTTCTTATCCTCTTCTTTCTTCTTTTGCTCCTCTTCTTGTTTCTTCTCCATTTCTTCTTTCTTCTTGTCCTCTTCCTACTTTTTCTTCTCTTCCTCCTTCTTCCTTTCTTCTTCCTTCCTCTTGTCTTCTTCTTTCTTCTTCTCTTCTTCCTTCCTCTTCTCCTCTTCTTTCCTCTTCTCATCTTCTTTCCTTGTCTTCTCTTCTCCTCTTCTTTACTCTTCTCCTCTTCTTTCCTCTTCTCTTCCTCTTTCTTCTTCTCTTCCTCTTTCTTCTTGTTTTCTTCCTGCCTTGCTTTTTCCTCTTGCTCTTTCTTCGCTTTCTCTTTGTCCTATTTCTCTTTCTCTGCTTTGTCTTGTTTCTCTATCTCTGCTTTTTCTTTATCCTATTTCTCTTTCTCTTTATCATTTGACATCCTCATTATCAAATGCATAAACATCAATAGTTTTAGTTTGCTCTATCACTCTTTCTCCTTCATTGTCAAATGCCTCATCCAGTTTTCCTAAGGATAGGTTTGGTGCTTGGTCAGCCTACTTAGCAACTTCAGATACTCAGTGCATATTGATAGCAGCTTTCAAATGTATGTGAATATCCTTTTCCACTTCAAAAGCTTTTCCTTCTAGTAGCCTAAGTCTTCTCCTTCTCATGAATAATATGCCTTTGTTCTTATCCATTATCTCAAATAATTCTGAATTAGAAGCATCAGGAAAGTATTGTGCAAAAATTTTCTCCCTGATCTCATGTTCTTTCTCAATGGAAATGCACCATTTATTATCCAAAGAATTGTACAAATAATTTGGAGTAACCGATTTAATCTCTGATGGTGACTGATCATTAACATATAAATATTTGATGACTTCCTATTCTACTTCTTCTTTCTCACTAGCAGTAAAATCACCAAAATATTCCTTTAAATCATCAAGCATTTTTTTCCTAATATTCTTTAATGTCCTCTGACAATGTGTCATTGGCTTATAAGAAGAGATGTCTATATTTACCGGTGCAGAAGTTGCAGGTACATTACCGGTAGACTTCGCCGTCTTTCTTGATTTCCTTGTCTTCTTTGTTTGGATCTCCAGTTCAGTGTCTTCTTCCTCCGGTGAGTGATTCCTGGATTTTCGCTTCCTCTCAAAGACTTTTGCAGGAATGATCTCAAGTTTCTTCTTAGCTGGTGACTGCTTGGTCACTTTTGGACTAGCAAAGGTAACCGGTGTAGATACCGATGGCACTTCTTTGCCCTTTTTCTGTATTGGTTCTTCAATCGGTGTTACCCTCTCCAAGTAGGTACGAGTTATCTTCTTATATGCATCCAGTGGTGAGGAAAGTAGGGCAGAGGCATACCTGATCAACATGTCATACATCACGTCATACCCCATAGGGCCAACTACTTCCTTTCTTGGTTCCACTACTTCTATTATGCAGTCATCTATCCTTATTGTGAAGCACATGTCATCTTCATACTTCTTCACAATATCATCAGATATCCTCATTCTCTGGCTCATCTTTTGCTGGAATTCATCAAAATACTTGTTAAGAACCTTAGGATACCCAGTTCCTACTGCTTGTAGACTTTCCTTAATTTGTTTGGAAACCAGTAGGTTAGCAGACCATTGAACATCACCTACTCCAAGGAAATAACCTTGAAATCAGAAGAATAAACCTACCAGAAGTTGTCTAGACTTGAATCTCAGAGCATTGTCTTGTTTGATGGACTTCAGATTCAACAACAATTGCTTCTGTAGATAGGTACATAGGTCAAATGAAGTGTCTTCCTTGATCATCCTGTAAGCAACATTCACTGCAATGGCAAGGATAGAATTCATTCTGCTGGCATAGAATATTTGGTAACCAATCACCATGCAAGCATATTTTACTAGATCATCAAAGTAGGTGTTGATGGTCATCACCCGTTGGTCACTCATAGAACCAGTGAGCTTTGTCATTGCAGTTTTGATGACCTTTCATAGAGCTGGCACCTCTCCAATGTTGCAGAAACTGGTGACGACAAGAATTGCTTCTAGTGTAATGTCATGCGTTCGCTCGAGATACATCTTATCACCATGCACTTTGCTAAGAATGATGTGAATATGATCTTCTATGTGTTGGGACTCATTAAAATTGAGTCAAGCTTTGAGGCCCAATTTGAATTTTTGCTTTGCATTTCCAAATGAGTCAGTTTGAATGGCCTAGTTAGAGAGAGGGCAAAAATGAAGCCAGTTGATTTTCAGAGGTTAAGGCTCGGGATTTATGTCCTACACCTTTCATTTGGCCTATGCAGTGATGTGAAATTTTCAGAATTCAGTTTGGATAAGTTTATGAGGTACCCATTTTGAGGGGTGAGTTGAAAGTGCATTTTAGGCACAAATGCAGATTTTATTGAGTAGTCTAACTTGAGCGATTATATCTTTTGCCCTGTTGATCATCATGAATAAATTCAAAATGGATTCAATTGTATGCATAATGCAAGTTAGCCTACAAAGTTTCAAGTCTTAATGAATCCATTTTCTCAATTTTTGAAGATCAATCCGTTTGCAGTTTGTGTGTTTTGGCAAGTCCCTATTTTGACAGCTAGTCGGAGCCATATTTTGCACAAGTGTAAAAGTTGCCTCAATAAGTGTTATGACATAATGTTTCTTTTGGGTTAATGCTGGTATAAATAAAAAACTATGTTTCAAATTTCAAGCCTCTGCCAGTCCGTTTGATCGGTTTTCAAAAGGGTTCATTTAGCCATCATTTTCAATGATTCGTACTTTCAGTGCTATATCAAGTAAAGTAGCTAGTTTTATGAGGGCGCCATTTGCATCCAGTCAGGCTTTTGGTCAAACTGGGAATTTAAAAATTTAGTATGTACTTCAAGGTACCTGTGCTACAAATTTGAGGATCTATGAAGGTCGTTTGATATTTTTGAGAAGGGCATCATGTGTTGCCAGAACATTGACTTCATCAGGTCCGCAGTGTCGACAAAGTCAGTTGATCATTTTCGCCAATTAATATCTCTTCGCTCAAGACTCATCTTGAGAAACCGTTTTGCAGTGTTCATGCTTGTATATCAGAGTACACGCCTGTCAGATGGAGAGCTCTAGAAAGGTGTTTTGACAGGTTTGAAAAATACGTCTTCGCGATTAAATGAGAAAATGTGGCACAAGTGCCTGAAAGTTGTAAAATGCGGATTAATGATCCAAAAATGAAACCGATTGTTTCTAGAGGTATGTTTGATGTCCGTGAGTCATTTCAGAGGTCAGTTGCATGAAAAAAAAAAAAAAATTAGTCGAGCCCACTTTGGGGCCTGACCTAGCTCATGCCCGATGGTTTTGAATTCATGGTAATGTGTATCGATGTCAGCTCAACTGCAATTCGCCAATGGGATGGTGAGAGATGATTTCAGTTTGCTTGTTGTTTATGGATTGATGAGTGTGTATCTTGCATTCTGGATGCAAACCTCAAATATTTCAAAGAGATGTTAAATTTACCAATATATATTATTGATTGTGCATGTGCATATGAAAAATGAAGAGGAGGTTAGTCTTGCATTGAAAGAAATGCTTAAAATGAATGTGGTAAAGCGTGAAGGTATGTGGATTACAGCCAAACTTTGGGTTAGTGATTGTTCCTGTGGAAAGAGGGCAAGAACCTTGGATAATACTTTGGAAGACCTACAGTTGCATTATATTGATTTTTACCTTATGCATTGGTCAAATGCTAATGATCCCAGAATGTGGAAAGCAATGGAGAAACTTGTTGGATACTGGAAAATTCTGTGCTATTGGTGTAAGCATTTTTTCTTCCAAGAAATCATGGAATATGCTTGCCAAGAGAAAAGTGGTGCCAACTATGAATTAGGTTGAGTACCATCCAGTGTGGCAACAACAAAATCTTCAATCTTTTTGCAAATCCAAGGGCATTCATTTATCGGCCTATTCTCCACTGGGTTCTCTAGGTACTGAATGGTTTAAAATAAAAGTGAAGATTCTAGAATGAAATGCAATGAGCAGCCAACTATATTCCCTCCTCCCATGCATGGTGAAGAACATTTCTAGCTTTAGCAAATGTAATCGGCATTAAGCCAATCTTCCTTGCAGAGGGCGTGGTGGCTGAGGAAAAGATTTGTTGTAAAGGAGCTTGCTAAAGCCAAAGTGAAACATGGTTGAGGTTGGGGGTAGCATCAAAAACCATCAATCAAATGCATTGGCAAAGTCAATGGCAGTCCTCCCTTCTGTGTGGCATGCTGAAGTTGAATTGGGAATAGACCATGATAAAATTTTAAACCAATGCAATCAGCAGTTTTCTATGCCATTTTCTCCTCCACGTGAAATGCAGTAGGCAACAGATGTGGTGTTTGGAGTGTGGCGTGGGCATCCCAAAGCCAATCCTCCCCTCTTCTCACATGTTGGCAGGGAGCAGCAATTAAAATATTCAAGCAATTGCAATTTTGGTAGGTAGCTGATGTTGAAACCCCTGCAAGGTGGATGAAGCAGTGTTGAAAGTCTTAATCAAGCCAATACAAGTAGCAAAACCCCCCACGTTCCTCCTTGTCTTTCCCTGCTGGTGGTGGTGGTTGATTAAAGGCTTTTAAAATTTAGCAAACATAACCATTGCTAGTTCTCCTCCCACGTTGGACACAATAGCAGACAGCGTGGTATGTTGAAGGAGTTGTAGAAGAAGTCTAAGGTAGGTGTAATGGTTGGTGAAAGACCAAGAAACCATTCAAGCAACGTCCTCCCTTCACATGATCTCGAAGGGGAACATAGAACGTGGTGAATAAAGAGGCAAACAGAAGAACTTTCGATCAAATGCAAAAGAAATCGCCATTAAAGCTCTGTAGAAACCTCCAAAATGCAGTCCTAGGCCAAGTCTTTTATCCCACATTGACTGGGAGATGTCGGTTTATGATATTTATAAGTAAATGTCCACACAAGTATAATGTCAAAGCCTCAAGGCTTTTGACAGATGGTGCCCGTTGGGCACCCAAGGCGGACCCATGCTCGCGTATGGGCGTGGATCCCAAGGTGACTAGGAGGTGACAGGTGGACCCAAGCATGCATGCTTCCCGAGGCAAACAGGCAAAATTTTGTAGAGAAGGGCCAACTTAAATAGTGAGTAGGTTTGGAGAGGATCGACAGTCAGTGTGACTTCGCGAAGGCGAGATGCACGTGAGTTAAGCCCTGCGAAATGGCGAAAAGCTCAGGCAAATCGTGAAAAGTTAAAGAGTGAGCAAGTTCGGAGGATCCGACGGCCTGCGCGACTTCATGACCCAAAGATGCAGGATCATTAGTCATTGTGAAATGGTGAAAGATAGGTGGTAGGTCCAGTCAGAGGTCCAGCAGGTGGGTCCCGTCCCAGTGGCAGTGATGTGGCACACACGTGGCATACAGGTGGATAGACAAGCAAGCAGACACGTGGTGGTGATGAGGTGTCAGTTGAGGTGGTGCCTAGTAGACCTTGCGAACCAATCGGAGGCTGCCACATGGCAAAGCGTCAGAGCACAAAAGGGCCAAAAATCAAAGTTAAATGCATATTAAACATATAGTTCAGACTATATAAAAAAATGGAAAATTTAAATGATGTGCACACATGAGAAATTAATTTGCTCAAGGCTCAATTTTTGGCCAAAATATGAAGTATTATATGTTTCTGGAAAGTGCTCGGAGTGAGGAATCCAATGATGTAGTCAATTGTGGCAAATATTAGATATTTTGGGAGAAATTTCCACAGGAGTAAAATTTAGTTGGAGAAAGGGGACACTTGGCTTGTTTTGATGAAACCTAATTTGTTCCCTCTTCTTTCTTATTCCAATTTTCTTCTCATTGTAATGGTTCTAGGATTCTGTGAGAATGCTCCAGTTTTCATGGCTTCCATTTTCTGAAATTTCTTGACCCAGATGCGTAAATTTCTATGGTTTGTTCAAGGGTATAGAGGTTGCAATGCAGTGTTGTAAATGTGGTTTTAGTTGCAGGTCTTACTTGTGTCAGGGATGAGTAAATTCCACACAGTATTGTCTCTAGGTATGTATTTCAGTATCATAAATTGAATCTTCAAGGAGGTTTAAATTTGTCAATTTCAAGGAGATTGTTGTGGATGTTTATAGGTATCCTTCAGTGAAGGTTTTAAATTCTGTAGTCAGTCATAAATGATGAAATATGTATCCAAATCTGACAAATTTGTGAATGAATCAAATAGTGCATTAATATAAGGTATTGATGCATGAGTATCTTGTTTAAGGAAAACAAACTTGCAGCTATGATTTATATTTGTAGTTCTGTGTGTGACTCTACTGCCCAATGAACAAGGCACTGGTCTTTGACAGATTTGGGGATGGTTTCAGATATACATTTTAAAAGATAAATCTATTTCCCTTTATATTTTAGGGGTTTGTATTCCATTCTTTCCAAGCTCTATTTCATCTTATTGTTTGTACAGATCTAGCCAATCTGTAGTGTTTCCTAACCTATTGAGCTTGTGAAATGATCTATTTGCTTATATTTGATGTAGTTGTGTGTTTATAATTGTTATATTCAAAGCATCAAAGGGTGTCCCCCGTAGGTCTAGCAGAACTTGAAGTGCAGGAGGATCAATTAGGATCCTATGTTATGTTGTCCAAGCCCTGATGTGTTTTGTAGACTGAAATTGGCCGTTTCATAGAAGGATTGCAGGTGTTCTTGGGTTATCACTTTTGGTGAACAACAAAAATGGCGACTCTGCTACGGAACCTGAATAGAAATTGCTTAATTTTATACAGTCAGTCTACCTATTGAGATTGCATAGAGTTGAAAGTGTCTTTTATGGTTGAGGCATTAGTTGATGATTAAATTAGTTGTATGCTCAGACATGGAATCTTCATCATAAAAGCTTGATATAAGGTGTAGTACAAAGATACACATAGAGTTGGTGTTGATTTCCCAAATCCATATGTGTTAAATAGCCTAGAAGAGTGTTTATTGCAGCGAGATTGAAGGAGGAAACAAAGAATTAAATTTGTGTTGAATGGCATTCTGCTATTCAAAATGTCCTCTATGCAAGAGGTGGCGACTTTGAGATAAAAGATCGTGCTGAAAGTTGAAATTAATCTTCAGATCTACAAGAGTTTACAGCTGCAAATCTCCAAGTATTTTTAGAGGTTTTAAATGCAAGATATCTGTTCTGAAAATTTGAATGTGTAATGTTGTTTTCCCATTTAGTGAACAACACTAGTAAAGAGGGAAAATAGAGGAATCACAAAATTAATTTGCATATCTATGATGCTAAAATATCCAGTGTATATGATCTACCATAGTATGCAAATTTGGAAAACCTTATGTCAAGCAATGTTAATGAATAGTTTCAATATGATGATATGTGCTTGAAGTGTTTTATGATTCAACACAAGGTTGCATAATCTTTTGTGGAAATAAGGAAGAAATGTGTAGTGAATTTTTTCAGCCCCACTCTTATCCACATATGACCATGTCCAGTGAAATAGAACAACCATGTAATAGGAAGAGTTTCAGTATGAAGTATTATGTTGCTCTAAATTTTGAAGGTATTATGGGTTACCCAAATCCCATACCCACAGAAATTAGAAAGTATTTGCCAATTTTCAATGGGAAGAAATCAGAATCAACATGTCAACATGTTAAAAGATTTTTAGATTTGATAGGAGAGTTTGAAATTTGTTGGGAAGATGTATGCATGAAATTGTTTGTTCAGTCATTGAAAGAGGATGCAAGGGATTGGTTCTCCTTTTTGCTGACAGATTGTATTTCCTAATCGGAAGGATTAGTTTTAGATTTCATAGATCAATCCAATGAAAAAGTGAGTGATTATGACTTGCTGAAAGAATTCACTTATATACAAATCAGGGAAGATGAATTGGTACCAACATTTAATATCAGATTTTCACAAGTTTTGTCCAAGATTTCCAGAAAGTATAAACTTGATGATAAAGTATGTCTGGATGTTTATATGAGTGCTTTTGGTAAGAAGATGGGTTTCCTATTAAGAAACAAAGAACCCAAAACCTTGTATTAAGCTTTTAACATAGCTAGGGACATGGAAAATAATTTGAAATTTGGGATAGCCAAGAGATTTGTGTTTGCTGTTGTTTCATGCCAAAGTACCTTCAATGGTGAAATACCATGTGAAGCTGAACAAATCATTCCTTGTCTAGGTGCATCAAGCTCTGTAGTTCCAAATGGTTTTGTTGATGCATGTGTTTCAGATTTAAATGAGAGTCAAGAACCTTTGCTGTTAATGCCGGTTGTCTCTCACAGTAATGATGAAATGATCAATGGGAAGTGTTGTGAAAATGTTGATGCAAAGATAGATATATACAAGGGATACGTACCATTTGATTTGTATGCCAGTTATGCTGATTATGTGGCTGCCAATTACCAAGTGAATCATGTATTTCTCTAGGATAATATTAATGAAAATAATGATGGTGATGACCATCAATCTTTACATGTTGCTGATGTATTTGATGTTGAAATACCAAATACAGAGGGATTACCAAGTGTTGCTGTTTGTGCAAGTGAAAATGTTCAATATGATGAAAATCAGAGTTGTTTGGTGCAAACAATAGTTGATCCTCACTTAAATATTGATAATCTCAATTGTGTTGAGGATGAAGTAAATCTATTTTCAGATTTCACTTCAGATTTCACTTCTTCTAATCATGTTGATAATCTTTCTATTTTGAAAGTTATGCACAATGTTAATTCAAAAAATTTCAAGGGTGCACATGATTGCAATGAAAATATAGAACACATGGATGGACAATTTTTTACGGAATCTCACATGGAATAGCAAAGTGTAATACAATTTCAAAAGATTGCTAAACTTAGGAAAGCTCTTGAAGTTGTGGACAAGAAGGTTCAAATGTTGGAGAGCCTTAGAGTTGTTAATGAAGACTTTCTACAATATAGTGAAGAGGATTCTTCAGAAAAGGACTATGAATTGAATGCTTGTACACTTGATGAACATGCTGATCTAATAGATGGTTTCATGATAGAAAATTTTAGTGAACATGCTGAAAACTCATCTGATGAAGTAAATGCAAGCGATGTTTATTTTCATTCTTTGACTGATGATGAGTGTTCTACTGGTGAAGAAGACCAATTGTGGCAAGATAGGTATGATTATCTTGATTTTCAGAATGATGGTCAAAGGATGAAATCTTATGAGTGTGAAACATGGAACACTGAGGATTGTTCCAACCAAGTTTCAATTTCTTCTTTGTCCGATGAAGATGATTATGTTGATCAAGTGGATGGTATCTTTAGAAATTTTACTAATTTTTTATTCAATGTTGATATAGATACGAACCAAACACTTTAGTGTCATAATGTTCATAAGGGGATTCTTCATTTTGTTTCTAACCCTTTGTATGAAGAAATAACTGATCAACCAGATGATTTAAATGATGAACCAGTCCATAATGTTGATGAAATTCTGAACAACAATAACATGGGTTGTAAAAAATTATTTCATGATGAAGGTAAGAGGCATGGGTTGTGTGGTGATTACTTAAGACCACAAATGAAAGTGTTTCAGGTGGATGTAAGCTTGAAAGGGAAAGAGTTACCTGAGGATTTGCTTCAGCCAGAGGTATGCATTCTTTTCCATGAATGGGATGTTGAGAATGCGGAGGTTTTCAGTTTGATAAGCAAGGATAGTATATATGAGGTGTGATCAACATAGTGAAGTATTGCATCTGGATTGTAATGTTCATGTTCCTTGTTTGCATCAGTTGATTATTAATGCCCCTCATTCTATGAATTTAAATGTTAACAAGGTGAGTGCTGATAGGAATTGCAATGTTGAGAATGAATGTTTTACTTTTGAAGTTCAGCATGATGATGTCTTTGCAAATGGTAGAATTGATTGGGATAGTGAAGTGTATGGCAACTTGTGGGAAAGCCTTTATTGTGAATTGTCTCATGTTTTTACTTGTGTTGAAGTAGTGTGTGATTACAAAGTTCAAGATCAGACCAAAGGTAAGCACACCAGTTGTTACAGTGATGAGACAAAAGAGGTGGATTATAAAAGTTATGCTCATCTATTATTGAAAGGTCCCTTTGTTTGGATCATAACATCAAGTGATGAGAATCAGATTTTTGACAGAGGTAAATGCTAAGATTGTTTGAGCAGCTTATGATCAGTTGTAAGTATGTTTGTATCTATTGTATAGTTGCTTTGCTTTAGTTGTGTGGTTTTCAATAAAGTGCCGTGTTGTTTGGGTAGAATAAGGAAGCCCTATTTTTGAAAAGAGATGAGAAGAGAAGAATGATCCGTCTGTTGGGGTGGTCTGCTTAACCATAGATTCTAGATTCTTGTGTTGATCCTGCAATCAACCATCCCCAGTGAGAGCCACTATTGGGACTCATTAAAATTGAGTCAATTTTTGAGGCCCAATTTGAATTTTTGCTTTGCATTTCCAAATGAGTCAGTTTGAATTGCCTAGTAGAGAGAGACCAAAATGGAGCCAATTGATTTTCAGAGGGTAAGGCTCGGGATTCATATCCTACACCTTTCATTTGGCCTATGCAATGATGTGCAACTTCTAGAATTCAGTTTGGATAAGTTTATGAGGTACCCATTTTGAGGGGTGAGCTGAAAGTGCATTTTAGGCACACATGCAGATTTTATTGAGTAGCCTACCTTGAGCGATTATATCTTTTGCCCTGTTGATCATCATGAATAAATTAAAAATGGATTAAATTGTATACATAAATGTGAGTTAGCCTGCAAAGTTTCAAGTCTTAACGAATCCATTTGCTCAGTTTTTGAAGATCAATCCATTTGCAGTTTGTGTGTTTTGGCAAGTCCCTGTTTCGACAGCTAGTCGGAGCCCTGTTTTGTATAAGTGTAAAAGTTGCCTCAGTAAGTTTTATAACACAATGTTTCTTCCGGGCTCATGCTGGTATAAGTGACAAACTATGTTTCAAATTTCAAGCTTTTGCTAGTCCGTTTGATCAGTTTTCAAAAGGTTCATTTAGCCATCATTTTCAATGATCCGTACTTTCAGTGCTATATCAGTTAAAGTAGCTATTTTTATGAGCGCGCCATTTGCATCCAGTCAGGATTTTGGTCGAACTGAGAATTTAAAGATTTAGTATGTACTTCAAGGTACCCGTGTTTCAAATTTGAGGATCTACGGAGGTCGTTTGATATTTTTGAGAAGGGCATCATGTGTCGCCAGAACATTGACTTCATCAGGTCCGCAATACCGACAAAGCCAGCTGATCATTTTTGCCAATTAATATATCTTCGCTCGGGACTTGTCTTGAGAAACCGTTTGGCAGTGTTCATGCTTGTATATCAGAGTACACACCTGTCAGATGGCGAGCTCCAGAAAGATGTTTTGACAGGTTTGAAAAATATGTCTTCGCGATTAAATGCGAAAATGTGGCGCAAGTGCCTGAAAGTTGTAAAATGAGGATTAATGATCCGAAAACGATGCTAATTGTTTCCAAAGGTATGTTTGATGTCCGTGAGTCATTTCAGAGGTCAGTTACATGAAAACAAAATCTTTTTTAGTCGAGCCCACTTTGGGGCCCAATCTAGCTCATGCCCGATGGTTTTGAATTCATGGTAATGTGTATCGATGTCAACTCGACTGCAATTCGCCAATGGGATGGTGAGAGATGATTTCAGTTTGCTTTTTGTTTATGGATTGATGAGTGTGTATCTTGCATTCTGGTTGCAAACCTCAAATATTTCAGAGATGTTAAATTTACCAATATATATTATTGATTGTGCATGTGCATATGAAAAATGAAGAGGAGGTTAGTCTTGCATTGAAAGAAATGCTTAAAATGAATGTGGTAAAGTGTGAAGGTATGTGGATTACATCCACACTTTGGGTTAGTGATTGTGCCCATGGAAAGAGGGCAAGAGCCTTGGATAATACTTTGCAAGACCTATAGTTGCATTATATTGATTTTTACCTTATGCATTGGTCAAATGCTAATGATCCCAACATGTGGAAAGCAATGGAGAAACTTGTTGGATAATTGAAAATTTTGTGCTATTGGTGCAAGCATTTTTTCTACCAAGAAATCACGGAATATGCTTGCCAAGAGAAAAGTGGTGCCAACTGTGAATCAGGCTAAGCACCATCCAGTGTGGCAACAGCAAAATCTTCAATCTTTTTGCAAATCGAAGGCATTCATGTATCGGCCTATTCTCCACTGGGTTCTCCAGGTACTGAATGGTTTAATATAAAAGTGAAGATTCCAGAGCGAAATGCAATGAGCAACCAACTATATTCCCTCCTCCCACACATGGTGAAGAACATTTCAAGCTTTAGCAAATGTAATTGGCATTAAGCCAATCTTCCTTGCAGAGGGCATGGTGGCTGAGGAAAATATTTGTTGTAAAGGAGCTTGCTAAAGCCAAAGTGTCACAAGGTTGAGGTTGGGGGCAGCATCAAACACCATCAAGCAAATGCGTTGGTAAATTCAATGGCAGTCCTCCCTTCTACATGGCATGTTGAAGTTGAATTGGGAATAGACCATGATAAAATTTTAAACCAATGCAATCTACAGTTTTCTATGCCATTTTCTCCTCCACGTGAAATGCAACAGGCAACAGGTGTGGTGTTTGGAGTGTGGCATGGGCATCCCAAAGCCAATCCTCCCCTCTTCTCACATGCTGGTAGGGAGCAACAATTAAAATATTCAAGCAATTGCAATTTTGGTAGGTAGCTGATGTTGAAACCCCTACGAGGGGGATGAGGTAGCGTTGAAAGTCTCAATCAAGCCAATACAAACAGCAAAACCCCCCACGTTCCTTCTTGTCTTTCCCTGCTGGCGATGGTGGTTGATTAAAGGCTTTTAAAATTCAGCAAACATAACCATTGCTAGTTCTCCTCCAACATTGGACACAACAGCAGACAACGTGGTGTGTTGAAGGAGCTGTAGAAGAAGTCTAAGGTAGGCATAATGGCTGGTGAAAGACCAAGAAACCATTCAAGCAACATCCTCCCTTCACGTGATCTCGAAGGGGAACATACGATGTGGTGAATGAAGAGGCAAACAAAAGAACTTTTGATCAAATGCAAAAAAAATCGCCATTAGAGCTTTGTAGAAACCTCCAAAATGTAGTCCTAGGCCAAGTCTTTTATCCCACATTGACTGGGAGATGTCAGTTTTTGATATTTATAAGTAAATGTCCACACAAGTATAATTTAAAAGCCTCAAGGCTTTTGACAAATGGTGCCCGTTGTGCACCCAAGGTAGACCCATGCGTGTGGGCATGGATCCCAAGGCGACGAGGAGGTGACAGATGGCGATAGGTTGACCCACGCAGGTACGCTTCTTGAGGTAAATGGGTGAAATTTTGTAGAGAAAGGCCGACTTAACCAGCGAGCAGGTTTGGAGAGGATCGAAGGTCAGTGTGACTTCGTGAAGGTGAGATGCACGCAAGTTAAGCCCTGTGAGATGGCGAAAAGCTCAGGTAGATCATGAAAAGTTAAAAAGTGAGCAAGTTCGGAGGATCCAACGGCTTGGGCGACTTCGTGACCCGAAGATGCAAGATTGTTAGCCATCATGAAATGGCGAAAGATAGGTGGCAGGTCCAGTCAGAGGTCCAACATGCGGGTCCCATCCCAGTGGTGGTGATGTGGTGAACACATGGCATACAGGTGGATAGACAAGCAAGTGGACACGTGGCGGTGATGAGGTGTCAGTTGAGGTGGTGCCCAGTAGACCCTGCGAACCAATCGGAGGCTGCCACGTGGAAAAGTGTCAGAGCACAAAAGGGCCAAAAATCAAAGTTAAATGCATATTAAACATATAGTTCAGACTATATTAAAAAAATGGAAAATTTAAATGATGTGCACACATGAGGAATTAATTCGCTCAAGGCTCAATTTTTGGCCAAAATATGAAGTATTATATGTTTCCGGAAAGCTCTCAAAGTGAGGAATGCAATTATGTAGTCAATTTTGGTAGAGATTAGATATTTTGGGAGATGTTTCCATGGGAGTAAAATTCAGTTCCAGAATTCTGTGAGAATGCTCCAGTTTTCATGGCTTCCATTTTTTGAAATTTCTTGTCCCAAATGTGTAAAGTTCTATGGTTTGTTCTAGGGTATAGAGGTTGCAGTGAAGTGTTGTAAATGTGGTTTTAGTTGTAGGTCTTACTTGTGTTAGGCATGAGTAAATTCCACATAGTATTGTCTCTAGGTATGTATTTCAGTTTCATAAATTGAATCCTCAAGGAGGATGAAATTTGTCAATTTCAAGGAGATTGTTGTGGTTGTTTATAGGTATCCTTCAGTGAAGGTTTTAAATTTTTTAGTCAGTCATAAATGATGAAATATGTATCCATATCTAACAAGTTTGTGAATGAATCAAATAGTGCATTAATATAAGGTATTGATGCATGAGTATCTTGTTTAAGGAAAACAAACTTGTAGCTATGATTTATATTTGTAGTTCTGTGTGTGACTCTGCTGCCCAATGAACAAGGCACTGGTCTTTGACAGATTTGGGGATGGTTTCATATATACATTTTAAAAGATAAATCTATTTCCCCTTATATTTTAGGGGTTTGTATTCCATTCTTTCCAAGCTCTATTTCATCTTATTGTTTGTACAAATCTAGCCAATCTGTAGTGTTTCCTAACCTATTGAGCTTGTGAAATGATCTATCTACTTATATTTGATGCAGTTGTGTGTTTGTAATTGTTATATTCAAGGCATCAAAGGGTGTCCCCCTAGGTCTAGCAGAACCTGAAGTGCAAGAGGATCAATTAGGATCGTATGTTATGTTGTCCAAGCCTTGATGTGTTTTGTAGATTGAAATTGGCCATTTCATAGAAGGATTGCAGGTGTTCTTGGGTTATCACTTTTGGTGAGCAACACTATGAACTCTTCCAAAAAATATACCCCATTGTGCAGTTTCATCTTCTCAAGGATACTATACTCAGGTTTGATCTTCTTGTCATTCCCATAGAATAGACTTAGCTGGGAATGAATCACTAGGGGTCCTAGGTCTTCCAATTTATAGTCTATATACCCTAAAATATCTCCCTCTACAATAACTCCAACAAGAATTTGTGATAGGGCATTGTATTTCATTTTCTTTTGAAGAAATTTGGCTGAATCTATAGGTGCACTAGAACTAGAGTGCGATGTAGAAGCCATGATAAGAAAGAAATTTGAGAAATAACTTTACAATCTGAAATTTAGGGTTTGCCAATATCGCCCACAATACACCACTTTAGTTGCTAGATCACCGCTTAGTGTTCTTCACTAATAGATTGAAAAAGATCGCTGGATTCCTCTGCAAGATTTTTTAATTCACTTTGAATTGCTAGATGAATCACTCTTTGTTGCTTTGCTCTTGAAAATTCTTCTCTTGAAAACTGATAAGTGATAATGATGGCAAAAATCCCTTTTAAACAACTCTCACCTACCATAATAAATGCATCACCGCTAGGGTACAAACCCTAATTTTGCCTTTTACCACTTCAAATATTTTGTCGATTGATGAGTAACATATATCGGCTAAGGTCTTTATCGATATAAACTGGGGGTTCAGAGTATTTAACCGATATGTTCCCCCTAAGCTATTTTGAAGCTCGGTTTGCCGATTCAGAGACTTCCACACTAGGTGTAGAAACTGGTTCATCCTGTGACACTTCTTCTGATTTATTTTTCCCAAGTTTTATTCATTTCCACTTGAATGGTTTCAGCATCAGTCTTTCCTTTTGGTGTGATCGTTATATCATCCGATAGGTTATTTCTCAGTCTACAAGTTTTGGCAGTGTGTCCTGGTTTGTTGCAATGATAGCATACCATTCCAGGTGTTCTCCATGGTCCGTTATTAATACTTCCATTCTTCCTTTTGTTAGGAATCCTACAAATACTGAGAGGGGGGGGTGAATCAGTATCTAACTGGTATTTAGTATTTCTTAAATTAAAACATGCAGAACATATTATAATAGTGTACTGGTATGCAAGAAATAATGCAATAAACAGAATTAAGAACATCCACATAAAAAGCACACCATAACACAAGGTTTTAACAAGGAAATTTGGTGTGGAAAAAAACTCGGTGGGATTTGTGACCCACAATATTCACTCATTGGCCAATAAGAGAATATTACTTATAATAGGGGCCTGCACATGCAGGAAGGCCAACTGCCTAGAGCTCACTGCTCAATTGGAAGTCTCACTGACTTACAATGAGGATTATACAAATCCAATATCTTGTACTGCTTTACAATAGCATCTATAATGCCTGATCCAGTACAAATTGCTGCTTTGCTTCTTACATAAACCCTTAGCCTATATTTCGCATAATAGGTCTGCCTAATATTTTTCCTCATTCCTTACTCATTACAAAATGTCTACAATGATCTCTTTTATATATAATAGTCATTTTACAATTTGCCAAGTCGGCTTACAAAGTTTTTACAATAATAAACAAAATATAATATAACAAGATCTTGTCGACCTCTGTGCCGATATACTTCTTTTCTTTGTGCCAGTGTCAATGTCCTGAGTGCCGGTGTAGAGTGTGATCTGCTGATGTCAGTATAATGCCTTTGCCGGTATCATAGGATTGCAAGGTTGCCATCAATGACAAAACCTTCAATCACATACAATGTCTCATTGGAGTGTGCATATGCCAACACCTTCTGCATGTTGCAGCAGTGTGACCACTACCATGATAGATCAAACAAGTTGTTCTCCAACTAGTAGCTGCTTGATAAGCACCTGACCGATGGTCATAGGTATTGTACCGGTTGGGATTCCGGTTCATAGAGGGTTCTGGGATAACTCCTTGAGTCCTTGGAGGATATCTCCCAGTGTTGTGCAAAACTGACCTGCATTCAAATGCTCTATGCCCATACTTGTTTCATGCATAACAGTTTCCATTGAATCTATTGGATCTAGGCTTATTGTTTAGAAAATAAGGAAAATTGTTGTAGGCCTTGCTTCTACACACATTAGTAGTATGTCCTTCTTTGAGACAAATAAAGCAAATTGGTTTAAATTTTTGCTTACCTTTATCCTTGGATGTCGGTTGCTTCTTTTATGCTTCAACTTTTGTTCTAGAGGTCTCCCCTTCCTCATACCCAAAGAAACCAAGTCTAGTGGTATTCTTTACTGGCTTTGTCGATTCCAGGATTTGTTCTAGCTTAACAATACTCTTATTGAATTTGGCAAGTATCTCCTTTGACTCAGTAAGTTCCTTGGAAATAGCAGCATTGGATTCCATCAAGGTTGCAATCTTAGAAATAGCCATGTTTAGTTCCCCTTGCATTTCTTCTTTTTCCACTTTACTCTCTTGGAGATGAGCAGTAAGGGTACTGATTTCTTGCTTCAACTTGGAGATCTCATGATCTTTGTCTTTTACTAGATCTCCAGCTTTCCTTCTATTCTCAAGATCTTGACACATTTTGATAGTCAGTCCTTCCAAATCCCTTCTCAGGTTGGCATTACA
This sequence comes from Cryptomeria japonica, assembly GCF_030272615.1. NCBI lineage: Eukaryota > Viridiplantae > Streptophyta > Pinopsida > Cupressales > Cupressaceae > Cryptomeria > Cryptomeria japonica. The sequence goes on from NC_081415.1 coordinate 648,448,756, forward strand.
TTCATTTAGTTTTTCAACTTCTTCAACTAGGGCATCCATGTCTGCTTCATAAGAAGAGCTATTTTCAGTAAGTTCCATTATTTTTTCAGCATGCTCTCTTCTTTTGGCCAGAGAGGCTTTATACTTGACTTTAAGTTCATCATAAGCTCTCTTAGTCTGAGTGAGACAATGAGTAAGTTCCCTCACACTGTATTCCCCCATATCTCCTTCCAAGTGGTTAGACTCATAGAAAGGTTGGCTATGATACCAATTGATGAATACTAAGAGGAGGGTGAATTAGTATACCAAAAATTACTATAAACAAACTCTTAAATAGTTTAGTAGATAACCAGTGCAACAGATTCACTAATAAACATGTTAAGATAAATGCAAACCAAATAGAAAACAAAGCATTCACCCACAAGATCACAATCACCATAACACAAGATATTTGATGTGGAAACCCAAATGGGAAAAACCACGGTGAGCAGATAATCACAAGTAACTATCTCTAGAATAGAAACCAGACTAGTTAAGGTCATACAATGTTCTTCACCAGAACAAATCCTGTTAGGAATCTAGATCTCTATTAGGAGATAAGTCCTATTAAAGACTACCTTGTTAGAGGATTTCATATCCATAGTTGTGAACCACCTTGCTAGAGGATTTACAAAGCCTTTTCTAGGCCTATCCGGTTAAGGGTTTCAGACTTGTCGAAGATATTAGTAATCAACAAGTGAATGATCTAGACAATAGCACAGTATGCTTAATTATATCCTTGTCAGCTCATTGTTAATGCATTTCAGCATTACTTCAGTCTTCAATATCTCGACACTCTATCTCTTCACACAGACCTAAAATTCTCTTCAATGATCGCACAATGTCTCATACTCTCTCTGACATATATCACGCATCTCACATGCAAACCCTAGACATGATGTCCTTATAAAGGAAACTTATTTCATGTCAGTCCAATAGAATTAGACTACAAGTTCCTATGTTCAGTGCATCTAGACAAATTTGTTAACATGACATAAACACACCACCAAAGTGTCGGTGGATGATAACTCATTACACATTACAGTAATACCAGTTGGTAACTCATCACAGAGTAATACTGGTTAATACAATATACTGATTACCGGTTGTCAAAAATGAAGACTGGTAGATCATAGTGTTCTAATCAAAAGTTATCTACTGCTTGGCTCCTTCATACTGCTTGAGCTCCTCATACCACTTGGGGTCTTCATAATCTATGATCGGTAAACATCTTCTACAAAATACTGATAGTCTAAAGACTACACATTAAATAATACACAATATCGGTTGGAACAATTACCAGTTGAGCGTAACTCATACATCAAGAAAGTGTGTCTCCATCAATGACAATCAAAACATCATCAAAATGCCAACAACAAGCTCATCAGCTACCTAGAAGAGATAAATTGGAGAAAAGAAGAGGAAAGTGTTAAAGGGTGATAAATACATAGAGAGTATGCAATAAAAACAAACAATGTCTGGAGTGTGTGATGTGGTCTCTAATTTCTGTCCACAGGGACTAACTAGTTTTGGAGTTCCTGGGAAACCTATTGGGCCAAGCTTGGAGGAAATCAATGTGTTCATGCAAGGGCCACCTTTTTTCTATTATGAGAATGATTCTTTTGCACCGAAGAATATTTGGAAGACAATATCCAAAAATTTCTATAGTGTGGAACCAGATTTGGTGGACTCGAAGTACTTTTCAGCTTCCAGAAGACCAAGATGTTATGTACACAATCTCCCAATAGAAGGGAAATTTCAAGCATTACCTCTCCCCCACATGACTATTCAGGAAGCACTTCCTTAGACAAAGGACTATTGGTCTCCATGGGATCAAAGAAAAAAATTGAATTGCATAGACTCTAGACGATGTGGTAGTGTCCTTCGTGAAGAACTCTATACTATAATTGAAAATTCATGAGGGAAATAACAAGATAGTGAACATAAGTACATTCTTGAAAAGTGTGAAGAATGGAACTTGGGTTGGTTGGGGCCAAGTCACGTGGCCAATTTCTCTCTTCTCGACAGCTAATGAGCTTGTTTCCATGTCATTTAAGATAATACATGCTTGCTTTCTTTTATGAAATTTACTTGCACACGATTCTTCAGCTTGTATCTTTTGCTTCTGCACAGATATAAATTATAATTTAGGCTCAGATGATTAAATAAGATAAGCATCTGTAAAGAAAATATTTAGTCATTGGATGTTACATATTATCTAACGGAAAGATCCTAGATCCAATTCTTGGAGAAAGGAAACACCATTGATAATTTTTTTTCAAATAAGACTCAATCAAATAAATTAAAAATGTTTTATGTAATTTTTAAAAGTACAACTCAAGAAATTCTTTCATGCACCGATGGCGAAACCATCGGACCCACATCATTCTTGTCAGTGCAAAGTTTTTGATGTTGTTAGAATTCTGATGACAACTAGAGAAACATCTAACAAGGATGTTGTATGTCCGATGGTACTTCCTTGTTGGACAGTCATTGATGCATGGTAGTGGGGGAGTGTCAGAATTCCTACGACCATCCGACAACATTTTTGGCCAGAGGAGCAATCATAGCAGCCGTTGGAAGAGTTCATGGTTTTGTCAGAATTCTGACGTTCAATGGCATCGTCGGGAAGTCCAACAAAGAATTTTTGATGGCTACATTTTTGGGCAGTCCGACGAAAAATAGTCGGACTTCTAATGATAGGCTATCGGAAATTACCCCGAATGTACTAGTGCATAGATCTGAGTAATGTAAGTTGAATCAGATTTGCTCCCTAAAATTTCCCAAAATGTGTCATGATCATGGTGCATCATATTGGTCCTCCAAAATTTTTGCACACCAAAGGCGATGATTCGTCTTTGTGAATCAAACTTAATTTGAAGAGTACAACTTTGTACCTATTTTCTGCACACAGAAAGAAAGGGAAAAAAGTTAGGAATAGGGGTTTTCCTAAGTCAAACACTAGTTTGGAATCAACCTTGAATTAAATATTGCAGATACTTAAAATAAATGATGGAAAGGTATACCTCAAATCTGCAATTATTGATAATGATGTTTTTCTTCTTGTATGTAATCACATGTGTTGTATGAAATGGCATGAACATGAAAAAACCCTAACACACACATACTTGGAAAGGAATAATGTAAAGTTTCTCCACAATGGTTGACGTAGACTTGATGAATTTTTGAGAAGACTTCACATAATCTGCACTTTCACTTCAGAAGAGGCTCCTTTAGTTGCTTGTTTATGGATCCTTCAAATGATTAAAGGAAATGCTATATATACAAAACCCTAACATTATTTTTGATCATAGTCCGACCTAGAAATGATATATTTTCACATAAGGTTGGGTTTGAACATTATATTATTGCTAAAGCATGATCACAAAATTTGGGAGAAAAAGTAAGGACCAATGTGAATCACATTGGTCCGACCAACTTTTTTCCAAATTTTTAGGGATGCAAGGTATTGTGATTTCCAAGTGGATTCGATGATTAAAGATGTTTAGATATGTGAAATCGGGCCTTGAAGATCAAAATAGGACATAATTAGGGCTCTTGATGAGTTAATTATTTGAAGGAATAAAAAGGGGCACACTTAGGATAAAGGGCCCAATTTAATGATGTGTGGAATGATAAAAGAAGACTCTAGATTCTTAAAGGGAACTAAAATGATGCTTCCAATTTTATGATGTACTTGCCCGCCATCAATTATGTCAATTTTTCCGACATAGGCCGACACGGGAAAATGTTGTTGGCATTATTGGCTTTAAGTTGTCATTGATGTCAACTAGTTTGGTATGGTCACCGGTGTGTAAGAAGTGGTGATTGGTATAAGAAAAGTAAGAAATATGATGTCAATCCATATTTGAGTAAGCAAAAAGAAGGAAGGTTATCGATACACATGAATTGTGTCATCTTTCGATAAAGCAGGCTTACCGGTAAGGCATCAAGTAGTATGAAGGTTGGTTGTTTGTTTGTGATGAAGAGGCAGAATGTTATATGAATCACAACAACACCCGGTGAGTAGAACAGAAAGAATGGCTTGAAGACATACCGGAAGGCAAGATGAATTGTCTGGAGGATGTGTTGTTAGTAAGAGTGATTGTTCAGTTTGTCGGTTATACCAATAATGTGAATTGAACTAGTAACCAGTCTTGGTTAATGAAGAATGTCAAACCGACATAGAAAACTAAGCAGATGTGGATGTCACCAAAGATGAAAGCTAGAAGCCAGGTGGCCATAAAGTAGAGGTCAATGAAGTGTGCATCGACATAACAGTTAGTAAGCAGGTTGACTTTTATGAAGAACCCGCAAGTCATGGAGGATGCCAGAAGATTGTGGCTTGAGGAAGACAAGATGGCATGTGATTGAACTTATCCTTTAAGAATATTTGATCTTTGTACCCATTTGCTGAAGGAAACAGTTGAGCCATTAATGGCATATAGAGAAAACCAAAAAATCATGGTGCAGATCTCTTGTTTTAGAAAATGTACATTGGAAGGCAAGGCGTTGGTGGTGCTGATCAATGACATGAAGATCATCTCCTTGGAAAATAAGATCGAACCAAATCTAATATGGATTGAGTTGGTAAAGGCAAAACCTAAGATTGTACTATTTGAATGCAGTTTTTCGCAGGAACCTTAGATGATAAATATGTGAGCTCGAGACAGAAATCATTGATGCTTGATGCGAAGAATGAGATAGAAGAGAGCTTGAGAAAGGAGAAAGATCATCTTCCTTAGAATTTATTCTAATAATTTTTCAAAGCGAGTTAGTACATGAACCGGTGAGAGGGTTTAACCGAGAGAGACAGAGTAACTGGTAAACTGTTAGAGGTCTAATAGTTAAGCTAACCAGTGAGGTGTGATTGACCAAGAAGGCATCCAAGTGTGACATAATGTGTTGTGAGGCTGAGAGAGAAAGAAGAGAGGCCAAGAGTAATCATTGAGTGATTAGAGAGATTAATCTGATAACCAACAGTGTGAGAACCATTGAAGAAGAGAAGGTTGTTAACTGGTAGAAATCTATTCATCAAGTGTTGCAGAACTCACTCGCAACTAGATGATATAACTGTATCAAAATTGTATTTCATATTACATCACCATGTTGGAGCTTGGTGTAGGGGATGGCGCTCCTTCGGTTGGTGCCCTAAATCATTGTAATTCATTGTTTCACTTGTGAGGATGGATTGGACCAGTAGACTCCAGCAACATTTCTCACCGAGGTTTTTCCTGTATTGGTTTTTCCTCATACATCTGGTATTTTGGGTTGCATTTCTGTGTTTGCCTCTTTTGATATCCACATTTGTCTTACCAGTTTGATAGTTTAGTTCTTAGGGTGATAACGATATTCTAAGGTTGTTTTAAAAGGGAAAAGAATTTAGGAACTACTGATTCACCCCCTTCTTAGTGGTACATTGTGTTCAACAATTGGTATCAGAGCCTAGGTTCCCAGTTGATTAAATATTGGGTAGATTCTGGTCTTAGAAAACAATGGCAAGGAATGAGTCTGCCTCTTCAAAATCCCCCAGGTTTGATGGATCTAACTATGCTTTCTGGAGTAGAAGAATGGAGACCTATATTTCCTCCCTTGGTTTTGATGTGTGGATTTATGTCAAGAATGGCTATACTATCCCTAGTGTTCCTCCCACTAGTCTAGATGCCAAGAAGGAGTATGAGAATAATGCAAATGCTAAACATGCTATCTTAAGCAGGCTACCTGATAATGAGTTTGTCAAGGTCATGCACTATGCATCAGCCAAGGAGACTTGGGATAAAATGCAGAGGTTATTTGAGGGAGATGCAAAAGTCAAAGAGGCCAAGTTTCAAGAACTAAGGTATAAAATTGAAGGCATCAAGATGAAGGATGAATAAAACATTGTAAACTACCTTCACAGATTAAATAAAACTATGAACACCATCAGAGGACTTGGAGAAGAAATTGCAGATGAGATTCTTGTCAAGAAGGTACTTAGATCTCTCACACCTAAGTATGATATTAATGTTTTTTCCATAGAAGAATCCAAGGATCTAAATATCTTCACAATGGACGAGCTATTTGGCTCACTAACAACCTATGAAATTAGAACAACCGTTGATGCATCCTTAAGGAAAGAGGTAACGTTCAACTCCACTAGGAAGGGAAAGGAAGAGGTTTCTCATAAAGGATCGAGTGAAGACTCGGATGCAAAGGTAGAAATTTTTTTCAGAAAAATCAAGAAAGGATCTAACAAGTATAAAGGAAAGTTACCACTCAAATTATTCAACTATGGTAAAGTTGGACACTTTGCTACAAAATGTCCTTATAATGAAACTGATGGAGATGAGTCAAGAAGTCTTGTCAGATCTGTTGGTAAAGGTAAAGAAAGTAATGTCGACTGGGAAGGAAGAAGAGGCTACCGAAAGAAAAACAACCTATACACTATTGAGGATGATGCCACAGACGAAAGTTCATCAGAAGATGACTATCATGAGAATGATAGAGAAGTTAATCTCTTTATGGTACTTGATGAACTGGTTGATGAAGATGATGAAGAAGAAGACATTGAGGCCGAAGCGGATCAGGAAGGTGAGCTCATAAGTTATCTCGAGGAGCTGAGTAAAACAAGAAGAGAACTCAAGAAGTTCAAGCTTGTTGCAGTAGATGAACAAGGTCTCTTGATTAAATCCCTGCATGAGTCCAATCAAGTTATATGTGACTTGAAACTTCAACTAGAAGAAGCCAAGAGGATATGTTAAGTTACATCCTCTGATCTGATGAAGAAGGAAAATGAGAATCAATATCTAGAAGAAAAAATAGTGAAGCTCTGAAAGGATCTTGAAAAAAGTAAGGAAGAAATGAAAGTGAGAAGCAAATATGAAGGCAGCACCGAAGCCTTAGACAAGATGTTGAGAAAATAGAATCCATCTAAAGATACTGCTGGCTTAGGATTTGAAGAAGGAAAAATTTCAAACAATAGAGACACATCCGATAAGGAGATACAATTCATTTCTTCAAATGAAGGTGAATAGAAGAAGAGATTCACGGTAAGTAATGATACCCGTAAGAAGACATATGCAGATGTTGTTAGAAACTGCCACTCAAACTAGTATACATAATCAATGAACTGAAGGACACACTCAATGTACCGACATGCAAATCCAAGGAGAAATACAAGAGTTGATCATGAAGGCTTCACCAGAGTTAGCAACATGAAAGAAAGACCCCTGGTCAGGCAGTTGTTTGTGGGACCAAGGCAACCTAACCAGTATATTCCAAACTTTCATGGTTATTGTTACTGGTGTAACAAATTTGGACATAGAATAGTTGACTGTAGATTAAACAATAAGGCCACTATGAGTTATGAAAGTAGAAATCCATTCAATGCACTCTGGGATATAAATGTTGTCTATTATCAAGTGCAATGGATTTGGTCATAGGAGTTTTGAATGTATAAAGAACATACTAGTGTCCTAACATAGTTTCAAAGATTCATCTTTAAATGAAAATGTGAAATGCTATAACTATCAAGAGTTTGGACATATAGGAAAGTTTTGTAAAAATAGGAAAATCAAGTAGAAGAGGACAGATCCTGATCAAGAACTAGTAGTTAAACCAGAGCATAAAATAGCAACTGACAAGAAGAAGGAAACCAAACTGGTATGGGTTGAGAAAGAAAAGGACAAGGCAAAATAAAGTCTAATAGTGTAGACTGCCTTACATGCTGAAACAAAAAATCTATGGGTTGTAGACAATGGTTGTTCCAACTACATTACCGGTGAAAAAGAAATTTATCAATTCTGAAGATTGGAATGGTGGCTCAGTAAGATTTAGAGATAGCTCATCCATCAAAATAAAGCGAAAAGGTACTCTAAATATTGATGGAAAACTAAAGGGACATGATGTGTATTATGTGGAAGGCCTAAAGCACAACCTGTTGAGTGTGAGTCAGATGTGTGATAGAGGTTACAAATTCATCTTTGATTCTACTAACTACCAAATAAAGAAAGAGAGTACCAGTTAGACTGTAGCCGAAGGAAAGAGGACATATGGTAATGTAGACAATCTGAAAGAATGTTTGAATCCCAATGTATGTTGGGATAAGTGGATGAAATCTAGATGTGGAACAAAAGATTAGGCCACACAAATTTTGATAACTTAGTTGCAGTAAGAAAAAAGGGGTATGTAAGAAATATTCCAGTCATCATCAAACTGGTAAGCATATTTTGTGATGAATGTGTGAAAGGGAAGTAGACTAAGGTGAGCTTTAGAACAAAAGATCACAACACCTCAAGACCACTTGAAATTGTACATACATATTGGTGTGGTCCAACTAGGACAAGAGCCCTTCTCGGTGAAAGATATTTTATGCTCTTCATTGATGAATATTCAAGAATGACATGGGTCACTTTCCTACAAGATAAATCACAAGCATTTGATAGATTCAAGATCTTTAGGAAGATGGTGGAGTAGGAAAGTGGGTGCAAGCTGAAATTTCCAAGATCAGACTGGGGTGGAGAGATCACATCAAATGAGTTTGAAGATTACTGCAAAAGACATGGAATTAAAAGGCAATACTCTTCCCCTAGGACACCGAAACAAAATGGTGTGGTAGAAAGGAAGAATAGGATAGTCAAGGAGATGGCCATAACCATGTTAAAGGAGATGGCCAGAACCATGTTAAATGAGGCCAGTCTGCCAAACATATATTGGAGGGAAGCAGTTCATATTGCTGCATATACCTTGAACCAAGTTTAACTAAGAACAAACAATAGAATGACACCTTATGAGTTTGTGGCATGACCAGAAACCTTCAGTCAAATACTTCAAGGTATTTGGAAGAAAGTGTTTTATTAAGAGAGATATGGATGGTCTAGGTAGTTTTGATTTTAGGAGTGATGAAGGAATCTTCCTTGGTTACTCATATAACAACAAGGCCTATAAATGCTACAGCAAAAGACTAAGAAGAGTCATTGAGAGTGTGCATGTAAGAGTTTATGAGGATATGCAAAAAGGAAGTCAATCATAGGTAAACTGGTATGATGATTCTGGTGATGAAGGTGAGGAAGCTTAGTCAGACAATGAACCGGAAGAAGCATTCAAAAAGGCTCCTAACCAGTATGTGTAGATCAACTACCCAAAAGAGAAGATTCTAGGTAATAAGAGTGGTGGTGTGCAGACTAGGAGAAGACTTGCTCAGAATGATGAACAAGTCAACTTCTACCTCATGACTGAAGTAGAACCTAAATCATTCAATGAGGCCAACAAAAGATAGGAATGGATGGATGCCATGGAAGAAGAACTGAAATATATTGAGAAGAGCAGGACTTGGGAATTAGTCCCTAGACCGGAAGACAAGAACATCATTGGCACCAAATGGGTCTACCAGAATAAGATGAATGAAGAAGGTAAAATTGTTAGGCATAAAGCTAGAATTGTGTGCAAAGGTTACTCTCAAGTAGAGGGCATTGATTTAAGAAACATTTTAATCAGTAGCTGGATTAGAAGCAATTAGAATGTTTCTATTCTTTTCTGCCTGCAAGGGTTATAAAGTATATAAAATGGATGTAAAATCAGCCTTCCTAAATGGAAATTTGGAAGAAGAAGTGTACATGGAGCAACTAGAAGGGTTTCTGCTACATGATGATGAAACCTTTGTGTACCAGTTGAATAAAGCCTTGTATGGTTTAAAGCAAGCTCCTAGAGCATGGTATTCAAGGCTAGATTGGTACTTGAAGGAGCAAGGATTCAAAAAGGGGAGTGCTGACAAAAATTTATACATAAAGAAAGATGGAAACCACATGATCATTTTGGTTGTGTATGTAGATGATATTAATTTTTGAGGCAATAAGGACACCCTTTGCAAAGAATTTGCCGATCAGATGCAATCAGAATTTGAGATGTCAATGCTTGGAGAATTGACATACTTCCTTGTTTTGTAGATATCACAACAAGATAAGGGAATCTTTATCTCACAAACTAAGTATACAAAGGATATGTTGAAGAAATTTTAAATGGAGGACTACAAACTGGTAAGTACCCCCATGTTGACTAGAAGAAAATTAAGCAATAATGATGAGTCATCAATGGTGGATCAGACATTGTATAGATCCATGATAGGTAGCCTACTGTATCTTACTACTTCTAGACCGGATATAGTGCAGGCAATGTTCATGGTGGCTAGATTTCAAGCTGCACCTAAGCAGTCAAATATGAATGTCATTAGAATAATTTTAAGGTACTTACAATGAACACTCAATTATGGTTTGTGGTACCTTAAACAAGGGGAATTCATCTTGGAAGCATACACTAATGTTGATTGGGCAGGTTGCATTGATGATTGAAAGAGCACAAGTGGTGGTCCATTCTTCCTAGGTGACTGGTTGGTCTCATGTCATAGCAAGAAGTAGGATCCAGTCTCCCTATCAATTGTTGAAGAAGAATACATTGTTGCTGCTACATGTTTCTCTCAAGTACTTTGAATGAAGAAAACCCTCAAGGACATATAGGTGGACATCACTAATCCTATTCTCATCTGGTGTGATAATTCAAGTACCATCAACATATCAAAGAATCTAGTGAGGCATTCCAAGACAATGCATATAGCCATAAATTATCATTTCCTCAGAGAGAAGGTTGAAGGACAGGAAGTAAAGATGGACTATATCCTTACAGGAGAACAAGTGGCAGTCATTTTCACCAAACCATTGTTGGTAAGAAATTTTGAGTACTTAAGACGCAAATTGGGACCTGTGTCACCTACATTATGCACTTAAGTTAGTAAGGAATTATATGGTTCACGGGGAGTTCATAGAAGCATCTATAACTCTTAAACCACATGCTGATCATAAGGAAAGTTCAAGGGTGTATGTCTCAGTACTGACTGTAATCACTGGTATCAGTCTAAGGGGGAAAAAGGTATGAATCAAAGGGGAAGTATATAGTACCCTTTGTCATTGTATCAAAGGGGGAGAAATCTACTGGTATGAAGTCTTGCAATAAGTTGACATCAATACCAAAGGGGGAGATTATTGGCATTAAGTTTTCATTGATGTCAACTGGTTTGGCATGGTCACCAGTGTGTAAGAAGTGGTGACCGGTATAAGAAAAGTAAGAAATATGATCTTAGGTCCCAGAGACAACTGAGAGGGGGGGTGAATCATTTGTCTAACAAATTCAAACCAAAAACAACTTTACCAACTTTAATAATTAATACCAGTAAACCAGTCTTTTATGCCTGTAGACAGTTTTATCAGTTATTTGTAATACCGATAAAGATTAATGCATGAAACAAAAAGACAAAGTCATCCACAACACATAACACCAATATTTGTATGTGGAAACCCTGTAAGGGGAAAAACCATGGTTGGAAACCTTACCCACAATTAGATGATACTACTATAGATAGTATGTGTATACAAAATGGGGTCTCCACATGCAGAAAGGCCAAGTGCCTAGATCTCACTGCTCAAACACAAATAGGAGTCAGACTGACTACAATTGCATGGTTAAATCCAATAAGGATGTACTACTCAAATTAGCATATTTCTATGCTGGATTTAGTACCGGTATAGTTCTGATTGTCTTCAAAAAAGCTTCCTTCAACCTTTAAATGATGTTTGCATGTATAGCTCTACTTATTCGCATATACCTTCACACAATTCTTTTTCGCATTCTCCACACTTGATCTTACATTTATATCATAACCTAAGACCAACTATAGTAGGTCGACTCTAAAGGATATTACAATAAAATCAATTTACAAATAAAATAATGTCAGATGCAATAACTGATTCAACATGTCAGCTTGATGCATGTATAACAATAAAAATACATCTCCATAGCATGTCGTGCTCATCTGGAAAAGATAAACCTATCGGTGTATAACCTGGATCTATTTGCCGGTAACAACAAATATGCAAATACGAAATATGCCCATGACCAAAAATCCAAGACAAAGTGTCCAAATGATGTCTTTGAAATAAGCAAGTGTTTTCCATGCTATTCCAAGTGTCGGTGAACATTATATCCTATCGGTGTACCAGATACTGGTGACTATGCATAAGTCACTTGCTTGCCAATGAATGTTGTTGATTCTCCAAAGTGCCAGAGTTGATAAGTGTTAGTAGGTGTTGACATCAATGACAAAACCATACCAAAATACCAACATATGATATCAATCCATATGTGATTAGGCAGACAGAAGGAAGGTTACTGGTACACATGAATTGTGTCATCTATCAGTAAACAAGGCTTACTGGTAAGGCATAAAATGGTATGAAGGCTAGCTATTTGTTTGTGATGAAGAGGCAAAATGTTATATGAATCACAGCAACACCTGATGAGAAGAACATAAAGAATGGTACGAAGACATACCAAAAGGCAAGATGAATTGTCAGGAGGATGTGTTGTTGGTAAGAGTGATTGTTCAGTTTGTCAGTTATACTGGTAAGATGTATTGAACCGGTAGTCAATCTTGGTCAATGAAGAATATCAAACCAACAAAGAAAAATAAGTAGAGCTGGATGTCGACAAAGATAACAACTTGAATCCAGGTGGTGATAAAGCACAGGTTAGTCAAGTGTGCATCGATGTAACAGTCATCAAGCAGGTTGACTTTTATGAAGAACCCACAAGTCATGGAGGATGCCAGAAGATTGTGGCTTGAGGAAGACAAGCTGGCATGCCATTGAAATTATCCTTCAAGAAGATTTGATCTTTGTACTCGTTTGCTAAAGAAACATTAATGGCATATGACAAAGAAAAGCAAAAAATAATGGTGGAGATCTCCAGTTTTAGAAAATGCACATTGGAATGTGAGGCATTGGTGGTGTTGATCGATGACATGAAGATCATCTCCTTGGAAAAGAAGATCAAACCAATTCCAATATGGATCAAGTTGGTGAAGGAAAAACCTAACACTGTAGTGTTTGAATACAGTTTTTGGTAGGAAGCTTAGATGATAAATATGTGAGCTTGAGACAAAAAGCATTGATGCTCAATGCAGAGAATGAGATAAAAGAGAGCTTGAGAAAGGAGAAAGATTGAGTTAGCAAGTGAACCAGTGAGAGGGTTTAACCAGCAAAGAAAAAGTAACCGGTAAACTATTACAAGTCTAATAGTTAAGATAACTGGTGAGGTGTGATTGATCAAGAAGGCATCCAAGTGTGACATAGTGAGTTGTGACCCTGAGAGAGAAATAAGAGAGGCCAAGAGTAACTAGTGAGTGATCAAAGAGAGTAATCTGATAACTAGAAGTGTGAGAACTAGTGAAGAAGAGAAGGTCATTAACCAGTAGAAATGTATTGATCAGGTGTTGCAAAATTGATTTGCAACCAGATGCTATAACTATATCAAAATTGCATTTCATTATACATCACCAAGTTGGAGCTTGGTGCAGGGTTTGGTGCTCCTTGGTTTGGTGCCCTAAATCAGTAGGGGTTGGTACCCAAAATCATTGTAATTCATTATTTCACTTGTGAGGTTGGATTGGAGCAGTAGACTCCAACAACATTTCTCACCGAGGTTTTTCCCATATTGTGTTTTTCCTCATGCATTTGGTGTTGTGGGTTGCATTTGTGTGTTTGGATCTTTTGATATCCACATTCTTTTCTTACCGGTTTGATAGTTTAGTGCTTAGGGTGATAAGCGGTATTCTAAGGTTGTTTTAAAAAGGAAAAGAATTTAGGAACCACTGATTCACCCCCCTCTCAGTGGTACATTGAGTTCAACAAATGTTTCCTAGCCAAAATTTGGACAGGGAAAAGGGTTCAAAATGGGCCCCAATTATGGAGGACCAAGGTACCATGCCCTATTCCTACCCCAGAATTGGGTCAGGGTTAAGGGGTCCAGCAAGATAAAATGATATAATATGACCATTATTTTATGGTGGGGGCATATATAGGTCTCTGTCAAGTGCATAGATGTTGACGCTAAGGTGAGAACCCTAAAAATAGTCCAAATTGCAAGGGAGTACAATTTAGGATGCTACAACACCATTTTAACTTCTTTGTGCTCACAACCTTAGTTAAAGAATCTGCAACATTCATCAAAGTCTCTACCTTAAATAGTCTCACCTTGCCATCTTCGACCATATCTTTGACAAAAGGATACTGAACATCAATGTGATTGGTCCGAGCATGAAATGTCATGTTCTTAGCTAGGTAGATCATACTCTAACTATCACAATAAACTGTCACTGCAACTTATTTAATCCCAATATCTGAACACAGTCTTTTAAGCCAAATAGCTTCTTTACAAACATGAGTAGTTGTCATATACTCTACTTCCATAGTGGACAAAGCAACCACAATTTGTCACTTACTCATCTAGCTAATTGCACCACCAAATAAAGTAAACCCATATTCACTAGTGGATCTTCTGCTATCAATATCACCTACCCAGTCTAAATCCACATAACCATGAATATCAAGGGAAATCACATCTCCTATAAAATTACCATGATAACATAAATAAAACTTTGAGGTACCCTTCAAATATCTAAAGATTCTTTTAACTGTATCCCAATCAACTCTACTAGGATGAGACATATATCTGGAAAGAACTCCTACTACTTGAGCAATGTTTGGTCTAGTATAGACCATAGCATACATCAAACTTCCAACTGCACTCTAGTAAGGTACTCTACTCATGTCTTCCATCTTTTATGGAGATGTCGGACAATCTAAAATAGATAATTTTGTTCCAACTATAAAAGGAACACACAATGGTCTACAATCTTGCATGTTGAACCTCTATAAAACTAAATTCAAATACTTACTTTTGCCTAGCCATATCCTTTTGTTCACTTCATCTCTTCTCATTTCCATCCCAAGAATGTGTTTCACTACACCAAGATCTTTCATTTCAAATTTAGCAGCAAGTTGAGACTTTAGTTCTAAAATCTTGCCTTTCCCTTTACCAATGAATGACATATTATCCACATATAATACAATATATAAGAAATGATCACCATCAGATTTATAATAAACACAATAATCTAATTTAGAATGTTCAAATTCCAAACTCAACACATATGTATCAAATTTATGGTACCACATCCTAGGACTTTGTTTGAGGCGATACAAAGATTTCTTTAATTTATAGACCAAATTACTTTTACCTTTCACCACATAGTGCTTTAGCTATGTCATATAAATATCCTCCTCCAAATCAGCATAAAGGAAAACAGTTTTCACATCGATTTGTTCAACCTCTAAATCATAAGAAACAACAATAGAAAGAAAAAATATAATGGATGCCATTTTTGCAATAGGAGAAAATATCTCACCATAATCAACACCCCAAAATTGAGAATAGCCTTTTGCAACCAACCTTTCTTTATACATCTCAATATCTCCATCCAAACTAATATTTTTCTTGAACACCCATTTACAACCAACAGGTTTTTGTCCTTTAGGCAATGATACAACATCCCATGTATCATTCTTTTTCAAAGATTCCATTTCTTCTTCCATAGAAATCTTCTAGGATTTTGCATCATTCATACCTAATGCCTCTTCTATAGATCTAGGTTCATCCACATTAGTATTCAAATAAAAATACATCTCCAATCATTAGGTGAATACCTTTTAGGTGGTTGTATATATATTTTAGACCTTCAAACAAGTTGAGTCGAAGGATCTTCCTCCTCTTATAAAGAGTTAGAGCTAGATGATCTCTCCTCAACTTCTTACCTATCTAAGGCTCAAGTGATTCAAATATTTTAGGCATAGAAAGGAATTGAATCACATCTTCTGGTTTAATTTGTTTTGGTTGCAATGTAACAGAAGACTTAATTTATCTAAATATAACACTTCTAATATGTATTACCTTTTGTGCAATAGGGTCCCAAAGCTTGTATACTTTCACACCATAATTGTATCCGATGAAGATGCATTTCACAACCTTGTTCTCCAACTTTGTTCACATCTCCTTTTACACATGTGCATATGCCTCACAACCAAAAACTCTTTGTATCAATGAAGGCTTGTGACTTGACCATGATTCTATATGTATTTTATCAACAAGAGATGATTTAGGAGATCTGTTAATTAGGTAGAAAGAATTGACAACTTCAGCCCAAAAATTTTGTTCTAGACCAACACCACTCAACATACTCCTATCCTTCTCCATTAGTGTCCTATTCATTTTTTCCGAAACTCCATTCTATTGTGGATAATATAGAGTTGTCTTTTGTTTATTAATGACATAGTCTTTACAAAATCTATCAAAATCATTAGAGGGAAATTCATTGCCGTTATGAATCCTAAAACATTTAATTTTCTTTTCAACTTGCAACTCAACCATTGGTTTAAATTATTTAAATCGATCGAAAACTTCATACGCAATCTTTAGATAGTATACCCATGTCCTTTTACTAAAATCATTAATAAATGAAACATGATATGTATATTTTCCAATGGAAGGAACATCTACAGGGTTGAACACATCAGAATGAATAAGATCCAAAAAACCTCAAGATTTATGAGAAACTGAGTAAAACTGAACATAGTTTTATTTTCCATAAATGCAATGCTCGCAAAAAAAATCAAAATTACAATTATTCAAACCTTCAAAAAGTCTTTTATTTTTCAAAGTCCTTAGACCCCTTTCTCCAATGTGGCCAAGTCTTTGGTGCCATAACATACTCTTCTTTGTAGGTAACTTTTCTTCAAAATAAAGAGCACTGTTAGGTACCAAAAAGCCATGTTCATCCACTAAAGGTGAAACCCTCAAATATTCCAACAAAGTATCCACAATTTTAATTTATACAAAAGTACTATTATACTCAATAGTGTATGCTTCTAGCCTATGTTAGACACAATGCACCACTGAGAGGGGGTGAATTAGTGGTTCTCTAACTTTTCTCTTTCGTTGTCCTTTGTGAGCATACTAGTTAATGGATCTAACTCTATGCATACTTACTAGCTAGTAGGAAGATATACACAAGAGAAATCACACAAGGAACATCACATAACACCAATATATACGAGGAAAACCCAAGATGGGAAAAACCTTGGTGAGCAATGCTGCTAGAGACTACTGCTCCAATCCAGCCTCACAATGAAAACACTGTTACAAAGTTTAGGGAACCAACCCCTGACTTTATGGGCTACAACCCAAAGGAGCACCAACCCCCAACTTTATGGGCTACAACCCAAAGAAGCACCAATCCCTGACTTCAGGGCACCTACCCAAGGAACACCAACCCTTGCACTAAGTTACAACTTAGTGTTCTTAAAGTAAACTTCATATACAAAAGTAATTTTCTTGTTACAAGTGAATCTTGCAACCATTTCATATACCTTACTCTGTTGGTGAGATACCTTCTCTGCAACACCGACAAACTTCTCTTGTTGCTCACACCTACTACTTCTGTGTCGGTAAGCCCTACCAGTACACTTCTTCTTCTCTTCTTCTCTGCAGTATCGCCTCCTCACTGCTCAACACTTTACCAGTGCTAAACTCTACCAGGTCACTATTTTCCTTCTCTTTGGCACTCTTCACTTTTTCTCTGTCGATATAACCACTACTGATTCTTCTCTTCACTCTCCCTCTTGTCTCAGATACTCTCTAAGCACTTGGCTGATTTTCTCTCACATGCAAAAGTAACACTTAGTCACTTCGCAATATCACAATGCATTTCTTCTATTTAGCAACAATGTAACTATGTCTTTGGCCTTCATATTTATAGCTAGGTTATCCCACCAAATCCCAATTCAAAATCTAGGTGGTTAGGGTTTCCTCACCATCCTCGAGGCAAACCAAATCCAATTAGATTTTGCTTGATCTGATCTCCCTGGAAGACAGATTTTCATCTCCGCCATTGTCGTGCCTTCCAATACACATTTTCCAAATATAGGAAACATGATCCTTTATCTTGACTTGCATCTGTCAAACCATCATTAATGCCTCTGTTGTTTCCTTCTTGAGGTCTTCTTAAAATTTGATCTTCTTGTTTTGATCCAGGCGCCAACAACTCCCCGAGTCTTCTCTATTGTTTATTCTTCCTCAAGCCACACACCTCTAACTCGATCCACAAATCGTGAGATCCATATTAAATGCACACCTATAGAGATACCTAAGTCTACACATCACTTCACTAACCTCTGCGAGCATGCCACGTTGACTCCATGTGGCATCGACATCAACCAGCTATTAACTTGGCTCTTCGAGTCAGTAAAGATAGGATCACCGACCAACCACTCTATGATGGTATGATGAAAGAATAAGTATCTGGTAGAATACTGAGAGGGGGGGTGAATCAGTATGCTGAAAAACTGATACAAAGTTCCCAAACTCAAATTCAACCATACAAAGTAAACTTATAACAGTTAAGATGAATATTCATAAGAATATCTGATATCAACCGGTTTGACTCTTATGACAACTTAACAGTAAAAAACTTCAATCTTTGTAAACATCAACAATGCTTAAACATATCTCAACATATTCATCTCTCAATGCTTCCAGTTATCATTCCTTATCAAAAGTTAATCAAATCAACAAATAAGATCATAACCACAAAAGCATTCACCACTTGACACAAATGTTTATACATGGAAAACCCAAATAGGTAAAAACCATGGTGAGATGGGACTCACAAGGATAGTTGTCTGAACTCTTTTGAAGTTCGCCCTATTAGGAGCCAAGCTTGTTATAGATTTACAATAAGTCATGTTAAGAACTAATTCCAGTTAGGAATCACCCGATTAAGAGATTTACAAATATGCCTTGATGAAAAGAACAATACCCTATTAGGAGTAACCTCGCTAGAGGATTTAAGAATCCAAGCTAATGGACCACCTTTTTAGAGGATTTAATAAGTAACCAAGCTTGTTAGAGCTTACTCGGTTAAGGGATTTAACTTCTGTTGTAATTGTTAGAAAACAACAAGTTTTCTTCATCTATCTGAATAGCACTACATTTGCTTGATTAGATCCTTTTAAGCTTCAATCTGCCTTACTCAAAGTGCAAATCCATTCACTGGTTAGGCAACTACACACTCAACAGGTTTCTGCCAATCATGCCAGCAACTTTTACAAACAACATCATCAAACTTAAATACAAATCAATTAGGCTGGTAACACAACAAAAACCTAATTTTCATCATCAAGATTACAAACAAGTCGGTACAATCTTGACCATTAGAAATCATAACAATCTCTTCACAATCTTCAAGAAAATTCCAACTGCTCCATGATCACTACTCCATCAAACTTTGTAACTCATCACGCACTATGCATTAGTTGCAATCACTTTGCTTCTTCCCTAGACAAAAAACAAATGCACCAAAACAATCTGAACTTATCCTCATACAATGATCACACGTGTCTCCATCATTACTGCTCATCAGATAATAAACCAACAAACTTGATCGGTTAGGGTTTAACAACTGATAGGGTTTACTGGTTACAATGCATAGAAAGGTTTAACCCTTTACATTGGTTTACTGGTTCGACTCACAAACTTAACATACCGGTTTACAACATCTTCCACAAATCTCTTCCAACCAGTTACTAGCCAATATCAAAAACAACAATATCAACAATAACATGAATGCCATTACTGGTTCAATTGACATTAATGACAACATATCATTAATGCAATCTATATGCAAAATGCCAACAAACTAAAAATTCCAACAATCTCCCCCTTTGGCATTGATGGCAATACAAATATCAATGCCTTTGATTACCACTGAGATTGGTGAATAGGAATCCTGGTTTACATTACCAAGTATTCACCTTGCTCTATCTATCTTTAGCCTGCTACTGGTTAACCTAATCAGACACATAATTCTTCTCCCCCTTTGACAACAATGCCAAAGTGAAAGTAAAAACATGTAATTCTTCTCTCACTGTGCATAAACATCATACTGCAACTTGATGCTCCCCCTGTGGAATACATCCACTTCTTCATCAATCCATGTAAGATTCTACAAGTAATTTAGGGATTGATGCAATCAACATCATGCTCAACTAAATTCATGAAGAGTCTTTGACAACAATGCCAAAGTGAAAGTAAAAACATGTAATTCTTCTCTCACTGTGCATAAACATCATACTGCAACTTGATGCTCCCCATGTGGAATACATCCACTTCTTCATCAATCCATGTAAGATTCTACAAGTAATTTAGGGATTGATGCAATCAACATCATGCTCAACTAAATTCATGAAGAGGAACAAACCCCAATTGACTTCTAAGATACATGAAAGTGGTCTTAGGCAGAGGTTTGGTAAAGATATCTGCAAGCTGCTCCTTGGTAGAAACATGCTACAAGATAACATCTTTATATTGAACTTTCTCCCTCAAGAAGTGATACTTCAATTCAAAGTTCTTAGTCCTTGCGTGCAAAACAAGATTTTTAGAAATGTTTATTGCACTTGTATTATCACACAAAATCTTTATAGGTTCTAAAATTTTCATCTTAAAACCTTCCAAAATGTGTCTCATCCAAATAGCTTGTGTGCAATTCATATAAGATGCTACATACTCAGCTTCAACAGTAGATTGTGAAGTACAACTCTTCTTTTTACTACTCCATGAAACTAGCCTTCCTCCTAGCAAGAATGCTCCACTGGTAGTGCTCTTCTAGTCATCAATATTTCCTGCCCAATCAGCATCTGTGTATGCCTTCAAATCAAAATTTCCACCATATGGATACCATAACCCATAGTCAATAGTACCTTTCAGATATCTAAAAATTCTCTTGGTTGCCATCAGATAAGCTTCCTTGGGATTCTTTTGAAATCTAGCAACAATACCAGCTACATGGGCAATATTCGGCTGCCTGTGAACAACATAGTGTAATTTGCCAATCATTGACCTGTATTCATTTTCATCTACAAACTTAGGTGCATCTTCCTTGGACAACTTACAACCTGTAACCATTGGGATTCCAACTGGTTTACAATCACTCATACCAAAAGTCTTCAAAACATCTTTCACATACTTAGATTGAGTAATGAAAATACCATTCTTCATTTGTTGTATCTATAGGCCTATGAAATTTTTTATTTCCCCTACTAATGACATCTCAAACTCATTCTTCATTTCTTCTGCAAAACAATTACTCATGTCATCATTACCTCCAAATATAATGTCATCAACAAATACTTCATTGACTAGTATTTCATCTCCTTCAGACTTGAGATAAATGTTGTTGTCATCACTAGTTCTAGCAAAGCCTATCTTCATCAGATGTGTATGAAACCATTCATACCATGTTTTGGGTGCCTGCTTTAATCCATATAGAGCTTTATGCATTTTGCATACCATGTCTTCCTTATCAATCAATGTATAACCATCAGGCTGCTCTATATAAACCTCTTCTTCCAATATCCCATTCAAAAATGTAGACTTAACATCTATCTGGTATACCTTGAACTTCTTATGGGTTGCAAATGCAAGTAAAGTTATGACACCTTCCAGTCTTGCTATTGGTGCAAAAGTTTCTCCATAATCTTCTCCTTCTTCTTGCGCATAACCTTTGTAGACTAATCTTGCTTTGTTGTGAACTACAACACCATCTTCATTTAACTTGTTTTTGAACACCCATTTAGTACCTATAACATTTTTGGTTACCGGTCGGGGTACCAGGGTCCAAGTGTTGTTCTTCTCAATTTGATCCAATTCCTCCTCCATAACTTTAACCCAATGATCATCACCAAATGCCTCCTTAGCACTTCTAGGTTCAAAGGTGGAGATCATGCAAGAGTTCTCTCTTATTCTCCTTCTAGCTTGTGTTGGCATTATGTTGACATTGATGTCAATTGGTATAGGTTGCTGCCGATATCACTGACACTGATGTCAGTTAGTGAAAAAGAGGTTGTTGGCATTAGAGCTTGATGTCACCTAGTATAGAAGATGGATCGGTTTGGGAGAAGAGTTGATGTGTTTGGTGACAACTAGGTGACCATCTTCATGTAGAAGGAAGAACCAGAATGTATCGGTATGATTGATGGGCAATAATGTGATCACTTTGGAAAAGGGCTGATGATATGATGATTCATACTCCTCTTTGTAGTATCATACTTGTATTCCTACCTGATGAGAATGTGCATGTGTTGGATTGACATGTTTGAAGACTAGTTTGAGGGTTACATTGGTAGATCAGGAAAGGTCTTGACAAGAAGGACAACTGGCAAGGTGTAATATGCTAATAGGGTTTGTTTACTGGTAGATGAAACTGGTTATTTGGGTGTTCAGTGACTAGGCATGAACTGACAAAAAGGTGTGAAGAGGTGGGTACCGACAGTGATGCCACATGAGGATGAAATTGAAAACCTGCATGAAGTGGTCAAGGAAACATACATAGGTCAGTGAAGTAAGGTCAGTGAGGTAGTTGTGATTGGTCTAACATTAATGGTGACTGCAAAGCTCAAGGTAGAGTTGCAGATTTGTGTGGCTCAAGATCCAAGACAGATTGATTGTGCGGATCAAAGTAGGAAAAGGAGATAGTTGGGCCATTTATGGCGATTGGCTGAGAAAAGCCAAAAGATTGATTGCAAGTTGTTGAAGAAGAAAGGTGTGTTGTGGAATACATGATATTGGAAGAAATGTGCACGCAGTCATCTCAGAGTTGTGATCTAATCAGATTTGATTAGATTCAATATACCTTGTGATAAATGGAGAAAACCCTAAGGCGCCAAGTTTGAATTGTCTTTTGGCGGGAAGTCTAGGTTATAAATATGCAAGTCAAAGAGATAGTGAGGTGGTATTGTAGAAAAGAATATTCTACTACTGTGAAGTGTGATACTTCTGCAAGTAAGAGAAAACTAGCTAAGTGCTCAATGAGCATCCAACAAGTGAGTGTGAGTGAGGGTAAACCTAGTTGAAACATTCAACTGGTAGGAGAAGCAGAACTGGTAGTGGTCATACCGACAGAGAAAGAGGGAAAAGAACTGCAAAGAAGGAAGACAATGGACCAATACAGTTAAGCACTGATAAAGTGCTGAGTAGTGAGGAGGATATTCTGTAGAGAAGGAGAGTTAAAGAGGTGTACCGGTAGGGCTTATCGACAAAGAAGCAGGAAGTGTGAGCAGCAAGAGAAGTGAGTCAATATTGCAGAGAAATCTCATTAGCAAAACAAGGTATTTGGAATGGTTGCAAGATTCACTTGTAACAGAGTAACCACTTTTGTATTTAATGTCTTCATTGTGAACACTGAGTTGTAGTTCAGTGCAGGGGTTGTAGCTCCTTAAGTTGGTGCCCTAAAGTCTGGGGTTGGTACCCTAAACTTTGTAACTATGTTTTCATTGTGAGGTTGGATTGGAGCAGTAGTCTCCATCATCATTTCTCACTAAGGTTTTTGCCATCTTGGGTTTTCCTCGTACATCCTAGTGTTATGAGATTCCTCTTTGTGTGTGATTATTTTAAGTTGGTCTCCTCACTAACCGATATGTCTCCATTGTGTTAGATCCCACTAACTGATATACACACAAAAGTTAATTAAGGGTAAAAGATTAAGAACCACTGATTCACCCCCTCTCAGTGGTGCATTGTGTCTAACAGGTTGTACTCCAACATCCTTATTCCCAATAATCTGTTTAGGATTGTGATTCAGTCTCAGATACATAGTAATAACATGATCATTCTCTTTAGGTTCAACTTCTTCATTATCATATTCTTCTGAATTTATTTGTTCCGATTGAACAAGTGCATCAGGATTTTCTTTACCGGTTTTTGATTTAACAGTTTCAGGTTCCAAAAGAAAAATGCAAGGATCTTTATCCTTTTTCTCAGAACTGGTTCCTTCTAAAACTTCAAGACATTCATCTACATGAACATCAACACTCTCAACAATTCTCTATGTCCAATTTTTGAAGCATTTATAGCCCTTACTCTTGGTGAAATAGCCAAGAAATATGCCTTCATCACTCCTAGCTTCAAACTTTCTTATGTAATCACCTCTTTTAATATAACATTTGCTTCCAAATATCCTAAAATATCTAACGTCAGGTGATCTCCCATACCAGTATTCATAAGGGGTCTTGTCCTTACCCTTTTTCACCAGAACTTAGTTCATTGTGTAGACAACTGTACTTACAGCTTCTTTCCAAAATGTTTTAGCTAGACCTCCTTGTATCAACATAGTCCTAGCAGCTTCAACCACTGACCAGTTGTTTCTCTCTGCTATACCATTTTGTTGTGGAGTCCTTGGTGTAAAAAGTTGTCACTTGATACCATTCTCATCACAGTACTTAGTGAATTCCATAGAAGTAAACTCACCGCCTTGATCTATTCTCAGACAATTTATCTTTTTGCCACTCTCTTTCTTAGCTAAGGCACTGAATGCCTTGAATTTACCAAAATATTTAGTTTTATCCTTCAAGAATGTGACCCACACCATCCTTGAACAATCATTAATGAAGATCATGAATATATGTCACCTTGAATGCTTCTTGTTCTTATTGGTCTGCATAGATCTGTATGAACCAAATCTAACAAGTGCTCTTATGAGAAGGACTTGCTCTTGAAAGTTGAAGAAGTCATCTTTCCCAACTAACATTATTTACAAAGAGCATTAACCAGTTTATCCAGCTGAGGCAGACCTCGTACTGTCTTAGACTTGCTCACTTTAACAATATTGTCAAAATTTATATGACAAAATCTCCTATGCGAAAGGCATCTATCATCTATTTTTGCAATCAAACAGTTGCTAACTTTAGGATTAAGATGAAATAGATTACCTTTGGTCTATTTCCTGGTTGCAATCAATTCACCTTTTTTGTCAAAGATTTTGCACATACCATTTCTAAACTCTAGTGGGTATCCTCTATCATTAAGTTGTGCCACACTCAAAAGATTGTGCTTTAGGCCTTCAACCCAATAGCCATCATCAGCACTTCTCTTCCCATTAAGAGAAATAACTCCCTTACCTTTAACCATACAGGGTGAGTCATTGCCAAATCTAACAACACTGCCATCAAATTCCTTCAGGGAAAGAAATTTTCTCCAATCACCGGTCATGTGATGTGAACAATCACTATCAATGATCCAATCACCAGAGTTATCCATCCTAGATACTAGTGCCTTCTGATGTGATATTTCTTCCTTAATAGCTACAAACACAATATCTTCACTAGCATCATCATCAGATTGTTCATTAGTAATACCACTATCAATAGCTACAAGACAATCTCTCTTGCCTTTACCCTTATACTGTTGGCAATGGGCCAGCATCCCTCATGTGGATTCACAACATGGTTTAACAGCCTCCTATGAATTCTATAACTCTAGTGGTTGTATCGGGCATTGATAGGTCGATCTTTTGGTGCAATGACAACCACAATTGTAACAAGTGGTATCAGATCTTGGTCATAGGTTTGAATCACGCAGGCCGTGATGAGTGATGCTAGGAGGGGGATTTTTGGTAGTGGGCCAGCATCCCTTGCATGGATTCGTGACATGGTTTAACAGCCTCCTATGGATTCTATAAGTCTAGTGGTTATATCGGGCATTGACAGATCGATCTTTTGGTGCAACAACAACCATACTTGTAACATATACTTCTTAAATTTGTCTCTCTTGTATTCATTTTCACCATTAGGGTAATTAGCTTCTATATTACCAATCTTGTTTCATGCAAAACATTTTAAAGGTAGCTTACCTCTATATTTACCAGTGCCTCTAGGCAGTCATTTTGCCAATAGTGCTTCAAGTTCCACTAATTTGTCTTCATCATCAGCATCTCTATTAGATTTAGATTCATAACCATGGCCAGTATCTCTACTTCTTCTCATAGATGGGCTAGAGACAGAAGCTCTGAATGCAGATTCTCATTTCTATACACTACCATCATAGCCATTTAGTTCAAAAGCAGTAAGTTTTCCAATAATAGAGTCAAGAGTTACCTTTGTCTTGTCAATGGATTTTAGCTCCTGAATAGCTGCAACTCGAATAGCATAGACCGATAGCATGGTTATTAGTACCTTACTGATCACTGTGGCATCTTCCACTTTCCCTCATGCACTCTTTATTTCACCAACTATCTCTTTTATGCTTTTTGACCATACTGCTAGATATTCTCACCTTCAGACATTCTCATGCCATCAAACTTTCCTCTTAGACTCTCCTCTTTAGCAATCTTAACATGTTCATCACTGCTATAAATATCTTCAAGTTTTTTCCACACTTCAAATGCAGTTTCAAGACTATGAACATCTACATATTCAACATCAGACATGGAACTTATAATAGCCTCTAATGCTTGGTGATTTTCTTGTTTTTCTTTCTTCTGATCATCAGTTAGGGTTCCAGTCGGTGTAATATACTTGGTTTCTATATGATCCCAATACTGACTACCAAGACTCTTAATGTAAATCTTCATTTTGTCGCTCCATATTCTATAGTTATCTTTGTTGAACTTTGGACCTTCTTTCTTCGTCATGATCTACAAGATCTTTTCCTCAAGTTGTTAGGATTTTAGATTAAAGAGGACTTGAGATGCTATGATACCAATTGATGGTATGATGAAAGAATAAGTATCTAGTAGAATACTGAGAGGGGGGTGAATCTGTATGCTGAGAAACTGATACAATGTTCCCAAACTCAAATTCAGCAACACAAAGTAAACTTATCACAATTAAGATCAATATTCATAAGAATACTTGACATCAACCAGTTTGACTGTTATGACAACTTAACAGTAAAAAACTTCAATCTTTGTAAACATTGATCAATAATGATGAACAAATGATAACCTAACTGGTACTGAGAGGGGGGGAGGTGAATCAGCATAGATAAAAAACTTCTCAACAACTTATCAAGTTAAAACAATGATAACTGGTTGTCTTCATCACTGAACTTAACCATGCTAATACTAGTTAAACATGGTAAGACTTCAGACATCTAAACTAGTAAAACTGAATACTTAAAATATCATTTAACACTTGATAACTACTTCACCCATATACATATGCATGTGTTGCATCAATAATACCATTAGCTCTGCATGCATATTCACCTAAACAAAGAATACTCAATCATCACATGAAAAATGCACAACTCATGACACACAAATTTTTCACATGGAAACCCAAAAGGGAAAAACCATGGTGGGGATGATTACCCACAAGCTTGTTTTTGAACTCTTTTGAAGCTCGCTTTGTTAGGAGCCTAGTCCAGTTAAAGACTTTACAATAAGGTTATATTAGGAACCGATCATGTTAAAGATCACTTGGTTAAGGGATGGCTATAAACCTTGTTAAAGGTTACCTTGCTAGAGGATTTAAAGAGCTCAATGAACTTGAGTCACCTGTTCAGAGGATTTACAACAAGCCTATTAAAGCTACCCGGTCAAGGGATTTTCCTTTTTTTGAAATGGTTAGAAGTCAATAGGTAAAGCTTTGATCTGATAACAACACTACTTGCTAAGGCAAATCCTTTTCAAATCCTCTCCTCTACAATTACACTTTGTAGGTTCCACACTCTAGTTTGGAAAGCATCTCAACATGCAGACACAAAACACACATTTGCCAACACCAACAATATCAAAACTCATCAAAATTATGGAAAACAATTAGGTCGGTAGCATAAACCCTAAACCCTAAACATTTTAGGTTTACAATTTCAAGCGATCTAAATCTTGACCATCCAAGCACATTACATAGAATGAAACAATCTAAACAGATCTCAAGTCACTATGCATCTTTCGATCTTCACCGCATCTGGAAAATGGTAACCCATCATGCACTCTTCATACACCACTCAAAAAATCGCATATTCCTAAGGTAGGCATTCAATGCATTCGATCTCGACATGCAAAACCCTCAAGGAAATCCTTCACGTGCACATAGCTGACGTGGCATCCTGATCCTTATCCTTAACATTCATGAAACACCATCAGTTGCACTACACAGGCCATATCGAAAACCCTAAAATTGAATAGAGACTACCAGCCTGTAATTACACTTAGTGAATCCCGACACCGGTCCACTCCATCCCGGTTGTTCAAAACTGCTTCCAATATTTATACTGGTGTACCTTCTTGAGCACTTATTGACATCAATGACAGCATACTTTGTCACCACTTCATCATATGCCAACAATCTCCTCCTTTGGCATTGATGG
Organism: Cryptomeria japonica; assembly: GCF_030272615.1. Classification (NCBI taxonomy): domain Eukaryota; kingdom Viridiplantae; phylum Streptophyta; class Pinopsida; order Cupressales; family Cupressaceae; genus Cryptomeria; species Cryptomeria japonica. The sequence continues at coordinate 648,476,836 of NC_081415.1, forward strand.
CAATACTCAGTGTATCATGTGCTCAGTATCTACACCATGCTCAATAACATATACCAGTTGTCATATACCGGTTCTAATATCACAACCACCACCATCTGGACTGGTCAATGTGTACTCTGCCATATATTTTCATTAGATATCTTCTCCCCCATACATAAGATATCTTCTCCCCCTTTGACAACAATGCCAAAGTGGAGGCATGAGCTTCCAAGCTCCACTATGCTACTCCCCCTATGGAGTAGCATCCTTCAACACATCAACCCTGAAAGATTTGTCATTGTAGTACCAGACTAATGTGGAGCACACAACTTTAGTTTACTTCATGAAGGGGTAGAGCCCCTAATTCACCTCTCAAATAGATAAATGTAGTCTTCGGGAATGGCTTAGTGAATATGTCTGCTAGTTGCTCCTTACTAGAAATATGTTCTAATACAACCTCTTTATTTTGAACCTTTTCTCTCAAGAAATGATACTTGAGTTCAATTTGCTTTGTCCTAGCATACAATATTGGATTTTTGGAATTATTGATTGCACTAGTATTATCATAGAAAATACACTGGTTTAAATATAGGCACTTTGAAGCCATTCAGTACATGCTTCATCCAGATTGCCTAAGTGCACTTCATAAATACTGCCACATATTTTGCTTCAGCTGTAGACTGTGAAATACAACTCTGCTTCTTGATTGTCTAGGAGATTAGTCTTCCACCAAGAAAGAATGCTCCATCAGTTGTGCTCTTTCGGTCGTCCACATTACCTGCCCAATCTAGATCGGTAAACACTTTGAGATCAAATTCATCATTGTATGGATGCCACAATCCATAGTCAACAGTCCCTTTTAGATATTTAAGAATCCTCTTTACTGCTACCAAGTGGGATTCTCTTGGACTCTTCTAAAAATGAGATACTATGCCCACTGCATGAGCAATGTACGGTATGTTGTGCACCACCTAGTGCATCTTACTGATCACTGACCGATACTCCTCATCATTCACCAACGCTGACTCATCCTCCTTAGTCAGTTTACATATGATCACCATCGGTGTACCAACCGGTTTTCTCTCCTCCATACCAAAGGTCTTCAATACCTCTTTGATATACTTGGACTAGGTAATGAAGATTCCTTCTTTCATCTGTTGAATCTATAGACCAATGAAGAAATTTATCTCTCCAATGAGAGACATCTCAAACTCTTTCTTCATTTCATCTGAAAATGCATGACTCATTTCATCATCTCCTTTGAAGATTATGTCACCTACAAACACTTCACAGATCAGAATCTGATAACCTTCAGATTTCAAGTAGATGTTGTTGTCCTCACTTGCTCTCTGAAATCCAATCTTCACAAGATGAGAGTGTAAATGTTCATACCATGCCTTTGTGCTTGTTTCAATCCATACAGGGCCTTGTGTAAACTACATGCTATGTTACTATCTTGTGATAAGGCAAACCCATCTGGTTGCTCAATATACACTTCCTCTTCTAGGATTCCATTCAAGAATACAAACTTTACATGCATCTGATATACCTTAAATCCCTTGAATGCTGCAAATGCAAGTAGCATTCATACACCTTCCAATCTAGCCACTGGGGCAAAGGTTTTTCCATAGTCTTCTCCCTCTTCCTGAGCATATCCCTTGCATACAAGTCTTGCCTTGTTCCTTACCACTATGCCTTCTTCATTGAGCTTCTTCCTGAAGACCCATTTGGTACCTATGAAATTCTTGTGTTCTGGTCTGGGTACCAAAGACCATGTTGAATTCTTTTCTATCTGGTCTAGCTTCTCTTACATTTCCTTAATCCGGTCTTCATCTATAAGTGCTTCTCTAGAAGTCTTAGGCTCAAATTCAGAAATCATGCAAGAGTTTTCTTTAACCTTTCTTCTTGTGAGTATCCCTGCATCTTTATCTCCTATGATTTGCTTCGGATCATGATGTAGTTTCACATATCTAAGAATGACTCTACCTGGTTCTGCTATCTTTTCCTCTTCTTCTTCATCTCCATTGTCTTCTTAAACTACTGTAGCTTCTATTGGTACAGGAACACTTAGGTCTTTGCTTATTTCTTTCTTAACCGGTTCCTAGAAGTTTACACCTAGTTCATCTACCACTTTCTTGCTGTAGGTTTCCTCATGTTTCTTAGGGGATTATCAACCCTAACATAAATACTCTCAACAATTTTCTAAGTCATGTTGTTGTAGCATTTAAGAGCTTTACTTTTAGTGGAATATCCCAGAAATATTCCTTCATCACATTTAGCATCAAACTTGCTCAGATTCTCACCTCTCTTGATGTAACACTTACTGCCAAATACTTTAAAGTAAATCATAGTGGGAGTCTTCCCAGTCCAATACTCATAAGGGGTTTTATCTTTACCTTTCTTGATGAGTACCTGATTAATAGTATAGACTGCAGTGCTCACCACTTCTCTCCAAAAAGTGTGAGCAACCTTTCCTTGGATCAACATTGTTCTAGCCACTTCAACTACAATCCAGTTATTCCTTTCTAATATGTTGTTTTGTTGTGGTGTCCTTCGGACATACAACTACCTCTTGATATTGTTCTCTTCACAGTACTTGTTGAATTCATCAAAAGTGAATTCACCTCCTTGATCAGTTCTTAGGCATTTTATCCTTTGACCACTTTCTTTCTCTACTAATGCTCTAAAGGCTTTGAATTTTCCAAATGCCTCAGACTTGTCTTTCAAGAATGTGACCCACATCATTCTTGAGTAATCATCAATAAGAATCATGAAATACTGATCTCCCTAGATACTTCTTGTTTTCAAAGGACCACATAGATCGGTGTGCACAAGATCAAGTTTTCTGCTAAAAAAGTCTTACCTTTGAATGTTTAGGAAGACATCTTCCCAAGTTGACATTCCCTACATAAAGAATTCTCCGGTTTGTTTAGCAAAGGCAATCCTCTCACTCCCTTGATCTTTCTCACCTTTACAATATTATCAAAATTCATATGACAAAGTCTCCTATGCCATATCCAACTATCATCAAACTTCACCATCAGGCACTGACTAATCTTGGCATTCAGCTGAAACAAGTTTCCTTTGGTCTACTTACTAGTGGCAATAAGTTCACAACTCTTTCCAATTATTCTACAGACTCCACCTTTGAACTTCAAAATGAGTCCTTTGTCATTCAACTAAGCAACACTCAGAAGGTTGTGCTTAAGGCCTTCCACCCAGTAGACATCATCCGCACTTCTTTTACCATTCAGTGAGATGGATCCTTTTCCTTTCACCATGCAAGCTGCATCATTGCGAAACCGAACAATACCTCCATCATATTCTTCCAGAGACAAACTTTCTCCGGTCACCAATCCGGTGGTGAGAACACCCACTATCAATGATCCACTCATTAGAGTTGTCAATGTGAGAGACAAGGGATTTCTGATCAGACACCTCTTCCTTTATAGCTATAAACACTATGTCCTCATTCTCTTCATCCTCAAATTCTTCATCGGTAACAGCTTCATCCACTACAACAAGACAATTTCTCCTACCTCCTCCTTTATACTTTCTAAACCTTTCTCGTTTATCATTATTGTCATTGTTAGGAGAGTTAATAGCTATATGTCCTATCTTATTGCAAGAAAAACATTTTAGAGGAAGCTTACCTCTATATTTTCCAATGCCTTTTGGAAGTCTCTTGGAAAGAAGAGCTTCAAACTCCATCAAAATCTCCTTATCATACATGTCTCTTTTTTGCCTAGACTCATAGCTGGTGTTTACTTCTTTTCCTTTTTTGGTTGGTGCAATGATAGTCTAAGGATACCTTGGTTTTGTCGATAGATCCTAACTCTTGAATAGCAGAAGTTCTGATTGCATAGACTAGTAACAATGATCTCATAACTTTACCAGCAATGGTGGCATCATCAATTGTTTCACCAGTGCTCTTGATATCTCCAACCACAGTCTAGACCCTTATGCCATATTGCTGAATGGTCTCACCTTCAACCATCCTCATGTCTTCAAATTTTCCTCTAAGGCTTTCTTCCTTAGCTTGCTTGACATGCTCATCACCACCATAAATGGTTTCCAGTATGTCCCATAAATCCTTAGGAGTGTCCTTATCTTGTACATCAATGAACTCAATATCAGATAGATTACTAATAAGGGCCTCCATGACTTGACCATTTTCTTGAATCTCTCTTTTCTGATCATCGGTTAGAGTGCCAGTGGGGATTACATAGACATTCTCAACATAGCTCCAGTGTTGAGCATCCAAACTCTTGATATTAATCTTCATTATGTCCTTCCACATTTTGAATTTATCCCTATTGAACTTAGGACCTTCCCTCTTCATCATTAAAGCGAGATCTTTTGCCTCAAGCGGTTAAGCTTATATCACCAAGGACCTAGAGTTGCTTTGATACCAATTGATGAATAATGATGAATAAATGATAACCTAACTAGTACTGAGAGGGGGGGGGGTGAATCAATATAGACAAAAAACTTCTCAACAACCTATCAAGTTAAAACAATGATAGCCACTTGTCTTCATCACTGAACTTAACCGTGGAAATATTGGTTAAACATAGTAATACTTCAGACATCTAAACCCATAAAACTGAATACTTCAAATATCATTCAACACTTAATAACTGCTTCACCCATATACATATACATGTGTTGTATCAGTAATACCATAACCATTAGCTCTGCATGCATATTCACCTAAACAAAGAATACTCAAATCATCACATGAAAAATGCACAACTCATGACACACAAATTTTTCACGTGGAAACCCAAAAGGGAAAAACCACGGTGGGGATGAATACCCACAAGCTTGTTTTTGAACTCTTTTGAAGCTCTTTCTGTTAGGAGCCTAGTTTGGTTAAAGACTTTACAATAAGATTCTGTTAGGAACCAATCCTTTTAAAGATCACCTGGTTAAGGGATGGCTATAAACTGTGTTAAAGGTTGAAACCCTATTAAAGGTTACCTCGCTAGAGGATTTAAAGAACTCAATGAACTTGAGTCACCTGGTTAGAGGATTTACAATAATCCTATTAAAGCTACCTGGTCAAGGGATTTTCCTTCTGTTGAAATGGTTAAAAGTCAACAGGTAAAGCTTGGATCTAATAACAACACTACTTGCTAAGGTAGATCCTTTTCAGCTCCTCTCCTCTGCAATGACACTCTGCAGGTTCCACACTCTGGTTTGGCAAGTATCTCAACATGCAGACAAATAAAAACACATTTTCCAACACTAATAATATCAAAACTCATAGACCTTATGGACAACAATTAGGTCGGTAGTATAAACCCTAAACCCTAAATATTTTAGGTTTACAATTTCAGGCAATCTAAATCTTGACCGTCCAAGCACATTACATATAATGAAATGATCTAAACAGATCTCAAGTCACTCTGCATCATCCGATCTTCACCGCATCTGGAAAATGGTAACCCATCACGTGCTCTTCATACACCGCTTAGAAAATCGTGCATTCCTGAGGTAGGCATTCAATGCATTCGATCTCCACACACAAAATCCTCAAGGAAATCCTTCATGTGCACATAGCTGACATGGCATCCTGATCCTTATCCTTAACGTTCAAGAAATACCATTAGTTGTACCACACAGGCCATACCAGAAACCCTAAAACTGAACAGAGACTACCAACTAGTAGTAACACTTAGTGAATCCTGACACGAGTCCACTCCATCTCAGTTGACCAAAACTGCTTCCAATCTTTATACCGGTGCATACCGGTGTACCTTCTTGAGCACTTATTGACATCAATAACAACATACTTTGTCACCGCTTCATCATATGCCAACAAACATCAACAATGCTTAAATATATCTCAACATATTCATCTCTCAATGCTTCCAGTTATCGTTCCTTATCAAAAGTTAATCAAATCAAAAAATAAGATCATAACCACAAAAGCATTCACCACTTGACACAAATTTTTATACATGGAAAACCCAAATAGGTAAAAACCATGGTGAGATGGGACTCACAAGGATAGCTTTACAATAAGTCCTATTAAGAACTAATTCTAGTTAGGAATCACCCGGTTAAGGGATTTACAAATATGCCTTGATGAAAATCACAATACCCTATTAGGAGTAACCTCGCTGGAGGATTTAAGAATCTAAGCTAATGGACCACCTTGTTAGAGGATTTAATCAGTAACCAAGCTTGTTAGAGCTTACCCGATTAAGGGATTTAAATTTTGTTGTAATTGTTAGAAAACAACAAGTTTTCTTGATCTGTCTGAATAGCACTACATTTGCTTGATCAGATCCTTTTAAGCTTCAATCTGCCTTACTCAAAGTGTAGATCCATTCACTGGTTAGGCAACTACACACTCAATAGGTTTCTGCCAATCTTGCCAACAACTTTAAGAAACAACATCATTGACCTTAAATAAAAATCAATTAGAACACAACAAAAACCTAATTCTCATCATCAAGATTACAAAGAAGTCGGTACAATCTTGACCGTTAGAAATCATAACAATCTCTTCACATTCTTCAAGAAAATTCCAACCGCTCCTTATATGCATTAGATGCAATCTACTTCGCTCCTTCTCTAGACAACAAACAAACGTGCCAAAACAATCTAAACTTATCCTCATACAATGATCACACATGTCTCCATCATTACCACTCATCAGATAATAAACCAACAAACTTGATCGGTTAGGGTTTAACAACTGATAGGGTTTACTAGTTACAATGCATAGAAAGGTTTAACCCTTTACACCAGTTTACCGGTTCAACTCACAAAATTAACATACAGGTTTACAACATCTTTCACAAATCTCTTCCAACTGGTTAGTAGCCAATATAAAAAAAAACAATATCAACAATAACATGAATAATATTACTAGGTCAATTGACATCAATGATAACATATCATTAGTCTTCGGACGTGTAGTGCCATGGTTAAAACACTTCGTTGGTGAAGCAGCCACCATGGTTCAAATCCCTGTTGGGCCTTTGTGATCGCAAGGCCTTGTGCCTTCGCTGGGCCATTGTGTTTGTGGATTTGAACAAGTGAAGTGTGGGGATGAGGTCCCCCGTTTGTGGCCTCACTGGTTCATAGCTCCAGGTCAAAAGCGTTTACCCCTTATTAAAAAAAAAAAATGATAACATATCATTAATTCAATTTATATGCAAAACACCAACAAACTAAAAATTGCAACATTCTACCAGTTCCTCTTTCCTGTCGATTTACTAACCCTGCCAGTATCTCACATTCTACTAATTACCTCCTCATGTTTGCCCTTTTCTATACTGTTGATGAAACACCTAAACCAATATTTAGACATGACTGACCTAAGCATGCACATTCCCATGAAGTCGGAAGTCTTCTCCATCCACACCTTGTCCAGATTATCAGTAAACATAGATACCAGTAAGTACTCTTGATGACACAAGTCATCAACCTTCACTAGACTCCTTCTTCAGTCAAGCCATTCTTCCTCTATCTACATCTGCTCAGTTATTCCTTTTCCTTGATCAACTTTGATCATATCTCTGTTGGTTTGTCAAAGTGACAAATACATCACACTTCATCTGTACTAGCATTTCAACATGTCTTTACCTCTTCTCTCTTATCTCAAAGAATCATGATGCACACCATGCATACCTGGAGATAAGTTCCTCTTATCGATGGAGTGGCATCTTGCCTTCTGCATCCTGTAGTGTACTCATGTGACTTTCCTATTTGTGCAACATTTCTTCAAATAGGCACATGTGATCAAGTGATGGCACTTTCACTATCAGTCATTTCTTCTCATGATGACTACATCTACATTGGGTGGGAGTCCTATTGTTCTACAATCTCATAACATACCTGTGATCTTCTCATTCTTTTCATCCAGTGTTGATATGATTTAGGTAACATTCTGCCTCTTCAGCACAAACAACCACTCAAACACCTTGCCCATCCTACTTATACATTGGTCATGACCTTTGCATGCTAACAACCATTCACTTGGATGATCTGACTTCCCCATGTCAACACAACACTTATCAGTTGACATCCTTTCCTTACCGGTAATATAGTGTACTAGTATTGATCACCTTACTATCTCATCACACAAGTCAGGCACTAACTCGTGTATTGGTGACTCCTAAGGTCATCTTCCTTACCTTACTGGTGTTCTGTAACACAATGTGATATCCAAGATATCTCAACTTGTACTCTTCCTTGATAGCGTTGCACACACATCTCTCATATCGGTAGTCATCTCACACCGGTTGACATCCATGACAACACAATGCCAATAGCCTATACAAAGTGCCAAATCTGACACCTCTATAAATCACCATAACACCCTTAACCATTTTGTATCATGCATCATAAAAGACTACCTGCATACCCGCATCTATTGGTTTGTTCACAGATAATAAATTTCATTTTAATATAGGGATATGCAACACACTACTAAACCTTTTTATTATACCATGTGGAAACGTAATTCTAACTTTACGACGACCAACAATATCTAAATATGAATCGTCGCCTAGGTACACCTTACCTCCATTAAAATCTTCATATTCAGAAAACCAATCTTAGTTAGAAGTCATATGAAAAGATGCACTTGATTCATTAACCATGCATCATTACCTACATGAGTAGCCAAAGCTGAAATGAATGCATCACCATCTTCCTTCTTAGACTTAGAAACAAAATCAAACTTATTCTTTTTTTTTGTTTTCTTCTTTATAGTCTTTACAGAGGTGTCCTAATTTACCACAATTCCAACATATGACTTTGGACTTTCCAAGAGATTTCGATCTCCCTCTAGACTCGGTATTTATTATGCTTCTCATTCTTGTAATTTTCCTTAGGTATTACATGAATGGTTGGGGTTTCCTTTGAATTGATGAACACCTTCCTCCATATATCTTCACCAAGAAAGGAACCCACCACATCATAAAAATTCAAATCTTCAAACTTCAAATCAATAGAAGTACTACCGATAGCCATGATAAGAGAATCCCATGAGTCAGGCAAAGAAGAAAGAAAAATCTAACATTTTTCCTCCTCATCCATCTTAGCACCAATAGATACCAATTGAGCCACCAACATATTGTATTATTCTAGGTGGTCTATAATCTATCCACCCTCTTTCATTCTCAAGGAATACAATTTCTTTCTTAAGAAAATGTGATTCAATAAAGATTTGTCTTGATACATTTCATCAAGCTTAGTCCATAGCTTATTTCCAAAGGTCTCTTTGTGGACATTGATTAGAATAGAGTCTGTCAAGCACAATCTAATTAGATCCTTGGCTTTACTATCCATAACATCATATTAAGAAACCATAGTAGGATTAGAGGGTTTTGAGTCATTTGCATCAACAACATCCCATATATCTCAATCTATTGGCAGATCCTCCATCTTCAACTTCCACATCTCAAAACTACTTCCATAAAATTTATCCACCTCTATTCTTCTTGACGAACTTGCCATCAGAAAATTCCTACAGTAAGATCAAAAAGAATCTTCTACACAAGCTCCCACTCAAATTTGGATTAGTCTAAAAAAATCCAACAACCCACAACTGAAACCAAAGGTGATTAGGCTCTAATACCACTTGTAAGGAAGTTAAGTAGCAAAACAGCTTCCTACACTAATCTTGAGAGGAGGATAATACAATAATTTTTATCAATCATTACAAAAGTTACTATAATTTAACAAAAATAGACATAATAACATGCATACCATAACACAATGATTTATGTGGGGAAAACCCTTTCGGGAGAAAAACCCCACACTACAAAAGCCACCCAATATATTATTTAGATATCAATATTAAATTAAAATATACTTGTAGAGAATTCTCTTCACAGGAGTACTGCAAACCAGAGATTTAAAGGTAACTCAATAGCTATAAGACTCTTACACAACCTCTATCTCACACACCTCATATATAGGAGACACAATACAAGAAATTGTCAAACAGTATTATAAAACTGTGGGCTAAAACCACCCAATAAAGCGAAACAAACCTTATCTCCAATCTAGATGTCTTATGATGTGTCAAAACACACATCAACATGTGTACCTCCCTTTTATAGCTCATTTATGTGTTTGATGCATTTTTATATTTCCTATTTCAGGAGACCAAACTTTCAGAGGCCATAATTTGTGAACTGGGTGTCCAATTGACAAATTATTTGAAGTAACGAAAAGCTCGCAAAGTTCCCTATGACCTTGTAACTCACTACACCAGTTACACCCACTTATTAGGGCATTTCAAAGCCTCTAAAATCCTCAAAATTAAATTTAAACCTTTCATTTCAACCGGTATATTGTCTTGCCAGTATCATATGATTGCAAGGTTGTCATCAATGACAAAACCTTCAATCACCTACAATTTCTCATTGGAGTGTGCATTTGCCAACAATCTCCCCCCTTGGCATTGATGGAAACACTCATGAGAAATATCCAAAAAGTGTCATCCAAAAAGGTGTTATCCAAAAATGAGTCTGCCAGAACTGTCCAAAAAAATATGAGCTCCCCCTGAGCTGATGAGCCATTTGCTAATCATTTTTCTCATTGACTCTACTCCCCCTTTGACATTAATGACAAAGGTTGTCATTCGCTGTCAATGGAGTCCTGCCTGGTTTCTTGTAACTGGTGGGTTACACTCTAAAAAATATCTGTCAAAATTGAATTTATGTCGTTGCTGAATGTTTTACTGTCTTTTATAGCCTCATGGGTTCTCTGCACTGTACCGGTGAGTATGTGCATTTTCTCTTCCGGTGTCTTTAGTCTAGGAACTAGAGCCTCAGATATTTCTTTTCTCAAAGAAATAAGATACCCTAATCTTGGACCAAGTCGACATTTTAAGTCCTTTGCTTTGTCCTTTATTCTTTGTTTTTCATTTTCCAGTTTCCTGATTTTCTCTTCTTTCTTTGCAATTTTCTTTTCTAATTCCAAAAATGAATCTGATGTCCCAATCAGATTGTCAGCAATATTGTTAATCTTATCCTGTGTCTTTCTGATTTCTTTGTCAAGATCTTCTGTTAATACATCCGTTTTGCATGTATCCCTGTATAGTTTCTTGAAGTCAAAAATGATTTCATTGAGTTCTGGTAAAAGAGTGTCCATCTCACCTTTGTTCTTCTTAACTATATCCTCAAAGAATTTTTCTTTTTCCTTTATCAGTCTCTCCTTAAATGTATCCTCATTTATTTTGTCTAGTGTTATTAGATTACTGGTTATATACTTAGACAATGTGTCTAATTGGTTCAAAGAATCTTTGTTGTCTATGTTACACTTTGGAGCTATCATCTTCAAAATTGGTATGGTGTCATCAATAACCTTATATGCTAGTACATTACATTCTATTATTTCCTTAATTGAATCTAGTAGTACCTTTGTCACATTTGTTGGTCTGAATTCAGACATGGAGGTTCTAGATGTCTGCCCAACTAACTTCATAATTTGTAATCCACCGGTGGTGATAATAGCATTGCTTTCCTCTCTTACTCAAGGATCAATTTGTGTCTCCATTTCAGCTACCAAAGGTTTAGGTTTTTCAGTTGTAGCCGGTGGCACTATCTCTGAATCTACTTGTTGTTCTTCCTGTTTCTTTGTGCTCTCTACTGATGGTTTCTTTGATGATGCCTCTAATGATTTTTCAGTAGTATCCACTGCTAGTTTTTCTTCTTGTGATTATGTATTTTCTACCGGTTTCTCTATGCTTGCCCCTAAAATATTTTCAGTCGGTTGCTCAATACCAGTGCTATTAGTTTATCTTGTATCCATTGTCTATTCAGTTTGTTGCTCACTCCTAATTTCAATGTCTCCAACTGTATCTTCAACATTTGTCTCAGCTATTGTGTCTTCTACCGGTGGCTCAGTTGCCACATCTCTTTTCTCACTTGTTTCCTTATCAACCACAATGTTGACTTCCTGTGTGTTGATATTCATTGTGTACAACACCTCAGAATCAGGATTTGTGTCCTCATGTGTTGTCTTCATACTCTCTGTTGCCGGTTGATTTTCAGTAGTGTCTATCAGTGAAGTATCTAAAGGCGGTGGGGGTAAGTTGTCTGTTATCTATATACTGGGATATCCACCAACCTTGCCATTTCCTTTGTCCCTATCCTTTTGATATACCTTGAAGGTTTTAGGTTTTTGATACTCTTCCTGTTTTTCTTTTTCTACTAGGAATATATCCCATGCATCTGCTGTTTCCTCAGTTATCTGATTTACTCTCCCTGCCATTACTGCTACATGTCGGTGAGCAGTTGAAAATACTGACCGGTTAGCCTCAGAGATCAATTGATCTATCTCATCAGGTGAGTTAACAGGATGTACAACAAGTAATTTTTCAATCTTTATTTTCTTATCAAACTCAACAATAGCTACTCTTCTAGCTTCAAGTCTGTTGTATAGATCTGCCAGTATTTCATCAACAACTTCCATAAAAAATTTATTGAAAATATCTAAGTGTAATATTACACTGTTCTCTACTTTCTCCTTGTCATCAGTGGATAGTGTGTTATATAGTTTGCTGATATTTTTCAAATTGTCATCCTTAGTAATTTCATCTAGTAATTTATTAATAGGAGCTATAGTTTGTTTTGAATTCTTCTTAGGAGTCAACTTCTTTTTCTTTGGAGTTAATTTCTTTGTGGGGGGCCTTACTGCCTATTGCTTCTATCTATTTGGTGTAGGAGAATGTGCCGGTGAAGGTTTTCTCTTCCTCTCAACTCTCTTGAATACTATAGGTATGTCACTTTCTAAAGAAGTTCCAATCGGTGAAAGGTGTGTTACCGGTTGGATTGCTTCTAATTCACCTTCAGTTATACTAGTTTTCTTTAGCACATCTTCTTTAATAGCTTTTGCCTGTCGAGTTCCTTTTCTAACAGTTGCCTCAACCTTTTTAACTCTTTTCTTTGATTGAATTTGACTTTCTATAGTTTCAGCATTGCCAAATACTTCTTCTTTAGGTTCCTTAGGAGCTTCTAGGAGAGATTTTGCATAGGTTTCTATTATGTTGTCATCAGTCTCATACCCCATTTCAGTTACCCAAATGGTTCTAGGAACAACTACCTCCATCCAAATTTCATCTTTCTTTATTACAAAACAAATTTCCTTTTGATAAATATCTACAATAGCTTGTGATAACCTTACTCTTGTTTTTATTTGAGCTTTCAATGCCTTAAAATACTCATTTAAGTTCTTTTCCCTGTTCTCTCCCATGTTGTTCAACAATACTGATAGTTGTTTTCCTACCGGTATATCATATCCAAAATCTTTGGTGCCAATACCGGGTACTTGTTTGGTTATATATAGCATCAGACAAACAAGTAGGTTTCCAAATCTCAATGTTCCTTTCTTGTCTTTCTTTATCTTTCCCAAATTATCAATTAGTTCATCTTTAAGCCATTCACATATGTCTATCCTTGCATTATCATTTACCATATCATAGGCAATTTTAATGCATAGGCTAGAAACTGAGTTTAACCTATTTGCATGTGTAGTCTTGTAACCTAAGATCATATTGATAAATTTGACATTGATATCCGTTACATCATTTACCCTTAGAGACCTTTTGTCGAATGTTGCACCAGTTAGGTTTATCACTATGTCATTTGAGACCTTCTTAGTTTTGTCAGGTCTGTTGCCGGTGGAGGGTAACCCTGTCACAGCCTTTACTACTTCTTTAGTAATATTGTGAATAGAGTCCAACAAAAAGAATTCACCATGAACCTTTCTTAGCACAATTCTTACGATATCCTTGGGAAAATCCGAGATACTAAGAATTTCAATGAAACCTAGGGTTTCTATTATCTTGTGTTCAATTTTGACATTTCTGGATTCATCACAAATTTATACATATTTTTAATTTTCTCATCACCTAGTTCGTCAATATGATAGTGTATATACATCTAGGGTCTTCAGCATATACTACCCCTTTAGGTATTTGAGAAAATGCACCTAAGTTATCATCCTTCTTCGCAATTTCAGGAACTAGCTGGAATACGGGTCTAGGGCGTTTAATAACTTTAACAATAGTATGGTTCACAATAAATTCAGGAGTAGATGAAGATGCCATATCTTATAAATACCTTAATCTGCCTTAGGGATGAAAGATTTGATAGATTCCTTTTGCCTCTTTGCTTGGAATGCCTTTGCTCGGGGTTTTTGTGCTCTTGAAGATTTGAATGCTCGGTGAAATGAAAATGGAGCCAAAACACTTGTTTTATAATGTTATTTTCTTCACCTGCCACATTTAATGCTTGTCGATTAAGTCACAACTTAACTTATCTGCCGGTAAAGAAGTAATCTCAACTTCTCACCATCAACTGAGGGAATAATAGCATGTTTTACATTCAGTTGCTAAACCCTCAAAAGGATTTTCCTTCATTTAGATGAAGAGTCTCCTGCTGGTGGAGTGTTACTGTGTTCTGCCGGTGGAGGAGTATTCCCATCAATATTATGTTTTGATTTTCTAATCCATTGTTTTGAGAATTCTTGCTTTACCTCTTCAACATTTTCTTTACCTTTCAAACTAGAACCTTTGTTATATGTCGATGAGGACTTTCTTCTACAAAATTTTGTAATATGTCCAATTTTGTTACAAGCATAACATGTCACATTATTTTTCTAAATTGCTTTCCCATATCCTATGCTGGTTTCTGTTCTGCATTGATTAGGTAAGTGTCCAAATCTTCCACAAACATAACATCTTACATTCATTCTGCCATTCTTTCAATTATGACCAACTTTGTTGCATTTAGAACATTGACTGGTGGGTGTATTGATGTTCTGATAATTTCTAGATCTACATTGATTTTCTCTATGACCATACTTGTTACAGTTAAAGCATTTGCCATTGAATTTATAAGAAATTGGTTGTCTTACCAGTTTTCTATGATCATGTGTCTTTGCAGTATCAGAGCTTTCACCAGCTTCAAAGCCAAGGCCATTAGTGTCACCATTAGGTTTTTGATTCTTCAGCATGTCACCAAGTTCTTCTGAGCTTTTCTTGAATTTCTCCTCATACTGATTTGCAGTAGCTAGTTCTCTTTCCAAGATTTCTTTCTATCTCATAAGTTCATTTGAGTCATTTTGTGTGTGCATCAGATCTGTCTTCAATATGTCATTTTTATAACTAAGTCTTGTGTTTTCATTTGCAGCATCATTCAGTCTTCTAGTCAGATCTTCTTCATTTTTCTTCCTATCTTCAATTTCTTTGCAAAATCTCATAGTCATATCCTGCATCTCATTCTGTGTTGTACTTATCTCTTGTCTTAGTTTGTTTACCAAATCATTAAGAGTTTCCTTTTCATCTCCTTCTTTCTGCATCTTCTCACAAAGTTCTCTTCTTTTATTCCTTGCTATAGTGTAATTCTCTTGAAGTGCTTGAATAATATCCTGAGTAGCTTTTAGATCATCTTCAAGTTTGATATTCTTCAATTTTTCTGTATCATAGTCTGAAAGAGTTGTTTCCAATTGTTTCTTCAAGTTATCCATCTCTACCGGTGTCAAGATCTTCCTCAAGCTGTTAGGCTTTTGAAAATAGAGAACCAAGCTCTGATACCAATTGTTAGGATTTGCAAAGATACTAAGAGAGGGGCTGAATCAGTATCTAACTAGTTATAGAATTTACTTGATTTAAAACATGTAAAGCATATCAATACAGTATACCGGTAAACCAAAAATAATGCAGCAAACAAAGATAACCACAAACACATGAAAAGCACGCCATAACACAGTAGTTTAACAAGGAAACCCGGTGTGGGAAAAACCTCGGTGGGATTTGTGACCCTAAATATTCGCTTACTAGCCAATAAGTGAATATTACTCTTACAATAGGGGCCTGCACATGCAGGAAGGTCAAGTGCCTAGAGCTCACTGCTCAACTACAAAATAAGAAGTCACACTAACTTACAAAATGGATTATACAAATCCAATGTCTTGTACTGCTTCAAAATAGCATCTGCTATGCCAGATCCATTACCGGTTTTAGCTCTGCTTCATACATAAACCCTTAACCTATAATTCGCATATTAGGTTTGCCTTATTTCGCCTATCACACTATTTCAAAATGTTCTACAATGATCTCATACATATATGAGTCATATTACAACTCACCATGTCGGCTTACAATGATTTTACAATTAATTACAAAATACATTATAAACAAAATTCTTGTCGGCCAGGGTGTCGGTATCCTTCCTTTGTCTGCCGTTGCCAGTGTTGGTATATTATCTTGCCGGTATCATATGATTGCAAGGTTTCCATCAATGACAAAACCTTCAATCGCCTACAATTTATCATTGGAGTGTGCATTTGCCAACATATTTGAGTGCCATCTACCAAGTAGATTCTTGAGAGAGCTTGGCCTAGTGCAAACTCAACCACAATGTACTATTGACTTTTTCAAGACATGTACACAAAGATGCCTCATTGGGGTCCTACATTATCATATGATGCGACTATTGTAGAGTTTTATGCCTTGGCTCTAGTACAATGGGATATGCATAGGGATATTGTAGATGTAGACATGATTCTATATTTTGAGGCTTGGTTTACAACACACCTCTTTCCATGTCTAATAGGTCTAGAGGAGATGCACCCATGAATAGGTGAAGACACGGAGGTAGAATGACACTAGCCAAGGAGGTGGAGATTAAGGAGAGGAGGACATTAAGATAGGGGGAGAGGTGATGGATAGGGAGGAGATGGAGGGAGAGGACAAGCAACACTAGGAATATACACACCTTTACCTCCTAGGTTTTCAAGAGGGAGATGTGGTAGAACCTCAACTAAGTCTTCAACCACATATACAGGCTTAGGGTAAGGGACATGGATGGGAAGGTCAAGTAAAGCCATAAGATAGGGCTCCACAAGCACGAGCAAGAGGGGATGGACAGGTAGCAAGCATGTAGGCACAAATTCCATCTAAAGATGGATAGATTGGGATGCTACAAGGTTTTCTTGTCACTCAAGATATAGAGGTAGCCTCTTTAAGGAAGCAAGTTTAGCACTTGATTGATGAGAGGGATGTGGCCATAAAAAAAAATAGCCATGCCAAGGAGACCATTGAGCTAGCCAATGTAGCGCAACAGGGAGATGTGGTAGGTTGTATGGAATTTTGACTTTGTGCCATATTAAAGATTGCATACTAGAGATTCCCATACAAGTCAGTGGTGCCTCTAGGATAGAGGACTAATGTCTTTCAAGAGAGTTCTTATGAGAGGTCACAAAGACTAGGGACAGAGAGAATGGGAGTTATGGGTCCACCACGAGCACCAATAGTGCCATCAACATGATTAGGGGAAGTAGAACCTTTGGGTGCTCAAATACTATTGAGATTGGCAAGTTTTTGAGGGTGGGTGCTCAAATATCATGCATTGTACAAGTAGTTATATTCCAACTATTTTGTATTGTGTCTATAGCACATGCATGTGCATATTTATTGCAAATTTCCGTGTTACTCTCTTTGTAATGCTACATGTGAATGTTGGGTAGAGTAACCCTTCACCAAATGTAAATATATAATTAGCTTTATAAAAAAATTAGTGTAAACCTTCACTGAATGGTCCTTCATCATAGTAAAAACTAATGAATAACTATATCAAACTTACATTTAATTGAACTATATATCTTTATAAAATAACCAATAATTGTATCTTATATAATTAACTTATTGATTTTTTAAATTTCTATCAAATATCACACATTGTACAAATACTTGTATTCCAACTATTTTGTATTGTGTCTATAACACATGCATGTGCATATTTCTTGCAAATTTCCATGTTACTCTCTTTGTAATACTATTTGTGAAAATTGGGTAGAATAACCCTTCACCAGATGATCCATCATCACAATAAAAACTAATGAACAACTATATCAAACTTACATTTAATTGAATTATACATCTTTATAAAATAATCACTAATTGTACCTTATGCAATTAACTTATTGATTTTTTCATTTTCTATCAAATATCAGACATTGTAACACATGCATATGCATATTAACTAGGTAAGCCCCTTTATATACATTTAATAGAATATTTTAATTCAATTTATAATTCCATTAACATCAAAGTACACAACAAGCCGACCACTGAAGCTCGCTGTGAGCTTCCCTTCACTTACCCACACTGCAAACTCCGAGGCTTCATGTCATAAACAAACACAGTCAATGGATTATGGACCATACAAACCTTTTAAATGATAGATATAACCTGAAACCAAAACTATTTATGTATCTAAGAAGATCAGAAACAGAAGTATTGTTTTCAAATTCCAATGCCTCATAGTGACGTCTGATAACGTGAGACCCATTTGAAGTCAACCTGTAGACAACATTAAGGCCTATAAATTAAAGTCTCAAACTTGTTTCCCAGTGGAGATAACAAGATTGGAGCAATGGATTCTCCTTCTCTCAACAGGGTTTTGTACATCTGTCCTCTACTATTGTTTTTCCTGGTATCCCAATCCATTCAATCCTCACTAACAAGAGGCATAGTATCCCAATCCATTCACTTCTCATTTAGATGGATTTACAGTTTGATATGCTATGAAAGCTTACTAGATTTGGGCTTTTTCTTTGGTTGCAGGTCTTAATGGTGGTGAAAGTCATGAATTAAGAATATCTGTCTCTGTTAGAAAAACAAGGACGGAATGGAGAAATCAAAGGGCAAGGAAAGTAGTTCCAGTCCACCCGGCTCCACAATCTAACCAGGCTAGGACTTATTTAAAGCCAGTCCCAAAATATCCACCTCCTCCACCGACTCACTGTTCTCCATCGTTTGCTCCACCGCCATATTTATGAGTCTTGGATGGGATTCGGTAGATGACCACTGATTTTCATATTTGATTGTAAAGTTGCACAGCTTGAATAAAAAGGCACTTTAGCATAAAACATGTTCTTGTTCTAGTGGAAGACTTTGGTAAAAGGTTATCCATATTTTATTGAAGTTGTTGTGGACGGAAAAGAGTAGTCTCTTACTTTTTAAAATGTGTAATCAGCTAGCTTTACTTGCAACTATGATCATAGTTGCAGAACTAAACAACCATCTCTTATGTAAAATGTGTATGTAAGTTTAGTGATGGTTGTTTAGTTTAGTTTTGTATATAAGTTTAGAGATGGTTGTTCCTTTGATTCGAGGGGAAGAAAAGATTTTCATTTTAATAATATTCAGTAAAATAAAATTCTAAATAATATAATGTTTGGATTAGGTTTTAAAAAAGAATATACATAATTTTAAGGTCAATTTAGGTTAACAAGTAATTACAATCAATTACATACAATTAAATTTAAGTTAATTAATATTGATGATTCACAATATTCAAATTAAGAAGCATATATTATTTAAAATAGCATTTAATTTTATTATGGAAAAGTAATGTTATCTAAAATTTGGTAAAATTTTGAAAAGAATAGCTCTCTATTAGAGTAACTATTTGAGATTTTGTGCTATATCTTTTACCTTGCTAGAAGACATCTTCATGGGTTTGGAATATATTCATGATTATAGATTTGTGCTTGTGATTCAAAGTAATCTTAACAATTTATATGGTTTTGTTTTGCAACTATGATCAATGAATGAATATATAGATTTGTGCTTGTGATTCAAAGTAATCTTAACAATTTATGTGGTTTTGTTTTGAAACTATGATCAATGCATACTTATTTGTTTTTCTTTTCTAAGAGTTTGTAGACTAGCAATACTAAGAAATACCTTGTGATCCATGGACTAGGGTTAAATTTTTCATGGACAACTCTCTAGGTTAAGATCTAGACGAGTTATGGTGTATCCAGATGATTATGAATAACTATGCAAAATACAAACAAGAAGATAGAAAATGAAAAGAAATCGATACTTTATTTACATGCCATTAAGAAAGCTATGGCTATTTATCTTCTATATCCTATTAATTGCTTAAACTGTGCTACAAACATATGTGTATATTGTTAGACACAATGCACCACCGAGAGGGGAGTGAATTAGTGGTTCTCAATCTTTTCCCTTTAGCAATCCTATGAGAGTATACCGGTTAACAGATCTAACTCAATGCAGACATACCGGTTAGAGGGGCGACCAATGTACAAATGTAAACACTCACAAAGGAGACATCACATAACCCCAACATATAAGAGGAAAACCCAAGATGGGAAAAACCTTGGTGAGAAATGTTGCTGGAGACTACTACTCCAATCCAACCTCACAATGAATCTCTGATTACAATGTTTAGGGCACCAACCCAAGGAGCACAAACCCCTGATTTAGGGCACCAACCCAAGGAGCACCAACCCCTGATTTTAGAGCACCAACCCAAGGAACTACAACCCCTGCACTGAGCTACAACTCAATGAATACAAAACATAATCATTTATACAAAAGTTATCTTCTTGTTACAAATGGATTCTGTAATCCTTCTAGAAATCTCTTTGTTGGATCTTCTATCCAGTTCACTACCGACTCTTTGTCTGGTGGTTTTATTCTCTGTTAGTTCTCTCTTCTCTCAACTACTCTGCTACTCTCCACCGGTACTATCTTCTATTGGTTCTCTACTTGCCTACTCTGCACTCTTCTGCAACTCCCTATGTACCACATGCAGTTGTGAAAGAAATATTGTCCCAGTCTGAAGTAACTGGAAAAAGATGCAAATGGATAAGTAGAATACAAGAATTTGATCTTGAGATCAAAATCGCAAAGCTGGTAAGAGGTCTAGGCTTAGCCAAGTTAATGATTGAGACAAACTTTGAGGATATTGACATAAATAATGTTGAGACTGAAGAGGTTATGGTTACTAGTATTGAGAGGCAGCCATGGTATTCAGATATGGTACACTTCTTCAAGAATGCCTCATGTCCAGAAGGTATGACACACAACCAGAAGAGAACACTAAAGCTAAAATCATAGAAATATATTCTTATTCAAGGAAACCTGTATTGGAGGAACAGTGATGTGATGCTACTGGTTTGTCTGGACAAATTCCAAGCTGAGAAGGTTCTGAAAGAGATGCACAATGGGGTATGTGGAGGCCACTATTCAGCTAAGACTACTGCAAATAAGATAATCAGAGCAGGTTATTATTGGCAAACTTTGTTCAAGGATGCTCATAAGTATGTTCAAAAGTGTGATCCTTGCCAAAGGTTCTCTTCTAGACTAAAGTATGCTGGTGCTTTACCTTTGAATTCCATTACAGTTGAAGCCCCTTTTGTTCAATGGGATAGATTTTATTGGAGAGATAATAGAAAAATCAAGCAGGGGTCATAGATGGATCCTGGTGGCTATAGATTATTCCACCAAGTGGATTGAAGCCATACCTAGCAAACAGGCCACTAGTAGAGTGGTCATCGATTTTGTTATGGATAATATAATAACAAGGTTTGGCGTGCCTACTAAAATGGTCATGGACAATGCCATGTGCTTCAGGTTTGAGGAATTCACAGAGTTTTGTGCTAATTATGGGATTATTATGTCATACTTCTCACCATACCACCCACGGGGAAATGGCCAGGTAGAATCAAGTAATAAAAGTCTCCTCAATATTATCAAGAAAATCCTAGAGGAAAATAAAAGGTCCTGGGATCAAAAGCTCAGGTTAGCTTTATGGGTTGACAGGGTGACTATAAATAAGGCCATTGGTACATCCCCTTTTGAGCTGGTTTATGGATTGAGAACCAGACTACCTGTGAATAATTCGCTTCCAGTTTACAATTTTCTGTAGATTGAAGAATTAAAAAAGGTTTGAGCCCATGGAAGAAAGAATGATTCAATTAGTAGAGCTGGAGGAAATGAGGACTGAAGAGGAATATGAAACTTCAATTATAGTCAAAGTACCTTTTTGATAAAAGGACTAGTACAAGAAAATTCTAGATTGGTGACATGGTACTACAATAGAATGCAAGAGATCAAGACAAAGGAAAGCATAAGAAATTTGAATCACTATGGATACGCCCTCTGATCATTTTTTATGTCAATGGAAAAGATTCTTATTTCCTTCAAAGATTGAGTGGTGAGTTACAAGAATTGCGAGTGCATGGACAATTTCGGAAATAATATTTCTCATGAGCTTTTCCATCCACAGTAATTTAGATTTTCTTTTGTTTGTTATGCTTTGTTTTAGTTTTTTTTGTTTCTGGGCTTAATTTTGGTCTGTGTTCCAGAGTTTTTGCTAAATTCTTGTGTTGGTCTTGCATCCAACCATCCCCAATCAGCCATTGTTATCATTGTTTTAAATATATTAGGAGTCTTGACTTCAATCCTTAAAGAGGTTTGTCAAGGTTCAGAGTTTTATTCTTGTCCAAGGGTTGTGGTTTCTGAGGGTTTAGGGTTTTATGTTTTCAATAAAAAATTTCAATAAGCAAACCTTTCTTTTCTTTTTGCTCGTTATGTTTTTCCACTTAAGTGGAAGGGTCGTTGCATCGTTAATAGAGGGCCCCTTTTAGGTCTAGGCTTGGGCAAGTTCTAATAATTTTTATTATTTTCCTAAGTCCTATGTCTTTTCCTATGTATGTGTCAGGTCCATAAAGATCGAGCAGGTTCCTGTTGATCTAGCGGTTGTCGTTGATCTGCTATGCAAAGTTGCCTAAATATTATCCTTCGTGGACCAGTGACTAGATGGTGGGACCTGCTCTTAGGAAGCATTCTAAGTGTGTTAAAGTGCAGATAAGTTTTTGTGCATCAATGGTTGTCATTGAGCCGCTATGGAAAGTTGCATGATGATTATCCTTCGCGGATCAACGATAAACCACTAGCAGCAACACTTAAAGCACACAGTCTATGGTTGGCAACTCCTAAAGGTTGAGCAAGTTGGACCCAATCTCATGGTTATCGTTGAACTGCTATGCGAAGTTACTTGACATTTAGTCTTCATGGATCAGTGACCAAGATGGTGGGGCCCGTGAAAAGAGAGCAGTTTAAGTTTGTTAATGGGTTGGCATGTTCAGAGAAAATCAAGGGTGGTCACTATGCCATAAAGGGAAGTTGCACGAATGTTATCCTTTGCGACTCAGCAACAAACCAATAGCGGCAGGCCCAAACAAAAGTTAAAGCGAGCAGTTAAGGCACATGGTTAAGCAGTGGCAGCTAAGTTCTGAAGGATAGTTTAAAGATTGAATGGTCAGTTCAAAATGATCGACGGTTGTTGCTATACCACAACATAAATTTGCACGATGTTTTTTCTTTGCGGATCGGCGACTAAGTGGAGCCAAAGCCTAAGGTGGGTCTAATAGTGCTTACATGGCAGGTAAGTTAGCAAACAGGTGGATCTGCTAGCCAAAACCTAAGGTGACACGTGGTGGAGCAAAGGGTATAAAACCAAGGTCAAGTGGCGGGCTTGGACGTTAAGGTAGTTTGGGTGAGCTAACAACCGAGCACATTGGAGTTAATCCAATGACTGTTGCAATACCCCAAATGAAAGATGCATGTCTTATATCAATCGTGGGTCAGCAACAAAGAAGAGACAAGGTCCGGTGGTGGGGCCGACAGTGATGAGATGGTAGTTAGGTGGCATGTCATCAAACTCATAAAGTGACTTATTGAACAAACCTTGGCCGCGATGGACCTCTAAAAGGATTCACTGAAAGCATCAGTTCCATCGACATAAAGTATATCAAAGAAATCAAAATTGGTCCCGCTGATAAAATAAAAAGTATTGATGAAACTATAGAATTGATGAGACATGTGAACAACTCACCGAGGGAGGAATTTTTGCCAAAAGAATAATATCAAACAAACCAACATAAACTTTAAGTGAAGTGGCGGATGAGGTGGCAAGTCAGAAAGTGGCCAACTGGATGTGCAGACAAATCAGGAAGTGACACCTGACAGAAGGGAGTAGCTTAGATGAGTTAAAGGTCGAGTAGATTGAAGAAGATCCAATGATTGTCGCTATACCATGAAGGAAAGTTGCACGATGAATACCCTTCATAAACCAACGACTAGATGGTGAGACTCATTCTAAAGTGGGTGGCTCGGGTAAGTTAAAGGGCATGCTAGTTTTGTATGGTCTCACGATTATCACTGAACCGCTATGAGGAGAAGCTCGATCGTTAGTCATCGCAGATCAGCAACTAAAGGAAAATTGCTCAAAAGAAATCCTTCCTAGTCCGTTGGCACCAAAATTTAAATTTTTAAAATGATTAATGGCAAAAGTATGTGGCTTCCATCCGACATTGTTTTGAAGTGTAAATTTAGAGAGAGATATTCAAGGAGATTTGTAGAGAAAATAGGTGCGTGGTTTTGTGATTTCTCTAGCAACAAGAATGGGAAAATAAATATGTGATGAAAGGGACTGGGCGAAGGAAGAATCAATCGACACTCCAATATGCAGTAACCCTCAGGCAACCTGAAGTGATTAGTTCTTGCAATGGTTTTTTGGAAATCAGAATTATGAAGAATCAAAGACACCTGGAACTTGATCGGCAATACTGAGAAGTCAGTCGGCCCTTCTCCAGCTAGTTAACTAATTTGTTATTCTCCTATTTCAATTGAAAATAATGTAACCCTTTGGGAAATTATGGTTAGGATTAGATTATTTATTTTCTAGGGAAGTCTGAAGCTTGTCGCATCCATATCTGTATAAATGGATACCAGGACTACTTAGAAAGGGACACAAAAATTTGTAGCTAAACTCTGGCAAAATTAATATAGGCCATGTTCTACGCAATTTTTGAGTCAGATATGTTGTACTTGTAATATTTAGATGGAGAAATAAAATATACAGTCTAGAGAATTTAAACTCAGACTTGGATTGTCTCTATGTCATTGTATTGATGTTCATTCAATTTAAGTAATCAAGGATTGTTTATTTGAATGATTTGCTAGGCATTTAATGAAGTTGTTTTAAGTCTTTTTCTCAAGGAGGAAATATAATCGTACTTTGAACAAAGTCATTGATATCGGTATTTTGGTGTGGATTTGATAATGAAGTCTGGTGCAGTCTCTGTATATGCCACGCATAGCCAGAGTTGACAGATCACGAACTTGTGACTTGTGTATGAATTTATTTTGTTAGGTTGCAGTCTGTTGTAGATGACTCTATTGCCCAGATAAGGCACTGGTTTACCTATTGGTTTTTGGTGCATTTTGTGGTCCTATTCAAAAAATCAAATCAACTTTCCATTTTATGTTTAGTTGTACCAGTCAGTAAGGAAAGTTTACAGGAATTTACACTGGTTTTCTGTAAACCTTTTAATATTTTTGTAAGAAAATAGTTATAATGGGGCTCACCTACCCAAGCTTTTTAAAGGCTTAAAGTGTAGAAGGCTTCCTAAATTGGAAACTCATCTTATTGTCTTTATTTCAAACTTTTGTTGTTCTCTTCCATTTCAGCGCAAAGGTAGTAACTTTCACTTTTAAAAGAGAGGGAACATAAGTTTTCAAAATGGAGAACAACATACCAGTTGACATTAATGACAACACAATGCCAACACATATAAGCTACATGGAATCATGTAATGGATGCCAATAGTTCCTAAGAATTTGGATTATTTCTTGTGTTTGACTCACCTCCTAATTGTCTTGGATTTAAAATAATTTTGGGTGTCTCATTGAAGATCTAGTAGATTACTTGGCATATTACAAGCCTTGTAGGTTTCACCTTGGTTGTTGTGTCAACTATACTATTTGAAGAATACAAAGTGATATTTAGGATGATGCAATAAGATTATTTTCATCAAAGACTTATAATTTGTCTATAAATGTACTAGATCATACTAAATTTATGGTAAAAAACGCAATGTGTTTGGATAATTTATGATAATTGTATGTTTACATTTATCTTTAGGCAAAATTTTATACACAAATGTTAAATTATTGTGCAACACTTCCCAAAGATAATAATATGGTCTATGTGTTCACATGAGAATTTAGGAGGTGCTTTAGAATTTAGAAGAAATATTCAAAGTTACAAAGAATCTTGAGGAAGAACCAGAAGAAAATGAAAGCATGGATGAGATCGAAGCAGACTTTGTAAGAATATTAAAGAGAAGAACTAGAAATTGCAAAGGTAAGTTACCCCTAAAATGTTTTAATTATGAAAGAATTCATCATTATACTTCTAGATGTATGTATAAAGAGGATTATGGTGAAATACCTAATGATGCTAACAAAGGAAAGGATAACTATAAAGGGAATGCCAAAAATAATAGAAGAGATGACAAAGATAAGCAAAAGAAGAGTTTTTGTTCAATGAAGACCTACCCATTTGAAGAAGAAGATGGACAAAGAATATTTCTTCCTAGATATAGAAGAAAAGAATAATGAGCAGTCTGAAAGTTCAAAAGATGTGAGGAACAATGAGAAACCAATGAATGTGAAGATTGTACTACATGCAAAAGTGGAACCAAAAGTGTAAATCATTGACTCAAATGTCCAAAGCATATGACTGGTGATATAGGTAAGTTTATTGATCTTGAGAAGTATGATGGTGGATCAATTAAGTTTGTAGGAAAGGAAGTTGCACCTATTTGTGGATTAGGAAACATCTCTATAGATGGTAAGCATAAAATTGACGATGTTTATTATGTTGAAGATATAAAACATAACCTGTTAAGTGTGAGTTAGATGTGTATTAAATGTTATAAGGTCATATTACATGGGATTGAATGTGAAATTAGGAAAGGAGGGTCTGGAAGACTTGTTATAGAAGGTATTAAGACTAATGAAAATGTCTACTATGTGAAGGATAACAGTGGAAGTAGCTAATATTAAAAAACATCAAGTGGGAGATTAAGGAACAATTATATTTTGATCACCTTAATGGATCAAGCTAATATTATGATTGATTTTTGGGGAATGAGTACCAATGAAAAATTTTGGGGGCAGATGAACTCCCAGATGATGAGTGTTTCTCGGCATCATAACCAAGATCATATGTGTGTGAAAGGTAATTGTAATAATAGCTAGGTTCGTATGAACATGAGTGGCAATCTCAAAATTGTGAAAGACTCTTTACAAGGGGAAACCAGAAATTCTGAGTTTTACTCACAGCCCGAGAGTTGTAACAGAGGATATTGTTACTTGGAAAGCAGAATGGGAGGCAACCTTAATAGGAATGAACCTTCAGGTTGTGAGCATTGGAAGAGAGAAAGAAAGGTGTGGAGAAGGCTCCAAAGACACGGTTTCACTGATTATATGGAGAAGCTCCATAGTAGTAGAAACTCTGTGTCTCACGGGTTTGCTAAAAGCTAGAGCAATAACATGACTACCCTGTTTGGGGAAATCTGGCAAATCGATGAAAGTTTGATCTCGGAGGTCATGGGACTCAAGATGGAGGGGACAAAATTCTATAGGGATAGAAAGTACACTACTGAGGCCTTCAAAAATTTCCCTAAGATGGAGGACCAGAAGGGCAACCTGGAGAAGAAGGACAACATATCATACTTCACTCCCCAACAAGTAAAACCTTTTTGCCAAAAAGTTCTTAGGGCTTTAATGGAATATTTAACTGTGGATGGCAGGTTAACGAAAATTTACAATTATCATTTCACCATTCTGAACCACTTCTGCCATGGGGCTAAAATATCTTTGCCCTTCTATTTAGCCTCTTCTCTAAACAAGAGCCTAGCCGACCATATTAAAAAACCCAGCTCCTACCCTCTTGTGCACTAGGGACTCATTCTACTGATTTATGAATATATGAAAGATAAGACTAGGGCTACAAAGGATGACCCTTTAATCATCAATGCTCAGATTTCTGAGAAATGCATAGGCTTTGATTTGACTGGGGAGACCAGCACCCCTACCCATAAAAAAAGGAAGGTTGAAATTGTGCAGGAAGAAAAGGATGTGCTTTGTGAGGAAGAAGAGGGAAAGAATAAGGAAAATATTTCTAAAATGGAGATTAACTAGGAGGAGAATTATGGGGAAGGAGAGGAAGGGGGAAATTCTGAGAATCGTCAACCTAACCCTAAAGGCTCAGAAACTGAGAAAGAGGCTCTGAAGCCTAAGGAAGGTGAAAACCCTAATGTGGAGGAGACGAAACAGAGCAAGGATTCTGCGGACACCATTCTGGATACCGCCTGCAATTGCACCCTTGAATTCTTCAATTTTTAGAAGTGGGTGGTGGAAAACATTACCAGCATGCAGGGTAAACAAAGGGAGCTAGAAGTTAAAATCAACAAGTTGATCAACATGTCCGACTCTGGGAAGCAGCACGAGGAGACGGAGAATAGTGAAGTGGAGGAGGAAATGGAAATGGAAGACTAGCTAGAGAAAGATTTGATAAAAGGCGACCTAAAACATCTGGAGGATGTAGGAACAGGTGGAGGAGGATAAGGACAATGTCAATGCCTGGATGGATAGAAATGAGAAAGCCTTGAAAAGCCTTATGGACCATAGCCTCCAGGTTCTTAAAGTCTCCTCCCAAAACATGAATGCGCTGGTGAATCATCTGGAAAAGAAAAACCAGGAGAAGAACCTGGTAGTTATTGAAGATGCTCCTACTTCCAACCTAAGCCACCAGACCCCTAGGCGCAGAACCAGGCAGACTACGACAGAGAAGGATATGAAGATGAAAGAAAGCTAGATTGCTCAGGAAAATACCGACTTGAGAGAAGCGGCCAAGGCAATGATGCTTTTGGTGTAGGATGCAGAAGAAACCATGAAGAATTTCTAAATTTATGTTTATGCTCGACTTGGGGCCAATTTCTTGCTAGCCTCTTGTTGTCCTTTTCCTCTGTTGCTGGTCTTTTTGCTAGTTTTTTTGCAGCCGTTGTGTTTTGTTTCTTTCCTGAATATCTTTCATATGTAACTGGCTTTCGGGTCCCTTAAAACCTGTTTTTAATAAATCAAAAACAGTGGAAGTAGCTATTTGTTGGCATAGAGTAGTGAATGTTAGTTGTGGCACAAAAGAATGGGAAATATAAAAATTGATAATATGGTGAAGATTATCTCTAATCATTTTGTGAGAGATTTACCAAGAATTATCAAACTTGTTGATGCTATGTGCAGAGAATGTACATTGGAAAAGGTTAAAAAGAGTATATTCAAAACCAAGGAGTATGCTACTTCATAGGCTTTGGATTTGATTCATATAGATTTGTGTGGACCTACAAGGACAAGGGAACTAAGAGGAGAAAGGTATTTAATGTTACTTATTGATGACTAATCCAAAATGACATGGGTTATATTCCTGAGAGCAAATTCTGATGCATTAGGTAGATTTAAAATATTCAAGTTAATGATTGAGAATCAAATAGATGGGAAAATCAAATGTTTGAGGTCTTCTAGAGGAGGAGAGTTTGCAACAAATTAATTCGATATATTTTGTGAAGAACATGGTATTAGGAAGCATTTTGTAATGCCCGCCACAAAAACCTTAGAGAGACTAACACATAATCTAGGAAAATTAGGAATAAATTCTTTAAAAAAGATAACAACTATATACAGTGAAATGGATAACAACAATATTGAAAGGCTAAATTAATTCAACCACAAAACCCTACCCTTACAACAACAAAGATCCACTTTAAGTGACACGGTTGATTTGCTTGACTGCAGGAGTACCTACCTATGCTAGAGTCACAGGAGAGATTCCCATCGACTCAGAGTTTACGACTGGAGTTGACATTTGAGGATAGAGAAGCTATTGAGGTTATGGGCTTGCGACATAACCTATATGTGCCTGAGTTTCAAGTGAACATGAGATTACTGACTGCTTTAGCTAAGAGATGGCACTCAAAGACTTGTAGTTTCCATTTGCCGATGGGTGAGATGACAGTCACCTTAGAGGATGTTTACAGGATTCTGAGGATACCGATCAATGGGGAGTTGATTCCCTACGATCGAGACAGAGATAGGGATGCCTTGAGATGAGTGTTTCAGAATCCGAGATTGGAGATGAGACTAGGACAAGTGGTATGGGATACCATGACACAGACAGGATTGGCACTACCATCAGTATTGGTAGGAGTGATCAGTGGGTTTCAGTGTCTGGATAGGGTGACATGAGGGTTGGCTATAGGTTGGGGGAGCACATTGGAGACACTGGTGACACAACATACTAGATATGCCTAGGGACCATGCGTGCTGGCACATTTGTACTATGAGCTTCATCAGTTTGTATACCCTGGATCTGTAGGATTGGGTTGCAGAGTGACATTATTGCAAGTATGGGCTTATGAGCATCTGTCAGTTACTTGAACGATTCATTTTAGAGGTAGGGGCCATGGGCATAGTTTTGTGCATTTATATGATATGATTACATCTCAGCTGCAGATCGCAAGATTAGAGTATTGGCATCGGGTCATCGATGACATTGACACTATGGTATGGAGACCATACTGAGAGTGCGAGGAGTTGGAGGATGATGCAGTGGAGCTGTCATATACATTTAGGAGTAGGTATCTGATTGGGTGGATGCCCTATGTACTGGAGAGGCAGCTAGTGGACAGGGTTGGCAGGCAGTTCGGTAGGATTCAGCAAATGCCACGGGGTTTCAGGATGTATGCTTGGATAGTGAGGGATCAGGCACACTTCGGGCCATTATTGTCATATGATTAGGCAGTGATGCAGCTGGTAGAGATGATTCCCTTGCCTTGGGATATGTGGCTAGAGATAGAGGATGCAGGGATGGATGTAGAGTATACTGCATATTGGGCTGACCAAACATTTCCATGACTCACAGACCCAGGGGAGAAGGTAGATAGAGATGGTGGGGGTGATGAGGATAATGATGGAGATGGCAGAGGTAGAGGCCGATGGAGGAGGCAGGGTGTGATAGGAGAGAGGAGAGTGGGTCTACGGAGAGAGGGTGGGGAGGAGAGACAGGCTCGCACGGTGAGAGGCAGAGTTGGATTGCCTTTACAGGTGTCAGCAGCACAGGGTCCCAGATAGGTACAGGGATGAGGATAGGGGTAGGGGCAGCCATAGGTACAAGGGGGAGAGGAGGAGGATGAGCTATTGGAGTTGAGGGAGATCTGCTAGGGACAAGCAGATGAGGTCCAGGATCTCGAGTGGGAGGGGGATAGGCTCAGGAGATAGCTGAGGGACACTGAGCGAGAAAGGGATCGGGCTATCTAGTGCTATACAGATGCTGAGACAACACTGAGGGCAGGGAGGCAGGCGACAGAGGACACAAGAGCTGGATATACTTATGTTCTGTGAGCCGGGGAGGAGATAGGCTACTGGAGAGACCTATACTATGGAGTCATGCCACTAGAGCAGTGGACTAGGAGCTTTCGTAGACCATCATGGACCGCGGCGACCACTGGAGGGAGGGACAGGAGACAGGCATCCAGCGGTGGGGTCATGGGTCCTCCACCACTACCAGATAGAGGGGACAGAAGAGATGATCCTGGGGTGGGTTCTTCTAGGGCTCAGACTCCATCGAGGCCAGGCGGCTCTGAGGGAGGGAGTTCATCATAGCCTTAGAGGGCTCCCTATGTATTAGTTTTGTACCATTTTATATGATGACACTTTCGGGTGATTGTAGCCATATGTATTTTGACATCATTGTATCATGACACTTATGATTTTGATATATATATATATATATATATATGAGATGATTCATCTTTGTGGTGGCTATATGCATGTGTACCTATGTGATGAGATGTTTCATGATGTATGTGTCTATGTGATGGTTATGATATAGATGCAAATATGTAAAAATGAAATGTAATATTTTTGTTCTTTTATGTTTTTAAATGTTATGCATATGCAATTGTGAATGTATCAAATGCAGATGAATCTGATAATGCAAATGTAAAAATGTGCTAACATGTGTTGTGTGTGGGATGTGATGCAATTGTGATATCTATATGTATGTATGAAATTCTCAATATGTGGTAATGCAGGAACAACTACATGAAATGCAAATGTTTTTGGTGTGTCATTATACTCAGTCATGTGATAACAGGTTACACGGATAGGGCAATGGAGGTCACTCAAGAAAGGGGGATGGAAGATAGAAGACATGAAAGTGAAAGAGCTTATTGTGCATTATCATCATTGAGCTTTATTATGGCAAAATAGGTTATGACAATCGAGGCATATGTTCGACCCAGAAAGTCATTGTACCTGTTTGCATGGAGATTAGATAGTCACAAACAAGGAATGCCCCAGTTCACACTAGACTCTCAGTGTCCTCATATCCTTGGAAAAGTCATAGCATTACTAAGAGACAATCCACAGACAGCAAAGAAAAATAGGTGACGATACCCCATCCTTCCTTTCTAGTCAACGACATCCTGGAGATAAAATCCCTAGTCAAAGACATCCTAGAAAAGCTAAAAGACATGTCACCAAAAGATAAAATCAAAATAAAACCAAGACTCGACACCAACATCCACTAAAGTCATCAAGTTTAGTGTCTCTTGTCACTTGTATAAGTCTTATTTGATTGTGGTCGCAATGTTTACTTTCACAAAAGGATAGATAGCACTAAACCATAATGTTGTCTGAGTCTATTGAAATATTTGATTTGTCGAAGCCCATTGTTACTATTGTGTCTCATCTGAAACTGACTGAATCCATGCAACTAATACTTTATTGCGGAGAAGATGGAACTTTATTGTAGATTGGTGATGCAAATGTTTCTTTATTGTGGATTGTGCATGGATAGACTGAAGGAAACTATACTCTTCAAAACATGTGATGCTCTTAGTTCCACACCCATCACTAGACTTAGGATTAGCCTTACCTATAGATAGGAGCTGATTTATTATGACTGGAAAGGGATGAAAATGAATGTTTATTATGAATAGTGAACCAATCTTGGGTAGATCAATAACAAGCCATGATGGGAATGTGTAAAGTTTATTATGGATGAATAGGTTGTGAGTGTGTGCAAAGTGAAGGATGAAATGGAGTCCTAAAGGAGGGATGAGCAATGTCTCTACACATGGCGCTGGTGAGCCGATTTTCACCATGGTACTTGCCTAGGGCGCCACCAAAGTGGTTTTCACCATTGGACGAAAATGTTTTTCTATTTTCCAATTTCTTTTGTGTCACAAGGCACCTATTTTCTAGGTTTTCACCAAGTAACGATTTTTTATTTTTATGATTTTTTTGTATTTTTTTTGTTTTTTTTTTAATATTTTTTGATATTTTTTATTTTTTTGATATTTTTTTATTTTTTTGTATTTTTGAATTAGGATACTCTGAAGAGCTATGTGTAAAACCTGTGAAGGTGCATGTTGTTGATAGGATACTATAAAGATTCGCTCTCTGTGGTTGAGAGTTGATATGCACTGGATCCATAGGCTGTTGTGATGATGTAAGGACCTAGCCAATTTGGTTCGAATTTGCCCTTCTTCTCTTTGTCTTGCTTATTTTTAGGATTTTCTTTGAGAACTAAGTCACCTACCTCAAATGTTTGAGGCTTTACCTTATGATTGTAGCTGCAATGTTCCTTGTTTGAATGATATGTAACTTGAGTGACTGTCTTCCTTGATAAAGGAACTAAGGTAGAATTACTAGTGTGTGGACTACACAGGCCCATATGCATGTCATGTAAAGAAGTTTGGGCATCCCAGACAACAAAGTCCTTTGAGGAAGCTCCATTAAAGGTCCATGATGTATCGCCAGAAGGGAAAGGATGTGCAGAACAAGTGGATGAGTTATGAAGGCTTCTGATTATGAAAAGAAGTGAAAGTAGGATAATATGATGTAGACTTAGGATCAACAAGTATGCTTTTTCACTTAAAATTTTAGAACTTTTGCCCCTAGTTATTTTGATATTAGGGGAGATCAACTCTTGTTCTTTTCCTTTCATACGATTTTTATCCTTGACTTTGATTTTTGCAGAGTCCAATAGCTTATGATTTTGATTTCGACTGAAGGACTTTTCTTTAATTTCTACTTTTGAATTTTTCTTTTCAAAGCTTGATTTTTGATCCCCAATTAGTAAGGGCTTTTGTAATTCTTGTTGATCCAAGTTTGGAAGTGGAGTGGAAATGGAATGAGTGGATGAAATGGTAAAGCTATGTGAGTTCTCAAGAGGGCTGACAATACACTCAATAGATTCTTTGTTGGAACCACTCTTAGGAGTATTAATATCAAGAGTTGCTTGCACCACTAGAGGAGATTTGCATTCAGACTTAGTAGCCACAACACTAGGGTCTTCGTATCTAATTCCTTGGCATTGAAAATTGTTTGTAGGTTGTTCATGTTGATTGAATACCTTAGGAGATAGTGGGAGTTGATCAACATGAAAGATATATTCACCACATCTCAGGTCTTTAACCTTGAATTTTTCTTTGATCTCTTCTTGTGTGGATGGAGAAGGTTTTAATGGTTTTGGATCAACATACACTGAAGATGGAATAGCCTCTCGATTGACTGGGATTATTATTTCTGATCTAGGTTGTAGATTGTTGCAATATATGAATGGATTTAGGTCATCTTTAATGGTCACTTCAACTCCATTGTGTGGGAACTTGATACATCAATGATATGTTGATGGGACTGCGCTCATCTCATGAATCCATGGACGTCCCAAAAGTATGTTGTATGTGAGATCGAGGTCTAGGACTTGACAAACCACATCCTTTGTAACTGGTCCAACTTTGAGAGGCAAGGTGACTGTGCCTTTGGATGAGTTCTCTTCATCATCATATGCCTTGATGGTAATTTTGATTGTAGAATTCACAACTTTTTTAGATTATCCCAATTGTTTAATAGTGCTCAATGTACAAATGTTCAGACCTTCTCCTCCATCTATCAGGACTCGTTTTATTCAGTATTTGTGTAGGAATGCTTCAATGTGTAAAGGTGCATTATGTGGTTGGCTCACAGAGGCATCATCAACTTCTGTGAATGTAAGGGAGTGTGGAACGGAAAGGTATCCCACCATGGCTTGAAACTGGTGCACGTTTAGATCAATAGGAACATGAGTGTCTCTCAATATTTTGTCAAGAATGGCTTTATGTGCAGGGATATGCGTAAAAGCTCAAGGATGGAAATAAGTGTGGGTGTCTTCCCTAACTGTTCTACAAGGTCATACTCAGGCTTGGTTGATGAGGAAGTGGTGTTTTTAGCTGGAGCACCTTGCAAAGTGAATTTACCTCGACGAGTTGTAACATTACATTTAGAGGTAGGTTTGGAAGAAGATCCAATTCCTTTCAAGATGATCTTGGGTCTCTGTGTAGAATTCTCAGGTGTTTTGTCCTTGATGATAATGGTAGAGACATAATTGTCCATCGAAATGTGATTGATAGTTGAATCATAGTTATAGGATGCTCTGGTATAGTTAGTTTGGTCATCTATGGCTTTAGCTTTTCCCTTGTCATGCTTTGGGAAT
The DNA here is from genome assembly GCF_030272615.1 of Cryptomeria japonica. Lineage (NCBI taxonomy): Eukaryota > Viridiplantae > Streptophyta > Pinopsida > Cupressales > Cupressaceae > Cryptomeria > Cryptomeria japonica. Next base: position 648,512,061 of record NC_081415.1, read on the forward strand.
GGTTCCTTAAACATTTCATGTTCTTGGTTGGATGAGTGTCCTTCAATCTCAATGTCACCTCTATCAATAAGACCTTGTATTATGTTCTTCAGTCGATGATAGTTTCTTGTTTTATGGCCCTTGCTCTTATAAAATTCACAATACTCATCATCATTCCACCAATTTGGTTTAACCTTTGGCTCATATGGAGGCAGATCTAGAATTGTTATTATTTTGTTTGCCACTAACTTCTTGAAAATTGATTCTAGTGGTTCTCCTAATGGGGTGTACTTCCTTCATCACTTGGAAGTTGTTTGAGTATTCACTTGATTGTTTGTAGAGCTTGATCCAAAAACAATTTTGGGTCGCATTGTATTGGCATCAACAACACCATCATTGACTGTGTTCTTGTTTTTATTCGAAAATCTTGGCTTGTCTTTTCCTTTAAAGTCCTCTTTGTTTTCTTTGAATATCTTAATGACTCCTTGTTCAATTAGGACCTTTTCTATTGCTAAGCATTTTTCAATGACGTCCTTGAAAGTGGATAAGAAATCTTTCTCAAGTCATAACCAATGTCTTTGTTAACATTTTGGATGAACATTTCTACCATTTGTTTTTGTGGAATTTCACAAGAGCATCTGCTGGCTAGATTCCTCCATCTTTGTAAAAATGATGAAAAAGACTCTCCATCCTTTTGCTTGGTGTCGCACAAAGTAGTGACTGATATGTCTGTCTCTATGTTGTATGAGAAATATAGGATAAATGCCTCTGCTAAGTCACCCCATGACTTAATTCTAGGTGGGAGTTGGGAGAACCATTCCATAGGTTGATCACCTAGGCTCTATGGGAATAATCTCATCAAATATGTCTCTTCTACTGCTACCTCAATGCAAGCTGTGAAAAACTGTCTTATATGTGCCTTAGGATCCCCTTTTCCTCTGTACTTATCAAACTTAGGTGTCACAAAGTGTGTAGGAAATGGAGGCATTGGAATGCTTTTTTCAAATGGATAGGGACATATGTCTCTCATTGTGTAAGTTGGCTTTGGTGTATTTATGTCCTCCATTTTCTTTTGTAAGTCCTTGATTTGTTGTTCCAAATTATTCTTAGGTGGAGACTGACTTCTTAGACCATAATCCATGCCTAAACCACCGGGTGAAGGAGGAGCATGTTGCATATATGGATGATATTGATCATGCACATGTTCATATGGACGAGGTCTATAATGGTGTTTCGTATATGGACCACTTGGTATAGAGTCATGATGAGGAGTAGAATATCTGCTTTGTCCTTGTATACCATACTCTATAGGAATGTCATGAGTTTGTTCTAGTGTGTTACCCCAAAATTTAACATGGGGTTTCCTTGTGTCCAAATTTTGAACATGCCTTTGGATATCCAATTGCTTTGGTGGTTGGTCCTTAGCATTGGTATGTGATTGAGTATATTTTTCTGCATAAGACTTCCATAATGGTCTGTGAAGGTGAGTTTAATATGCTTGACCATGTGTGTATGGGAACTCTGGTTTTTGAAATAAAGATGATGGTGATTCAGGCACAAGATGTGGTCCTCTATTGCCTCCACTATTAGGCCTCCTTTGATCCATGTTGAGGTGAGGTTGTTGCAAAGGTTGATTTTCCATTATTTGAGACATAAAAATCATGAGGGATCTTGGCTCCACTTTGTGCCATCACTTGTAAGAAATATTGTCTATCTCTCCTCATTATTTCCTCAACCAATCGATTGAAATGGGGATCCATAATGGAGTCTTCCACTTCTACTAAATGTACTGAAATGTTGTCCATATTGTCATTGTGTGTATCATTGTTGTTTGTAGTGTCCGTGTTCTCAACATTTGGAATGTTTCTATAGGCATCCATGTTAGGTAATGTAGTATGATCAGAATTGAAAAAGATATCATTGTGAAACTCATAGGAACTCATGTTTGCAGACTCTTAAGCATCTTTAGTTTCTCTCCTAGATTTTTGGGAACGAGTTTCAACCATGAACTAGGTATTGATCAAGATGTGTGAGACTAGATGAAAAATGGAAAGAGTATGGAAGACCAAGAGTTGGATGGAATGTAAATGAATCTGAGTTTTACTTGCAATGTCCAAAGTGTAAGACAAGGTATGTATGTAGTAGAGTAGGTGTGACTTCCAAAGAGATGATAGTTTCTCTTGATGAGGTAAGTTGACCTTGACTCTAAGTAAGACCAAATGAGACCCAAAGGTGATAGACCTTGATGAGGGACCACTTAGCAAAATGTTGTTGTATATAATGTGTTGACAAAGTATGATGAGGACAAGCAAGTGGCCTTTTGACTCAAGTTTAGATAAATATGAATGTAATGTAACGTGTAAAGCAATGATGGACTTTGTGAGACCCAGAGATAGGTTGAATGCTAGATGAAAACCCATAGAGATAACCTAGGAATCTCAATAAGTCTAAAACTGACTGTTCTTATTTGCTGGACTGTAAAAAAAAAATTCAATTCTGAACACAGACATGCCTGTATACTTCACAGACGTGCTTAAATGACATAGACATGCTTAAATGACACAGACGTGATTGTGTCAGATATAGACGTGTTTCTAAGATGTTATAAATGCAATGTTTCTCAAAAGGACACAAACACGTTTCTACCCTTCATAGATGTGATTAGATAACATAGACATGACTCTGTCAGATATAGACGCGTTTATGAAAACTGAGTGCAATTTTTCCAATCTGTGAAGTGACTTGTCGTGACCAAATCTGAATGTTTGACTGTTTTTCGTGACAAGAGGACACTGTGATGAATATTTGCAAGTGTGTAGACTCAAAATGACTCAAAGTAAAGTGTGTTGTTTGATGTAAAATTGTTTTGCATACACTTGAAGACACAAAAGACACAATGTTTTAATGTTTGGTCTTGAATGTTTGATTGTTCAAAATAAGAGAAGCACAATTCTTATGGCTGGTCGGGACAATAGTTGTTGATCCCACATGAGGCTATGCTATTCAGAGCGTATACTTAGATGCTTGACCCCACTATCTCCACCCTCAGCACTCACTTCTTGGGAAAGCCAAGCATCAGTCCCCACAAAAACTCCTCATGGCGAACTTTGTATCTCTATTAAGAACTGTATGTGTGTGGGCCACTCCAGAGGTCCAACCTCTTGCCCCAACAACTAGAAGGATTTTGGATTCTAAAACAAAAGGGTGCTAGTAAGGGCATCCGCTCGTGTGGCCATACATGTGGCACTTTCAGCTCTGTAAATATAGAAGGCTCCCAACCAGTAGGGGTTACGCCCTACAAGTGATCAAATAAATTTGATCAAACGGGTTTATGAGGAGACATAGTGTTTGTATAAACTAATCAACACATGTTATCCATAGTTTTCACCATGAATACAGTTGTTTATAGTGGTTCGGAAGAGGTGGGTTTTCCTTGCTACCACTTGGGTTGTTCTCTCCTCACTAGTAGTCCTAATGACCACACGGGGAGACATGCCCTCTAAAGATGAAACAAAAAGAGCCTATTGCCTAGGACACAAAAGACACTGGTTCAATTTTAGTGCACCAATTGAAGTGTTTGCTAGTCCATGAAAACAAGACACACAATAAAGATCAAAAACCCTTACCAAGGTCTTGCAACAAAGATCTATTAGTAGTTTGGATTGTTTCAAATGATCAGCCCTTCCTGCAAGCATACAAGTTAGGTAAATTTTAGATCCAAAAGACTTTGTGAACTAGGGGCCTTCGACAAAATGATTTTGCTTTCAAGACAAGCTACACCAATTCTGTTAGCTAGATCTGAAGATGTTAGCTCAATATAAACCAGATCTGAAATCCAAATGACAAAAAACCGAATAAAAGAAACCAACATGCAAAAACTGAACACAGACGCAGTAATCAATAACACAAATGCTAGATAAATGAGCAACATGGTTAGATCTGACACAGACGTGGTTCCTGAACACAGATGTGGTTCCTGAACACAGACGTGTTTGTAAGCCTCACAGATGTGAATAGGGAACACAGACGCGCTTCCTAGAATCTGCATAAAAATTAAATAATACCGAAGGCGTAGATGCAATTCCAAATATCACAAACATGATAGAAAACAAAAAAATGCGATCTGAAGGTACGCAAACACGAAAATGTCAAAATGTTGTCAGAAATGTCAGATCTGCAACTTCAAAAACACAAAATCTGCAACAAACGATGTTAAATGCAAAAGGGACAAGAGTCCCATCGGGCATGCCAAAATGTATATGGTGAAATGGATAACAACGATATTGAAAGGCTAAATGAATTTAACCACAAAACCCTAGCCTAACAACAACAAAGATCCACCATAACATATGAAGATTACCTAAGACAATGCAAGTCAAATGAAATAACAAATATTATACCATCACATGTCCAATAGGGTTTGGATCTCCATTTTTCCTATCTCCATTTATCTTGCTTGATATATTTTCTCTCATATTTTATATGTGCACAAGAGCTCAACAAAGAACAGAAATGTAGTTGCAAGTAGGATCGCATATGAAAGATCGAATGCTAGGATGCTTGATTAGAATGTGTATGCCCAAGGGTTGAAATGCATAGTTGAGGGTTTGATAATGAAGGAAGCATCTCCTTATTAAGAAGACACTATAAGAAATGGAGGGATAAAGTTAAGAGGTGTAAAAGATAAATGGTCGGCTATGATAAAAGGGTAGGGAGAGAAAATAAATAAATAATGAGAGGTAGGTAGTGTATGAATTAAGAGATGAATGACATGTGTCATGAGTGGAAAAGGTTATTGAATTAATTAAATAAATAAAGATTCATTTAATTAATAGAGGAAGTGGGATCAATTAAATAAATAAGATATTTATTTAATTTAGGAAAAGGACAATTTAAATAAATAAAGGTATTTATTTAAATGAGAAATAAGGCTAGAAGAGGATAAATGAATGAATTAAATAAATAAAGATATTTATTTAATTATATTGGACAATTTTAGGTGTCTACAACAACAACACATTACACTACACTAATTCCATAATTGCATAATCAATTACCTGCATAATTTGATCATATCAATGAAGTGCATAAATGGAAATAACTATACTAACAGATAACATTCTTAACTTCATTACATTTTTCCAACCTTTAAATTTCCAATTTCCCTAGGGTATCATAATGCGATTACTGAATTACAAATATGACAATATACAACATCATAAATGTTCAATATCCATATATAATGTATATCAATCTTCCACTAACAAAATTACATAAGTCATCATTAAGATTACATATTACATCATGTGTAAGTATCCTATTACAAATATACATCATCTGTTGCAAATAGGTAATCACAAAATACAACTTCTCCTTAGTAAAAGATCTACATAAATAAAAGCATCCAACACGCTCACGAACAACCAACGTAGATGATGCAGGAACATCCTTGGTTCATGGAAATCTTGCATTAACCAAAAAAATTTTCTTTCAGTTTGTTTTTTGTTTTGCAGTTTCAACAGTTCTTTCTGCATTTCTTGGAATTTTCTCACCGGATCTTATAGAGCTAGAATTTACTCATGGACAAGTTCTTCTACTTTATCCTGTGTCCACTAGACATTTGGATCTTTTTCGACAAGTTATCACTTTCAAAATCTAAGAGAATTTCCTAGCTTAGAACACCGAAACTGTTTGGACCTATTTGCCATTGGCGAATCTTGCGATCATTTTCATAGTTTATGGAGGTTCAGTTCATTGTTTCTAATCTTCCTTGGCATGTGGCTAACCTTCCCTTCAGTCCACACTTCATTCTATGGATTTTATGGAGTGATCTCTTTGGCGGAGGCCGACCTTTTTGTTTTACACGTTTCATCTTGGGCCAACACAAATCATTCTTGATAATATAAATCAATGTAATTAAGCATGTAGAATTTATTTATGAGAATATAGAAGAATAATCATAAGGTAATGAGCATGTATGTAATCAGGCATGGGTGTCGAATCTTGTGAGTCTGCATGTTTTTGATAGATTGTAATTGATTTTCATGATATAATACAATTTGTTTCTTCATTGCCTCCATCACATTATGCTGCTTCTGTTGTGTTGACTCTTTCTGCATGACCCAAACTATTCTCTTTGAGGACCCTCCCTGTCTCGACTCCACCAAGTGGTATCAGAGCAAGTTTTCATTTTGGATATTGTGAAGTATTCAATTTTGTTGAAGGGTGGTGGATTGAAGATCCAACCTGCAACTACAGACCACTGGCGTAAAGATGGTCCAGAGAAATGCTAGAGGTGTTGGAGCGCATGGAAATATTGAACCTGTTGTGATGAAAATGTTGAGAGGAATAGCAACCCAATTGGAAGTTGTTGAAACAATCCAAAGAAGAGGTTGACATGTTGAAGATGTAAGTGATGAAGAAGAAGAAGAAGAAGAAGTGGTTGGAGAACAAAGATAAAATCCATTGGCGAATGATCCAAATGTAGACAGGTTTATAAAAGCATTGTTAAGAGAAAATACTAGACCACATTTTACCCTACCCGACTACGATGGCAAGTTAGATTCAGATGAATTGCTAGATTGGATCACGGAGATAGAAAAGTATTTTGATTTTGAATGCACCATGGAAGATAAGAAGGTAATAAATTTTCTTGCACTAAGTTGAAAGGTCATGCATCTCTTCGGTGGGAACATTTGCAGGTTGATAGATAGAGAAGAGGTAAAGAGAAGGTTAAATCTTGGGAGGGGATGGTTAAAAAGTTGAAATCAAATTTTATGCCTGTTGATTATCAAGTGAACCTATTCTGAAAGTTTTAGAACATGAAGCAGAAGGAGTCTAGTTTGAAGGAGTATACCGAAGCATTTTACAAGTTCAATATCAGATCCAGACATATTGATCATGATGAGATCGAACAAGTTGCTAGGTACCTTAATGGGTTGTAGATGTCAATACAAGATAAACACAGTCTAATCATGTTGTAGAGTGTTGAAGAAGCTTATTAATATACCATGAAGGAAGAGGAGAATTTGAACAAAAGACATGAGCAGAAGAAAAGAGGTAGAGGTGAAAGGTTTTCCGGAGGAAGATTTCAAGGAGGAAGAAGCTATTCCGGAGGAAGAGGACCCTACAAAGATCATAATAAAGACAAATAAGTTAGCAAAGATGGTAGTTCATACTAGAAACATGATAGAAACTTTTACTGGAGAAGAGAACCTGATGGTTAAGAGAATGAAGGTTATGGAAAAGATTACAGAAGATAGGATAAAAGAGTGTTTAGAGGAACCTTCTTTAAGTGTAGATGAGAAGGACGCCATGCCTTTGAATGTAAGACGATCGAGAACACTGAAAGGATAGCCTTGTTGGAAGAAGACCACACCGAATCAACTAATAAAATAAAAGAAGGAGAATTGTTGGCGATGAGAAGAGCTTTATGTGATATCGCAGATGATGAGGAGCTTTTACAGAGGATGAATTTGTTCAAGACCAGATGTGAGGTATCTGGTAAGTGTTCTAAAGTCATTATTTATAGTGGTAGTTCAGATAATCTTGTTTCTGAAGAGATGGTGAATAAGTTGAATTTGGAGAGATTGAAGAACCCTAAATCTTATTAGATAGCATGGATTTAGGATGATCATAAGTAACTAGTGAGTGAACAATGTTTGGTGAAATTGAAAATTGGATCTTATCGCGATGAAGTTTTGTGTGATATTATGCATATGGATATTTGTCATATCTTGTTGGGTAGACCTTAGCAGTTTGATAGATAGGCAATACATGATGGGATGAAGAAGACCTTGTTACCCTTGGAGGAACCTTTGAAGAGTGAAGTTTTTACAAGTGCTATAATCTGTTTGGTGGATGGAAGGAACCTCTAAGATGGGATGAGACACAAGAATGCATGTTTTTCTATACTCCCTAATAAGACTGAAGATCCAAAGCATGAATAAGAACAATCAGAGGAGACAAAGGAGTTGCTAACAGAATATGGAGATATCCTTTTAGATAATGTGTCTGATGGATTACCCCCTATGAGAAGTATCAATCATTGCATGGACCTAATTCCCAGATCTAGTTTACCCAATAAAGCATCATACTAGATGACACTAGTAGAGAATGAGGAGTTGAATAGACACGTGAAGGAATTGTTGAGGAAATGTTTGATCAAAGAAATCTTAAGTTCTTGTGCAATGCCATCAATGTTACCACCTAAAAAATAATGGAGAATGGAGGTTGTGTATCGACTCTAGAGTGATAAACAAGATCACAATGAAGTATAGATTTCATTTTCCTAGGATGGATGACATAGTGGATTGTTTAAATGGAGCCAAATACTACACAAAGATAGACTTGAAGAGTGGATACCATTAGATTAGAATCAGAGAAGGAGATGAGTGGAAGACAAAATTCAAGACAAATGAAGGACTATATGAATGGTTGGTGATGCCTTTTGGATTGACTAATGCACTGAGTAATTTTATGAGCCTGATGAATGAGGTATTGAAGAAATTTTTGTGTAAGTTTATTATTGTATATTTGGATGACATCTCGATATTCAGTAAGACCAAGGAAGAACATATGTTGTATTTGAGATAAGTTTTGCAGAGGTTGAGAGAAGAGAAGTTGTTGATAAACATTAAGAAGTGCAGCTTCATGAAGGAAGACTTAGTCTATTTGGGATTTGTGATATCTGCAGATGGATTGAAGATTGATCCTGAGAAGGTAAGAGAAATTGTTGAATGGCCTACACTGGAAAGCATTGGAGAGGTAAGCTCATTTCATGGATTGTCTAGCTTCTACTAGTAGTTTATTAGAAATTCCAGTTCACTTTGTAGCCCTATGACATAAGCAATGAGAGGAGATAGGAAGGATTTCAAGTGGACAACCAGAGAAAATAGGAGTTTTGAATTGTTGAAGTAGAAGGTGACTGAGCACCCTATGTTGCCTTTACCAGATTTTAGAAAATTATTTCAAGTGGACTGCGATGCAAGTGGGAATACAATTGGAGCAGTGTTAAGTCGGGAAGGTAGACCGATAGCATATTTTAGTGAGAAGTAAAATGATGCAAGTAGGATATATTCTGTGTATGATTAGGAATTTTATGCCATAATTCAAGCATTGAAGAAATGGAGATATTATTTTTTGCCTAAGGAGTTTGTGTTGTATACTGGTCACCAAGATTTGTAGTATTTGAACAGTTAGAGTAAGTTAAATTAGAGACATACGAGATGGGTAGAGTTCTTGTAGAGTTATACCTTTGTTTTGAAGAATAGAAGTGGAAAGTCAAATAGAGTTATTGATGCATTGACCAGAAGGAGGAACTTGCTGACAGAGATAAGAGTGAAGGTATTAGGTTTTGAAGAATTGAAGAACTTGTATGAGGATGACTTGGATTTTGTAGAACCTTAGAAATCTTGTAAGGGACCGGTTATGGTGGATAAAAGTAAGTGGCTAGACTATTTCATTCAAGATGAGATGTTGTTTAGAGGAATTTAGTTGTGTATACCTAGGAGTTCAATGAGAGAGAATCTAATAAAGGAGAAGCATAGTGGAGGATTAGCTGCACACTTTGGTGTTGATAAGACAATGGCATTGATTAATGAGATTTTTTTTTGTCCTTAGATACATAAGGATGTCAGAAAATTTATGCAGAGCTATAGGATTTGTCAACTTGCAAAAGGTAGTAGTTAGAATGTTGGATTGTATAAGCCTTTGACAATTCCAGAGAGACCTTGGGAGGACATATGCATGGGTTTCATACTTGGATTTCCTAAGACGTATAGAAGAAATGATTCTAAATTTGTGGTGGTAAATAGATTCTCAAAGATGGCAAATTTCATACCTTGTAAAAAGACAACAGATGCAGTGCATGTTTCTAACCTATTTTTCAAGGAGATCATGAGATTACATGGATTACCTAAGAGCATAGTTTCTGATAGAGATACTAAGTTTGTTGGATATTTTTGGAGAACACTTTGGAAGAAGATGAAGAGAGACTTGAAATTCAATTCCACTTTTCACCCACATAATGATGAACATACAAAAGTGGTAAATAGAAGTTTGGGAAATTTATTGAGATGCTTAGTTGGAGACAAAACCTAAATTTGGGACTTGATCTTTGCACAAGCAGAATTTTCCTACAATAATTCAATGAATAGGAGTACCGGAAGAACACTTTTTGAGATTGTTACCAGAGCACACCCTAGAGGTATATTAGAGTTGAGAGATATCAGTAATGGAGACAAGAGGAGTGTTGAAGCAGATGAATTTGCAGAGCATGAAGTGAGTGCATATTCAAGTTAAACAACATTTGGAGGACTTGAACAATAATTATAAGGAGAAAGTAGATGAGAAGAGGAGACATAAGGAATTTGAAGTTGGCAATGAAGTGATAGTATATTTGAGAAAAGAGAGATTCCCAGTTGTAACTTATAATAAGTTGCAGATGAGAAAGTTTGGAACTTGTAAGATCTTGAGGAAATTTAGTTCTAGAAATGCATATGAAGTAGAGTTACCAAATATTTTGGGTATTTCACCTATATTCAACATTGCAGATCTACATCAGTGCCATGAGGTAGAATTCAGTGAGGATAGAGTAGTAGACTTGGAAAAATAGATATCCCAAAGGGAACTAAAACAGATTGAAGACATTTTGGATAGTAGGATTGGGCATAGTATCCAGAGTAACCAATACAAAGAGTATCTTGTGAAGTGGAAATACAGACCAGGTGAAGATTCATCATGGATTTATTATGCAAAGGTAGACCGTCTTGGTTTTCCTCTAACCTCGGAAAAGTGAGGGACTCACTTTTTTTTCAACAACCCAAGATGTCTAATGCAAAAGAATCCCTTGTTCATGGTAATCTTGCATCAACCAAAATTATTTTCTTTTAGTTTGTTTCTTGCTTTGCAGTTTCAACAGTTCTTTTTGCATTTCTTGGACTTTTATCACTAGATCTTGCAGAGCTAGAATTTTTTCATGGACATGTTCTTCTACCTTATCCTATATCCGTGAGATGTTTGGATCTTTTTCCAACAAGTTATCGCTTCTAGAATCTAAGATAGTTTTCTGGCTTAGAACACTGGAACCGCTTGGACCTATTTACCATTAGCCAATATTACGGATCATTTTCATAGATTGTGGAGGTTTAGTTCATTATTTCCAATGTTCCTTGGCATGTGGCCAACCTTCCCTTGGGTCCCCACTTCATTCTATGGATTTTACAGAGGGATCTCTTTGGCAGAGGCTGACCTTGTTGTTTTACATGTTTCATCTTGTTCATCGGTATTTGTTTCATCTTGGGACGATGCAGATCATTCTTGATCATATAAATCAATGTAACTAAGCATATAGAATTCAGTTATGAGAATATAGAGGAAGAATCACAAGGTTAGGAGGTTCGAAGTTGGCTTGCATTCTTTCTTGAGCCCAGATAATCTAATGAGCATGTATGTAATCAGGCCTAGGTGCTGAATCTTGTGAGACCGCATGTTGCTGACATATTGTAATTGATTTTAATGATATAATACAGTCTATTTTTGCATTGCCTCCATCACATTATGTTGCTTCTATTATGTTAAGTCTTGTTGCATGGTTGGAATTGTTCTCTTTGAGGACCCTCCCTGCCATGACTGCACCAACAGAGAAAATATCCTAATGAAAGAAAACGGATTCAATCACCCAACCATGTGGAATGAAAGGAAACACCCCCTGTGCCCATAGAATGATATAAGGCCCCACACACACTAAGCTTAGACTGACACCTAACTCCCAAAGGACACAACCAAGAAACATAACAAATATTAGCCAACACAAAAAACATAGGCTCAAATAAAACAAATAATAATGCTAGAGACTTCCATGAAACAAGGCTAAGATGAAGGAAACACATGTAGGGGAAAGTGTCATCAAGGTTTCCCTAACAATCTCTCTGGATCTTGGCACAAAGTGACACCCATGCATAACCAACTCAACCTCTCATGAAGACAAGGGAGTATAGTCTTGCCATTAAGGCCTTCCCAATCTCATCCTAAGCCTGTACTAGCACTCTAGGCCATGAGTGGGGCGTCAAAAACATTTTATTATCTTCTTAATGTGAAAACTACTCAACCCTTAAATCAATTAATTAAGGTTATCACTTGCTAACAAATAACTTCCAACAAGATTTCCTAGTAGCCACATATAGGCCCTGACACTCACTTGGAAGCCACTTTCCCTAATATGCTCCTATGATCTAGGGTAGAAAATCAATTACCAAAATATCTCATAATAATCTATAATGCATGATCCATTGGCTCGCATAATACAAATTGAACCATATTCTACTTTTTGAAACATAATATAATTTTTCAAGAGAGCATATCATATGCAATATCACAAATTCCATTCAAAAGATGAATAAATATTTCTGAAAAAACATCACAATAATCTCAAGTCTAGAAATCAAGTCTCTAGTCTAACACAGATAGGCAAAAATTAAATCAAAATTCCCAAAAGGATCAAAATACCAAAATTACCCAGTTTAGTGCACATGATAAATCAGTTTGGCACATATAATACATGGTGTAGCGCATATGAAACATAAAGTAGCATGTCAAATAAATAAATTAGTACATATTAAACACGAAAATCACAACACGGATAAGTATTAAAATCAAAATCTAACACTTAGAAATCCAAATCGAAAGTTCAAACTTAACTCCAAATGATACAAAAGACATATAATATCTACAAAGAGAAAATAATGTGATCATAAATAATCTGAAGAAAAGATTCACAAAATAATCCCAAAAGCCAAACTTAGAATACTAAAATTTTCTTCCAGCAGAAAATACAGAATTAAAATCCTTGAGAAACACAATACAAAACTCTTTCAACAAAATCATTCCCACCAAAATCCCAAACAAAATCCCTATGTGTGCAAATAACTTTTCCCTTAATATTATTTCCACATTTTCTCCTAAAATATTAGAATTCAATTTCCCATAAATAATACTGAATAAAATTGTGATTATACAATTATTAATTTCCTAATTTTCTCCCTAAGATTCTGGAAAACGATTTCAAACATGGAGAAGACAATATTTCCTTTTTTCAAAACAAAAGATAACAAATTAAAAATTCAGAAAATAAATAACTCCAACCTAGAACTAGAAGAAAGGTCTAAAAATCTAAAAGAAGAATTGAAGCGCAAATCCACAATCCAGAATATGCCAAAGAAAATCCACAATGAGCAAGCCATTCTCCAATACGCAAACCACTACAACCAATAACACATAAATTTTCTTTGAAAGGCAATAAGAAAATCTCCTTCCAAAAATCCCCCAGATATTCTCCAAAATACAATAATGCAAAACTTCTCCCAAAACTTCCACACACCTTCTCCAAAATTCGGTCTATGCAAATAATAATGCAAAAATCCCTTAAATTTTCTCAAAAAGCCCTAAATAAAACATAAAACAAAATCCTAAAAATAATAGTAATAATAATTACAAAAATCTTGTATGCATGAAACTCAAATAGAAATTCAATGCAAAGCATAAGACTCACTCTAGTTCCACCTTCGAAAACAAAGAGAGAATAATTAAAATTAATAATGACTAAATAAAACTTCCAATTAGTCAATAAAGCTAAACAAAATAAAATAAACGAATAAACAATTAATTAACAATTAAATAAAAGGCTCCAAATAAAAAAAACAATTAAAATCCCAATTAAATATAAAAGTTCTAAATAAAATATATAAATAAATAAATAACAATTAAATTTCCAAAAGACTCCAACAAATAATTCTAATTCTAATAATTTATTTAATAACATTAGACTCACAATGAATATTATTTATTAATTACACAATTAAACTTATAACACTATTAGTAAATTAATTGTCAAAATATAACCAACCCATAGAATAATCAAATAAACAACACATTACAACTTAACCAACGTACTAGAATTGACAAGGTATCTACTAGGCCCGGAATGTGACAGGACATTATATCATTCTCTGTTATCAACTTTCCATTGGGATTAGGGACATGCTCAGAGTTGTGAAGCCAAGTGGAGTAGATGTCTAGTACCTACAATATTGCATAACACCAAACATCTACACGTGTGCGCGCGCACGCGCACACACAGTCACAAAGTATACACACTGGTGGTAAGAGAATTGCATTGTCATACCCTGCTTGCAATGAGTGGTATGACATCATCCCTTCCACATACATACAATACATTGAATAATGAAGACACATAATCAATAACATCAAGATGATCATCATATCCAATATAATCATGAGTGAAAGTGAACACATAACATGATAACATCACAAGTAAACATAAATCATTTGAATACACATAAATATCCAAACATAAATCCCAACATAGTTCAGAGTATATCATCATCCATATAAAGCCTAATGTATCATTCATCAACATGCAATAACTATCATCTACCAGTAACATGATCAAAACCATAAGCATATACTAAGAGTATCATAAATTTATCTCAACAAGTCCATAAATGTCTAACGATGTATCAAAATAAATGTAACAAGGAGGGACACTACACATTTTTCTACTATGAGGACTCCTTAGCACAATGATGTAGGTTAAAGTAAAAATAGGAATGTTGAAATGGCTAGAACTATGTTGAAATATGCTAACCTACCTAATGTATATTGAAAATAAGCTATGAATACTAATATTTATCTTCTTAATAGGGTGCAAATCAAGGTGAATCACACAAAACACCCTATGAGCTTTGGAATGGAAGGCCTCCTACAGTTAAGTAATTCAAAATATTTCTCTTCCTCCATTTCTGAAATCTTATAGGATGCTAAGGTACCAATAAGTTGATCAATTATATATTTTCTCAAATCATTTCTCTGTTGTATAGAACATCTCTATGACTTGTAGGATTTAGGCAAGGTAAACAAGATTTATGCACGACATCACATTCCTCTAAGTGTCCTCTGATAGTTGTAATGACATCAGAAATATTAGTCACTCTATGAATATAGTTCTCAACACCTTCATCTATAAGCATTCTCAAGTGCTCATACTTTTACATAGATTCATTGGCCTATCTTGCTTTATCTTCAAATCTCCTTCATATGCAAAAAAACGTTGTTCCACACGGATTTCTCTTCTTTTAAACCTTTTACTCTTCTAGACACCGTATCACTTATACAACTAAGAATTATAGCTCTAGACTTCACATTAGCTTCCTTTGACTTTATCTCATCTGAGATCTTATCACCACCCTACGACTTTGTATATCTAGTTTGAATGATCTTCCAAATTCCATTGTGCAATGTGTCCAAATGTGACTCCATTCTCTCCTTCAGGTATGGAAAATATGTACCATTAAAGATAGGAACTTTGTAATGCACATCCTACGCCATACTGGATCTACCTTAAGCGATTAAGATTACTGAAGAGGAACTAGAGTTTGATAAAAATATTGAACCCAAGCCAAGACTAATAGGGGGGGTGAATAATTCATAACAAACAATTAGAGAAATATATAAACAATTACACACAAACACATATCACGATATGAACACCAAGATTTATATGTGGAAAATCCAAATAGGTAAAAAACACGATGAGAACTTACCCACAAAAATATTTTTAGTATGAATATCATATGGAAAAGATAAGAGCTAACTGCTCCAGACTTTTGCACCAAGGTTAATTGCTCATGGGGAAATATACAAAGAGGACTTGAAAAACCTAAAGCTAACTACACTCAGGGCAAGATACAAAAAAAATTGAAAACAAGAATCTCCTAATCATGAAGTTGTCCTTGAACTCTGCATCAAGAAACCAACAATACAAACAAAACTTTGATCTCAATTGCCAACACTTTGTCTCAACTCACTGAAACAGTCTTCAACACAACTTGCATATCATTCTAGCACAACTCTTCTTATCTGATCAACTTGTTCTAATGTTTTCTCTTCACCTAATCATCTATACTCTTTCCACATCACTCATACTTTAATTCAAACACACATATGCCTTATACAAGATAGATCATCAAAGCTTAAACCAAGTTGGCCTGAATCAAGATATACTTTCTGAACTAAAAAGAAACACATTGATCCACTCCAGAAGAAATAGAGGACCAAAACACATCTTCAAAAAATCAATCCACTGATCCACAATCACTGGAACCTAACCAGCCAAACATCCACATACGCTATGCACCAATATAAGCAATTTTCGATAATAACATACTCTCCAAAGAAAATAACTCAAAATTGGATCTCCACACACTATGGTGAGATCCATAATATGTCAACTACTCTTCCATAAAACATATCAAGACCGAAAGATAGTTCAAACATAGAATCTCACAATCAACAATGATGAACACCACAACACTTGAAGAACATAAAATATGTGTCTGAAACCTCAAAACTAAGATCTCCATGATAGCTAATCTGTAGCCAACAAAGATAACAACAATACTCAATATCAACAAAATATTATGGACCCAAGCACTACCAGGACAACTAATAGAATAATTGTACCAACAAAACAACAAGATAACTCTGCACCATAGACATTCTAGACCAAACCAAAACAACAAGTTTGACATCACTGACAACCATATCAACACGTACTTCCAAGAACTTGTTAGACACTATAACTTGGAGTGAATTTGTCTTCTACGTTTTGCACTTATGAAAGCTAGATCAAATTGTATCTATCTATAATGTTTGATTCTAGATTTAGAACCCTTGAACTTGTCACTTGCACATAGAAAGAGAAGAAGTATGTTGGCAATAGAGGTTTACCTAAGTCGAACCTCGGGCTTAGAATTAAACCTTGAAA
The DNA here is from genome assembly GCF_030272615.1 of Cryptomeria japonica. Taxonomy (NCBI): domain Eukaryota; kingdom Viridiplantae; phylum Streptophyta; class Pinopsida; order Cupressales; family Cupressaceae; genus Cryptomeria; species Cryptomeria japonica. The sequence continues at coordinate 648,528,883 of NC_081415.1, forward strand.
TGAATTGAAATACTGTAGTAAAATGCTAAGTGCTATACCTCAAATCTGGTATAGATGATAGTAGGTTGATGATGTAATGCTCTTTGAAAGTAATCATAAGTGTTGATGCAATAATATGACACAATATGATTAAACATGAGTAACCTAATAAAACACCCATGGTTTCATGATGATTGAAGTAATTTGATGTTCCATGATGTGAAAATATTAAAGAATTCTTGATGAATATGGTGGGATGAAATGTTGCCTTGAGGCTCTATGAATGCTTGATGATGGATGTGAATACTTGAAGGTGGATCACAAAATGAATTAGAAGAATGCTCTTATATAGGATTTTGAAGGTATTTCCTTGATTAGGTCAATGTCTCATAGTCAAATTAAGACATCGTGTTTTGAAAACAAGGGTTAGGAAATGTGAACACCCATTCAAATTTGGGTCTAGTTTGGGAGGGTAGATGCACCCTGGGTGCCATTGTCCAGGAAAATGATGCCCAGCTAACAAGTCAGAAAGGATGTGCACATAGCCCAACATAGAACCTGTTCGAATCACTATGTGAACAAATCATATTACTTTCAAGGTGAAAGGCTAGAAATAGGCTTGGATGAGAGCTAAAATGGGTCACACTAAGGAAGGGGCACAAAAAGTGGTGTAAATTGTATAGGGTTAAAATTTATGACACTATAGAGGCATATGAGCTTCTTTTGAAGAGATCTAGATCATGACATCATGGATAGTTCCTAAGTCTAGACTTGGATTTTTTGGTGATTTTGTATAACCTAATTAATGACTCAATGAGTTGTGTGTTTTTTTATGAAATCATATTTACTTAGGTTTTATCTCTATCTTTTGGTGGCATGAGATGATATTTTGTACACCTATTTAAAATTTGGATGAAGCTATAGATATCTAGCTTCTTGGAGATGATATGTTGAGACAATTATTGTTGTATGAGGTTTTAGTAGGAAGATTGAGGAACTTTCATTTGAGTTGGACATGACTTCTCAACTTGTTGAGGAGATTATTCTTGGAGAGAGTCATTGTCACTGAGTGTATTCTAAAGGAGAAACTTCATTTCCCACTCTTGGTTCTCTTGATAGTGAGTCATTTGATAGTTGTTTCTCAACATATTTTTAAATGCATTTTAGTTTATGGTTTTTCTCCTTATGGGAATGAGTTTTGATCTATGGACATTAATTCTAGAGGGCTTATTTAGAGATTGTTTAGCATGGTTTATTCCCTTTGTTTGCTAATGGGAATGAGTATTTACCTATGGATGCTAGTTATAGAGAGAATATTTGAGGAGTGTAGATGATGTTTTTCAAATTATTCCTCCTTTTTTGGAAATTTATCTTATTGGTTTAATCTTCCTTTACTTTGTGAGGTTTATTTTGCGGTTGGTCTGTTGGATTTTAATATGGGTTTTTCATTTTATTTTTTGTGAAGTAAATCCTAGTTATCATAGTTGTAGAGTTCTAAATTGTATTCCCTTACAATTTAGTCCACATTTTGGGCCCTCACCTTCGCGTTCGTCCCTCAATGCTTAATTAAGACCTGATTATGCTTACATCATGCAAAAATGTCCTTATTTCGCTTCATACACCACATGGCCCCTTAGTCTGGCCCTAAAATAGGGTAGGACTAGGGGATGGTGCTTTGGTCTCCATTAGGACCATAGTGCCATGCTATGGTCTTTGTTATTCGGTCCCCATTTTCAACCCCTCTTGCATTTTCAAATTTGAGTAGGAAACCTATCCTCGTGTCAACCTATGTTAGAAAATTAGCATGTTTTTTGATGAGCAAGTATATAAGGAGATTTCCCCCTCTCATTTGGATATACAGGTAGGATACAAGGGCAAAATTATAATCATCAAGCATTCAAGAATTCATCATCAAGCATTTCTAGAGGTCTTTGAGGTTGCATTCTTCATCAATTATGGAGTAACATTACATCATTCATATGCAAGCATATGTGTGTGATTAGGGTTTTGTCATGTTCATGCCATTTCATGCAACATATGTGATTACATTCAAGAAGAAAAGTATCATTATCAATCATTGCAGATCTGAGGTATATCCTTTCATTATTTATTTCAGTGTTTGCAATATTTCAATCAAGGTTAATTCCTAAATCGGGGATTGACCTAGGCAAACCTCTATTCCTAACCTACTTCCCTTTCTTTCTATGTGCAGGAAACACGTATGAAGTTGTGATCTTTAGAATCAACATTATTTGTAGAGATGAATCAACCCCCTTTGGTGTTTCAAAAGTTTGGAGGACCAGGATGAATTTCTCTATGATCCTGACATTTTTGGAGTTTTTTTTAGGATCAAGTCTGAATTTATTTATATTTCTCAGATCTAGGTGCATGCCTCAATCCGATGACTGCAACTTGTTCTTTCCATGTTTTTACCTTCATTTTCAACACTTTACGCTAATTTCAACAATTCAACTCACAGAAGAGAGAAAGAAAATCCACCAGTTGAATACAATCAGTATTTTCAGTCCTTACCTTTGTTGTTTTGTGACTAATCTATTGGATTCAACCCTCTTTTGAATGTAATAGGTCTCTAAGTAAAAATTAGCTGTTTTCATCCTTCTTGTGGTGGAAACCCTATTACAATAGTTTGACCACTTATGGATATTGGCAGAATGAAAACAACCTAGTTTTTATTTGAAGGTTCTCTCTATTGTATTTTATTTGTTCTAAAAGTTTCTAGTGCTCACATGACATTAGACTTGAGGTTTGTGAGGAGTTTTGTCATCACTATGTTTTTTGTCATATGTTATTATTTCATTATTTTCCAGTAACAATATGGAGGTTATTAAATGTTTCATTTTTTTAAAGTGTGGAGAACATGGTGTTGTTCACCAAAAGTGATAACCCAAGACACATGTAAATCTATCTATGAGATAGCCAATCTAAATCAATGAAACACTTCAGGGCTGGGACAACATGACATAGGATCCTAATGATCCTCCTGCACTTCAGGTTCTGCTAGACCTAGGGGGGGACACCCTTTTGATGCATTGAATATAACAATCACAAACATAAGACTGCATCAACAATGAGCAGACAAACCATTCCACAAGCTCACCAAATTAGGTAACATGTACAGATGGGTTGGATCTTATACAAATAATAGGTGAAATAGAGATTTGGAAGGATAGAACATTAACCCCTAAACATAAAGGGAAATAGATTTGTCTTTTAAAATGTATATCTGAGACCATTCCCAAATCTGTCAAAGACTAGTGCCTTGTTCATTGGGCAACAGAGTCACTCACAGAACTACAAATATGAATCATAGATGCAAGTTTGTTTTCCTTAAACAAGATATTCATGCATCAATACCTTATATTAATGCACTATTTGATTCATTCACAAATTCATCAGATCTGGATACATATTTCATTATTTATGACTGACTATAGAATTTAAACTCTTCATTGAAGAATGCCTACAAACAATCATACAATCTCCTTGAGATGACAAATTTCATCCTCCTTGAGGATTGAGTTCATAATAATGAAAAAACATATCACAGAGACAATCTTGTGGGAAATTACTCATGCCTGACACAAGTAAGACCTACAATTAAAACCATATTTACAATAGTGCACTGCAATCTCTATACCCTGAAACCAAACAGAAGCATTTACAAACTTGCGTCAAGATCTTCAGAAAATGGGAGCCATCAAATCTGGAGCATTTTCCAAATTTCTGGAACCCTTACAACTGAGAAGAATTGAGAATAAAAGCGAGAGGGAACCAAATCAAATCTGCAACTGAATTGCCAAGTGTCTCCTCTCTAACTGAATTTTATTCCTGTGGAAACTGCCTCCAAAATATCCCACATTTGTCAAAATTAACCTCATAATCAGATTCCTCACTTCGAGAGCTTTCCGACGATATATAATACTTTATATTTTGGCAAAAATTTAGACCCTGGGCGAATTAATTCCCCTTTGTGCTCAGTCATTTAAATATTTCGAATTTTAATATAGTCAGAACTATATCATTTATTCATTTTAATTTTGATTTTTTGCTTCTATTTGGTCATGACGCTTTTGCCACGTGGCGGCCTCCGATTGGTCGATGGGGTTGATTGGACACCACCAGGGATGACACCTCATCACTACCACCTCATCTGCTTTGTCACTGCCACTTGGCCGCCACGTGTACACCACCTCAGTGCCACATCATCGCCATTGGACTGCCACCTATCACGACACGTGGACAACTCTCGTTCACTTTTTCCATTTCACAGGGTGTAACTCGCATGCATCTTCCTTTCGCGAAATAGCGCGCACCATCGATCCATCTCGAACTTTCTCACTCGTTAACCCGACCTTTCTCTGCAAAATTTCGCCTACCTACCTCGAGAAGCGTGCATGCATGGGGTCCACCTAGTCGCCATCCAGTCAACTCCTCCATCACCTTGGGATCCGTGCTCACACATGGGCCCACTTTGGGTGCCCATAGGCACCATCTGTCAAAAGCCTTTATGGCTTAGACATTATATTACTGTGCGTTCTTGCTTATAAACATCAAAATAGTCCACTTCCTAGCCAATATGGGATAATGCATTATGCCTAGGACTGCGATTTTGAAGCAATTTCTGAGTGCTTTCATGGCAATTTTAGACACTTGCATGATGTTTATAATGCCTTCCACCTGTCGATTGAGATTTATGAAAGCCACAAGAGTTTGGATCAACTTTAATCAATATCATATTGGTGTCTTTTAATTTTAATGCCCTTTTTATAAGTCACACAGGAAAGAGGATGCTGGCTATCGTTGAAATTGGGGGAAACACCCATTTACTTCTATTTGACTGCAACCCCTCCAATCTCCATGTGATCTGCCATGATTTACTTGCTACCGGTTTTAAATTTGCTTCCCATACACCACGTGAGGGAAGGGAGACTGCAAAAGTTTCACTTTGATTTCAAAATTCCCCCCTTCACCAGTCACGTGGGGGAGAATGCTAAGGTTTAAACTTGCTAAATTCTATTTGCTGCAAACTTATGTCTCCTCCAAACACCACAAATGCACATAGAAGGGAAGGAGGAAGTCACAGGAATTACACATGCCAGTTGGATTTGCTGAAGTGAGTTTATTACAAACATTTTCTTCAGCCACTTCCACTCCATATACAAGGGAGGATTTGGTGGTGGCTGTTAATTTCATTTGGTTAAAAACATAATGCCTCCTTTACTTTTCACATGCCACCATATTTGTTTGGAGTTTGAATGCTTTCTCACCATAGATGGCACTTGGAATTGCATTGTTTAAGAAGCTCACACTTCCTACTCCATTTTCACATTTGCTGAAAGCTTCATTGCTTTGGTAATTTATAATGCCCTTCCAAAAACTACAGCAAGGAGGAGATTTGGGTAAAGTTGATTGGCATTATGGCTGCCAATTGCAATTTGAAAGTTCTAAAACCTTCTTCCAAACCTCTACTTGTCGGGCGCCTTTTTTTTTTTATGTCTCTTCTTTGTCGCTAAAGGAGGATTTTAGCATTAAAATCGCCAATCTGAAATTGCTTGGAGGTCTACAGTCTTTTCAACTTTTATGACATGTCACATAATCACAATCCGCACTTAGATATTCTGAAAATCCTTTATTAATCAAAGTCGGCAATAAAATAATACGGCACAGGCATGAGCCAAGTCGAGCCCCAAAGTGGGTCGGACTAAAAAAAATTTTGTTTTCATGCAACTGACCCTTGGAATGCTTCACGGACCTCAAACATACCTCTGGAAATGATCGGCATCGTTTTCGGATCATTAATCCGCATTTTACAACCTTTAGGCAATTACGCCACAATTTTTGCATTTAATCGCAAAAATGTAATTTTCAAACCTGTCAAAACACCTTTCTGGAGCTTGCCGTCTGACAAGCGTGTACTCTGATATACAAGGATGACTTCTACCAAATGGTTTCTCAAGACGAGTCTCGAGCGAAGAGATATTAATTTTTGAAAATGCCCAACTGGCTTTGTCGACACTACAGACCTGATGAAGTCAATGTTCTGGCAACACATGATGCCTTTCTCAAAAATATCAAACGACCTCCGTGGGTCCTCAAATTTGAAACATAGGTACCTTAAAGTACATATTAAATCTTTGAATTCTCAATTCGATCACCAGACTGACAGGATGCAAATGACGCACTCACCAAAACGCCTACATTAATAATATTTGCACTTGTGCCTGGAATGCACTTTCAGCTCACCCCTCAAAATGGGTACCTAGTAAACTTATCCAAACTGAATTCTGAAAGTTGCACATCACTGCATAGGCCAAATGAAAGGTGTGGGATATGAGTCCCGAGCCTTACCCTCTGAAAATCAACTGACTCCATTTTACCCCCTTGCTAACTAGGCCATTCAAACTGACTTATTTTAATCATTCGGAAATGCCGGGCAAATTTTTGAAATGGGCCTCTAAACTTGACTCAGTTTTAATTAGTCCCAACAGTGACTCTGACTGGTGATGGTTGATTGCAAGATCAACACAAGAATCCAGATATCTTTGGTTAAGCAGACCACCCAAAAACGGATCATTCTTCTCTCAATTCTTCTCTTCTCAAAACAGGGCTTCCTTATTCTACCCAAATAGTAGGGCACTTTATTGAAAACCACACAACTGAAAGCAAAGTGACTGTACAATATATACAACTTATAATGGCCCAGGGCCATCAAAACTGAAATCAATTCTTACCTCTGTCAAACACATGATTTTTATTTCCACAAACTGGAGGTAAGTTGAGATCATCATTCCAATCTGCCTGATCAAAAACACTTCCATTTCCAATCAGCTGATCACATAAAACATAATCAGCAGCATGTTCATAATCATGATATCTCTGAAAATCAAACACATGCTGAAAGGACTGATCACTAGGTGACATAAGAGTGCCATACTCTTTACCATTCTTTCCCAGCTGAAATGAAAAGTAGTCTAACTCATTTTGAAAGTTGAAAACATTAGGCACATCTATATTACTAGTTTGCTCAAATGATGAACACTCCTCCACAATGATGGCTTGCAAACTAGAGAGGAAAACTTCCTCATAACATGACTGCACTTCCACTTGCTGATCACAAAAACTATCAGCATTTTACACACATGAAAGTACATGATTTTTACTTGCCAATGGTTCATTTCCTCCTTGCAAATCTGAGAAAAACACCCCAGATCTATCATGTCTTCTAAAAGGTAGATCCTCATAATGCATATCAAAGCTAGAATTCATATCAACATATGAACCTTCATTATCATACCTATCAACCATATATGCATTATCATTTTGTCTATCAAACATAGGAAGAGAATCAACATCATATGTATCATTTTTTACACCCTCAAAACATCATCAGAATCAAAACATATACTGAGTGGGTATGAAAAATTGGGCACATTTTTGAATCCGTGTCTCTGAAAATCAGCAGCTAAGAGTTTTCAAATTCGCTCACTACTTAGTGAACCTCCTTCATTTTCATTTTCTTTGGCTTCATCCTCTGAGCTGTAAACATTGTCCCAATCTGATAAATGTATTAGATCTGCAGTCCTCATGTCTCTATGCACATTTGTTTCATCATGACAACAACTTGCATCTACATCATATCCTTTATCATGCTGCTCATAGTGTGTTGCTATATGTTGCAACATAGTTTCATAATTGGGGTTGCAAACATCTTGTGGATTGAAATCAACAACAAGGTGATCTACATCATTAGCATCTGAAACCTCAACGGGCTCATAATTCGCTGAACAATCACTGTTCTCACAAATTTCTTCTCGCTCTGAATACACATCTGAACTTTCATGCTGAGAATAATCACATTCAGCATCATAGGAGGTACATCCACTCAGGGGCTCATCTCCTTCATTATTTTTAATCTTGTGTATATTTTTAGATTGGTTACTTTCAATCATATCTATCCATTCTTTAATAGATTCAACACATTCTTCTCTAAAGGCAGTAGACCAATTAACTAAGTTAGGCTCATAAAGCTCTAACAATATCTCAATTAAAACAGACTCAGGGGGTCTATTATCAGTTGAAAGCTCATTCAATGCAGCTAAAAATCTTTTATAGAAGACATATGATGATTCTCCTTTACTTCTTAGCCCTACTTTCCCTTTTAACAACCAGACAAATCTCTCTTGGATCATTTGAAGACATTTTTCAATTTCTATATTGATCTCTTTCAAATTTGACAAAGGATTCTCGGATCTAGGAACTACATCTGGATCCATCAGGTTTTATAACAATCATTGAACCATTATCATGACCATGCACCTTACTATTTTAAAAAAAAATCTTTTCAAAAACCTTGCAGTCACTAATTTTCCAAATTTGCATACTACTGAAGATCATAAACATTGGATATTGCAGCAGCATAGATATTCAAATTAATCTTGAAATTCTTCTTTCTCTCTAGACTAGTACTGTTCACTAAATGGGAAAATGACATTACACATTCTAATTTTCAGAACAAATATCTTTGCATTTGAAACCTCTGAAAATACCTGGAGATTTGCAGCTATAAACTCTTGTAGATCTGGAGATTTACTTCACCTTTAGCATGGTCTTTTACATCAGAGTCGCCACCTCTTGCACAGAGGATATTTTGAACAGCAGAATGATTCAATCACAAGTTTAATTCTCTTTACTCCTTCGATCTCGTTGCAACAAACACTCTTCTAGGTTGTTCAATACTGGTATGAACCACAGAGTCGCCACCCAACTAAGGAATTGGGAAAAATTCACATACAGCTGAAAGAACTTCTCACAACTTTCAACCATGCATTCACTGTTACTCCTTCATAAAGTATGATATGAAACACATATCATTTTGCAGATCCAAAACAAGGAGCATTTTCTTCACCATGAAACCAATTTACACTCTGTGCATACACCATGGACAGACTGGCTGGATATGAAATTGACAGGACTAGGAACACATTCAACCTCTAACCATATCAATCAAGCATTTATATCCATTTATTCCCCAGCAGAGTCGCCAGTTTTTGTTGTGGTGACTCGGATGGGATAATCTCAACCTTATATGAATTAATTCTTTCTTAACCAGAGGCTCTTGATAGTTCATTTACTCCCCAGCAGAGTCACCATTTTTGTTGTTCACCAAAAGTGATAACCCAAGACACCTATAAATCTATCTATGAGATAGCCAATCTCAATCAATGAAACACTTCAGGGCTGGGACAACATAACATAGGATCCTAATGATCTTCTTGCACTTCAGGTTCTGCTAGACCTAGGGGGGGACACCCTTTTGATGCATTGAATATAACAATCACAACCATAAGACTGCATCAACAATGAGCAAACAAACCATTCCACAAGCTCACCAAATTAGGTAACATGTACAGATGGGCTGGATCTTATACAAATAATAGGTGAAATAGAGCTTTGGAAGGATAAAACATTAACCCCTAAACATAAAGGGAAATAGATTTGTCTTTTAAAATGTATATCTGAGACCATTCCCAAATCTGTCAAAGACTAGTGCCTTGTTCATTGGGCAGGAGAGTCACTGACAGAACTACAAATATGAATCATAGATGCAAGTTTGTTTTCCTTAAACAAGATATTCATGCATCAATACCTTATATTAATGCACTATTTGATTCATTCACAAATTCATCAGATCTGGATACATATTTCATTATTTATGACTGACTATAGAATTTAAACTCTTCATTGAAGAATGCCTACAAACAATCATACAATCTCCTTGAGATGACAAATTTCATCCTCCTTGAGGATTGAATTCATAATAATGAAAAAACATATCACAGAGACAATCTTGTGAGAAATTACTCATGCCTGACACAAGTAAGACCTGCAATTAAAACCATATTTACAACAGTGCACTGCAATCTCTATACCCTGAAACCAAATAGAAGCATTTACAAACTTGGGTCAAGATCTTCAAAAAATGGGAGCCATCAAATCTGGAGCATTTTCCAAATTTCTGGAACCCTTACAACTGAGAAGAATTGGGAATAAAAGGGAGAGGGAACCAAATCAAATCTGCAACTGAATTGCCAAGTGTCTCCTCTCTAACTGAATTTTGTTCCTGTGGAAACTACCTCCAAAATATCCCACATTTGTCAAAATTAACCTCATAATTAGATTCCTCACTCTGAGAGCTTTCCGGCAATATATAATACTTTATATTTTGGCCAAAATTTAGACCCTGGGCGAATTAATTTCCATTTGTGCTCAGTCATTTAAATATTTCGAATTTTAATATAGTCAGAACTATATCATTTATTCATTTTAATTTTGATTTTTTGCCTCCATTTGGTCCTGATGCTTTTGCCACGTGGCGGCCTTCGATTGGTCAATGGGGTTGATTGTATGCCACCTGGGATGACACCTCATCACTACCATGTCATCTGCTTTGTCACTGCCACTTGGCCGCCACGTGTACACCACCTCAGTGCCACGTCATCGCCACTGGACTGCCACCTATCACGACATGTGGATGGCTCTCGTTCACTTTCGCTATTTTGCAGGGTGTAACTCGCGTGCATCTTCCTTTCACGAAATAGCACATACCGTCCATCCATCTCGAACTTGCTCACTCGTTAACCCGACCTTTCTCTGCAAAATTTCGCCTACCTGCCTCGGGAAGCTGCATGCATGGGGTCCACCTAGTCGCCATCCAGTCAACTCGGGATCCATGCTCGCATGTGGGCCCACTTTGGGCACCTATAGGCACCATCCGTGAAAAGCCTTTATGGCTTAGACATTATATTACTGTGCGTTCTTGCTTATAAACATCAAAATAGTCCACTTCCCAGCCAATGTGGGATAATGCATTATGCCTGGGACTGCGATTTTGAAGCAATTTCTGGGTGCTTTCATGGCAATTTTAGACACTTGCATGATGTTTATAATGCCTTCCACCTGCCGATTGAGATTTATGAAAGCCACAAGAGTTTGGATCAACTTTAATCAATATCATATTGGTGTCTTTTAATTTTAATGCCCTTTTTATAAGTCACACAGGAAAGAGGATGCTGGCTATCGTTGAAATTGGGGGAAACACCCATTTACTTCTATTTGACTGCAACCCCTCCAATCTCCATGTGATCTGCCATGATTTACTTGCTGCCGGTTTTAAATTTGCTTCCCAAACACCACGTGAGGGAGGGGAGACTGCAAAAGTTTCACTTTGATTTCAAAATTCCCCCCTTCACCAGTCACGTGGGGGAGAATGCTGGGGTTTAAACTTGCTAAATTCTATTTGCTGCAGACTTATGTCTCCTCCAAACACCACAAATGCACATAGCAGGGAAGGAGGAAGTCACAGGAATTACACATGCCAGTTGGATTTGCTGAAGTGAATTTATTACAAACATTTTCTTCAGCCACTTCCACTCCATATACAAGGGAGGATTTGGTGGTGGCTGTTAATTTCATTTGGTTAAAAACATAATGCCTCCTTTACTTTTCACATGCCACCGTATTTGTTTGGAGTTTGAATGCTTTCTCACCATAGATGGCACTTGGAATTGCATTGTTTAAGAAGCTCACACTTCCCACTCCATTTTCACATTTGTTGAAAGCTTCATTGCTTTGGTAATTTATAATGCCCTTCCAAAAACTACAGCAAGGAGGAGATTTGGGTAAAATTGATTGGCATTATGGCTGCCAATTGCATTTTGAAAGTTCTAAAACCTTCTTCCAAACCTCTACTTGCCAGGCACCTTTTTTTTTTTGATGTCTCTTCTTTGTCGCTGAAGGAGGATTTTAGCATTAAAATCGCCAATCTGAAATTGCTTGGAGGTCTACAGTCTTTTCAACTTTTATGACATGTCACATAATCACAATCCGCACTTAGATATTCTGAAAATCCTTTATTAAACAAAGTCGCCAATAAAATAATACGGCACAGGCATGAGCCAAGTCAGGCCCCAAAGTGGGTCCGACTAAAAAAAAATTTGTTTTCATGCAACTGATCCTTGGAATGCTTCACGGACCTCAAACATATCTCTGGAAATGATCGGCATCATTTTCGGATCATTAATCCGCATTTTACAACCTTCAAGCAATTACGCCACAATTTTCGCATTTAATCGCGAAGACGTAATTTTCAAACCTGTCAAAACACCTTTCTGGAGCTCGCCACCTGACAGGCGTGTACTCTGATATACAAGGATGACTTCTACCAAACGGTTTCTCAAGACAAGTCTCGAGCGAAGAGATATTAATTTTTGAAAATGCCCGACTGACTTTGTCGACACTGCGGACCTGATGAAGTCAATGTTCTGGCAACACATGATGCCTTTCTCAAAAATATCAAACGACCTTCGTGGGTCCTCAAATTTGAAACATAGGTACCTTAAAGTACATATTAAATCTTTGAATTCTCAATTCGATCACCAGACTGACAGGATGCAAACGGCGCGCTCACTAAAACGGCTACATTAATAAAATTTGCACTTGTGCCTGGAATGCACTTTCAGCTCACCGCTCGAAATGGGTACCTAGTAAACTTATCCAAAGTGAATTCTGAAAGTTGCACATCACTGCATAGGCCAAATGAAATGTGTGGGACATGAATCCCGAGCCTTACCCTCTGAAAATCAACCGGCTGCATTTTACCCCCTCGCTAACTAGGCCATTCAAACTGACTTATTTTAATCATTCGGAAATGCCGGGCAAATTTTTGAAATGGGCCTATAAACTTGACTCAATTTTAATTAGTCCCAACACATGGGAGAGCTACATAGACTAGTGATGAGGAAATTATATTGTAACAATTTTTTTTTCCAGATTTTACATATCAATTTGGACTCCATGACATTGATGAGATTGTTGTATACCTTCTTGTGAATGATATTAATGGAATTTTTGATTCCTTGATCGTTTTTGAATTTTTCATTACCTTTTGGTGAGAGTTCTAGGTTGCATATGTGTCATCAAATTTTCTTTCAGAGAGATGGGTTTGTGTGAACCACTACTCATGAAAAATGGGTCAATGAGCCAAATGACTCAAATGACTCAAAATCTACATATTTTAATCTCAATAAAACCACCATAATTTGGTATAGTACTAGAAATACAACCTAGTTGTGAATAATTCATAAGGCACACCATTTGTAAAGGTTTTATAAGTGGGGTAAGAAATTAACTGGGCTTGATCTTCTGAGAAACTATAGATTTAAGTGTTCTTGAGTCAACGCAATGCTTAGATGGGTGACCACCTTGAAACTATTGATCCTTCAACCTTGTCATTATAACCTTGTCATTAGATGGATGACCACCATGAAAAATATTTTTTAATGTCTATAAAATATCACAAAATAGTACAAATACTCGTATTCCAAATATTTGTATCATATCAATAATACATACATGTGCATATTAACTAGGTAAGTCCCTTTATATACATTTAATAGAATATTTTAATTCAATTTATAATTCCATTAACATCAAAGTACACAACAAACCGACCACTGAACCTCGCTGTGAGCTTCCCTTCACTTGCCCACACTGCAAACTCCGAGGATTCATGTCATAAACAAACACAGTCATTGGATTATGGAGCATACAAACCTTTTTAATAATAGATATAACCTGAAACCAAAATATTTATGTATATAAGCAGCTCACAAACAGAAGTATTGTTTTCAAATACCAATGCCTCATAGTGACGTCTGATAACGTGAGACCCATTTGAAGTCAACCTATAGACAACATTAAAGCCTACAAATTAAAGTCTCAAACTTGTTTCCCACTGGAAATAAAAAGATTGGAGCCATGGATTCTGCTTCTCTCCAGTGGGTTTTGGGCATATGTTCTCTACTATTGTTTTTCCCTGTTTCTTCATCACAACAATCCACACTAACCACAGGCATAGTATCCTAGACCATTCTCTTCCCATTTATATGGATTTACTGTTTGATATGCTATGAAACCTGACTAGATTTGGGCTTTTTCTTTGGTTGCAGGTCTTAATGGTGGTGAAATCCATGCACTAAGAAATTCTGTGTCTGTTAGAAAAACATGGATGGAATGGAGAAATCAAAGTGCAAGGAAAATAGTTCCAGTACAGCCGGCTCCACAATCTAACCACCCCAGGAGTTATTTAAAGCCGGTCCCAAAACATCCATCTCCTCCACCGACTTACAGTTCTCCCTCATTTGCTCCACCGCCATATTTATGAGTCTTGGATGGGATTCGATAGATGACCACTGTTTTTTTATATTTGAAGGACACTAGGCATTGATTCCAAAGTTGCACTTTAGCATAAATCATGTTCTCTGTTGTAGTGGAAGACTTTGGTAAAGGCTTATGCATATTTTATTGAAGTTTTTGTGGAGGTAAAAGAGTAATCCCTTACTTTTTAAAATGTGTAATCATCTAGCTTTCTAGAAAGCTATCTTTATCGATTTTTATACTGGATGCTGTCTGTGAAGTATTTTGTGTATAAGTTTAGTGATGGGTGTTTAGTTGTTTCCTCATCATAGCTTTTCTTGGCTGCTCTTTTCATTGTCACAATATTCAGTAATATAGATTCTTAAAAAATAAATTGTTTGGATTAAGTTTGAAAGAAATATACATATTTTTAGGGTTAACTTAGGCTGATAAGTAATTTTGATCAATTAAATACAAATAAGTTTAAGTCATTTGATATAGATGATTTATAATATTTGAATTAGGAAGTCTATGTAATTTAAAATAGTATTTAATTTGATTATGAAAAAATAATGTTATTTAAATTGTTTCAATTTTTCAAAAGAATACCTCTTTATCATAGTAAGTATTTGAGATTTTGTGTTAGATCTTTAATTCTAATAGAAGACAAGTTCATGGGTTTGGTATATATTCATGATTGTAGATTTGTGCTTATGATTCATAATAATCTTAACAATTTATATGGTTTTTTTGCAACTATGATCAATGTATACTTATTTGTTTTTCCTTTCTAAGAGTTTGTAGACTAGCATTGATATTAAAAAATACCTTGTGATCTATGGCCTAGGATTAAATTTTCTATGGACGACTCTCTAGATTAAGATCTAGATAACTTATGGTGTAGGTAGAAGCTTATGAATAATTATGTAAAACAGAAACAAGAAGACACAGAAAATAAATAGCAAGGAATACTTTATTTAAATGCTAGTAGAAAGTTATGGCTATTTATCTTCCATCTCCAATTAATTGCTTAAATTGTGCTATAGATATGTGTACATATAAGGCACATGGATTCATGTAATAGATGCCAATAATTTCTAGAAAGTTGAATTATTTATTGTGTTTGAGTCTCATCTCCTA
Organism: Cryptomeria japonica; assembly: GCF_030272615.1. Lineage (NCBI taxonomy): Eukaryota > Viridiplantae > Streptophyta > Pinopsida > Cupressales > Cupressaceae > Cryptomeria > Cryptomeria japonica. Next base: position 648,544,216 of record NC_081415.1, read on the forward strand.
ATTCTTTTGGATTTGAAATATATTTTGGTGTCTCATAGAGGAGCTAGTAGATTATTCAGGACACTACAAGCCTTGTAGGTGTCACCATAGTTGATGTGTCATCTAAACTATTTGAAGAATACAAAATGATAGTTAAGATGATGTAATAAGACTATTTTAATCAAGGTATTCATGATTTGGCTATATATGTACAAGATCCTACTAAAGCCATGGTAAAAAGTCCAATGTGTTTGGATAATTTATGATTATTGTAGGTGTACATTACATTTATGCCAAGTTTTGTACACCAATGTTTAATTATTGTACAACACTTCCAAGAGATAATAAGATGGTCTTTGTGTTCACATGAGAATTTAGGAGGTTCTTTAGTATACCATAGAATTGACAAGTTTCTCCATAGTTTCAATAATCTATTAGAAGTACTTGTTTATTTCCAAAGGTATCGCAATTGGTGAATCCTCACAGATCATTCATTCCTCCTTGTGAAGAAACAGTTACAAAGACTTGACATCGAATCTCTATTGTATGAATAATCTAACCTTTTTGTGTGAACTAACATTTTCTAGTAACTCTATATATATGCATATAATAGTTATGTGTAAGATATTTTCTAGAACCTACTATTTATATGCCACAATAGGATATTTTTAGTTATAGATGAAGTGTGGAATATTGAGTACATAAATGCATGGCATAATCTTCTTTTGAGGTAAATTTCTATCTGTTGAATATGAATTGACTTTAGAAATTTGATATCTCTTTTTTGCCACAATTATAACTATATTGAAAATATTGGTACTACATGTCCACATAATTTTATGTATGTAAAGATTCCCAAAGAGTGTTTTAATAGCTTATGTTATCACTACATCATAGAACATCATCATAAAATGATGACTAAAATATGAGAAGATAGATTGGAGAGTGGTTTTTATATCTTGGGTATTGCAATCATTGGTCAATCTTGGTTTATAGGGTTGTAGGTGAAACATGGTTAGTAGCTTCAATAATTGCAAAATATAATAACATATTAGGAAATATGCTACAAATAATCCATAATACTATTATTCTTCAAGAAGGAAACCTATGAAACAACTTCAATTAGGACACCTTGAATAGTCTTCAAGAAGAAAATAATACTCAATGTGATGATAATAACTAACCTCTACCTCACTACACTTAGGTAGATTGGCCAAACTCATTATGATGGTTGAAATTTCTAACTCTCTTGATAAAAATACCCTAGAGAAAGAAACTCAAGATCGCTTTAAAGACACTTCTTTCAATAAAGAATCAAGAGATGGCAAGGAGGAAACCCTCATATAGTCACTCAAGTTAATACATGAAGAATCTATTTTGCACTCACCTCCCTATGAAAATAATTCCTAGGAAGCCTTTGAGAGTTTAAATATCCTTTTAAAGGCCATGGTGGGGGGGATGAAAAGGAACCAACTAATAGAGGAATGACCTATGGGGAGGAAATTCTCAAGAATTGGTATGTACTAGCAAAAAAGTTAGAAGACCTTGGAGTCTATGTGGATAATCTGGAGACTCCAAAAAAATTGCATTGGTTGTGAAAAGAACAGAGAGTGTATTGTGTGCCTAGAGAAAGCCATTGCAAAAAATGTGAGGATTAACAACAATATGATGCAGAAGTCTAATTGAAATGAAGAAGAAGAAAAATGGGCCAAAGAATAGAGGTGAAGATAAGAGTAATGGAAAGAATATTTTTTCTTTGTCTACTTAGGATACCACATTAGATCAATGAGGGGTGACTAAGACTACATCTCTTAATGTCTTGATTTTTCCTATGTTCCTCTATTTTTTTATTTTGTTGTTCTTAATTTTCTATCTTTGAAACTTACTTTAATTTTTTTATATATGTGTTAGAGTTCTATAAACTTTCTTGTTCCATTTTTCTATGAGCTTGATCTCCAAGCCCTTTTTGATTGTTTTCTTTTGAATTATAAGGGGATGAGACCCTTCCCCACATAATATAATAGAAAATTGATCTCTACTTCACATATATGCCATAATTATGACTTGAATATAACTTATTATGACTTATCTATCCATATAAGACTATGTATAACTTAATTAGTTTGGAGTTAATGTAACCAAAATTTTACCACTTACAACCCTATGCATACTATAGGATTAAGAATGTAGTATGTGTTGGAAACCAATAACACAGAGAAGGGGGGTGAATCAGTGTTATACCGAAATAATTAATTTTAGCCTTATTAAAACATGCATACACCAACCGACATACCAGTACATACAAAATCAAAAGAAGTAAAGAAACCAATAAGCCAATCACATAAATGAGAACCACAATACATAGATTTATACGCAGAAAACCTCAAAGAGGAAAAACCACGGTGAGATTTGTGACCCACAATATCAATCCACTAGCCATATGAAGAGATATTACAAAATATGAGGGGCTTGCACTTGCAGGAAGGCTTACAACATAGAGAACACTACTCAATCACAAAAGGAGCCTCACCGACTACATAAAATTCCAGACTACAATCCAAAGAAGTGTGAACTGCTAAGATAACATCTTTTATGCCAGAATACAGTTCCAGTTTAAGCTCTGTCTATTCTAGTCTGAAACTCTAAACCCTTTACCAAAATAACCCTTACATTAATTTCCTCACATACATGATCTCTCTGATATATTTTGCATCATATTACATTCACATATACATAATATCCTATCTCATGTCTATCTCAAAATGATCTATCAAGCTGACCTATATACCCTATACAAATTTACATGCCATATGTCAGCTTACAAAGATATATACAATATCAAATTACATGTCGGCCAAATAACATAAATGCATAAACATTAAAATCAATTGTCGATGTCGGATCCAAGATATGTCAGCCTCCAATACTGATAACCTTTACTAAACCATCTCGGCATGCATTGTCAGTGACTAAAGAAATTATGTTGTCCTATCGGTGCCGGTGTCGATGTAGTATCTGTGAAGTGCTTGCTGGTACACCACTGAACCAAACCATGAAGCTGAAACATAATACCATGTTGCCATCAATGAAAACATAGTGAAACCAACCAATTGAGTGTCAACTACCGACAATCTCCCCCTTTGGCATTGATGGTAATACTCATGTGAAAAATGGTCAAGGTTTCATCTGCTAGTTTCATCCTGCCCTGCTCCCCCTGAGTTGAATATGCAAAATACTCCACATCTGCATAACTCCATAACTCCCCCTAATGTATACAACTCCTTTTATTTTTTTCTCACATCTATAGCACTCCCCCTTTGACATCAATGCCCAAAAAAATGAATTTTAAACAATAAGAACTGTATAATGAATATCCCAAAAATGTATTACTAGAGCTTAACAAATTTCAAAATTTCCAGATAAGCCTTTTCCAGTAGCTCAAGATAAGTATCCCAACCTATTTTGAATGTGTCAAAAATAGATACAAGTCCACTCAATATATGTGCAAAAGACTCTTTCTCATTTACCTCTGTCCATGTGGGTTTTCCCACCATATTCATGCATTTTTTCTTATGTACACCGAGTGAATCTAACAGAGGACTCGCCAAGCCCCTCAGACTTCTAGCTCTTCTTATTATTTTGTCTCTTTCCTTCTCAAAAATAGAAATTGGGTTCTCCAAAGTCAAAATTTGACTATCAATTGATGTAGTTAATGAAATCAATCTGTCAAAAGAATTAGCTACACTTGCAATTTTCTCATGAATTTCTTTTATCTTTTTATCCACATTAGTTGTAAGTATTTTAGTGTTACAAAATACCCTATATATATTTGTACATTGCTTCAAGGAATTTTCTATTAGTATCAACTTCTCATCAATCTTTTTCTTTAGTTTCAATTACTTGATCAAATGCAACTCTCTTAGTCTGAGTAAACCTTTCTAGTGCTTGCCGGTTTGAAATTTGTTGTAAGGATTGAAAATCCTTTGAAATATGCTTAGTGATTATCTTAAGCTTGATGGATGGGCTCGCTTCATTTTCAATCTTACACTCTAGGACCAATCGATGTAAAACAGTGATTGATTGATCTATAATCCCTTTATCTGTAGATCCCTCCTTCATTAGTTTTTGTGATGTCATCATCATGAGTTTAGTGGGACTCATCTCTATGATGTTTTTCTTTTTAATCTGTGAGGTGTCAATTGACAACAATGATGGACCAAGTACCGGTTCCCTATCAGATTCCCCTTTCTTCTCTTCTGAATATTTAACCTTTATCACCTCCTCATTTGCACCAGTGGATTCGCCACTTGGTGCAGTCTGTGTAACTATCAGTTCCTCTATAGGAATTGTAAACTCATCCTGTACATTTGTATCTGAAGGACAAATATCCTCAATATTAGTATCCTATACAATATTAGCTTGTTCACTCTCTGTATTAACTGGTATCTCAATATTTGTCTGTACATATGTATTTACCAGTGGCTCAATTTCCACTAGCTTAATATTTTTTAAAACTAAGGGTGAAGTACCCATAATCCCCTTTCCTTTTCCTTCAACCGAGGTATCTATAGTGTTTGTCTTTGTTTCAGTGAAGTAAAGAATCCTCTGTTTTCTCCAAGAAATTTAACCCATTCTTTCTGAGTCTCCTTTATTATTTCATTTACTCTTCCTAGCATCAGAATAGTTATCCTATGCTTTCTATTGAAAATTTTTATGTCTGCCACCTCAAGTGTCTTTTCCATTCCATCTAGAGCTATAGTAACACAGCTAGATAATAGCTCTTGAATTTTAATGTGTTTATCCTCTTGCAAATCTAATAATCTTCTAGCATCTAACATGTTATATAACTCTATCGATATTTGATTTTCTATTTTTTATTAAGGCTTTCTTATAAATATCCAGGTATAAAGGGCTTCTTCCTCTACCTCTCTCTGTTCATCATCCTCCAAGTTTTCATAATAAAATTGAACATTCTTCAACATGCCATCTTTAGTGATTTCATCTATTATTTATGCACAAGGTTTAGGTAAAACCTTACCAGAATCAGTGTCATTCTTCTTCTTCCTCTTGGCAGTACTGGATGTAGCTATAGGTGTAGCTTTAGGTGCTTGCTTTTGTGCCGGTAGCTTGATTGTGACCTTCCTAACTAGTTGCTTCTTTTCTTTTGCCTTTGTTTCCTTCGGTTTCTTCCTAAAAACCCTCTCAAATGCAAATAGTGTTTCATCCTCTGACTCTAATTATGGAGTGACAGGATCAATATGAAGTTCTAGATCCTTCCTCTTTCTGCCTTTCTCCAGGACAACATCAATCAGTGCTTGTATGTCCTTTGAGACCTTCTACACAGATTTGCTTGCTTTTCCTTCTCGTTTCTCTCTTTTGTTTCGGTTGAACTCTATTTCAACCTCTTGGGTTTTCTTTTGTGCAGTACCACATGGATTCTCTACCTCATCAATTAGTGCATCAATTAGCATTTTTGTATAGGCATCAAGAATATGTGCATCCACCTCATAGCCCATTTCTTCAATCCAGATCCTTCAGGGCTTAGCTGCTTCCATGAGAGTCTCATCCATCTTTTGCATGAAGCATATGTTGGTAGAATATTTTTCTATAATATGCTTAGGTACCTTGACCCTAGACCTCATAGATTTTTTAAATGCCTTAAAATACCCCCATACCTTATCATCTCTCTAGCTTCCTAATGCAGCAATTAACTATTTCAATTGTCTTCCTACCATGATGTCAAAAGCCCATTGCCTCTTACTAGAACTGGGTGTATCATTCAAAAAATATAACATTAGGCAAACTAACAAGTTCACATACCGGAATGTACCCTTCTTCTCACCCTTGATCTTTCCTAGATTTATCAACAATTCATCAAGCATCCAACCACATAGATCTAATTTGACATTATCTCTCATCATTTTGTATGTAGCCAAATTGCATGAACTGGAAATAGAATTCAGTCAGTTTGACTAAGTTACCTTATACCCGATGATCATGCTACCAAATTTGATATCCATGTCGATGATAATGCTCATTTTCATGGATCTTTTGTCAGATGTAGCATTGGTGATCTTCCTCATGAAATAATTTGAAACCTTGTTGTCTGGTTGTTGCTCAATCGATGGCAAACCAATGATTGCCCAGATGGCTTCCTTGGTGATTTTGTAAGGTCTTTTCATCCATATAAATTCCCCATGTAATCCACTCAGTACATATTTGATTATCTCATCCTTGAACTTTGGAATATCCAGAATGTCTGTAAACCCTAGTTCCAATATGTTTGTATGTCAGTTTGATCTTTCTAGATTCTTCCATTAGCTCACTCATAGACATGCCCTTAATCTATGAATTTCCTAAGTCCTCAATATGATAGTGAATGTATGCCCTAACATCCTCTACATACACAACTCCCTTCGGAACATGAGAAAATGCTCCAACTGAATCTTCCAGGATAGCCACATGTGGATACCACTTGAAAATTGGCCCGGGGCAGTCCTTTACCTCTACGATAGTTGGGTTTGTAACAAAAATAGGAATAGAAGATGATCCCTCTTCCATGTTTAAATATAAATACCTTATGATCACTCTCAATGAAAACCTTCAAAAAATTCATCCACACGGCAGTGAAATCGCTCAAGAAGAAATTTGATTACCTCTGAATAGCCTTTGATCGCACTTAGTCTCTCTAAATCACTCTGAAATCTCTCTGAATGCAAGGTGATTAACAATGAAGTGTATTCAACCTTTTAACCTTAGAGAAAAACCCTAATATTCTATTGACATAAATGACTATTGGTGAAAGATACCGGATCTCGCTCAGAATATATCCATGTCGGATAGTTCTCTCCAATACCTGGAACATTTTCCAGAACATCTTCCCGGGGCGTATGCAACATCTTCATGAATTTTTCCTACCCCTAAGGCATTTGCCTTAGATACCGGATGAGCTTTCTTCTGGTGTAGGAGCAGCCTTTTATGCTAGATAGGTAACCGGGCCATTCCCATATGATGTTTGTTCTTCAGTCTTCCTAACCCATCTCTGAGTATGATCTTGCCAGATTTCACTAACCTTCTCTTTTCCTTTCTCATTTGATCCTTCATTACTAAGCAGTGGATTTATGCTTATACATAACTTAGCAATATGTCCAACCTCACTACATGCATAACATATAACATTGTTGTTTTGAATTGCTTTGCTAAAACTAGTGAAATTGCTTGACCTACACTGATTAGCCATATGTCCAAAATTTCCACATGCATAAAATTTTACATTCATTCTGCAATCTTCTATCTTATTACCAAACTTTTTGCATTTAGAACATTTACCAGGAGTAGAATCAAGGTTTTGATTTTCTCTATTTCTATATTGCCTAGCCATGTGACCAAATCTATTGTAAACAAAACATCTACCATTGAATTTATAAGCATTAAATTGTCTTACCGATACCTTATAAATTTGATCTTCATTAGCAATATTGGAACTCTATCCTTGTTCAAATCCAAGTCCACTGGAATCTCCAATCTGCCTTTGTCTCTTCAATAACTCATCAAGTTGTGCCAAGCTGATCTTGAATTTTTCTTTATACTCACTTGCAGTGGTTAAATCTTTTCTTAGTATTATCATTTGTCTCTCAAGATCTTTCTCATTTCTCTAGGATTGTACCAAATTAGTTCTCATCATATCCTTTCATGAACCAACTTACCACATTCTTGAAATTTGTTTTTCAAGGATACAACAAGATTTTCTTCCTTTTTCTTGCTGTCCTCAATCTCCTTAGACATCCTCATAGTTATAACTTGCATTTTATTTTTTATAACCATGTTTTCCTGACTCTATTTCTAACATTGTTCCTTAAGTGCATCTTTCTCTTCATCATCCTGATTTTGCAAAAGTTCCTTCCTCCTAACATGAACACATGATAGCCTCTCTTGTAGGACAAGAATGAATTCCTTAGCAGAATTCAATTCATCTTGTAATTTTAAGTTCTTCAACTTTTCAGCATCATAATATTCAAGTTCAATCTCAAGTTGTTTCTCCAAAGCCATATTCATTGATTCTGGTTTCAGGATCTTCCTCAAGCTATTAAACTTCCTCTGAGGTACAAGGATCTGATACCAATTGTTGGAAACCAATAACACTAAGAGGGGGTGTGAATCAGTGTTATACCAAAATAGTAAATTTTAGCCTTATTAAAACATGCATACACCAACCGGTATATCGGTATAAACAAAATTGAAAGAAGTAAAGCAACTAATAAGCCAATCACATATATGATAATCATAACACATAGATTTAGACGTGGAAAACCTTAAAGAGGAAAAATCATGATGGGATTTGTGACCCACAATATCAATCCACTAGCCATATGAAGAGATAATACAAAATATGAGGGGCCTGTACTTGCAAGAAGGCTTACAGCCTAGATCACACTACTCAAACACAATAGGAGCCTCACTAGCTACATAAAATTCCACACTACAATCTAGAGAAGTGTGAAGTGCTAAGATAGTATCTTTTATGCTAGAATATAGTTTTGGTTTAATCTTTGTCTGTTCTAGTCTTAATCCCTGAACCCTTTACTGGAATAACCCTTACAATTATTTCCTCACATACATGATCTCTCTGATATATTTCGCATCATATTACACTCACATATCCATCACCATGTCCATTACCTATCTATGTCAAAATGATCTATCAAACTATCCTATATACCCTATACAAATTTTACATGCCTTATGCTGGCTTACAAAGATATATACAATATTGAATTACATGTCGGCCAGATAACATAAATGCATAAACATTAATATCAATTTGCCAATGTTGGATTCAATATATATTGACCTTCAATATCGATAACCTTTACTAAACCATGTTGGTCTGCATTGCTGGTGACCAAAGAAATTTTTATGTCCTGTCGGTGTCTATGTCGGTGCCGGTGTAGAATATATGAAGTGTCTGTCGATACACCATAGAATCAAAACATGAAGCTAGAATGCAAAATCATGTTGCTATCAATGACAACATATTTAAACCAACCAATAGAGTGTCAATTGCCAACAAAGACAACCTTGTACATGGGTAATACATGCAGATAATGATCTTTAGATCCCACTCATTTAATATCGTCGATCTACTTAGTTTATAAAATCCTATTCATTCACTAAACTCTAGAAAATGAATTTTGATTTTGTTGAACACTACTAGATGTTGAGAGGGGTGAATAAAAATTGATTAAAACTTGATCAAATTTAACCTCTTACTTTATATTCATTCCATCTACCATATGCATGAAAGTAAATAGCTAGAACCACAAAAGTAACCACACAAGAACATCATTTTTTTTACATAGAAAACCCAAACTGCGAAAAAACACAATGAGAACTATCTCACTATATGATAATCAAGTTACAATGTTTAAGCCAGAGGCTAAGGAGATTAATGCGACTAAGATGAATTGTAAAAACTAACATACACAACCTTAGAGAAAGATACATAAATACTTGCAAATATTGAAGATCACATCTTTAGGGCCAGATAAAAAACTTTTGATACAGTAACATCAATATGATTGAACTGTAAAGAACTACATACACTAAAATATTGATTGCAATTCATTGTTAAAACACATCATAAACTATCTTCATTAATGCTTTTTTATACTTTTGAACCTTTGCACTACATCACATTTACTTCTCACAACACAAACAACATCTATATCTATTTACTCAATGATTCCATCATTTTATATATCATATGTAACCTCAACACTATCAATAAGGTCATCCTAATTAGATGGAATGTTGAAATATAAACCAGTTGGCCCAAAAAAACTTCAATCCAATATAGAAGAATGTAGAGCATAAAAAATGGAATCAGGTGACTATGACCTAATCCCACTCTCATGTACACATAATGGAATATGAAAGAGCCTAGGGAGATAGTTCACTTTGGCTACTTATAATGAGGAAGAGAAAGCTAGGAAATATATCTTGGGGTTTCTATTCCTTTTCTATAAATGAAGAGGAGATGTACAAAATATGATGATGCAATCAACTATTCTAGGAGATGAACAAAGATACAAGTTTAAGCTAAAAATGAAGAATTTGACAGAACTAAAACTGAAAAACTGAGCATGGAGCAGGAAGGGGAATTTTGATGTGTACTTGGCACTGAAATTTGATGTTGACTATGTAGTGCCTTGGTTCCTATTAGAATGGAGGGCTAAAACTGCAGAACTGCCAAAAAATGAAAAAAAATACAGAGGACCAGGATGCCATGCCCTAGTCCTGGGGAGGACCGTGACACCATGCCCTAGTCCCTAAAGAATGAGTTCAAATTTGGAGGCTAAGTGTGTATCTATTCACTCTATCTATCCCAAAAATGGTGTCTAGGTGGCTATATAGGGTTTTGCCTTAGTCAAAACCCTTGTTTTGGTGATTTCCACCTCCATAAATAGTTGATAATGTTTTGAAAATGTGTGTACAAGAATCTTGTGTGTATGCAAGATCCTAAATGAACAAGAAAGTAGATCCAGAGTTCTACCCTAAGCTTTGGAGAGAAAACCCTAATGAGTGTAAATTTAAATATAAATGATTCAAATCACAAGTACAATAATGGATCTAAAGCATGAATGTAAATCTAAAAATGAATGTTATGAAGCTCATATAAACACATTAAAATAACATGAAACCATACCAAACCCTAAGGGAGAGGTACAAGCTAATCATCAGTCGGTGATCTATTATTCTTCAATGTCTTTAAAGCTCCTAAGGGAAGCACAATATTGTGATTCTAAAGAAAATTCCAGGAGTTTGAGAATTTGAGATGTCGAGCTATGAAAAATCGAGCATTGAAGGTTGAGCTAAGATATAATTAGGGTATTTGATAAAATGATTAATTGGAAGAATAAAATAAAAAGAAGCACAATTAGGGTAATGGGACCAATTTTATGATGTGTAGGGTGATGAAGGAAGACATTAGATTTAATTAAATTAATTAAAGACTTAAAGGGAATTTTAAATGCAAGATGAAAACACACTAAGGTGGGTGCTAACCTAAGTGTAGAATTAAACGACCCAATTAAGGGTGTACAATTTACGACACTACATTTAGCCCCCACTTTAGCGGTCATAGGACACTACATCCATCTGCAAGTGAAAGTATAGAAAAGTGAACATTTCATGAAAAATGATATATCCATAAGGTGTCGATGAAGCCCCTAGCGGTATCTGTAGTACACTGTTAGGAACCACACCCTGCAAAATCACCTAATGCTTACTAGGGAAGTGATGAAATTTGTGGGTAGCTATATGCCCCCCTTGTTTTGGCTTGATAATTAGTGAGGTGAAATAAGGTATCATGTTTACCACAACAAATTGTGAAAAGAGGTGATGACAAATTAATGAGGAGGCAATAGACCAAAAGGAGGTAACCTTGAACTAGCCAACCTCTAAGGCTCTCTATCTCAACTGGTAATCCTTGAATCCAAAGGTATTTACGTAGCACCAAGTCAAGAAATGGTTCAATGACACCAAATTACACCTTGGAAAACCCAAAGGCTCCACTATGTCCACTTACAAACAACTAACACTTCTCAAATTCTTGTGTGACTACCTACACCCTTGCATAGATGAGTGGGCTACTACTAGGCTTTAGGTTTGAATGGCCCACTTGACCAATTCATTGTAATGATCCTTGGAGGGGTGTTCTCATAATGCCTTAACACAAATGAAAGAGGATTTCATAGTTTAGATCCACCGAAACATTAGTTTTGACTCACTCGCCCACAAACTGAATTGATTTCTATTAGGCCTCCATTTGAGGGAATCAAGTGATAACTTTGACACCTTGAGGATCAAGGCAAACAAATTATATTTTCAGATACCATTTTGGGAGTTCTCAAAAATACCTCATTTTTTGGTACTAGATCAACTTGGAGATATCCCAACCGGTACTACACTAATAGACCTAATAGGGCTATTAGACCTATTTGACTAAACGCCTTTCACAAACTGGTTAGGTTATCCCAATGGGTGACCATCACTGACCATGAAATGTTATGTAAACCTCCAAAGTAATCTTCTACCACATTAAAACCCTTTTCCAGTTCTCTACCATTGAATTCTCACACACTGCACTTATCAAACTGGTCTGTTACATAGAGATGCCAGACCTAGGGTTTGTTCTCCATCCTCTTCACCCTGTTGTATCCTCTTAATGGTTTTTGTTAATGACATATTATATATTTTCATATCATCTCCTATAATGGAAGAGTGTTCAGTTAAGGATTGATAGGCCAAAATCCATTATTGTAGTCAAACCCTAGGGGTTTAAGGGTTTTAGGCTACCTGATAGAGATTTGCTTGTAGAATGCAACAATGATCACTTCAAGACTTCACACCAAATGAAAAAAAAAAGTAAAAGAAACTACTTACTATTAGATTCAATGAAAGTCCCACAAACACTGAGAGGGGGTGTGAATCAGTGTCTAACCGGTTAATTGAATATTTAAACTTATTTGTAACTTTGCAGCTCAAAATAGTGTACCGGTAAACAAGAATTAATGTTGTAAATAGAAATAATAGAGACAACATATAAACACACCATAACACAAGATATTTAATGAGAAAACCCAGTGTGGGGAAAACCTCGGTGGGATTTGTGACCAACAATATTTACTCACTGGCCAATGAATAAATACTACTTACAATAGGGGCCTGCACATGCAAGGAGGCCAACAGCCTAGAGCTCATTTCTTATTGAAGAGTCTCACTAACTACAAAATGGATAATTAAATCCAATACAATGTACTACTCAAAACAACATCTCTAATACCAGGTTCAGTACTAGTTTAATCTCAGATAGATACCTTAACCAAAAACCTTCCCTGCCACTAAACAATTATCTTCTACCATACATATCATCTATATCTCTCACTTCTCTCATATCAAAATGACCTATAAGATCTCATACATATATGAGTATTTACAATATACCAAGTTGGCTTACAAAAGATAATTATATTACAATAAACAAAAGTTCATCCCATGTCAGCTTGAGTGTCGGTATGCTTTGTTGCTGATGTAATTTGAATGCCAGTGTCTATCAGTGCATGAAAAAACCTATTGTCGGTGATCCTGTGAAGCCCAATACTAGTTGGTTGCTAGTTGGTTTCCATCAATGACAAAATCAACTATTCTCGTATGAGTGTAGAATGCCAACAATCTTCTCCTTTGGCATTGATGGCAACACTCATGAAAAAAATCCAAAACTCTTATCCCAAAACTGAAATCCAAAAAGATGTGCTCCCCCTAAGTGAGTGATCTCCTTTGAATGTGCATTTTTCTCTCCACTACTCCCCTTTTGACATAAATGACAAAGGATTTCATAAATAATCAAAAGAGTACAAAAATGCTACCTCAAGGTCTATAACTAGTTGGTTACTATTTGAAAGATGTCTACCAAAACTAAGTTCAAACTCTACATAAATGTGTTGCTATCAGTTAGAGTTGCCTCAGTTTGTTGGATCATACTAGTGAGATAGTGCATTTGATGCTCTGGTGATCATTCTCCAGGAATTGTTGCCTTAGTCAATTCAGCTCTCTGAGTAATCAGACTATCTAACCTTGGACCAAGTTTATTCTTTAGTTCATCAACCTTCAGCCTTATTCTTGCCTTCTCTTTCTCAAGTTTCTCCAACTTCTCAAAAACTGCCATATCCTACTCAAAAACTAGTGTAAGTTCAGATGAACCTATCATATTGTCCACTATGTCATCAATCTCTTTTTGTGTTTTCTTTATTTTCACATCTATATCCTCTATCAAACAGTGAGGTTTGTAGGCTTCTCTATACAACTCATTATACTCCAAAATTGTAGAATTGAGTATTGGTAAATGTGTGTCCAAGTGATCAGTACAATTCTTTATAGTGTTCTCAAAGAATGTATTTTTCTCTTTGTCAACTCTCTCCTTAATGGTATCCTCATTCACCTTTTCTAGAGTTATGACATTATCAACAATGAATTTGGACAATGTGTCCAATTTACCTAACAAATCATTAATGTGATCTATTTGACAATTAGGAGCAATTATTTTCAAGATAGGTAAAGTGTTCTCAATTGCCTTAAATGCTAAGGCATTGCAATCAGTTGTCCTCTTAATAGAATCCAAAAGAACATATGTTATTTTAGTTGGTTTGAATTCTCCTACTGATGTGCCAAAATCTCAAACTACATTTATTATTTGTTCCTTATTGCCAAAAATCTATTGCTCTTTACTTACATTTTCTTTTGGTGGATCTGTCTATGTTTGTACCTCTACCTTTGATGGTTTCTCAGTTTGATAAAGTACCTCTGCAACTATTGGTTTTCCATACTCAACATGAGCCTCTACCTCAGATTGTTTCTCGGTCTGTATAACTGCTAGTTTCTCTGATTTTGGTTGCCCTGTGTTAGTTGTCTTAACCTCTGTAGGTTTCTCAGTCTCTGATTTTTTAGCTTGTGTCGGTATCCCAGTTTCTTGAGAGTCAACAGTGTGTGCCGATATCTCAAAAATATTATTGTCCTTAACCTTATCCTCTGCAGTCTCTTTGTCCACAACAATGTTTATATCATGTGTATCCACATTCATGGTAAAAAGTATTTCTGACTCTAGGTTAGTATCATCATGAGTTATACCTTCAGTAGTCATATCCAGTGGATTTTCTATATGTACCAGTGATGTTGATGTTAATGGAGGTGTGTTCTGAGCTGGTGGGGAGATGTTATCTATTACTTTTATAGTAGGTACACCACCTACTTTACCTTTTCCCTTGTCTTTCTAATATACCTTGAATGTCTTCTCCACTTTCAGTCTATTTCTTTCCTCTTGCTTTTCCTTCTGAATAAAGAATATGTCCCATTTATCTACAGTCCCATCAGTAATTTCCTTAACCCTTCTAGCCATCAGGCTTACTTGCTAGTGCCCACTGACAAATACGGACTGGTTAGCTTCAGATATAAGCTCATCTATCTCTTCCTTAGAGTTTACCGGATGTATAGCCAAAAGTGCTTCAACTTTGAATTTGTTATCCAGTTCCATCACAGATAGCCTTTTAGCTTCCAATCTCATGTATAAATCATTAGGTAAGTCATCAATTACTTCTATCAAAACTTTCTTGTAAATATCCAAAACATAGAATAATTCTTTCTTTAATAGTGTTTTTGTCAGAATCCTTAAAAGGATCTACAATTTCTTTACATTTACCAGATTTCCTTCCTGTTTTATCTCATTTAGTAGATCATCTGGTGTAGGGGTTAATCGGTGTCTATTTTTTCTTTGGTGTAAGTTGCTTTTGCGCTTCCCTAACTGCCTGCTACTTTTTCCTTATTTTCCTTGCCTTTTTGGGTGAAGGAGAGGGTACCGGTGAGGGTTTTCTCTTCCTCCTCTCAACTCTCTTAAACTCAACAACCTTGCCACTATCAGTATTAGAAGATGTTACAATCGATGAAACATGTGCTTCCGGTTGCAGTCCTTCAAGCTTACTAGCTGATTTACCACTGATTTTCATGACATTTTCCTTGGTTTCACTGACCTTCTTAGAGGCATCTTTGATAAAATTTTCTCTTCTTTTTCTCCTCTTCAGCATAGATACATTACTCTCAATGGTTTTAACACTACCAAAGAATTTCTCAGATGGTCCCATAGGTGCATCAAGTAATGTTTTTGCATATGTCTCCATAACATGTAGATCTACCTCATAACCCATCTCAGTAACCCAAATAGTTCTAGGGCTTACTACTTCCATCCAAGTCTCATCTCTTTTAATAAAAAAATAGATTTGTTTGTCATACTTGTCAACTATGCTCTTTGGAAATCTCTCTCTAGCTCTCATCTTAGTTTGAAATGCTTTGAAGTAATCTGCAATATTTTTATCATAATTAATGCCCATATCAGTGAAAGCTTCCATAATCTATTTGCCTACTGGGATGTCATAACCAAAATCTTTGTGACCTATGTTGGGTATCTCTTTGGTAAAGTACAGCATCAAGCATACTAGTAGGTTCCCAAAACATAAAGTACCTTTCTTATCTCCCTTAATCTTCTTCAAATTGTCAATCAGTTCATCTTTAAGTCATTCACAAACATCAATCTTAGCATTATTGTTCACCATCTCATATGCACCATGAATACAAAGACTAGAAACAAAATTCAATCTATTTGCATGTGTTGCTTTATATCTAAGTATCATACTCACATATATCACATTTATATCCTTAACATCATTGACTCTAAGTGATCTTCTATCAGATGTGGCTCTAGTTAAGCTTGTCACACTCTTGTTGGGTATTTTCTTGGTTTTATCAGGTCTACTACCGGTTGAAGGTAAACTAGTAACTACCTTAATTACTTCCTTGGTTATCTTGTAAACTGATTCTAACCATATGAACTCTCCATGGACTCTGCTTAGTACAAGTCATACAACTTCCTTAGGAAATTTGGGAATTCTTAGTATTTCTACAAAACCTAAGTCTTCCACAATCTTATCTTTAGGTTTAATTGCACCTTGTTCATCGGTAATGACCTCATTAAAAAATTTCTTCAAATCCTCAGTCCCTAGGTCTTCTATGTTGCAATGTATGTAGATTCTAGGGTCTTCAACAAATGCTACACCCTTCGGAATTTTTGAAAAAGCTTTGACAGAATCATCCTATTTTGCAATCTCGGGGATAATCTTAAACACAAGTCTAGGGCATTTGACATTTTCAACAATGGTAGGGTTTGTAGTAAACTCAAGAACAGAAGATGAGGTTGCCATTTCAAAAGATAAATACCTCTTAACCACAATTTTGAATGTCTGAAAGTCACTTCATAGCTTTACCTTAGAATGCTCTTGCTTAGTTTCACACTCTTTGAATGTTTGAATGCTTGGTGAGTTGAAAATGAGGGATTTCCAGTGCTTTATAGCCAAAAAGTCTTTAAAACTACATTAAATGCTTACCGGTTAAGTGAAAACTTAACATATCTACCGGTAAAGAAGAAGTGTATCTTCTCACCATCAACCCAGGGTAGAATGCATGATTTTCAATTTTCTGTAATACCCCCTAAGGATTATTTCTTAGTTAGATGAAGAATCTCCTACTGGTGGAGGATTACTCTGTTCTACCAGTGCAGAGATAGTTTCATCAATTCTTTGATCACTCTTCATCCATTGTTTTGAAAATTCTTTCTTTACTTCATCTACCTTTTCTTTTCCCTTCACACTAGATCCTTTATTGTTCATCAGTGAAGTCTTGCTTCTACAAAATTTTGCACTTTCCTATCCAAATTCACCTACACATTCTCCTATAGGAGGAATCCTATACAATGTTAGATCAAACACATTAAATATAGGAAAAATAGCAATATCATTAAGGAGTTCGATTTTGTAAGCATTAGGACCATATTTAGCCAAAAGATTACAAGGTCCAATCCTTCTCATCATCAACTTACTATGGCTTCCCTTGGGCAACCTTTCCTTACTAAGATGAACTGTGACCATGTCACCCACTTGATATTGCACATCTCTCCTTCTCTGATCCACTCTTTCTTTAATCTTTTGACTGTTCTATTGTAAGGTATCTCTGACTTGTTAGTGCACCTCTTTCATAGCCTCTGCAAATTCATCAACATGTCCACTTATTTTGTCCAATCCCTGGACATCTCTCAATTCAAAAAATCCTCTTGGATGACTACCATACACAATCTCAAAAGGACTCAGACATGTACTTCTTTTTGTTGAATCATTATAGGTGTACTCTTCCTGAGGTATCACCAGATCCCAACTACTACCTTGATCCTTTGACAAACATATAAGAAGATTTCCCAATGACCTTCACAACCTCAGTTTGGCCATTGGTTTGAGGGTGATGGGGTGAGCTAAAAGAAAAATTTGTACCCAACCTTTTCCACAATTTTCTCCAAAAATGCCTTGCAAACTTGTTGTCCCAGCCAGATACAATACTCAAAGGCAACCCATGGATTCTAACAATCTCTCTGAAAAACAATCCTGCAAAATATAACTAGCATCATTTGTGGTTTTACAAGGAATAAAGTGAGCTATCTTACTAAACCTGTTTACCACAACAAACACATTGTCATAACATGTCTTTGTCTTGGGTAATCCCATCACAAAATCCATACTCAAACTTTCCCATGGTCTACTTGGTATAGGCAAAGGTTAGTACAACCCTGCATTGGTTGAGACTCCCTTTTCTCTCTGACACACAGTACAACTCTCCACAAACTTTCTAATATCAGTCTACATCTTTGGCCAAAGTAAAATCTCCTAACTAGGTCCAAAGTCTTATTTAGCCCAAAGTGGCCTCCTAAACCACCACTATGTTTCTCATTTACTACATTATCCCTCATTGAATACCTAGGAATACATAACTGACATCCCTTGACCAAAAGACCATCCTGCAAAGTGTAGTCAAAAAAATCTCCATGTAAAGCATTTGGAAACTCACAGCATAACTTATATATCTCCTTGAAATCTTGGTCCTGTTCATACAATCCTTTGAGTGCTTCAGCACTCATACTTTGCAACTGCACTTCTTGCACTATTAACACCCTCCTACTTAGAGCATCTACAACCTTATTGGCTACCCCTTTCTTGTGATTGATGATGAAGGAGTATGCTTGAACACTTTCAACCCATTTCATATGCCTATGACCGAGTTTCTCCTATCTGTTCAAAAAACTAAGAGCATGATTGTCAATATACACAATAAACTCCTTAGGAATCAAGTAATGCCTCCACTATTTGAGAGCTTGTAGCATGGCATACAACTCTAAATCATATGAGGAATACTTCCTATTTGCTTCATTTATTTTTTCACTAAAAAAGGCCACCAGTCTCCCCTCTTGGCTCAATACTACTCCTATAGCCAATCCGCTTGCTTCACATTCAATGGTGAAGACCTTACTGAAATCAAGCAATACTAGAAATGGGTACTTGGCAACTTTTCATTTTAAACACTCAAAACTCTTATCTACTTCTTTGGCCCACATAAACTTCACCTTACCACCACCCTTGATGGTTTCTAACATAGGTGCACAAATGTCATTGTAATTTCTAATGAATTTCTTATAAAATGTTGCCAAACCATGAAAACTTCTTACCTCACCAGCTGTCTTAGGAGTAGGCCAGTTCAAAATAGCCTCTACCTTGGAAGAATACATCTTCAAGTTACCCTTAGAGATGACAAATCCTAAGTACACCAACTCCTTCTTCATGAAGTCACACTTTCCTAAATTTATCATCAACTTCTGCTCCTACAGCCACTTCAAGACTATCTCCAAGTGCTTCAAGTGCTCCTCCTTGCTCTTACTGAACACCAATATGTCATCACGGTAGACTACCACAAATTTCCCTATAAACTCCTACAACACTTCATTCATTAGTCTCATAAAGGTTCTAGGTGAGTTTGAAAGACCAAAAGGCATCACAAGCCACTCATACAACCCTTTATTGGTATGAGATTTTGCCAAGATCAAGAGCTCAATGAAATGTACAAAATAGAGCCAAAATATTGATAGGAATAAACTATATTCTATCAAGATGAAAATACCGATCAACTGGATCATCAAAAGTTGTTACATACAATTAATATGAGCCTTCTTATATAGGCAAGGCTATATGGATATGTGAGCACACAAACAAGATATGTGGCTCAATGAGAAACAAGGGTAGGTAGGAAATAGGTGTGGTAGGTAGGAGAAACAATAAAATATTCCACATGAGGTGGATCACCCACCGAAGGTGGAATTATCATCCCACAATAAGTGGATATAATAAAGTAATAACAAGATCATGCCATTAAAGGTGGACATTCTCCTACATACACACTCCCAATGTGGCACGAACACCCAAGTGTCTCATACCCAAACTACTATGATATGCATGTACCTAAGTAAACTTAAGTAAAGTATACAAATATCCAACATGAATAATTAATTACACCAACACCCCCCCCTTAAGTATAACTTAGGGGAATGCACTTAAGTCTACAATGCAACTAAGCAATGCAAGATGGGTCCTGGCTACTAGGCCATGTTAGGTACCCATGTACAAATGCAAATGGATGCAAACTAGTGCAATCTCTTGCAATGTAGGGAAAGAGAGAAAAACCCAATGGGAAAAACCCTCCCCCAAAAGAGAGAAGAAAACTATACAAAGAACTCTCATAGAAGTATGAGAAGGACAAAACTTCATGTGAGGAAAAAGTCCCCACCATGTGAGAGAAGAAGAGAGACTAGGTAGCCCCCCATCAATGTAGAATCTGCACCAATGGTAGAAGCTCAAAGATGAATGAAGAAATTTCTCCATGAATGTTGAAAAACATTCCTCCCCTTGGGAAGAAACAAAACCAAAGGTGTATCCATAAAGTCTCCCCAATCATGAAGGGAAGATGTAAGAAAAAAACTCATGATGAATGGAATCTCTAAAAACTACTCAAGTGTCCCCACATCGATGATGAAAGATACTCCCTCCAAAGGTGGTGAATAGCTCCACAATACTGAAAAAGGAACTCCAAGATCTAGTGGAGAGTAATGTAGAACAATATCCAAAGACTCACATGTCTCCTCTAAGGATAAAGAGAACTCCTCCAACTATTGTACATAAGAATCCACAATCATGTCAACCTCAAAAGAATGATCATGTAGAGAATGCACAAGAGGGTTAGAGTGTTCCCTCTCAACAATCGAATAAGGATCATCTTCATCAAAGAGAAGATAAATGTTATCAATGATGTCTCCCAAATTTTCAATGTAGGACTCCACAAACAAACTTGCAATGTTTGTCAAGTAGGCATCCTAATCAACTGAAGCTGGAAGACATGGAATATCCTATTGCATTGAACCACAAGGAAAAACTATCGCACTAGCTACATCGTCTAGTGCAATAGGTGATGTGATATCAATAGGAGGAGATGAAATGGAAGGCTCAAGAATAGGATTACATGTGACAATCCCCAAGTTCAAGTACCCAAAGTTCTCCTCAAAATATGATTCATCAACATAGGAAGAATCATCCTCATTGATAGGACCAAAATGTAAAAAAGAGTAAAACTAAGATGCATAATGAACCATCCTAGCCACAATGATAGATCTTATCTCCAAGTCTCTAATGATAACTGGATTAGGTGTTAAGTCCACAATTTTCCTAGTTGCCTCATGTGTGATTTCATATATGGAAAGAAGGGTCTCTGTCAAGTGGGGTACACACAACACATTATTGAAAGATTATCCCTAATGGCAATATATCCTATACCAATCACATCCGTCTATGGTTGCCCATCAAAATCTACGGTATGTGGAAAGGCTCAAATGAAGAGAACGTAGACTATGAAGATGCCATGTGATGAGAAGCCCCTAAATCTAGAATCCACCTCCCTAAATCATGACTTGTAGTAGCACAAAGAGCCTATCCCTTTCCTTTATCTATCCCAAAAGAGTGATCCTTTCCTTTATCCTTTTCATTAAAATTCAAAGTAGACATTCTAGAAGGTAGGTTGATTTTGTTCTTCTCAAGAAGATTCTTCAACTCATCAATATCCTTCTTGTAACAACGATATTCATCATGTCCCGACTTCTTGTAATATGCACAACAAATATTGTCCTTATATGATTTCCTCCTAGGTGAGGATGTAGAATCACCTTGTTGTGGAGGGGATGATTGTGCTCCATCTTGTTGTGGTTTCGACTTAGGTTTGTTTTGGTTCTTTCCTTTTCCTTGATTTCTTTGATTCCCTTTAGTAGCCACCAAAGCCTGTGGCTTTGAAGATTTGAGAATCCCCATCTTAGTCAACTTAGATTGCTCAAGTATCAACATCTCCATGAATGCATCAAAAGAGGGAGAAGTGTATGAGGAACCTTGAGCTAACCTATGGGTGTGAAAGCTATATACAAAGGCTGCATACTCTAATGGAAGATTGTCCAACAAGCTATAAACCAATTGAGCATCCTTTTTGTCAATGCCACAATCCTTTAGCTTTTCTCTTAGCTCATTTTATTTTGCGATATAATCTTCGATTGTATCAAAATCCTTGGGATTTAATGTTGTGAGTTCACTATCAAGCTTGTATCCCTTAATCTCATCAACTTAACCATACAGCTTATTAAATATCCCAAGCCTCTTTAATTGTTGTACACTTATCAATGTGAAAAATGAGGTCATTTGATACATACTTTCTAAGGGTTCCAAGTGCCATAGCATTCTTAGTGAGACACTAAATTTGAGCATTAGAATCAGCCTTAGGATCAGGTGGTGTTGTAATAGTTCCATTTACATAATGAATGAGTTCTTTTTCCACTAGTTTACTCCATGCCTTTATCTTCCATGATGCATAATTATGAGGAGTTAAAAGGGGAAATTTAGGAGAACCCATAGCACCAAAATGAGAAATAACACAAGATAGAGAGAGGCACAATCACATGAGACACCCCCCCCCCAAAAAATAAAAATAAAAAAATGATGATTTGGCACTTTATACTTAGTGTGTTACAATGGGCCACTTGCAAGACAAATCAAGGTGAACTTCTCATTTCAATCTTACAACTACCTTAAATAGGCTATAAGAGACTCCAACAAATAGTGCAAGTGATCTAAACTAAGAACCAATCAAAATGCAAGTACCAAATAGGCCAAAAATGACCAAATACTAAAAGTATAATTTCTACTCAACATCACTACAAACTAACAGTAGATTATGAAAGTGGATGAAAAATTATGCACTTTCAAAAAAAATGGCACCATAAAAGGAGGTTGTATGACCCCAAACGAAGCCTTTGAAGTTGCAAAATTGGGGTTTAGACAGATACAGTCATGAAAATCTACAAATTCTAAAAAATTCGTGCATTAAAATCATAAAATTCCTCCACCACTATGAAGAGCATGAAATTCTAGCCCATTTCAAAAAAACATTGCACCAAAAAAGGAGCAAAAATGAGCAAGATATGGCCCTTTGAAGTTGGACTACAAAACTAAAAATGCAAATGGAGAGGGGGTAAAAAATATCAAAACACTGCTGATGTAGGCTGACATGATAAAATCATGAGCTTAAAATTGATATCCGTATGCCCATCAAAATGATTGTTTCTCCCCCTATGATGGTCATACGGAAATGACACGAGCGACTTGCAAATAGTTTTGTATTGTATGGAATGGTGACATGGCAAGCTGATGTGGGTGTTTGTACACTACCCACTGGGCATATGATGTGGCAAAAACTATTGCCTATGCAGAGGATTTTTTTACCGTGGGCTAGTGGCCTCCTACCACATGGCGAATGCGGTTATCACCAAGGGAAACCAGAGGTGGTGCATGGTCAGAACATGACAATGGTGTCAGCAGGGGGTCGGCATGCTAGGGAGTAGCTACCTACTAGGGAGGTATCATAGGTGCCAGTGCGGATGTACCACGACCGACAAACTATCGGCAGCAATGAGCGGAGATGAGACTGGGTCGAACGATGGAGCCAATCGTTAGAAGAACGGATGTCGAAGTTGAATGTCAGATTAGTGGAAGCTATCAGTGAATATGCTGGAGAAAATAATAGGGTTAGGCATGGGCAGTACTATGGCACGAGCCACCAAAAAAAATATTGCCTTGCAAAAAAAATAAAATCGGCGGTACATGCATGGGAGGGGGGTCTGCGGATCCCCCCTAAATAATTTTTATTTTTTTTGGAAAGATTTTTACACATTGCTCAAATTTCAAAAAAAAATTTGCAAATTGAATAATTAAAGAATGAATAAACAAATTTGTAGAAATTAAAAAAATATATATTTTTTTAATAAATTTGTACGATTCTACTAGAATAAGTGAAATTTTTCCTTCACCAAATAGGCCGACTTTATAGTCAAAATTTATGGAAACGGCCTTCCGGACTCAACCGTGATGTTCAAATCACTATAGGATGCACCAAAAAATAGCACCTCCTCATATCCAAAAATTGAAGCCTCCAAAACACAAATCAATGATGCTCTAATGGCTCTGATACTATGTGAAATTTTGCCAAGATCAAGAGCTCAATGAAAAGTACAAAATAGAGACAAAATATTGATAGGAATAAACTATATTCTATCAACATGAAAATACTAATCAATTGGATAATGAAAAGTTGTTACATACAATGAATATGAGCTTGCTTATATAGGCAAGGTTATATGGATATGTGAGCACACAAATATGACATGTGGGTCAATGAGAAACAAAGGTAGGTAGGAAATAGGTGTGGTAGGTAGGACAAACAATTAAATATTCCACATGAGGTGGCTCACCCACCAAAGGTGGAATTATCATCCCACAATAAGTGGATATAATAAAGTAATAACAAGATCATGCAATTAAAGGTGGAAATTCTCCTACATACACAATCCCAATGTGGCACAAAAACCCAAGTGTCTCATATCCAAACTACTATGATATGCATGTACCTAAGTAAACTTAAGTAAAGTATAATAATATCCAACATGAATAATTAATTACACCAACAATTGGTTTTAAATGTCCTCTTCCATTCATCCCCCTCTCTTATCCTTATCTAATGGTACCCACTCTTGAGGTCAATTTTAGAGAAATAGGTAGCTCCACCTAAATAATCCATTAGGTTCTCTATTCTTGGAATAGGAAACCTATATCTAATGGTTATCATATTGATAGCCCTAGAATCAGTACAGAGTCTCCATTTCCCATCCTTCCTCCAAGCTAAAACAATAGGTACTACACATGAGCTAAGGATCTTTCTCACCAACCCTTTATCTAGGAGTTATTGAATTTGCCTAGCCATCTTCATTCTCTAGTGGGGTCATTTTATATGCTGCCTTGTTAGGAAGTAATGCTCCCGATATGAGGTCAATTTGATGACTAATATCTCTGATAGGTGGCAAGGAGTCTGGTATGTCTTCTGTGACCACTCCTTTATACTAGTCTAATAGTTCTCTGACCTCCTTAGGTCCTACCTCACTCACACCCTTCTTCCTTTCTTCCTTGGGCTTCACAATCAAAGAAAAACCTACTCCACCTTCCTCCTTTAGTGTATCTAGGAATTCTTTTTCCCCTACCATCATCACACTAGATCCTACATGCTATGGATCCCCTTCTACCACTAACTATATCCTAAAGGTCACACCATCCTTTTGGAAAGAGTAAGCATTCTTTTCTCCATCATGATAAGCCTTTATGTCAAATTGCCATGGTCTTCCAAGCAAAAGATGGCAAGCATCCATTGGAAGGATGTCACACAAAATTTTATCCTTATACCCCCCAATACTGAACTCTACCCATGATTGTTCATTGATGAGTATGTGATTCCCTTTGTTCAACAAAAAGACCCTATATGGATAACTATAAGGTATCCTTTCCAAGTTCGATGTGTTTATTGCTTTGAAAGATATAATGTTATCAGTAGACCATAAATCTATGACAACTTTACAAACCTTACCTTGAATCTTGTAGTTGACTCTAAACAAAGCCTTTCTTTTGGGTGGGTCAGTCTTCATTGGTTCCTTGAGCAGTGTCCTCTTGATCATTAGGTTCTCTCCCATCTTTGATGTCAAATTCACTTTAGGAGATGTCACACTTCTTGCATCTTCTTGAGTCAAAGTGGTTCTCCTCTCACGATCATGAGAAGTTGAGGCCTTCTCTTAACACTTGTAGGCTGGGTGCCCCATTTGATTTCAATTATAGCATCTCATACTAGAGAACTTGGATCCTCTCCCTAATCCATTTGTCCCAAATCTATCATTAGGTCTTCTCCCATGATAGCCTTCTCTTCTACTTGAGTCCGCAACTTTCTCTCCCTGGCTAGACTCACCACTAGACCTTTGGTTAGGACTTCTTCCTCCAAAACTACCTCTGCCTTTGAAACTTCTCCCTCCTTTACCTCTATTACTCTGCTCACTCCTTTTTAGTTTCTCTTATGTCCTTAGGGCCAATTGAAAACACTTTTTCACTATCTCTGGTGTCAAAACATTGATCTCATCTTGAATGTTCATCCTTAGGTTGTTCAAGTACCTGGCCATTTTCTTTGACTCCTCTTCTTGTCTCTTTGATTTGAGATTGAGTTTATGAAACTCCTCCGTATATGCATTCACATCAAGGTCTCTTTGTCTGAGGTTCTACAACTTTTTATACATCTGCACTTCATAGTCAATGGGAATGAATTGTGCCTTGACTTTATCCTTCATCTTTTCCCAAGAGATTATCATACTTTTTCCATCCTTAACTCTCTACCCTTGTACATAGTTCCACCATGTAAGATAAGACCCCTTCAACCTTGATTTTTCCAACTTAACTCTCTTATCTTCAAGGATTTATTTGTACTCAAAATGACTAGTCAATGCCTCAATCCAGTCTATCACCTCTTATGCTTCCATACTTCCACTATATATAAGCAACCCATCAATGGTGTCCCTATTGACTAACCTCAAGGCATCTACAAATTCCCTCTGATCTATAGGTATCTCCTCTACCTACTTAGAGGATTCCCCATATTCTTTATCCCCTTCTTCATCAGTGTCACTTCCATCTTCCTTATCCTTAGTCTTTTTTAATTCTTCAAGCTTAGACTCAAGCATCTCTTCAATCAAATTCTTCACCACATCTTGTGACATACTCTTAGGAGGCATTCTGTCAACCCCTATTTCAATCTCTTCCTTTGACATACACTACGACCACACCACTCAAGTGATCTTCAAAATCTTTCTTTGATACCAATATGATGAGGAGGCAATAGATCAAAAGGAGGTAACATTCAACCAGCCAACCTTTAAGGCTCTCTAACTCAACCGGTAATCCTTGATTCCAAAGGTCTTTACACAACACCAAGTCAAGTAATGGTTCAATGACACCAAATTACACCTTGGAAAAACCAAAGGCTCCTCTATGTTCACTTACAGACAACTAACACTTCTCAGATTCTTGTGTGACTGACAATTTGACCCAAACATGGACAAAATTGTCACACTCCTAAGACATTGAATTACAAAGAAGGACCCATAGGATCTTATTATATTCCTTCTAGCTAATAGAAAATCACCGTGTTCCTGGTTCATGCCTTCATAGGTAGGTGCTCCTACACCACAAATCCTCACAATGAAGCTCGATATAAGATCAAAGCACATCTTGGAACATTTGATAAGAAAGAGAACTGAACCCAATTCCAACACAACCAAGAGTATGAGGATTGGATCTCTCTAACAAAAGATGAAAGATTAAGCAAAAAAGAAATTGAAAATTAGGATTTAGAAAAGAATTACCTTTTAAATTTTGAATAGGGAGAAGATATCATTATTCAAATACATCCACCTTTGATAATAGAGGGGATCTTTGATAAATATAACATCTTTTAAAAGGGGAGAAGAAGGATAATAATGCACACCTTCTCCAATATCTAGGAACAAGTTGATTATTAGCCAAAGATTACACCCTTTCACTAAGGAGAGATTGTTCATAAAAGAGACATCATTCTCAACAAATAATAAGTCCTAAATAGGGAGCACATATTCTATGAAAGAGATGAAATACATTGGAAAAATAAAACTCAACAAAGGAAAGGTGAATCATTGGAGAAAGAGAGAAGATTTAAATACCACCCTTACCCCCAAATTATAGAGGCAAGGACATCAAAGAGAGAATATTTATAAAAGAAACACTCTTCTAAAAGAAGGAAAGATATTCTCATCAAGGATATGCACATTCACAACATAGAAGGGTTCTTTATAAAAGATAGTACCACTCAATGAAGAAGAGAATTTGATGCATGATTAAAGACTTCCCACACTAAGGAAGAGGTCCAATTAAGGATATGTACTAAAGATCCTTATAAGGGATGCTTGTTCCAATATGAGAGAGGGATATACACCTCTAAAATCAATAAGAGATCCTCATAGAAGACACTACTTCACAAAGGGAAAAAATTTAATCTTAAGAAGGAGAGATGTTTGAAATCACTCTATCCCCCCATACATAGACAGACAAGATGGAACAAAAATAGGATATTATTTTGCTTCCAAAGTATGATTGCACATGAAATTGTTCCATCAAGAATGACAATGAGCCTCCAGTAAGTAAGCTACCAATGTCACATAATAATGAGAAATATAATACCCACTAATGTAATTTGAATATATAATACATTAGATGAAGAATTTGACTATGAAATGTTAAATTCTCTACCATTGATGAGAGGAAAAATATGTATAAGATGATGAATAGTGAAAAGTCTTGATTTAGAGAGTAGTTTGTAGGAGAATAATAGGCCACTAAGTCGTGCTCCTTTTGCATACAAGAAACCTTAGGAAAGGGATAGGTGTAACTCATTATAGCCTTATGTCTAGAAGAAAGGATTTTAGAACAAATAGAAAATAAAGTGTCATAAATAAGATTGGAAATATATGGAGGAGATTCATAAATAGACCATTCAATTGCCATAATTTCCTTATGAGGGGGATGAATGTTGGGAGATATAGAGGATGATTTAATTGAGAGGAAGTCATCGTCACTACTAAATATAGCATTCACATTAAGAGATGGTCTTTTAGATGCTTTGGTAGGCTTTGAAGGATTATATCTGAGTCCAAATGAAGCTTCATGCATGTTATTTTCTAAAGGAACTTTAATTACTTGTTCATTTGCACCATAAGCATTGCCATTATATCCACTCTTAGCTAACATATGAAAACCTGGACCATAAAGGGATGCCAAATCATAAAGAGATGGTGGGGCCTCATAGGTCTCAATGCTATATGAGTTATAAGAAGATTCTAAAGAATTGTTTGAATTAGAAAAAACCACAAAATTGTTACTTAGTTGTTTAGACAAAGTGGGCTGCTTTCTAGGTTCCTCCTTAGTTTTCTCTTTCCCAATCTCAGATCCTTTACAAGAGACCCTATATTCTCCCACAAAAGTAGGATTAAAGTCTAGAGATCCCTAATTGTCATATAATAGTACCCCTTTGGGAGAAAAGATATCTTTGGGAGAAGATTCAGACTGAGTATGATCCTTTTTGAGAGTCTTGGAAACACTAGACAGAACAAGGGTATTCAAGGAAATAGATATATTTGAATATGTAGGAGAATTGGAAGAAGGATTAGAAGTAGTTGAACAAGAAGCTTTGGTTTGCAATATGTCATGTAAATTAGTATCAGCATACAAAGTATACATCTTGTTGTTATAGATGAACTTGAGATTGCGATGAAGAGTAGAAGGGACCACTTTCATATTATGAAGTCAAGGTCATCGTAATAGAATATTGCAGGTGAGCTTATTGGGCATGACATGTATAAGTGTAGGCAAAATAATAGGTCCCACCTTAATAGGCAAGGTTATAGTACCTAAATATTGTTTATCAATATTGTCAAATCCATGAATAGTAAGAGAATTAGTTTGAATAAGAGATGTATCCACATTTTTCTTATGCAATAAATCTATGCAACAATATTAAGGCTAGCTCTATTGTCAACAAAGGTTATTATTATAGCATTATAATTGATAATAACAACAATCATAAGAGGATCATAATGGTGTTGAATCCCATGGGAGGGCAACTCATCTTGTGTGAATACAATTTGAGCTTTACGAGTTCTTATAGGATCAATCAAAGAAGCTATATTATTAGGTGTGACTATAGGTGGAATGTCTAAGTTCTTTAAAGCATCTTGTAATGTTTCGTGATGAGATGATGAAGTTTGAATTAAATCCCAAAGAGATATCTTACCAGGAGTAGCTTTAAGTTGTTCAATAAGATCATACTCCTTACTAAGAGTTTGTGATATAAAAGATTCTTGTAGAAGAATAGGTTGAGAGGGAGGAAGTGAAGAAAAAATAACCAGAGGAGGATTAGGTTTCCTATTGTTTTGTGTATTATATGTGTTAGCAACCACATTATAACTCTCTCGGGTGGTTTGTTTAGCATACTCATAAGGGCTTTTAGTAGGATGACCTCCTTGCACAGTAATAATTGGTTTATTAGGAGTGAAATGAATCATACCTATAACCACCTTGTACCACCAAGAGATGATTCTTTAGAGATTGAGAATTTGGAGAAGGACTAGCACCTTGAACTATGAAGAGGGGTTTATTAGGTGTTTCATAACCATTCACATGTATCATATTAATGGAAGATGGTTTAGGAATATAAAAACCTTGTGACCTAAGAACATTTTCTTTCTTCAAGGTGTCCTTATTAATTTTAGAAGAAGGATGAACATCATTCATATGATAAATATTATTGAATGAAGTGTTGATAGTCTCTTCTTGCACCAAAATGTTATCATGGATAAGATCAATTTTGGGAGATAGACTAGAAGTAGGCATTAATGTTTCATCTCTAAAGGTAAAGTTATTGAAAGAGGGTATAGTGTTAGAAGGAAAGATCATATCATACTCTATCACGAAAGGATTTATATGGGAGAGGGGCTCTCTAGGAGAAGGATCAACATTAATCTTCAAACCTTCATCCTTGAGAGGGAAGTCTATGAAAGAGATGTTAACAATCTCTTTTTGGACTAGGGTATTTTTGTAAGTAGAACCAAGTTTGGGAGAGGGGAAAGCATATGTTTTAATGATTAATCCTTGGAAGGAAATTTATTGAAATGAATAGAAGGCGAGGTGTTATTAAAGGAGTTTTCAATCATATTACCTTCTTTTAACATAATATAATCATCTTTGACCAAGGTATTCTTACAAGAGAGGGACATAGTAAGATAGTAATCAACATCACTCTCCAAAGGTTCACCCCAAAGAGGGAGATCATTGCGAGAGGTGTTAAAAATGCATTTTTGCACATGTTGGCATTGCATGAAGATTGGAAGTGTTGTCATTGATGTCAATAGAAACTGGTAATGAAGCAGCAAAGCAATCGGTAATGAAGCAGTAAAGAAACCGATAATGAAGCAGTAAAGCAATCAGTAATGATGCAGTGAAGATCAACCAGTAACCCTAATCAGTTGAGAAGTAGACCCCTAACCAATGAATCTTGGCGATCAGTTGTGATGATCTATGACCGAATGATGATCGGTGATGAAGATGCCACATAAGCATGTTGCACGTGATGAGTTTTGAAAAGGTTTTGACACATAAAGATAACCATTTATTTTAGGAATGATCAAATGCATAGTATGAAGTGACAAAGATGTGATGTGTTATAATATTCAAAGTGCTATGATCTAGGAGCGGTTGTAGATTCCTAGAAGAATGTGAAGTTGATTGCATGTATTCCAATGGTCAACATTGAACTAATGTGTTTGTAATCTCTATGAGAATTTTAGGCTTTGTGTTGTGTTACCGACCTAATGCATTTTTTTTTAAGGTCGATGGATTGATTGAAAGAGCTATTGGAAATTTTGGTTAAGTGTGAAAGTGATTCTTTCCAAACTAGGAGTTGTGTCTGCAAAATGATGTGAAGGCAACTAGGAGCGGTAAAGGATCTGATTCAGCAAGGAAGTGCTATTTCCAAATCGGTCAAGAACATGTTGTTCTCTAACCATTACAATAGTAAAATCTCTTAACTGGGTAATCTTTAACATGCTTGTTGTTGAAATCCTCCAACCAGGTGATCCATTACCTTTGATTTGAAATCCTTCACTCAGGTTACCTTTAATAAGGTATTACCTTTAACAGGGTATTTGTTGTCATTCCCTTAACTGGGTGGTCCTTAACCAAATCTGTTCCTAACATAACATTATTGTATAAGCTTCTAACAAGGCTTGTCTCCTAATAGGGAAAAATTTAGAAGAGTTCAAAATACTTGTGGGTATTCATTGCCATCATGGTTTTTTCCATTTGGGTTTCCATGTGAAAAATCATCGTGTGAAGTGGTGAATGATTTTTTGGATGTGTTTTTAGTATGGTTGATATGAATGACTAGTAAATATGCATAGATTTATTAAAATGATTGGAAATGATCTGAAATATGTTATTATTTGTATTAGTGAAGTGGTTTAAGGTTTTGGCAAGAGGATATTTAAGTTTCAGATCTGTTGCATTATATCACTGAAGTATTAGGTCAACCAATAAGGTTTAACAGTGTAGCTGCAGATTTGGTAAAGTGTTTAAACCAGTATACTTTGTGAGTTGATTCTTAGATGAAAATAAGTTTGGTTATAATTTAGTTTATTTTCCAACTACTAATTCATGCCCCCTCTCAGTGGTTGACCGAATCTTTATAGTTTCATCATATTAACAATTGGTATTAGAGCATTTGAGGTCCTCTTGAGTATAGGCCAAATATCTTGAGGAAATGATCCAGGAGAAAGTGATGAAGAGAGAATGCCCAAAGTTCTATAGAGATAACTATAGAATATGGAGTGATAGGATGAAGATTTACTTCAAGAGCTTAGGGAGTTAGTAGTGGGATCATGTTGTCTCTAAGTATAACTTTCCTAGTGGAATTCTGATAGATGATCAGAAGAAGGAGAAACAAGAGAACAACCAAGTATTGGAGGCCAACACCAGTAACTTTTTTGATTAAGAATATGTTGATGTTCATGGATTCGAGACTACATATGAATTTGGGAAGAAACTGGAAGAAATCTATGGTGGTGATAAGCATGTAAAGATAGCTAAGGAAGAGAGTCTTAGAGGAAAATTTGATGACATGAGAGTGGCTGAAGGTGAAAACATTCAATAGTATGGTCAGAGAATCAAGGAGATAGTTGGAGGAATCAAAAGTGATAGAGGTCTAGTGGAGGATGCCACTGTGGTTAGCAAGGTATTGAGAACCCTTATACTACTCTACGCTATCAAAGTTGCAGCCATTCAAGAACTCAAATCTATTGACAAGACAAAGGTAACTCTTGACTCTATCATTGGTAAATTGACTACATTCAAATTAAATGGTTTTGATGGAAGTGTTTAGAGGCCAGAATTTGCATTTAAAGCCTTAACCTCAACCCCACCAGTAAAGAAAAGAAGAGAAGTAAGTTACAGTCATGAATATAGATCCAACAACGAGGTAGATAATGATAATAACTTGATGGAACTTGATGCATTGTTGGCTATGCAGTTACCTAGAGGTATCGGTAATTATAGAGGTAAATTACCACTGAAGTATTTTGCATGTAACTGGATAGCACATATTGTTGTGAACTGTCCTAATGGAGATAATGAGGAAAAATGAGAGAAATATAGGAAGTATAAATGAAAAGGAAAAAGAAATTTTCTCATTGCAGTGGATGGAGGAATTACAGATGAAGAATCTGAGGAAGATGCAAATGAGGACATTGTCTTTGTTGCTATCAAAGAAGACATATCAAATCAGAAGGAGTTGGTCTCTCACTTAGATAGTTCATGTGACTCGATTATTGACAGTGGTTGTTCACACCACATGACTAGTGATTGGAGCAAGTTCCTAACACTAGACAAATTTGATGGAGGTGTTGTTAAATTTGGGAATAACTCTCCCTGCATGGTGAAGGGAAAATGATCAATTTCCCTAAATCGTAAGAGTAATGTAGATGATGTCTACTAGGTTGAAGGTCTAAAACACAATATTTTGAGTGTTTCTCAACTCAATAAAAAAGGTTACCTGTTAGAATTCAAGCATAGAGTTTGCAAGATCTTTGGAAGAAAAGGTGAACTGATTGCAATAGGAAAACAAATCAGAGGTAATATTTTTCACTTAAAATCTAAAATGAATAGTTGTTTGATTGCAAAAGAAAAAGATAGCTCGATTTGGCATCAAAGGTTTTTCCATGTGAATTTTGATAACATTGTAAGAGTCAGCAAGTCAATATTAGTAGGAGGATTTCCACAGTTGGAAAAACCGATGAATTCTTTGTGCAAGGAAAGTGAGTTAGCGAAAATGACATCCTCAACCTTCAAGAGAAAATCTTTCTCAACTGAATATTTGCTAGATTTGGTTCACACTGACCTATATGGACCAATGAAGACTAGGATTATTCAAGGAGATTGGTACTTCTTGATATTTATTAATGACTTCTCAAGAATGATGTGGGTCACATTCTTGAAAGACGAGACAAGAGAATTCAACAAATTTAAAGCATTCAAAGACCTGGTTGAGAATAAAAGTGGAAGGAAGCTGAAATATTTAAGGATTGATCAAGGTGGTGAATTTACTTAAGAGGAATTCACTAGATACTATGAAAATAATGGGATCAAGTTGCCACTATCTGCACCAAGGACACCACATCAAAACAGTATTGCAGAAAGGAACAACCGGTCAGTGGTTGAAGTTTCTAGGACTTTGTTAATTCGAGGAGGTGTAGCTAAGACATTTTGGATAGAAGCTTCTAGCACAACTATTTATACAATGAACCAAATACTGGTCAAAAGAGGTAAAGACAAAGCACTCTATGAATACTGGTATAGTAGATCACCAAATGTCAATTACTTCAAATTTTTGGTAGGAGGTGCTTTATTAAAAGAAGTGAATATATTGGAAATTTTGATGCAAAAAGTGATGAAGCCATATTTCTTGGTTACTCCACCAAGAGAAAATCTTACAAGTGCTACAACAATCAGACTAAGAAGATCATTGAAAGTGTCAATGTCCAAGTCGATGAATTTCCTAAAAAATTTGAAGAAATTAGAAAAAAGAAAGAAGAAGAAGAACCAACCATAGTGTTTTGGGAACCGGAACCGATAAAGCCAGAAGTTAGAGAAGTGAACACAGAAGCCCCAGTCCAATAGGAACAGGAAGGTCCAGCAGAAGATGAAGAAAGTGAAGAAGAAGAAGAACCTAAAAACCAAGATCATGTTATTCCAAGGTATGTCAGACTCAATCACAACCCCAATCAAATTATTAGAAACAAGAATGCATGTGTGTAGAAGAAGGCTAAGAGAAAACTCTTGTATAATATCCACCATTGAGCCTAGAACAATAAAAGTAGCCTTTGCAGATGAAGATTGGATCAAGGCAATGGAAGAAGAACTTGATCAGATAGAGAAGAATAATACATGGTCATTGGTATCTAGATCGAAAAAATGAGAATGTCATAGGCACAAAGTGGGTATTCGGAAACAAGTTGAATGAAGATGGAGCAGTGGTCAAGAATAAAGCCAGATTGGTATGCAAAGGATAAGCACAAGAGGAAGGTGAAGATTATGGTGAGACATTTGCACCAGTAGCAAGATTGGAAGAAGTAAGGAATCTACTTGCATTTGTAGCATATAGAGGATTTAAGGTATATCAGATGGATTTTAAATCAACATTCTTAAATGGAATATTGGAAGAAGAAGTCTACATAGAACAACCATATGGTTATGCATTAATTGAAGAAAAGGATA
Source organism: Cryptomeria japonica (assembly GCF_030272615.1). Taxonomy (NCBI): domain Eukaryota; kingdom Viridiplantae; phylum Streptophyta; class Pinopsida; order Cupressales; family Cupressaceae; genus Cryptomeria; species Cryptomeria japonica. The sequence continues at coordinate 648,579,477 of NC_081415.1, forward strand.
TGGTGTGCAAGATTCATGAGACACTATATGGATTGAAACAAGCACCAAGAGCATGGTATGAAAGTTTGCACTCTCACTCAGTAAAGATAGGTTTTTAAAGAACCATTGAAGATAGTAACATATATCTCAAGACAGAAGGAGATAAAATACTAGTAAGTGAGGTATTTGTTGATGATATAATTTTTGGAGGTAATGATGATATGTGTCATGATTTTGCAAATGAAATGAAGAATGAATTTGATATGTCAAAGGTATATGAGATAAATAAATTCATAGGTTTGCAAATCCAATTGATGAAGGAAGGAATTTTTATCACACAATCCAACTATGTGAAGGAAGTGTTGAGAACATTTGGAATGGGAGATTGTAAACCACTTGGAACACCAATGGTTACAGGCTGTAAATTGTCCAAGGAAGATGATTCTACACTAGTTGATGAAAAAGAATATAGATCAATGATAGGTAAACTACATTATGTTGTCCACAGAAGACTAGACATTGCTCATGCAATAGGATTGGTTGCCAAATTTCAAAAAAATCCAAAGGAGTCACACTTGATTGCAACCAAAAGAATTTTTAGATACTTAAAAGGCATAATAGGTTATGGATTATGGTAACCATATGTAGGAGACTTTGACTTAAAGGTCTATATCGATGCAGATTGGGTAGGAAATGTTGATGACAGGAAAAGTACAACCAGAGAAGCATTTTTTCTTGGAGGCAGATTAGTGTCTTGGAGCTACAAGAAACAGAGTTGTATCTCTCAATCAACAACAAAAGCTGAGTATGTTGCAGCTTACATGAATTGTACCCAAGCAATTTGGATGAAACGCATATTGGAAGGTTTCAAGCTGAAGATATCTGAACTGGTAATAATTTTATGTGATAACACTAGTGCTATAAATATTTCTAAGAACTTGGTGTTGCATGCTAGGACAAAGCATATAGAGCTGAAGTAGCATTTCTTGAGAGAGAAAGTTAAAAGCAAAGATGTATCACTGGAGCATGTTTCCAATAAAGAACAACTTGTAGATATTTTTACTAAGCCTATCCCTAAGGCTAAATATGAATATCTTAGAGGTGAGTTAGGGATTTTACCCCTACATGAAGTCAATTAAGAAGATATGAAAGAAATAAATCCTAAAGCCTATTGAAAATCTTGAACAAGGATTGGTGAAAAATGGAGATACTCCATAGGGGGAGTAGATAATTGTAGATTGGTGAATCATGGATAAGAACAGAATGGTTTACCTTCACTTTTTCTTTGACATCAAAGGAGGAGAAAATTATATGATTGATATCTTTATATGTTAAGGAGAGAAGATAGATTGCAGACCCATTATCAGTTGAAGATATGAAGATACAATTGAAGGATAGTTTATGTTGAAATATGTAAACCATGATTCCTATACCTGTGTATATGTTTTACTCTCAATCATGACAATCAATTGGTATTGATATTTGTATTGCCATAAATGCCAAAGGGAGATAATTTTGGCATTGCATGGAGATTGGAAGTGTTGTCATCGATGTCAATAGCAATCGGTAATGAAGTAGTAAAGAAACTAGTAATAAAGAAATAAAGCAATCGGTAATGAAGCAGTAAAGTAGCTAGTAATGATGTAGTGAAGATAAATTGGTAACCCTAATTAGTTGAGAAGCAGAACCCTAACCAATGAAGCTTGGCAATTAGTTGTGATGATCTATGAATGAATGATGATCAGTGATGAAGATACCATGTAAGCATGTTGCACGTGGTGAGTTTTGAAAAGGTTTTGGCATGTAAAGATAATTGTTTATCTTGGGAATGATCAAATGCATAGTATGAAGTGACAAATGAGTGATGTGTTACAAGATTCAAAGTGTGGTGATCCAGGAGAGGTTTTAGATGCCTAGAAGAATGTGAAGTTGATTGCATGTATTCCAATAGTTAAGATTGAATAGATGTGTTTGTAATCTTTATGAGAATTTTAGGGGTTGTGTTGTGTTATCGGCCTAATGTATTTGTTTTTAAGGTCGATGGATTGATTGAAAGAGTGGTTGGAAAATTTGGTTAAGTGTGAAAGTGATTGTTTCCAAACCAAGAGGTGTGTCTGCAGAATGATGTGAAGGCAAAAATGAGCAGTAAAGGATCTGATTCAACAATGAAATGTTATTTCTAGATCGGTCAAGAACCTATTGTTCTCTAACCATTACAATAGTAAAATCCCTTAGTCGGGTAAGCTCTAATAGGTTTGTTGTTGAAATCCTCTAACTAGGTGATCAATTAGATTAGATTTTAAATCCTCCACTGATATTACCTTTAAAAGGGTGTTACCTTGAACAAGGTATTTGTAGTCAATCCCTTGACCAGGTGGTCCTTAACCAGATCTGTTCTTAATAGAATATTATTGTATAAGCTTCTAACAAGGCTTGGCTCCTAATAGGGTGAAATTTAGAAGAGTTAAAAATACTTGTGGGTATTCATCCCCACCATGGTTTTTCCCATTTGATTTTCCACATGAAAAATCATTGTGTCAAGTGGTGAATGATTTTGTGGATGTGTTTTTGGTGTGGTTGATATGAATGACTAGTAAATTTGCATAGATATATTTAAATGATTGGAAATGATTTGAAATATTCTATTATTGGTATTAGTGAAGTGTTTTAAGGTTTTGTCCAAAGGATATTTAAGTTTCAGATCTATTGCATTATATCACTGAAGTATTAGGTCAATTGGTAAGGTTTAATAGTGTCACTGTAGATTTGTTAAAGTGTCCAAACTGATATACTTTGCGAGTTGATTCTTAGATGAAAATAAGTTTGGTGAAAATTTAGTTTATTTTCCAACTACTGATTCACGCCCCTCTTAGTGGTTGACCGGATCTTTATAGTTTCATCATATTACCAACATGATGATGTCTCCATTGTTAAGGCCAATTTTGGGAGAGGGAATGACACTATTTAGTAATGCTCCATCCTTAGAAGGGAGAGGATCAACACATGTGTTGTTAAATTCATCCTCTTACCTCAAAATATCTTTAGTGGGATATTTAGGAGAGACATAATTTAGAAAATCACTTATAATTTCATCTTCTTTCTCTAAGGCATCTTTATGGGTAAGACAAGGTTTAGGAGAAGGACAAACATATCTCATTAATGCTTCATATTTAGTGGGAATTTTATTGAAATCAAAGGAGGGTCTACTATCACTAGGAAAAGTATAGATAATATCATCTTCTTGCACCAAATGATCCTCCGAGGAAAGTTCTTCTTCAGAGGAAAATGAACATCACTCTACAAACATTCATACTTAGGAATGAGATCTTTAAAAGAAGTGTTCATAACCTCTTGTTGTACTAATCTGCCCCCATTGGCAAGACCAAATTTAGGAGAAGATAAGTCAATGTCCATCAATACTTTTTCCCTAAGAGAAGAATCATGTAAGTGGTAGCAGAGCCTGGTCCTCTATTTTCAGAAGCCTAACAGCTTGAGGAAGATCTTGACACTGGTAAAGATGGAAAATCTGATGAAGCAACAAGTTGTGAGATCTCCGGTCAGAAAGGTCACACCTAAAAAGAAGCTAACCCCTAAGAAGAAGAAAATGACAACAAAAAATGAAATGCAGGATATGACTATGAGATTTTGCAAAGAGATTGAAGATAGAAAGAAGAATGAAGAAGAATTGACCAGAAGACTAAGTGATGCAACAAATGAGAACACAAGACTTAGCTATGAAAATGACATGTTGAAGATAGATCTGATGCATACTGATAATGACTTGAATGAACTAATGAGACAAAAATAAATCTTGGAAAGGGAATTGGAAACTGCAAATCAACACAAAGAAAAATTCAAGAAAAGCTCAGAAGAACTTGGTACCTTATTGAAGAATCAAAAACCCAAAGGTGACACTTCTGGAATTGGATTTGAAGTTGGAGAAAGCTCCAGTACTGCAAATACTCAGGATCACAGCAAACTGGTAAGACCTCCTAATACTTACATATTCAATGGAAAACGCTTTAACTATAATAAATATGGTCATAGGGAAAATGAATGTAGATCTAGGAATTATCATAATATCAATCCTCCCACCGGTCAATGCTCCAAATGCAACAAAGTTGGTCATAACTCTGAAAACTGTAGAATGAATGTAAGATGTTATGTTTGTGGAAGATTTGGACATTTATCAAATCAATGCAGAACACAAACCGGCATAGGTTATGGGAAAGCTATTCAGAAAAATAATGTAACTTGTTATGCATGTAACAAGATTGGTCATATTGCTAAATTTTGTAGAAATAAAGGTACACCGGTAGATAACAAAAGTACTAGTTTGAAATGTAAAGAAAAGGTTGAAGAGGTTAAGCAAGAATTCTCAAAGCAATGGATTAGAAAAGCTAATCTAAATATTGGGGATACTCCTCCACTGGTAGAACCAACAAATGCTCCACTGGAAAGACAATATGATGCTCCATCGATGGGATAGAGCAATGATCCACCAACAAGAAGTTCTTCATCTAATTGAAGAAAATTATCTTGGGTTTGGCAATCTAATGACACGTGTGCTATTATTCCCTCGGTTAGAGAAAAGAAGTTGAAAATCACTCATTATCAGCAAATAAAGTTAAGCTAATACATTACCAGCAAGCAATTAATGTGGTAGGTAGTAGAAAAGACTTTATAAAATAAGGTTTTGGCTCCATTTCACTTAACCAAGAATTCAAACATTCGAAGAGCATGAAATCTTTGGAGCTAAGGCATTTCGAGCAAAGAGGCAAAGCATTTCGGCAATCAATCCATCCAAACGTAGAAAAATGTATTTATCATCATGGCATCCTCCTCTGCACCTGAATTCATAGCAAACCCTATAGTAGTTGAGGTTATAAAATTCCCTAGGCCCATATTTTAGCTAGTTCCTAAGGTAGCTAAGAAAGATGACAATACAGGTGCTTTTTCCCAAATTCCAAAACGAGTTGTTTATGCAAAAGATCCTAGAATATATATCCATTACAACATAGAGGAATTAGGTGATGAAGAAATTAAAAACATGTATAAGATTGTTATATGTGACAATTTTGGAAATGTAAAACCTGAATATAAAGTTGTTGAAACCCTAGGATTCACTGAAATCCTCTGCATTCCTAAATTTCCCAAGGAAGTGATTAGGATAGTTTTAAGCAGGGTACATGGTTCATTCTTTTGGCTTGATTCAGTTCACAAAATTACAAAGGAAGCCATGAAAGCAGTAACAAGGTTACCTTCCACCAGTAATAGACCCAACAAGACTAAGAAGGTCTCCAATGACCTAGTAATGAACTTAACTGGTGCAACATCAGACAGAAGGTCTCTAAGGGTTAATGATGTGACCGATATAAATGTTAGATTTGTTAGCATGATTTTAGGGTACAAAGAAACTCATACAAATAGACTTAACTCAGTTTCTAGTTTATACATTAAGAGTGCTCATGATATGGTAAAATAAAATGTGAAAATTGATGTATGTGAATGGTTAAAAGATGAGTTGATTGATAACTTAGGCAAAATCAAGAAGGATAAGAAAGGAACTTTTAGATTTGGAAATTTAGTTGTATGCTTAATGCTACATATAACAAAACAGGTTCCCGATATAGGACATAAAGATTTTGGATTTGACATACCGGTAGGAAAATATTTATCATACTTATTCAACAACATGGGTGAAAACAAGGAAAAGATTATCAATGAGTATTTTCAAGCAATAAAGGTCAGAATGAACAAAAGAATCAGACTATCACAGGAAATTGTCAACAAATACAAGAATGATATATGTTTTGTAACCAAAAAGGATGAAATATGGATGGAAGCAGTCATCCCTAGGACAATCTAGGTAACAGAAATGGGCTATCAAACAGATGACCACATAGTGGAAACTTATGCCAAAGCACTTCTGGAAACCCCCAATGAACCAAAGGAAGAAATATTTGGTAGTGCTAAAACTATAGAAAGCCAAATTTAGTCAAAGAAAAGAGTGAAAAAGTTTGAGGCAGTTGTGAGGAAAGGATCTAGACAAGAAAAAGCCATAAAGGAAGTTATATTAAAGAAAATCGGCATAATTGAAGATGAGTTGGCAGACCCACAACCTGAAGCTCATCTATCACCAGTAGGTACTTCCTCAGAAGGAGATATACCAGCAACTTTTAAAAGAGTTGTTAGGAAAAGAGATCCCTCACTGACAACCACTCCTTCACCTAGAAGGACAAGGAAGAAGTAGGAAAACCAATGCTTAAGGAAATGTAGACACAAACTGACCTGCTAGAGGTCAATACAAGCATGGTCACTTGCACTGGTACTCAGTTTGTTGGGTCACCATCAAATGTGACTGAGGCATTACTTGAATCCATCAAGAAAATAACTGATTATAACTCACAAGCTTACAAAGCAATATATGATTCAATCCCATTTTTGAAATCAATAGCTCCTAATTGTGATATAGACAATAAAGATTCTTTAGGATAGTTGGATACACTATGTAAATATATTTCTAGAAATTTTGAGCAAATAAAGGTAGAATCTATAAAGGAAATTGTAGAAAAGGAGAAAAAAAAATTCTTTGAGGAAGGAATAAAGAAGTGTAACAGAGATTTTGACACACTTCTACCGAAACTATGTAGTTTGTTAAAAGAGTACAAGAATCTATATAAAGATACATGTAAAAAAAACCTTTTGACTATAGATATTGACAAGAAAATAAGCAAGGCACAGGATGAGATAAATAAACTTGTAGACAATTTTGTCAACTCACTTGATTCATTATCAGTTTTTGAAGAGAAGATAGCAAATTTTGAGGAAGAATTGCTCAAATTGGAAAGAGAGAAAGAGAGAATAATAAACAAGGCAAAACATTTAAGATCTAAACTAAGTCCAAGATTGGACTATTTAGCATATCTGTGGAAGGAAATCTCAGAGGCATTAACATAGGGAAGTAAAACATTGGCAAAGCATTTGCAGCATCTCACCAGCACTATAAAAAGAACTGAGACAACAATAAAAGACAGTAAGAAGTTTATGGATGGTATAAACCTAATTTTGGGAGATCTTTTTCAGATAATAACTACCCAGCTACAAGGTTGAGGTTATGGACTAGTATAACTACAAACTCTACTAACCTTTGTCATTGATGCCAAAGGGGGAGTAGTAGGATGAGAAAATTCAAAAACACAGGGATCATATGCTCAGGGGGAGCCCTCACATATTTTTGGTAAACATTTTTGGTAACATTTTTGGTCTACACATTTTTGGATATCTTTTTGAAATTTCTCATGAGTGTTGCCATCAATGCCAAAGGGGGAGATTATTGGCATATGGACACTCTAATGAGACATTGTGTGTGATTGAAGGTTTTGTCATTGATGGTAACCTTGCAATCCTATGGCACTGGCAAGACACTATACTAGCAAAGCATTACATAGGCAACCTTGCAATCCTATGGCACCGGCAAGACATTATACCGGCAAAGAATTACACAAGCAACCTTGCAATCCTATGGCACCAGCAAGACATTCTACCAGCAAAGCATTATTCAAACAAGATAGTGCACCGGCATCAACAAGATCACTCTACACCAGCACAGAAGAAAAGATGTACACCGACACAAAAGAAAATATGTATACCAGCACAGAGGCCAATAGGATTTTTGATATGTAATATTTTGTTTATTATTGTAATCCAACTTGGCAAATTGTAAAATGACCCTTGTGTATAAAAGAGATCATTGTAGACATTTGTAAGACATGGATAGGAAGCATAAAGAAAATTACTAGGCAGACCTAATGTGCGAATTATAGGTCAAGGGTATATGTAAAGAATAGAGCAAGAACCGGTACTGAATCTAGCATTGAAGATGCTATTGTAAAGTAGTACAGAATATTGGATTTGTATAATCCTCATTGTGAGTCAATGTGACTTCTTATTGAGCAGTGTGCTCTAGGCAGTTGGCCTTCCTGCATGTGCAGGCCCCTATTGTAAGTAATATTCTCTTATTGGCTAGTAAGTGAATATTGTGGGTCACAAATCCCGCTGAGGTTTTTCCCACACTAGGTTTCCTCATTAAACATCTTGTGTTATGGTGTTCTTTTCATGTGGATGTTTTTTATTCTATTAATTACATTAATTCTTGCATACTGGCATACTGTTACTTTATGTTCTACATGTTTAGTCTTAAGAAAATTTCATTACCGGTCAGATACTGATTCACCCCCCCCCTCTCAGTATCTATGGGAACCGTAACAGTAAGGAAGGTAGGGTGACATTAAGAAAGGTTTTTATGATATCATCCTCTTCCTCTAGGATATCCTCATGCGAGAGGCACATTTTAGGAGAATTATCAAAATTATTCTTCAAATCTTCATCTTCAAACCATGGGATAGTCTTGAAGGAATTGGTAACAACTCTTTTTTTTCACTAAAATGTCCTTATGGATAGGAGGAACTTTAAGAGATGGGTAAATTGAAACAAGGGAGGCAAACCCATTACCACATCTATGAAATAAATGGATTATGACAACCATTTTCCTTTTTCAAATGATAACATATGTAAAATAGAAAATAATGTTCAATTTTTACCACTACAAGCACTAGAAAGTGAGATCTATAAGTGCAAAGTGTTCACAAATCAAATCTAAAATTATTGATCCAAATGAAGCAATCCACAAGTCTAATTGTGAATCTAAAAATTAGGGTTTTAGTGAAATTAACCTCTTATTTTTTTAAATTTGCAAGGAAATCAAACTTATAAATGAAAATTTGAATTTGAAATAGCATAAAAACTTAGATCTGGGATCATATATTAGAATTAAAGGTATTCATGTTGGGTTCACCAAAATGTGGAGCATAAAAATGGAATCGAGTGACTAAGACCTAATCCCACTCTCATGTACACATAATGGAATATGAAAGAGCCTAGGGAGATAGCTCACTTTGGATACATCTTATGAGGAAGAGAGAGCCATGGAATTTTAGGGTTTCTATTCCTTTGTTGTAAATGAAGAAGAGATGTGCAAAATATGATGATGCAATCAACTATGCTAGGAGATGAACAAAGATACAAGTTTAAGCTAAAAATATAGAATCTGATAGAACTGAAATTGAGAAACTGAGCACAAACAAGGGAGGGGAATTATGATGTGTACCTGGCACTAAAATGTGATGTTGACTATGTAGGAGCAGGGTGCCATGCCCTGGTCCCTCTCAGAATAGAGGGCTGAAATTATAGAACTGCCAAAAAATGAAAAAAAATACAGAGGAGCAGGGTGACACACCCTAGTCCTAGGGAGGAATAGGATGCCATGCCCTATTCCCTAAAGAATGAGTTCAATTTTGGAGGCCAAGTTTGTATCTATACACTCTGTCGGTCCTAAAAATTGCCCATTTGCCAGATTCTTGTACATACACCTGCAACTTGAAAAATGGTGTCTAGGTGGCTATATAGGGTTTTGCCTTAGTCAAACCCCTTGTTTTGGTGGTTTACACCTCCACAAATAGCCAATAATGTATTAAAAATGTGTTTGCAAGAAATTTGTGTGTATGTAAGATCCTAAATGAACAAGAAAGTAGATGTAGAATTCTACCCTACGCTTTGGAGAGAAAGCCCTAAATGAGTGTAAATGAAAATGTAAATGATTCAAATCACAAGTGCAATAATGGATCTAAATCATGAATGTAAATCTGAAAATGAATGTTATGAATCTCATACAAAGACATGAAAATAACATGAAACCATAGCAAACCCTAAGGGAGAGGTACAAGACAATTATCAGTCAGTGATCTCCTATTATTCTTCAATTTATTCAAAGCTCCTAAGGGATGTTGAAAATGATAGATGTAGACTTGGTGAATTCTTGATGAATGCTTGATTTAGTGTTGTAGACTTCACATAACTTGCACTTTCACTTCACAAGAGGCTCCTTCAATTGCTAGATCTTAGATCCTTCAAATGAGGAAAGGAAGGCTTTACGTAGGAGACCTTAACTCTTTTTTGAGTCATAGGTCAAATGTTGGCATTTGCATGAAGATTACATTAATGAAATTTTATGTTGTCATTGATGTCAATTAATTGGTAATGATGTTGCTATAATGTTGTTTTCTAACTGGTAGGAAGAGCTAGTGGAGGGATCTACAATCGGTAGGTGAGTTTGTGGAGGAAACTAGTATTGCTGTGAAATGGAGAGATGAACCAGTAAACCCTACCCGTTGATATGCTAAACCCTAACCGATGATGTTTGGTGAATTGGTTGTATTGGTTTATGATCTAATGATGAGAGGTAATGATTATGACATGTATGCATGTTGTATGAGAAGAGTTTCGAATGGTTTTTGTCTTGTGAATGAGAAAGTTCATTGCATGTAATGTAAACCGCATGATGAGTTACAGTGTTCGATGAAGTAGTGATCAGGGAGTAGTAGAGGATATCTTGAATGATGTGTAGTGATTGTTATGTAATCCAATGGTCATACTTGAATCGATTTGTTTGTAATCTCTATGAGAGAATTACATTTTTGATGTGTTACCGACCTATTGTTTTGTTTATGAGGTCAATGAGTTGTTTTGTTGAAGAGTTGGTAATTTGTAGTTGAGAGTAAGAGAGTGTGGTTGTCGAACTAAATGATGTATCTGTAGTATGTGTAAAGGTAGATAGGAGCATGAAAATGATCTAAACAAGCAAGTGTAGTGCTATTCAAATAGATCAACAAACCCCTATTATTTTCTAACAATTACACTAGTCAAATCCCCTAACCGGGTAAGCTATAACAAGCTTAGTGTTATTCAAATCCTCTTACCAGGTTATCCATTAGCTTGTAATTCAAATCCTCTACCGAGGTTACTCCTTATAGGGTATTGCTTCTTATAGGGTAATATAGTCAATCCCTTAACTGGGTGGTCTCTAACAGGATATGTTCTTAACAAGACTTATTGCAAAGTGTTAATAGGCTTGGCTCCTAATAGGGTGAACTTCAGAAGAGTTCAGAATAATTGTGGGTATCCATCCCCATCGTAGTTTTTCCCATTTGGGTTTCCATGTCAAAAATATTGTGTCAGGTGGTGAATGTTTTTGTGGTAAAGTTTACTATGGTTGAATTGCTTAACTGCTAAATCCACTTTGTTATATCATGTTAACCGACAACAATCTGAAATATGTTTTAACCATTGTTAGTAAAGTATTTGAATGATTTAGTTAAATGGTTTGTGAGTTTCAAAGATGTTTTATTGTTAGTATGTTATAACAGTCAACCAGTTTACTTATTGCATTTGAAGTCCAATGTTTAAACCAGTCAGTTTAGAGTTTGCATTGAGAGGTTGATTTTGAGATTGTTGAAAGTCTATATAGTTTTCTATCTTTCGATTCACCCCACCTCTCAGTAGTTGACTAGCTACTTATTCTTTCATCATACCATCAATTGGTATCAGAGCTTTTCAGGTCCTCTAAAGTCTAAGCCTAATAGGTTGAGGTAAAGATCTTGTAGAAAATGATGACGAAAGAAGGTTTGAAGTTTAATAGAGAGAACTAGAGGATATGAAGTGATAGAATGAAAATTTATATCAATAGTGTAGGAAGTCAATACTGGGAACATGTTGGTACTCAATATGTTGCACCTAGTGGGATTATGACTGATGATCAGAAGAAAGAGCAACAAGAAAACAATCAAGCATTGGAAGCCATTATCATTTCTTTGTCGGATGCAGAGTATGTTGATGTCCATGGTCTAGAGACTATGTATGAGGTATGGAAGAAAATTGAAGAGATCTATAGAAATGATGAGCATGTGAAGATTACCAAAGAAGAGAGTCTAAGAGGAAAATTTGATGACATGCAGATGGCTGAAGGTGAGAATATACAATAATATGGTTAGAGGATCAAAGAGATAGTGGGTGAGATCAAGAGTGTTGGTGGTAAAGTGGAAGATGCCACAGTGATTAGCAAGGTGTTGAGAACCCTTCTACCAATCTACGCCATCCAAGTTGCAGCCATTCGGGAGCTAAAATCTATTGACAAAACTAAGGTAACCCTTGACTCCATCATTCGTAAGAAAACTAATTTTGAATTAAATGGTTATGATGGTAGTGTTCAAAAATATGAATTGGCATTTAGAGATTCAATTTCTAACTCATCTATGAGGAAAAGTAGAGATGTCAGTCACAGTTATGAATCTAGATCCAGTAGAGAAGTTGATGATGAAGATAGTTTAGTTGAGCTTGAAGCATTGTTGGCCAAGTGGTTGCACAGAGGTACTGGTAAGTATAGAGGTAAATTACCTTTGAAATGTTTTGCATGCAACAAGATTGGACACATTGTAGCTAACTATCCTAATGGTGACAATGAGCACAAGCGTGAGAAGTTTAAGAAGTACAAGGGAAAAGACAAAAGAGATTGTCTCATTGTAGTTGATGGTGGTATCATTGATGAGGAATCTAAGGGAGATGCTAATGAATACATTTTTTTTGTAGCCATTAAAGAAGAGACATATGATTAGAAAGCATTGGTTTCTCACATGGATAATTCTGATGATTGGATCATTGATAGTGGTTGTTCACACTACATGACCAGTGACCAGAGAATTTTTTTTTACTTGGAAGTAATTTGATGGAGGAGTTGTGAGATTTGGTAATGCCTCAACCTGCATGGTAAAAGGTAAGGGAACTATTTCTCTTAACTAAATGAGTAGTGCAGACGATGTTGACTAGGTTAAAGGATTAAAGTGAAATCTTTTGAGTGTTGCACAACTCAATGAAAAACGATATCCATTGGAGTTTAAGAATGGAATATGCAAAATCTAAGGGAGGAAAGGTGAACTGATTGCAACCGGCAAGTAGACTAAAGGTAACCTATTTCACTTGAATCTAAAAGTCAACAACTATTTAATTGCTAAAGTAGATGATACTTGGATTTGGTATAGGAGATTTTATCATATAAATTTTGATAACATTGTTAAAGTGAGTAAGTCCAAGACAGTGAGAGGTTTGCCTTAGTTGGAAAAACTAGTTAATGCTCTGTGTAAGGAATGCCAGTTGGGAAAGATGACATCCTCAACTTTTAGGAGAAAATATTTTTTAGCAAAACATCTATTAGATTTGGTTCATACAGACCTCTGTGGACCAATAAGGACCAAAAGTATTCAAGATGACATATATTTTATTATCTTCACTGATGATTGCTCAAGAATGATGTGGGTCACATACTTGAAGGATAAAACAAAAGCATTTAGTAAGGTCAAGGCATTTAGGGCCTTAGCTGAAAAGAAAAGTGGCAAGAAGATCAAGTGTCTGAGGACTGATCATGGTGGTGAATTCACTTCTATGGAATTCACTAGATATTGTGAATAAAATGGTATCAAATGGTAGCTTTCTACACCAAGGAGACCATAGAAGAATGGTATTGCAGAGAGGAGCAACCGATCAATTGTTGAAGTTGCTAGAACGATGTTAATACAAGGAGGTGTAGCAAAAAAATTTTGGAGAGAAGCTGTCAACACAAATGTCTATACTATGAACTAGATATTGGTAAAAAGAGGTAAGGATAAAAATCATTATGAAAACTGGTATGGTAGATCACCTAATGTTAGTTATTTCAAGATATTTGGTAGAAAATGCTGTATTAAGAGAGGTGACTATGTTAGTAAGTTTGAGGGTAAAAGTAATGAAGGCATATTTCTTGGTTACTCCACCAAGAGTAAGGCCTACAAATGTTATAACAACTAGGCATAGAGAATTATTGAGAGTGTTGATGTTCAAGTGGATGAGTATCCTGAAGTCTTAGGGGAAACCAGTGTGGAGAAAAAAGATGAAGATCCTTGCATTCTGATTTTGGAACTAGAACTGGTGAAACCTGAAATTGGTAAATAGAATTCTATTGTACCAGTTCAACTAGAATAGGTAGATTCTGAAGATGATGATAATGAAGAAGAAGAACCTAAAGATAATGATCATGTTATTCCAAGGTATGTGAGACTCAATCACAATCCTGGCCAAATTATTGGAGATAAGGATGTTGGAGTGTTAACCAAAAGAAGAATTAGAGAGAATTCTTGCATGATCTCAACTATTGAGCCTAGAAATGCTAAGGAAAAATTTGGAGATGATCATTGGATCAAAGCTATGGAGGAGGAGCTTGATCAAATTGAGAAGAACAACACATGGAACCTAGTACCTAGACTGGTGAATAAAAAAGTGATAGGTACTAAGTGGGTATTTAGGAATAAAGTAAATGAAGATGGAGTAGTAGTTCGAAACAAAGCCAGATTGGTTTGCAAAGGTTATGTACAAGAAGAAGGAGAAGACTATGGTGAGACTTTTGCACTAGTTGCTAGACTGGAAGGTGCTGGGACATTACTTACATTTGTAGCATATAAGGGATTTAAACTATATCAGATGGATGTGAAGTCAACATTTTTGAATTGGATACTGGAAGAAGAAGTATACATTGAACAACTACATGGTTATGCTTGTTGGCATATGGACACTCCAATGAGACATTGTGTGTGATTGAAGGTTTTGTCATTGATGGTAACCCTACAATCCTATGGCACCGGTAAGACATTATACTAGCAAAGAATTATATAGGAAACCTTGCAATCCTATGGCACTGACAAGATATTATACAAGCAAAGTATAACATAGGCAAGATAGTGCACCGGCATCAGAAGATCAATCTACACTGGCACCAGCAAAAAAGATGTACACCGACTGTAGCATCCTAAAATTGTGACACTTGCAATTTTGACTACATTTGGGTCTTCACGATGGCGACGCAACACTGAACCTGAATGGAGACCCCGAAACTTGTTCATGACATCAAAAACTGCATTTTTCAGCACCCTGGCCTGATCCTCCTTGCACCCTACTGTCCCTGGAGGTGGGACCATGGCACCCAATGCCTTGGTCCTTCAGGACTAGGGTGCCTAGCACCCTGGTCCCCCATAAACATGGCGCCCAACGCCCTGGTCCCTGCCCCTATTTTTGGGCCCGGTCTCTTTTGGGTCTCAGGTCTTTATGTTTGCAAATTGGAAAATAATCTTTCCTGGTCGGCCTAAGGTTAGAAAAATCAGTCTATCAACCCTAATTAACAAGTATATAAACTACATTTCCTCTCCCATTTTGGTAAGATGGAAAAAGGTGGAAGTGATACTCAAACATTCAAGCATTCAAGCATTCAAGCATTCCTTCAAGCAATTGATCATTCTAAGTCTCCATTCAAGGCTAGGTGTTGCATTCAAGACAAGGATTCAACCATTGAAGAGGAGATCACATATAACATACAACATACAACATACAACAACATTCACACCTTCGCATGTAAGAATACAAACATTCTTAAAACAAGGCACTAGTACTTGTTTTACATTACAAACATTTACATTTACAACATTCTCATTTCTTGGTTAATTCCAAAACTGGGGTTTGACCTAAGGGCAAACCCCTAATCCCTAACCCCCCAATCATCTTTGCTTTTCTGTGTGTAGGTTACAAGTACGTGGCTATAATTGAAGATCTGGAATCCTTATGCAGAGACAAACAGATCCCCCTTCGTTTTGCAGATTTTTCGGAGGACCGTGTGCACGCTGGGCGCCATCGTCCCATCTACTTTCACTCAAATTTGTAGGACAGCATCGTCCTGACATTTTACTACTAATTCTAGGTCGGCAGCTTCATCCTATATTTCTATCTCTGTTTATAAGTGAATCTTTCTCACTTTTCATGCGTTCCTAGCTTAATCCTTCTATCCACATTCTTTACAAAAGAGGGTAGCCTTGCTGTCTTAAACCTTGAAACTCATTTAGAATCCAATCTTGCATTGTGTGGGATTGGATCTTGTGGGTTTCAACCCCTCTTTTGAATGTAAAGTCTCCCCTAAGTGAAAACCGTCAACCCTAGTGACCTCCTTTCTCTCTCCTTGGAGTGGTGGGGGAACACTTAGGGTTCGCTCGCAATTTTCTGCTTTACATTTTGGTGAACCCGATGTGAACATCCTTTCTGATTATTCATGTTTAGATCTAAAAATTGGATGCCTTGATTACATTTCCATGTTTGATCTTTTGCAAATTTTAGAGGTTAATTGCATAAAAACCCTAAATTTTCTTTTTAGTAATGAAGCTTGTGAAATGTCTAATTGTTAATGCTTGTTTCAGATCTACCCTTCTATTGCAAATTATCAATTCATATTTGTACTTTAATTTTGAAAATTAAGTGGTTAAATGTCAAAACCCTCTTGATTCAACCTTTGACTGATAATTTCACTGATCAAAACATCTCCAAATCAGCTGTAACTTTGGATTCTGTAACAAAATCACAATATCTTTCATCCCTGAAAATTTGGAAAAAAGTTGCGAGGACCATGTGCACTCCGGGCGCCATCATCCCCGACATTTTTTCTGAAATTTTGGGAGTTAGATCTTACTGTATTTTTCTGCTAAAATCCAGAATTTTGGCTGATTTTATCAATTACAACACTTTCAAAATTAAGGTCAAAGTTGGTCTTGTGATTTCTTGGATTAAGGCTTCTAATCATTCAAAAATTGTTGAAATTGAAATTTTGTGTCAAAATTGTGTTCTTACTGTCCTAAATCTGAAAAGTGTGTTGGCGTTCATTCGAAATTTCAGTGCTTTATTCAAATTCTTGCAATTTGTGACTTTTGAAATTAAGTGTTTAATTACACCAACTTTGATTTCTGCTTTCAAAATTGAATTTTGCGTGAAATTGAGTCAACTTTTAAAATTCAAAACTTGCATTGCTTTTGGTATTCCCTCTAAAATCATAAAATTCAAAATTTCAGTTTCCCTCTCTTTTTCAAAATTCAAATTTTGCATTTTTCAACAATTTTGGTAGGGTTCAATTTTGAGATTGCAACTTTAATTTGGCCTATCTATAGATCGTAAAATCACTCAATTTTTTCAGATTAGCTTTAAAATCATCATAACTTTCATCCCTGAAAATTTCAAAAAAAGTTGCGAGGACCGTGTGCACCCCGAGCGCCACAGTCCCTGACATTTTTTTCGAAATTTCAGGAGATTTTCGTGATTGCATTTAACAGATTAAATCTAGGAGATTGGCTGATTTTATTGAAATTTGCTACCTCTAAAATTCAAAATCTTCTCTCTCTCTTTAGTGCATGAGTTTTACAACAATAATCCCTACTTACACTATTCCCGTTAGACGAAGCCTTAGAATTAAGTCTTTCCAAGGTTTAACTACCGAGGAGATGGAACCTAATTTGAATAGCCTTTTTAACGAGGACACGGGTAATTCCTCTAATCTTAATAATTATGAAGAAGCTCTCCATGAGGTTTTTGTAGAACAACTTTCGAAATTGGATAACCAATTTGATGATTTTCAGCAATGGATGTCTCAAGAGTATCCCGATAGTCAAGCTCTTTCATTAATTGAGGGTCTAAAACGTATGGTTCAAAGTGATAAGAATGGAATTGATATTTTGCGTGGTATTGCACACATTGTGGATTCAAATGTGATGCCTATGAAGAGTTGTGCCGAAACTTTAGGTTATACACAACCTCCCACTCAAGTCAATCATTCTATTCCTTTAACAACTTCTATTGCTAGTATACCTACTTTTACATCAAACATAATGACTACTTCTATACAAGACATTCCGCCTATGATCACCAGTCATGGGGGCAATCCTTCCTCTTCAATTAACCCTCTTCCTTCATTCAATCCGACTTCTTCATTCATTCCTTCAATGAGTGTTCCTATTACATCTCCACAAATGAACATGACGCAAGGGGGCAATTCATTTAACCATTCCATTCCTCCTTGTAGTGTTCCTCTTTTCCAATCATCTCCTATGACTAACTATCATAGTGTCCTGCCACTTTACTCTCAATCAATACCTTCTTTCAATAACATAATACCTCCATCTCAATCTAACACATCTAATATGAACTCTTCAACTGAAGCGACCATTAACAATCTTGCACAAACTGTCTCTTCTTTACAGCAACAAATTGCCTCTATGAATCAATCTAAGTTTAGTGTGCCCACATTTGATGTTGTGAGCCCACTTTCTCTTGACATTGTTCGAGCTATCCCTCCTAAACATGTTGAAATCCCGCATTTGGAGCTTTATAATGGTAAAGGTGATCCTCTAACACATGTTAAAACTTTTCAAACAATATGTACCGATTTTTCTTATGACCAAAGGTTGCTTGCAAAACTGTTTACTAGAACATTAAGAGCTAAAGCCCTACAATGGTATTGCTCATTTCCTTCTTATTCTATTACTTCTTTCGAACAACTTGCAAATGCTTTTATTCAATAATTTCAAAACAATATAAGTCCTAAAGTTACTTTGATTGATTTAATGCATTGTAAACAAGGTGTTAAAGAAAAAGTGACTGATTTCATTGGTAGATATAAGCATTTGTATGCCCAAATTTCTTTTCCAGTACTTGACAATGATATTCAAAGAATCTTTGTTTCTAATCTACAAAAAGATATTCAAGACAAACTTCTATTTTCTGAGTTTACTTCTTTCCAACAGTTGTGTACAACTCTTCACAATTATCAACTGACTGTGAGTCAAATGGAACAAGCAAATCCTATGGCTCCGAGTGATAAGGGTGATAGTAGTCAACAACCATTTGGAAAGTTTAAACCGAACAGAGAGTCTATTAAATTCAATGAAAACATCATCAACAACAATGTGAATGTAGCATTAGGTGTGCCTCCTATTTCTAAATTTTTCAAGAAAGAAAGAAAGTTTACTCCTTTGAATGAATCATTGCATAGTATTATGAATAAGTTATTGGAACAAAATGTTCTTACTCTCCCCCCTGTAAAGCAAATAGATCCTACAAAGATTAATTCACCCTATTTTTATAACAAATCTTATTGTCAATTTCATCATCAACCTGGGCATGATACTGAAAAATGTTTTGCTTTAAAGGGTAAAATTCAAGATTTGATTGATAATAATGCTATCTCTGTTTCTGGTATGAATGATAAAGGCAACACATCTATAGCTCCTCCTAACCAAAATCTTAAGATTTTTACTGATCCATTACCTTCTCATACCTCTAATATGATTGAGACTAATGATTCTTCTTTCTCATCTGATGGTCTTGTGTCTATGACTCCGAATGTGATTAACTTTGTAGAGCAGCAAGAAAACCCTAAAGAACCTTCCATCACATTTGATTCTAGTGAAACTATTAGGGCACCTGATGGTCCTTTATACATAGTTGCAAAAGTCAAGAATACACCTTGCCGTGGAGTGCTTATTGATCCTGCTTGCATGGTTAATGTTATTACAGAGGAATTTCTTTTTACTTTACAATTGAATCAAGTGATCTATGACAAAATAGATGTGATTGTGAAATTATTTGATGCATTTTCTTCTCCTACAATTGGTTCTATTACATTACCTATTGAGGTCCATAACAAATCCCTTGATGTGAACTTTGCTATTATTCCTTCTTCCGAACAATTTCGTGTGAAGCTTGGCTATCCTTGGCTATCTTCCATGAAAGCTATTGCTTCTCCTATTCACAAATGTTTGAAATTTCCCCATAATGGTGAAGTCATTACTGTCAATCATAGTCTCTTTAAACCAGCTGAAAGAACTTCTAGCATTCCTATTGATTATTTTTGGCCTAAACAATTCCAATCTCTTCCTCTGCGAAGTGATCATCTTTTCAAATCTTATCAAAAGTGGAAAACAGATATGATCCTATCTCTAAGTGAACCTCGAACACCCAAACTTGATATTCCTATCATTCTTGAGAAGGAAGTTCTTCCTTTGAAAGATAAAACTAATGTCTTTCCTCAAGAAGATTCCCAACCCATTCCTATGGATGTGACTGTGTATATGTCTAATAAACTTTCTAAAAGTAGGCCTATACCTCCTCGTCATGATGGACTTGGTCTTCTTCCTAAACCAAATATTCCTCCTTTATATGGAGCAATTCCTCCTCCTTCCTCTTATGGAGAGAAGAGACCTTCCTCTTCTCCTATTATTCAGCCTAAGAGACCACAACCCAAACACCCAAGTGATAAGGATGAGAACATTCCTCCTCCTCAATCTTCTCCACTTCCTACTAAGACTAGATGAAACTATTCTACATGTGAACACCGACGAAAGCGTCGTCTTAGAGCTCAGGCAGCTGCTTCTCAAACTTTGCAATCTCCAAAAACACCTTCAACAAACATTATTCCATTTTCTCCAAAATCTCTTAAACATAAGATGCATGATGGTTTTGATCCTGTGCGAGTTAAAGATCCTATTTTTATAAATCTTGATGATGATATAGATGAAAATGTTATTCATGATGAAAATGTTACTTCTCTTGCTTCTGATAATGAATATGAATATGTTGATGTTGATAACCATTTATCTAACGAATTCTCTAAAGCACTTATCCTAGCTCCTAGACAAGAACAACATGGCTTGGAACATGAACATAGCCCTTGTTTGGATCTTGTGATAGCTCCATCTGCTGTGTTGGATGTTCCTCCTCTAGCGTGTTCCCTGCCTTCCTGAAATATTGATCAGCAAGATCGGGGGGTAGATGACGTGCTAGACTAGTTCCATTAGCATAGCAGATTCTCTCCTCCTCTCTTTTGTTACTTCTTCTATTTTTTATTCTCATTCGTCTATTTGTTGTCCTTAGTGTTTTCTACTTGAGGACGATGCAAAGCATTGAGATCTCTTTTGGTCTCTCTCATGTTGACTCAAAAGACATATGTGTTCCCTTCTTCTAGGTGACCTTCCTTGATTGGGGAATGAAGAACAATTATGCATACATACATATGATATATACATGAATTATCCTACAGCATACTGACCTTGAGGAAAGTGAAGTCACCTCATGCTTTGTGTTTTGTGTCTATTATCCTTGGGTTTATCTCACACTTGGGGGCTAAATCTTTGTGATAACGTGCTCCTTTCCATTCTCATGTATCACTACCTTAAAGCAATCACCCCCGTTGAGGCATGTGCAATCGCTTTAACGTAGGGGGCATACACCCCGTCTATCCCTTCAGGATACTTGAAAATTTCTTGGCGAACTTAGCTTTGCCTTGAAAATTTTTGGTATTTCTCTTGCATGACTCATAGTGAGGGAACCTTACTACTGACAGTCATGGTTCTCCCCCATGATCTTCCCTTTTACTTTGTCAATCGAAGTCATAAGATCCTTAGTCCACTGGGGGCTTGGTGTATTTTGCCTCCTTGACGTGGTGAAAGTTTTTCAATGTTGTTTCCTTGTACTTTACCGGAAGTATGCGCGTATGCTTATACTCCCGCTAAAGTGGGGGCTAAATGTAGCATCCTAAAATTGTGACACTTGCAATTTCAACTGCATTTGGGTCTTCACAATGGCGACGCAACACTGAACTTGAATGGAGACCCTGAAACTTGTTCATGACATCAAAAGCTGCATTTTTCAGCACCCTGGCCTGATCCTCCTTGCACCCTGCTGTCCCTAGAGGTGGGACCATGGCGCCCAATGCCCTGGTCCTTCAGGACCATGGCGCCCAGCGCCCTGGTCCCCCAGGACCATGGTGCCCAGCGCCCTGGTCCCTGGCCCTATTTTTGGGCCCGGTCTCTTTTGGGTCTCGGGTCTTTATGTTTTCAAATTGGAAAATAATCTTTCCTGGTCAGCCTAAGGTCAGAAAAATCAGTCTATCAACCCTAATTGACAAGTATATAAACTACATTTCCTCTCCCATTTTGGTAAGATGGAAAAAGGCGGAAGCGATACTTAAACATTCAAGCATTCAAGCATTCAAGCATTCCTTCAAGCAATTGATCATTCTAAGTCTCCATTCAAGGCTAGGTGTTGCATTCAAGACAAGGATTCAACCATTGAAGAGGAGATCACATATAACATACAACATACAACATACAACAACATTTACACCTTCGCATGTAAGAATACAAACAGTCTTACAACAAGGTACTAGTACTTGTTTTACATTACAAACATTTACATTTATAGCATTCTCATTTCTTGGTTAATTCCAAAACTGGGGTTTGACCTAAGGGAAAACCCCTAATCCCTAACCCCCCAATCATCTTTGCTTTTCTTTGTGTAGGTTGTAGGTACGCGGCTGTAATTGAAGATCTGGAATCCTTGTGTAGAGATGAACAGATCCCCCTTCGTTTCACGGATTTTTCGGAGGACCGTGTGCACGCTGGGCGCCATCGTCCCATCAACTTTCACTCAAATTTGCAGGACAGCATCGTCTTGACATTTTACTACTAATTCCAGGTCCGTAGCTTCATCCTATATTTCTATCTCTGTTTATAAGTGAATCTTTCTCACTTTTCATGCGTTCCTAGCTTAATCCTTCTATCCACATTCTTTACAAAAGAGGGTAGCCTTGCTGTCTTAACCCTTGAAACTCATTTAGAATCCAATCTTGCATTGTGTGGGATTGGATCTTGTGGGTTTCAACCCCTCTTTTGAATGTAAAGTCTCCCCTAAGTGAAAACCATCAACCCTAGTGACCTTCTTTCTCTCTCCTTGGAGTGGTGGGGGGAACACTTAGGGTTCGCTCATGATTTTCCACTTTACACCGACACAGAAGGAAATATGTATACCGACACAGAGGCCAACATGATTTTTGATATGTAATATTTTGTTTATTATTGTAAGCCGACTTGGCAAATTGTAAAATGACTCTTGTATATAAAAGAGATCATTGTAGTCATTTGTAGGATAAGGATAGAATGCAATAAATAAATTATAAGGCAGACCTAATGTGCGAATTATAAGTCAAGGGTATATGTAAAGAATAGAGCAAGAACCGGTATTGAATCTCGCATTGAAGATGCTATTGTAAAGCAGTATAGAATATTGGATTTGTGTAAATCCTCATTGTAAGTCAGTGTGACTTCTTATGGAGCAGTGAGCTCTAGGCAGTTGGCCTTCCTACATGTGCAGACCCCTATTGTAAGTAATATTCTCTTATTGGTTAGTAAGTGAATATTGTGGGTCACAAATCCCATCGAGGTTTTTCCCACACTGGGTTTCCTCGTTAAACATCTTGTGTTATGGTGTTCTTTTCATGTGGATGCTTTTGATTCTATTATTTGCATTAATTCTTGCATACCGGTATACTATTACTTTATATTCTACATATTTAGTTTTAAGAAAATTTCATTACCAGTCAGATACTGATTCACCCCCCCCTCTCAGTATTTGTGGGAATCCCAACAATTGGTATTAGAGCCTGGTCCTCGATTTTCATAAGCCTAATAGCTTGAGGAAGATCTTGACACCAGTAAAGATGGAAAATTTGATGAAGCAACTTGAAGGAGCTCTTATTGACTATGATGCAGAGAAGTTGAAAAATATCAAATTAGAAGATGATTTAAAAGTAGCTCAAGACATTATTCAGCCACTTCAAGAAAATCTTACTGTTACAAGAAACAAGAGAAGAGAACTTTGTGAAAAATTGCAAAATGAAAATGATGAAAAGGAATCACTAAATGATATGATAAGCAAATTGAAACAAGAGATCTTGACAACACAAAATGAAATGTAGGATATGACTATGAGATTCTACAAAGAGATTGAGGACAGAAAGAAGAATGAAGAAGAATTGACCAGAAGACTAAGTGATGCAGCAAATGAGAACATAAGACTTAGCTATGAAAATGATATGTTGAAGACAAATCTGATGCATACTCAAAATGACTCGAATGAACTAATGAGACAAAAAGAGATCTTGGAAAGGGAATTGGAAACTACAAATCAACACAAAGAAAAATTCAAGAAAAGCTCAGAAGAACTTGGTACCTTATTGAAGAATCAAAAACCCAAAGGTGACACTTCTGGAGTTGGATTTGAAGTTGGAGAAAGCTCCGGTACTGCAAAAACCTAGGATCAAAGAAAACCGGTAAGACCCTTTAATACTTACAAATTCAATGGAAAATGCTTTAACTGTAATAAATATGGTCATAGGGCATTTGAATGTAGATCTAGGAATTATCAAAACATCAATCCTCCCACCGGTCAATGCACCAAATGCAACAAAATTGGTCATAACTCTGAAAATTGCAGAATGAATGTAAGATGTTATGTTTGTGGAAGATTTGGTCATTTATCAAATAAATGCAGAACACAAACCAGCATAGGTTATGGGAAAGCTATTAAGAAAAATAATGTAACTTGTTATGCATGTAACAAGATTGGTCATATTGCTAAATTCTGTAGAAGAAAAGGTACACCGGTAGATAATAAGAGTACTAGCTTGAAAGGTAAAGAAAAGGTTGAAGAGGTTAAGCAAGAATTTTCAAAGCAATGGATTATAAAAGGTGATCTAAATATTGTGGTTACTCCTTCACCGGTAGAATCAACAAATGCTTCACCGGCAGGACAATATGATGCTCCACTGGTAGGATGTTCTTCATCAAATTGAAGAAAATTATCTTGAGGGTTTGGCAATTTAATGACACATGTGCTATTATTCCCTCGATTAGAGAAAAGAAGTTGAAAATCCTTCATTACCGGCAAATAAAGTTGAGTTAATACATTACTGGCAAATAATTAATGTGGTAGGTAGTAGAAAAGACTTTATAAAATAAGGTTTTTACCTCCATTTCATTTCACCATGAATTCAAACTTTCAGAGAGCATGAAGATTTCTGAGCTAAGGCATTCCAAGCAAAGAGGCAAAGCACTTCAGCAATCAATCCATCCAAAGGCAGAAAAAGGTATTTATCATCATGGCATCCTCCTTTGCACCTGAATTCATGGCAAACCCTATAGTAGTCGAGGTTATAAAATGACCTAGGCCCATGTTTCAACTAGTTCCCGAGGTAGCTAAGAAAGATGACAACACAGGTTTATTTTCCCAAATTCCAAAGGGTGTTGTTTTTGTAGAAGACCCTAGAATGTATATTCATTGCAACATAGAGGAATTAGGTAATGAAGAAATCAAAAACATGTATAAATCTATTATATGTGACAATGCCGGAAATGTGAAACCTGAACATAAAATTGTTGAAACCCTAGGATTCACTGAAATCCTCTGCATTCCTGAATTTCCCAAGGAAGTGGTTAGGATAGTTCTTAGCAGGGTACATGGCTCATTCTTTTGGCTTGACTCAGTGCATAAAATTACAAAGGTAGCTATGAAAGCAGTAACAGGGTTACCTTCCACCAATACTAGACCCGACAAAACCAAGAAGGTCTCCAATGACCTAGTAACAAACTTAACTGGTGCAACATCTGACAAGAGATCATTGAGGGTTAATGATGTGACCGATACAAATGTTAGATTTGTTAGCATGATTCTAGGTTATGAAGCAACTCATGCAAATAGGCTTAACTCTGTTTCTAGTTTATGCATAAAGAGTGCTTATGACATGGTTAAGGACAATGTGAAAATTGATATTTGTGAATGGTTAAAATATGAGTTAATTGACAATTTGGCAAAAATCAAGAAGGATAAGAAAGGAACCTTTAGATTTGGAAATTTACTTGTATGCTTAATGCTACATATAACCAAACAGGCTCCTGGTATAGGCAACAAGGATTTTGGATTTGACATATCGGTAGGAAAACAATTGTCTGCCTTATTCAACAACATGGGTGAAAACAAAGAAAAGAATATCAATGAGTATTTTCAAGCACTAAAGGTTAAAATGAATAAGAGGATCAAACTATCACAGGAAATTGTCAACAAATACAAAGATGATATATGTTTTGTAATTAAAAAGGATGAGATCTGGATGAAAGCAGTCGTCCCAAGAACAATCTGGGTTACAAAGATGGGGTATGAAACAGATGACCACATAGTGGAAACTTATGCCAAAGCACTTCTGGAAGCCCCCAATGAACCAAAGGAAGAAGTATTTGGTAGTGTTGAGACCATCAAAAGTCAAATTCAATCTAAAAAGAGGGTAAAGAAAGTTGAGGCATCTGTGAGGAAAGGAACCAGGAAAGCAAAAGCCTTAAAAGATGATGTATTAAAGAAAACCGGCATAATAGAAGAAGAGTTGGTAGCCCAACAGCCTGAAACTCATCTATCACCGGTAGATACCTCCTCAGAAGGAGATATGCCAACAACTTTCAAAAGAGTTGTTAGGAAAAGAGACCCCTCACCGGTATCCACTCCTTCACCTAGAAGGACAAGACAGAAGCAACAAGTTGTAAGGTCTCTAGTCAAGAAAGCCACACCTAAGAAAAATATGACCCCCAAAAAGAAGAAGAAGACAAATACTGACTTGGCCCCTTTTGACATATTGCTGAATGAGATCACAAAAGAAGGTAAATTGAAAAACATAGGGAAAATCTATGACACCCTATCAGATGATGAGAAAGGACAAGTTGAGGAAAGTGTTATATTACACATGGACATGTATAAAAAGTTTTTGATGCAAG
Source organism: Cryptomeria japonica (assembly GCF_030272615.1). Lineage (NCBI taxonomy): Eukaryota > Viridiplantae > Streptophyta > Pinopsida > Cupressales > Cupressaceae > Cryptomeria > Cryptomeria japonica. Next base: position 648,605,837 of record NC_081415.1, read on the forward strand.
TCCTAAATGAAATTCCTGATGAATTATATAAAAGACTTGAGGCCAGAAGGCAAGGAATAATTGAGTTGGATAAGAAAATTAAAATAGAAAAATTACTTGCAGTATACCCGGTCAACTCACCTAAGGAAATTGATGATTTGATAGCTCAGGCCAACCGGACAATTTTTTCCACTGACACCGGCAAACATCACTAATGGTAGGCAGAGTTATTGAAGTTTCAAATGAAACAGAAGATGGTTGGGATAAATTCTTGGTTGAAAAAGAAAAACAAGAAGAATATAGGAATCCCAAGCCCATTCTGGTATATCAAAAGGACAAAGGGAAAGGTAAAGTTGGTGGACTACCAAGTATCAAGATTAGAGACAACTTACCCCCACCTCCTTTAAATACTCCACCGGTTAAAACAACAACTGTAGAAGATCAACCGGCAGCTGAGAGCATGGACATAGAGGATAATAATCCTAATCCTGAAGTCCTATATACTGTGAATGTTGATACTCAAAAAATCAACATAGTGGTAGATAAGGATACCACAGATAAATCTGATAACAAAGAGCAACTGGCAACAGGAAACAAAGAGCAACCAGCAGGAGATTCAGAGAAAAAGATGGATTCTAGAACACAAACATAGCAACAAATAGAGCTAAAGGCTCTAGAATAGATGCCACCAGTAAGAAATTATGTAGGAAAAACTATTCTTAAAGAGATGGAGACACAAACAGACCTACCAGAGGTCAATACCAGCATGGTCACTTCCACCGACACTCAGTTTATTGGGTCACCATCAAATGTAACAGAGGTATTGCTCAAATCTATCAAGAAAATAACTGATTATAGCTCACAAGCCTATAAAGCGATAGATGATTCAATTCCAGTTTTGAAATTAATAGCTCCCAATTGTAATATAGCCAACAAAGATTCTTTAGGCTAGTTGGATACACTTTGTAAATATATTTCTGGAAATTTTGAGCAAACAAAGGTAGAAACTGTAAAGGAAAGTGTAGAAAAAGAGAAACAGAAATTCTTTGAGGAAGGAATAAAGAAGTGTAACAGGGAATTTGGACACACTTCTACTGGAACTGTGCAATTTGTTGAAAGAGTACAAAACTTTGTACAAAGACACCTGTAAGATAAAAATTTTCACCACGGATATAGACAAAAAGATGAGCAAGGTATAGGAAGAGATCAATAAACTTGCTGATAATTTTGTTAACTCACCCGATACATTATCACTCTTTGAGGAAAAGATAACAAATTTTGAGGAAGAATAGCTCAAATTAGAGAGAGAAAAAGAGAAAATAATTAACAAGGCAAAATTTTTGAGATCTAAACTAAGTCCAAGATTGGACTATTTAGCATCTCTGTGTAAGGAAATCTTAGAGGCACTAACACAGGGTAGCAAGACACCGGTAGAGAACTTGCAGCATCTCACCAGTACAATATACAGAACTGAGATAGCAATAAACAAGAGCAAGAAGTTTATGGATGGTATAAACTTAATTTTGGGAGATATTCTTCAAATAATAACTACCCAACTACAAGGTTGAGGTTATGAATTGGTACAACTACAAAATCTACTAACCTTTGTCATTGATGCCAAAGGGGGAGTAGTAGATGAGAAAATTCAAAACACAGGGAGCACATGCTCAGGGGGAGCTCTCACATTTTTGGATATCTTTTTGAAATTTCTCATGAGTGTTGCCATCAATGCCAAAGGGGGAGATTGTTGGCATATGGACACTCCAATGAGACATTGTGTGTGTTTGAAGGTTTTGTCATTGATGGCAACCTTGCAATCCTATGGCACCAGCAAGACATTATACCAACAAAGCATTATACAGGCAACCTTGCAATCCTATGGCACCGACAAGATATTATACTAGCAAAGTATAACACAGACAAGATAGGGCACCGACATCAGAAGACCAATCTACACTGGCACTGGCACAGAAGATGTACATTGACATAGAAGGAAATATGTATATTGGCACAGAGGCCAAAGGATTTTTGATATGTAATATTTTGTTTATTATTGTAACCTGACTTGGCAAATTGTAAAATGACTCTTGTATATAAAAGAGATCATTGTAGTCATTTGAAGGATAAGGATAGAATGTAATAAATAAATTATAAGGTAGACCTAATGTGCAAATTGTAGGTCAAGGGTATATGTAAAGAACAAAGAAAGAACCGGTACTGAATCTGGCATTGAAGATGCTATTATAAAGCAATACAGAATATTGGATTTGTGTAAATCCTCATTGTAAGTCAGTGTGACTTCTTATTGAGTAGTGAGCTCTGGGTAGTTGGCCTTCCTGCATGTGCAGGCCCCTATTGTAAGTAATATTCTCTTATTGGCCAGTAAGTGAATATTGTGGGTCACAAATCCCACCGAGGTTTTTCCCACACCAGGTTTCCTCGTTAAACATCTTGTGTTATGGTGTTCTTTTCATGTGGATGCTTTTGATTCTGTTATTTGCATTAATTCTTGCATACTAGTATACTATTACTTTATATTCTACATATTCAGTTTTAAGAAAATTTCATTACCGATCAGATACTGATTCACCCCCCCTCTCAGTATCTATGGGAACCCCAACAATGCTTTGACTGAAGAAAAATATATGGTATGCAAATTGGACAAGGCACTATATGGGTTAAAGAAAGCACTGAGAGCATGGTATGAGAGGCTACATTCACACCTGATGAAGATAGGTTTTTAGAGAACCACTAAAGACAACAACATATATCTCAAATCTAAAGGAGATAAGATATTGGTTAGTGAAGTGTTTGTGGATGATATCATATTTGGAGGCAATGATGACATGAGCAATGAATTTACAAATGAGATGAAAATTGAGTTTGAAATGTCTCTAGTGGGAGAGATTAAAAATTCCATAGGATTGCAAATACAACAAATGAAGAGTAGTATTTCCATCACACAGTCTAAATATGTTAAAGAGGTATTGAAGACATTTGGAATGAGTGATTGTAAAGAAGTTGGGACACCAATGGTTACAGGTTGTAAATTGTCTAAATAAGATGAAGCCACATCTGTTGATGAAAAGGAGTATAGGCCAATGATTGGGAAATTGCACTATGTTGTTCACAACAGACTGTATATAGCTCATATAGTTGGTCTAGTTGCTAGATTTTAGAAGAATCCAAAGGAAACACATTTGATAGCAACCAAGAGGTTATTCAAATATTTGGAAGGCACTATTGACTGTGGATTATTGTATCCATGTGAAGGTAACTATGATTGGAAGGTGTATACAGATGCAGACAGATGGTATGATGAAAGAATAAGTATCCGATAGATTACTGAGAGGGGGGGTGAATCAGTAAACTAAAAAACTGATACAAACTGCCAAACTCAAAATAAATGTATCAACAAGTAACCAACATCAACCGGTTTGACTGTTATGACATCTTAACAATAAACAACTTCAATCTTGTAAATATCAACAATGCTTAATAAAATATCAACATATTCAGCTCTCAATGCTTCCAGTTATCATACCTTATCAGAATAGTTAAGTAGTTAATCAAATCAACAAATAATATCATAACCACAAAAGCATTCACCACTTGACACAAATATTTATATGTGGAAAACCCAAATAGGTAAAAAACAATGGTGAGATGAGACTCACAAGGATATCTATCTAAACTCTTCTGAAGTTCACCCTGTTAGGAGCCAAGCATGTTAAAGCTTTACAATAAGTCTTGTTAAGAACTAAATCTAGTTAGGAATCACCTCATTAAGGGATTTACAAATATGCCTTGATGAAAAGCACAATATCCTATTAGGAGTAACCTTACTAGAGGATTTGAGAAACCAAACTAATGGACCACCTTGTTAGAGGATTTAGAAAGTAACCAAGCTTGTTAGAGCTTACTTGGTTAGGGGATTTCTATTCTACTGTAATTGTTAGAAAACAACAGGTTTTATTGATCTATCTAAATAGCACTACATCTGGTTGATCAGATCCTTCTTAAGCTTCAATCTACCTTTACACAAACTGCACATCCATCCACTAGTTTTGCAACCACACACTCAACTAATTCCTACCAACTTTATTGTCTTTTAACAAACAACTTCATCGACCTCAAATACAAATCAACTAGGTCGGTAACACAACAAAAGCCTAATTCTCATCATTGAGATTACAAACAATTCAGTACAATCTTGACCATTATAAATCATAACAATCTCTTCAGATTAATCAAGAAAATTCCAACTAATCCATGATCACCACTTCATCGGACTTGTAACTCATCATGTGCTATGCATTTGATGCAATCTAGTTTGTTCCTTTCCAAGACAATCAAACGTGCCAAAACAATTTGAACTTATCCTCATACAATGATCACATGTGTCTCCAACATTACTGCTCAACATAAACCAACAAACTTGATCGGTTAGGGTTTATAAAAAATAACTGGGAGGGTTTACTGGTTTACATAACATAGAAAGGTTTAACCTTATACACCAGTTCAACTTACAAACTACCATATACTGGTTTACAACATCTTCCATAAAGTTTATCATAGTCATTACAAGACAATAGCAATAACAACAATAACATCAACAATATCATTCACCAGTTTAATTGACATCAATGACAACATATCATTAATGCATTCTATATGCAAAATGCCAACAATCTAAAAATGCCAACATAGACTGGGTAGGTAATATTGATGATAGGAAAAAACACAACCGGTGGAGCATTCTTTCTTGGTGGAAGACTTGTTTCATGAGGTAGCAAGAAGAAGAGTTGTACATCACAGTCTACTACTGAAGTTGAGTATGCTGCATTATATATGAATTGTACCCAGGTTATTTGGATGAAACACATTCTGGAAGTATTCAAGATGAAGATTTTAGAATCAGTAAAGATCTTATGTGACAATACCAATGCCATACATATTTCAAAGAACCTTGTTTCGCATGCACGAACCAAGCATATTGAAGTAAAGTTTCATTTCTTGAGAGAAAAAGTGTAGAGTAAAGATGTGATATTTGAGCATGTTTCTACCAAGGAGCAACTTGTAGATATCTTTACAAAGCCTCTGCCTAAGACTACTTTTGAGTATCTTAGAATTCAACTAGGGGTTGTAGCCCTACATGAGGTCAATTGAGCATGATGTATAATACATCAGTCCCGGAGCTACTTGCAGAATTATATAGTAGGATTGGTGTAGAGTGGAGTTATTCCATTGGGGGAGCATCAACTTCTAGGTTGATGATGCTGAATAGTGAAGTTTGACATTGCATGTTTTACTTTCACTTTGGTATTGTTGTAAAAGTGGGAGAAGAACTATGTGATTATTGGGAAGAAGAATTGTTTCATTGATAGAGAGAAGATATATATCCATTTACCAGCTGACGACATGGAGAATCAGTTGAAGGAGAATACATGGTAAAATGTAAACTGGGATTCCTATTCACAATCATAGCAATCAAGGGCATTGATACTCGTGTTGCCATCAATGCCAAAGGGGGAGATTGTTGGCATTTGCATGAAGATTTCATTAATGAAATTTTATATTGTCATTGATGTCAATTAACCGACAATGATGTTGTTGTAATGTTGTTTTCTAACTGGTAGGAAGACCTAGTGAAGGGAACTACAACCGGTAGGTAAGTTTGTGGAGGAAATCAGTATTGCAATGAAATGGAGAGATGAACCAGTAACCCTACCTATTGATATGCTAAACCCTAACTGATGAAGTTTGGTGAATCAGTTGTATTGGTTTATGATCTAATGATGAGCGGTAATGATTATGACATGTATGCATGTTGTATGAGAAGGGGTTCAAATGGTTTTTTGGTGCATAGAGATAAACATTTTTGTCTTGGGAATGAGCAAGTTCATTGCATGTAATGTAAATCACGTGATGAGTTATAGTGTTTGATGAAACGGTGATCAAGGAGAGTTCAAGGATATATTGAATGATGTGCAGTGATTGTTATCTAATCCAATGGTCATACTTGAACTGATTTGTTTTTAATCTCTATGAGAGAATTAGGTTTGTGATGTGTTATCGACCTATTGTTTTGTTTATAAGGTCGATGGGTTGTTTTGTTGAAGAGTTGGAAATTTGTAATTGAGAGTAAGAAAGTGTGGTTGCCAAACTAGATGATTTATCTGCAGTATGTGTAAAGGTAGATAGGAGCAATAAAAGAATCTAAATAAGCAAGTGTAGTGCTATTCAAATAGATCAGCAAACCCCTATTGTTTTCTAACAAATACAACAGTCAAATCCCCTAGTCGGGTAAGCTCTAAAAAGCTTATTATTATTCAAATCCTCTAACCAGGTGATCCATTAGCTTGGATTTCATATCCTCTACAGAGGTTACTCCTTATAGGGTATTTCTTCTAATAGGGTAATATAGTCAATCCCTTAACTGGGTGGTCTCTAATAGGATATGTTCTTAACAAGACTTAGTGTAAAGCTTTAATAGGCTTGGCTCCTAATAGGGTGAACATCGAAAGAGTTCAGAATACTTTTGGGTATTCATCCCCATTGTAGTTTTTCCCATTTGGGTTTCTGCGTCAAAAATATTGTGTCAAGTGGTGAATGTTTTTATGGTTATGTTTACTATGGTTGAATTGCTTAACTTCTAAATCCACTTTGATATATCATGTTAACCGACAACAATTTGAAATATGTTTTAACTACTATCAGTAAAGTATTTGAATGATTCAGTTAAATGGTTTGTGAGTTTCAAAGATGTTTTATTGTTAGTTTGTTATAACAATCATTCGGTTTACTCATTGCATTTGAAGTTCAATGTTTAAACCAATCAGTTTAGAGTTTGCATTGAGAGGTTGATTTTAAGATTGGATAAAGTCTATACAGTTTTCTATCTACTGATTCACCCCCCCCTCTCAGTAGTTGACCGGATCCTTATTCTTTCATCATACCATTATCAACCTAGAAATAATATTTTTCATGAATCTCTTGGATTTGAATATTAAAATATCATCAAAATATTCTTCCAAACTTTGGGGAGAAACAGTCAGGACCATGATGGTACCAACATGGTCCGAACACATAGTCTGACTAACTTTTCGCTAAATTTTTGGGGAAGCAAGATATTGTAATTCTATAGAAAATTATAGGAGTGTGTGGGAATTTGAGATGTCTAGATATGAGAAATCGGGTCTTGAAGGTCAAGATAAGACATAATGAGGGTATTTGATAAAATGATTATTTGGAAGAATAAAATAAAAAGGGGCACACTTAGGGTAAAGGGCCCAATTTTACATGATGTGTAGAGTGATGAAAGAAGACATCATATTTATTTAAATTAATTAATTAAATGTTTAAAGGAAATTTTAAATTCAAGATGCAAAGACACTAAGGTTGGTGCTAATCTAAGCGAGGAATTGTACCACCCAATTAAGGGTGTACAATTTAAAATGCTACAAAGAAAAAATAAGATGTATGAGGCATCACAAAATGTCAACACACCTTCTTTTATATCCCAAATAATTTCCTCTAGATCCACATGCAACCACATGGACCAAAATATTATAGGTTAGGTACAAAAGATAACACTATTAAGGTGCACCAACACAACTTGCACAAACTGTAATGTGGACCACCATGAGTAATTGTATATTCTTAAGATAGCACCAATACAACACTTAATAATTGAGTGTCATTACCAAAATACTAGCAAGAATAGGAATACAATGAATTCCCATACACTATCATCGAAACAATCACACTTGACTAAATACTAATTACAGGTCCCAAAAATCAACACTAAAGCTTTATAAAATTCATGATACATCTTTATAATCCTTTTAAAGAATCCAAAAATAGATTTCACATGTCTGCATGATCATAGAGATAACCCATTGTTATTACATTATACTAGACCACATCCAGACCAAAGAATGTTTTTTTGATTATTTTCCTTTTTACTCTCGCACACTTTTCTATCTTCCTATCACCATTTGTTGAAGGAACTTTAGTATTTAATGAATCATGAAAAGAAAATTAAGGTTGATAAAAATATCAAAAATCACAACATAACGCTAATTGTTATGTGACTAAAATGGAAGGGGATAATTAAAGGGTGTTTCCAAGCATGTGCATGGTAGAAAGGTGAGGAGAGAAAATTTTGAAATGACAAACTTGTTTTTTTTTAAAACATACTTGCTAGTTTGTTACATGGTTTTGGCCAATGGCCACTTTCTATTTTATATCTAATATATATTTAGTTTGTTAGCCACATGTTGAAACAAACCAAAACAAACTCTATCAACTTTTCCTTAGTATAAATATGTGTGTATTTAGAAGACTTGATCATGTTAATATATGAATACATTCCTCTTCTTATCATGATAAATTTCAAGAAAGTGATGTGTATGCATGTTTAGTTTGGCATAGAATAGAGTTTCTTATTTTATCACCAGATGACCAAGGAGGTAGGGCCCACTACTTAATTTATTTAGTAACATTTTCCAATTAGTATTGGTGTGGTAAATGTGTGATTTAATTTAGTACATTGTTTTCTTTCCATAAGTATAGTTATTCATAATGGATTGTAGATTGGTTTAAAGTTTATTTTCTTTAGTTATATGTTGATAAGTTTATTCATAATATAGGATGGAAGTTGAAACTTTGATTTGTGAAAGAGAAAATGCATTACTTTAGTACATAAATTAAGTAATTTCTTGTAACTAAGCTTTCTTTATTTCTATTACTGCACTTCTTAGCACAATTTCTATCACAACACTTCTTGTCACACATCCTATCACAAAATAGAAACATGAAGATTAAACTAGATTTTTTATTAGACAACCATTATGTGTATTAGCTACATTGCATTCTCACTTAACTCATTATCCTTAGCCCTTAGGTAGATAGCCTCAATACCTTTCTAAATCATACAAATTCGAAGATAGACACAAGGAACAAACTAGAATAAGCTACCAATATTACTTATCACCTTCAAATCTTAGATCCCAGTTTTGTCCCATCAATATGTCTCTCTGCTTCTTTTACTGATACTTCATAGGATAACTTAGGTACCCAAGTAGTCCTCCAATCAACAATCTCAATATAAAAATTATCTCTACTCACTAGAAGGGTAAATACATCTTTATACTTTCAAACCACATGAACGATCAACCTCTACATGTTTTGCATTTTATCGAGGAATTTTTTAAACCAATTAGAATATGTAGAGTTGTATGCTTCATTATTATTGTAGACACTTAAAATTATCGTAGCCTAATTAAATACATAGTTTATTTATTTATCTATTTAATTCATTAATCCTCTTCTAGCCTTTCCCCATTAAATAAATATTTTTATTTATTTAAATTATCATTTCTTTTAATAGGGTGGCTACAAGAAGTGTTCTCTGTTTTTCAAATTTTCTGTCAATTGATGTCAAAATTTGATACACTTATAGATTGAATCTTAGAAAACTTCAGTAATAGAAAATGTAGTGCTCAGAGTCTACTTTTCAAATATGTAATTTATTTTGATACCCACATGGTAGAAATCCCTTTTTAGTAGGCATGTTTAAAAACCAGTTTTTCAAAATGCCTATTTCGGGACCATACCACACATGTGTATGACCACCCTTTTTTGATGCAAATAAATGAATTTTTGCAAATCCTTATAGGAAATGATACCTAAGACACCAAATATTGATGAGAATATTTTTTCTTATTTTTTTACTGAATATATATATTTTTTTATTAATTTTTAACTGACAATAAAGTATATTTTCAAAACATCGGGTGTATGACCACCATAATTTGATGAAAATTTCATATTTTCCAATTTTTTTTTTTTAATATTCAAAAGAATTGTATGTAGATTGATGTCATATAATTTATTTTTCTAAAATCCTAAAAACCAAAAAGTTATTAAAGTTTTAGTGAACCTTGGTATTTTAGGTTTAGGTTCCACTTTTGATTAATAAATAATACAAAAATAGTAAAAGTAATCTTATCACTATGAAATTTACATTTATGAAATTAGGACACTAAAAACTCTAATGGGTTTTTGTTTTGTCAAAAATTCAATCAAAAAGGCCCTCAAAAAATTAGGCCAAGGTAGAAATCTGATGTCGTTTTACCTTAGTCATTTTTTTGGAGGTCCAAGCATAGGCTTGGTGAGACCAAGCCTATCCCGAAGCAAAAAATAAAGCTAAGGAATGTTTCCTGCCCCTAATTTTAAAAAATGGGCACCCATTTCTGAAAATATCTATTGGGCCAAAATCTGGCCCACAAGTACAAATCCCAATGATTAAATGATTTTTATTGGCTGACAGGTATGATCTACAAAGAGAATGTTTTGATTAATCATTCTCTTTGTTTGTCTTATTGTTGATTTGGTAAGGAGATTGATTCGAATTCAAATTTTGGTGTATCCATGGGATCAAATCAATGCAGGAAGAGGCAAAGGAAGGTTCTGACAACTGAGGAGATTGTAGCAAATAGGGAGAAGGAGGGAATGTGTCAATGAGAGAGAAGATCAAGAATGAGACAAGGAGCTTCAAGTTCCACAATCATTTTAGAAGAGAAGAACATCAATGAGACCATAAATGCTGACAAAGGAAACACAATAGAACCATTTAATTCAGGTGCATCTTCTAATCTATTATTGGATACATGTATGTCTTCACAGCCCTATGTTTTTTCTCATGAAGAAATTGGTGATTTAGTAGAAGCAGATTACTTATTAAATGAAATTCTAATTGAAAATCAAACCCAAAATGAAATTAGAAGTCAAGTTGAAAGTGAAATTGAAATCCAAATTGAAACCCCAAATGAAACTAGATCTCAACTTGAAACTGAAATTGAAACCAAATTTGAAACTCCAAATGAAATTGAAAATCCACCTGCAACTAAAACCAATAATATGTATGTAGACATGGAAACACCAATTGAAAATGAAACATATTTGAATGATAATCAAATGAATGAAAATTTTGAAATTAAAAGTGATGTACTAGACAACCTTCCTAGCTTGGTTTCATGGAGATAGATTAGGACACATGCAAATAGATTGTTTAGACTTTTTTTTTATAATAAGAAATTTGGGTTTCAATGTCAATTAATGGTACAACTAATTAAAATGACTAAAATGTGAAAAGTGATGAAGAAATTAGGCTTTTATGTCAAACCCAAGAACAAGGAGGAATCTTTAAAACAAGTTGTATCGACTATTGCTAGCACCTTTGATACAATTGGAAAGAAAAGTTGTTCTAAAGATAAAAATGTGGCATGATGGATAATAACAACAGCTTTAGTAAGCCAAACAACTTCTAATAAAAGAATGATTAGTAACATAAGTGGATATCTTAATATTCATCGCAAAACTTTGTTAAGAGCTATAAAAAGAAGAGTTAATTTTGAAAGTGATCTGGCAAGCAAATTGTGCACTTTTAGTGGTAGACTACCAAGGTCTGATATGAAACCTACTGGTGAAGTAAAAAATTTGATCGAAAAATTCTGGCATGATAATATGAGAGTATCACCTAATGTTAGAGATGTTCTTAAATTAAGAGTTGGGTCAAAAATTCATGGTCCACATCCAAAACACCTATTGGACATGACTCAAAATAAATTGTATAAATTTTTTTTGGATGATAAGGTGTTGACTATTAGCATTTGTCAAAGGTCTTTTGAAAAGTTTAAACCTTGGTATGTTCGAATTAACAAGGAAAGAGTCACATGTTGTTGCAAAACTCATGTTCAATTTTGCTACCATTATGATGTATTTCGATATATATGTGTTACCATGCATAGTAATGGAATGTTCCAAGAATGTGGTATAAATATACCACCTGAAACTATAAAGGAGTTTATTTCAAGTTTGTTTTGTAACCCACTAAATGAGCAAAATTTTCTTTTCAATGCATGTGTTTCTGGTGTATGTGATATATGTGGCAATCTCGCATTGTTGGATGAATGTTTGCATGAAAATCTTTCAAATGATTTTGGACAACAATTAATTGATGTTAAAAGATTTAAAACTATTGAGTATCCACTAAAGGATGGAAAGGTTGGAAAACGATGTGATCTAATCACTGAAAAAGTTAGTGTTCATGCATTTATGAATGAATTCAAGAGTAACATCATACCTAAATATGTTAAACACACTCAAAATGCTAGATGGCTTGATGGTCAGTTTCGAATATGTAAGGATACATTTCCTGTTGGTAGTATACTTTTGGTTGTTGACTTTGCAGAGAACTACATGCTTGCACCACAAGATGAGGTACAATCACAATTCTACAATTCAGTGTAGGTATCAATTTTTGTCCATATTGTCTATAGACATGCACTAGATAGTACACAAGAGGATTGCAAAATTTTGAGAGAGTACCATTTCTATATGAGTGATAATAAATTACACTCATATGAGTTTGTCTAGTTTTTCTTCAAGACCTTTTTTCAATATTTGAGGGAGAGAAAAATTCAAATGACACAACATCTAATATGGTCTGATAATTGCACAGGGCAATTCAAGAATGCTAGAATGTTTTATTGGTTGAGTAGGATTCATAAGAAAACTAATATCAAACACATTTGGAGTTTTTTTGAGGCTGGACACAGGAAAGGAGAACATGACGGTGTTGGTGCATGTGTTAAGAGAGCCCTTTGCAAAGAGCAACTCAAATTCGAGGAAATGGCTAAATTTAAAAATGCAAGTACAATTGTGGATTGGTGTAGTGCAAATTTATCCACATGATCAGGTCAAAACTCTACAATTAGACATTTCTTCTAGCTAGTTAAAGAGGAGAATATCCTTCCAAGATATTATTGTGATACAATAAATGGGTCAGCTAGATGGCATTCATTGAAGAGTTCTAATTCTAACACTTGGACTATATGGACTAGAGAGCTTGCATTTTTTTGTCAATTTTGTGTTGCAGGTGAATGGGAAGTGTGTGAGCTTGAATTTCATCCTTAGGATGTTACCTGTAATAAGTTAGTTTCACAAAATACAATGGAAATGCATACAGGAAATCCAAAATCCACCAATGAAACTACATGAAATATACACCAAAAAATCATTATTTTACCTTCATGGCTTATGTCTCATTGTGTCCTAACTCCACTGTTCTTGGTTGCAGATGGTGTGCTTGTCACAACCCTCCTTTATCATTTTTTTTGATTTAAATACAAAACTTTATTTATACTCTTTGGATGAATTATTGAATATTGTAAGGGAATAAATTAATAAACCACACACACATGGAAAATGCATATATATTTTAATTTAGTTATTTAATTTCCCTCACATTAAGGCACATGTTGTAGGAGGAATAAGAAGCTTCTAGAGGCTTCTCCACCTCCTTGCATGTAACTCCTCCCACTAAGCCCAATTAATTTGCATGGAGGCCAAATTGGGAGAAGAATCTCTTTTTCAATTAAAAAAAAATAGGTAGTGGGAAATGGTAATTTCTTTTATAAAATGGGAACAAGTTTCAAAAGAAAAGTTAGCGATTGGATAAGAAATTCTGCAATTTCTCTTTTGTAGTCCATTTTTTTTCATTGCAGCCAAGGTTTTGTTGGGAGGATTTCTCTTCAATTTGGAGGATCAAGGAAGACTCTACACCATTTTTGCAAGCATCCAGGTTCCTTCAAGCTTAGTTTGTGCATCTTGTTCTTGTTGTAGATTAGATTAGATTATTTTATGAAAATGAAATTCATTCGTGAAATTAGTTTCAGACTTTGATAAGAATTAGATTAAAATGTTTTAAATTGTTTATTCATTGTTTGGATTCTTGATTTTGGAAAATAAATTGTTGATTCATTATTCAGATTTTGATAAAATTTAGTTCAGATTTGGAGTAGATTAAAATGTTTGATAGAAAGAAAAATAAATTTGTTGATTCATTGTTTCAAACTTTGATAAAACTTAGTTTTAAATTTTGGAGTAGAATAGAACAAATTGTTGATTATTAGTTTCAGATTCTTGATAAGGAAGTAGATTAAATTTGCTTGACAAAGAATTAGATTCATTGTTTTTTTTAAAAAATAAATAATGTAATAATAAATCTAGATCCAGATTTAAATTGTTCCTCTTATTCTTTTTGATTCTTGCTAAGAAGAACCATCTTTCATCTCTCTGGTTATTGTTATCCAAATCTCATTTAAGGAGTATTCTTATTATTATTTTCTTTTTGAAAACTCTCTGTGGATTGAATAAAGAGCTCACTGAAATTACCAGTTGAATAAATCCTCCTGGACTCTGAGAATAACCCTGGAAACAAACCAATTTCCTGAGAAGTCTAAGAACAACTCCCTTCCTGTAATGGTTGGATAAATCTTTCTCTCTCTCTTTCTGTGATTCTGATTTTTAAAAAAAATATATATATATACATACATTAAAAGTCTGGTTTCTGTGAGGAGACAAACCAAGAAATACTCAGTTATTTTACCTGTTCTTACCTTCTTAAATAAAAATTATCCTATAAAGAATTTGAAACCATATATATATTTATATATATATATATATACAAGTATATATATATATATATATATATATATACATATATAGATTATATAACCCCAATGTCAATTTGCAATTTAAATGATACATTATCAATCACTGCGTACGCACAGACCCCAAAATAACCGCACATACGCACAGACCCCGAAAATAACCTTACGAGCGCAGAAAGGCGTTACCGTAAGCCGGCAGGGTTAGTGGTACCCCCACTACCCTGCGGTCACTGCAAGTGGCCGCAGGGGAGTGGAGGGGGCCACGTGGCCCCGTCAACCCCTACGGGCCTGCACATGCAGGACCGTAGGGAGTGGCGGGACCCGTGGTCCCCACCCCCGGTTCTATATACAAATAATTAAAACGAGATTGCCATAGGAAATTTCGATGGAAGTTTAACATTCGATTTAACATTTAAGTATTTTTTTGTGTATCGTTTTAAATTAAAATTAAATTAATTTCTTTTTTTGTTATGTACATTTGTTTAGCTAAATTTAATTTCCTTAAAATTAACAAGAGTTGAATTCAATGTATTATTTCAAATCCTTAGAGAAATGAATGGATTATTTGACCCATAATTTTTGAGATAAGTAAAGTCTCATTATTATTCAATTTGGTCACTCATGAGAAATTTGTAACCTTATAACTAATTAAGTCTTGCGATAGAGAAAAACATTTCTGCATTTTGAATATAAATGACATTACTTTTGCATTGCATTATGATTATTTTGTATTCCTTAATTTTCATGCGATTACTCGTAAGTTCACAATTATCATTACCATGCCAATACATGTATTAATCCAATTGATTGTAGAATAATGATATTCTTTGTTCAAATAGTATTTAAGGTTTAAAATTATGTACATCCATTTCATAATTATATTCAAGTATGATGTTAGTTTAGAAAACTAAACAAATGGAGTTGGAAAACTAAAACTAGCAGCGTTCGGTATATACGGTGCCTCTGGGTCACGCTTATGGGTAATGCCATCGTGTTGAACTACTGCACTTAACGCCTAATAAAGCTGCATTAACGACGTTTGTGGCATCGTCCCTATAAATCGTCGGGGAGTAATAAGGGACATTTGGAAGTTAAAAATCCAAGGGGCAGGTAATCCCTCTTGGATCGATAATTTAATAAGATAACTTTTAATTGAATTCCACATCCGTTGAGATAAACCATAGTAAACCCCTCTTAGGGATGGTCAAGTTAAGAGCTCTCGTGAAATTTACTTTATTTATTATTTAATTATTCACCTCGAAGGGATATTGGTGATTTGCAATTGGGTGACGCTCATGATAAGAATTAGGTTCTAGTTATTTTGTTAGGCCACAAGCAATGGGCCATCTTGAGCCTTCGCTTAAATGCTACCTTCGTGGGTAGCAACCGCAGAGAAACTGTCTGGGACACTGACCCTAGAAAGGGTTGCGTACCCACAAAATCAGTTTACATCAAACCATAGATTAGAAAATAGAACTACATACTTTACGCCTTGATCCCGCGCCGAAGCGGGTATGTAGGCAGTCTTGGGACGGAGTTGTCCCTCGTACTCAGGCATTCGTGGGTAGGGTCTAGGCTTGGTTGAGTAAGAATCCTAATTGAAAGATAAGATAATCAAACTCAATTCAATGCATACTCGGAAGGAATCCCGTATGGATTCGCTTGACTTCCCGAGGCTTTAAGCCAAATTCCGAGGCGGAATTCAAGCTTGTGTTATTTTCTTATTACTCCTAAGGACGGTGACCTCGGTGCATTCTTGTTAGAAGAATGTAGTACTTAGTGAGTGGCTCAGGACCCGAATGGTCCCGATGAGTCTAAGTCTCTGGCCAGAGCATCTCCTATCCCGTTTGGATAGATGCCTACCCCGTATGGGTAGATGCCTATCTCGTATTGGATAGATGGAATTTACGTCCCGTATGGACAATTGCCTAACCCGTATGGTTAGAAGCTCATCCCGAGTGGATGATTGCCCAATCCTATTGGATGGATGCCCAGAGTATGCAATTGAATAAAACATAATAAAGAAAAAAAAAAATATATACTCAAATTTTGTTGGATCAATTATGGTGGGTTATTACAGTGCTCTCAGACAATGCACTACTGGCTTCCAAGATGGCATATGAAGAATGGACAGATAACTTGTAGTTAACTAATAGTACGATATGTAAAGCTACATGATTATGCTTGATGATACTATATGATAATATTGCTAAAATGATATTTGCTAATTGCTAATTGCTTCAAAAACTCACGGATGCATAAGATTGGCTTGAAAACTTCTTTTTTTTTAAGACTCTCTTCCTCTCAACTGAAGCTCTTGGTTTAGTAGACTTTGAGAGGATAAGATGATGTGGCTCAGATCTACAAATTTGAATGGTTGTGAGAAAAGGTGAAGGTTGAGAGAAAGGGGGAAGGAGAAGACAAATGTCACTCATCTCACCTTGACTAGGTTGCTGACTAAGGGAATCTAGAGATGGTTGGAGGAAATTTAGGCATGGTAGGACAAGTGGACTCAAGTCCATCCCAAGATATAGGGGGTGTTGGAGAGAATATAGGAAATGGTTATGAAATGTGTGTATGTAAACAATTTCATTAATTTTGGAGGTTGAAGATAAATCATGAATTAATATTTAAGGAATATTAATTTCTTTAGCCACATGTTTGATGAGTTGGCAAAGGGAAGATGAAGTGGAGATGGAGGGTGAGTTGGAAAAAGGAATTAAATAATTTAGGAATTATTTAATATTTGAGACTATAGGATAGGAGAATAACTATTAAATATTAGATATTTAATTGTCTGGAGAAGATAATTAAATATTAGATATTTAATTAAATTGGTTACAGGAATAATTAAATATTAGACATTTAATTAATTAGAGGAATAAGATAATTAAATATTAGATATTTAATTAACTCAGAAGAATAGGATAATGAATTAATTAATAGAAAAATATGAAAATGAATTAAATTAATTAGTCTTTTCGAATTAACTATTTAATAGAAGAATAAATATTAAATAAATATAAAATATTTATTTAATTGCTCATAGCCAATTTTTAGGTGTATACATTTTGCCCCTCTTTGAAATGATGTCGAGACAACATTGCTTCAAAGATTAAATCAAGTCTCGATAATGCCTAATAGAAATTGAAAATCCAGATTGTGTGCCCCCTTAGGAGATTGATCTTGAAATTGTCAAAAATTTTAGTGTGAATGATCAATCTCATGATAATGTGATAAGAAATTTAGTCAATTAAATTCATTTGTAAAAAACAAATTAAATTGCCCCATTGTTGAAATTAATTACTCTTGAAATAGTAAATATAAAATTAACCAAGGCTAATTTTAACTTCATTGTTATCCTTGTCAGCTTTTGGAGAGAATATTCTTGCTGAGGTAGCCAAAATGGTGATTCCAGTGGAGTGTCATCGATTCGAGTGAGTTCGGTGATATCAGTGGCCAACCGAGTATGGGTATCCGATATGTATCTTATCTCGAGCTTTGTTTCCAAGTTTTCATTCAAAATTTCATGTTTTAGGTGCTCTTTTTTGAATTTTTAAAAATTTCAATTTTTTTGATTTTTAGATTAGTGCATTTGCAATTTAGTTTAGCACATAAACAATTTTGGTTAGTGCAAATGCTTGATTTAGTGCTTTTGCTTTGTATGTTAGTGCAAATGCATAGATTGTTAGCGCTTTTGTGTGTTTTAGCACATTTTTTTGATTTGTTAGCGCAAATGCATGAAATGGTAGTGCTTTTGCAGAGAATAGCGCATATGCATTGTTGTTTAGCGCATATTCTTGAAAAGATAGTGCTTTTTCTTATACTAGCACACATGCATCATTGTTTAGCACATATTCTTGATAGGATAGTGCTTTTGTTCAAAGTTGTTTTTTTTGATAAGCACGAAGGTTTAAAATCACTTTTGATGATTAGATTTAACATGTGTAATACGCATTGTGGATAAAATAGAGTCTTGATTGCGTGATTGCATGATTGATAGATAGTTTTGATTGCTCAATCAAGTAGCTTTGAGTAGCTTGATTAATAAAGTAGCTCTAATTAGCTTGAGTGATAAATTGGATTATTGAGTAGCTGCGATTAGCTTGATTGATAGATTTGATGATTGATTAGCTTTGTTTAGCTTGATTGATAGATTTGATGATTGAATAGCTTTGTTTAGCTTGATTGAGTAGATCTAAGAAACCGATTTAGTTTCTGATGCAAGAGCTTAGCAGAGTTTTTGATCAAACTCAGTGATTGATAATAAACCATGGTTGATAGGTTTAAAATGATTTGATAACTTAAGTTGCTTCAATTTGATTTGATTGATTGATTTGATTGGTTGATTGATGATTGAGTCAGTTTGATTTGATTGATTGGTAGATGATTGAGTCAATTTGATTTGATTGATTGTTTTCTCTGGAAAAATAGGAGAAACTTGATGTTCTCTAGTGTCGAGAGAAATTACCAGCCATACATCATTTAGTTCCAGAGTTGTCCCAGGCTGAGATTAGACACATAGATGCCTATGGTTTACATCATTTATTGTTTATGCTAGAGATTACACATAATAGAGGTTTGTTGACTGCATTAGCTGAGAGATGGCATAGTGAGCATAACACTTTCCACCTACTGACAGGTGAGATTAGTGTTACCCTAGAGGATGTCTACAGGATTCTACATATCTCGGTGACTGGGGAGCTAGTATAGTATGATTATTAGGATCGTGTTGGGACCGAGGCTTGCAGAGTCATTTTTGCTGATGAGAGCATCAGTAGAGGAGAGATCCGCTGGGTAGACATGGTGATGTACTATGAGACTCTTCCTATTATTCTTGCTGGTTTGATTGTTAGATTTATATGTCCTGATAGGAAATCTCGAGGTTTATCATTTCAATGGGGTGAGGTTCTACTAAGTATGATGCAGCATCGTACATGATATGCTTGGGGTGTTTGTATGCTAGCATATTTATATCATGATCTACACCAGGCTGTGTATGATAAGAGTGCTAGTTTATCGACATGATGTACTTTATTACAGATCCGATGCTGGGAGCACATTGTTGCTACTTGGCCTATCCATCACAGAGGTCATGGAGAGAGACAGCCATATGTTTGTTTTTATGCAGGTATCGTTACTCAGCCCAAGCTGGGTAAGATGGAGTATTGGTGTTGGGTTCTTGATTCTTTAGATAGTATTATTTGGAGACCATATGTTGATTGTGAGCCATGGATGGATGATGCACGAAGATTGCTATTTATCATGCAGAGTAGATATCTCACTAGTCGTACACCCTTCATTGTTGAGCGATAGTTGATTGGTCAAATTTTGAGGCAGTTTGATATCATTTAGCCTATGCCTACTAGTGTGACAATTTATGCTCAGTGATACAGAGATAGGTGAGATTGGGGACCATCTTTGTCATTTGAGATTGCCTATGCAGAGTTTGTTGCTACTCCAAGAGTGGCTTATGATATGAGATTACACATTCTTGATCCTAGGGTTACTATAGAGTATGCTCAATATTTATTAGCTCATCCATTTCCTCAGATTATGGATCCAACAGATCCTCCTCCTAGCTTAGGAGATGACAATGATGATTCAGATGATCCTATTAGCAAGAGACAGAGATGTAGATGAGAGCTTAGAGCTACACATGAGGCTGGGAGAGGTGGAGATGATGGTGGGGATGGAGGTGGTGGTGGTGGTGGACCTGGACAGAGAGGACATTGATTGAGAGTCCATGGAGGACCATTTGGACTGGCTGGCAGGATTGATAGACCTCATCCTATGGGTGGGAGAGATTGTGGATGGATTGGGAGGGATACTGGCAGGGTAGGGATCACCTAGAGGATTATCATTGAGAGGGGGTTGTGGGAGAGGTATTGATTTTGGACTTATTCAGCTAGATCCTAGAGTTATTGCATCTCATGGTGGTGATGATGAGGATCCTAAGGATCATATTCCCCTAATTAGACAATGAGTTTAGAGAGTTACTCGGACTGAGGTTCCAATAGTTGGACAGGTTGGTGGTGAGGGGATTGGGATTCATGGACCACAACAAGATCTACTAGAGCAGGTTGCACCAGTGTAGGATATGCTAGATGTAGTTATATCAGAGCATAATGTGCCAGGGCATGATACTATTGACAGTCTGAGAGCACAGATTGATCATCTTTGAGCACAGATACAGACTCTTATGACTGAGAGAGACACAATTGTTAGGAGACAACAAGATACTCAAGGTCTTCTAGATCATATTTAGCAGGTTGGATCAGGTACTCTCTTAGCAGACACTATTAGAGCATTATTTTGGGCCAAGAAGGAGACTTCCTACTGGCAACGATGATATGAGGAGGTAGTTGTAGAGAAATAGAGAGCAGGTAGTTATCAAACCACCATGTTGATGGACACTAGCAGTGGTGGGGTCATGGGACCTCCTCTGAGGAGTGGTGAGCATGGTAGATAGGCATCTGGAGGATCTTCTCACCCACATCCATAGAGACAGATAGATTCAGGTGGTAGTGGTACGGGACAACCATGACTTGATTTGGAGCATTTGTATTGTTTATTTGATATCATTGTATACTTGGACTTTTATTGTTTTATGATGATCTATATGCAGACATGGATTCTATATGATGATGCTTTTTATCATGCAGGTTACTTTATTTGATGATTTTCTATACGCTTATATGATTTGATTTTATGGATGCTTAGATGCTTGGATTAGATGGATGTAATGAGTAGATGAATAATGATATGATGATAATGACTTACATGATACAATGATAAATGTTTTTTCTTTGATTTTGATGATTTTGGATGCAAATGAAAATTATTACTTAACTGATGCAAATGCAAATGAATGATTGATTAACGTTTATGATGATGTACATACAAATGATCTATATGAAATGTTTCTTTTGAAATTTTTATGTATGCAACTAAATGATAAATGGAATGATAATGCAAATAATAATGATACACTATATGGTTAATGAAATGCACTTAATACAATGATAAAATGCAGCTAAACTGAAATGAATAATGATTAAAAATGAATGCACCTACAATGATTAAATGCAAATTGTTTTTATTTGTCCAAGTATACTCAATCTTTATTTATGACCATTGACCTGCTAATGAAATGATATGCTTATAATGCAATTGACAAATGAATGCTTATAATACAAATGAATATTGAGCTAATGAAATGATCTAACTAGAATTTTTATTGCCATTCTTCATATGCTATCTTGTAACAGTGCTTGATTTCATCATTGAGCTTAAAAATATTGTAAGAAAATACAAGCAACTTGACATAATGATTCAAGATGACTTGAGTATTTCTTACATGGATTTTGATATAGCAAGTTAATACAAGCAAATTGATATAATGGATCAAGTTGACCTGAGTATTGCTTGCAGAATAGACAAGGAGTATCTCCTTTCATGCATGACTTGGAACGTCCTCCTAGATCTTTTGCTGATCATATCCTAAGACAAGTTCATACCATAGTAAGAGATAAACCACAAACAATAATCAAAGAAAATAACCATGCCCCATCATAGCTCCTATAGTCATGGACATCCTTGAGTTGCATAGAGTACATGATTAGTAAAAATCAGGATATAAACACTGAATCTTGTATGTCATTCACATGTTCTTATGGTCATTAACTAATATAATCATCTTGATGAATGATCTTTGATAATCCTTTCTAGCTTGTGGGTTGATTCTTCATTTTCTAAGTTTAACGATTCAGTTGTTGATGAGATGCCTTGATTGATTTGTTGCTTTTTTGCTTGTTATCTAATTCAAAACCCTAGATGTTTTTGGTTTTTTTGTAAGTTTTTTGAATGTTTTTGGATTTTTAAGTTTTCAAAAGATCACCTTAGCAAAAGGAATTAGAATTTTACCCCCAGTAGAAACAAAAATTTATTATGGATGTATGAATTGATCAAGATCCAAACCATGATAGAATAGAAATGTAGATTGATAAATATTGATAAAAGCTAAGACAGTGACTATGACAAGTATGTCAAAGATTAATAATTGTTGGTAAGCTGCATATTTCTTGCTAAATGGTTCAGAGCAAATGTATGCAAAAGATGGAATGGATAAGCTAAGATAGATGGAAGTGATAAATGCAAGAGGATGGAGTGGATAGGTATGAAAAGCGATCTCATGGATGGAGGAACTCACTTTTTAGATAGTGCCTATTTACTAGGTTTTCACCATCTAAATTTATTGCATTTTTGTTGTTTTATACTTTTTAGGGATTTTTTGCTTTTTTGATTTTTACTGATTTCTTCAGGACTTTGTATGCCTTTTATTGATTTTTCTAGGACTTTATATCTCAAGCATAGAATTTATTGAGATTGATAGAATTGATAGGTTCATCAAACCAATCACCTTCAGGGGTAGATAACTTGTATGCTCCTGATCCATATGTTGCTACTATGACAAAAGGTCCTAGCCAATTTGGTTCAAATTTTCCCTTCTTTTCTCGATCTTGCTGATTTCTCAGATTCTCCTTTAGAACTATGTCTCCAATTTGGAAAGTGTGCGGCTTGACTCTGTGGTTATAGCTTCTTGCCATTCTTTGTTGGTATACTTTCAAATGGTTTGTTGCATTTTGGTGACGTTCCTGAATTAGTTCTAGTTCCTAGAGTTGAGAGACTCTTTGTTCTTCTTCTAGTATAAGACCATGCAAGGATACTCATAAAGAAGGTATCTCTACTTCTATAGGTAATATAGCTTCTGATCCATAGACCAAACAATATGGAGTTTCCCCTATTGGAGTGCGGACACTAGTTTGGTATACCCAAAGAGCAGGATTTAGCTGAATGTGCTAGTCTTTTCCAGCTTCATTGACTATTTTCTTCAAGATTTTCAAGATAGTTTTGTTTGATGCCTCAGCTTGACCATTACCTTGTGGATAATATGGAGTAGAGAACCTATGTTGGATATGAAATTTTTCACATAGCTCTTTTACATCTTGATTTTTGAATGGTCTTCCATTATCAGTGATAATGGTCATAGGAACTCCATAGTGACAGATTATGTAATTAAAGATGAATGAGGATATTTGTTTTCCTATCACTGTTGTTAAAGGCATTACTTCAATCCAGTTAGTAAAATATTCAGTAGCAACTAGAATGAATTTATGGCCTTTAGAGGATGAGGGATTGATCTTTCATACGAAATCCAGGCCCCACTGTGAAAATGGCCATGATCCTATCATAGGATATAACTTTTGTGTTGGTGCATGAATTAGATTTCCATGAATTTGACATTGTTTACACTTTTTAGCATAGGTGAATGAGACTCTTTCCATAGTAGGCCAAAAGTAACCCATACAAATAAGTTTCTTAGCCAATGTTAAACCACTTGAGTGTGTACCACAAATACTCGCATGAATGTCATTAAGAACTCTCTCAGATTCATCTTTTTCAAGACTTCTCAACAATGTACCATCTAGACCATGCCTATATAGGATATCAACAATAATGGTATAGCGAGATGACTAACAGATAAATTTTCTTCATTGATTACAAGATAATTCCAAAGGAAGGATATGATCTTTTAAATATTGGTAGGTTTGACAGTATAAGGATTGACTGGTTCTTGATAAATGGAAAAATTGATAGGTATGCTAGGATTGAATGGTAGGGGTTAAGATATCTTCCACAAGAAACTTGTAACGTTCTTGATTCTCTTTATTTTGCAAGAGAGATGCTATTGTAGCCATTGCATCTATTGCTTTATTTTCATTTCTGGGAATCTGGGTGAATGTGATTTCTTTAAAATGTCCTTTAAATTCTTCCACTAGCTGTTTGTATGGCATAAGCTTATCATCCTTTGTTTGATATTCATCATTTATTTGATTAATGACAAGTTGTGAATCACCATAGACATGTAGTTCTTTGACATTCCATTCAATGGCCATTTTGAGCCCTATAGCCAATGCTTCATACTCTGCAGTATTATTGGTGCATGGAAATTTCAGTCTATACGATTTCAGAATTGTATGTCCTTGAGGTGTGATAAAAAAGATTCCCGCACCTGATCCATATTGAGTATAAGAACCATCAAAGTACAATTCCCAAAAGTTTGTAATTATTGTCAAGATATCTGCATTAGGAAATTCGATGTGCAAAGGCATGTCATTTTGTAGAGGTGCATCAGCTAATTGATCAGCAATGACTTGTCTCTTGATGGCTTTTCGGTCAACATATTCTGTGTCAAATTCACTCAGTATCATAACCCATTTGGTTAGTCTCCCTATTAATGTTGACTTTCTCAATAAATATTTGAGAGGATCTATCTTTGCTATTAGTTTTACAGAATGAATCAACATATAATGTCGTAGCTTCTGAGTTGCAAATACAACTACTAGACATATCTTTTCAATTGATGAATAATTTAACTCATATCCAACAAGTGTTCTTCTGATATAATAAACTGCTCTTTCTTTTCCTTCATCATCATGTTGAGCTAGGAGAGCACCTAATGATACACTTGTTGCTGAGACATACAGTACCAATGGTTTCCCTTTGGTTGGTGATATCAGTATTGGAGGACTCATAAGATATTCTTTTATTTGCAAGAAAGCTTCTTCACATGTTAGATACCATTTGAATGGAACATTTTTATGTAGAAGATGGGTAAAGGGAAGACATCTATCAGCCAATTGGGACACAAATATCTTGATTGATTGGAACCTTCCTTGTAAAGATCGTAATTGACTTATGTTCTTAGGTCATTCCATCTCCATGATAGCTTTAACTTTTCCAGGATTGACTTCAATGCCACGAGCTGATATAATGTACCCAAGGAGCTTTCCAGAGGTTACCCCAAATGCACATTTCTTTGGATTTAATCTCAATTGATATCTTTCTAGCCTATCCAAAATCTTGCTTAGAATGTTCAAATGTTCTTTTCTTGTGTGAGATTTTGCGAGTATATCATCGACATAATCTTCCATGAATGTATGCATCATGTCATGAAAAATTATCGTCATAGCTCTTTGTTATGTCACTCCTGCATTCTTAAGCCCAAATGGCATAACATTCCAGCAGTATGTTCCCCATGAACAGGTGAAAGTTGTCTTCTCTTGATCTTCAGGTGTGATTCTTATTTGATTATATCTTGAGAAGCCATCCATTAATGAAAACATCTCATGCCTTGCTGACAAGTCTACTAATATATCAATGTTTGGTAGATCTTTTGGACATGCTTTATTTAGATCTCTAAAATCTGTGTAGATTCTTATGCTCTTATCTGGTTTTGATACTGGTACAATACTTGAAACCCATTCTGGATAAGCAACTAGTCTTATGAATTCCACTTCTAATAATTTCTTGAGCTCAGTTTTGACAAGCAGAGCATTATGTGGGTGCATCTTTCTTAGCTTCTGCTTAACATGTTTTGCTTTTAAATCCATGTTAAGATGATGCATGATAAGATCTAGATTAAGCCCTGGCATATCTGCATTAGACCAAGAAAAATTTATTTGTCGTTACTTAAAGAATTCCATGTATTCTTTCCTCTCTTTTTCTAATAATGAGGCAACAAAATGAAGTATTTTAGGATCCTTTGATGTATCAATGTTTACTACTTCTATTGGTTCTATCAAGATAGCAGATCTTTCTTGAAAATATGGAGGAAAAATGTCAAACTTTCCATCTTCTGATGCCTGAAGGAGGTTTTCATCATTAGATATGCCCTTTATTTTCTCTTTTGATTGATCTAATGTTGCCATGAAATGGTTTTCAACAATAGGTCTCTTTCCTTGTTTTATTTCACTTTTGCAACTGAAAAGTTTGGCATTCTCTTGACTATGAAAAACTTTACTTGATTCTCTAGTAGAAGATATCTTAGGTGGGATGGGTTCAATAGCGTTAAGGTACACAACTAAGTCATGATCATTGGAAAAGACATTTAGTTCGGGGTTGTCTAAATTATCCCAATCAATTAGTTCAGGATGAAGAAGGGGTAAATCATATTCACTATCATAATTAGGTGTTTCAACATTCATGACATAATGATCATAATTTAACATAGAATAGGTATTGTCATAGATTGAATTTTTTTGAGGATTGTCTTTCTTAAGAATTTCTGAATTAGTCTTAACAAGATTAATATTGGCATTTTGTAGTTCACACTCAAGTGGTTCTTCAATTGATGTCTGTCCCTTAAATGAATGGATTATATCAACACACATGTCTTTGGTATTGCAAATTTCTTCTTGATTGACTCCATTTGCAGTTTGGAGTTGATAGACTTGTGTACATGTTAAAGAGGATTCTTTTAACAAATTTTGTCTCCTTTCAAACTCAACTTCTGTTGGGATAATAGTTAATCCAACTTGACTATTTATTATTTCTTCTATGGTTCTTGCATATCTGATTCTTGTTTGCACTTCTTGTGGCATTATGTCGTTGTTTTTGTCATTTTCTTTTCTTTTTGCATATGCCTCTTTTCTTTGAATTTTGAGTTTCTCTTGTCTTCTTTCTAATTTTATCTTTGGTTCTGTAATAGACAAGTCTTCTTTTGTAATAGCTGCTTGATCTTCATTGTGTTCTTTACTTGATGTAGTAGCTAAGGCATCTAGTCCCCATTCATACTCATTGGAATCTGTTTCTGAATTCTGATCTAAGATTACTCCACTATACCATACTGGAATGTCATATGGTGCAAAAAGTTCTCCGATTTCTGTCATTTCTATTTTTACTGCTTCTGGAATATTTTGTTTAGATTTTTCTTTTGTTTGTATTTCTAGGACTTGCTGAGAAGATTTTTCATTCCCTAGGATGATAATCTCCTCTTCTTTCTTTTCATGTTCTTCTTGCTCTTGTTGTTTATTGGTTATTGTTTCGGCTACTTGATGTAGCTTTTCTTGACAATTTTCTTCTTTAGAAACTTATTTCTTTCTCCATTTTTGTTGTTGATAATTATGTTGCTTTTGATTAGACTTTAGATATCCTAACCTAGATTTATCTTCTATGGATTGTGAATGCAGACAAATAGGTTCTGAAATACCTTGATGTTGCTTACCAATTGGTCCTTTCCCTTCACATCCCATCTTTTGTATGATTTCATATCCTTTGCCATATATTTTTATGGGAATATTGACTTATGTTGCTATTGCTATCATTTTATCTTCATCCTTGTATAACCAATCAAGAATACTTTTGTCTTCATTTTCTTCTTTAAGAGTTCCAGCACTAACAAATGTCCCTTTAAACATATGTTTTGATTTTCTTGATGATTTTGATTGAACATCTATAGGTTTTCCATATGAGTTAGGGGAAAGTGGAAAATTACTCAAAGAATACTTTCCCATTCCTTCATCATTTAACTTGAGCTTTTCTTCAAAATTTTCCCATAATTTTGCTTGAATTTCCTTGGTAGGATATACTAATTCTCTGTTATGTGGAACTGTGGTATCTTGTGTTGGCTTCAAATTATTGCAATATTGACTAGAATCTATAATTATAGTGATTTCTTTTCCTTCATGAGGAAATTTTAGACATTGATGGTATGTAGAAGGAACTGCTTGCATCTTGTGAATCCATGGTCTTCCTAGAAGAATGTTGTAGGAGAGATTCAAATCTAAAACTTGACACAATGTATCCTTTTCCATAGGTCCTATCCTTATTGGTAGCATAACAGTTCCTTTAGAAGAACGTTCTGCTACATCGTAAGCCTTGATGTTTATTTTCTTTTTCGGGTCTACTGCATTCTCTGAATATCCCAAAGCTTTTATCAAACTTAATGCACAAATATTTTAAACCAGCTCCTCCATCTATGAGTACACATTTGACATGAGTTTTATTAATGGAGACTTCAACATGTAAAGGAGCATTGTGAGGATGTTGTAAGGATGCATCATCATTTTTAGAAAATGATAAGCAATGAGGAGCTATAAGATGTCCTACCATGTTTTGGAACTGATCTACATCCAAATCTTTTGAAACTGTTGTTTCCACTAATGCTTTCTCCAAAATTTCTTTATGCATAGGTGAAATTTTGAGAAGTTCTAGAATTGATATTTGAGCAGGTATTCATTGTAATTGCTCTACTAAATTGTATTGTTGTGATGTAGATGTTGGGTCTTTTGCTATACTTGGAAAGGTTACCTTTGCTTTGCTTCTTGTGATAACGTTGATTGGTTCTAAAGATGGATTTTTGTTAACAATTATCACATTTACTACATCATCGTATGTATAAGCATAATTCACTTTAGTTTTCCCTTTGTCATTTTCTAATCAGGATGATTCACCTTTATCATAGTTTGGAAGCAGAGTTTTAAAAGCCAAGTGTGATTCATTCATCTTATGGCTATCCACCGTGATGGTTCCAGTATCAATTAGATCTTGGATAATGTATTTTAATCTTTGACAATCATTTGTTAGGTGTCCTTTATTCATATGATAATTGCAAAAGTGATTGTCATTCCACCAATTTGGCTTAACTGGTGGTTCATAAATTCTTGCTTTTGGTAAAACAACCAATTTGTTAGCAAGCAAAGGTTTTAGAGCTGATTCTAAAGATTCTCCAATATTTGTGAATTTTCTCCGAGGATTAGAAAAAAAGGACTTGACTTTATTGTTTTCCATATTGTTGTTGCTTGGGATTTGACTTGATAGATTGAAAAATGGTTGTTGTTGTTTTGTAGTATTGTTATCATCATTTCCTTCATTGCTGATATTCCTATTCTTTGACCAAAACTTGGTTTTGTCATTGTTGTTGTTGTTGTATGAATTATTGTAAATTTTTTGTTCTCCTTTCTTTACCATTGTGTTCTCCATTTTCAGACCATTTTTTATCATTTTGGCAAAAGAGGGAGGACATTGCATCCTTAGTTGATAACTCATTTCACTGATAAGATTATCAATGAATATGTCCATTTTTTCCTGATCAGGTACATCTCGGGGATACCTATTAAACATGCATTTCCATCATTGTAAAAATATCATAAAGGATTCACCATTCTTTTGTTTAACATTGCAAAGATCTAGCATTGTTATTTCATTCCTTATATTGTAGGAATATTGTGAAATAAACCTATTCACAAGTTCTTCAAAGGATTTGATTCTAGATGGTAATCTTGAAAACCACTCCATTGATTGTCCATTTAAACTCCTAGAAAAGAGATGCATAAGGTAAGTTTCCTCATGAGAAAATTCCATTCTCATAGTACAAAACTCCCTAATGTGATCTTGAGGATCAGATTTTCCATTGTATTTGTCATGTATAGGGATCTCGTAATGTTGCGGAAATGGCATCATATTCAAATTTTTATCAAAAGGATATGGGCATATATCTTGTAACGAATATTTCTTGGAGCTTGTCCCATTTTGGATGTCTTGTATTTGTTGAGTAAGGTTTGATAAGGGATTATCTACATAGTCTCTCCTTGTTTTGTCATGAGTCTTTTTGTCACTATGCTCTTTTCTTTTATCATCCCTTTGTTTCCTTGTTTCTTCATTGTTTATATCTTCGTTATTTTTCTCATCTGTATTTTGGGTATTACTTGTCTCCGCATCTTGTTTTAAGCTTTCTATGTTAAAGTCTTGTGGTAGTTTAGCTCCAAATTTTGCCAACATCAAGAGATATTTTTCTTTTTGTTTTGTCAACAATTTTTCCATTGGCGTATCAAATTTGAAATCTTGTTCCAGGTCTCTAATGGTGCTATTGACAACTTCTTCATCAACAACGGTAAATCCAAAAGTGGTATCTTCTTCCTCCATTTGTTGTTGTTTTCTAAGCTGTTCGTATTGGGCTCTAGTCCAAACTGGCATGTGATTATTTCAAAGTTGTCAAAAGTTCCCAAGGACAAGGTCAATAGGTGATTATTGGTTTAGGAATATATAGTTTATTGATCTTACCACTATTGTTTGTTCATTGGGATAAAGCATCTCTTTGTTGAAAAGCACAACTTTGTAGAGTTTCACCATCAAATTCTATACCGTAGCCATGTAAGTAGTGACAAAAATGATGTAGGAATGTTCTATGTTTCAGTAAGATCTTGCGATTGATATACAAGAATCTTATTCTCTTTTGAGCAGCTTTGTAACTGGGTTTTCTTTTCTTAAGGTGATACTTAAAAGTCATATAAGCATTTGATAGTTTACAAGTTTGATTCCAATGTTGGTGCAATTTTGGTTTTGATGTAACCTAAGTTCAAGCTTTGTGATAGAGGATTTGATTATCCTGATGAGAGACTTGACAAGGATGTTGATTTTTTCACTTAAGATGTTTGAATCAATAGTTTTCTGAATGTTGATGTTTATAGAACCTTTTGGGAATAACCTATAGGATTAGCAACCTAGTTGTTTTGAGATATCTTGAAAATACGTGATGGTTTAGAGACAAACCTACTTCAAGGATTATTTTGATATTTTGACGTTTTGATACTTTGATTTTGAGTTGGTGCTTCAAGTGTTGGAATGCTTTTTGTTTTATCCTTTTGATCACACTTTTCAGAAATTTGTTGATTTTTGATCTCTTGTAGATGATAATTTTCTTCAATTTTTGACCATTTGGAACATGTTACAGACATAGAAGGCATAATTTTTAATAAAAGGAAAAGCACAAACAAGTACAAATCCCTATGGTAGGCTGAGACAATAGTTGTTGAATCTCACATGGAGTTTCCCTCGAGGCTACGCTATTCAAAGTGGATATTTAGATGCTTGACCCCACTGGCTCCACCCTCGGCACTCACTTCTTCAGGGCAGCCAAGCACCAATTTCCATGAAAACTCCCCATGGAAAACTTTATATCTCTACTAGGAACCATATGTGTGTGAGTTGCTTTAGAGGTCCGACCTCTTGCGCCAACAACTAGAAGGCTTTTGGCAACTAGTACAAATAATTTTTAGTAAAGGCTTATAGTCATGTGGCCATACATGTAGCACATTCAGCTCTATAAATACAGAAGGTTCCCAACCTATAGAGGTTACGCTCCATAGGGTTTATGGGGAAACATAGTGTCAGTATGAACTTATCAGCACATGTTGTTTGAACTTTCGTCACAAACATGATTTATTTAGAGTGGATTGGAAGGACTCAATATTAGCCTATTTCCACTTTAGGTCATTCCCCTCTCACTGGCCCCCTCAAGGCAGCTCGGGAAGGCTTTCCCTCTAAAGGATTAATTGCTTGAAAGTAAGGAAAATGTAAAAGAGTGGGTTTGGCTTTTAGGTCACCCAATTAGGGGGAGAGCATATACCTACCACTTTCAAGACACAGCATACAAGTGTTCTTTTTAACTTTCCATAGCAATGTGATCTATCCTCTACTTGGAGATTTTGCTCCAACAAGCATGGTGTTTATTTTAGCCCCATATAGCAAATGATTTTCTAAACTATGACTTGGAAATCCTAGTCAACAAAATGAAAATCGTTGCAAAAAAGTAACTTGCTTCGTAAGAACAGATAAGTTGATTGTTCTTTTTAACTTGCAAAATATAAGATTGATTATTCTTTTTACCTTTGCAAGAAAATAAAAGATTGTTGATCTTTTTAGAGCCCAAAAT
Organism: Cryptomeria japonica; assembly: GCF_030272615.1. NCBI lineage: Eukaryota > Viridiplantae > Streptophyta > Pinopsida > Cupressales > Cupressaceae > Cryptomeria > Cryptomeria japonica. Next base: position 648,637,895 of record NC_081415.1, read on the forward strand.
TTGAGATGTGAATCCTAACTTTGCAAGAAAGTAAATGTTTGATTTGTTATTCTTTTTACCTTGCAAATGTGATTATTTTTATAGCCCAAAAACAAGTGAGGTACTTTTTAGAACACCAAATTTGAAAAATGAAGTTCTTTTTACCCCAAAGGAAATATGAGTTCTTTTTAACCAACTTCGAAAAAGCTAGAAAATAAATCACTAAATCCTGACTTAACTCCCCCAAATCTGCAAGAAATTGTTAAAAACCTGCAAAATAGTAAAAAGTTAGTGAAAAACCTTAGGTGGGCTTCTACAAGCCTAATTTCAAATCACAGTTACAAACTTTTTTGTCAAATGCGCTAACCTACGATGCAAAAGCGCTAGCCAATGATGCAAAAGTGCTAACCTATGATGCAAAAGCACTGATTTTTAGATAAAAGCGCTAACCTACATGACATATGCGCTAACCAATTATGCAAAAGCATTGATTTTCAGACAAAAGTGCTAACCTACATGACATATGCACTAACCAATTATGCAAAAGCACTAACCTATGATGCAAAAGCATTGTCAAAATTCACACATGCATGAATCTACATTACAAATATGTTAATTTTATTTTTGTGAGATTTTTAAAGATATATGTGAGGTCCAACCCCATGGTGGGCGCCAAAATGTGTGAGCTTGAATTTCATCCTAAGAATGTTACCTGTAATAAGTTAGTTTCACAAAATACAATGGAAATGCATATAGGAAATCCAAAATCCACCAATGAAACTACATGAAATATATACCAAAATAAATCATTATTTTACCTTCATGGCTTATGCCTCATTATGTCCCAACTCCACCGTTCTTGGTTGTAGATGGTGTGCTCTCAGACAATGCACTGTTGGCTTCCAAGATGACATATGAAGAATGGACTGATAACTTGTAGTTAACTAATAGTATGATATGCAAAGCTACATGATTATGCTAAATGATAATATATGATAATATTGCTAAAATGATATTTGCTAATTGCTAATTGCTTCAAAAACTCATGGATGCATAAGATTGGCTTGAAAACTATTTTTCTTTTAAGACTCTTTTCCTCTCAACTAAAGCTCTTAGTTTTATCAACTTTGAGAGGATAAGATGATGTGGCTTAGATCAAGGGTCATGATCAGATCTACAGATTTGAATGGCTATGAGCAAAGGTGAAGGTTGAGAGAAAGGGGGAAGGAGAAGACAAGTGTCACTCATCTCACCTTGATTGGGTTGTTGACTGAGGGAATCTAGAGATGGTTGGAGGAAATTTAGGCATGGTAGGACAAGTGGACTCAAGTCCTTCCCAAGATATAGGGGGTGTTGGAGAGAATATAGGAAATGGTTATGAAATGTGTGTACGTACACAATTTCATTAATTTTGGAGGTTGAAGATAAATCATGAATTAATATTTAAGGAATATTAATTTCTTTAGCCACATGTTTGATGAGTTGGCAAAGGGAAGATGAAGTCGAGATGGAGGGTGAGTTGGAAAAAGGGATTAAATAATTTAGGAATTATTTAATATTTGAGACTATAGGATAGGAGAATAACTATTAAATATTAGATATTTAATTAATTAGAGGAATAAGATAATTAAATATTAGATATTTAATTAACTTGGTTAGAGGAATAATTAAATATTAGACATTTAATTAATTAGAGGAGTAAGATAATTAAATATTAGATATTTAATTAACTCGGAAGAATAGGATAATGAATTAATTAATAAAATATTAATTAATAGAAAGATATGAAAATGAATTAAATTAATTAATCTTTTCAAATTAACTATTTAATAGAAGAATGAATATTAAATAAATATAAAATATTTTGTTAATTGCTCATAGCCAATTTTTAGGTGTATATAGGAAGAATGTGAGAATACGGAATGGGTCGAAGAATGGCAACACAAATTCTTAACACCTACTGAGACACAATATGAAGATGTTAGAAGAAATGAAGACCCTGATCATGCATTTACATCAGAAGATTATGATCATGTTTCAGACCTCATACAACCTAGTAATTTAATTCAATTTATTGTTTATAACTTTAAATTATATATTTTTATGTATTGCCATATAATTTATGATTACATATTTGAATTATAAATTCTAACAAGTTTTATTTCTACACATTGTACTTAAATGTGTTTTCTAGGACATGTGTATGCTATTGTTGCACTTGAGGATAATGATGAGCAGGTTGAGTATTGGCTAGCTAGATGTGTAGAACCTAAGAAAAAGTTGATATGTGATCAAGTAGATGATGATGGTTTGCAGTATCCAGTTGGGTATGTTGTGGAGGTAGGTACATGGCTACACAAATAATTAACAAGAAGGAATGTCTTACCAGCTTATGAAGACTACCAATAAGAAAAGAATATTATACACTATTCTCATTTGGTGTCGGCAACAAACATCAAACTAGAAAGATAGAAAGGTAGACCTACTAATAAGGTATTGTGGAGTCTTTCAGTAGAAGAGCATGAGGCAATCATAAATGCATTGCAAAAGAGAGAGGATGCAGATGGTACATTAGGTTGAATCAAATTTATATGCATGTAAGTTTGTGTTACTTGTGTGAACTCTTTTATATTTAATCATGATAATTATTTTTCTTTGTCCCTTTAACATTGTATTTGTCTACATTTGATACAATTTTGGTTTCATAAACAACATTGTATTAGTTATCTTCTTCTTAATGTTATTTTGTGCACATTGTAATTGTGTTACAATTGAATTCTAATTTTTTATGATATATTTATTTTATCGTAATCTCTTCATAGATTAATTGTAAGTTCAAAGATAGAATTATGTCTTAAATATGACCTAACTCTATATTTATCATTGTATGACAAATCTATATTTATAGTGTGCTTTTTTATTTTAGTACCATGAAGTCCATGCTTTTCATACCACTACTATCCACACTAATAAACCATCAATACACTAGTAAAGTAGTGTGGTCAACTTAAGAGGAAAGTCGATACTATGTTTGTAGCTTCCTAATAATTTGGTTAGCCTTAGTTCCATCAATCTATTGGATTCCTCTATGAGATCCATTTATAATTAATAATCCTTTTATATAATCATGATAATCATGATTCCTCTATGAGATTCATTTATAATTAATAAGTCGATACTTGTGTGAACTCTTTTAAATATTTAATCATGATAATTGTTTTTCTTTGTCCCTTTAACATTGTATTTGTCTAAATTTGATATGAATTTTGTTTCATTAACAACATTGTATTAGTTATCTTATTCTTAATGTTATTTTGTGCATATTGAATTATAAACTGTTGCACTATAAGATGATCAATCACAATGTTAATATATAAAGCCATAAATAGATCACATAACAAGTCATAAATAAAAAGTCCTATATACAATCACATAACAATTCCTGATGACATAATAACAAGTCTTGAAATAATAATTTAATAAGGAAATGACATTAAAGAAAGTCCAAATAACATAATAACAAAACAATGTATCACATATATAATCACTAGAATGATCAGATCTACAGATGTGAATGGCTGTGAGCAAAGGTGAAGGTTGAGAGAAAGGGGGAAGGAGAAGACAAGTGTCACTCATCTCACCTTGATTGGGTTGCTGACTGAGGGAATCTAGAGATGGTTGGAGGAAATTTAGGCATGGTAGGACAAGTGGACTCAAGTCCTTCCCAAGATATAGGGGGTGTTGGAGAGAATATAGGAAATGGTTATGAAATGTGTGTACGTACACAATTTCATTAATTTTGGAGGTTGAAGATAAATCATGAATTAATATTTAAGGAATATTAATTTCTTTAGCCACATGTTTGATGAGTTGGCAAAGGGAAGATGATGTCGAGATGGAGGGTGAGTTGGAAAAAGGGATTAAATAATTTAGGAATTATTTAATATTTGAGACTATAGGATAGGAGAATAACTATTAAATATTAGATATTTAATTAATTAGAGGAATGAGATAATTAAATATTAGATATTTAATTAACTTGGTTAGAGGAATAATTAAATATTAGACATTTAATTAATTAGAGGAATAAGATAATTAAATATTAGATATTTAATTAACTCAGAAGAATAGGATAATGAATTAATTAATAAAATATTAATTAATAGAAAGATATGAAAATGAATTAAATTAATTAATCTTTTCAAATTAACTATTTAATAGAAGAATAAATATTAAATATTTTTTTAATTGCTGATAGCCAGTTTTTAGGTGTATATAGGAAGAATGCGAGAATACGGAATGGGTTGAAGAATGGCAACACAAATTCTTAACACCTACTGAGACACAATATGAAGATGTTAGAAGAAATGAAGACCCTGATCATGCATTTACATCAAAAGATTATGATCATGTTTTAGACCTCATACAACCTAGTAATTTAATTCAATTTATTGTTTATAACTTTAAATTATATATTTTTATGTATTGTCATATAATTTATGATTACATATTTGAATTATAAATTCTAACAAGTTTTATTTCTACACATTGTACTTAAATGTGTTTTCTAGGACATGTGTATGCTATTGTTGCACCTGAGGATAATGATGAGCAGGTTGAGTATTGGCTAGCTAGATGTGTAGAACCTAAGAAAAAGTTGATATGTGATCAAGTTGATGATGATGGTTTGCAGTATCCAGTTGGGTATGTTGTGGTGGTAGGTACATGGCTACACAAATAATTAACAAGAAGGAATGTCTTACCAGCTTATGAAGGCTGCCAATAAGAAAAGAATATTATACACTATTCTCATTTGGTGTTGGCAACAGACATCAAATTAGAAAGATAGAAAGGTAGACCTGCTAATAAGGTATTGTGGAGTCTTTCAGTAGAAGAGCATGAGGCAATCATAAATGCATTGCAGAAGAGAGAGGATGCAGATGGTACGTTAGGTTGAATCAAATTTATATGCATGTAAGTTTGTGTTACTTGTGTGAACTCTTTTATATTTAATCATGATAATTATTTTTCTTTATCCCTTTAACATTGTATTTGTCTACATTTGATACAATTTTGGTTTCATAAACAACATTGTATTAGTTATCTTCTTCTTAATGTTATTTTGTGCACATTGTAATTGTGTTACAATTGAATTCTAATTTTTTATGATATATTTATTTTATCGTAATCTCTTCATAGATTAATTGTAAGTTCAAAGATAGAATTATGTCTTAAATATGACCTAACTCTATATTTATCATTGTATGACAAATCTATATTTATAGTGTGCTTTTTTATTTTAGTACCATGAAGTCCATGCTTTTCATACCACTACTATCCACACTAATAAACCATCAATACACTAGTAAAGTAGTGTGGTCAACTTAAGAGGAAAGTCGATACTATGTTTGTAGCTTCCTAATAATTTGGTTAGCCTTAGTTCCATCAACCTATTGGATTCCTCTATGAGATCCATTTATAATTAATAATCCTTTTATATAATCATGATAATCATGATTCCTCTATGAGATTCATTTATAATTAATAAGTCGATACTTGTGTGAACTCTTTTAAATATTTAATCATGATAATTGTTTTTCTTTGTCCCTTTAACATTGTATTTGTCTACATTTGATACGAATTTTGTTTCATTAACAACATTGTATTAGCTATCTTATTCTTAATGTTATTTTGTGCATATTGAATTATAAACTGTTGCACTATAAGATGATCAATCACAATGTTAATATAGAAAGCCATAAATAGATCACATAACAAATCATAAATAAAAAGTCCTATATACAATCACATAACAATTCATGATGACATAATAACAAGTCTTGAAATAATAATTTAATAAGGAAATGACATTAAAGAAAGTCCAAATAACATAATAACAAAACAATGTATCACATATATAATCACTAGAGTGTGCCAAATCACATAACATGACCTGATATCATAATAGCAGGGAAATGACATAATAAAAAGTCCTATATATAATCACATAACACATAACAACAAGTCCTATATATAATCACATAATAAAAAGTCTCGGGATAACATAACAAGTGTCATCATTAAAAGTCCACAATACAATTACATGACATGATCTAAAATATACAATCTAAGAACTCACGTGCATCTCATCTGCAATCCTCTTCACTCCACGTGAAGGTGGCTGAGATGAATCATCTTGCTGCACATGGTCCTGAGATGCACCATCCAGTGTCTGTGCAATATCAATGTCTCCATCCTCCTGTGCAGTATCAGTGACTCCACCCTCCTATGCAGTATCAGTGTCTACACCCTCCTGTACATTATTAAAAGATTTTACGTGAGAAGAAGATTTAACATGAGAAGAAGTTACTTGCATAATTCACTTATAAAGTAATTAAATACTAAAAAATTAAAAATAAATTACCATATGACCGTGCTCTATAATGCCCTCACTAGTACATTGACGTCCATTGTCATGAACAAGAAAAGTGGTCGTAGCCAAGTCCTGCAAAAAAAAACATTGTACATCAATTTTGATAATCCCTATAAAAGCCAGATACACAATATAAACAAATTAGAAATTATTTTTATAATCATTGTGCCTCAAATGATAATGTCGATGGTTGCATCTAGCTCAACCCTATAGCCATACCAATATTGGTAGTGGTGTGGACCTGAACAACATATATAAAGCATGAATAAAACTTGTATATATACATAAATTATAAAGTATATATATATATATATAGACTACAAGATTATCATAGAAAAGAATACATGTGATGCAGGCAAAGTAATTGATGGTTGAAGGCATACATGTGATGCACCATCAAACAATCCAGAAGCCTACAATTGCAAAAAATAACGAACATGAATCAAAGTTGTACTTAAATTAGTAAGCATGTAAACACTTCAAATTAATGGATGAAAAACATACTAGTGGTATATGAGGCTGAGCCTCAGTGGTCCATGGGTCACATGAAGAACTACCCACCTCAGTGCTACATGAAGCACCCTACAAAATTGAAAAACATATCATATGTAAATCATTACATTAAAAAATTTATTGTTTATTTTAAATGTACATATCAATACAATGTATCTAGATGAAAGTGCATACCATAAATAGGGCACCAACATCTCTAGGTATTGAGGTAACATGTTGTCGGTTCCTCAATGATGTGGTATGATCCATCTTTTGTTTAGAAAAAATTGACTTATGTTATGGTTCATATGTGTATATATAAGGAATTTAATATTGCACTGTAAATTATACAAATAAATTTGTACCTCTGTAGGCTAATCATCGTCTGCCCACACGAGATCAACATATGAAGAGATGACATCAACATGTGCAGCCTCCTCAGTATCATCATAACCACCATGGGCAGCATCAACATCATCAAAATCATGATCTCCAGGGGCAGCCTCACTCTGTGGACCCCTACATACATCCCCACAGCTCATGCAAACATGTGCTAAGTAGGGGGCAACCCTCACCTCCTGCAACTACTGTACCAAATTGCCCAATAGGGCACTTAATGAACCTAGAGCAGAATCCACTACTCAATGATGGGTAGGTGCTAGAACAACTGGTGATGGAAGAGGAACCAATAGATCATCATGTACATGGTTTCTAACCTTGTCGCTCAATTTTTCTCCTGGCCTATCCTGGGGCATGCCTCTCCCAACCCCCTAAAATGATCTAATATCAAAGTAATTGGGCTTTTTGCCCAATTCAAATTTTGCCCATAATTTCTTCAAAAAATACATTAGGACCTCATGATTGGAGTCTGGTGGATGGTCAAAGACCATCTACCATTGCTCTCAAAAGTGGCTAGCAATTCTTGAGTGCCTACACCATTAAATAGAGATCCGTGGCTTCTTCGGATCTATCTCTTCACTCATCTTAGGGTTCACAAAATATTTTTTCAAATCTATTTTTGTTATTTTTAAGTCATTAACTTGTTTGTATGTGAGGCCATCAGCGTAAAATGCACACAATCCCTCATGCCAACTATGATAGCTATCTAGCTCACTATCTAATGCCTACACAGACTGTACAATGCCTTGCATACTATCTGCAAGGCATAACAACTAAGGAGGTGGATGAGGCTCATGCCTAATAGTATGAATATCTCTAATCAAAGCATCAATATTTGTCCTAATTGTTTGTCTCAATTGATCAGGTTCGGGTGGAGGTGGAGGTGGTACTAGGCCTAATAGCTCATCTATCTCAAACTCATCCATCATGTGAAAATAATCTGCATATATATACAAACATGAAAATTTACAATTACAAACTATTTAATTTACATTTCACCTTCCAAAAAAACTTATAATTAAATACAATTTAGCAACTTAAATATAAAAAAAGGAAACTCACATATAGATCTATAATATTATTAATAGGTGGGTAATAATAAGCATCATTTAAGAAATATTATCCACTTAAATCAAAGTATAAGAAGAATTCTACAAAATAAAACATCATAATGCCCATGCAACTCAAACAATACTTTTTAACATCTAAAGATGAATTAACTTATAAGTTCCATCAAAATCATAAAAACAATCATAAGTTAAAGTCATAAGTTATATGTATGAAATTGTCAATACATGTACTACTTTGTTGTGTTCTTTTCTAGAATCATTGGATGATTTAGTGATCGCAACTAGTAGTACTACACTAAGTTGAAGCTTGAATAAAAGACCTTTTTTTGTGATTTCACATTCTAGTCATTTACTTGGACATCTTGGCACTTGAAAATGACTGTCTTACATGAGATGAATTTGTTTGATATGTTTTGTATGTATCGATTTTATTGATCTTTTAAGGTTTTATTTGAGGAGGTATCATAGGTTTCTCTATTCATCCTTTTGTGGTAAAATTAGAAAGGGATAACTATGATTCTTTTGTAAAATGGTATCTTGATAACTTTTAAGGTGGTGTAATCATTTTCCTTTTATGTATGGAGTCATACCTAAACTAGAAAGACTAGAAATTATATAATCTTGGTGTAACATCATTGACCATGTAGGAGTGATTTGACCTAACTTATCAAGATCATGATTCTATGTGTATTGCATTGGATATTGATTTCCCCCACACACTTTGGAATAGACTTTAGGAGATCCATGGAGACCCTCATATCTCTCCATTCCTAGAGGATCCTATTGTAGATTGTTTCATTCCATTTGTACTAGATGAAGATCACATACCCTTCGATGGTGATACTTAAGAGGAAATTTATTATATCATATTAAATAATTTTTTTACTTAAGATCAAATTTTATTTACATATTAAATAATTTTCAAAATATATTTTAATTATGTACATCAATTATATCAATTAGAATAAACATTTGCTAATGAAATACAAGCAATTATCATAAAAAATTTAGAATCAATTCATTCTAAATGTAAAATGATACATACACATATAAATATATAATCAGTTTTTTAATTTAATATATACTTGGCAAAATAAATTTATATAGACGTGTAAATTTTTAAGTAATTTAGTGGGGTTTATATAATGAAACCTATCCAAGAAAATTTGTCATATATTAGAATACATAACTCATCTTAGAAATTAGATTATTTGGGATAACTATGATTCTTTTGTAAAATGGTTTCTCTATTGATTATTTGGTCGCAATTATTAATCTAAATATTAGATCATTAATAAAAAATAGTATATAATATAATCTGTAAATATTTAATTAATATTATTATTAGAAATATATTATTATTATGTATATTATTAATGTTTTATATATAATAAATTAATAATAATTAAAACTAATGAATGCATACTTGAATGATTAAAACTAACTCATTTCCAAGAATCTAATTAAATATAAAAGAAAACTACTGAGTGACGAGGGTAATGGACAAGCCTATAATTAGGTATTGCGATTTGAATTTACTCAAACATATCAAATCTAATGGGGTTGATAGGACAAATTAATCACTTCAAAATTTGAAAATCCAATTCAATTGAATAGTTTGGTATGCATCTAGCTTGGCATATTTTTCCTTTTGTTATTAATGAAAATAATAAAACCATTTTAGTTATGGATATTTCCATGTCAACCTTGTCTACAACACTTATAATGCATATCTCACAATTTTTAGTTTGAAAATTAAAATGTAATGGCTAGTAATACTTACTACAACTTATGGGGCATTGGGGTTCTTTCAAGTGTGTTTTATGTAAGGAAATTAGTGAGATTATGATCATCCTTTTGTGCAATTTGACTTTGCAAAAATAATATGGAATTCATTTTTGCAAAGATGGGGGATTGAATGGACGATGCCACACAATCTCCCTAATATTTTGGACTATTTGAAATTTAATATGTCTAGTCCTATCTTGTGGTTCATTTGGAATTAAACTCCTATCATCATCATTTGGCCTATCTAGCTAGAAAGGAACATGCGAGTTTTCAAGGATAAGGAAAGAGTAGTTAGTACAATATGGGATGTAGTGGAAAGGTCTCTTTGGTCGAACTTGGTAGCATTCATATTAAGATGATTAGGATGTAAAGAGGAAGAGATGGCTTGGGTGGATGCTTGGCTTAATTTTATGTGGCATGGTGGGCCAAAAATAGAGGTTGATTGGGTGACCAATCTAGGTGTGGGGCAGAAGGATAAGGATGGGTTTTTTGATGTGAAGCAATTATAAAAGGAACATTAATCCATGGTGTCCATCTCAATTTCTTAGGACATGAAAATGTTAAAATTTCTGACACTAATTATAGCCACCATTACAAATGCTTAAGGTGGTTGATAACATAAAGTTTAGGGTTTTAATTAAAGATTATAATTTAGGGTTTAGGGTTAATCAACCAAGATAGTCAAATCTCCTAGGACTTGTTTGTTTTTTTCTATTTAGGGTTTAGTGTTCGTTTTTCTGTTCAAGGTTTATTGTCTATTTTTTGTGTCTAATGTTTATTGTTCGTTTACGTTTTTATTTTTTGTTTTTTTCCTATGGTTTTTACTATTCATGTTTTTCGCAATATTTGAAAACTAAAAACTATTTTAAACATGAAATAAAATAAAATAAAAGACAAATTTCAAACTTTAAAACATAAAAATTAAAAAATAACAATACATTAACATTTTTTTATGAAAAACAATAAAAATAAATAAAATAGAATATAAAAAATAAAACTAAATACCTAGAAGGAGGTAAAAATGGTCTAGGGGGTCAGCTAGGTTGAAAAAAATGGGTACTCGTGCTCCTCAAACACACCTACCCATTTTTCAAACAGTAAAAATGATAGAAAATGGTTAAAATAAATAAATAAATACATTTAAAAATGGGCACCCATTTTTTTCAAATTAGGAGCCCGTTTAGCTTTGGGCACCTGTTGCTAAATGAGTGCCCATTTCTTTATGGCTCAGGCACCTAAAACTAAACAGGTGCCTGATTTGTAAAAATCGGGCACCCATTTCTAGTGGGTTCATTTTCCAACCTGTGGACTTCTGCGGGATTGGAACCTCATTTATAAACATGAGAACTAAATAGATAATCATGTTGGAAACCAATAACACTGAGAGGGGGGGTTGAATCAGTGTTATACTAGAATAGAATATTTTAGCCTTAATTAAACACACATACACCAACTGGTATACCAATATAAACAAAATTGAAAGAAGTAATGCGACCAATAAGCCAAACACATAAATGAGAACCATAACACACAAATTTATAGATGGAAAACCTCAATGAGGAAAACCCATAGTGGGATTTGTGACCCACAATATCAATTCACTGGCCATATGAAGAGATATTATAGTATATGATGGGCCTGCACTTGCAAGAATGCTTACAACCTAGAGCACAATGCTCATCACAAAAGGAGCCTCGCTGACTACATAACAATCCAGACATCAATTTGGAGAATAGTGAATTGCTTATTATAGCATCTCCTATGCTAGAATACAGTTTTGGTTTAAGCTATGTCTATTCTGGTTAAAACCCTAAACCTCAGTACCGAAATAACCCTTACAATGAATTCCTCACATACATATTCTCTTTGATATATTTTTCATTACATTACATTCATTACCTTATCCATCCATATGTCTATCCCTATTCTCTTGTCCTCCTTTTTATTTATTATTACAAAATGTTCTAATCTATCTCCCCTATATACCCTATACAAATTTATGCCTTATGTCTTCTTACAAGGATATATACAATTACATATTACATGTTGGCCTTATAACATAAATGAATAAGCATTAAAACAAGTTATCGATGTCGGATCCAAGACTGAAACTTTTGACTCTCTGAATGATCGTATCTCTTTCTTTTTCAAGAGCAGAAATTTGATTCTCCAAAGTCAAAATTTGTTCATCAATAGATGTGGTCAGTGAAATTAGTCCATCAAAAGAGTTAGAAATATTAGCAATTTTGTCCTGTACCTCTTTTATCTTTTCATCCACTTTTGCTGTAAGAATCTCTATATTGCAACATACCTTGTATATATTTGTACCTTGTTTCAAAGAATATTCTATCAAAATTAACTTCTCCTCAATCTTTTTCTTCTCTCTATCAATGATCTGATTAAAAGTGATTTTTTCATGTGCTAGCTGGTTAGAGATCTATTGTAATGATTGAAAATATTTAGAGATGTGTTCTTTTATTATCTTAAGCTTGTCAAAAGGGCTCGCTTCATTCTCAATCTTACATTCCAAGACCAATTTGTGCAAAAAAATTATGGATTGATCTATAATCCCTTTGTCTGAGGCTCCCTCCTTCATCAATTTTTGAGCAATCATCATCATTAGTTCTGTTGGACTCATCTCTGTGATTTTTTTCTTTTCCACTAGAGAAGTGTCAATTTTCAATAATGACGTGCTAGCAACTAGTTCCCTACTAGATTCCCATGTTTTCTCTAGTGATTTATCCTTTATTACCTCCTCACTTGCATCAGTGGCTTCACCACTTGGTGCAGTCTATGTAATTGTTGGTTCCTCTCTAGGAACAATATCCTCAACTTGTATATTAGTATCCAGAGGAAAAGTGTCCTCAATGTTGGTATCTTGTACAATGTTCTCTACATTAACTAGTGTCTCTATATTTGTTTGTGCATATGTTAACCGATTGCTCAATTTCCACTCTTTTGATATTATTCAAAACTGAGGGTGGAGTACCCATAATTTGTTTACCTTTCCCTTCAACCAATGTATTTATAGTATCAGTCTTTGTCACTGGTGAAGTGAAGAATCATCTATGCTCTCCCAAAAATTTAATCCAACCCTTTTGTGTTTCCTTTATTATCTCATTCATGTTTCCTAACATCAGGTTAGTTATTTTATGTTTGTTGTTGAAAAATTTCCTATCTACAACCTCAATTATCTTCTCCATCTCATCTGGAGTTATAGAAACATATATAGCTAAAAGTTCATGCATATTAATGTGTTTGTCTTCTTGCATTATAGATAACCTTCTAGCATCTAATATGTTGTATAGCTCTATTAGTATTTGATTTTTTATTTCAATTAATGCTTTCTTATAGATGTCTAAATATAAAAGAATTGCTTCCTTTACCTCTCTCTATTCATCATCTTCAAATGTATCATAATAAGATTTGACATTATTCAACATCCCATCCTTAGTTATTTCATCTACAATTTCGGCACAAGTCTTAGATGGAATAATTGTTACATTACTAGTCTCTAGTGCCAAATCAATGTCACTCTTCTTCCTCCTTCTAGTAGTACCAGATGTAACTAATGGTGTAGCCTTGGGTGTCTGCTTCTGTGTCAGTAATTTGATGGTAACCTTCCTAACCGGTTGTTTCTTTGCTTCCACTTTAGGTTCTTACAGTTTCTTCCTCATAGCCCTTTTGAAAGGTAATGGTGTCTCATCATCAATCTCAGAATCAACAATCACAGGTTAATGTGAACTACTAGATCCTTCCTCTTTCTCCCTTTCTTCAAGACAACATCAATGAGTGCCTTAATGTCCTTAGAAACTTCCTATACAAACTTGCTTGCCTTACCTTCTTCTTTTTCCATCTTCTTCTGATTGAACTCAGTTTCATCCTCAAAAGTCTTTTGTTGTGTTGTTCCACAAGGTTTTTCTGCTTCATCTATGTCTACATAAAGTAGAATTTTTGCATATGCATCCACCTCATATCCCATTTCCTCTATCCAAATATTTTAGGGCTTGACTGCCTCCATGAGAGTCACATCCTTCTTAACCATGAACCAAATTTTGGTAGAGTATTTCTCTACTATTTTCTCAAGTATCCTTATTATAGATCTCATAGATTTCTGAAAAGCCTTGAAGTAACTCCATACCTTATCATCTCTAAGAATTCCTAATGCAACAATTGATATCTTAAGTTGTCTTCCTATTGGGATGTCAAAAGCCCATTGCTTCTTTCTAGAATTGGGGGTATCATTCAAAAAGTATAACATTAAGAATACTAATAGATTTACATACCGGAAGGTGCCCTTCTTCTCGCCTTTAATCTTCCCTAAATTGATTAGTAACTACTCAAGCATCCAGTCACAAAGATCGAACTTGATATTTTTTCTCATCATTCTATAAGCAGACAAAATACATGAATTGGAAACTGAATTCAGTTAGTTAGAATGAGTTGCCTTGTAGCCTATGATCATGCTTCCAAATTTGATGTCGGTATCAGTGATAGTGCCTACCTTCATCTATCTCTAGTCTGATGTGGCACCGATGATCTTCCTTATGAAGTCATTTGAAACTTTCTTATTTGAATGTTGCCCTGTTAACAAAAAACCAGTAATTTCCCTGATGGATTCTTTAGTGATTTTGTAGGGTCCGTCCAGCCATATAAATTCCCCATGTAGTCTTCTTAGTACATATCTGACAATCTCATCCTCAAATTCTGGAATATCTAGAATATTAGTGAACCCTAGATCTTCGATGTGTTTATATGCTGATTTTATTTTACTATATTCTCCCATGAGTTCATTCATATACATCCCTTTGATCTCTAAAGTGCCTAAGTCCTCTATATGACAATGAATATAGGCCCTAACATCTTCTACATATATGACTCCCTCTGGGATGTGAGAAAATGCTCCAACTGAATCTTCCTTGGTAGCCACATGTGGATACTATTTCAAAATTGGCTTGGGGTGGTCCTTAACTTCTACTATAGTTGGGTTTGCAACAAAAATAGGAGAAAAAGATGATCCCGATTCCATGATTCAATAAAAATACCTTTAGAATGCTGCTGCTAAAAACCTCTTATCAAATCCTTCTAGACGTCAGTGCGATTGTTCAAGATGAAATCTAATCACCTCTGAATAGATTCTAATTGCACTAAGTCACTTTGAATCGCTCTAAAATTTCTCTAAATGTTGGGTGAATAATAATGAAGTGTAATCAACCTTTTATCCCTTGAGAAAACCATAACTTTCTATTGACATAAATGACTGCTAGTGAATGATACCGGATCTCACTCTAAATATATCAATGTCGAATAATCCTCTCCAATATTTGGAACATCTTCTAGGATCTCCTCCAAGGGCATATGCATCATATTTCTATTGGCATTATGGAAGAATTGATTATGTGTTGCGTTGATGTCAAAACTAGTTGTTATGGTTGGTTACTGATAGACAGGTTTTGGTTATCGGTAGAAGATCTAGTGTTACTGGCGGAAGAGACTATCTGTTGGACACTTCCAGCTTGTTTGGATCAATAGAGTATGTTTGATTTCATGTGTTACATGTTCCTTGAGCATGTTTTGGTTAGTTGGTATTGACTTGGTAATCGGATGCTATCATACACTCTTGTAAACCCTTACCAGCATTGGTTTAAGGTTTTACCGATAGATAATGAGGAATCTTGACATGATGCATAAGTGGTGTTGGTGCAGCTTCTACATGGATTTTAGGATGTTGAAGATGTTCTTTGATCATTCTTCAACTGCTTTAAGACATTGCTTTGGTGTAGTGGACCTAGAATAGGTATGGTGCCTATCTAGGTTATGGATTGGTATCATGTTAACGTGTACTCCACACGTTACCAGGATATTTCATGATGATCTATGGATTGGTTATTTTTGTTTTGGTCTTAAGCCAACATGGCATATCATTGTAATATGGATCTATGTAATGATCTTATTGTAATATCTTTCAAGTGGCCGACCTAATTGGTTTAGCCCTTAAGGTTGGTATAAAATGATGCAATATCTCATTGTAGATCATGGGGATTATGTGTTGTGGTCTTGAAATGTAATATCATATGCTAATGAGGTTTGGTCGATCATAGGTGATCGATTTGGGATTAAGGAAGAGGTCAAAGGCCTCCGGTACTAAGCTTAACTGGGACTGTAATCAGGCATGGTAGGTGCCATCTTTGACAATTCATTATTCTATTTTTTTGTCCATTTATCTTGATGTAGTTATAACCTCTCTGTAGTCAGTGAGACTCTTTTGTAATGAGAAGTTCTCTAGGCAGTGTGCCTTCTTGCATGTGCAGGTCCCTCATTGTATCACATACTTTTTGCAAAAGTATCATCTGACTGTGGGTAGGCTTCCCACCATGGTTTTTCCCTTTCTAGGTTTTCCACATACAAATCATGGTATTATGTGGTATGGTTGCTTTGCATTGATTATCTATTTAATTCTTAAGTTGTATTGTTTATCAGTATCTATTTCTACTTTACCAATGCTTAATCTGGTTAAAGGTTATTAAGTGGATTAAATGATATAATCTGTTATCAACTAATTCACCCCCCCCCCCTCTTAGTTGTTCACTGGTTATCCTAACAATTGGTATCAGAGCTTTGGTCCTCTTTTATAGAATCTTAACTACTTGAGGTGGACCCTATGGAAGCTAACACTTCAAATCCACTGACAACTATTTTAGAAGAGAAATCCCTAAGATTGATGGAACAAATAATGGGATATAGAAAATTATAATGGAGACACATCTTAGATGTCTTGGAAAGGATATTTGGGAGATCACTGAGAAAGGATACACACCTTATGATCTAGCATCTGGCAATCTCGCTCTTGCAAACTTGGACAAGAATATTGAAAATGATTACAGAGCTAGAGAAGCCCTCTTATGTGCACTTACTGATCAGAAAATCATGGGATTGACTGATAAATCATCGGCGAAGGTTATGTGGGATAAATTGCAAACTCTGAATGAAGGTTATCCTACTGTCAAAATTGCTAAACTTGAAGATGAAAGATAATGAAAGAATTGTTGTGCTTATGGAAAGAGTAAATGAGATTGCTATGGGAATTCAATGTTGTGGAGGATCTCTGAGGGAAGATGAAATAGTTTCCATAGTCTTTAGAGCCCTTCCACTGGCTTACAAGATGAAGGAAACTACAATTAATGAGTTGAGAACAATGGCTAAGTCTTCAGTTAACAAAGACATTATGATTGGGAAATTATCTATTTTTGAGCTTGAAGAATTTGGATCTTCTGGAGCTGTAAAGTTTAAACCTTATTTTCATGCATCATCATCATCATCCACCGACAAAAGTGAATGGAAATTCCTATATGCAAAATAATTGGAAGACATGAGAAAAGAAGGTGAAGAATTTGAGCAACTTGAAGCCTTATTTGCTAGAAGAGTACCTAAAGGTCTGACAGGAAGTAAGTATGAAGGAAAAACACCTTTTAAATTTTTTACATGTAATAAGATTGGTCATTTTGGATCTAGATGTCCTGAAAGGAATGCAAGATTTGAGGAAAGAGTTAATAAATAATTTAAGCCTAACTAGAACAGATATAGATTCAAGAAAAGTAAACAATGCTACATAGTGGATGAGGAAGGAGTTAGTGATGACTCTGGAGATGAACCGGTAGAAGACTCTACTAGTGGATCCAACAATAGAAAGGAATGGGTGTTCTATGCTTTAAAGGAAGATGAACCGAAACTGGCTATCATAAATGAAGAAAAAACCCTGGCAACAAAAGTTGAAGATAAGGATGAATGGTTAATTGATAGTGGATGCTCAGATCATATGACTGGTGATAAGATAAAAAAATTGTCCCTACAAGAATACAATGGCAGTCAAGTCAGATTTGGAGATGACAAAGCATGTATGATCAAAGGTAGAGATATTATTTCTCTCGATGGCAAGCATAATACTGATAATGTCTATTATGTAGAATGTTTAAAGCATAATCTTTTGAGTGTTGGTCAATTGGTGGACAAGGGTTTCCAACTTTAGTTTAAAGATAGAAAATGCAAAATCATTAACAAGACTAGTTTGGAGATTGCAACTAGTACTCAGACTGGAGGTAATATCTTTCACTTGAACACTGGTAATAAGACATGTTTAATTTTGATTGTCTTGTTAATATCAATTCAACTAAGGCACTTAGGGATATACCTAAGATTATAAAGCCTCATAATCCGGTATGTAAGGAATGTCAATTGGGAAAGCAAGTTAGAAGTTATTTTATGAGAATACATGATAAATCTAATGATGTACTTGATTTCATTCACAATGACTTATGTGGTCCTACAAGGACTAGAAGTTTTCAAGATGATAGGTATTTCATGTTGATTATTGATGACTATTCTAGTATGATGTGGGTGACTTATCTAAGGGAGAAGTCTGAAGCATTTATGAAATTCAAGATCTTTAAAGAAAAGGTTGAAACAGAAACTGGATTGAAAATCAAATGTCTAAGATTAGATCAAGGCGGTGAGTTCACTTCTTATGAATTTAAAAATTACTGTGAGACAAATGGAATAAGGAGACATTTATCTGTACCTCAAACTCCTCAGCAGAATGGAGTAGTGGAAAGAAAGAACAAAACCATTTTGGATGTAGCAAGATCTATAATGATGGAAGCCAAATTGCCTCACATCTATTGGAGAGAAGCAGTGAGTACAACCATCTACACATTCAACAAAGTTCACATCAAAGGTGAAACCGGTAAGACCCCTTATGAATTATGGTTTGGACATATACCTACTATTAAATATTTCAGAATTTTTGGAAGTAAATGCTATATCAAAAGAGATGATTCAATTCGAATGTTTGATCCTAGATATGATGAAGGGATATTTCTTGGTTATTCAATTCAAAGTAAAGAATATAGATGTTATAACAAAAGATTGCAGAAAATTGTGGAGAGTGCTAATGTGAAAGTGGATGAGCATTACAAAAATCAATCTATATCATATGACAGGGAACCGGCAGTGGAAATGATCATAATTGAACTGATAATGCCTCAAATAGTATAAGAAACTGAGATAGTTACACCGTCACAATCATAAAATTCAATTGTGACTGATGATCAAAGCAGTGAACCTAAAGTTCAGAAGACACCAAGGTATGTAAGATTAAATCATTATGAAGATCAAATCATTGGAGATAGGAACAAGGGAGTTATGACAAGAAGAAGATTGGCAAATAAAGAGGGATTTCTTATTTCTCAAATTGCACTGACATCAGTTATTGAAGCTTGTAAGGATAAACATTGGTTAAAAAGCTATGGAAGATGAATTAGATCAGATAGAGAAAAATGAGACTTGGTCTTTACTTCCCCAACCTAAAAATAAGAATGTTATTGGAACTAAATGGGTTTTTAGGAATAAACTAAATGAGGATGGTCAAGTTGTAAGAAAAAATTTAGATTGGTTTGTAAAGGATATTCTCAAATGGAAGGAATTGATTATGGTGAGACATTTGCATGTGTAGCTAGAATTGAAGTTGTCAGACTATTTCTTACCTATGCAGCTTATAAGAACTATAAGATTTATCAAATGGATGTTAAATGTGTACTTTTGAATGGTGAACTTGAGGAAGAAGTATACATTGAGCAACCTGGTGGATTTTCACTGACAAATGATAAAGATATGGTTTGCAGATTGAAGAAAGCTTTAGATGGATTGACACAAGCTCTTACAACTTGGTATGGAAGGTTGTATAAATATCTTTTGAAGGTTGGTTTTACTAAAGGCAGTGCTGATAGTAATTTACATTATAAGATCACTGATGATGATATTCTGATTATTGAAGTATTTGTTGATGATATCATTTTTGGAGGAGAAGATAAATTGTGCATGGAATTTTCTAACAATATGAAGAATGAATTTGAAATGTCCATGATTGGTGAAATGAGATTTTTCTTAGGTTTGTAGATTACTCAAACTGACAAAGGCATTTTTATCTATCAAAATAAGTATCTGAAGGAATTGTTGAAGAAGTTTGGTATGAATTCCAAACCGGAAAGTACTCCAATGGTGACAAGTGAGAAATTATCTATCAAGGATACTTCTACACCGGTAAATCATACAAGGTATAAGTCTATGATTGGTGGTCTGTTATATCTAACTCATACTAGACTGGATATTATGAATGTAGTAAGTATTGTTTCTAGATATCAAAGTAATCCAAAAGAAAATCATGAATGTGCAGTAAAAAGGATATTCCAGTATTTGGAAGGAACAACAGAATATGGCTTATGGTATTCTAAAAATGATGATTTCACTTTATGTGCATATACTGACTCAGACTGGGCAGGAGATACTGATGACAGGAAGAGCACTTCTAGTGGAGATATCTTTCTTGGAAAGAAACTAGTTTCATGGATCAACAAAACACAGTCATGCATTTCTTTATCTACTGCAAAAGTTGAATATGTTGCAGCAACAACCAATTGCACTCAAGTCTTGTGGACGAAGCAAATGTTGAAGGATATCAGAGTAAATTGTAGTGAACTGGTAGTTATCTACTGTGATAACTCTACAACTATTGACATGTCTAAAAATCTAGTATTTGACTCTAAGACTAAGGATATATCAATTAAGTGTAACTTTCTGAAGGACAAGATAGAAGGAAAGGAAGTCAAATTGGTTCATGTGAACACTAAAGAATAAATTGTAGATATGTTCACTAAACCAATGTCTAAAGAATCATTTGAGTATTTGAGAGACAAGTTAGGGGTTTCTGCCCCTCCGATAGAGGCTTGATTGATGTAGTTTGTAATCAGTTTGACATGCATTATCAGATATATTATTCATTTTGGCACTGATGAGTGGTGCTACTACGCAGGGGGGTAGTCAGCTTTGAGATTTTTATCAGATTTATGGCATTGATGTCAAAGGGGGAGAGATAGTGATGTGAAAAATAAATTTAGAGATTTCATTCATAGGGGGAGAGTTACTGATATTTAGGAGATTGTTGGTTGTCTTCCACAAGGGGAGACTTGTTTGTCATTTCTTGGTACTTAGATTTTTTTCACATCTAGTATTGCCGTCAATGCCAAAGGGGGATATTGTTAGCATTATGGATGAATTGATTATATGTTGCTTTGATGTTTTGTCGATGTCAACACTAGTTGTTATGGTTGGTTACCGGTAGAAGGTCTAGTGTTACCGGTGGAAGAGACTATTTGTCGGACACTTCTGGCATGTTTGGATCAATGGAGTATGTTTGATTTCATGTGTTCCATATTATTTGAGCATGTTTTGGTTAGTTGGTATTTACTTGGTAATTGAATGCTATCATACACTCTTGTAAACCCTTATTGGCATTGGTTTAAGGTTTTACTCACAAAGCTTTAACTGAGGAATCTTGACAGGATGCAGAAGTGGTGTTGGTGCAGCTTCTATATGGATTTAAAGATGTTGAAGATGTTCTTTGGTCATGCTTAAACTACTTGAAGACATTTCTTTAGTGTGGTGGACCTAGAATAGGTCTGGTTCCTATCTAGGTTATGGATCAGTATCATGTTAATGTGTACTCTACACATTACCGAGATGTTTCGGGATGATCTATGGATTGGTTATTGTTGTTTTGGTCTTAAGAGGACATGGCATATCATTGTAATATGGATTTATGTAATGATCTTATTGTAATATCTTTTAGGTGGCCGACCTAATTGGTTTAGGCCTTAGGGTTGGTATAAAATGATGTAAGATCTCATTGTAGATCATGGAGATTATGTGTTGTGGTCTTAAAATGTAATATCATATGTGAAGGAGATTTGATTGATCATAGGTGATTGATTTGGGATTAAGGAAGAGGTCAAAGGCCTCCGATATTGAGCTTAACTAGGACTATAATCAGACATGGTAGATGCTATCTTTGGTAGTTCATTATTATGGATTGATTTCCATTATCTTGAGGTGGTTATAACCTCTCTTTAGTCAGTGAGATGCTTTTGTAATGAGCAGTATGCTCTACCCAGTGTGCCTTCCTGCATGTGCAGGCCCCTCATTATATCACATACTTTCTACAAAAGTATCATCTGACTATGGGTAGGATTCCCACCATGGCTTTTCCCTTTCCGGGTTTTCTGCATACAAATAATAGTGTTATGTGGTATGGTTTCTTTGCATTGATTATCTATTTAATTGTTAATTTGTATTGTTTACTGGTATTTGTTTCTCCTTTACCGATACTTAATCTGGTTAATGGTTATTAACTGGATTAAATGATATAATCTATTAACAACTAATTCACACCCCCCTCTTAGTTATTCACCAGTTATCCTAACACTTTCATGAAATTTTCCCACCCCGAAGGAATCTACCTTCTCTTTGCCTTTATAATTTGATCCTCCATTGCCAACTAATGGATTTATGCTTCTACAAAACTTAGCAATATGTCCAGCTTCATTACATGCATAACATGTAACATTGTTCTTTTGAATTGCCTTGCTAAAATTGGTGAAATTGCTTGACCTGCACTGATTAGCCATATATCCAAATTTTCCACAAGTATAGCATTTAACATTCATTTCTTAATCTTCTGTCTTATGACCAATTTTATTGCATTTAGAATATTTACTAGGTGAAGAATTGGGGTTCTAATTTGCTCTGTTTCTACACTGCCTAGCCATGTGACCAAATCTATTGCAAATAAAACATCTACCATTCAATTTATAAGAATTGAATTACCTTATCAGTGCCTTATGGTTTTTATCTTCATTAGCAGTATCAAAACTTTGTCCTTGCTCAAATCCAAGTCCACTGGAATCTCCAATCTGCCTCTGTGTCTTCAATAACTCATCAAGCTGTGCTGAGCTGATCTTGAATTTTTCTTTGTACTCACTTGAAATAGTTAAATCATCTCTTAGTACTATCATTTGTCTCTCAAGATCTTTCTCATTGCTCTGGGATTGTTCCAAATTAGACCTTAATATCTCAATTTCATGAGTCAACCTACCACATTCTTCAAATTTGTTCTTCAGGGATATGACAAGATTTTCTTCCTTTTTCTTTCTATCCTCAATATCCTTAGACAACCTCATAGTCATACTTTGCATTTCATTCTTCATAACCGTGTTCTTCCGACTCAATTTATGACATTGTTCCTTAAGTGCATGTTCATCATCTTGATTTTGCAAATGTTCCTTCCTCCTAGCTTGAATGGATGATAGTCTTTCTTGTAGGACAAGAATAAATTCTTTAGCAGAATTCAACTCATCTTGTAGCTTTAAGCTCTTCAATCTTTCAACATCATAATATTCAAGTGTCATCTCAAGATACTTCTCCAAAGCCATATTCAATGATTCTAGTTTAAGGATCTTCCTCAAGCTATTAAACTTCCTTTGAGGTACAAGGCTCTGATACCAATTGTTGGAAACCAATAATACTGAGAGGGGGGTGAATTAGTGTTATACCAGAATAGAAGATTTTAGCCTTAATAAAACATACATACACAAAATGGTATACCGGTATAAACAAAATTGAAATAAGTAATGAGACCAATAAGCGAAACACATAAATGAGAACCATAACACAGATTTATACATGGAAAATCTCAATGAGGAAAAACCATGGTGGGATTTGTGACCCACAATATCAATTCACTGGCCATATGAAGAGATATTAAAATATATGATGGGCTTGCACTTACAGGAAGGTTTACAGCCTAGAGCACACTACTCATCAAAAAATGAGCCTCACTGACTACATAAAAAACTAGACAACAATCCAGAGAATAGTGAACTACTTAGTATAGCATCTCCTATGCCAAAATATAGTTCTAGTTTAAGCTCTATTTGTTTTGGCTAAAGCCCTAAACCTTAGTACCAGAATAACCCTTACAATGAATTCCTCACTTACAAAGTCTCTTTGATATATTTTGCATTACATTACATTCATAACCTTATCCATCCATATGTCTATCCCTATTCTCTTGTCCTCCTTTTTATTTATTATTACAAAATGTTCTAATCAATCTCCCCTATATACCCTATACAAATTTATGCCTTATGTCATCTTACAAGGATATATACAATTACATATGACATGTTGGCCTTATAACATAAATGAATAAACATTAAAACAAGTTATCAATGTCGGATCCAAGATATGTCAGACTCCAATACCGATATCCTTGACCATACCATGTTGGTGACCAAAGAAATCTTCTATCCTTCCGGTTCCAGTGTCAATGTCGGTGCCAGTATAGAGTCTGTGAAGTGCCTACCGATACACCATATGAAGCCTGACCCCAAAAACATGTTTCCATCAATGAAAACATAATGAAACCTAACCAGTAGAGTGTCAATTGCCAACAAATCAAAGACCCATACTTGAATTGACTTTTCTCTTCTTTTTTCTTTTCATGTTCTCCAAATTTTGTTGACTCAAAATTTCATAGATATAAAATGTTTCACTAGAAACCACCATTTGATGTGCAGTATAAATAGAAATTGTGGTGGTAGAACCCTCCTAGTTTAGATAGTATATTTTGTATGCTAGACACTTTTTTACATACCAGATACTTGGATCAACAATATCATCTACAATAATCAACCTTCCATCTAATCTTGCAACAATTAACTCTATAATAGTATCATTATTTGTCATCTTCTTCACTGGAATAGTGTTGATGGAGCACTAACTACTCAATGACTTAATGGCATCCTTTAAAAATTGAAATGGTCAGTCCATGTACATCACATCTTCATCAATTTGACTCAAAATAATCTTAATCTAGTCTTCTTCATAGAAAAAAAATCTAGGAACTCCTTCCAGATAATCAAACTCATTGCCAAAATGTTCCTATATTTATCCTTGAATGAGATTTCATGATCTACTTTAGTTACCTAATTCCAAACATCATGAAGCTTCACATGAATACTGTCATCTCCACATGGACATATGACCTAACATCTTCTATATAAATGCACTTTCTCTATCACACACCATCACCATAATGATACAACCTGAAAATAGGTCTTGACTTCAATTCATGATCAACAATAATAGTGATGGCCATGCCTTCCTTTATCAAATTATAGAGAAAACTTAGGATGTATTAAAACCTTCAAACAAACTTGTCGCATAGAAAATTTATTTGTACCAAAGAGCTATTCAAATTTACAAAATTACAAGTGATCGAAATAAACTCAAAAGACTAGTTTTAACTATTGCATCTACCTACTTAGGGTTAGTTTGACATTAATACATTTTACCATTATAATGTTAGACACAATGCACCACTAAGAGGGGGGTGAATCAGTGGCTCTCAAACTTTTCCCTTTAACTTATCCTATGTGAGTATACTAGTTATCAAATCTAATTGAATGTGGACTTATCAGTTAGATAGGAGACTAATACAAATGCACTCACACATAAAGATGACATCACATAACACCAACATATATGAGGAAAACCCAAGATGGGAAAAACCTTGGTGAGAAATGTTACTGGAGTCTACTGCTCCAATCCAGCCTCACAATGAATCTTGGATTATAATATTTAGGGCACCAACCCAAGGAGTACCAACCCCTTATTTAAGAAACCAACCCAAGGAGCACCAACCCTTGATTTAGGGCACCAACCCAAGGAACTACAACCCCTGCACTGAGCTCCAACTTAGTGATTACAAAAACATATTCATTTACAAGTTAGTAGCCTTGTTACAAATATATTTTGTAACACTTCTTCAAATCTCTTTGTTGGATCTCTTATGTAGTTCTCTTTGTTGGTTGCCTCTTCTCTCAACTTCTTTGCTATTCTGCACTGGTACTATCTTCTATCGGGTCTATTCCTATCTTCTCTGTAGTCTTCTGCACTTCTTCTCAGTCAATTCTTTCCTCCATCAGACTCAAAGGATGACTATTTCTTGCTTCACTGATGTCGGTTGAACACTTCAACCCTATTCTTCCTTACCCTCATTCTCTTCTTCTTCTTGATGAGCACTTGACTGGTTTCTTCTCACAAGCAGCACTACTATCTCATCCAATGACATGCTTCATCAATTTTGGCTTGCATATTTATAGACTAGTTTTCCCACCAAGAACTGATTCAAACTTTAGGTAGTTACGGTGTCTTCATCAACCTCAAGGCAAACCAAATCCAATCATATCTCCTTCTAGAGATTGACCTCTCACAATGGATCAATTAGCTCCACTAATCGTGTGGCTTCCAATACATGTTTACTAAGTTTAGCAAAACCAACTCCTTCTTTGTTCTACACTTGTCAGACACCTATGAAGCGATCAAGAAGATAGCTTCACCTCCCTTGATCAACACCTAGACACTCAACCGCGATCATGAAGTTATCCAATCAGATATCTATCATCTAATCAGTCTCAGGCCACACTCTTCTACACCTCAACCTGTGAAACATGCCATTGACATAAATTTCGACCTGTCACCATCTACCTCATTGCCTGACACTTTACCGACCCAGCACACTAACTTTTGCATGCATGCCACTTCACCTCCATGTGGCAACTATGTCGACATCAACTTTTGCTTGAACATCTGTGTCGGTATGGATTGGATCATTGATCAACTCCATTATCGGGTTCATCTACTGGATTACTAACCCTGTTGGTTAAACCCTTAACTAGTTTGTCATCAACCTTGCACCTCTCTTCTCTTCTAGTGGAAATCTCAACCAATGAGCACTCTTGCTAGCCTACCTTATGCACATCTTCATTAGATGGAAGTCTTTTGCATCTTTAGTTTTCCTCTTCTTCCTTATCTCATAGAACTATGATGCACATTATGTATAATAGGAGATAAGCTCCACTTACTAGTGGTATTGACTCCTTATCATCTGCATCCTACAATGTACTCATGTGGCTTCCCTATTTGTGAAACATATCTTGAAACGGATATGTGTGCTTTGGTGTGGGCACATTCATTGTCAGTCATCTCTTCACATGGTGACTGCATCTTTATCCAGTGGGAGTCCTATTGTTTTGCATCCACACAACATACCAATGACCTATTCATCCTTCTCCTCCTGTGTTGATGTTATTTAGGTAACATTCCACCTCTTCATCACAAACAATAGCTCAAACACCTTGCTCATCATGATTGTACAATGGTCATAAGCTTTCCAGTTGGCAGCTACTCACTATCAACACAACTCTTCCCAATTGACATCCTTTCCTTACCAGTGATAGACTATACCACTAACTTGTCCATTTTATACACACAAGTCAAACACTAAGTTGTGTACTGATGACTCTAGTGATCATTTCTTTGAATGACACTCTCTTCCTTATCAGTGACCTGCAACACTAGTTGGCATAAATGACTGCACATCAACTGTATTACCATACCGGTTGTCCTTCTATACCGGTTAACATAAATGACAACAAAATGACAACATATAACTCAAAATATTGATACTCTATTTCATTATAATTCACAAACAAGACTACAAATTCCCACAAACATCTAAAAACCTCTGGAAATGATTTCACAACCTCTATCATACTAAAAAATATTAGCATCCAAATTGCAAGGGGGTCCATAAGGTCTTCATTCCTTTCTCCCCCTTAGATAATGCATATTGTCTAGTTACTAGAAGAGGAGTTTGTGCCACCATTAGGTATAGACCCATCCTCAGTATTTTCTTCAACCTTTTGATCTAATTTCTTTACCCATGTCATATTCATCTTCTCTTTTTCTTCATTGTTATCAATATTCTTTATCGAACTACTAGTCTTCTCATTCTTTCTCTTTGAAAAAATAGCAAGGTGTCTAGACTTATTGTAGATATAAAAATTTGATTTTCGTTGTAGACCATTTCAACTTTGAACATTAGACCTACACTCAACAACCTTGTGCCCAAAATTATTGCACGCATAACAATATCTATTGAATGATTGAACATTTCTACCATAGTTTGTATTCACATATCTATTTCATCCCATCCTAATTCTTCACTCATTTTCCATATGTCTTAACTTATTGAAAGAGTAGCATTGACCATTAAATGACTAAGATCTAATATAAATTCTACATTTAGTAGCTCTATCTACAAACTTATATCATAAAAAGTAGTTACCATTAAAGGATAATGAATACCAGGTTTGAGTAGGAGGAGGCTTCTTGAAATTCTTCTTGTTCCGAAACTTAAATGATTTTTTTTTTTTATTAATTAGGCTTCATTAATTCATCCTTTATCTTTTCCTTTCATTTACCTTCTTTACTGTAAATCTTAAATCTTTCACCTTTCTCAAAACCATGTCCACCTTTATCTTTGTTTTGCTTCTAAGCATTCAGCATCATATCAAACACTTCACTATCACATGTTCACTTCCTCATGTTTGATGCATTCTCTAGATGTTTCATGTAGCATTTTTTCAAGATCATCAATGGTAACCCTTCCTTCATCAAGTAGCTTTCTTAGATAAGAAATTTTCTCTTCTGCTTACTTGCACTTGTTTTTGTTTTCATCCATATCTACTAGAGAATGCCTCAATTCTCCATCCATGTCTACCACAACATCAATGTATCATTTTTATTATTTCATAGCATCAAAATCTATGTTATAACTAAATATAGTGTTGAAAACCTAGATGTACCTAAGCTATTAGGCTATTACTTCAAGAACCTTTCTCTCATTCAATTTTTTAGCACTACTAGATGTTTAGAAGGGAAGTGAGATAACATAAATTAAAACTTGATTAGATTTAACCTCTTACTTAACATTCATTCCATCTACCATATGTAAATAGCTAGAACTACATAAAAAACACCAAGATTTTTAAATGGAAAACCCAAACTAGGAAAAGCTATGGTGAGAACTATCTCAATATATGATAATCAAGTTACAATGTTTAGGCCAAAGGCCAAGGAGATCACTGCCCCTAGGATGACTTGCAAAAACTAAGATGCACAACCTTATGGCAATATACAATAAGGACTTTCAAACACTAAAGATCACTTCTTTAGGGCAAGCTAGAAAACTTCTAATAGGGTCACATCAATAGGATTGAATTACAAAGAACCACATCCACTAAAATATTGATCATAGTTCACTATTTAGAACACATCAAAAACCATATTCATTACTACTCTATTATAGTTTGAAACCTCTTTACTACTTCACATTTACTTCCCACAACATACATAATATCTATATTTATTTTTCTAATGATTCCATCCTTTATATATCATCGACAACCTTGACTCCATCAATTAGGCCAGCCTAATTAGATGTGTAGTTTCATAAATTGTACACCCTTGTTGTGGTGGTACAATTTCACACTTAGGTTAGCACCTACCTTAGTGTGTCTTGCATCTTGCATTTCTCATTCCTCTTTAAGCATTTAATTAATTAATTTAATTAAATCTAAGGTCTTGTCTCATCACTTTACACATTACAAAGTTGGGCCCTTTACCCTAAGTGTGCCCCTTTTCATATTACTCCTCCAATGAATCATTTAATCTTAAACCCTCATTATGTCTTATTTCAAACATTTAGGCCCAATTTTGCATATCAAAACACCTCAAAATCAGTTGTAACTTTGGGATATGCTCTAATATCATCATATCTAATGGCCCTAAAAATTCGGTGGAAAGTTGGTTAGACCGTGGCAGGAATGCACATGGTCCATGACTTTTTTCTCAAAATTTCAGGAGCACAATCCTATGATATGATAATTCTTAACCCCAAAATATTAGTGGTAAATTCAAATCCTAGATCAGCCTAAACATGAAATTAAGATCTATGGTTTCATACTTAAGAGCTCTCTTTCTTCATTTGAAGGGGTCTTCTAAGATTCTAAGGGCAGGTTTTTGGAGTATTAGAGCCTTCTTTGCAATGAAAGAGTAGATCTTTGAATTTTTCAACAACATTCATCATTCATCCATCAAACATTCATCAAGCATCATTTTATCAATTGGGGGATTTTGAAGATGTAGAAGAAGAATAGGAGGTCACTGACTAACAATTGGCTTGTACCTCTCCCTTGGGGTTGGGTATGGTTTCGTGTTGTTTTTAGATCTTTGCATAAGATTCATTTTGATTAATATTCATGCTTTAGATCAATTTGCATTATGGATTTAGAGCATTTACTTTGTCAGTTATAATAAATTAGGGTTTACTCTTTAGGGTTTCTCTAGGTTGTTTACTTTCATTCTTAGGATCTTGCATATACACAAGGTTCTTGCACACACATTTTCAATACATTATCATCTATTCATGGAGGTGAAAAACACCAACATGGGGGTTTGACTATGGAAAAACCCTATATACCCACCCCAAACCTTCCCTTTTCAGATTGCAGGTGCAGAAGAAGGAATCTGGAAGTAGGTATAGGTTTGGGACAAGAATCCACATCACTCAAAATATTTAGAAGTGTAGAAAACCTATCAAGGATAGGGGCATGACACCCTGGTCTTGCCCAAGATAGGGGCGTGGCACCCTGGTCCTGCCCTTTGTCAGTAGGACTTGGCAAAAAACCAATTCACAGAGCACAAAAACCCTCATCTCAATTGAAGAATCATGATAGTGGCATGGCACCCTGGTCTCAGACACTTATGCTCAGATTTTAAACACATGTGCACCTCTTATTTTGCCTTCTCATCTGTACTTTTCAATAGTACATCAGTTGTTCTTTGATCTACATTCTCATAGTACGATTTGTTTGCTTACTGGCTTTCTAAGTTAGATTGAATTTTGCACCATTCCTCTCTCTCATTTACAACAAAGGAATAGGAAACCTAAGAGGTAATCCATGACTCTCTCTTTCTCATAAGAAGTAGCCGATGTGCATTACCTCCCTAGGCTCTTTCGTATTCCATGAGTGTGTATGACAGTGGGATTAGGGTTTCCATACTTAGTCTCACTTTTTCCCCTGCACATCTTTGGTGAACTCGACGTGAATCCAATTTCATTTTCATTGCATTGCATTGTTAGATCTAGATCTAGTTTATTTCATTTTCTTTCAAAAAAAAAGAAAAAAAAAAAAGAGAAAAGAGAAAAAAAAAAAAAGAAGGTTTCTTTCATTTTCTTTTCATTGTGTGTTTAAGTTTCATGCAATTTTCATTTCAAAATGTCATATTTCTATTTACAAGAAGTTCATGCTTTTGATGATGTATGCAATTTTATTGATTATGAGTTTAGTAAGGATTAATTAGATGAAACTCTAGATGAGTTTTTGGACCCTAAGCCTTCTAAACTCTCATTTTGCCAAAAATTAATCAACCTTGTTACTATGCCATTTCATGGAGATGAGAAAGATAAGTTGAATGATCCCTCTCATGCGTATATTCCTATCAACTCCTCTACTAGATCTAGTAACATAGTCGATTCCCATGATTCCATCTATGATGTTATGTCTCCTTTTGAATCCAAAGATAAGTGTTTCAATCACTATGTCCATTCTTTATTGGATGATGCCCTTGATGACTTTATGTCTCTACCTAAACTTCCAAACAAGAATAATGCATCTAAGAAGTTAGTCAACATGATCAATGTGAATGAACATAGAAAACCACTTTTTGTTGTCCAAGGTGCTTATCCTTCTCAAAATTCACCTCTTCCTAATCAACCTCTTTTTATGGTTCAAGGTGGATATGGTCATGATTCCTTTAGCACTCCAAACAAACCCATTATTATGGGTCAAGGAAGGAATCCCACTAAGAGTCCTTATAGCTATGCTAGATAAATTACTAAGGAGAGTTATAATGCAGTTTCCCATACCTACAACACGAGAAACAATAGGCAACGTAACCCTCCTCTAGTTGTTCTGACTCCTCTACCCGATCCTCAAATCATTCTTCCTCAAGCACCTCGTATTTCACAAACCCTTGGCAAGGAATATGATCTTGTCAAACTACTTAAAGCTACTCCTACCAAGATATCTCTTTGGGATTTGCTTCAAACTTCCTTGACTCATTATGGAATGCCATAAGATGCCTTTAAAACATTGAATGTCCTACCCATAGTGACATCTAATAATATGGCTTCCTTGATTCACTCTATTACATCACCGAAGGCTCAGATTGTGTTTACAAAAGATAAGCTACCTTCTAGTGAAATTCAACAACAATATGATCTCTTAATGATTGTGGTTATCATAAATGATAGTGCAATAAGATGAACATTAGTGGATAATGGTTTTGGCCTTAATGTTTGTAGCATTAACCTGCTGTATAAGATCAATGTTGATACATCTCTTATCAAGCCCAATTCTCTCACTATCTATGGCTTCGATAATGTTGCTAAATCCTCACTAGGTATCATCACCTTACCTATTAAGGTGGGTCCTATTACTTTACCTACTCCTATCCATGTCATGTATAGAGAGTTGACATACAACTTTTTGCTAGGAAGACCTTGGATTCATAGCATGCAAGTTGTTCCTCTTCAATCAATTCTTCCTCAACTATCTTAGACAATTCCTTTAAGGTTTCTACTCTGATTATTGAGAATAGTTCATCAAATCTATCTCCCATATCTTGATTGATCCCTGATACCTCCTCAAGTGGACCTAAGGTTCTTGAGGAAAAATCTTCTCAGCCTGACTCTACAATGGAGAATACTTTCTCTCTTGAACATATTCTTGCAAAGGATGATTGGGTATCCCTTGATTTCAATCCTACTTTGGTAGGGGAATAGAGAATTCCCCCTAGAGAGCCTAAGATCAAAAATAAGAAAGAAGAAGAAGAAGAACCTAAAAATAAATCTACTTTATCTTGGCCATTGAGTAATAACTTTGTGGTGGCTTCTCATATTTCATCTCCCTTAGTCTCTGGTGTTGAGGATTTTGATCTTTCACTTTTTGAAAATCCTCCTTCTTCTTTAGAAATGACTAACCTTTATGGTATTGGTTTTCACATTCTAGCTAGGTGTGGGTATAATGGAAATGGATGTGGTGCTGAAGAACAAGGGATTAAAGTTCCCTTGGAAAAGAACTTTCATCATATGCCATTTGGGCTTGGTTATGATCCTTTCAAGTGTGCTAAAGCCTCTAGGAGACCATCTATTAGTGTTAATGTCATTTATGCTTCTCTCTCACTAAAACATCCAAAATATATTGACTTTGACCCTTCTTGTGTCTTTGCTTTGGATGTTTTTTCTACTGATGATTCCTTAGCTGAATTCTTGGGAGCTTATGACAACCTTCCTCATTATCACCATAATCACAGTTTTCCACATTGTTTAAATGTGGAAGATAACTTTGGGAAAGAAAGGAATAATAATGAGATAGTTAAAGAATTTCCTCAATTGAGAGATGCTCCTCAACAAAGTAATCTCCTAATAAATGACACCATTCATATCAAAATGGATCCTTGTGTTGAAGATAATATAATCAAGATAGGGAAATGTCTTGATGAAGAAGAGAAAAAACAATATGCCGAATTGTTACATGAATTTCGTGAGATCTTTGATTGGATATATTCTGACATGCCTAGCGTAGATCCTAAGATTGTCACTCATAACGTTGTCCTAGTTCCTGATTCTAAACTTATGAAGAAAAAGATTCAAAAGATTCACCCTAAAGTGGCATTACTTGTTAAAGCTGAGACTGAAAAATTATTTGATGCTGGATTCATTCATCCTATCTATTATTCCCTGTGGATTTCAAACATTGTGGTGGTGGCTAAAGATGAAAACAAGATTAGAATGTGTACTGATTTCCATGATTTGAACAAGGCCTCTTTAAAAGATTATTTTCCCCTCCTAAATATTGATATGATAGTGGATTTGGTAGTAGGGCATGCTTTACTATTCTTTATTGAAGGTTTCTCAGGATATAATCAAATTTTCATCAATCCCCAAGATCAATATAAAATTGCTTTTACCACTCCTTGGGGTACATTTTGTTGGATTGGGATGCCTTTTGGATTAAAAAAATGCAGGTGCAACCTATCAATGTGCTATGACTCTCATTTTCCATGATTATATGCATAAGACCTTAGAAGATCACATTGATGACATCTTAGCCAAATCTGTCCTTCGTACATATCAAGTTAAGATCCTTCATCAAATCTTTGAGAGAATTCATAAGTACAACATGCAGTTGAATGCCCAAAAATGTGTTTTTGGTGTGGATAGTGGAAAATTATTAGGATTCATAGTTTCACATCATGTAGTTGAGGTGGATACGAAGAAGATAGATTCTATTGTTAACATGCCACCTCTTAAGAACGTTTCTCAACTAAAAAGTTTGCAAGGAAAGATCCAAGATATTCGTAGTTTGTCTCTCAACTTGCGGATGGTACTTTTTCTTTAACACAATTGCTTAAAAAGAATATCAATTTTTAATGGAACGAGGATTGTCATCAAGCATTTGAAGACCTAAAATCTTATTTGACCAATCCTCCCATTCTTCAACCAGCTGATCCTACTAAGCCATTTTTTCTATACATCATTGCTTCCCGTCAAGCTCTTGCAGCCTTATTGGCACAATGTGATAAGGATGTTAGAGAATGCTCAGTTTATTACATAAGTCACACTCTACTCGGTTAGAAAGTTTGATATTTTGTGATAGAGAGACAATGCCTTGCTTTGGTCTTTGCAACCCAAAAGTTGAGGCATTATATCTTGAATGTTGAGATTCATGTTAACATCAAATTTGATCCTCTTAAACATCTTTTCTCCAAAACTGATCTTTGCGGGTGCTTAGCTAAGTGGGTTATGATGTTGACCAAGTTTGACCTTAACTTTGTCTTGCAAAAGGCAATAAAGGATCAAGCATTGATCGATCATTTAGTTGATGCTCCTTCACCCTTCTCCCTACCTAATTTAGAGTCTTTCCTCCATGAATACATTCTTTCCATTGAGGTTGATGAGACTTGGGAACTGTACTTCAATGGTTCTAAGTATTGTATAGGATCAGAGGTAGGGGTAGTCTTAATTTCTCCTAAAAAGAAGCCTATTCCTTTATCATATCATCATAATTTCTTATGTACCAACAACATTGTTGGATATGAAGCTCTTATAGCTCGAATTAAAGCAGCCTTGGCATTGAGTGTGAAGAATCTACACATTTATGGAGATTCTCAACTAATCATAAGACAAGTGAAAGGAGTTTATCAAGCTAAACAAGACAAATTATGGCAATATGAAGATCTAGCTTTATCCTTGTTACAAAAATTTGATTCTTATACTATGGAGCCAATTCCTCGAAAAGATAATTGACATGTTGATGCGATGGCATGTATTGCTTCTCTTGTGTCTATAGAGGACCTCATGGTAGATCTTCAATTCACTATTAATAACCTTACTTCCCCATGTTGATAACCCTTGTGATGTGGCATATTGTTGCATTATAGATTTTGATCAATGGTACTCACATGTCATAAGATATTTGAGTGATGGTACCTTTCCTGACTCTACAAATAAGAATACTAGGGCTAGGGTTCACAAATTGCCTGCTAGATACATTATCCTTTCTAATTTTCTCTATAGGAGGGGTTATAATGGTCTTCTCCTTTGATGCTTAAACAAGGCTGAGGTCCCTATCACTCTCAAAGAAGCACATTTAGGTGCTTGCGGGGGGCATTTTTGGGGTAGGTCTTTAGTTCAGAGATTTCTTCGAATGGGATATTATTGGAAGACGATGGAAAAGGATTCCTTTACATTTGTTAAATGATGTCATCAATGTTAGCAACATATAAATTTGATTCATGCCCCTGCCCAAGAGCTTCGATCATAGGTAGCATCTTGGCCCTTTTCCACATGGGGTTTGGATCTCGTTGGTAAAATATCTCCTCCTTCATCTCAAGGACATATTTTCATCATAACTCCTACCGATTACTTTATGAAGTGGGTGGAAGTCATTCCTCTTAGATCCACTAATGCTGAAGTAATTTGTCAATTCATTTTAAAAACATCATTTCTTGATTTGGGATACCTTTTGCCTTAGTTTCAGATAATGGAATGCCATTAAAAAATAAGGATGTGAAGAAGTTTCTCAAGAAATATCATATTCAACATAAGTTTTCTACACCTTATTATCCTCAATCAAATAGTCAAGTTTAGTCTTCTAATAGGATAATTGAACAGATTCTTTGAAAGAATTTAAACAAGCATGGTAAGGATTGGCATACTCAATTAACCTATGCTTTGTGGGCTTATCGCATGAGTGTATGTGTTTCTATGGGTTGTAACCCTTATAATCTTGTTTATGGTGTGGATTACATTATGCCTTTGGAGTTAGAAATTCCTTCTTTGAGGGTTTCTCTTAAGGGTATAATCGATGATGATTCCTATAGAGAGCACAGACTTCAACAACTTGAGATTCCTGATGAATGACATATCAATATTAAAGCCTATCATAAAAATTTGCAATGAAGCTACAATTATAAGGTTATTCAATGTTCCTTCTCGATAGGTAATTTAGTCCTTTATGAGAATTAGCGCAACATGAATGCCTTACCTGAGGAGAAAGGAAAGTTCAATCCTAATTGGCTTGTATCATACATCATCATGGAGGTCTATGGATCAGGTTCTTATAGGATAGTAGATGTGGAAGGTACGCCTCTCAATAAACTTATAAATGCTATGCACCTTGGTAGATATTGTGCCTAGTTCTATTTTTTTCTCTTTCTCTCTCTTTCTAGTCTTCTTTTTGTTCTCTCTTTATGTCTTTTTCCTCAAAATTGGGTAATATGTTAGCATGCCTTCATTAAGTATGTAAGATTAAATGATGTTATATTTTTTGGTCTACATTACTTCATTCTT
This sequence comes from Cryptomeria japonica, assembly GCF_030272615.1. Lineage (NCBI taxonomy): Eukaryota > Viridiplantae > Streptophyta > Pinopsida > Cupressales > Cupressaceae > Cryptomeria > Cryptomeria japonica. The sequence continues at coordinate 648,674,769 of NC_081415.1, forward strand.
GACAAGCATGGTTCATTACTTTATTGTTTGTATTGGATTCTTTTTATGTAAATTGTACTAGATTTACATTTCATATGTGCTAGCATGTTATACAATTTCTTATGTGTTAAGTAGAATTATATCATGTTGTGTTTAATTAGAGTTAATTAAATCACATTATTCATATAGTTCTCATGCTTAATACATTCTTCTTTTATATCATCAAAGTAGCATTTGATTAAATACTTAGTTATTTAATTAAATCACACATGTATCAATTTAATCATGAAGCATTGAGAAATCAATCACATGGAAATTAAAATTAGATATGCATGCTCATTACTCAATGTGTTACTTCTAATCTAAGCAATGTGTACATTGTTTAAGCATTACAAATAACATAGTCATTAGTGTCATCATATATACATCATTACATCAAAATCATCTCCTATCCCTGGGACTAGTAGCAGGAGGATGGTGGCTAGATGCTCCCTCTTGATCTAGCCGTGTGGGTGGCCCCATGGGGGTGTATCATGATATGGACCATGAGTGACTCCATGAGGAGCTCCTATGATCTCTCTCCATCATGATCCCTCGATATGTGGCTATCTCCATCTATGCCACTGCTAGATCATGCTCTATCCATCGTAATCTATCTTGCAGGTCCTCCACCTCCATCTGAATAGGGGAGAAAAGGTCCTCATGATGTCCTGTACTCCTCTAAGGTCTGTGCGATATCTATACGTTTGCAATCACAATAAGGTTTGTCACTGCATTTTGAATTGGAGAGCGCCACTCCTGGATTCTAGTTGCATGATAGAGAGAATTTTTATCAGTAACATTCTATATCATCAAATATAAAATAGGTAGGATGCATATGTTAATAAATAACATGGCACATTACCTAGATCTCCCTCTCGTAGCTAGTGAGGATCGGGGACAATGACTGCCTAAGCTTGGGATCCGCTGGGCTCTTCCCACTCAGACTGTCTTTGTATATTTAGTATAGGCTGATGAGGATTAGGATGAGAACCCCTCATGGGATCCCTTTGCTTGCCATGGTAGACTCGATAGATCTATGAATCTGGTGTCATCTCTAGAGTGATGAACTACACTTGACTCATCCTCCTCCTCATACTCCTCCTCCTCATCGTCCTCCTCATCCTCATCCTCATCCTCATCCTCATCCTCATCCTCCTCCTCATTCTCCTCCTCATCTTCATCCTCATCATCGTCTCCATCCTAATCTCCATCTCCGGTATCAGGATCACCTCCATCTTTGCCTACTTCCTGCTCCTCTATGTCTGATCATCTGAATCCTCCTCGGATGCATCGCATCCCTCTCAGTTTCCTACCTATCTCCATGGTCTAGAGTTCCCCCTAGGGAAGTCTACTGGGAACATGGCTCCAAGGTATGTCCTCCATCATGTGATGTATCGTCGGTGCATGCCTAAGTCATCTCTATAATCTGTCGCAATGTCTTGATCTGGCCCATCTAAATCTATAGGCTCCTAGCCTCGACATCACTCGTGAGTGTTGGATGTATATAGGCATGTCAGTAGAAATGCATTGTTGCCGAGCTTGGTCGAAGTAGAAAGGAACAATTATGTGGCTATACCATCCCTCTAGTAGATGATCCCTCTACCTACCAAGAATTTATCTACGTAGCCCTGCCCACATGGACATCCTAAGGTAGGGTATCCATATGATCTCACCCGCTATCAATCTATCCATGCTCAATCTCTAATACAGGAGATCGTCGAATCGCCACTCACAGTTAAGAGGATAGGCATATACCCTAGGTTGCTGTGGGACAAGCTCTATAGGGGCTCCACTAGGTCTAGTGCACGTGATATGCTCGAACATCCACACCTATAGTAGTGTGCATGTCATAAGGCTACATCCCTATCCGAACACATACTCTCTAGGGTCATGATAGAGATGCAAAATCATGCTCCCACCCCAAGAGTATACTCTCCTATGTCTCTCCATAGCTCATATGGTGTAGATGCGTCCTCAGTGCATATGTGTGTCACGCCCATTGGGGCACACACCTAATGTAAGGGTTACAATTATGATGCAAACCACCCACCAAGATTACTTGTAAATTCCCAAGATAGAATAAACAAATATCCACAACATTAAATAATTAGGTCACATCACCAAAATACTAGTAGGCATAGGAATGCAACACATTCCTATATAGTAACACCAAAATAGTCACACTTGACTTAATACCAACTACGAATCCCAAAAAGTAATACCAAAGCTCGAGGAACATCATGATACATCATAATAATCCTTCTAAAGCATCCACAAATATATTTGACACAACTAAATGATAATAGATATAACCCACTATTACTGCATTATACTATACCATATCTAGACTGAAGAATGTTTCCAATTGCACATCTCGATCAACAAGTTTGACATCAATGACAACAAGAAAGTTCTTATTGGCAACATGATCTTCAACCTCCATTTTGTCTTAAAAAATATTGGCTCTTTAAATTCCTTAGAATATGGACCTCTCATATGCACCAATAATAAAAGTGTCACAGGGATACTTTTGATGCATCCAATCCTCTCAACGAACATCCTCCATTGATATTCCAAATCAATATTGAATATTTATCCTCCATCCTAATCTATTAATAGATCCTTGTGGAATTTAGTTTGAAAAGTCCAAGAATACAATGTTATACTATCCATTTGGGCATCTCACATCCTCTCTAAATTAGAGATCAACTTTTGGGTGCAACAAGGGACTTTTCAAAGTGGGATTTATTGTTGTCTTTTGAAACTTTTATACGCAATACTTTACTTGACTGTAATGGTAGGAAATAACTATAGAATAAGGGTCTAAATTTTATATTTTGAGTCATTTATTCATTTTTAGCCTTATTTGTACATATTTTGACACACTTGGTGGGACCCACATCTATTATAACATCATTTTATCTTTTTCTTTAGTCTTTCATTTTAGACGTATATTTTAGTCCAGTTGTTTATATTTTAGACCACATATATGCACTTCAACATTTGATTTTTTAGTTTTCTATGAACTCATTGAATTGAAAACTACAATGTAATTTATTTCTCTCTTTATAATATGTTGGATACTTGCAAGGTCCTAGATTTCTAACCTATATTAATTCTATTCTAATAATTTGCATATATATTTGACCTGTGTTCTCTTAGGTTTGTTTGTATTCTTTAGGTACTATGATAAATTGGCATATTTATGTCTACTTTGATATCTTTGTCAATTCATGGTGCATCTATTTATAAATCAACATCTCTATTTTCATTCCTAAAAGATTTAATTTAATTTTTCTTTTCTAGCCGTTATTTTCTTATGTTTTCCCTTTCTTCAAGTTTCTATAGTAAAAAATCTAATTTTTACCATCACTACTAATTCTCCCTTTGTGAATTTCTAATTTTTGAACATTTTTTTAATAAAAGTTGTTATTTATATGCTTGAACATGCCTATGTATAATTAATAGCCTTTTTATGTAGAATTCAACATTTCTTCCAATACAAATGAACACATTAGTAAAATTCTTGGTAAACATAAAATTTGTATTTTAATATTTCTCCACATGTATTAGTGTTTCTATTTTAGGATTGCAATTTTTGTGTCTCAATCAATGCACGTATCTTGTTGTGTAGTTTTATCATATTCTCGGGTTTTGTGCTTTCGAATAATTATTATTTTTAAATTAAAGATGATAACACTCTATTTTCATATTCTTTTATTGGTCCAAGACATTATCACTTATCAAATGATTAATCTTTTTATCACTAGCTTAGTTTCACACTTGTGCTAATGTCAATGGTAGATGTTTTATTTAATTTATATACATTTTTGGTTTTTATTCTCTCTCCTAACACAAAATGATGATCTTGGAGATCAAATAACCATCAAATCATCTCTTTTTTAATTTTAATTCTAAGATCACCAAAATGCTCTACACTTATTTTACAAGATAATATTTGAAACCAAAATCTCTTTATTTTCTTTCCTATTGGTAGTTCTTTATATTTCATTTCCAATAGGGAAAACCCAAACTCCATATTCTAGTGGGGTATATCAAATAACCTAGGAAAAATGTAAATACTCAGCCCTAAGGATAACTATCATGTTTGACATGAACTTGTTATCTAACTTCGATGTAAATGGTGAATTAGAATAGGTTTAACACAACCATGGTCTTGTGGATATGAATCCTATTTATGAATTCTAGCCTCACATACTCATAGTTATATAGAGGACATCCCCTAGCATCTTATTTTTTTATATCCAAGATAGGATCCTTTGTTAATATAACTACGACATGCACTAATTATTAGTTATCACTAAGAAGTTACTCACCTCATATCCCTAGAAATATATTTGTAGGACACACATCACATTCTCTTATTCCTTTAATCGATCTTGAGTGATAAAAATGATTAGTGACTCCTTATGGTTTCCCAATTCCATACACACCTACTTGGATAACTTATGATATCCTTATGATTCATGTATCTTACTTTGTAAAACTTATTAAAAAACTTTGAATAAAAATCATTAAAAAATTGTAACCCTCAAATATCCAAAATAAAATCTTATCTTTCAAAATATTAAAAATATAAATTCCTCTTGGAAATCAAATATTTAAACCCAATAAAAAAATACATTATCCTAGCCTCAATTTGAAAACTTAAACTAATTACAAATCACGGTCCCATATTATAAATCCAATCCAAATCTTAATCCACTCATAACCCAAACTTTAAATTACATCAACCCCAATAAAAATCAATATCTTAATCAAATTATGATCCTTATAATCAGGATTACTTAGAACCTAGATATCTTAATAATAGAATTCCAATATAATGTTAGCCTTATACCACTTAATAATTTAACCTATCTAAGTGTAAAATTATTTCCCTAAATCTAAATAACCTTAATCTTAGTATATATTAAGCTGGTAATCTAAATCTAATTCTCTTAAAAAACTACCTAAGTATAAAAATCAACCCATCAATATTGAATCAAAACATTAACCTAAGGTTACCTCCTAAATCCTAATCCTAATCCTAATCCATATCATAACCATAATCAAATTCTATCAACTTTAGCAATATACTATATGTCATTCAAAGATCCATTGATACAAAACCCAATCACTTCGAGAGCTAAAATCAACATGATCCTTGTCCAATAAAATCATCATCCTAAAGTCTTAACCGTTGATAATACAAGAAAAATAAAAATTGATTCTAAAGACAAAAATCATGAATTAGTTCTATTTTTGTGAGTATCCTTATCACAACTAGTTCAAAATAATACCAAGTCTATAATCCATTTGAACATAATGATGATGTTGGTGGTTGTCTTATACACCAATATGCGTATACTCATGACTTCTTAGAGATTAGAACAAGCTCTATTAGTGCAAGCATAATCCATCATGAGCCTATAGACCGGAAGTTAGCTAACACTAACATATTTCATAAATTCTAATAACAAACACATTAGTCATCCTTACGGTCCCTTTGACAATTCCCTTATCACCAATTTATATCATAGATCCCCACCTTATGTGACTGCCTTGTGCCCCCCCCCCAACTTCTATAGAAATCCTTTATCCTCGAGATAAATAGAATCCAACCACTAATCACATCAAATCAAATATTCCCAATTATTTTCTCCACCCTTCATGGATTATATCCATGGAATACTATAAGAGATTCTTATGTAGCAAATAAAATTTATTTTTTTGGTATTGAAATACCACTATTCGAATGCCATCCAAGAATATCATTCTAGATAAGATTATTGATGGTATAGCCATCAATAACATTTAAAATATTTATATTATAGTCATTTAGGGAAATAAGTGTTAACATTTACATTGGTTAATTAAGTCCATGAAATCTAAAGTTTATAAATTTGAAGGGCCTTTGGACCCAATGCATTTGTGAAACTTCAAGAATACAATAGTGCACTAATGACTACTAGCACTATCAAAAAAAAAGTGACTCCTTCATCATGTCAACCAAGTAAATCTAAATATATCAATAGTTTATTCTAAAGAATTCCCAAATGTACCCCCACCTTAATCAAGGAATAAAGAAGAGTTTATCAAGCCCATTTTAGCTTGATCCCATTTGTTTTCAATTCTCAAACATGATTCTAGAGGAAGGTCACAAACACATTTTTTGGTCATTTGTGTAAGCTCAACCTAGCATATACATATATTATTTGGTGGCCTAATGGTAATATAGCTACGCAAAATCATTATAAGGGTATTTGGATTATTAAAGAGTCATTTCCTTGATTTTGTCTACTCTTAAGGGGTTGGTTAATTTGAAGAGATTACTTGCACTAGTGCATAAGAACATAGAAAAAGGTATCGATCAATATTAGCCACCCTTGAAAATATCAAGAAATTTGTAAGAAATTGAAAAACCTTGAGTGAAATAAAAAGAAGTGATTTTTAAAATACATAGATCGAGTTTGCAAGTTAGAGATATGACCACAGTCATAGATTAGCTTGAAATAACCAAACTCAACTAATTACAATAATAACATTAATATTTAGATTATAATACAAATTACAAATTTGTTAATTGTTATTCAATATTTTAATGTATCATATTTATATCTATATGAATTTTAAAAATATCCCCATTATATCAAATTAAGTAAAATTATTTCTATCCACATTTATTTCTATAAATGATCAAAATATCCAAATCTATTCACCACTAATCAATCTATATAAAGTAACTATATTTATGTATACAAATTTTATTAGATTGGGTTGGACTAAACTTTGATTTTGATGTAAATGTCTCTATATAAATTTCATAATTTATTCACCGAAGTGTTGGAATTTGGCATTTTATTGTCAACATACAAAATGTGATTGTATTACTTAAATTCACTTTCAATTATGTGACAATTATATGTAAAATGTGAGAATGGATTTGATAGATAGATAAAAGAATAAAATTTATGAACTTATTTTACTAAACTTCGGTCATCTAAATCTTATTCATTTCTTATATATAATTTTAATATACACAAAGATTAATAATATTTAACAATGTCATTAAAGAATCTACTGACTTGTAAGGACCATCTTCCCCTCAATTAACACCTTTTATTTAAGCTATTTTAATCGTAAAAAAAATGAGATTCAACGAATAGAGTTGAGATCTCGTTTTGACTGCTTGATTGATCTCTAAATTATGATTTGAATGTAATTATTGTAATACCACTTGGAATATTTCATTAGGAGCTAGCATGTGTGCCCTCTTACCTTTGCTTTCACCATATTTTCTATAAAAATTGTCAGATTGTCTTGAATCTTGTCGACCTGCAATTATGCTAAATCATTACCTACCTTCTTTTAAAAACATTAAAACAATAACAAATTCAGATTTCACCATCACAGTTTTATATAATATAAATTAAACAAATCTAAGGTGTCAATGTCCCGACCAACTAGAAGAAGAAATTCACCAGTAGAAGATTATGCTGTGAAGGCAAGGAAAAAATTACCAGTTGGGAAACAGCAAATGGCAGTCTTTTTCCAAGAAACTGCTTTTTCTTCGCCTAGAATAAAAAAATAAAACAAGATCTATCTCCAAGCTGTGCATTGCACATCCCATTGGCTTTTTATATTAGTTTGATGCTCTGGGTATTGACATCAACAGCTAAACAACTCTGTGTTTTGTAGTGTCTCACTGAGTTGAAGAAATTAAGGATTGAAAAATGAAAGGATTCGATACTATACCCACCTGTTCTTTAAACAATAGAGAGAAGGATTTGAGGAAGGAAGGAGGGAGTGGAAGTGGAAGGCTGGGAGCTGCAGTGCAGAGAGCAATGGCGATGAGGGAACGCCATTCCTCCTCTTGTGCAGATGATGTGAAAGGCATTGGAGCCATTAGAGATGTTTACATTTCATGGCTCGCTTCTTCCCCTCCCAAAGATAGTGTGATGAATGTGAGATGTTGTAAGTGTGGTGGTGGTGAGCAAATCTTGCATTCTGCCATTGGAACACAGTCTATGAAGTACACTCGCTTCTTCCTCGATGACCAAGGATTTAGTGTTACTGGGGATGAAGATTATGTGGCTCAAGTTTGTGGGGTTTGTTCTTCTTCTGTGGAGGATCTCAGTGGAAGCCCAGCTGCTAAGAAGAAGAGTTTTTTCATTCATGTGTGCAGGCAGCTTTTAGGGTTTTCAAGGAAGTCCTTTTCAGCATTGTAGTAACTATTCTTTTCGGGGTGGTAAAGCTCTTTTTTCTAGGGACATTTGACGTCAGGACCCATCCTATGATGGATCCTGATTTATTAGCTGTTTTTTTAACAGATGTTGTAAATAAGTGTTAGGGAAATCTTGATCAAAATTGGCTTGTTTTGTTGATGGTATGAATTGTAAAGAAGAAGATTTGTGGTGGAAAGTGTGATATTCTATTTGTTAATGTTAGTGAAAAAGGCTCATGTCTTGTAAATAAATATGTGAATTCATTCAGCGTTTTAGTTCCAACCTGCAACTTGCTCCTAATCTTTAGGATTAAGGAATTCACATACACAAAATTCCGTTGGAATTTTGATGCACATAACATGAAATCGATTTGCCCATGATTACACCGTGATTATCTCTTTGGGTGTTCTCGACCTGATTACGCTAGATCACTTTTTACACGAAGAATGACTGCCCTAAAATGCAGAATAGAACGTAGTTTGATTTACCCATGATTGCTATCAGTTTTCGTTTATGGTTTTTGAATCGGTCTACGTAAGGGTTTTACTGAGGAGAAGATGACCCTTACAACTCAATAGATTCTCTAATTGTATTATCAAATTTTGTTAATTTTTTTTACATATATATTAAACTTATATAAGAAGCGAACATGTTTCAGATGATCAACTTGATTAAATCAGATTCATAAGTTTTATGTTTTGATCCATCTATCAGATTCATTCCTACATTCTAGAGATAATCTTCACAGTAATGGAAGTGAAAAAACAAGAAGTCAAATTTGTAAGTTTGACAAGGTGAAGAGATTATGACATCTAGATAGAGACATTTACACCAAAGTCAAAGCTAAGTATTCATACATTTAATTTATTTAATTTTGAAAGGAATGTAAGGTAATAGAAATATTATCAAAGAGAAGACTTACAAAAACATATAATTAAAATAATTTCAGAAAATAAATAATATGTGGAAAGAAATAACACCTTGAAGTATAATCATATAAGATTAAAAATTATTTTGAGAAATTTATTGTTAAAAATCTCACTATCAAAGGTGTTCATAGCTTTGTATCATTCAATGACAATATAATTATAATACAATCCAAGAACATCCACCCTCATGCATAACCAACTGTGTCTAGAGAGTTTTTGATGGCACAACAAAACTTGCAAATACACTATGAAACCTCTATTTCAAGAACTAAATAAATGGAAGCAAGACATTAAAACACCAAATTATGAATGGGAAGTGATGAGGTAATATCCAAATTATGGCAACACCAATAGAATTCAAAATCCAAGATCTCATTCCAAGTCTTGGTCCACTGGACAAAAATAGCATATTTCCTACACCTATCATACACTATCACAACTTCATTATATTCCAATAACCAAATTAGGCACTCTAGTTTGGATCCATTTGAAGATGCCTTATGATTCATCATATCATTACATTCATCACAATTTAGTCAACAAGTTAGATCAACAGTGTAACTCCACTTTTTCATGCTCTATTGTGCATCTTAAAATTTCATACACCTCTTACACATTCGTACACTTTCACAGATCATTTTATACATCTTACTTGAGAAGAGATAGTATTAAACATTCCATATGAATGCTTATAGATGGATAGATGACCAAATCATAGCATGATGCACTTTTCCATGTGAGATCGCAAGAGATTAATAAAAATAAATAAATGAGCATTAGAATTATAAAAACGCTGGCACACCTACCAAAACATTCTCCCAGTTACCAATAACAGAAAAAAGGAACTTCAATGCTATCAAATACTTGAACTTATTACACTAATTGAGTTCCTTTATACTCATAGGCTTCAATAATAAATTTACAATATTCTCAAAAGTGTCAACATTTTCAAGTATCACCTTCCCATCCTCTACCATGCCATGAAAAAAAGATGATTTAGAACAATTTGATTTGTTCATGCATGAAATGTTAAGTTCTTTTCCAAGTCAATGGAATTCAGACTATCACATCTAACTTTAACAACACTGACTTCTCACAACATATTAATACAATATGTAAAGGGAAATGACCTCCTTATAATCATGAATAAATGTCACGTACTCTACCACTATTATGGAGAAAGTGACCATATCTTAATCCTTATTCTTCCAATTGATACCCCTACCAAACAATTTAAAGACATAACTATAGATCAGGAAATTGAAAATCATCAAAAACAATAGCAATTAGGACAACCACAAAACCTAAAGCTGCTATGAAAGCAATCCTAATCCAATCAATGAAGACATAAACAAAAGATATTCAAATCAAATGAAATCGAAGCAAACTGACGCAGATATCTCCTTCATGTGGCTCCATTTTTCTTCTTTCACCTTCAAATTGGATGTGGATCTTACCTACATGTGCAAAATGCAAGTAGAAAGCAAGTTGTTGAGAGATGAAATTCGGAGCATAAGGTTACTCAAAAATGTGATTGATTCCCCCTTTCATTGAAGAAAATCATCCAATCTATAGACAAATTGGAGAGAGGACAAGATTAGCATGAAGAGATTTGAAAGGAAATTCAAATCAAAAATGGCAAAATTATGACAAATGTGTGACACTTTCTATGCAAGCTGTATGACAAATTTTGCAAAAATTATGACAAGTTGCTATGCAAGATGTATGACAAATTATGACAAGATTGAAATGCCATTCCCATGACAAAATGGAAGAGAGAAAATAGCCTCCATGATTGCAACAAATGGAAGCATAAACATAGGAGAAAATGAGGGAATGAAATTAGGGGAAATATTAGAAAAATTAGAGAAAATAGGAGAAATAGAAATTAGGAATTAGGAGAAATTACCAAATTAGAAAATTGAGGAAAAAGATGAAATAGAAATTAGGTGAATTAATCAATAGGTTTTCATCCATTAATTAATTCATAAAAGAGACATAGGACGAAATAAATAGATTTATTTAACCCACAGAAGAAGAAAAGGATTAAATGAACAAATCATAAAACCCTAGAAATAAGAGGACAAGGAATTAGGTTAAGACAACAAGAAATTAAAGTAGGTTTGATCATGATTCTAATTGACAAAGGACCAATGTTGATAAATGATTGAGATTGGTTGACAAAAATCAATGACAAATTGACAAAGATTGACAAGGAGTTCAAATTGATAGGTGCCAATTGACGAGGAACAATGACTAATAGATCCAAATTGACATGATTGAAAATGACAAGATTGACAAGGACAAGGATCGATGACAAATTGATCGCAAAATGACAAGGTTGACAACGACAAGGATCGATGATGAATCGATCGCAAAATGATGAGATTGACAAGTTGATAATCACAAATGATTACTAACAAGCTAAAGATGATTGAAAGATTGACAAGAGGACCAAACCCTAATTCTATCATCGTTTAGGATTGACAATGTCGAAAATGATGATAAATGAGCACGCACCATGATGCGACAAGATAAGATCGACCAAAATCATGACTGAAGATTGCTATCGACAAGACCTAATTCGAAAGCGATAAAAATGAGGAATGCAAAAGAAGGACTCGATGCTCACAAATGATAAAGACCAAGTGTGCAACATAGAAGAAATGTTAATGCGATGCAAGAACCCTAAAATAAGGCAATGCGCAAATGTTAAAGTATGACTCCACAAGCGTTGTTTCAAAAAACAATAATGAAAATGCCCCAGACAATAACAATGACATATGCATGCCCCCTCAAGGAATTGGCTAGAAAAATCCAGAAAAGAGGCCAAGTGATCAATAAGAATGACAGAAGATGATAGGTTTGAATGGATCAAAAATCGAAGGTCGGATGCACAAAGGAAAAGCAGTGGAAGGTGCAAAAGACCGTGACCATCATAAGATGGAGAGCATGCATGTCCATCTAGGTACTGACAAAGATCTATATAGGAGACAAGGAGAAGGAAAAGAGTTCATTTGAACTGGCCAAAGTGGAGAAGTTGTTGCTCGGGAGAAAGGACCCTTGTAGAGAGATGGTGAACATTCCAATGGCAGATCACCTTGGGGAATGTGTACACATCTACAGATGACCAAACAATGTGGGAGTAGTGGTATGTAGCTCAAAAACCCATATGTTCAATTTCATGAATTTTGCTTAATTGCGAGACATTGCGGGGCCCACAGGGGAGGGAAAAATGCAGATCTATGCCTGTGTAGTGATGTTCTGCACTTGTGTAAGGTACACAGGTGTAGCTTGATGCTGCACAAGTGCAAGATAGTGTGCACAAGCACAATTGTACACTTATGACTCTAGTTTGACCGAAAGTAGCACGCAGATGATCTTGAAAAGAGGGATAAGGGTAGCATAGGTCAAAAATAGATAAGAAAACCCTGATTGGTGCATGAAACAAGGAAATGCAGCTTTTAGGAAAAGAAACCTAAAACTAACAAATTGTGCCCCAATTGTGATGAAGAGTCGACAGTATCCATTGATCACACGAGAGAACAAACTTGACTACTTCATGTTGCGATACAGACTCAGGAGTACTAACAAAGACACATTAGCAGGACGTGGATTATACTACATTACATACAAAGGCACAGCAATGGCATTCAGAGACTTCCTCTTTCCATCTTCCGACTGGAGAGGCGACTGTGACACTAGAGGACGTGTGGCATATCCTCCGCATTTTGATTCATGGGGAGATGGTGGTATATTAGTTTGAAGAAGATGCTTTGCCCTTGTCATGATCAAGCAAAGGAGTTTTGAATATTGTATGATCAGTGTTAGAGGTCGCGTTGGGTGGGTCTACCTCAATTACTCCTTGATCTAACAAGTCTTGAATCATATGTTTCAATTGAAAACATGATGTGGTTTTATGTCCTTTTGACCGATGGTATTCACAATGTGCATTATCATTCCACCAATGCGGCTTTACTAATGGTTCCTCCTTGACATTTGGTAACTTGATAAAATTTTCTTGTATCAATTGTTTCATTACTAATTCAATAGGCTCTCCCAATGGCGTAAACTATCGAGGAGGCCCATCCCTTGATCTGAAAGGTTTTCGTTGTTGGTTTTGTTGTTGACCTTGTTGTTGATTATATTGTTGATATTGCGACTATTGAATAACATTGCTTGCTTGTGTTTGATTTTGTTGCATAGCTGACATATTAGGAGCACTCAATTTCTTTATCGTGAACTTGGGTTGATTTGCATTCACTGCGTCGACAACTCCATCATTAGTGACATTCTTGTTTTTGTACCAAAATCTATTTTTGTCCCCTGAATTGTTTGTGTTGTCACTGTCTTTATTGAGCTTAATGAGTCCCTTAGCTACAAGAGCATTTTCAATGTTCATCCCTTTCTTAATGAGCTTTTCAATGGTGCTAGGACTTTTCAATTTGAGCTCATACATCATTTCTGGGACCAAATTTTGAGTAAATAAGTTCACTTGTTGTTCTTCAGGTATATCTAGGGAAGAACGACTATACAAGCTTTGCCATCTTTGTAAGAAAGTCACTAATGGTTCACCTTGCTTTTGCTTTGTGTTGCATAAATCTGACATGGTCACTTCATTGTCAATGTTGAATGCGAAGTGGGATATAAACTTTTGAGCCAATTCTTGCCATGTCTTTATGTTCCCTAGCAAATGTGAATACCAATCCATGGCTTGTCCTATGAGACTTCGTACGAATAAGCGTATCAAATATGTTTCCTCATAGCTCACTTTAGTACATGTTGCGAAAAATGCTCAAATATGGTCTTTTGGATTGCCTTTCCCTTTATATTTCTCAAAATTAGGTGCCTCAAAATGCTTAGGAAAGGGAGGCATGTACAAGCTCTTGTCAAATGGATTAGGACATAAATCTTGATCTGTGTATAATTTCTTTGTCCCTTTGGTTTGCAATGCGTCGATTTGTCATTGCAACTTCTCAAGCTATTGTGCAATTGTGTCAGATAGCGAAGATTTTGGAAGTTCATCATTCATTCCTGGGTGTACTCTTTGTCGATACATCATGTTGTCCATTGGCTGTTGATGCTCTAAAATTGCTATCTTTGGTGTCTCTGGCATATAAAGTTCTTGATACAGCTCTTGTTACTGTGGTTGTGCCATGCCTTGACATTGACCCTTTTGTTGTGCTTCTTGTGATGGGATCATCATTTGTAGCCTTGGTTGATATTGCAATTGAGGGTGTTGTTGATATTGCATGGACATCAGTTGTGGTTGTGACATATGATAACTTGTTTTTCCTGGCACATATTGAGGCACATGTTGCTGTTGATGTTGACAAATTAGAATTTGCTGACTTTGTGCCAATTGTTGTTGTCTAGATGTAAATCCCATCATTTGTAAAAAACTTTGTTTGGGAGGTTTCTATTGTTTCTCCTTTAGATGGGGTATGGCACTTGCATTGACTTGCTATGTTGTTTGTCCAATCCATTGTGGTGGTTGCAAGTTTGAATTGACTTGTAATGGTGTATAAGACACTTCAACTTGTTGTTGAATGCGCTATTGTTGTTGTTGTGCATTGCTTGTTTGCGCATTCGATTGTGCCTTTTGTGCATTCCTCAATTGTTGCAACACTTATTGTTGGTGCACACCACTATTTGTGGCTCTTTGTGTTGCCACTATCAAAGGATCTGTCACAATATTTTGTATAATGGGTACTTGAGTATTTGCCAAACATATTGAACTTGATGGTACATATGAACTTTGTTGCATTGTAGAATTGTTTTGAACATTCGTAAGATCAGACATTCTAGTCGTAGAACTTTCTTGCATCTTAGATTTGGATCCACTTTTAGGTATTCGAGGAATCACTTCTTGTTGAGGGACGCCTGTCAACATTTGTGTGGCCATCATTTAATCTTGTGTTAAAGGTGTTGCATTAAACAATGGATTGTTTATTGTTTCGAATGTTGACTTTTGTGGAATAGTCACTGTCAAAGTTTGTGAAGCATGTTTACTCAACAACGTGTGTTGAGGTTCTTGTTGCACATTTTCTTTGTTTGGATGTGGAGAGAAACTTAACAGATCACCGCCTTGTTGTTTTTGCACATTAGTTTTCTCATTTGAGGAGGTCACATTACTCATCATATCAAGATATTTTTGTGGAAACATCTTAAAGACCTTGTTGAAGAATTTATCGATCCTTTTTGTCAACTTTGGATCTTTAAGGAGCATATCAACATCGTTGGAAGCATCAAAATTTGATGAAGAATCTGGTAAAACATTTGGATTTATTTCTTGTTGAATGCCTTGATCTGAACCAAATTCTTGTGAAAGAGTTTGTTCCTCATGTAATGTTTGAGTTTGAATTTCATGTTGCAGGTTTAGTTGATTCTAGTCAAAAGGTGCATTTTCTCTTGGCGTTGGTGGAACACTCCCATATCCCGATTTCATGGTTACAAACACTAGCTCATATAATGGAGGTGGTCCAAGTTGAACCATTCCATATTGTGGTAATGATGTGTTTGATGAACCTTCAATTTGTAATGTTTGACTAGGTTAAAACTATGAGTTTGATACATTGTCAATGGGTTGATATGTTGGTTCACCCATCTTCTTAGATTTTGACCTTGTTTCAACAGGCACGTCACTATACAAATGCAATATTTTTGGGATTTTTTCATTTTAAAAGGATGATGTATGATATGCAACTAAATGCAACCTAAATAGATGAAAATGCAGTCTATGGCAAGAATGCAACCTATGTTTTTGTTGTTTTTCAAGATTTGGACAAACTTTTTGGAATGAAAACCTAAAGACTCAACCTTGGGAAGTTGAAATGAAGCCAAGACCTTAAAGGACAAAGGACCAAATGACAATAGGACAAATTGACAATGTCTCACCTATATGCTTGGATACTAAGCTAGGTTTGACAAAAATGATATTAATGAAAGGACAAATTTTTAGACAAGGTCAAGACTCCCTAACAACAACTTAGGGTATCATCCAAAGTTTTGATTTTTCAAGTTTGACAAACCAAATTTTTGAGACTAAATGCAAGAAGGAAATGATTATGACAATGAATTAGGATATGACATGAAAATGATCTAAGGATATGATATGACAAGATGAAGCCAAGACAAGATGACAATACAATGATAAGGATATGCGAAGACCAATGACTTGGAATATGCAAAATGCAACCTAGGCAAGACCTAATTTTAGCATGACAAGGATAATGCACGAACGTCACCTAAATGGAAATCTAGCTTGGATATGACAATGAAATGCAAACTTAGGGAAATGATTTTGAACCTAAGTGCAAAATGAGGACGCTTGCAATGAAAAGGACTAAAATGAAGGGAGATGACAATATGCCCTAGGACCTAAGTTGGACTATGCAAAACCTAGCCTAAAGTGACATGAATTTTGAAACAAAGATATTCAATGTTTTGACAAGCCATGTTCAAATGTTGGATGAATACTTGGACAAATTTGGGCTTTTGTTTGGATTTTGTTTTGAATTGAAGGTTGTTGATTTTGAAAACCCAAGTTGATTATGAGCACTTTTGAAAGTTTGTTTTTGATTTAACCTTTGACAATCATGGAAGACAAAATGTTTATTTGACTTTGACTCAAGACAATCAAGCACATTCACAACAAATCCTATGGCTGGCAAGGGCAATATCTGATGAATCCTCTAACCATAAAATACAACACTTAGCCAGATAGCTAGATGCTTGGTAGCACTGGCTCCCCCTTACAGTGCACTCACTTCTCCAACATACCAAGCTTCCAGTTCAAGGGGCTTCACTTCCCAAGAACTTGCTATCTCTAATTGAGGAGTACATGAGAGGTGTCTTCAGCATGTGCGTATCACAATGCCTAAGCCAACAGATAGAAGGATTTTGGCATCTAAAAATAAGAGATTCTAGTAAGGGCATCCATTCGGGTGGGTATTGATCTGGCGAATAAATCATCACAATACCATTCCAGCACCCGTTGTCTACAACTTTCGTTACATCCACAGTTATTTAGAGTGGTTTGGAAGAGCTTGGCTTTAGCCCGTCACCACTTTGGGTTGTTCCCTCTCACCAATGCCTGTGTGAAGTGCTAGGCAAATCGGGAGGTAGGCCCAGTTCTAAGGGTTAAAACATGCAATCAAATTAAAAACAGACAAAGCATGCATGGTGTCCATTAACCTTTAAAAAATGAAATGTGCAACTACATTAAAAATTGCAAGCAAGATGTTTTAATGAGAGCCTTTGATCGTGTCCTACATAAGATTCATTAGTAGTTGCATTTTTAGTCTTTGTCACACGTAACACCAAGATGCTGCACAGAGAATTAGTACCAAAGAAAAACGAGAATGCAGGAAACAGAATGAAAACAAACAAATTTACAAGTAAAAACAACTGATTTCACCTCTGTTTCTGGCCTTGCACAGGCACAAAATGCCTCAACACAAGCATAGAACCAATCAAAATAGGTGCATAAAACTGTAAACACAGGCACAGAAAACTTCAACACCAGTGCAGAAAACTCAAACACAGGTGCAAAAGTGTCCAGAGAGCTCTGAGTCACCCTGTTTCTTGAGTTTTTCAATTGTAAACAGCTCAAAAGCACTCAAAACATGGTTAAGGGGTTAGTTCACATCGGGTTCACTAGAAAATGTAGATCAGGAAATTGAAAATCATCAAAACAATAGCATTTAGGACAACCACAAAACCTAAAGCAACTATGAAAGCAATCCTAAATCCAATCAATGAAGACATAAAGACAAGATATTCAAATCAAATGAAATCGAAGCAAACCGACACATATATCTCCTTCATGTGGCTCCATTGTTCTTCTTTCACCTTCAAATTGGATGTGGATCTCACCTACAAGTGCAAAATGCAAGTGGAAAGCAAGTTGTTGAGAGATGAAATTTGCAACATAAGGTTACTCGAAAATGTGATTGATTCCCCCTTTCATTGAAGAAAATCATTCAATTTATAGAAAAATTGGAGAGAGGACAAGATTAGCATGAAGAGATTTGAAAGGAAATTCAAATCAAAAATGGCAAATTATATGACAAATGTGTGACACTTTCTATGCAAGGTGTATGACAAATTATGCACAAACTATGACAAGATTGAAATGTCATTCCCATGACAAAAGGGAAGAGAGAAAATAGCCTCCATGATTGCAACAAATGGAAGCATAAACATAGGAGAAAATGACGGAATGAAACTAGGTGAAATATTAGAAAAATTAGAGAAAATAGGAGAAATAGAAATTAGGAATTAGGAGAAATTAGCAAATTAGAAAATTGAGGAAAAAGATGAAATATAAATTAGGTGAATCAATTAATAGGTTTTCATCCATTAATTAATTCATAAAAGAGACCTAGGACTAAATAAATAGATTTATTTAGCCTACAAAGAAGAAGAAAAGGATTAAATGAACAAATCATAAAACCCTAGAAATAAGAGGACGAGGAATTAGGTCAAGACAACAAGAAATTTATGTAGGTTCGATCATGATTCTAATTGACAAAGGACCAATGTTGATAAATGATTGAGATTGGTTGACAAAAATCAATGACAAATTGACCAAGATTGACAAGGAGATCAAATTGATAGGCGCTAATTGACGAGGAATGATGACTAATCGATCCAAATTGACATGATTGAAAAGGACAAGGATTGATGATGAATCGATCACAAAATGACAAGATTGACAAGGACAAGGATCGATGACGAATCGATCGCAAAATGACAAGGTTGACAAGGACAAGGATCGATGACGAATCAATTGCAAAATGATTAGATTGACAAGTTGATAATCACAAATGATTACTAACAAGCTAAAGATGATTGAAAGATTGACAAGAGGACAAAACCCTAATTCTATCAACGATTAGGATTGACGATGTCCAAAATGATGATAAATGAGCACGCACCATGATGCGACAGGATAAGATCGACCAAAATCATGACTGAATATTGCTATCAACAAGACCTAATTTGAAAGCAATAAAAATGAGGAATTTAGAAGAAGGACTCGATGCTCGCAAATGGTAAACATCAAGTGTGCAACATTGAAGAAATATTAATGCGATGCAAGAACCCTAAAATAAGGCAATGCGCAAATGTTAAAGTATGACTCCACAAGCGTTGACCACTTTTAGATGTCTACAATAACCACTGATACTTTTTTTATTATCAAAATCACCCACCCAATTAGAATTTACATCACTAAATATCTACTAAGTGCTACAAGTATCTCTAGAAAATGTATCCCTAATAACCTAAAGAGAACTAAAAAATACCATATAAATATTTGAAGACCCTCTTCACAATAAATTGATCATATAAATATAAGTACCATATACATATTACAAATTGAACAAGCATATAGAACATGAGACATATCGTCCATCTCACTATGTGTAGATAGGCACTACTAAATTGATAACTTACTCTCCATTAAAATAAGAACACTTATCAGTCTATTGTTTGTCATGTTTAAATTGTACCATTCATATTTCATAAACCTATTGTAGCCTAACCAAATATTTTTTCTTACTTTATATGTTGTGATCTCTATATCCAAGATAAACTTAACATCCCAAAAGTCCTTCACATTAAACTATGTAAATTTTTTAGATTTAAGTCCCTAATCATATACTTACTTTTACCAAAAATTAACATATCGTCAACAAACAATGCGATATCAAGAAAATGGTCATCAACATGTTTATAATAAACATAGTGATATCATTCAGACCTAAAAAATTATATTATCAACATAAGGGAATAAAAGTTTAATAGCACATTTTAGATGACTAAACTTGAGATCATATAAAAAATCAATCTACAAAATAATCAATTGTTACCCTTTTCAATCTACAAACTAACATAAATCATCACATTTTATGAGGTTTTACAAATCTATAAACCAATGAATTCCTTCAAGTCATCATGTATATATCACTAAATCAAAGGCAATTGTAATATATAATAATAACTTTTTTCAAACATTTTTGAAATTTTCCTATACAAAAAAATTACCAAATTTTATCCCCTCAAGCTATACAACTTTTGTTGTCTAAGTTGATATTTATATTGAAGGCTCACTTGCAACCTATAGGCTTCCTTCCCTTTAGCAACTAAACCAAGTACCAAACCTCATTCTTTTTAAATATAACTATCTTATCATCTAGGGGTAATATCCAAGACCCATTGTAATCGATCTCCATTGCTTCTCTCATAATTTATGGTTTATGAATGTTAGTAATAAAAAAAAAGATACATTTGATTTATACGTCTCTAGTTTCCTCCTCTACCAAGTGGACCTACTTAAAATAAGAAGACAAATAAAAAAATAAAATGCATCTAAGAAACTAGATGGAAAATACTGAGAGTGAGGAATGCGATTGTTCTATCCACAAGTAAACTCCTTATCATGTTCTTGTTGATCTGGCATCTAACATAAGGTAAGGATCCTCAATGTTAGTACTAAAACCTCATCAAGAGTCAATATTTCAACACATGATCTTTAAATGTAAGAGATTTCTAGCCTCATCAAAGTTTTTTTCAGCATCAAGGAGTACCTAATCAACCATACCATGGTAATTTAACTTCAATTACATCCTTATAATATTTAAAAGATCACAAAGATAATTATGATTCTACTTAGCACTAGAAGACTACCTCAAATCACTATCAAATCTCCCTATGCATGGTTAGTATAAAGTCTAGGAACTCACCATTACATTATGATTTACATATTAATTAAAAGTCACTAGACAAACTAAAAGATGCACATCACTCTGGATCAAGATCTAAATGAAAGTGATACTATTTTATTTCCAACATCATAATAAACATATTCTAACTAAAGACCACCCATAACCCTCATAAAATGAAAAAGATAACTAGAATGCTATTAGCTCCTAAGATAGATATATGATATCCAACTAAAATGGCATATCTAACTAAAAAACTACATTAAGCTTCCACTAAATCATGATCAATAGTTTTCATGTCAACATAATCTAGAATTATAAGTCAAAAAATGCAGTTATCTGATGCACTCCAAATGTTACCCATCTTCTTGATAGCCAAAAAACATGTCAATGCAAACTAACCAAAACATGCCAGCCAATAGAATCTATAATAATATTAAAAGATTTTTCAATATAGACTACCCACATATAGGTTAGCTATGCAAACTATGTGGGCATACATAGTCCACAAAACTACACAACTTATATATCTCAAACAATACAATGTATACATTTTCAACATTACATATGAAACCATGTGTAAAATAGAGACAACAAAGATTAGCATGTAGATTTTGTAGACTAAATCACCAAATCAATTCTAGGTCTAATTTGTTGCAAACCCAGAAAATAGCCATCATTTAAGAAACTAACAAACAATACACTAGAAATGTTACCTATATAAGATACACATCAATACTTCCACACCTATTTGCATCAAATTCATCACTTCTAAAAATATCTATGTAAATATATAACAAAGCATGGAAATCAAATTTGACTACATTATTAACTAGGTCTCTAAAATATGCACTTTTACAAAGCCAACAAAGACAATATGAAGAGCCAGCAAAATAGGTTTGAAATCAAAGTAGATGCTATTTTTGAAATCATAGGTAAATCCATAAAATAAACACAAGCACATTGAAATTAGTCTGCACAAATTACAACCACATATCTAAATCACAATAGATCTGAAAATGCTATCAACTGCTAAAGCTTTTCGTTCAGATATAGTTCTTTCAAACATTAAGGGAACTCCATCTAATTATGTTTCTTTCAAAATGCTTGCCTTTTATTTCCAGCAAAACCTTAGATTCATGTATATACAAATTTCACTCAGACAAAAGGCTAAATGAACAAGGAAAGCAATCCTTCCTATAATCTAAAATTGATGTCTGATTTCAAATATTAAGAATATCAAATTATAAATATTAATTTTATATAATTTTTATGGAAAGAATTATGATAGAATAGTATTTAAAATCTATAATACAAAGGCATAACAAAGCATAAATATGGGATGACCCCACAAGGCAGCTGATTGCTGGGAGATTTCTACATGGGAGGTCTTGAAAACCAAAAAAAACCAAAACATAAATACAAAGAAAACATTTGAACAAAGCATAAATACAAAGAAAATATTATTTGACGTATCTTGAGAAAATGTTTTTAAGAAAAACCTAGCCTCTAAATCACCACAAACTAAATGTATTATTTCAATAATAAGATTACAATACTCTTATAAAATTGTGCATATAAAAATTTAACAATACTAAAGAACCCTGTTAATCCAATGCATATTGATACTAGTGCCAGTGTGCTTTCTTTGATAATTTAAGCTTGTACAAAATTATTAAGTGCTATTATGTATGCCATGTGCTTACTAAATATGAGTCCCCAAAATAAATGTAGGTTTAATGTCTTATACAATTTACATGTGTCCCAAAGAATGCCTATTATTAGTGTCATATGTACATCTTAATATGCACAAAAATAAAATAACAATATTTATTTATCATGTAAGGTGTGCAATACACCAATTTTAATATATTTTTAAGCTTAGTTTGGATACTTAATTAATAACATATTACTATCTTGGAAACTCTAATATAAAATACGTATATTAAATTTTGAATATTGTAGAACCCATATGTGTGTGGGGCATATATTATTGTATTAAATACACCACAAAGAAAAAATCATTGTAAACTCTCTTAGTTAAATTGTAATTAAAAACAGCTTATGGTTTGCATATGCATGGTTATGTTATATTATAGAATGTCATGTATAGTAAATCTAGTGTTGTACTCAAATGTGATTATGTGTTGGTCATGTTGCATAAGTTAGTTAAACTGTAGCAATTATATGAGATTTATAGTCTATTTGACTACAACTTTAAAATATATGTACATACTAAAAAATAAATCCATTCTTGATGTTTAAGTGAATCAATGATTGAGATTGTCTTAAATTGGATCCTAAGATCTAGTTCATGTGTCCTAAGGGACCTTTCCCTACAGGATGGCTTAAGGGGAGTTCAACATGCTTATATAAATGAAAACTGAAGGGGTCATGTCATTGAGAATGCCTTAAGGGGTCCTAGTTCAACTAAAGGTCCTAATCCTGAATGCCAAGTATACATTGAAAGTATGTTAACTATGAAAGAGCTTAAGGGGTCATGATCAAACTTATGCCTTGTGTACATATGTCAAGTATGGAAGCTTAAGAGGTCCTAATTCGTGAGCCAATTGTTAAGTAACTCAAGTATAAAAATTAATCCTAGGTCACTATCAAGAATGTCAAGGGGTCCTAGAATAGGATGTCTCTTGTATGAGTTTTAATTATATTATTAAGCTATCTAGGTCATAATAGGAGGGCTTAAGGCGTCAAGTTATAGTTCATGTGATTAAAGTGAGTCATTATGGGATGGCTTAAGGGGAGTTCAACATGAATAGATAAATGAGAGCTTAAAGGGCATGTGATTGAGAATGGATTAAGGGTCCTTAAAGGTTTCTAGATCATAGGATGTCAAGTATGATAGGTGTTGGATTAAATTGTTCAGCTAGAGTTCCTAATCCAAAATCTCAACTATGTTAAGTATGAAAGAGGTTAAGGGGTCATGATCAAACTCATGTGTCTTGAGTACATGTAAAGTATGAAAGCTTAAGAAGTCTTAATTGGTGGTCCAATTGTTAAGTACATATCAAGTATGAAAGATTAAGCCTAGGTCATGATTGAAAATTTCAAGAGGTCGTAGAATAGGATGCCACTTGTATGAGGTTCAATTAAATTAGTAGTCTATAGGTTAAATAATAGGAAGGCTTAAGGGGTCAAGATCTAGTTCATGTTTCTTAAGGGGTTCGTTATAGGATGACATAAGGGGAGTTCAACATGATTAGAGAAATGAGAACTTAAGGGGTTATGTGATTGAGAATGTCTTAAGGGGTCCTAGTTCATAGGATGTCAAGTATGACTTGTTGGATTAAATTGTTCAACTAGATGTCCTAATCCAAAATGTTAAGTATGACAACTATATTAAGTAGTAAAGATCCTAAGGGATCATGATCAAACTTATATGTCTTAAGTATATGTCAAGAATGGAAGCTTAAGAGGTCCTAATTGGTGATCTAAATGTTAAGTGCTTGCCAAGTATCAAAGTTTAAGCCTAGGTCATGTGATCGAGAATGTCAAGGGGTCCTATAATAGAATGTTACTTGTAAGAGGTTGGATTAAATTATTAAGATATAGGTTGAATAATAGGAAGGCTTAAGGGGTCAAGATCTAGTTCATGTATCTTAAGGGGAGTTCAATATGATTAGATAAGTGGAAGCTTAAGTGATCATGTGATTGAGAATGTCTTAAGGGGTGTGAGTTCATAGGATGTCAAGAATGACCTATTGGATTAAAATGTTCATCTAGAGGTCCTAATCTAAAGTTTCAAGTATGTCAAGTATGTTAAGTATGAAAGAGATTGAGGAATCATGATTGAACTTATATGTTCTTAGTATATGCCAAGTATGGAAGCTTAAGAGGTCTTAATTGGTTCTCTAATTGTTAAGTACATATCAGGTATGAAATGTTTAGCTTGGGTCATCATTGAGAACATGTCAAAGGGTCTTAAAATAGGATGTAACTTGTGTGATGTTGGATTAAATTATTATACTATATGTTGAATAATAAGATGGCTTAAGGGGTCAAGGTATAGTTCATGTGCCTTAAGGGGGTCATTATAGGATGGCTTAAGGGGAATTCAACATTATTAGATAAATGAAAGTTTAAGGTGTCCTGGTTCATAACATGCCAAGTATGACCTATTGGATCAAATTATTCAACTTGATGTCCTAATCCAAAATGTCAAGTATGTTAAGTATGAAAAAGCTTATCCTGGAGACCTCCTGATTCAACTAATATGTATTGAGTATATGTCAAGTATGGAAGCTTAACAGGTCCTAATTGGTGATTTCATTTATAAGTACATGTCAAGTATTAAAGAATAAGCATAGGTCATGATATAGAACATGCCAAGGGGTCCTAGAATAGGATGTCACTTGAATGAGGTTGGATTAAATTATTGAGATATAGGTCATAATAAGAAGGCTTAAGGGGTCAACGTAGATAGTTCATGTGTCTTAAGGGGTCCTAGAATAGTTATGATCTTTTGGATTAACTTGTTATGCTAGAGGTCATCATCAATACTTTCAAGTACATGGAAGCTTAATAGGTCCTAATTGGTGATAATTGTTAAGTATGTCAAGTATGTCGAGCAAGGGGACCTAGACTAGGATGTCAAGTATAGAAGGTTGGAATAAATTATTAAACTTTATGTCCTAATAGGATTGCTTAAGCGGTAAAGATCTAGTTCATGTACATCTTAAGGGGGTTCTAATAGGATGGCTTAAAGGGAGAAGCATGATTTCAACTATATTCAAATTAGATAAATTATATAATGTACAATGTTGTGGACGCTTATGATGATATCATGTAGTGGGTTTTCATTATGGTTTTGGTTTTGATTTTCATGTTCTATTCTTGTATAATTATGCAAAACAATTTATTTAACATGAAAAATATAAATTACATAAATATTAAAACATACATAAATTAAAAAATATAAACTACTTAAATATTAAAACCTAAAACCAAATTTTCTAATAAAAAACTAACCAAATCTATATTTTTTTCATTTAAAATAAGAAAATACGTATATACTTGGTGCAGTCACCAGTTAGGAGAGACCTCAAAGAGATCAATCTAGGTTGGTTAGCAAGATTAAACACAATGGAAGCACAAGGATATGATGGAGGCAATGTAAAACCAAATGAATTATATCATGAAAATTGTTTACAATCAATTGGTAGCAATGGGTCTACAAAAACTAGCTCACTGGCCTGCTAAAACATGCCTAATCATATAACAGGTCACAACAAGGACCTCAAATCTTCAGATCTATCTTCTTTGTTCTATATCTTAACTTGTCTCTACTTATCTTACATTCTAATTCTCAATTAAAATGATTTATATGATCCAAAGGAATCTGATTGACCCATAAAGGATCAAATGCCAAAGAACAAGACCTAACGCGTAAAAGCAACAAGGTCAGCCTCTACCAAAGAAATTCCTCCGAAAAATCTAAAGGATGAAATGTAGATCAAAGGGAAGGTAATACACATGCCAAGAAACATTAGAATCAATGCTCAAGGCTCTGCAAGCTATGGAAGGGATCCGATAGATCCCGGTAGATTACAACTAGGCAACCGGTACTAGAAAACTATCTCAAAAACCGGTAGTGATAACTTGGCAGAAAATGATCCAAATGCTCCACAGTTTGGGAATAAGGTAGACGATCAACTCCTCAAGAAAAATCCAACTCTTCGAGATCTAGTGAGCCAATGCCAAAAAATGCATAATGAAATGCAAAATAAAAAGGAAATATTTTTGGTTGATGCAAGATTGCCATGAACCAGGGATGCTCATTGCATCAGACATCCAGAGTTGTTGAAAAAGTGAGTCTCTCATGTTGGTGGGGTCAAAGGAAAAAAAAAAGATGGTCTACCTCTACCTGAGAAATCCAGATGAATCTTCAACCAATCTTTCCTTCCTATTCACAAGATACTCCTTATCTTGAATGCTCTGGGTACTATGCCCAATCCTATTGTCCAAAATGTCTTCAATCTGATCTGGTTCCTTTGGTGCAACTATTTCTCAAAGTCTACAATAGTTTCCCCACTGAATTATGGTTCATGATACTGATAAAGATCTGCAATATTAAATACAGGCTAAATACTTAGACTATCCGGTAACTCTACTTCATATGCATTTCCAAAACTGAACTTTCTCAAAATCTTACAAGTCCAAACTTCCTCATCTGCAACTTGTTATAAGTTCCAACCAAGAATGTTTCTTTTCTTAGATACACCATCACTTCATTGCCAACTTCAAATTCCTTATGTCTCCTCTTCTCATCCACTTTCTCCTTATACTTGTTGTTCATGTCCTCCAAATGTTGCTTAACTTGAATATGTGTGTCCTCCATGTGATCTCCAAATTCTTTTGGTTCTACACTTCTCCGGTCTTCATTGCTAATATCTCTTAATTCTGATATACTTCTAGGGTGTGCTCCTATAACAATCTCAAAAGATGTCCTTTCGGTACTCCTATTTATTGAATTATTGTATACAAACTCTGCTTGTGCAAGAAACAAATCCCAATTTCTAGTTTTGTCTCTAACTAAAAATATTAACAAATTTATCAAGCTTTGGTTAGCTACTTATGTCTATCCATCAGTCTATTGCTGAAAAGTAGAACTGAACTTCAAATCTGTCTTCATCTTCTTCCAAAAATTTCTCCAAGAATAATTAAGCAACTTAGTGTCTCTATCTGAAATTATGCTCTTAGGTAATCCATGTAGTCTCACTACTTCCTTGTAAAATAGGTCTGCTATACGTACTTCATCTGAAGTTTTCTACAAGGTATGAAATGATCCATCTTCAAGAATCTATCCACTACCACAAATATAGAAAAATTCCCTCTCTATGTTTTAGGAAATCCAAGTATGAAATCCATGCTTATATCTTCCGAAGGTCTCTCTGACACTGTCAAAGGTTTATACAATCCCACATTTTGATTACTACCCTTTGCAACTTGACAAACTCTACAACTTTGCACATATTTCCTAACATCCTTATGAATCTGGGGCCAAAAGTAATGCTCACTCACCACTGCTACTATTTTATTAACACCAAAGTATCTGACTAATCCTCCACTATGTTTCTCCTTTATCAGATTCTCCCTCATAGAACTCTTAGGTATGCACAACTGAACTCCTCTAAATAACATCCCTTTCATAATGAATTAATCCAACCACTTGCTCTCTCTACCATAACCAGTTCTGTACATGCTCTCCAAGGTCTTCAACTCATCAAATCCTAATACTGTCACTCTCATCTCTATCAGAAAGCTCCTTCTATTTAATGCATCAAAAACTTTGTTAGATTTCCCACTTCTATGATTCAACATAAAGGTGTATCTCTAAAAAAATTCTACCCATCTCATATGTCTTTGATTCAACTTACTCTGACTGCTCAAATATTACAAATCTTGATGATCCGTGTACAACATAAACTCCTTAGGCAACAGGTAATGTCTCCACTTCTTCAAGGCTTGAACTATGGCATAAAACTCTTGATCATATGCTAAATATCTCCTCCGGGCATCATTCAATTTCTCATTGAAATAAGCTACTGCTCTCCCTTCCTAACTCAAGAACGCTCCTATTGTTGTTCCACTTGCATCGCAATTCACTTGAAATACTTTATTGAAATTTGGTAAAGCTAACTTAGGTTTCTTAGTCACTTTCCTCTTCAACTCTTCAAAACTTATGTTTTCTCCGGTTGTCCACTTGAACTCCTTCCTATTTCCCCTCATTGTCTCAGTCATAGGGTTACAAACTGAACTGAAATTTCTGATGAACTTTTGGTAGAAACTAGCCAATCTATGAAATGATCTTACCTGTCCAATGCTTTCTGATGTAGGCCATTGAACAATTTCTTTTACTTTCTCATGGTCCATCTTCAAACCATCCTTAGATATCACAAATCCCAAATAGACTAACTCATCCTTCATGAAAGTACACTTCTTAAGATTTATCAGCAACTTTTCTTCTCTCAACCTTTGCAAAAATTGTCTCAAATGCAACAAATGCTCCTCTTTTGTCTTACTAAAAATCAGAATGTCATCCAAATATACAATAACAAACTTACCCAGTAATTTGTTCAATACCTCATTCATTAGCCTCATGAAAGTACACGTTGCATTAGTTAACCCAAAAGGCATCACCAACCATTCATAGAGTCCTTCATTTGTCTTGAATGTTGTCTTCCACTCATCTCCTTCTTTGATCCTAATCTGATGATATCCACTCTTCAAGTCTATCTTTGTAAAGTATTTGGCTCCACTTAGACAGTCCCTAATGTCATCCATCCTAGTCAAAGGAAACTGGTATTTTACTGTGATCTTGTTTATTGCTCTAGAATTGGTACACATTCTCCATTCTCCATTCTTCTTAGGTGCTAATACTATTGGTACTACACAAGGACTTAGAATTTCTCTTATCAAACCTTTCTTCAATAGCTCCTACACTTGTCTACTCAACTCTTCATTCTTTGTCGGTGTTATCCAGTGTGTAGCTTTGTTAGCCAAACTAGCTCTGGGAATTAGGTCCATGCAATGACTGATACTTCTCACAGCTAGTAAAACTGGTATTTCACTACAATCTTGTTTATTTCTCTAAAATTGGTACATATTCTCCATTCTCCATTCTTCTTAGGTTCTAATACTGCTGGTACTGCACAAGGACTCAAACTTTCTCTAATCAAACCTTTCTTCAACAACTCCTGCACTTGTCTATTCAACTCTTCATTCTCTATCGGTGTCATCTAGTGTGCAACTTTGTTAGGAAAACTAGATTTCGGAACCAAGATGCAATGATTGATACTTCTCATAGGCGGTTATCCATCAGGAACATTATTTGAAATGATGTCTTCATACTCTATTAGCAAATCTTTTATCTCTTTCAGTTATTTTTCTTCATGCTCCGTGTTCTCAGTCTTCTTATGAACTAAGGCAAAACACACATTCTCATGTCTCATTCCATCTAGAAATTTCCTTCCATCTACCAAAAAGATTCTTGCATTAGTACAAACTTCACTCTTCAAGGCTTCTCCAAGGGCAACAAGGTTTTCTTCATCCCGTTGGCCACAATAGTGTATGTATTCTTCCTCTCATCATGTATTGTATGTCTATCAAACTGCCAAGGTCTACCTAATCGAAGGTGAGAAATATCCATAGGCATAATATCACACAAGACTTCATCATGATAATTCCCAATTTTCAATTTCACCAAACATTGCTTACTTACTAACAACTTATGATCATCCTTAATCCATGCTATATGATAAGGCTTAGGGTGTTTCAATCTTTTCAAATTCAACTTATTCACCATCTCTTTAGAAACAAGATTATGTGAACTACCACTATCAATGACAAATTTACAACACTTACCAAATACCTTACATTTGGTCTTGAACAATTTCTTCCTCTGCAGGGGCTCTTCATCTCTTCCGGTTTATTAGCTGACCCAGTGGGGTTTTCTTCCACCACTGCTATTCTTTTGGTATTCTCTATCTTGTTACACACTAAATCATGATGTCCTTCTCCTCCACACTTATAGAAATTTCCTCTAAATACTCTCTCATTTTGTCTTATGTCATCTTTTCCAAAATTCTCATTCCAGTAGCATCTGGTTCTCTCCTCCAATAGAAATTTCTATCATCTTTCCAATATGAATTACATTCTTTTCTCACTTCCTTGTCCTTGTTCTAATTCATACAGGTTCCTTTACCTCTGGTATACCCTCTTTCCCCTTTAAATCTTCCTATGGAAAAGCTTCCACCTCTGCCTCTCTGCCTCTTCTCATGTCTATTGTTTAGCTTCTCTTATGATTTTAGGGCATAATGGTAAGCTTCTTCAACACTCTGCAATTTGATCAAACTAAGTTCATCTTGTATAGACACCCACAATCCATTCAAATATCTTGCAACTTGTTTAACTTCATCATCAACATGTTTGAATCTGATATTAAACTTGTAAAATGCTTCAATGTACTCCTTCACACTAGATTCCTTTTGTCTTAAATTCTACAACTTCCAGAATAGGTTCAATTGATAATCAGTTGGCATAAATTTTGATTTCAACTTAGCAACCATTTGATTCCATGTTTTGATCTTCTCTTTACCTCTTCTCTATCTATCAACCTGCAAATGCTCCCACCAAAGAGATTCATGACCTTTCAACCGGGTATAGGCATATTTCACCTTCCTTTCTTCTGCATTGTTTTCAAAATTAAAATATTTCTCCATCTTCGAGATCCAATCCATCAATTCATCTGAATCCAACTTTCCATCATATTAATGTGGGGTAAAATGAGGTTTAGTATTTTCTCTACTCAAAACCCTCAAAAACCTCTCTTCATCTGGATCAATCTTCGGTGGGTTTACTTGTTTTGTTGGGGCTTCTTCTCCTTCATCTTCACTTACATCTTCAATATGTCAACCTCCTCTCTAGTCTGTCTTAATGGATTCCAACTAGGCTGCAATTCCTCTCAACATTTCCATCACAAGAAGGTTTGCATTCCCATGTGCTCCACCATTCCTATTTCTTCTTCACACCATCTTCACACCAGTCCGCCACCCTACAACAAAATCACTCAGGATAACGTAATCTTTGGAATGAAATCTCACTCTGATACCACTTGGTGCATTCACTGGTTAGGAGAGACCTCAAAGATATCAATCTGGGATGGCTAGCAAGAGTAAACACAATGGAAGCACAAGGATATGATGGAGGCAATACAGAACTGAATGAATTATATCATGAAAACTGTTTACAATCAACCAGTAGCAACCAGGTTACAAAAACTAGCTCACTGGCCTGCTAAAACATGCTTAAACATAAAATAGGTCACAACCGAGACCTCAAATCTTCAGATCTATCATCTATATCTTAACTTTTCTCTACTTATCTTATATTCTAATTCTCAATTACAATGATTTATACGATCCAAAGGGATCTAGTCGGTCCAAAAAGGATCAAAAACCGAAGAAAAAGACCTAACGTGTAAAAACAACAAGGTCAACCTCTGCCAAAGAAATTCCTTCGAGAAATCCAAAGGATGAAGTGCACATCAAAGGGAAGATCGGCCACATGCAAAGGAACATCAAAATCAATGCTTAGGGCTCTACAAGCTACAAAATGGATATGGTAGATCTTGATAGATTACAACTAGGCAACTGGTACCAGAAAACTATCTCGAAAACCGGTAGCGATAACTTGCCAAAAAATGCTCCAAATGCTCCATGGTATTGGAATAAAGTAGATGATCAAGTCCTCAAGCAAAATCCAACTTCTCAAGATTCGGTGATCAAATGCTAGAAAATGCAGAATGAAATGCAAAATAGAAAGGAAATATTTTTGGTTGATGCAAGATTGCCATGACCCAAGGATGCTCCTGCATCAATACTAAAATAAGGAAAAAAAAGAAAAAAAAATTAATTGGAGGGGTTGTTGGGTGGGTGATATGTTCTCCAAATTGGGATCCCAAGTCACTAGCAATAAAAATGAGCTGGAACTCATTTTTCAAAAAAAAAAAAACTTTTGCGAAATGGAATCTCGAGTAAAAGTAAGTGGGATCCTATTTTGTATTTTTCAACTTGAGATCTTGTCGCAAATCAAGACCTTCTTTCACTTTTTAGCTTGGGATCTTGGACCTAAATAGGATCCTTATTTGTTTTGGTCGATATCTCATTTGACATGACATGATTTCCCAAATTTGGCTAAGTTTGCAACTTCCACTCCAAGTGTCTTGAACTTCTTGCATTCAACCCTATGCCTTGTCCTAGTAAACCTTTTCCTAATATTGTCAATGGATCTTCTTTTTGTCTGGAACTAATTTCAAGCCAACATCTCTTTCTCTCTTATGGTGGCCTTGGGTGAGGAATTTCAAAGGAATGAGGAGTATATTTCCTAGAAGGGGCTTACTTGTAGATTTGACATATTGTGGCCTCATCTCAAATAATTAAACCTATGGAACTCTGAACATTGGCATTCTATTGCTAATTCAAATATTGAGATCTTCCCCTATGCAAGAGATTCTCTTGTGGTTGTTTTTTATTCTAATGATGACCATGTTGTTTTTTTAAATTCTCACTCTTGATTTTTGGGGATGGTAGGCCCTTCTTCTCAAACCTTGGGTGACCTCTTTTAATCCTCTCTTTAATTCCTTTCATCCACTTCTTGTTTAAATTCACCTCCTAAAACTCAAACTTCATTTTTGGCGAAACTCTTATTATATGGGAGTTGGGGACTCTTTGGTCTATTTTATTATGGTAGATAAAGCTTCCACCATGTTCTCTCATACTACTTATGTTTCTATCCTTGTGTATATATACTTCTATTTACTTCTTATTGAGGTGGTTTTATAGTTGGTGACTACTCTTGGAGCTAACCTTTGAATAATGAGGGCATCCCTTCTATTTTTTAATATTATTTTTCTACCAATCATTTTGCTTTGATTTATCCTCACTTGAAGGGTTTCCATTCCTCCTCTTGGTGAAATTATGCTAACCATGATTTTCTCATAGTTTTGGGTTCAAAATTTGATTCAAAGGCCCCAATTATGTCTACTATTTTTGTCACTCCTAATCATGAGGCCCTAGCTCATCTGATTGCTTTGGCTCCCGTGTTTCATGATCCTCTTCTTTCCTTGGCTACTTCTCAATTATTTTTTGGATATGTTGCATGTAGATCCCTTGCCTATATGATTCCTTCACTACAACCCTCTTCTCCTGTCAATCCCCTCTTTCACATCTTGGCTCACTCAAAGGCAAAGGTTGTGATCTCTCCTCTACCTTCTCCATTATCTAGTGTAGAGGTTTTTGAGTTTTCTTGGATAATTATTTAATAGAGGAAGAAAGGTCTTCCAAAGAATTTGTCTCTTTTTCACATTCAGTTTAGGGGTGTTTTCTTCCCAAAAGTTGATGTTCTTGTGTAGTTCTGCAAGATGTTTGTTTACTTCTTTTGTGTTGTTAATGGCATTTTTGTGCCCTATTTTTCTATGGCCTTGGAGTTTGTTATAAAGGGTTCAACACCATGAGTAAATATGGTGTAAGTGATATATTTATGACCTATATTGTGTAAGTGGTCTATTAATTGCCTATGTTGTTGTAAGTGGTCTACTATAAGAGGTCTATTTTTGACTTGTCTAACTTTTCCCTTAAGATTTTCTTTATAACAGAATCAACACCCTTATTTGTTTTTGATAAAAGTAAATGGGTTTTACATGGACCCGAAATCAAAAGTTTTACAAAAACCAGCCATCAGCCAAACTTTCATTTGAGCTTGAAGAGTTTGGTCCTATTGCTATAGTCAAAATTGATATAGTTTTCAAAGCATCATCATCAACATCATCATCATCACCTGACAAAACTGATTGGAAAGAACTTTATGCAAAAGAACTTGAAGATATGAGAAGTGAAAATGAAGAACTTGAAGCACTATTTGTAAGGAAGATGCCTAAAGGTCCAACAGTAAGTAAGTATGAAGGTAAAGAACCTTTCAAATGTTTTAATTGCAATAAAGTTGGTCATATGGCTTCTGGGTGTCCTGATAGACATGCAAGACTAAGGGAGGAAGCAAAAAGAACATATAAGCCTAACCTTGAATATCTGAGATACAAATTAAAGAAAACCAGAGATAAGTCATGTTACTATGCAGATGGAGGTGTTACAGATGACTTTGATGAAGATCCAGCTGATAGTGGATGGGCTTTTGTTGCAATAAAAGAAGATCAACCGACACCTATTGTCAAATCGGTAGAGTAGGCACTGACAACAAAAATTGAAGAAAAGGATGAATGGATCATAGATAGTGGATGCTCGCATCATATGACTGGTGATAAAAGTAGATTCTTATCATTACAGGAAATTCATGGAGGTCTAGTAAGATTTCGAGATGACAAAGGTTGTTTTATCAAAGGAAGAGGCACTATATCTTTGGATGGTAAGCATAATACTGGCAATGTTTATTATGTAGAAGATTTGAAGCATAATCTTTTGAGTGTTGGTCAATTAGTCGAAAAAGGATTTCAATTACAATTCAAGAATGGAAAATACAAAATCATGAACAAAATTGGATTGGAGATTGCAACCGGTAATCAAACTAAAGGTAATATCTTTCACTTGAATACCAGTGATAAGACATGTTTGATTGCACACATTGATGAAAGCTGGTTGTGGCATAAAAGAATCTATCATGTGAATTTTGATTGCATTGTAAAGATTAGTTCAACTAAGACAGTAAGGGATTTACCTAAGATTGTGAAACCTCATAATCTGGTATTTAAGGAATGTCAAATGGGAAAGCAAGTTAGAACAACATTTAAGAGCATTTCTGAGAAATCCAAAAATATTCTTGATTGAATTCATACTGATTGATGTGGTCCGGCAAGAATAAGAAGTCTTTAGGGAGATAGATACTTTATGCTAATAATTGATGATTATTCTAGAATGTGTTGGGTTACTTTTCTCATGGAGAAACATAAGCTTTTGGAAGGTTCAAGATATACAAGGAAATGGTAGAGAATGAAGCCAGCAAGAAAATCAAATGTTTAAGATCAGATCAAGGAGGAGAATTTACATCTAGGGAATTCAATTCATTCTGTGAGGAGAATGGAATCAAAAGACAACTATTAGCACCCTGGACACCCTAGCAGAATGGACTTGTGGAAGGGAAGAACAAAACTATTCTAGATGTAGCAAGAACCATGATGATGGAAGCAAATCTACCTCATGTGTACTGGAGAGAAGCAGTGAATGTAGCGATTTATACCTTCAATAGAGTTCACATCAAAAGTGAAACTGGTAAGAACCCTTATGAACTATGGTTTGCTCATACTCCTACTCTTAAATATTTCAGAATATTTGGAAGAAAATGTTATATTACGAGAGATAAGTATATTGAGAAATTTGATCCTAGAAGTGATGAAGGAATATTTCTTGGTAATTCAACTAGAAGCAAGGCATATATATGTTATAATAAAAGATTGCAAAAAATCATTGAGAGTACTAATGTGAAGATAGATGAACATTTTGGAGGTTCAAGATTTGTAGAATCGGTAGTTGAAATGATTATAAATGAACCAGCACATATTGCACCTGTACAAAGTGAAATCCAGTCACACCGGCATCATCAGAGAACTCAACTATGACTGAAGAATAACAACATGTAATTGGAAATCAGAATAAACCCAGGTATGTAAGATTGAATCATTTAGAGAATCAGGTAATTGGAAACAAGAATCAAGGTGTTATGACAAGAGGAAGATTTGCAAATGAAGAGGTTTGTTTAATTTCTCAAGTTGAACCAGTATCTGTTATTGAAGCATATCAAGATGAACATTGGATAAAAACAATGAAAGATGAATTAGAACAGATTGAAAAGAATAATACTTGGATATTAGTTCCCTGGCCTAAAAACAAAAATGTAATTGGAACTAAATGGGTATATAGAAATAAATTAATGAAGATGGTGAAGTAATCAAAAACAAAGAAAGATTAGTTTGTAAAGGTTATTCACAGAAAGAAGGAATTGATTATAATGAAACCTTTGCACCAGTAACCAGAATTGAGGTAGTTAGACTATTTCTTGCATTTGCAACTCATAAGAACTATAAAGTTTATCAGATGGATGTACAATGTGCATTTTTGAATGGAGATTTTGAAGAGGAAGTCTATATTGAACAACCTGATGGATTTTCATTGACAGATGACAAGGATATGGTTTACAGGTTAAGGAAATCTTTATATGGATTGAAGAGAGCTCTCAGAGCTTGGTATGCTAGACTTGATAAATATCTTTTAAATCTTAGATACACAAAAGGTAATGCTAACAGTAATTTGTATTACAAAGTTACCAATGATTACATTTTGTTTACTGAAGTATTTGTGGATGATATCATTTTTTGAGGTGAAGAAGAGTTATGTAAAGACTTTGCTAACAAGATACATGAAGAATTTAAAATGTCTATGATTGGAGAGATAACTAAAATTTAGGTTTGTAGATTTCACAAATAGATAAAGGTATATTCATATGTCAAACAAAATACTTGAAGGAACTTATGAAGAAATTTGGTATGGAAAACTCCAAACTGGTAAGTACTTTTATGACTACAATAGATAAATTGACATTAAAAGATGATTCAGCTCCTATTAATCTGACAAGGTACAAATCTATGATTGGAGGATTATTGTATTTGACATAAACCAGACTTGATATAATGAATGCAATATTTATTGCTTCTATATTTCAAAGCAATCTTAAAGAAAAACATGAATTAGCAGTTAAAAGGATTTTTCGATACCTACAAGGCACAACAAATCTTGGTTTATGGTATCCTAAGGATGAAAATTTTGAGTTATGTGCATACACAAATGCAAATTGGGCAAGAGATGTAGATGACAGCAAGAGTACAACTGGCGGTGAATTCTTTCTTTGCAGAAAATTAATTTCATGGATCAGCAAGAAGAAGACTTGTACATCATTATCTACAGCAAAATCAAAATATGTTGTAGCAGCAACTAATTGTACTCAAGTATTATGGATCAAGTAAATGTTGAAGGATATAAAGGTAAAATGCAAAGAAATGATAATTATTTATTGTGATAATTCAACATCAATTCATATATCAAAGAATCCAATATTTCACTCTAAAACAAAGTATGTTTCTATTAAGTACAATTTTCTGAAAGAGAATGTTGAAGCAAATGAAGCGAGATTGGTTTATGTGAATACTAAAGAGAAAACTACAGATATCTTTACAAAGACTTTTCCTAAGGAAACAATTGAATATCTCCGAGAGAAGCTTGGGGTAATTTCCCCACCGACAGAGACTTGAATGATGAAGATTGACATCAAACTGGTAGGGACTAATAGAAAAATCTTATTCCAGCTTTGATGAAGGAGAGCTACTACTCAGAGGGAGTAGTTAGCTGTATGATACGTTTTGATTCTTAACTACTTTGGCATTTGATGTCAAAGGGGGAGAGATATCTATGGAAAAAAATTGTACTTTGGGAAGAGATGAACAATCTACTTGGAGAGATGTATTTTGGTTTTGATTTCTTGTATTGATCTATTTTGGGATATTGTTGGTTTATTAGTTTTTGGTATTCAATTTTTGGCATTTAGATGTTTTTCCATCTAGCATTGCCATCAATGCCAAAGGGGGAGATTGTTGGTATTATGGATGACTTTTTCATGTGTTGCATTGATTTTGTAATTGATGTCAACACTTATCCTTTTGGAGGTCTACATTGTTGTTTTGGCACTTTGGTTATATTGGTTTATTATTGAACTGACACATTGTGGTTCCGACATGGATATTGGCTTATGCATAGTCATTGGTATATGCTTCACCGAAAGGTTATATTGTTCATTGGCAGTGATGATGATTTGTTATCATCTCGAGATGATTTGGTTATGTCGAAGACATGGATTGGATGTTTGGATTTGGTGTTTTTCTTATTGGTCTAATCGAGTTCACATATTTTCCTTTACCAATAGATAGGTCTAGTTTATGGACCAGTACATGATATTCTTTCCAGATCAACATGACACATTTTGGAAATGGTTTATTGAATGGATGATGTGTAAATATATTGAGCTGACATATTGTATCACATCAAGAATTATTTGTAATTGATTTAAATTTAATATATTTAGTGAGTCAACCTTAACATTTGGTCTTAGGTTTTGTATAAATGATTGTAAGATCTTATTGAAGAACAAAAGTAAGCAGATCCTTGCGCGAATTATGCAGACATTATTTGAAGGTTAGAGAAAGGTTATGAAGGTGTTTGGCACTCATGGTCAGAGCTTAAACCAGTACTGAGTCCCGCATTGCAGATGTTGTTTTGAAGTAGTACATTGTTATTGGATTTAACCATCCAATTGTAGTTAATGTGACTCCTATTTTGTGATTGAACAGTGAGCTCTAGGTGGTTTGCCTTTCTGCATGTGTAAACCCCATTTGTATACACTTACTATTTGTAGTAGTATCATTTAATTGTGGGCAAGGTTTCCCACTGCGGTTTTTCCTCTTACAGGGTTTCCATGTCAAAATATTTGTGTCATGTGTTGTGGGTGTTGCTTCTCTTTCTGTTTCATGCATTAAGTTATACCGGTACTACTATAATAGTTAATCTATTTTATTGGTATTATAGTTTGTTTTATCGACGCTAAGTTTCAAGTTGGATTAATTGGTTGTGAGCTGTAATTTATTTATAACTGGGTCACAACTGATTCACCCCCTCTCTTAGTTGTCCTTCCTAGTTCCTAATAGAATCTGGAGGTACCCTTGTTGTTGCTCCTACTTCTGGTTCTGGAACAAGGCCCAGTGGTTTTGTTGTCTCTGGCAGCCAAATATTCTCCTCCAAGATCTTCCTCTGGTTCACTGTGAAAGGATTTGTATTCCGCAACCATGGAATTGATCTTTTTGAGACCCTCTATACTGTCGTTCATGGCTTCTTTGCTTATGTCAACCAGGTTCTTGAGGTTTTTCTTTATCTTTGCCATAGACTGTTCCACCTTTTCAATTCTTTATTTGTGATTGCATTTCATCACCTCAACATCTTGGGAGAGCTTCTGGGTCATAATCATGAGTTTCGCATATTTGCTAGGCTCAAGGGAGGTAGTAAAGATATCAATAATCTCCTTAAACCCCACTTTGAGGGTATCAATTTCTTGCTCCACCCAATTCTAGTAGCTCTTCTGGCTTCTCATAGCTTCCATCACTAGGTTCATTAGATTACTAGACCTTTGTATCCCATTGTTCTTATCTTTGGCCATGGTCCCCTATTTTTCTTTCAAGACGTTAATTGGAATGTCTAGTTTAATTTCCTGATCCAAATTCTTTGGACCATAGTCCTTAGCCGCAAACTTCTTCTTTTTAGAAAGGGGCTCGACCTTAGAAATTAGTTTGTTGGGGGACTTATATTTGTTGGCTGCCCATCTGGGGGGATTCTTACTACTAAACGTCCCAGGGGTGACCATCATCTCCCCTTCTTCTGCAAGCTTATAATCAAGGTCGTCAAAAGGAATGACAACCCCATTATCCTCCAAATCCATTTCCGCGTCAAAGACATTCTAAATATTAGTTTGTTGGCCTTTCTCAATTAGAGAGGACATGACTTCAAGGGTCTTAACGTACTCCATGATGAGCACAATAAGCCCTTCATGGAGAACAAGATTGTTTGGATTCTCCATATTTTTTTCAAGACTATTTTCTAAAGAGGAGGCCAAATAGAAAGGAACATAAATGATTTTACCATGCCTAAAATGATTCAAAATGGTAAAATGATAGGAAAAGATGTTGGCATATCTACCATTGAGTGTAATATACCTCATGATGAACTCAACCATGTCCACCCAGGGAGCCATAAGATCTTTCCTATTGTAGCCGCCATCAGCCATCTTGGTAACTCTTGAGCGCTCCTTGTTTTTGTCAAAGAAATTTGGCAAGTCCTCCTCACCAGTTTTCCTATCTCTATAGAACCTTCTGCCATTTGTCACTAGACCAGTGACCATCACCACCAGGGTTTTGTCAAGCTGATACTCGACTCCATAAGCCCTCAGGAACCCTTTCTTCCACCCATTGACAAAGGACTCCATGAAAAAAGGAGAAGGGCCATGAAGCCTATCGAAGAAGTGGACAATGTCCCCATCAAAGATTTCCTACCACACATCCTTGTTTTTCTTCCATTTCTCACAAGTAGACTCTTCTTCCTTGTTCTTGTCCCCACCCATTATGCTCTGGGTCATTGAACAGTAGAAAATGGGCCACACCAGAGAAGTCTCTGAATAGTCGTAGGTAATGGGCCATAGCATAAAATGGACCACATAGTAAGATATAAAATCTAGGCACAAGTGAAGTTTCTAGATCTTTGGTTAGGGAAAACAAAAAGGAGTTGTTTCCCCATCAACTCCATAAAATCATGATTAAGGATCATTGATTAATGCAAGTGGGTGTAATCATCATGAGCTAGATCACACAAGTTTTTTGGGAACGAATCCCTACTACTCCATCATTTGGTCGCCATATAGCCCACCACCAAATTGGCCAGTAGATCCGCTACTTTTTGCCTTCCTGGTATACATGCAAAATTTTGAATTATGCCAACTCATTTATTATATCTTGGTGATCCTTGATCAGATTAGCTATCGTCTAGCTATGATCCGTGCATCCATTCAAACAATTAATAGTGTTTAGCAAGTCAGACTCCAACTAGACTTTTCTAATGCCTTCTCATTTAGCCATGCGTAACCCAATGTGGGCAGTGCTGGCCTCTACAAAGTGGTTAGACTGGGTGCCTAGAAGGAGCGGAACCATAGAAACTAGTAGACCCGAATGATTCCTAACCACTCCCCCACACCCGGTCGGCCCAGGATTCCTTTTATCCACCCCATCCACATTGATTTTGATCTATCCCATAAGGGGGATGCCAAAGAAAATTTTGTCTACACTGCTTGGTTTTGTGCATTGGAATGGCAATATTCCAATCAATTTGCCACCGATTGATAGTATCCCATTCCTCCTAGAGAGTAGGGAGGGGATGGTCATTCTTTCTGCTAGGCCAGAAGTGCAGAAAATTCTCTTTGGTAGAAATGCGAATTTTAGTAGCCACAAGAAGCGCAGGAGATTCCAAATCTCTAAAGACTATTGTTTCTTTCTTTCTAGATACCCCAGGCTATATGACGAAGAGATAAATTCTAGAGAACTCCTAAATCTTGATTATCAAAGGGCCACTTTCATTCAAACCACATTCTTTCAATAGTTTCAGGGAAGACCCAATTAGTTTTCCATATGTTAAGTAAGTGATTCCAGATATCCTTGACAAAAGAGCAATGAAGCAGCAGATGCCAGCATTTTCCT
Source organism: Cryptomeria japonica (assembly GCF_030272615.1). Classification (NCBI taxonomy): domain Eukaryota; kingdom Viridiplantae; phylum Streptophyta; class Pinopsida; order Cupressales; family Cupressaceae; genus Cryptomeria; species Cryptomeria japonica. Next base: position 648,716,539 of record NC_081415.1, read on the forward strand.
CTACCTCTTTGAAAAGAAAACATCTATTGGTAAGAGGAATACCTCTTCTACAAATATTGTAAATGGTACAAATCTTATCTTGCATAAACAACCAGAAAAAAAATGTTAATTTTTGGAATTAAGTGCTTATTACAGATACCGGCCCAGAAGAGGGGGGCAGAAGCTTCTGGAGATGAACTTATAAGCATTGACAACCTTGGACTTCCTAGAAGAGGAGAAATTACATAACACTTCATTCTCCACATGAGAGTGGGGGATGTGTATACAATTCAACCAAGGTTGCATATGTATCAAAGCATTATCCATAGAATTGAGGTCCAACCAGACTCCATCTCTAAAATAATCAGCCACCCAAATGCCAATTTTTCTGAGACATAATTTTTTGAAGGGAGGAGCCCAAACAAAATTTGATAGGGGGCCATCAACTATCCACCAGTCATCCCAAAAATTGATTTTGGTACCATTCCCTAACACCCATCTACAACCATGCAAGATAACTTTGGAGGAGCCAAAGAAGTTGCTCCATAAATCAAAAATAGCATTGGGAAGATCATAAGACTCCAGAGTGTTTTAGATATCCAGAATGTGATATTTATGTTTGAATATATCAATCCATTCATTGTTCTCTTTAAGACATCTCCACATCTGCTTGGCCATCAGGGCTTTATTGAAATCTCTGAGATTCTGAATGTCCAGTCCCCCCATAGATTTGGAAAGGCAAACCTAATTCCAAGCCACAAGATGTAATCTATTCTTAGATTCAGTCCTAGTCCACTAATTTCTTTTTGTATTCTTTCTAGTTTATCAGCAATTTTGGCTAGGATTTTGAATAAACTCATAGTATAAATTGGGATTCTTTGAAACAGGGCTTTGAGAAGCTAGAGTTTACCAACTTGGCTTGACAAAGTGCCCTTCCACACAACCAAATTATTCTAGAATTTGTCTATAAGATTCACCCAGAAGGAGTCTGGGGTCAAACCATGGCAGAGGGGGAGACCTAAATAAGAATCAGGCATAATTCCAACTTTACAACCAATAATCAAGGCAATCTTCATTTTCCTGTACTCAGGGGTGTTAAAAAAAAATGGAGCTTTTAACCAGGCTAATTTTTTGCCTAGAACCTTGTTCATAGATATCTTGAGTATTTTTTAAATTCTTAGCTTCTTTAACCGAGCCTTCCCCCATCAATAAAGTGTCATGAACAAATTGTTGGTGAGAGCATGAGGAGGAATGAGAGGAGGGTTGTAATCCCATAATATTGCCATTTCTGACTTCCCTTTGAATAATTTTATTGAGATATTCACTAATCAGAATGAAAAGGAAAGGAGATAGAGGATCCCCTTGTCTAATGCCCCTTGATGTGGAGAAGAAACCAGAGGCAAACCAGAGGCAAATCCATTTTTCAACACAAAAAATTTGGGGGTGGAAACACATTGTTCAATGATCTGGATGAAGTTATCTCCAAACCCAAAATCCCTAAGGATTTGGAGAAGAAAGCTCCAGTTGACTCTATCAAAATCTTTTAGCAGGTCCAATTTCAGAAAAAAAGGCCTGGTTTTTTATTGATAGAAAGGGAGTGGATATTCTCATGCACCACAATAACAAAATCCAAGATCTGTCTCCTATGAACAAACCCATTTTGATGTTTAGAAATTAAAGAAGGGATGAAAATCTTAAGTCTGAGCACCAGAATCTTGGTGAAGATTTTATATAAAGAATTTCAAAGACTAATAGGTCTAAAATCTTGGAAAGAGAAGGTGTCAAATTTCTTAGGGATGAGGACAAGGAAGGTGGCATTCATCTCATTCAGGAGAGAGCGGGATCCAAAAAATTCTTGAGCAGCAGCGACCACATCAGAGCAAATAATCTACCAAATATTCTAAAAGAAAAAAAGAGTGAAACCATCAGGACCAGGGACTTTGTTACCTTCAAAAGAGAAGATCGCATTGCGAACTTCATCAAGAGAGGGAATTTTGGTAAGCTCCAAGTTCAAATCCTAAGAGATAATGGTGGGAATCTCTTGCAATATTTCATTCTGAGCTAGAGGGTCAAGAGCGTCATCCACAGAAAGGAGATTAGAGAAAAAACTGATGGCTTCTTGGCAAATCTCTTCATGCTTATCAATCCATCTCTGGCCAATATGAATTTTGTTTATTCTATTAGCAGCACTATGTTTAAGAGTCGTCATATGAAAGAACTTAGTGTTTTTGTCACCACTTTTAAGCCATAAAGCTCTAGATCTCTGCTTCCAAAATTCCTATTCTTTGGAAATATTGTCATGCAATTTAGTCAAAATTTCAATTTCTTTGTTCGAGACATCTTTATCAAACCCAAAAACTAGAGTATGTTTTTGAACCTCCTCAAGATCCAGTTTGAGCTTCTCTTTAACTTTGAAGATATTGCCAAAAGAGGATTTGTTCCAACGTTGAATATTAGACTTGACATTAGATAGCTTCTTGGCTATACGAAACATGGTCATGCCCTGGATATCAATATTTCACCACTCCATAATTTTATCTTAGGTTTCACGGGCCATTAGCCACATTTTCTCAAATCTGAAGGGGTACGCCTTTCCGCCAGACAATGGAATAATCGAAAGGCAAATAGGGAAGTGGTCTGATCCAACACGGGACAAGGCATTGAGTCTACAAGAAGAGATCTAAATCCAATCAGGAGAGAGAACTCCCCTATCAATCTTAACCTAAATAAGATCCTCCTCACTACATCTATTGGACTAGGAGAACTTAGCACCAATAAGATCCAAATCGAAAAGGATCAAAGAGTTGATCATGTCAGCCAAGTCTTGTCTACTAACAATAGAGATAGGTATACCCCCAAATTTCTCTAGATTTGAGAGGGGGGTGTTGAAACCACCCAGAAGAACCCATTTCTCATTAGGGAAGAGTGATCTAGCATGACAAATGGAAGACCAAAGGGCTTTCCTAGTAGATCTCCCATTAGGAGCATAGATATTGGAAATAATATATGAGGATCCATCTTTAAGATTAAATAATCTAGTAGAAATGTGATTAGGAGAAGAGAGAACCACCTTACCACTTATTAGTCTTAGACTCCAAAGGGTGGCAATACTACCTAAAGCACCATCTACATCCACACAATGAACACCACAATCCCCAAAAATCACCAATTTAATTTTTTCCACTTTGCTACCAGGAATTTTAGTTTCTTGGAAAAGGAAAATATCTGGTTTATGATCTCTGACCAAATTGGATAGCAGGTCATGCTTTTGGGGGTGATTTAAACCCCTTATATTCCATGAGATGACTTTCATTTAGAATGAGAGGGGGATCCCATCCCCATTTTTGGTAACGTTCTCTGGGCTCCGTCTACAATGGCAACCCGACTCTACCTATCTCCACTAACTACATTGGGTGGTCTCCCCACCCCCCTTGAGTCCGACCCACAGTCCACTTTTTACCTATTTTTGGTTAAGATCCTCCTAGAGACTATGGTGATTTGGCCAATAAGGGAGTTCCTTCTTCTGTTTTTGGGTTTGACCTCAATAAAAGGAGCAGAGTCCTCAAGAGATGATTCCAGCAAGGGTGAGGTCTAGGATTTTGATTCAATAGAGTTATCCATATGAACAATCAACTGAATGGGAATATACTAAGCAGATCTAGAAGTATTTAGAAAAATCTCATCATCATAGAGGACATCCACAACAGGGGATTCCCCAATATTCTCCTCAGTGGGTAAGAGGTTCAGGTCAATGACAGCATGAATGTTTGGCTCAGATCTAGGCAAAGATCCATCCAAATCATTGCACAAAATATTCAAGGGAGGTTCTGTGGGTAGGGCATCCACCTTCTCTAAGAGTGGCAAATCATTCCTCTTTCTCCATTCCTTCTTTGGCTTAGACGGACACTGTCTGGGCAGTGACCCACTTTTTTACAATGGAAACATTCAAAAGGGATGGATTCATACTCCACTTTCCGCACCCATATGCCTAGCTTGGATTAAAGGTCTACCTTGGACGGTAGGTTTGTAGAATGTTTGACATTAGCACATAGTCTGGAATAAACCAATCATCTTTTAGCTATAGTCATTAGGTCGACTGAGATTAGCTCACCAAAGCAAGTTGTGCAATACCCACAAATATTTCTTCTCCCCAGAATTCCATGGGTAAACCTGGCAGTCTGACCCAGATGGGGGCTTCATTACATTCCCAATCTTTGAGATTAAAACTTGGTTCCCGCATTTTAAGGGCCAGCGAGGCTTTGCCTAGCATCCAAGGACCTCCCACCAAAATAGATCAAAAGTCTTCTTCACAGGTGAATGAAAAGGAGAAGAAGCCACCAGCCATAGCCACAACATCAATTTGAGCCTTACCTTTCCATTTCCTAGCCACCCAGGATCTAACTGTTGGCGTTTTGAGTTTATTGGCCTTTTTCATAGAGATTGCATTAATGATATGTTATCATTGATGCCAATTGAACCAGTAAAAGGTATTCATGTTATTGTTGATATTGTTGTTTTTGATATTGGCTAGTAACCAGCAAGAAGAGAGTTGTAGATGATGTTGTAACCGGTATGTAAAGTTTGTCAGTTGAACTGGTGAACTAGTGTAAAGGGTCAAACCTTTCTATGTAATGTAACTGGTAAACCCTATTAGCTATTAAACCCTAACCGATCAAGTTTGTTGGTTTATTATCTGATGACGATAATGATGGAGACACGTGTGATCATTGTATGAGGATAAATTCAAATTTGTTTGGTGCATTTGCTTATTGTCTAGGGAAGGAGCAAAGAGGATTGCATTTAATGCATAGCGTGTGATGAGTTACAAAGTCCAATGGAGCAATTGGAAGTGTATTGAAGAATGCGAAGAGATTGTCATGGTTTCTAAATGGTCAAGATTGAACCGACTTGTTTTTAATCTCAATGATCAAAATTCAGTTTTTGTTGTGTTATCGACCTAATTGATTTGTATTTAAGGTCAATGAAGTTGTTTGTAAAGGTTGTTGGAAAGATCGTAGAAAACCTATTGAGTGTGTGGTTTCCCAACCAGTGAATGGATCTACATTTTTGCGTGAAGGAAGATTAAAGCTTAGAAGGATCTGATCAAGAAAACCTGTTGTTTTCTAACAATTACACCAAAAGTAAAATCCTTGAACCGAGTAAGCTTTAACAAGCCTGGTTACTCATTAAATCCTCTAACGAGGTGGTCCATTAGCTTGGATTCTTAAATCCTTTAGTGAGGTTACTCCTAATAGGGTATTGTGCTTCTAACAAGGCATATTTGTAAATCCCTTAATCCGGTGATTCCTAACCACAATTAGTTCTTAACAGGACTTATTGTAAAGCTCTAACAGGATTTGACTCCTAATCGGGTGAAATTTGAAAGAGTTCAGATAGCTATCCTTGTGAGTCCCATCTCACCATGGTTTTTACCTATTTGGGTTTTCCACGTATAAACATTTGTGTCAAGTGGTGAATGTTTTTGTGATTGTGTTCTTATTTGTTGATTTGGTTAATTTCTGATAAGGCATGTTAAGTAGAAGCATTGAGAGATGAATATGTTGAGTTAAGATTAAGCATTGCCGATGTTTACAAGATTGAAGGTGTTTACTGTTAAAAGTTGTCATAATAGTTAAACCAGTTAATTTCAAGTATTCCTAAGAATAATTATCTTGACTAAGATATGTTTACCTAGATTGATTAAATTTGAGCTTGGGAACTTTGTATCAATTTTTCAATATACTGATTCACGCCCCCCTCTTAGTATTCTACTAGATACTTATTCTTTCATCATACCATCAATTGGTATTAGAGCTATCCAAGTCCTCTTAATCTAAAAGCCTAACATCTTGAGGAAAACATCTTGTAGATCACGATGAAGAAAGATGGTCCGAAGTTTATCAAAAATAACTATAAAATATGGAGTGACAGAATGAAGATTTACATTAAGAGTATTGGTAGTCAGTATTGGGATCATATAGAACATAAGTATACTACACCTACTAGACCGCTAACTAATGATCAAAAGAAAGAACAGCAAGAAAATCACTAGGCATTAGAAGCTATTATCAGTTCCTTGTCTGCTACTGAATATTTAGATGTTCATGGTCTTGAAACTGCATATGAAGTGTGGAAGAAACTTGAAGATATCTATAGCGGTGATGAGCATGTCAAGATTGCTAAGGAAGAGAGTTTAAGAGGCAAGTTTGATGACATGAGAATGTTTGAAGGTGAGAACATCCAACAGTATGGTCAAAGGATAAAAGAGATAGTCAAGGAGAGATAAAGAGTGTAGGAGGGAAAGTGGAAGATGCCATAGTAATCAGTAAGGTACTGAGAACCCTGCTACTAGTCTATGTTATTCAAGTTGCAACTATTCAGGAGCTAAAATCCATTGAGAAGACAAAGGTAACTCTTGACTCTATTATTGGCAAACTTACTGCTTTTGAACTACATGGCTATGATGGTAGTGTACAAAAATCATAACCTACATTCAGAGCTTTTGTCTCTAACCCATCTGTGAGAAGAAGTAGAGATACCGACAATAGCTATGAATCTAGATCCAACAGAGATGCTGATGATGAAGACAACTTAGTGGAACTTGAAGCATTGTTGGCAAAATGACTTCCTAGAGGCACTGGTAAATATAGAGGTAAGCTACCTTTAAAATGTTTTGCATGCAACAAGATTGGTCATATAGCAACAAACTGTCCTAGTGGTAAAAATGATTACAAGAGACACAAATTTAAGAAGTACAAGGGTAAAGGAAAGAGAGATTGTCTTGTAGCTATTGACAATGGTATTAATGATTATGAATCTGATGATGATGTTAGTGAAGATATTATGTTTGTAGAAATTAAGGAAGAATTATCAGATCAAAAGGCACTAGTATCCAGAATGGATAACTTTGATGATTGGATCATTGATAGTGGTTGTTCACATCACATGACCGATGATCAGAGAAAATTTCTTTCCCTGAAGGAATTTGATGGTGGTGTTGTCAGATTTGGAAATAACTTGCCCTGTATGGTAAAAGGTAAGGGAGTTATTCCTCTTAATGAGAAGAGTAGTGCTGATGATGTCTATTGGGTTGAAGGCCTAAAGAACAATCGGTTAAGTGTGGCACAACTTAATGAAAAAGGTTACCTACTCAAGTTCAGAAATGGTATATGCAAAATCTTTGACAACAAAGGTGAATTAATTGCAATTGGGAAACAGACCAGAGGTAATCTATTTCATCTCAATCCTAAAGTTAGCAACTGTTTGATTGCAAAATTAGATGATAGTTGGCTTTGGCATAGGAGATTCTGTCAAATAAATTTTGACAATATTATTAAAGTAAGCAAGTCTAAGATAGTAAGAGGTCTGCCTCAGCTAGACAAACCGTTTGATGCTCTTTGTAAAGAATGTCAACTAGGAAAGATGACCTCTTCAACTTTCAAGAGCAAGTCCTTCTTAGCAAAGCACTTGTTAGATTTGGCTCATATAGACCTATGTGGACCAATAAGAACAAGAAGCATTGAAGGTGATAGATACTTCATGTTCTTCACTGATGATTGTTCAAGGATGATTTGGGTCACATTAATGAAGGATAAGAATGAAGCTATTGGAAAATTCAAGGCATTCAAAGCCTTAGCTGAGAAAGAGAGTGGCAAAAAGATTAAATGTCTAAGAACAGATCAAGGTAGTGAATTCACTTCTGCAGAGTTCACTAAATATTGTGATCATAATGGTATCAAGCGACAACTTTATGCACCAAGGACACCACAATAGAATGGTATAGCAGAGAGAAATAACTGATCAGTGGTTGAAGCTACTAGAACTATGTTGATACAAGGAGGTTTATCAAAAACCTTTTGGAAAGAAGCTATAAGTACAGCTATCTACACAATGAACCTTCTGGAAAAAAGAGGCAAGGACAAAACCCCATATGAGTATTGGTATGGGAGATCACCTGATGTTAGCTTTTAAAAAATATTTGGTAGCAAATGTTTTATTAAAAGAAGTGACTACATAAGCAATTTTGAAGCTAAGAGTGATGAAGGCATATTTCTTGGCTATTCCACCAAGAGTAAGGCCTATAAATGCTTCAACAACCGGACATATAAAATTGTTGAGAGTGTTGATGTTCATGTAGATGAAACAACCTGAAATATCAGAAGGAACCAGTTTTGAGAAGAAGGATGAAGATCCTTGTATTTTGCTTTTAGAACGTGAAACTATTAAATCAGAAACTGGTAAAGAAAATCCTAATGTACTTGTTCAACTGGAACAAATAAATTAAGAGGAAGTTGACAATGAAGAAGCTGAACCTAAAGAGAATGATCATGTTATTCCTAGGTATGTGAGACTGAGTCACAGTCCTAAATAGATAATTGGGGATAAGGATGCTAGAGTACTAACTAGAAGGAGAATAAGAGAGAACTCTTACATGATATCCACCTTTGAACCTAGAAATGCTAAAGAGGCATTTGGTGATGATCATTGGGTGAAAGCTATGGAGGAGGAGTTGGAACAAATTGAGAAGAACAACACTTGGACCCTGTTACCCCAACTGGTAAACAAGAGTGTTATAGGTACTAAATGGGTATTTAGAAACAAGTTAAATGAAGATGGTGTTGTAGTTCGCAATAAGGCAAGATTAGTATGCAAAGGTTACTCGCAAGAAGAAGGAGAAGACTATGAAGAAACTTTTGCACCAGTAGCAAGACTGGAAGGTGTTAGGACACTACTTGCATTTGCAACTCATAAGAAGTTTAAAGTATATCAGATGGATGTCAAGTTTGCAATCTTGAATGGGATACTAGAAGAAAAGGTTTATATAAAGCATCCTGATGGTTATGCATTGATAGATAAGGAAGACATGGTATGCAAACTACATAAAGTTTTGTATGGACTAAAAAATGCACCTAGAGCATGGTATGAATGACTTCATACTCATCTGATGAAGATAGACTTTGCTAGAACCAGTGATGACAACAACATTTATCTCAAGTCTGAAGGAGATGATATACTGGTCAATGAAGTATTTGTAGATGACATTATATTTGGAGGAAATGATGACATGAGTAATTGTTTTGCAGATGAAATGAATAATGAATTTGAGATGTCATTAGTAAGGGAAATAAAAAATTTCATAAGCTTACAGATATAGAAGATGAAGAATGGTATTTTCATTGCTCAATCCAAGTATGTGAAGGAGGTTTTGAAGACTTTCGGTATGAGTGACTGTAAACTAGTTGGAACCCCAATGGTTACAGGCTGTAAATTGTCCAAGGAAGATGCATCTAAGTCTATAGATGAAAAGGAATCCAGGTCAATGATTGGCAAACTATATGTTGTTCACAGTCGACCGGATATTGCCCATGTAGTTGGTGTTGTGGCTAGATTTCAGAAGAATCCAAAGGAGGCACATTTGATGGCAACTAAGAGAATCTTTAGATATTTGAAAGGTACTATTGATTATGGATAATGGTATCCATATGGTGGAGATTTTGACTTGCAGGCATATACAGATGCTGATTGGGCAAGAAATATTGATGACCGCAAGAGTACTACCAGTGGAGCATTCTTTCTAGGAGGAAGGCTAGTCTCATGGAGTAGTAAAAAGTAGTGTTGCACTTCACAATCTACTGTTGAAGTTGAATATGTAGCAGCTTATAAGAATCACACACAATCTATGTGGATGATGCACATTTTGGAAGGTTTGAAGATTAAAATATCAGAACCTATAAATATTTTGTTTGATAATACAAGTGCAATAAACATTTCTAAAAATCCTATTTTGTATGCAAGGAATAAGAACATTGAATTGAAATATCACTTCTTGAGGGAAAAAGTTCAAAGTAAAGATGTTATCTTGGAGCATATTTCTACCAAGGAGCAGCTTGCAGATATCTTTACCAAACATCTGCCTAAAACCACTTTTGAGTATCTTAGAAGTAAATTAGGGGTTGTCCCTCTTCATGAAGTCAATTGAACATGATGTTGATTGCATTTGTCCCTAAATTACTTGTAGAATCTTATATGGATTGATGAATGAATGATGTATTCCATAGGGGGAGCATCAAGTTGCACAATGATGTTGATGCACAGTGAGAGAAGAATTACATGTTTTACTTTCACTTTGGCATGGTTGTCAAAGGGGGAGAAGAATTACGTGACTGAGGAGAAGAATTATGTGTCTGATAAGGTGAATACTTGGTAATGTAAACCAGGATTCCTACTCACCAGCGGTAGGCTGAAGATACACAGAGCAAGGTGAATACTTGATAATGTAAATCAAGATTCCTATTCACCAATCTCAGCAGCAATCAGAGGCGTTGATATTTGTATTGCCATCAATGCCAAAGGAGGAGATTGTTGGCATTTTGCATAGAGATTGCACTAATGATATGTTGTAATTGATGTCAATTGAACTGGTAAAAGGTATTCATGCTATTGCTTATATTGTTGTTTTTGATATTGGCTAGTAATTGGTAAGAGGAGAGTTGTCTTGTAACTGGTATGTAAAGTTTGTGAGTTGAACCAGTGAACTAGTGTAAAGGGTCAAACCTTTCTATGTAATGTAACCGGTAAACCCTATCAATTGTTAAACCCTAACTAATCAAGTTTGTTGGTTTATTATTTGATGAGCAGTAATGATGGAGACACGTGTGATCATTGTATGAGATGAATTCAAATTGGTTTGACGCATTTCTTATTGTCTAGGGAAGGAGCAAAGAGGATTGCATTTAATGTACAATGTGTGATGAGTTACAAAGTCCAATCGAGCAGTGATCATGGAGCGGTTGGAATTGTCTTGAAGAATGTGAAGAGATTGTCATGGTTTCTAAATGGTCAAGATTGAACCAACTTGTTTGTAATTTGAATGATGAGAATTAGGTTTTTGTTGTGTTATCGACCTAATTGATTTGTATTTAAGGTCGATGAAGTTGTTTCTAAAGGTTGTTGGAAAGATTGGTAGAAAACCTATTGAGTGTGTGGTTGCACAACCAGTGAATGGATCTACATTTTTTAGTGAAGGTAGATTGAAGCTTAGAAGGATCTGATCAAGTAAATGTAGTGCTACTTAGATAGATCAAGAAAACCTGTTGTTTTCTAACAATTATAGTAGAAGTAAAATCCCTTAACCGGGTAAGCTCTAACAAGGTGGTCCATTAGCTTGGATTCTTAAATCCTCCAGCGAGGTTACTCCTAACAGGGTATTGTGCTTCTAACAAGGCATATTTGTAAATCCCTTAACAGGGTGATTCTTAACTGGAATTAGTTCTTAACAGGACTTATTGTAAAGCTCTAACAGACTTTGGCTCCTAACAGGGTGAACTTCGAAAGAGTTCAGATAGCTATCCTTGTGAGTCCCATCTCACCATGGCTTTTACCTATTTTGGTTTTCTGGGTAAAAACATTTGTGTCAAGTGGTGAATGTTTTTGTGGTTGTGATCTTATTTGTTGATTTGGTTAATTTCTGATAAGGCATGTTAAGTAGAAGCATTGAGAGATGGATATGTTGAGTTAAGATTAAGCATTGTTGATGTTTACAAGATTGAATGTGTTTACTAGTTAAAAGTTGTCAAAATAGTTAAACCAGTTAATGTCAAGTATTCCTAAGAATATTGATCTTGACTGAGATATGTTTACTTTGTTTGATTGAGTTTGAGTTTGGGAACTTTGTATCAGTTTTTCAATACACTGATTCACCCTCCCCTCTCAGTATTCTACCAGATACTTATTTTTTCATCATACCATCACTAACAGCCTCAATATTCAGGTGTGGCCCAACAAATTTTCCAACCAAGACTAATTGCATGTGAGCCATATTCTGATCCACAATACAGTCCGAGATAGAGATGGAGAAAGTGCCAGAATCCCAGTCCACTTTATGCGGTACTGGCAAAATGGCCTTGCCCTTAAGTTTTGTTGCAAAAAGAGAGGCCCATTTCTTGTTGCATTCCATAGAGGGAATCTTATCATTGGGGCCCTCAACCTCACCAAGTTTGTCATAAATGACAGATTTACCATTGGCAGTATTCTGCATGGTACCACCATCCCATGTATCATTTGAGGCCCCATCCAAAGGATCAGGGACCGATTTTGTCGGGCGAGTCACGGGGGAATCCCCTGGACCCCAGAACTAGAGTCATGCAAATTCAAACCTGAACCTGTTCCCGCATCAACTCTTGCTCTTGGAAAGCGCACCATTTCTGTCATCCAAATCTATTTTTGCAGCACCCTTATTTGTTACTTTATTAATAAAAAACAAATTTAGAACATAATTTGAGATAATAATAATCAATATATACTACTAAATCAGCAAATTTGGATTTAAACAAACTTATTAAATTCATTCTTCTACTACATAAACCCTTATATATCTTGATTCACCCCCTCTAAAAATGCAGTTAAATTGTTGTTCTCGCCATCTAAATATTCTATTTATGTTTATTGTTGATTAGGCCCTGTCCTTTATTTTGATATTTTGTTTAAACCTAATATCGATTGACAAATCTGGCCGAATCAAGAACAAATGTTTCTTCTCTTTCCTTTTCTAGTCCATACGGTATATGCAACCATATTGGATTCCTGCTTGAAGATACATTCTCTAAATTTGAGAAAAAAAAACAACAAAAGACACGTCGTAAACCAAAATAAAATTTTGAAGCACAGATGGGGCATTGATGACAAGTTTTCAGCGCCACTACAGCTTCATCCTCATCATCTTCATTTACAGGCGCCCCTCACAATATTTGCAACATGTGAAATTCAATGCTCCGTTTCGTTTGGTTTTGGCACGTTAAAACAATCTCCCATAAGAGCCATCGAAACCAGTTTTCCCCATCATATTCTTATTTAATGTTGAAAGACGATTTGAACAAGAGGCCTTGAAGAAGAGTGTCTTCTTATTGAATTTTCCAAGGAGGTTTGTAAAAACTAGTGTCTCCTTTGTATTTTGCGCTCTGTCCTTTTGGGAGCACCCTCTTTTCCCATGGAGGAAATGGTATTCCAAAGTTACCAGGTAAGACTTTTCCTATATAATATCCTTTGAAACTTTTTCATATTGAGCTGGACATATGAATTGGTTTTAGAGATACAATCGACACTCCTCATGAACCAATGCTTGTTTGTTTGTTTTTAAATTGTAACAAGTTGAAAGATTGATTATTTTGTTATAGAAAGAATAGTTAGACATTATTTTTTTCTTCATTTTATATAGAATATTAAATTTAATTATTAATATTAAAAGGTTGTGAATATTTTTGGATGAGTTCAATTAATAAGGATGATGACATTTTATTTTAATTAGTCATTCATCCAAGTTTAAATTTTTTAGAGGTGTGATTAGACTTAGTTCAACTTATAAGTGATTTTGGTAAACTAGATCATCCCTTGATTTAGATGTATGCATACTCATCATGTTGTAATTCATTTTGTAAAGAGCTAAGATGTCAATATTTTTATTTTCTTTATAGTTATTTCATAATGAATACACACATACACACACACATACACATACACATACACATATATAAATATATATGTATATATATACATATAAATGTATATATATATATACATAGACATAGACATATATATATATATACATATACATGTACACACACACATATACATTAATACATACATACATACATACATACATACATATACATGTATATGTATATGTTTTTTTAATGAATAAGATGTCATATTTTTAACTAATATATGATATATAATTTTAATAAAATATATATGAGAGAGGGGCAAAAGTTGTACATGGTCAAATTGTTATTATAACATACATGCTTATCATATTTAATCTTTTTAAATATTTATACTATATAATGTAAATAAATCATCCATATTTAAATTAAAAAAGTAATAAAATATTGGTCAAGACTAACCTATACTTAAACACATAAGGACCTATGGATGTTATATATAAAAAAGCATAAATAAATACATTAACAAAAGAAAAAGAAAAAATTTGTTTCAAATAAAATATCATAACTATGCACTATAAATGTGTTATTTATAAAATAAGATGCTCATTTAAACAAGTATTATTGTCATAGTAAAAAAATATTACTCGTATGTGTACAACTATTAAGTTAGCCATCTATATGCATTGAAATATTGCATATTAATAGTTTGTCCAATCACAAATATGAAAGATGAGCACAATATTGTACTTTCTCATGAAATGTGAAGAGTTGTCATTAAGTTTTAGTGCTAAACTCTGGGTCCATTTGTGTTGGATATAAATTGTATTTTAAATAAGAATATGTTGTTTATATAACAACAAATAGTTTTTTATGTGCCAGTACTAGTACATTTGTGTTGGATATAAAAGTTAGAGTTAACAAAGATCTATGGTTACCAATAGATATTTGGTCCATTCAGGTTGCATAAAAGTTATGTTTTAAATAGAATATGATATTCTACAAACAACAAACGACATTTTTTTCTTCAACTACTAGGAATAGTATGGTTGAATATTGTTCCAATCTTTAAAAAGTCAAAATTTTGACACTTCTCAATTTACATGCTGATGTGGCAAGTTGTGTGATGAGTCACACATCGAAACCTTAAGGTTAGCGTCCCATAGGGGGCTTAAGCTTCTATTTTTTAGGAAATAAGGACCCTTGAAAAAAACAAAATTGCTATAGGATTATTTGAAATCGTTACCTAGAAAATAGCAGCTCTTAGATTTTAGGCTTGTGTAAGGTGAAAATGGCATGGGGCTAAAAATTGTCCTACCAGCTTAGGAATTTTAATTACCACTTGTTAACCACCTTAATATAGATTTTCATTAGGAAAAAAAATTGAGAAAAAAATGGATTTTTTAAACTTGATTTTACCTTTGTATACAATCCATCAACACCCCACAGAGTATAGAAGATGACTATGAGAATTCATGAGACCACCAATTTTCTTAAATTTTGAAGCTTAGACTTTTAAGATGAACTGCACTCAACTTTAAAATATTCCTAAAAAATCTCAACAGCTCCAGCTGCACTTATTAGAAAGCTTCCCTCCATAAAACTTCTAATTATAAATAGATAAAAGATCGGTCCACAGTTCAAAAAACAAAATCCTATAATATTCCAACCAACCAGAAATTGTGAACACAACTATTATCCATTTAGAAACCCTACAAGCAAGAACAGTGAGTGTATTTCGTCTCTTTCCTTCTTAAACAGACGACAATCCAAGTCATTTTGGGTTCTTGCTTGAAGAAAGATTCTCTCAATTGAAAGCAAGAAAACCAAAAACAAAGCAGAAACAAAATATAATTTCAATCACCCACAGCGGGCGTAAGAGGAATTTGAAGCGCAACATCATTTTGAGCATGGCGTCCAAATTTCTGAAGCGGGCATGCATTACAGACGGGACATCGGAGCTTGCACTGCACCCACCTTTGAATGCACTCCTCATGAAAATTGTGATGACACGGTTTTAGTGCCACCACCGCATCATCCTCTTCGTATTCACACAGGCAGATAACGCATTCCTTCTGTTCTTCTTCATCACATCTGTAATTGAAAATGCCCATTTCCACTACAATTTTATCGACCTTATCGACGTTGGAAGAAGACGATAGAGGCGATTGCTGCGGTGGGCCTGCAGATTCAACGATTGGAGGAGATCGCTGCGTTGGGCCTGCCGATTCAGCATTTCGTTTGCATGCCCACTCACACACAAAAACCAACACAAACGGCAGTAACATACTAAAAATTCCTGGCACCCATATTAAGCTTGCAGGACATAAGCGGTACAGTAGACAAAGCGTCGCGGTTCCCACAAAGAACACCAAACACGCACAAAACAACTTTGTTATTACCCGCATGGTGATGTGCAGGATCATATACTCTTCGGTGCTTTATATGCAGTGGCAGAGAAACAAATACATGCATTTGGAGATGGTCATCTTCATTCAGAGACGCCCTTCACTGTCTTTGCACCATGTCAAACGTAATGCTCCGCTTCATTTGGTTTGTGGAAAGTTAGAACAATCTCTCATAGCAATCATGAAAACCAGCTTTACCCATCATATTTCTTGTATAATGCTGAAAGATAATTTGAACAGCAGGCCCAGAAAAGATAGCATTCTTGTTCAATGTTTTAAGGCGGTTTGATATAATCTAGAATGCCTCCTCTGTCTTTTTGGGAGCACCGTAATTTCCCATGAAGAAAATGGAATTTGAAAGTTACCAGGCACAAACCATCAGAAAGATTTTCATATTGAGGTGGACATATGAATTGATTTACAAGATACAATCGACATTCATCTCATCAAGCAATGCTTGTTTGTTTGTTATGTTTGTTTTTAAATCATATGACAAAGTTCCAAGATCTTTTACTAAGCTATTCAAACTTTTGTTAGTCATATTTCTTCCATAAAATTAATTTAAGTAGGAAGTGAAAATTTATTATCTATAGTGATAGATTGTGGTCTAACTTATTAAACAGAATAAACGAGTCTGATGGTTTATTTCTTAGTTTTGTCTGCTATCAAGTTGTAAATCTTTTTGAATTAGATCAAGTTCAATTTCGAGAAAATTTTGATAAACTAGATATCTTATTCATGACATTTTGGCTAAAAGACAATTACGCTCATTTTATAATTTGTTTAAAAAAGATCGAAGATGTCACTATCTATATAGTCCAATTGTTTTCATTAGAAAAATAATACTAATAATTAAGAGAATCATGAGATTATATCCAATTCTTATCCCCTCATATAGACCATTTTATTATTAGTATACACTTGGATATACTTGTAACACTAAATTTGCATACCACTTCAATAATAAGAAAAAAATTATAGTATAATTGTCATTAATAGTGTAATCTATATTATTATAGTATCATGTAGGTATTCACTAGGTAGGAAATAACATATTGCATTTATTCATATTGAAGTTTTTAATGAAAATAAACAAAGAAAAATAATATACTCTAGGTAAGTATTTAGAGGTTATGGAGATATTTTAAATTTTGTTGAGCTAATATCTATTAGAAGGGTGTATAAAAGTCTATATAAATATTTTCTACAATTGTTTCTCCATAAGATTATTTTAGTATAAGATTTGTATACATTTTTGTTAGGAAACCATATTAGTGTTCACATAGGTTAGAAGGTAAAGTGACTTGTAGTAACAACTCACATAACTATTCTAGTTGTACAAAATTATTTGATAGTTTCTTTGTATATTTTTTGACATGTTAGAGCGATTCATATATTAGGGAATGGTTTTTGTAGTGTAGGAAAATGAATTCCTATAATTGGAAAATGAGCTCCTATAATTGTGTAATGTGTATTGAATGAGAGAAAGGAATAGCAAATAAAAAGTAATATTATTATAGTTTTACATTTTGAAAGCTAATATGATATTACATGTGTGTGATTTTTTTCTAAATTCCTTCAAGTCTATTATGAATCTCGACACTTTTTAGTAGACATGCTCATGTGGTAAGTTGTGTGATAAGTCACACATCGAAACCATAAGGTTGAGTACTATAGACATCTTAAGCTTCTATTGCATAGCAACAAGAGGTCCCATGAAGAAAACCAAATTGTTATTAGATTATTTAGAATCTTTTCCTAGAAAACAATAGCTCCTACTTTTTAAGCTTTTGTAAGGTGAAAATGGTGTAGGACTAGAAATTGTCCCAACAGCTTAAGAATTTTAATTGTCATTTGTCAATCATCCAAATTTAAAGTTTCATTAAAAAAAGATTGAAGAAAAACTGAATTTTTTTAACTTGATTTTACCTTTGTATATAGACCATCAACACTACATACTGTATAAAAGACCACCATAAAAATTTATGAGACAACCTACTAACTTACATTTGGAAACTAAAACTTTTAATCTGAACTGCACTACAAAATTTATTAGACAGGCAACTTTAAAATATTCTTAGAAAATCTCAACAACTCCAACTCTACTTCTTAAGAAGCTCCCTTCCATAGAACCCTTAATTATAAATAGATATAAGATCAGTATCAACACAACTATTAACATCTCTCCCCTATCTCTTTAGCTCTTGTTCACCTGAACTTTCTGGAATCAAGAACAGTGAATCTATTTCTTCTATTTCCTTTTCAAAAAGAAAACAATTTGAGTCATTTTGGGTTCATGCTTGAAGACACGTTCTCTTAATTGAAAGCCCCTAAAACAAAAACAAGGATATCCAAAACAAAGCAGAAACAAAATAGAATTTCAATCACCCACAGCGGGCGGAGCTGGAATTTGAAGCGCAACATCATTTTGAGCATGGGATCTAAATTTCTCAAGCGGACATGCATTACAGATGGGACACCGGAGCTTGCACTGCATCCACCTTTGAATGCAATCCTCGTGAAAATTGTGATGACACGGTTTTAGTGCCACCACCTTGTCATCCTCTTCGTATTCACACAGGCAGATAACGCATTCCTTCTGTTCTTCTTCATCACATCTGTAATTGAAAATACCCATTTCCACTACAATCTTATCGACCTTATCAACGTTGGAAGGAGATGATGGAGGCGATTGCTGCGGTGGGCCTGCCGAATCAATTATTGGAGGAGATCGCTGAGTTGGACCTGCCGATTCAACATTTCGTTTGCATGCCCACTGACACACACAAAACAATAAAAACGGCTGCAACATGCTAAAAATCGTTGGCACCCATATTAATTTTACACTACAAAACTGGTAGAGTAAAATAAGCGACACAGTTCCCACCATGAACACCAAACACGAACACAACAACTTATTTATTACGCGCATGGTGATGCGCAGGATCAAATACTCTTGGGTGCTTTATATGCAGTGGCATAGTAACAAATATATAGATTTGGAGATGGCCATCTTCATTCAGAGACGCCCTTCACTTTTTTTGCACCATATGAAATGTTAATGCTCCGTTCAATTGGTTGAGGGACGTCAAAATAATCTCTCATAGCAATCATGAAAACCTGCTTTACCTATTATATTCTTGTATATTGTTGAGAGATAATTTGAACCAGATACCAGAAATGATCGCATTCTTGTGTAATGTTTTAAGCGGTTTAACCTAGAATGTCTACTCTGTCTTTTCTGCTCTGTCCTTTCGCGGAAATGTCATTTCCCATGAAGAAAATGGTATTCGAAAGATACCAGGTATAAACTATCCTTTGAAACGTTTCCATATTGAGGTGGACATATGAATTGATTTACAAGATCCAATGCTTGTTTGTTTGGTATGTTTGTTTTTAAATTATATGACAAAGTTCAAAGATCTTTTACTAGGCTATTCAATGTATTGGTAGTCATATTTCTTCCATAAAATTTTATTCGTGCATCGTAAAATTAATTCAAGTAGAGAGTGAAAATTTAATATCAATAGTGATAGTCAATAGTTTTAATTTATTCAACATAATAAGTAAGCATGATGCAATCAAGATGCAGGTCTTTTTGAAGTGTGAATAGATCAAGTTCAATTTTTATGTGATTTTGACAAACTAGATATTGTATTTATGATAGCTTGACTAAAAGACAACTACATTCATTATGTAATTAGTTTTAAAAAGAACCAATATGTCACTGTTTGTATAATCTAAATGTTTTCATTACAAAAATAATACTAATAATTAAGAAAATCATGAGATTATATCAAATTCTTTTCCTCCTCATAAAACCTCTATTATTATAAATATATACTTAGATATATTTGTTACACTAAATTTGCATACTACCTCAATAATAAGAAACAATTTACCATAGCCCGACGAGGTAGCATACTTAGCTTGGCCCGTGGGTTTGCTCCCCATTTGTTTTGGGTTCGACTCTGAGGCCTTCTACTTACTTGATGGGCTTGGCAAGTGGGTTGTTGGGCCCATCCCGAAGGACTAGTCTCAACTCAGCTCGCCCCAAATATGCACTCGGTTGGGTCATGGGGATACCCTATGACAAAAAAAATAAAAAAATAAACAATTTACCACATAATTATAATTAGTAGTGTAATCTATATCATTATAGTATCATTAGGTATTCACTAGGTAGAAACTAACATAGCACATTTATTCATATTGAACATTTTTTATGAGGAAAAGAAATAAAAATTATTATACCCTATGTAAGTATGTTTTTGATTAAGGAAAAATGGGTTTTAAGTGACTTGAAACCTACTTACATTATGAAGGATAAGCATGAAAGAAACTAGAGAAGACAAGACCTAGACAAAAAAGCTACAAAAAATCATCAGCTAGGAAAACAGGACATCACAGAGCCAGCAAGAAACTGGCATCCAAAAACCAGCATTACATATCAAATAAAAACTTTTATGGACTCCTCTACATTCTTAACCAACAACATCATGGCCTTAGCGACTTCTCTTAGATCTTTGTTCTCTTGCTTCAACTGAATGTCTTTCGTCTTTGTCTCCAAACCACTAGTCGTCTGCCTGGTCCTTCGCCTAGAGATTTGTGGAGTAGAGCTGGTGGTCGGCATATCATCAATGATTATCATATCCTTATTCTGATTTTTCCTTTCTAAATAATCCACCAAGGCATTCATATTTTGAGATGAGATCCTCAAGACCTCAAGACTATGATTCGTGAAATTCTTTAATGCCTTCTTAGTTTTAGCAACCTGATT
This sequence comes from Cryptomeria japonica, assembly GCF_030272615.1. Classification (NCBI taxonomy): domain Eukaryota; kingdom Viridiplantae; phylum Streptophyta; class Pinopsida; order Cupressales; family Cupressaceae; genus Cryptomeria; species Cryptomeria japonica. Next base: position 648,737,142 of record NC_081415.1, read on the forward strand.
GATGATGATCTTGTTATCAGCCTTAGTCTTATCTTTGACAATACTAATCACATCTTCCAGATGTTTCACATCCCCTTTTATAGGGTCTTTTTTTTTACCAGTCCTGCATTTCAATTTCATCCTCTGCTTCACTGGTTTCCACCTCCGCACTCTTTTTCCCCGAATTAGTATCATTGATCAAATTGTGAACCTTATACTCCAAGTCTCCCTATTTGCTCTGCATGCTGGTAATATTTTCAATAACCCACTTCTGAAAATTGAAAGACTCTAGTATGCAATTTTGAGCGACATTCAAAATGGTGTTCGCCATATGCCTTCCCTGCTCAGAGCTCACTAAATTAGGGTTAGCTTCCTCCATGGAATTTTGGGCAACATTCCTTCTATCCGATACCATAGGGTTAGAAACAGGTTTTTTCAGTATAAGCATATCTTTTCCCTTCCTCCTCTTCTCCAGCATCCTCTTTCTTCTCACTCTCCACTTCAATCTCAGCCTCCTTCCCCTATTCCTCCTCCATACCATCATCGACATTCATGTCCACTTTATCAATGTCAGCCCTCCCTTTTTTATGGGTAAGAACATTAGACAAATCATTATCAAACTCAGAGTCATTATTACTCTCTTAAATATGAGCATTTATCACCAGATTATCATCCTTGCTAACCCTATCTTTTTTCTTCAGGTGTTCGTAAATGAGTAAAATAAGCCCCTGATGGGCAATGGGGTAAGATTTGGGCTTTTTGGCATGGTCAGCCAAGCTCTCATTTAGGGAGGATGCTAAATAAAAGGGCAGAAAAATCTTAACCCCATGGCGAAAATGATTGACTATAGCAAAATGATAATTGTAAACTTTAGTAAATCTACCATCAACAGTCAGGAATTCCATCAGAACCCTTAGCATCTTCTACCAAAAAGACATTACCTGATGAGGGAGGTAGTAAAAAATGTTGTCTTTCTTGGCAAGCTAAGCCTTCTCATCCTCAGTTTTTGGGAAATTTTTAATTGCTTTAGCAGCAAACTTTTAGTCTGTGTAGAACTTTGTGCCCTCCTTCTATAGTCCCATGACCTCCGTAACTAGATCCTCATCAATCTTCCAGGTCTCCCCAAACAAAGTGACTTTGTTGTTGTTCCAACCCTTAGCAAAGCCTTGAGACACCGATTTTTTGCTACCATGCAGCTTTTCCATGTAGTCAGTGAATCCATGTCTATGGAGCCTGCTCCACACTTTTCGCTCACTTTTCGAGTTCTCACAACCAGAGGGCTCATTCCGGTTTAGGTTACCTCCCATGTTGAAAAGAAGGTCGAAGTCTTGAATAGTATATCTCAAAAATTGCAGACTAAGACTTAAACACAAGCTCTTGAGCAAAATACTTGGTTCACAAAACAAAGTACCTTCTGTAATTTTAAAGAAGTAAATAACAATGGCCATAGAGATCCAACACTTATTGTTATAAGCCTTGTCATACCATTGATCATAAAAATGATGCCTAAAAATAATCATTAACTGACATTTCACATGGTCCCAATGTTTGTCTTTGGTTTCCAGACCCCAAGAGGTAATTGTAATTTTAACTTGAACCATTGATATGATTAAATGATAATTGCTCCCGAACATCCCTTTTACATTGGGCTTCTCCGATATATTTATCCTCCACCTCTAAATTGACCCCCTCATTACCTAAAAGGTCCACAATCTTATTGCCTTCCCTTAAAGTATGGGTTATGAGAATACTATCATAGTCATTTAATAACTTTTTAGCACTTTCAATAGTATTAGTTATATTCCAAGAGGAAGAACTAGTACCTTTAAGAGCATGAATGATATTGAGGGAGTGCCCTTCCAACCAATTTTTTTTAAATTTGAAACCCCAAGCAAGCTGAAGCCATTTCAGCATAGCCTGAGCTTCAGCCACATGATTATTTTGAACTCCAAAGGGAGAAGCAATAGAAGCAATGTAGACACCTTGAGAATTTTTTATGACTCCTCCCCCTCCAGACTTCCTAGGGTTGCCTTTAGCAACCCCAAAAAAATTCACCTTGATCCAATCATAATTGGGAAATCTCCAAACAAAATTTTCTCTCCTAGTCTTATTGTCAGATCTGCAAACTTTGTGAATCAAATTATATTCAGTAAGGATGCCTTTCTGAATATCATTCATGGCATCAAAAAAACATTGCTTGTTGTTTCTGTGAGGAATATTTATGTTTTCTTTTATAGCCCTAGAAACTTTTTCAAAGACCACCTGAGATGTGCACTTAGCTTCCCTAAATATTTTGTTATTTCTCTCTTTCTAGATGTACCAGCAAGTCATGGGAAGGATTAAGGACCAGAGGTTCTTGATAAGAGGAAATTTGGTGGGAAAGGTCCATTGCCAAATAGTTTCCTTGAGACTGTTGTGCATAACCCAATCAACTTTCTATTTCACCCAAAACTTACTCCAGATTTCCCAAGTGAAGGAGAAATGGATGAACAAATGATCTACTGATTCTTCCTCTTTCTGACATAGCTCACACATGTTAGGAAACATAAAACCTCTTTGGGCCAAGTTATCAATAGTAAGAATCCTATTATGAATAGCAAGCCAAAAAAACATGTTAACTTTAGGAATAAGAATTCTATTCCAAACTTTATCCCATATTTGGTTGTTGATCTAGGTAAATGTGTTTTTATAGGCTGAGGCAACAATGAAGTTACCCCTAGGATTACTCTTCCAGAGGAACACATCATCAAAATCTTTATTAATAGAAAAGGACAGCAGATCCTACTGAAGCAATGAAAACCCAACATAAATAGAATCAAGCCTTACCCATCTATTCTCCTTCTAGTAGTTACAACCCATAGACCCAAACCTTCTTTTACATTCATCAATGAGTTGATTGCAGTCTTGCCAGCTCCAGCTTTGGCAACTTTTGTGGATTTGATAATAATATTCCAAATGAAAGACCCAACAAGGATGTGTTTAGAGTAGAGGAGAGACTAGAGAGATTGATCATGAATATATTTATCAAACCAAACCTGGTTCTAATATTTCTTAATGCCATAAGCCCTCCATATATGTTTAGCAAGTAGAGCTTTATTAAAAAAATTGAGAGCTTTAATACCAAGACCTCCCTTGCTCTTTGGCTTACACACTTTGTCCCAAGAAATCAAGGCTATCCTTTTTTTTTCTTCTACCTCTGACCAAAGAAATCTTTTCTGAATCCTTTCTAAAGCTTCAACAAATTTAGCCGGAATACCAAATAGACTGACATCATAGATAGGGAGATTTTGAAGAGTAGCTTGAAGGAGCTACAACTTTCCGGCTTGAGATAACATGGATCCTTTCCAGCTAGCTAGTTTTTTATTGAGTTTGTCAATTAACGAATTCCAGAATGAGTTTGGGGGAACTAATCCCAAAGGGAGACCAAAATAAGTGGAGGGGAGCATTTCCACCTTGCACCCAATGATATTAGCAATTCTTTGTTGTCTTATGATAGGAGTATTCATGAAATAGATAGCAGACTTGTCCCAATTGACTTGTTGGCCTGTCACCAAAGAATAAGAGCTAAGAGAACCTTTAAAGGCAACAGCCTCCCCAACAGAGGAGTATCCCATTAAGATTGTATCATCAAAAAACTGTTGGTGAGTACAAGAGACATTAGCAGAGGAAGGTTGAAGACCTTTGATAGTCTTATTCACTTTCATTTTTTGGATCAATTTGCTCATGCTCTCCGCAAAGATGGTAAATAGGATAGGAGATATGGGATCTCCTTGTCTGAGCCTCCTAGAAGATCTATGTTGAGATATGTAAGTATGTTGACATTAAGAAGATATTTAAAATCTTGTTGAGCTAATACCTATTAGAAGCATGTATAAAACTCTATATAAGTATTTTCTGCAATTGTTCCTCCAAATCAATATTTTAGTATAAGATTTGTATTCAATTGTGCTAGCAAATCATATTAGTGTTCACATTAATTAGAATAATATTGTGTGTGAAGAGGTGAAGTGAGTTGTAGTAACAACTTACATAGCTATTCTAGGTGTGAAATAATTATTTGTTGATTGTTTCTTTGTTTATTTTTTGAGATGCTAGAACAATTCAAATCGCTAAGGAATGGTTTCTATAGTGTAGTAAAAAGAACTCCTACAATTGTGTAATATGTATTGAATGAGAGAATGGAATAGTGAATAAAAAGTAATATTATTATAGTTTTATGCTTTGAAAGCCAATATGATATTAGATTTGTCTATGATATTTTTTTGAATTTCATGAAGTCCACAATTTATCTTCCTTTTGTGGATGAGAAGGCTACAATGAGGTTTCTTGATTCTTTTATTTAAAACCATTGGATAAAAAATCAAAAGCTATTACTTACTTTGGTGATGAATAATACAAATAGATGGTTTGTATGGAAGTAATGATATTGTAGAATTATATAGCCTTGATGCCACATGAGGACTGGAAAGGGTATCAAGGATTCTCCACAATTTCATTAAGTTACTTTAGTGAATATTTAGAATTGTTATGGGTTTTAGTGAAGTGTGACTAGAAAATCTATAAACTCTTGATTATTTTAAAAATAAAAATGAGAAGAAGTGGTAACTATAATTCTCAATGTGTTGTTATTCCTAATGTTGGTGATGAAGAATGTAAATAGATGGTTTGTATAGAAGTAGCAATAGTGAATCATACTATAGAAGTGGATGCCACATGAGGACTGAAAATGAAATCAAGGAATATCCACGATTTTATTAAGCTAGTTTAGTAGATATTTAGATCCATTATTGATTTTAGTGAAGTTTGACTAGAGGATCTATAAACTCTTGACTATTTCTAAAATTTAAATGAGAACAAGTGACACCTATCATTGAATATTTCATGTCTTATTAACCAATTTTCTCAATGGATTGAGATGGGGTTAGCATGGAAAGTCTACTACAACATACCAAGGTGGAAATTGTCTGGGACTTGTTATCTGAAGTTCCCTTCACCAAAAGTTTTCCCTATCAAGCAAATAGAACCTATACTTGTAGGAGATAATGTGCAAAACTCTTCCATACCTTGTGGATCTTGCATGATACATCAAATAGGTAGATATGGGCCATAGGAAACCCCTAGGTGGATTTTCACCTTTTTGCATCAAGTTTTAAGGTTTCTTCATGCTCCTTGAGTTGACCTACATATTTCACTGGAAATGGGGCTTGGGACCTAGCTTAGGTTGACGTGGATTGATCCTAATTCTAGAAGCTAGGATATAATCTTTTTCTAAGTTCAATGGAAAGTAACTTTTGTAGTTAGGGGGTTAGGACTTAGGGAATTAGTATCTAGAAATCTATTTTCTATATTTTTTTTAACAATCCTATGGGAGCCTATGTGCTTGCATGTAGGGCCAATGGGAATTGACGTTATCAATATAAGGGAATACCTATTGGCATTGATGAATTATGTTTCAATCAATAAAGTTTCTTTTTACTTTCTTGTGTTAACTATGGTGTTGAATTTTTCTATAAGGCTAGAAAGCCGGTTTTAGAACCTTCAATTTCGACTGCATCAAGTGGTATTAGAGTAATATTCAAATAATTTGGAAACATGTGTGGTTTGAAATAAGTCTGGATAGATCAATGGCATAAGGCAAATTTTGGGTGTTGTTAATTGAGCACCAAAGTGAGGCAATTGCAAACATGTAGTTAGACTATTCACCCATGGCAATCACAATAAATCTATTCAGAAAATATATTGCTAAGCAGAACACCTATAATTGCCAATGTCACTAGAAGGGTGGTGAAAATAATAGAAATGATGAGGGAAATGAAGACATAGTTGGATGTGTCATGTATTTGTGTGGTGTACCTATTATACCTATTCCTGCAACACAAAACACTCAATAAATCATTGCAAGCATTGGTTAGAAGATATAATCAATGAAAAACAAAACCATAGCTAATCGACTTATTGGCTCCTAGTAATTGCGAGTATGAAAAATGCTCTCAGATCTTATTATGCATATTCCAATGACTTGACTACACTTAGATGGAGGATTTGAATGATGCAAATGCATGATCTTAGCAAGAATAACATGATTAAGCTAAGATTTAAGCTAAAATGAGCATGATAACATTGTTAAAAAAATAAACTAGAAGCTAGATGCCTATAATACCAATGCTTAAGCTACGAATGAGATGGGATCCATATTGCTCAAAATGAGGTCTATTTATAGAATTTTCCAAGGCTAGGGGTGAGTTGGCATGAATCAACGGTTGAGATTGATTTGAAGATATCAATGGTTAAATTGGAGGAGGTTGGCAAAGGGGGTTGGATTAAAGGGAACACTTAGTGACAAGTGTCACAAAGGTTCTAGAAGATGTTGGATGAAAGGGGACATGATGGTAGGTAGAATGGGTTAGGTTTAGGAGTGGTAGAAGTTAGGAGATTTTGAATTTAAAAATTCAAATATTAGGAAAATGGCTAATTAATCTCAACAACTAATGAATGATTTGTTTTAATTAATTAGGAGATTTAGATGAAATGATTTTGGTGGGAGAAATTAATTAATTTGAATTAATTAATTAAAGGGGATGAAATGAAGTGAACCTATTAAATAAATCCTTAGATTAATTAATAAGTAGATGAATGAGAGATTTAATCAAATTGCTTAGTGAATTCAATTAAATTGGGAAGGAGAGATTAATTAAATAATTGCTTATTTAATTAATTATCTTCAAACCATTTTTAGGTGTATACAAGATGTGATTGAATAGAGTAACTGTTCAGGGGCATAAACTCTAGAGAAAAGGAATAGAGTGAAGCCAAGGATCTAGGAATATAGTGAGAAGATTCAAGAAGACAAATAATTATACTAGATCAAGAAGATGAATGTTATTGAATGGACTGGAAAAAGGTCAAGGATAGAGATCCCCAACTATCTTATAAGTTTGAATCTAAAGGACCTAATTGAATGGATAAATAAAATAGAAGAGCACTTTGGATATGAAAAGATTGAAGATCTAGAGTGAGCCAAGTTTTCAAACACTAAATTGAAGGGTCATGTTACTATTTGATGGAAGAATAATTGAATAGAAACTAGAGAGAAAATGAGTGGATGAAAAAATGAGAGGATAGTCATGAAAATGAAGGATCAATTCATTATGTTGTCTATGAGTTGGACTTACTAAAGAAACTTTAAAACTTGTAGCAACTAGAGAAGTCATTAAAGGAGTACATAGAGGAGTTCCATAAAATGATTAAATAAGGAGTAGACATAGTGAAGTCAAAAGGGAGAAGGTGATGCAGTGCACCAATGGTCTTAGGATGAAACTCCAAGAGGAATTAAGCCTAGTTCACATGACCACCATAGAGGAAGCCTACCAATTTAGTTATTCTTTGTCTATAAAATAGGGCACTTCATCTTGTTATTATTAAATGACTTATTATTTATATTGCTCAACAATATTTTCATGCTATAACTTAGTGGCCATAAGTAATCATATTCTACTTCTTTTAGGCTAGAATCATCATATTCTTCTTCTATATTTTCCTTCTACTTGATCTTATCAACGTCTATTCCATATCTTGTTAAAAATTTTGCTTCCTTTTTCTTCTTGTTTTGCACTATTAAATCCTCTCTAGAATGTTCTTCAATAAATTTATACAAGGACTATATGTCCATTATGTGGCAATCCCTTATCCCTTGAGAGGGGACTCTTTTTATTACTCATGCTCCTCTTTGCAACTCATCACTCCCAAATGGTTAGGTGGCATTTTGGAAAAAAAAATTGTCATTCTCACATTCATAAATATCATGTGTGTCCTCGCAATAGAATCCACATTTCTTCTTCTTCCCTCTACAATACTTTTTGATGTAAATTGTTGGAAATATGGATGGAGTAACTGAGAGGGGAGGGGTGAATCAGTTACCACAAAAATAAATCCACAAGTCCCTTAGATGTCTTAAATATAAACTGCTGAAACTCGGTAAATTAACTTATCAGTGTTTATTAAACATTAACATGCATAAAACAAGTAACATGAACACAAGTAACACCAGATATAACGTGGAAACCCAATTTCGGGAAAACCACCAATGTAACTAGCTACTGATTTTCACTCTTCTGAAGTGAGCCCTGTTAGGAGCCAACCCTGTTAAAGGTTACAAAACACACTGTTAGGTGTGACCCTGTTAGAGGATTTGATCACCTTGCTAGGAGTGGCCTTGTGAAAGGTCTTAAGAACAATTCAACTGAATTGTCACCTTGTCAGAGGATTTACAAAATGGTTGTTAGACCAACTCTATTAAGAGATTTCGGTATCACTGCTACAATGGTTAGAAAGCAACAATGAAGTGATCTGAATTAAATACAACTTATCTTGCTGATACAGATCTCTGTTCTGCGCCAACAGATCCTTACTGATCACATATATCTTTTCTACACCTCAAGGATATCACTGATCCTTCATCAGAATTCGCACATTTCTGCTTCTTCACATTTCCATACTTTTCATACTTTTCCACACTTCGAAATCGCAACTTGATCTCTCATATATACCATTCAGGTTACCAAGTCGGCCCAATTACAAGTTAAGATGAATATTACATAGGTCGGCTACATATACAATTTTCAATAAATAAATATTGCTTCGGTCGGCTACATAAACATTTCACTGATGCTCGGTGAACACTGCTGATTCTTTGGTAATTGACTGAACTCGGTAAGTACTGCGAACTCGGTATAGACTGACTTTCCTTCACATATTCTTCAAAGACCGACTTAACTCGGTAAAGACTGTGAACTCGGTATAGCATACTGGAGTGCTAGGTAGACTCTGTAACTTGCTTCTCTTACCATCTGAACTCGGTAGACTCTGTCTAACTGCTTTGCCGAACATTCTGAACTCGGTAGACTCTGTCTAACTGCTTTGCCAAACATTCTGAACTCGGTAGACTCTGTCTAACTGCTTTGCCGAACATTCTAAACTCGGTAGACTCTGTCTAACTGCTTTGCCGAACATTCTGAACTCAGTAGACTGATATGACATTTGTGTAACATCAAAGACAATACACAATTAAATAGTTGTATCCAACAATCTCCCTCTTTGGCATTGATGGCAACACAACATGTCATAGCAGAATGAAATTTGAAAACAGGTCTTTTCTTTTATGACAACAACATGCCAACATAACTTTCCCTTTGGATAGAGAACACTCCTTCTTTCAATAATCTCCCTCTGTGAAGTAACTTCATCTTTGGACGGTAAAACTCTCCCTCTTTATCAAACAACTCTCCCTCTTTATCTTAATGAACTTTCTTTCAAATTTTAGTAGGATATGACAGTAACTCTCCCTCTTTGACAACACATGCCAAAGACAGTAAGACTTTATCTGAGTTATAATGTACCTTTTGTACTGATTCATATGCAATATTTTCCTAATTATACTGCATCAACTAGTAGATTTTTCACTTAGGATGAGTTGATGCATCACTAAAACTTTTCTTTAGTGAATTTCAGATAGGGGAGTGACTCCTAACTTACCTCTTAGATACAAGAATGCATCCTTAGCCAATAGTTTTGTGAATATGTCAGCAATTTGTTCCTTTGTGTGAATATATTCCAATCTGATCTCCTTGTCCTGCACCAATTCTCGGACAAAATGATATTTTATTGCAATGTGCTTGGTTTTGGGATGCATTACTGGATTCTTGGACATGTCAATTGCACTTGTATTATCACAGAACATAACAATTGGTTCTTTGATTTCCATTTTCATGCCTGCCAATAGCTGTTTAAACCAAACAACATTTGAACAATTTACTGCTGCAGCAACATATTCTGCTTCTGCTGTAGATTGGGATATACAGTTCTGCTTTTTGCTTGTCCAGGAAACCAATCTCTTTCCTAGAAAGAATGCTCCTCCGCTTGTACTTTTTCTGTCATCAATGTTTCCTGCCCAATCAGCATCAGTAAATACTTTCAAATCAAAATTTCCTCCAAATTTGTACCATAATCCATACTCTTCAGTTCCTTTCAAATATCTCATTATTCTTTTGATTGCCGTCATGTGACTTTCTCTTGGCTTTGCTGAGAATCTTGCAACAATACCAACTGCAAGAGCAATATCTGGCCTAGTATGAACAACATACTGCAGCTTTCCAATCATAGATCTATACAGTGTTTGATCTACTTCTTGTGATTCATCTTCCTTGGTAAGCTTCAATCCAGTACACATAGGAGTTCCAACTGGTTTACAATCTTCCATACCGAACTTTTTCAGTATCTCTTTGATGTATTTTGATTGTGTAATGTAGATACCATTTTTGTTCTGTTGAATTTGAAGACCAACAAAGAATTTGATCTCACCAAACATAGACATTTCAAATTCCTTATTCATTTGTACTGAAAATTCTTTGCAAAGATCATCATTTCCTATGAAAATAGTATCATCTACAAATATTTCTGCTAAGACAATTTTGTTATCTGATCCTTCCTTGATATACAAGCTACTGTTATCATTAGTTCTTTGAAATCCAATCTGAATAAGATAGTTATGCAATCTTTCATACCATGCTCTAGGGGCTTGGTTCAGACCATACAATGCTTTATGTAATTTGCAGACCATGTCCTTCTTTTGTGGATCAACAAAACCTTCAGGTTGTTTAATATAAACCTCTTCATCCAATATACCATTAAGAAATGCAGATTTAACATCCATCTGATAAACTTTGAATCCTTTGTAGGCAGCATATGCAAGTAAGGTTCTGACTCCTTCCAATCTTGCAACAGGAGCAAAAGTTTCTCCATAGTCTATTCCTTCTTGTTGAGCATATCCTTTGCATACTAGTCTTGCTTTGTTTCTTGAAACTTTGCCATCTTCATTCAGTTTATTTCTGAATACCCACTTAGTTCCAATGACATTTTTATCCTTAGGTCTGGGTACAAGAGTCCATGTCTTGTTTTTCTCTATCTGTTCTATCTCTTCTTTCATAGCCTCTGTCCAACTATCATTTCCCAATGCATCTTTGACATTTCTAGGTTCAAAATCAGCAAGTAAACAAGTACTTTTCAACTTACCTCTTGTCATGGTTCCTTCAGATTTGTCTCCAATGATCTGATCTACTGAGTGATGTCGTCTGACATACTTGGCTAATACAGGTTTCTTGCCTTTAGAATGAATTTCATCATTGTCCTCTTGGTCCGGCTCGGTAAATATTGGCTTGGTTTCTTCAGACTCGGTAGACACTGGTTCTGGTTCATCAGACTCGGTAGATACTGGCTCGGTTTGCTCTTTCTGTAACTCGGTTACTGATGACTCGGGAGTAGAAGATTCCTGATTTGCAGATATATCTGGTATTGTATCAGGTTCAATAGACACAAATCTTCTATAATCTTCTGGTTCTCTTTTGCTTTCTTCTTCAGATCTTTCTGCAAACTCATCAACTTTCACATGTGCACTTTCTATAACTTTATGAGTAGACAAGTTCAAACATCTATATGCTTTACTCTTGCAAGAATATCCGAGGAATATACCTTCATCACCTTTCACATCAAATTTTCCTTTTCTAGATTCTTTCAAAATGTAACATTTACTTCCAAATACTTTTAGATAACTTACATTAGGTTTGTAGCCATACCATAATTCATAGGGGGTTTTGAATGAGTCCTTCTTCAGCTGTACTCAGTTCAAGGTATGAACAGCAGTGCTGATAGCTTCCTTCCAGTATTTGATAGCAATATTCTTTTCAATCATTAAGGTTCTTGCACAATCCATGATAGATCTGTTCCTTCTTTCAGCTATTCCATTTTGCACAGGAGTTCTAGGGGCTGATACTTGTCTTTTGATTCCTCTTTCAATGCAAAAGTTATTGAATTCATGAGAGATAAATTCACCACCTCTGTCTGACCTTAGACATTTAAGTCTTTTACCTGTTTCTTTTTCTACTCTAGCCAAATACCATTTGAACTTTTCAAATGCTTTTGATTTGTTCCTTAAATACATGACAATCATCATTCTTGAGTAATCATCAACAAAAAGAATGAAGAACTTTTCTCCAGTATAACTTTCAGTTCCTATGGGTCCACATAAATCAGTATGCACAATTTCTAATATATCTTCAGATTGATAGTTTTTGCCTTTGAAACTAGTCTTTCCCATTTTTCCAATTTGACAATTCTTACATAGACCGACCTCAGGTTTCTTTATATCTGGAATACCTCTTACTTTTCTGAATTTACTTATTTTCACTAGGTTATCAAAATTTACATGACATAACCTTTTGTGCCATAACCAACTTTCTTCAACTTGAGCAATAAAACATGAATTTTCACTTGTTTCAAGTCGGAACAAATTACCTTTTGTTTGAGTGCCTGATGCAATCAGCTTTCCTTGATTATTTAGCAGTTTGGCCTTTCCATGCGTGAATTCCACCTTGAGTCCACTATTAAGTAGCTGTGCCACACTCATCAAGTTGTGATTGAGACCTTCAACCCAGTAGGCATCATCAAATACAAGTTCTTTGGTTATAGGGATTCTACCTCTTCCTTTTATGTAGCGAGGTTCATTATTACCAAACCTTACACTACCTCCTTCATAGTCTATCAGATGTTCAAACTTGGTTTTATCACCAGTCATATGATGAGAGCAACCACTGTCTATGATCCAAGTATCATTTTTGCTTATATGAGAAATAAGTGCCATCTTATCTTCCTCATCATTATCAGAATCATCTCTTATAGCAATATAAACAATTTCATCTTCACTATTATCAAAATCCTTAGCCATAAAGCATGTTTTCTTACCTTTGAATGATTTGTAGTCCTTTTTGCCATTCCATTTGTGATCTTTCTTCTCATCTTTGCTCTGCTTGTTTGGGCATCTAGTAGCAATATGACCGACTTCATCACATGAAAAACAGATTAGAGGAACTTTGCCTCTATATTTTCCTCTGCCTTTGGAATATTTCTTTGCTAGAAGAGCTTCAATTATTTCAAGATCACTGTCTGAACTTGGTTCTGATTCATCTTCACTTTCTGACCGAGATTCCTTTTTCTTTTTGCCTTTCTCCTTGAGTGAAACCTTAGCTTCAAATGCTGATTCCATGTTTTTGGAAGCTGGAACATAGTTGTCATAGTTGTCTAACTCAAATGCAGTTAATCTTCCAACTATGGCCTCTAAATTTATCTTGTGATTTGCTTCACATCTTCTTTCCTGAATTGCAGAAACTCTGATTGCATAAATGAGTAGTAATGTTCTGAGAACTTTGCTTATGACTGTTTCCTCTGAGATATCACCTCCAGAAGCTTTGATTGCACTGACACTGGCTTTGACTCTTTCAACATATTTTGCAATATTTTCATCCTCACTCATTTTTTATTGATCAAACTATCCTCTCAAGCTTTCTGCTTTGGCTCTTCTCACATTGTCATCACCACCATAGATATCTTTCAGCTTGTTCCACATTTCAAATGCAGTTTTGCAATCTTTGACATCATCAAACTCTTCATAGCTTAGGGCAGATGCAATGTCTATCATCATGGTGTTATGAGTCTTCTTTGCAGCAATATCAGCAACAGTTAGTGTACCAGTGGGTGTCACATATTCTGTGTCAAGATGTGTCAATCCTGTATCTCCAATGGAAGCCAAATGGAGTCTCATGAGACCTTGCCATGCTGAAAAGTTATTTCTGTTTAGCCTTGAAATTTCCCTCTTGTAAGACATCTCGATCTTTAGCTTAGATCCTTGAAATCCTTCCTATAAGCACTGAAAGCTCTGATACCAATTGTTGGAAATATGGATGGAGTAACTGAGAGGGGAGGGGTGAATCAGTTACCACAAAAATAAATCCACAAGTCCCTTAGATGTCTTAAATATAAACTGCTGAAACTCGGTAAATTAACTTATCAGTGTTTATTAAACATTAACATGCATAAAACAAGTAACATGAACACAAGTAACACCAGATATAACGTGGAAACCCAATTTTGGGAAAACCACCAATGTAACTAGTTACTGATTTTCACTCTTCTGAAGTGAGCCCTGTTAGGAGCCAACCCTGTTAAAGGTTACAAAACACACTGTTAGGTGTGACCCTGTTAGAGGATTTGATCACCCTGCTAGGAGTGGCCTTGTGAAAGGTCTTAAGAACAATTCAACCGAATTGTCACCTTGTCAGAGGATTTACAAAATGGTTGTTAGACCAACTCTATTAAGAGATTTCGGTATCACTGCTACAATGGTTAGAAAGCAACAATGAAGTGGTCTGAATTAAATACAACTTATCTTACTGATACAGATCTCTGTTCTGCGCCAACAGATCCTTACTGATCACATATATCTTTTCTGCACCTCAAGGATATCACTGATCCTTCATCAGAATTCGCATATTTCTGCTTCTTCACATTTCCATACTTTTCATACTTTTCCACACTTCGAAATCGCAACTTGATCTCTCATATATACCATTCAGGTTACCAAGTCGGCCCAATTACAAGTTAAGATGAATATTACATAGGTCGGCTACATATACAATTTTCAATAAATAAATATTGCTTCGGTCGGCTGCATAAACATTTCACTGATGCTCGGTGAACACTGCTGATTCTTCGGTAACCGACTGAACTCAGTAAGTACTGCGAACTCGGTATAGACTGACTTTCCTTCACATATTCTTCGAAGACCGACTTAACTCGGTAAAGACTGTGAACTCGGTATAGCATACTGGAGTGCTAGGTAGACTCTGTAACTTGCTTCTCTTACCGTCTGAACTCGGTAGACTCTGTCTAACTGCTTTGCCGAACATTCTGAACTCGGTAGACTCTGTCTAACTGCTTTGCCGAACATTCTGAACTTGGTAGACTCTGTCTAACTGCTTTGCCGAACATTCTGAACTCGGTAGACTCTGTCTAACTGTTTTGCCGAACATTCTGAACTCGGTAGACTGATATGACATGTGTAACATCAAAGACAATACACAATTAAACAGTTGTATCCAACAAGGTATACCTTTTCACAATTGAAAAATATTGAATCTTTTATTCTTCTACTATTCCTTCCTCTTCCTCTTCCTCCTCTTTAATTAGATAGTTTATTATCTTCCATATATTCTTGTTGTTGATTATTGTGTATTGCACTCACCTTCTAGTTGTATCTCCATGGTGACTAGGGGTATTTGGTTAGTGAACATATGTTGTCATTGATTTGAAAAATGTGTCAAAGGTGTGATGAGTAAATAATTATGATAATTAAATTTAATCGTACATGATATCAAAGGACGTCACTGTGAGGTTGAATAAGCATGTAATTGTATGGCCATAACTATCATAATATCTATGTCTAAGAATTTGAGTTATAGAAGTATAGTTTAAAGTTATGAGATCAATTTTCATATGATTATAATATCATCTTGCATTCAATCAAAGTGCTGATGGTGATCCAAAAGTATCTACTGTATGTTTCTTAGGTATGTTCCTCCAATGGTATGTTTTCACTAGTAATTTCTTAAGCTTTGAATTTTGTCTTTGTTACCAAAATTTTGCACACGTCAAATTTGGTTCCCTAATGAATCCTTGCATTCATTCATATTGAAAAAAGGCCCAAATCATGAGCAATAAATTAGAAGTACATCTTTTTCTAACTTGTTTGCTTCATGTACAGATACAGCAAAAAAACAATGAAGCATGTGGGTTAAAATGGGCTCCTACGAGGGTTGAGCTCAGCATGCTATAGATCACAGAGACTTTATGCTCCTTTTCAATAAAGGTGTGGCTTATCAAGCCTGATTGGGACTCCAAAAAAGTCATTCTTTTGAATTTTTCCCTATCTGCAAGACCTACCCCGATCAACAACATGTACCCCGATGAACAAGCACAATGCAAAAATTTATATCGGCTATTGGAATAGCATGTTCCAAGTCATTCTAAAGACCTAATAGGAAGGTGCAGAGCGCTAAAGGTAGTATCGGCCATCAGAATGAACCATTTGATATCATCCCGATGACCCGATGGAAAAGCCACGACATGAAGAACAATTATCCCACATTGGTAGTGTAGATGGAGTGTATAGCATTTAAAGCTCAAATCACATGTAACTAAAGTGTCAAAGCTTTAAAGCTTTTGACAAGAGGTGGCTTGTCACCCAGTGGACCCCGCATGCACATGCATCTCAATGCATCCTAATTTTATGACTAGCTAGCGGGAAGAGACTAAAGAGAAAGCAAGTTGTAAAAGATCAACAGTGATGCGGGTACATCAATGGTTGTCTCAATGAAAAGATTATCATTGGATATCTGATGCGACTTGGTGGCTGATGACATGGTAGGGTAGAGAATATAAGACCAAGGACAGGTGGTGGTCCAGTGGCTAGTGACACGGCATGATGGGCGACATTGAGCAGATCTTGGCCGCAATTAGTCCCGAAAATGTTTCATCGAAAGCTCATTTCCATCGACATCAAGCAAAACTTGGCCGTGATGAGTCTCGAAAGAATTTCACTAAAGGCTCAGTTTCATTGACATAATAATATCGATGAAACCTTAGGTTCAATGATACTAGTAAACGGTTCGCTGAGAGAGTAGTTTGGCCGAAAGAAGAGATCCGACAAAGCAAGACGCATGGTGACTAATGATGTGGCAGACACATGGTACCTAGGTGGATCTCCGGAACCAATCAGGGGGTGACACATGTTGACACGCGTCACAAGAGAGATGATCAGCATGAGATTAAAGGTGGAGAAAGTTCAAGAAAGATCAATGGTATTCTAAAGGATCTAAGGGCCATCACTATACCACTATAGAAAGAAGCTTGCCAATTATCATAGCAACTTGGTGACTAAGCACGTGCAGAAAAGGCAAAGGAAAGGTGAGAAGCTAAGAGATTAAAGATTGAACAGTTTGAGGGTAGATCAATGGTCGTCGCTATACTACATGATGAAGGTGCTCGATAGTTATTCCCTACATCTCGACAACTGATGACATGGCCATCCAGGTGGGCTAAGAGCGAATGAAGAACCAAGGTAGGTCGGGGCTAAAGATCAAACAGATTGATCACATCCAACAGTGGTCGCTAAGCCACAAGGAAAATTTGCTCACCTAGTTATCGATGCAACTTGGGGATAAAGTGGGTCCAGTCTAAATGACAGTCCAAATGGCAAACAAAGTGGACCCACAAACCAATCAGAGGCTGACACGTGGCAAAAAATCTATAGACGAGTGGATGTCTAAGTCAACCTTGAACTTGAACTTCAAATAGGTTCAATGGATGAGAATGGTTCATAGCTTCAATGGTTGAAAATGGTTCATAGGTTCAATGGTTCAGTGGTTCAATACTTGAAAGTGGTTGAAATGTTTCAAAATCATTTTTTTTGTGGGTCTAGGATGAAGAAGTGAACCCAAGAAGTGGTGGGTCCACTCTAGAGTGTTGAAAATTTTTAGTGAACCCCAAGTGGATCCGCGAACAAATCTGAATGTAGCACGTGGCAAGGGTCAAGTGACTAAGTGGGCCCATTTTTTCAAAGAGCAACTCAGGTGAGGTTTTAAAGGCTGAGCAAGTCTAAAAAGATCCAATGGTTGTCGCTATACTGCAATAGAAAAGTGCCCAAGCATTAATCACCGTGACATGGTGACAAGCCGCTAGCAATTCTGGTAGTTAAAGAGAAAATCTGACAATTAATCCAAGCAGTTAGGGTAGATGGTTAGTGACTAAAAAAGGTAAAAAAGAAAGCAGTTCTTGATGGATCTGATGGTGGTCGCTATGCCATGGCTTAAATTTTCTCGATGGAAATCTATTTGGAGTTGGTGACAAGCAATACGTTAGCAGTTCCAGTGGTTAGTGAGACCGTGTTGAGGTAAAAGGAGCAAAGACCTCAGAGTCATTCAAAAACTGCCACATGATAGAGTGCAGATAGAGATCAAAGAGGATCAGATGATCAAGATCACTGCTCGACTAACTTGTAATTGACCCGATGGATTTGATTTCAAAGGTCGGGAGAACTGGTCGTTTACATGGTAAAAAGCCCACCAAGCGAAGAGTTAAATTTATACATGAAAGATTAATTTAGATAGTGATCGATTGTCCAAAATGTAAGTGTTTCATACCATTGGAATGCTCACAAAATAGAGAGATCATATTTTTCAACCATTTATACCAGAAGTTTTAGCATGAAGAGAAGTTACCAAGGAATACATTTGATATTTTCAATGGGATTCCTTTTAATATAGTCTCAATTCATTTCATCATGCATATTTCAAATGGGGATAGCTATTTTTCAGAATTAGACATGCAGATTTTCAAACAAAGGGTTCTTCTTTTTTAGTGAAGCTTTGTTAGGTAGGACTAGTAGCTCCATATGTAGTAAAAATATTTTCTCTTTATGCAGCATTAGTGGAAATCCTTCTGAGCAATAAAGATTGTTATTTTATAGTATTATGCATGAGTTTTTATGCCATTTTTGTGGGTAGATTCACCCAAGACTTTTCTCATGCAGTGTTTGGGGGATTTTTTAAGGGGATTCATCAAAATTTCTATATATTCTCTTCCTCCTTTTTTCCCTTTGGTTCTTTCTTTTTGCATAAACATTTTTGCAAAAAGCATTGTAGCTTAGCAGTATTTGAGTTTTGTAATAGCAGACTCCTTTATTTTCAGTAATATAGCAGCAGGTCACCTTCTTGGTATTTCTTGTCTAGTGTTGAATGAATGATTTGATGATTTCCTGTAATTTTTATCCTCTAATTTGTCTCATTTAGTCAATTTGTGGTGCAAGAAAATACATCTTAGTTGCAGGTTCTAGTTTGTGTTAGTTGATTTTAGTTGCTTGAAGTTGTGAAAACTTGTTGTTTTCCTTCACACATGCATTAAATTCATACCTTTCTAGAAAATATTTATGCATCTACATGTTCAATTGAGTTGTGAGATTCAGAGTTATTTGTTGGAAGTTTTTTGTGAGTTAAGCAGGTTGTCGATCTCAGATAAGATATTTGGTGCATCACCTTCATTAGAATAGATTTTTATTACACACAAGCCTTCTATCCCTTTCTATCCCTTTTCTTATCAAGTATCTATGAGAGATTCACAAAACAAGAAGCCAGCCTGATCTCCAAAGATTTACCTTCACTTTGAGCAACCCACAAGCTCGAAGGTGTTTCCATGTTTCACAGGATTGCTTGTTTTCAAACACAGCATCATGGGTGAAATCCTTAGTGACAAAAGTTTTTGGCATGCCTAGTGGGACACATTTGAGCTATCACAGCTCAAAGGAAATCCATTTTTTTGTTGTTGTTTTGGTATTCATAGTAGTAATTCAACCTGTTGAGGTTATTTTTTTAAGTACCTGGCAACTCTATTTTTCTAGTTCTATGTACAAAACAGGTCTTAACAACATATGAGAAAGTATCAAACCAAACAGAGCGAGGATCTGGTTGAGCCTATTGAGCTACCACCATCACAAAGAAGGTCAAGGACAATGAAAGAGATAGAGAAAGAAACAAATTCAGCAGTTGAGCTTCCAGAAAGTTCACCAATTGAAGTTTTTCTAGAAACTCCAGATTCTAATCTTTTGTCTAATTCTAATCCTCTACCTAATCCTCAGCCAAATTTTGCCACCCGCATAAATCCTCTTTTTACAACTACTCCAATTCAATCATCTATTACCCAGAATCCACCAGTAAGTCCTCCAGTATTTGCAATGGTCATACCAAGAGCACATGCTTTTGTACCCTTCAGTGGAGGCAGCCCTTTAAATTTGACCCAACATGATCCAATACCAGGAGCAGCCCAAAAAAGTCTTCCTAATTTCACTAGTGAAGACCATGTCATGCCCATTGAGCATAGAAGAGATATAGCATCTTTATGTGTGCTTCACCATATAACCCAAGAGAATGTGGCACTCAGACTATTGGCAACATCATTCAAAGGCAAAGCTCTTCAATGGTTTAGAGGTTTGCAAATTAATTCAGTTACTGAATGGGATGATTTGGGTGATAAGATAACAATGCAATTTGCAGATAAATTAGATCACCTATCATTGGTTGAGAAGATGACTAATTTCAATTACCATTTTGAGCGAATTTGTAATAGAATTCCTACAATAGTAAAACCTTCTCCTAAGCATGCATTTTTGTATTATTTGAGAGCTTTAAATAGCGATATTGGTGTTATGATTCAATCTTTGGGTGGGGTTACATTACCAGCAGCTTATGATATATCTATTAGAGCAGAAAACAACCTTATATAGGCTAGTAAAATTGCCCCTAGGCCTCCTATGCCTATTTTTTCTGGTATACAACCATTAATGCCTTTACAAGTACCCTCTTTAGCTGCAATACCTATTGTATCAGCACTAAGTTTCCAAAATTATGCTCAAAATAGTGTTGTAGAAGACCCATCAAAGAAACTATAGATGCTACAAAAATGTTTATAAAGAATGTTGAAGCAACACAACAATCCAGCAGACTATGAAAATTTTTGTCAATTAATTGGTGAACCTCAAGAAAAATCAGAACCAAAGTCAAAGGTATCAATCCCCATATCAAGCTCCTTATCAATCCAATGGGCCTAACTACCAAGTTGATGCTCAGAATCAAAGGAGGAACTATAGTAATTGGCAAAACCAGTAGTACAATCAGAATACTACTAGCAATTCTAAATAAATTATTCTTGCTCAGAACAATATGGCACAAGACTAGTGTTTTACTTGCCAACAACCTCATAGTCAAGCATCATGTCAAAATGCAATGAATGCTCAATCACAAGCCTTGATGGTATAAAATAACATGTCTTATCAGGATGTAAGTACAAATGAAGAACTAGAAGGTCCTGAGGTAGCTATGATGAATTGGCAAGGTGAGGAATTTTGTGGAGTTAATCATTCATAGGCACAAAATATACCTTTTTCACCTGTTGTAGCTAATACAAGGTCAAAAAAGCATGCTATTGACATTGGACAACAAGCTGCAAATCATCAATGGCAAGTTGTAAGTAATGGACAACAACAAAATAAGTCTGGACAACAACTAGATAAAGGGAAACAACAAGCCTCTACAAGTTAGCAAGTCGTTAGTACACCTCCACTTGTCCAAAATGTATAGATTTTACTAAGAGGACATCCTGCAACACCTAAAAATAACAAAAGGTTCAATCTCAATCAAATCCATCTCTTCAAGAGCTTGTTGTTACAAAAGTACAGCATAAGGTTAGTGGTGTTCCATTTAATATTGTTGAATCTATGTCAAAAAACATTGTTTCCATGACAATGATAGAAGCATTGCAAATTCCCAGACAAATAGAATTTCTAAGCGACAAATTGGATAGTCTTTCCTTAACTAATGAGCTTCAAAAAGATCAACCCAAAGTTGCATTAGCTAATGATATCCTAGTTAAAAACAATCAGCCAAATCAAACACCAAAGTCTCCTCCATTTTTTGTAACATTGATAATTGGCAACCATCTAGTCCATAATTGCTTGATAGACTTAGGAGCCAGTAGTTCAATTATGCCCAAAGACCTTGCAGATAAACTTGGTCTAAATTATGAGCCCGTTTCTAGAGGAGTTGTACAGTTAGATGGAACATTAGTTAAGTCAGTTTGATTGGTCAAAGATCTTGGATTGACCTTGCATGATTGTCCTAATTTTGTAATACCTCAAGACATGTATATAGCTAACTTGCCTCCACATTTTTCTATTTGCCTATCTAGAGATTTCACAGCAAAATCAGGAGGATACCTTTTTGCTGATTGGTCACACTTGTTTTTTAGAACCCGATATGGTACTAAAGTTACCATTAAGTTAGAACCTCAAGCCACTTACAACTTAGAACCATATACCCCCAATTCTATAAATGTAGATCTTGTCATCAGAGACCATGAGGAGTTACCACTTATCCAAGATCCAGATACACCTATTCAGTGCATACCTGATGTGAATTTGGATGAGTGGGAGCCCAGAATATGATAGAAGATCCTTTCATCAACATGGATGAAATTGGTCTTGGTGTTTATATGATTCATGAGGAGGATTATGTTATTCCTAAGCTTGAAAAAGAGGAAATTCCACCTAACCAGTAGTCAAAACAACAACAAAATCAGATTTGGTAGCTTTATTTTGATGGTTCAAGAGGTAAGAATGGTTTCGGAGGTGGTGTTATGCTAGTTTCACCCGAAGGTATGAGATACTGCATTTCTTTTAGATTTTCTTTTAGCTATACAAACAATACAGTTGATTACGAATCATTAGCACATGGCTTAGAATGGGCTAGGCAGAAAAAAGTTCAATGTTTACAAGTTCTTGGTGATAGTGAACTAGTTGTGAACCAAGTAAGGAATATCCATATGACCAAAAATGATGTTTGGAAAATGTACAAGCATAGAATTTGGGATTTAATTGAAAATTTTGATGCATTTAATCTACTAGCCATTCCTAGAAGTCAAAATAAAGAAGCAAATAGGCTTGTTGCATTAGGAGCTCAATTCAACATTCCAAAAAAACTAGAAAATATTGATAGACAACAATATGTCAAAGTTGTAGTAAGGCCCTCAATTCTAGATAACACTGTTAATTGGCAGGGTTTTGACTCAGATGAGCATATTACTAATTTCCTAATTGAAGAAGCTGAGTTTTTTGTCAAAAATTAGCATAAGTTTAATGAGAAATATCAAAATCAATTTCTCCAATTGAAAATTAACAAGCTGTCCCAGGGTATGGTAACCCTTGAATCTATTTTTAATACAGATGATCAAGTAAGAAAGGATAAAGGCAACATGTTTGTGAAGGAAGAATATTATGAACATGTTGAAATATTCAAGGACAAGTTACTTAAAATTGGCAAGGTATGTAACCCTGAAGAAAAACACACTTTTGTGAAACTTTGTGAAGAATATAATGACATATTCACATGGAGGTATGAATATTTGAAAGGATTTGATCCTCATTTAGCTCAACATACTATAGAGTTGGTAGATAATGCAAAACCAGTAAGGCAGAAACAAAGGCCTCTTAATCCAAAATTAGAACATCTTATGAGGATTGAGTTAAATAAGCTGATTGAAGGAAATATCATATTTCCAATCAAGCACACATCTTGGGTGTCCAATCTAGTTCCCGTTAGGAAAAACAATGGTGAACTTAGACTATGTGTTGATTTTAGAGACTTAAATAGAGAATCCCTGAAAGATCATTACTCGTTGCCCTCAATGGAGAAAATTTTGTAAGTTATCTCAGGTTCAGAGAGATTCTCAGTACTTGATCGTTATTCAGGATATCACCAAATTTTGGTCAATGAAGAAGACCAGTACAAAACAACATTTACCACCAAGTGGAGTACAATGGCTTATAATAAAATGTCATTTGGACTGACCAATGTGGGGGCAACATTTCAATGTGCAATGGATATGGCATTTCAAGGCCTCATCAACAAGTTTTTTTTGGTTTACCTAGATGATGTAACTATTTTTTCTAAAAAGGCTAATAAACATCTTGACCATCTCAGACAAGTATTTGAAAGATGTAGGGAATTTGGAGGTTCATTTAATCCCAAGAAGATCATATTTTATATCCATGAAGGCATGTTGTTGGGATATATTGTTTCAAAACATGGAATTTCAGTAGATCCTGAGAGGATCACAACCATACTTGCATTGCCATTACTAGCACATAAAAAGAGACTCCAAAGTTTCATAGGTTGGATAAACTTTATCAGAAGATTTATTCCTAATATTTAGCATTGATGCAACCACTTACAACCATGCTTAAGAAAAATATTCATTTTTAGTGGACTAAGGAAGGTAAAAGCAATTGTAGCAGCCCCTACTCTCATTAATCTTGATTTTAAGAAATGTTTTATTCTATATGCTTTTGGGAGGGAGAATACTATTTTTTCAATGTTGTGTTAGCAAAATGATGAAGGTTTAGAACAGCCAATTGATTTCTTTAGTCAAATTTTGCATGATTATGAGACTAGATATTCATTTGTAGAAAAGCATGTGTTAGCAGTAATAGGAAGTCTTGAGAAATTTAGGCACATGCTCTCTAACAATAAAATTCAGCTTATGGTTGCTCATCCTGCAATGAAAGATTTTTTGCTCAGCAAAGACATAAATGACAAAAGGGCAGGTTGGATCACTAAGGCAATGGAATATGACATTTCTATCATGGTAACTAAGCTAGTTAGAGGCAAGGGTTTATGTGAATAGCTTGCTGGAAGTACAGAAAATAGTAAAGAAGAGGAGAAACAAGTTGAAACAGTGCTTAATAATGAGGAACAACCTACTGCCCCAACTTTACCAGTCACTTGGAATCAGCAAATTGTCCATTATTTACAAACTGGTGACTATCCAGAAGCCTTAGACAAATAAAAATGAAGATATATTAGGCTATAAGTCATTCCTTATGCTTCAATAGATGGTATTATGTTCAAAAGAGATTATAATAATGTTCTTCTAAGATGCATTAAGACAGATCAAATTGAAAAAATTCTAAAAGAATTTCATGAAGGACCTACAGGAGGTCACTTTGCAGCAAGAACAATAGCTCTGAAAATTATGAGAGCTGGTTATTATTGGTTTGCAATGTTTAAAGATGCTCACTCATGGGTAATAAAATGTGAGAAATGCTCATTGTTTATAGGCAAATAGAGGCTAGCAGCCTTGCATTTGCAACCAATTGAAGTTGAGAAGCCCTTTGCAAAGTGGGGACTTGATTTTATAGGACCTATTAATCCACCTTCTAGTGTAGGTTACAAATGGTTTCTTATAGAAATTGATTATTTCACAAAGTGGATAGAGGCAGTTCCATTGAAAGAAGCTAATGAAACTTTTGTCCTGAATTTTTATCAACACCTAGTGTCTAGGTTTGGTACTCTAGAATCAATCATTCCGAATAATGCTTTAGCTTTCATTGGTCTTAGATTTTTAGATTGGTCAGTTAAGCATAATATATATTTGAACACTTCATCCAATTATTACCCTCGAGGCAATGGACAAGAAGAATCAACTAACAAGAACTTGATCAACATCATTAAGAAGACCATTGTTGAGAATCAAATAACTTGGCATGAAAAGCTCAAGTTAGCCCTTTGGGCTGACAGAATTACACCAAAGAGATCAACAAGTAACTCTCCTTATATTTTAACCTATAGAAAATAAGCCAAGTTACTTATTTCAGTTGAATTTCCAACTTTGAATTATGTAAAAGAGTTTGAGTTACTTGAAGAACAACCAATCTAGATTAGGCTTGCTCAACTTATGGAGTTAGAAGAAACTCACAGGGAAGAATACATAAAATTAGAAATTAACCATGCTCAGATGAAGAGAACCTTTGATAGAAAAGTTGTACCATGCATATTTAATCAAGGTGATCTTGTTTTCAAGTGGGATGAGTTAAAGAAAAAACCTGGTAGGCATACCAAGTTTGATGCTATGTGGGATGGTATGTATGTTATCACAGAATGCAAACAACATAATGCTTTCTAGCTTGCTAAATTGGATGGAGAGGTGTTGCCAATCCCTGTCAATGGGATTCACCTCAAATTATGCTATTGAGTTCTAACAGTTTGCATATGTACATAGTAGAATAGTTGCAGTTCTTTTTTTTCAGTAGTTGTCAAGCTTAGCTATAAGTAGAGTTGTAGTAGTTTAAATTGAATAAGTGTTTTCAAGCACATCGCAATTTGATTTTTTCATACCGTTTTTGTTTCTATTTTCCTTAAGTGCAGATTACACAGTGTGCAGGCTTAGCTATATGCAGAGCCTTTGTAGTTTCCTTTTCAGTTTTGTTTTGACTGTTAAGATGTAGTTCCAGATTTTTGGAAAAGCCAGAATTGACTCAATGCCCAATGGATATGCTAGGCTACTGGACTCTATTCTTTAGCAGGAAAACACCCCTAAGAGGTCACCAAAAATGTAACCAAAATTTTGCACATGCCAAATTTGGTGCCCTAATGAATCCTTGCATTCATTCATATTGAAAAAAGGTCCAAATCAAGAGCAAGGAATCAGAAGTACATCTTTTTCTAACTTGTTTGCTTCATGTGCTGATACAAGAAAAAAATAATGAAGCATGTGGGTTAAAATGGGCTCCCACGAGGGTTGAGCTCAACATGCTATAGATCACAGAGACTTTATGCTCCTTTTCAAGAAAGGCGTGGCTTATCGAGCCTAATTGGGATTTTAAAAAAGTCATGCTTTTGAATTTTTCCCTATCGGCAAGACCTACCCCGATCAGCAAGATGTACCCTGATGAGCAAGCACAGTGCGAAAGGATATCGGCTATCGGAATAGTAGGTTCCAAGTCATTGCAAAGACCCAATAAGAAGGTGCAAAGTGCTAAAGGTAGTATTAGCCATTAGAATGAACCATTTCATATCATCCCGATGACTCGACAAAAAAGCCAAGGCATGAAGAACAATTATCCCACATTGGCAGTGTAGACAAAGTGTATAGCATTTAAATCTTAGATCACATGTAACTAAAGTGTCAAAGCTTGAAAGCTTTTGACAAGAGGTGGCCTATCACCTAGTAAACCCCACATGCATGCGCATCTCAACATGTCCTAATTTTATGATTGGCTAGCAAGAAGAGACTAAAGAGAAAGCAAGTTGTTAAAGATCAATGGTGATGCGGGTACATCAACAGCTGTTGCTATGTCGCAATGAAAAGATGATCACTAGATATCTCATGCGACTTGGCGACTGATGACATGGCAGGGCAGAGATTATAAGACCAAGGATAGGTGGTGGTCCAGTGGCTGGTGACATGGCATGATGGGTGATATCGAGAAAATCTTGGCCACAATCAGTCCCGAAAAGGTTTCATCAAAAGCTCATTTCCATCAACATCGAGGAGATCTTGGCCGGGATGACTCTCAAAAGAGTTTCACCGAAGGCTCAGTTTCATTGACATAATAATATCAATGAAACCTTAGGTTCAATGAGACTGATAAATGGTTCACCGAGAGAGTAGTTTCATCGAAAGAAGAGATCCAATAGAGCAAGATGTGTGGTGACTAATGACGTCGCAGACATGTGGTGCCTAGGCAAATCTCCAAAACCAATCAGGGGGTGACACATGTTGACACGCATCACAAGAGAGAAGATCAACAAGAGATTAAAGGTCGAGCAAGTTTAGGAAAGATCAATGGTAATCCGAAGGATCTAAGGGCCACCGCTATACCGCTATAGAAAGAAGCTCGCCAGTTATCATATTGACTTGGCGACCAAGCATGTGCGAAAAAGGAAAAGGGAAGGTGGGCGGCTAAGAGATTAAAGATCGAGCAGTTTGAGGGTAGATCAATGGTCGTCACTATACCAAATGATGAAGGTGCTCGATAGTTATTCCCTATGACTTGGTGACTAATGACATGGTCATCCAAGTGGGCTAAGAGCTAATGAAGAACCAAGGTAGACCAAGGTTAAAGATCGAATAGATTGATCACATCCAACCATGATCACATAGATATGATGGTGGTTGCTAAGTCATGAGGAAAGGTTACTCGCCGAGTTATCGATGCAACTTGGCGACAAGCTTGGCCCAGTTGAGATGGTAGTCTAGATGGCAGACAAAATGGACCCGCAAACCATTTAGAGGCTTACACTAGAAAAAAATTTATAGACAAGCAGATGTCTAAGTCAACCTTGAACTTAAACTTCAAATAGGTTCAATGGTTCATAGGTTCAATGGTTGAAAATGGTTCAAAGGTTCAATGGTTCAGTGGTTCAATACTTGAAAGTGGTTCAAATGTTTCAAAATCATTTTTTCTGTGGGCCTAGGATGAAGAAGTGAACTAAGGAAGTGGTGGGTCCACTTCAAAGTGTTGAATTTTTTTAGTGAAGCTCAGGTGGATCCGCAGACAAATCTGAATGTAGCACATGGCAAGGGTCAAGTGACTAAGTGGGCCTATTTTTTCAAAGAGAAACTCAGGTGGGGTTTCAAAGGCCAAGCAAGTCTAAAAAGATCAAATGGCTGTCACTATACTGCAATAGAAAAGTGCTCGAGCATTAATCACCGTGACATGGTGACAAGCCGCTAGTAGTTCCGGTGGTTAAAGAGAAAATCTTATGGTTAATCTAGGTAGTTAGGGCAAATGGTTAGTGACTAAAAAAGGTTAAAAGGCAAGAAGTTCCTGATAGATTCAATGGTGGTTGTTATGTTGTGGCTTAAAATTGCCTGATGGATATTTGTCTGGAGTTGGCGACAAGTAATAAGTTACCAGTTTCAGCAGTTAGTGAGACCGTGTTGAGGTAAAAGGAGGAAAGACCCCGGATTCAATCAGAAAGTGCCACATGACACAATGCAGATAGAGATCAAAGAGGATTGAATGATCAAGATAGCTGCTCGACTAAATTGTTGTTGAACCGATGGATTTGATTTTAGAGGTCGGGAGAATTGGTTGTCTGCAGGGTGAAAAGCCCACCAAGTGAAGAGTTAAATTTCTGCATGAAAGATTAATACAGGTACTGATTGATTGTCCAAAATGCAAGTGTTGCATACCATTGGAAAGCTCACGAAACAAAGAGATCATATTTTTCAACCATTTATACCAAAAATTTCAGCATGAAGAGAAGTTGCTAGGGAATACATTCGATATTTTCAATGGGATTTCTTTTAATACAGTCTCAGTTAATTTCATCATGTAGATTTTACATGGGGATAGCTATTTTTTGCTATTAGAAATGTAGATTTTCAAACAAAGGGTTCTTCTTTTTTAGTGAAGCTTTGTTAGGTAGGACTGGTACCTCAATATGCAATAAAGAGATTTTATCTTCATGCAAAATTAGTGGCAATCCTTTTGAGCAATAAAGATTGTTATTTTACAGTATTATGCATGAGTTTTTATGCCATTTTTGTGGGCAAATTCACCCAAGGATTTTCTCATGAAGTATTTTTAGGGTTTAAGAAAGGGATTCATCAGAATTTCTATATATTCTCTTCTTCATTTTTTCCCTTTGGTTCTTTCTTTTTGCATAAACTTTTTTGCAAAAAGCATTGTAGCTCAGCAGTATTGAGTTTTGTAATAGCAGACTCTTTTATTTTCAGTAACATAGCAATAAATTACCTTCTTGGTATTTCTTGTCTAGTGTTGAATGAATGATTTGATGATTTCCTATGATTTTTATCCTCTAATTTGTCTCATTCAGTCAATTTGTGGTGCAAGAAAATACATCTTAGTTTCAGGTTCTAGTTTGTATTAGTTGATTTTAATTGCTTGAAGTTGTGAAAACCTTTTCTTTTCCTTCACACACACATTAAATTCATAAATTTCTACAAAATATTTATGCATCTACATGTTCAATTGAGTTGTGAGATTCAGAGTTATTTGCTGGAATATTTTTGTGAGTTAAGTGGGTTCTAGATCTTAGATAAGATATTTGGTGCATCACCTTCATTAGAATAGATTTTTATTACACACAAGCCTTATATCCCTTTCTATCCCTTTTCTTGTCAAGTATTTACGAGAGATTCACCAAACAAGAAGCCAACCTGATCTCCAGAGATTCACCTTCACTTTGAGCAACTCATAGGCTTGAAGGGGTTTTCTTGTTTCATAGGATTGCTTGTTTTTGAACATAGCATCACGGGTGCAATCCTCAGTGACAACAGTCTCACTTGAACCTATGGTTTATAAGGAGAGTATATGGATATGTTGACACATATTCTATAAGATTTAATAATTTGTAAAGTTGACCTTTTGTCAACATAAGATTCTATGTGATAGAGTAGTCATTATGCTAGTTGTTCAATTTGGTCAATATTATGATTCAAAGCACTGATATTTTGTAATATGTGCTCTTTGAATATAGCATTTGGATGGTTGTTGAGATAAGAATACTCTACATTGAGTAATGCATAATATGATCTTTATTCAGGATTAATTTGTGGGAATTTAGACCTAGCCTATTACACGTTTGTTGATAGTTTATGCATGTGACCAATTGCCACATGCATTAATCTTTTCTTTAAAGGTTGAAATGTGAATGTAATATTAATTATAACACACTCATAGACATAACATGCACATATATATAGTTGATCTAGGTTCATTCATAGTGTATTTTTCAATTTAATTATCAAGTATATGTTATAATTAATGTGTAAATATAAGGGTTATGTTATGTGATTTGTATCCCAATCACTGTGCGATTTTATTAGAAAGTCATATGTACTAAGGGATAGTGTTCTAAAGTTTGATCAAGTAAAATGAAATCTCTCTATTCAGTTTGAACGTATGCAATTTATATACTTTATATTTTAGTGGAATTGATGTTTGACTTGATGAATTAGTGCTCAAATCTTGAAGTAAGGGATTGGCATCTCTTGCAGGTTGGTTTGTACACTAAAGTGATTTATTATTTTGTGAGGTTGGATTTGGGTAGTAGATCCAAGAAAAAAATATCACCATGGTTTTATCCATTTTAGGTTTCTATATAAATTTGGTGTTCATACAAGTGTGTGTATTTTCTTGTGTGTTGGTTAACCCTTTTATCATTAAAGAAGAATAGTAAATGCTACTATGATGTTTTAGGGTTCATATTTGGAGAAATTTTTATTGAGAACTAATTTTTAACTAAGTAGCAATTGGCATATACTAATTTAATCCCCCCTTTTAGTTATGTTCCTTTCAATTAGTATTAGAGCCATGTTTCCTAGAAGAAGCTAAAAAACTTGGGGTACATCAAGGATGGCAAACTTAATTTATGATGCAGGAGCATCCCCAATTCATAGCAATCTTGCATCAACCAAAAATATTTTATTTTTGCTTGCAGATTTAGCATTTCTTTCTATGTGTCCCAGATTTGGCCCACTGGAACCTGTGGAGTTGGATTTTACTTAAAGACTTGATCATATTCCTTATTACCAAACCATGGAGAATTTGGATCATTTTTCGGCAAGTTATATCACTACTGGTTTGCAAGACAGATTTTTGTTACTGGTCATGTAGACCTATTTGCATTGGTGATCTACCAGATCCCCTTCTGTACCTTGTAGATCCTTGAGCATTGATTCAGATGTTCCTTGGCATGTGGCCAACCTTCTACCATTATCTACTCTTCATCCTTTGGATTTTCCAGAGGAATTTCTTTGGTGAAGGCTAACCTTGTTGGTTTTACATGTTAGGTCTTGTTCTTCAGGTTTTGATCCTGTTTTGGGTCGACCAGATCCCCTTGGATCCTATAAATCATTGTAATAGAGCATTAGAATGTGGCCAAGAAGTTAGATTGAGCATAGAAGATAGATCTTAATATTTGAGGTCCTAGTTGTGATGTATTCTCTATTTTGAGTATGTTTTAGTAGGCCTGTGAGTGAGTTTTTGTAACCCGGTTGTTACCAGTTGGTTGTAATCAGTTTTTATATTATAATTCAATCTGTTATGCATTGCCTCTAGCATGTGCTTGTTTTTCTGTTGTTTTGATTCTTGCTAACTGATCTGGACTATTCTCTTTGAGGTCCCTCCTAGTCAGTTACTGCTTCAAGTGGTATCAAAGCAAGTTTTCATTCCTATGATTGCATTGTCCTAAGAATTTTGTTGTAGGGTGGTAGACTATGGATCTGACCTACAGCTGCAAAGGACTGGCATAAAGATGGCATGAAGAGGAACTAGGAATGGTGACCTTGTTGTGATGGAAATGTTGCGAGGAATAGAAGCTCAGTTGGAAGCCATGGAGATAGCCCTGAGAAGAGGCTAACACATTGAAGATGTAAGTGAAGATGAAGGAGAAGAAGCCTCGATAGAACAAGTAAACACACTGGCCATTGATCCAGATGAGGAAAGGTTTTTGAGGGTTTTGAGTAGGGCAAATACTAAACCTCATTTTACCCCACCAAAATATGATTGAAAGTTGTATTCGGATGAATTGATGGATTGGATCTCGGAGATGGAGAAATATTTTAATTTTTAAAACACTACTATAGAAAGGAAGGTGAAATATGCCTGTACCCAGTTGAAATCCCATGCATCTCTTTGGTGGGAGCATTTGTAGGTTGATAGACAGAGAAGAGGTAAAGAGAACATCAAGACATGGGGTCGAATGGTTGCTAAGTTGGAATAAAAATTTATGTGAGATGATTATCAAGTGAATCTATTCTAAAAGTTGCAAAATTTGAGAGAGAAGGAATCTAGTGTGAAGGAATACACCGAAGCATTTTACAAGTTGAATATCAGATTGAGACATTTTGGTGATGAATTTGAACAAGTTGCAAGATATTTGAATCGATTGTGGGTGTCTATACAAGATGAACTCAGTTTGATCAAATTATAGAGTGTTGAAGAGGCTTACTAGTAAGAAAAGCTAAAAAAAAAACATGAGTGGAGGTAAAGAGGTAGAGGTGGAAGGTTTTCCGAATGAAGAGGATATACCAAAGGTAGAGGAACCTGTACAAATCAGAACAAGGACAAATAAGTGAATAAAGAAGGTAATTCATACTAGAAAGATGATAAAAAATTCTACCAGAATGCAAATTTTGGAAGACAAGACAAGAGGGTATTTAGGGGAACTTTCTATAAGTGTGGAGGAGAAGGACATCATTCTTTCAAGTGTAAGAAGATAGAGATACTAGAAGAGGAACAATGGTGGAAGAAAACCCCACTAGATCAGATAATAAACTGGAAGATGCAAAATTGTTGATGATGAGAAGAGCTTTGTGTCATACTGGGAGATATGAAGAGCCCTTGTAGAGGAAGAATTTGTTCAAGATTGAATGTAAGGTATCTGGTAAGTGTTGTAAAGTTGTTATTGATAGTGGTATTTCATATAATCTTGTTTTAGAAGAGATGGTGAATAAGTTGAATTTGGAAAGATTGAAACACCATAAGCCTTATCAGATAGCATGGATTCAGAATGAAAGTTGTTAGTAAGTGAGAAATGTTTGGTGAAATTGAAAATTGGGAATTATCATGATGAAGTCTTGTGTGATATTATACCTATGGAATTTGTCACCTTTTGTTGGGTAGACCTTGGCAGTTTGATAGATAGGAAATAAATAATGGGAGGAAGAATACATACACTATTGTGGCCAAGGGGATGAAGCAAACCTTGCTGCCCTTGCAGGAACCTTTGAAGAGAAAATTCTGTATGAATGGTAGAATATTTTTGGTGGATGGAAGGAAATCCCTGGATAGATTGGGACATGAAAATGTGTGTTTTGCCCTAGTTCATAAGAAGACTGACTATCCAAAGCATGAAGAGGAACAACCAGAAGAGATAAAATATTTTTTGACAAAATATGAAGACATCATTTCTGATAATGTACTTGATGGATTGCCACCTATGAGAAGTATCAGTCATTGCATGGACCTGGATCCCAGAGTTAGTTTGCCTAACAAAGCTACACACCAGATGACACCAATATAGAATGAAGAGATAAATAGACAAGTGTAGGAGATGTTGAAGAAAGGTTTGATCAGAGAAAATTTGATCCCTTGTGCAGTACCAGTAGTATTAGCACCTAAGAAGAATGGAGAGTGGAGAATGTGCACCAATTCTAGAGAAATAAACAAGATCACAGTGAAATACTAGTTTCCTTTGCCTAAGATGGATGACATAATAGACTGTTTGAGTAGAGCCAAATACTTTACAAAGATAGATTTGAAGAGTGGATATCATCAGATCAGGATCAGAGAAGGAGATGAGTGGAAGAAAACATTCAAGACAAATGAAGGACTATATGAATGGTTAGTTGTGCCTTTTTGGTTTACTAATGTATTGAGAACTTTCATGAGGCTAATGAATGAGGTATTGAAGAAATTACTAGGTAAGTTTATTATTGTATATTTGGATGACATTCTGATATTTAGCAAGACAAAAGAGGGAGCATTTGTTGCATTTGAGACAAGTTTTGTAGAGGTTGAGAGAAGAAAAGTTGTTGATAAATCTTAAGAAGTGTACTTTCATGAAATATGAGTTAGTCTATTTGGGATTTGTGATATCTGAGGATGGTTTGAAGATGGGCCTTGAGAAAGTAAAAGTAATTGTTGAGTGGCCTAGAGTGGAAATTATTAAAGAGGTAAGATCTTTTCATGGATTGGCTAGTTTCTACCAGAAGTTCATCAAAAATTTCAGTTCATTTTGTAACCCTATGACTGAGACCATGAGGGGAGACTGGAAGGAATTCAAGTGGATGACCAGAGAAAATAAAATTTTTGAGTTGTTGAAATGAAAAGTGACTAAGCAGCCTGTGTTAGCTTTACCGGATTTCAATAAAGTATTTCAAGTGGATTGTGATGCAAGTAGAACAACAATAGGACAAGTATTGAGTCATGAAGAGAGAGAAGTAACTTATTTCAATGAGAAATTGAATGATGGCTGGAGGAGATATTTAGTGTATGATCAAGAGTTTTATGCCATAGTTCAATCCTTAAAGAAGTGGAGACATTACCTATTGCCTAAGGAGTTTGTGTAGTATACAGATCATCAAGATTTGCAGTATTTGAAGAGACAAAATAATTTAAATTAGAGATATACGAGATGGGTAGAATTTTTGCAGAGTTACACCTTTGTGTTGAAGCATAGAAGTGGAAAATCTAACAAAGTTGTTGATGCACTAAGTAGAAGGAATTTGCTAGCAGAGATGAGAGTGGTAGTATTAGGATTTGAGAAATTGAAGACCTTGTATGATGATGACCTAGATTTTTTAGAACCTTGGAGAGCATGCAGAGAATCAGTTATGGTAGACAAAAGCAAGTGGTTGGATTATTTCATTCAAGATGGGATGTTATTCAGAGGAGTTCAGTTGTGCATACCTAAGAGTTCTATATTTGTGGTAGTGGATAGATTCTTGAAGATGGCTCATTTTATACCTTGTAAGAAGACATCAGGTGTAGTACATGTAGTAGACCTTTTTTTTAAGGAAGTACTGAGATTGCATCGATTACCTAAGAGCATAGTTTTAGACAGAGACACTGAGTTTGTTGGCTATTTCTGGAGAACACTTTGGAAGAAGATGGAAACTGATTTGAAGTTCAGTTCTACTTTTTATCCATGGACTAATGGATAGATAGAACTAATTAACTGGAGCTTGGGAATTTTTTTGAGATGTTTAGTTGGAGATAAAACCAGAAGTTGGGACTTGATTCTTGCACAAGCAGAGTTTACCTACAATAATTCAGTAAAGAGGAGTATTGAAAGAATACCTTTTGAGATTGTTACCGGAGCACACCCTAGATGTATATCAAAATTAAGAGATATTAGCAGTGAAGACTGGAGAAGTTCACAAGCAGAATAATTTGCTAATTATATGAAGGACTTACATATTCAAGTTAAACAACATTTGGAGGACATGAATAGCAAATATAAGGTGAAGACAGATGGGAAGAGGAGACATAAAGAATTTGAATTTGGTGATGAAGTGATGGTGTATATGAGAAAAGAAAGATTCCTAGTTGGAACTTATAACAAATTGCAGATGAGAAAGTTTGGACCTTGAAAGATTTTGAGAAAGTTCAGTTCTGGGAATGCATGTGAAGTGGAGTTACCAAATAGTTTGAGTATTTCACATGTGTTTAATATTGTAGATCTTCATCAGTATCATGAACTAGAATTTAGTGAGGACAACATTGTAGACTTGGAGAAACAGTTGCACCAGAAGGAACTAGTGTTAGGGTTTCAAGAAAATCCAAAACAAATATGAACTAATAATTATATGCAGATTTAAATACAAAAGATAAAGGAATAAAATAGGACACAGATAACATAAAGGTTTAACATGGTTCACCTAGAATGGGTTATGTCCACCATACACAGTCGTTCAATCTTTCTTATTATCCAGCAAAAAATAGTACATCAACATTACAATGTCTTAAGCATCCCAGCTACTTATAACATGCGTTTTTAGGGCAACAAACAAAGTCGGCCTTTTTAGGGTTTTATTACAATGTCGGTTTTCATCTACAAAAAAATAGCAAAAAAAAAATTCAAGGGGGCTCCCGCCCTCGAACCCCCACTTTTCTCAGGGCCTGCCACCCCCGAACCCCTACTCGAGACCCAGCTCAGCCCCGAACCCCAACAAGGATACGTGCTGAGTGTACAGTACTTTACTGATTAGTTGCCACATTTCAACAATCTCCCACTTGGAGACTGATCAAGCTCCACACCGAACAATCTCCCACTTGGAGACTAATACTACATGACACCACTGTACATGTAGCATCCACTAGATAAAACACTAGGACTCGACTGGTATAAATTCCACAATTATCAATCAAGAAGACTAATAGAAAGTGATGAAGAAATCAGCTTCTCCTATGGAACTGCCTTCATGAACATATCGACAGGATTCTCACTTGTGTGAATCTTCTCAAGCCATAATTGACCCTCCTCCAAAACAGTTCGGATGAAGTGGTACCTGAGCTGAATGTGCTTTGTCCTTGAATGAAAAGTAGAGTTCTTTGCAAGATGAATGACACTTTAGCTATCAGTATATAATGGGCTATCCTCTTGTGTCTGACCTGATTCCTCCAGAAAACATTGCAACCAAATCATCTCCTTGCTAGCTTTTGTAGCAGCAACATACTCAACTTCAGTGGTTGAAAGCGCAATAACCTTTTGCAGCCTAGAAATCCAACTGACTGTAGTTCCCCCTATAGTAAAAACATACCCTGTAGTACTCCTCCATGAATCAATATCATCCACCAAATCAGAGTCAACAAATCCACTCAAAGCAGCATTAGATCCTTTGAAACATAATGCCTTTGTAGTAGTTCCTTTCAAATACTAAAGAATCCATTTCATAGAATTCCAATGTTCCATACTCGGATTACTCATAAACCTACTCACAACTCCCACAACATGTGCAATATTTGGCCTTGTGCATACCATTGCATACATCAGACTACCAATAGCTGATGAATATGGGATGTTAGATATTTTATTACCTCTTCTTGTGCCTTTGGGCACATCTCCTTAGTCAATTTGAAATGACTAGCCAAAGGTGTACTAACTGCTTTTGCATCCTGCATGTTAAATCTTTTCAACACCTTCTTTATATACTCACTTTGGGACAAATTCAAGGTTCTATTTTTCCTGTCCCATGTAATCCTCATACTGAGAATTTTCTTAGCTACACCCAAATCCTTCATAGCAAATGACCTGGCTAATTTCTATTTAAGATCATTTATGTGTTCCATGTTAGAACTAGCAACAAGCATGTCATCAACATAAAGCAATAAGATAATATAACTACCATTATCCAATCTCTTAAAATATACACAATGATTAGAATGACATCTATGATAACTGTGTTCAACCATAAAACTATCAAATTTTAAATACCATTGTCGGGGTGCTTGCTTTAGGCCATACAGACTTTTCTTCAACCTGCACACCAAGTTCTCCTTACCTTTGATGTCATATCCTTGTGGTTGCAACATGTAAATTTCCTCCTCTAAATATCCATGGAGAAAAGCTATTTTCACATCTAATTGTTCAAGATGTAAATCATCTGCAGCCACAAGACTAAGTACAGTTCTAATTGAAGTCATTTTTACAACTGGAGAAAATATTTCATCATAATCTATACCCTTTTCCTGTGCAAAAACTTTTACCACAAGTCTGGCCTTATATCTTTTCTGGCCTCCTTCCTCCTCCTTCAGCCGATAAACCCATTTGTTAGGCAAGGCTCTTTTTTCTGCAGGTAAAGGGACTAAGTCCCAAGTCTTATTTTTCATCAAGGAGTCCATCTCCTCTTTCATGCCTAGCTCCCACTGTTGTTTGGCATCCACCTACATTGCTTCTTCATATTCTTCTGATTCACTAGAATCCATTAATAAAATAGAATACAAAGAAGGAGAAAATCTTTCAGGGGGTCTACTTGTCCTTGTAGAACACCTAACACTTGCAAGAGTTTGTGGGACAATCTATTGTTGCTGAGCATCAAGTACCTATGGCATTTCATTTTCAGAAATCTCATCCAACACCACATATTCTTGTTTTTCCTGTTCATGCTTCTTTTCCTACATTTGTTCTTTATACATAACCTTCTCATTGAATATAACATCTCTACTTCTAATTATTTTCTTATTTTCAAAATCCCATAACTAATAGCCATATTCATCTATCCCATATCCACCATCCAAAGGGGTTGAAGGTCCTCTATTTATCAAATAGACAACAGTATGTACAACATCTGCCCAAAAATGTAAGGGCAATCCAACATGCAATCTCATGCTCCTCGTGCGTTCCATGATAGTCCTATTCATTCTCTTTGACACACCATTTTCCTGTGGAGTTCCTGGAACTGTCTTCTACTTCCAAATCCTATTTAAGGAGCAGTAATCTTCAAATGCTTTGCTGCAATACTCACCTCCATTATCTGATCTGAGACACTTCAACTTTTTTCCTGTCTCATTCTCAACCAAAGCTTTCCATTTCTTAAAAGTTTCAAAAACATCTAATTTTTGTTTTAGGAAATATACCCATGTTTTTCTAGTTGAGTCATCAATAAAAATAACATAATAACAAGAACCACCAAGAGATGATACCTAAGCTGATCCCCATACATCTAAATGTACAAGCTCTAACTTCTCACTCTTCTTCTCTTTCCCAACCTTGAGAAATCTGATTCTTTTCTGTTTACCATAAACATAGTTTTCACAGAACTCTAAATCAATCTTCTTTAGTCCTGGCAATAGATTTTTAGAGTGAAGGATTTTCATCCCTTTCTCACTCATGTGCCCAAGCCTATGGTGCCACATTATCGAATATGTTCTTGCAACATCTATTGTTGTTGTCCCTGCAGTAAGTTTATCTGTAGCAACTAAGGTAGAGTAAGTGTTACTAGTACATAGATATAATGTGCCTACCTTCGCACCTTTAGCTACTACTAATGATCCTTTATTGACCTTCCAAATACTGTCTAAGAAGGTAACTATGTAGCCTTCACTACCTAGTTGCCCTATAGAAATTAAATTTCTTCTTAAGTTAGGAGCATGTCTTACCTCCTGTAGAAACCAGTCATTTCCATTCTGTAACTTGATCTTTATCTTTCCTTTTCCAACAATTTGACAAGGCTCATCATCACCCAAATATACCTATCCAAAATCACCTTGAACATAATCTAGAAAATATTTTCTATGGGGTATAGCATGAAATGAAGCCCCATAATCTATTATCCAGGAGTCGTTAACATTATCCAAACATAAGATTAAAGCATCTTGTAAAGTATTACTTGCAATATTAGCTTCCTTACTGTCATTTTCATTTTTGTCTCCTTCTTTATTTTTTTGAGACCAACAGTCTTTCTTTAGATGACCAAGCTTTCCACAGTACTAGCAATCTTTCTTTCCTCTAGATTGAGAGCATCCTTTCTTTGACTTCCCTCATGACTTCTCATTCCAAGGGCCTTTTCCTCTTTCCTTTGATCTTCCTCTGTTCTCCACAATCAAAACACTACCCGATGATGTTGGAGTCTCACTTGTGCTTTTCCTTTGCATTTCCTCGCTTAGGATAACACCAACAATATCATCAAATACCAAAGTATTTTTACCAGAGATAGAGTTACTTACAGCCATAACCAAGCTATTCCAACTTTCTAGCAAAGAACATAAAATCAAGAGAGCCCTAACCTCTTTTGCAAAGGTAATTTTTACCAAAGACAATTGACTGGTAATTGTAGTAAATTCATTTAAGTGCTTCGCTATAGATCCTCCCTCACTCATTTTCAAATTAAACAAACATTTCATAAGAAA
This sequence comes from Cryptomeria japonica, assembly GCF_030272615.1. Classification (NCBI taxonomy): domain Eukaryota; kingdom Viridiplantae; phylum Streptophyta; class Pinopsida; order Cupressales; family Cupressaceae; genus Cryptomeria; species Cryptomeria japonica. Next base: position 648,776,773 of record NC_081415.1, read on the forward strand.
TACCTTATTCGAAGCTAAGGGTTTCTCATATAGCTTAGCCAATGTCACCATCAAATCTAGAGCCATTTTTGCTTCTGTTATATTGAAAGCTATAGACAGTACAAGGCATAATCTAATGGATCCCAGTGCCTTTCTATCTAAAATGTCCCATTCTTCATCTGACATTGTGATCGCTTTCTTTGCCTTTCCTTCTAATGGCCGCCACAAATCCTTTTGATATAGGTAATCCTCCATTTGCATTTTCCATAACTGATAATTTTGGCCATTAAACTTTTCAACCTTGAATTTGGAATCCTCCATTTCTCCCACTCAAATCTGAAAGTCCTGCCAATTTACAGAAAAACCTCGCTCTAATACCAATTTTTAGGGTTTCAAGTAGATCCGAAGCAAATATGAACTAACAATTATATACAGAATTAAATATAAAAGATAAAGGAATAAAATAGGACACAGATAACACAATGATTTAATGTGGTTCACCCAGAATGGGTTACGTCCACCATACATAGTTGTTCAATCTTTCTTATTAGCCAGAAAAAAATAGTACATCAACATTACAATGTCTTAAGCATCCCAGCCACTTATAACATGCATTTTTAGGGCAACAAACAATGTCGGTTTTCATCTACAAAAAAAATGGCAAAAGAAATTTTCTTGGGGCCCCACTTTTCTCGGGGGCTACTGACCCCGAACCCCTGCTTGGGGCCTGGCCTAGCCCCAGACCCTAGCGAGGATATATGCTGAGTGTATAGTACTTTGTTGCTTAGTCACCACATTTCAACAACTAGATCAGATGAAGACATTTTGGATAGTAGGATTGGACGTAGTACTAGGAGCAGTCAGTATAAGGAGAATCTTGTGAAGTGGAAGGAAAGACTAGTTGAAGATTCATCTTGGATTTCTCAGGTAGAGGTAGACCACATTGGTTTTTCTTTGACCCTAGTAAAGTGAAAGACTCACTTTTTTTTCAACAACCCTAGATTTCTAATGCAAGAGCATCCCCGGTTCAAAGCAATCTTGCATCAACCAAAAATATTTCCTTTTTGTTTTTCTTTCTGTTTGCAGTTTCAACATTTATTTTTGTGTGTCCTTGATTTGGCTCACCAAAACTGTGGAGTTTGATTTTACTTGAAGACTTGATCATCTTCCTTATTCCCAAACCATGGAGCATTTTGATCATTTTCCGGTACGTTATCGCAACTGATTTCCAAGATAGTTTTTTGTTACCGGTTGCCTGGACCTATTTGAATTGGTGATCTACAGGATCCCCTTTCATAGGTTGCAGAGCCTTGAGTGTTGATTTTGATGTTCATTGGCATGTGGCTAACCTTTTCTCATGATCTACTCTTTATCCTTTGTATTTTCTAGAGTAATTTCTTTGGCGGAGGCCAACCTTATTGGTTTTACATGTTAGGTCTTTCTCTTCGGGTTTTGATCCCTTTTTGGATCGTATAAATCATTTTAATAGAGCATTAGAATGTAACCAAGAAGTTAGACTAAGCATAGAAGATATATCTTAAGATCTGAGGTCTCAATTGTGACCTGTTCTGTATTTTGAGCATGTTTTAGTAGGCCTATGAGCCAGTTTCTATAACCCAATTGTTACCAGTTGGTTGTAATCAGTTTTCATGTTATAATTCAATAATTTTTGCATTGCCTCCATCATGTCCTTGTGTTTCCATTGTGTTTACTCTTTTTGACCGGTCTAGACTGATCTCTTTGAGGTCCCTCCTAGCCAATGACTACTTTAATTTCTCATGAAGGTTTGTCTTAAAATAAGGAACCACTTTTTGATGGATGCATTTATACCTCTTGGAGTGTTAGGATGGAAGCATATTTGATGGCCTTATAATTTGATGTTCAGAAATTAGTGGTGCATGGTTATGATATATACTTAATAATCATCCAAGAGATTAGGTAAAAAAGAAGGCTTGTCAGAATAATGCCAAGAAAAAGAGTTTTATTTTATGTGGTTTTTTTAACTTTGAGTTTTTGAATATTATGCATTGAATAACATTGAAGGAAGTGTGGTTTAAGTTGTACAACAACTACAAAGGTGATGACAAGGTCAATCAAGAGAATTTTTAAACCTATCGAAGTAAATTTGAGAGTGTTAAAATGAAAGAAGAAGAGAATATTTCTACATTCTTCCTCTAGGCTAATGAAGTTGTTAGCTCTATTAAAGGAATTGGTGAACAAATTAAAGAGATGGTGACTATGAAAAAGGTACTTAGGTCCCTTCCCCAAAGATTTAATGCAAAGGTATCTTCTATTGAACAAGATAAATTTTTGACTAAATTAACAATGGATAAAAGAAATTAAGAAATTAGGATTAATGTTGACAAATTATCAAGGCAAGAGGTTTCCTTTAAAGTGTTCGAGAAGAAAGAAGATTTGAATTTTCAAATGATGAGTCAAATCTGGAGGAAGCAAATTTTCTCAAAAAATTGCAAAGAGGTTCAAGAATGTATAAAGGTAAGTTTCATTTCAATTTTTTAATTGTGGTGAATTAGTACATTTTATGGCTAAGTGTCTATATAAATATCATAACAATGAAGGCCAAAACAATGGGAAGGAGTCTTTTTGTAAGAAGAAGTATTTTTAGAAGAATACAAAAAGTTTCTTTATAAATGAGGAAATTTTTCATTTGATGATTATGATGATGATGATCAAGGCACTTCCAAAAAATGAGGGTGAAAAGGCTCTATTAGTGGCTATATATTGTATTTAAGGTGATATATGAATGAAGTTAAAAGTGATGATGGGGTAGATCTTGTGGAATAATTGCTTAAAACAAATTGGCTTGAAATTTTGATTAGGTAGAGAATATTAAATCATTGATATAAGATTCAAGTTGAAGAAGCAAGGAGGATTGAGTAAGTTATGATAAAAAGACTATTTACAAGAGATAAGGACTATGAAAAAATTGAGGTAGAGATTGTATCATTGAGAATATCCCTTCAGGTAAATATTGTGTCTTTGAGATCAAATTAGAAAAATGTATTTTTATTTGCATTATACAAAGGCTTGTTGTTGAATGTGTCCATGCCTATTATTTTCATAGCATATTTATATATCATTGCATAATAGTTTTAATCCCTACATTGTCAAAGTGCCCAATGTTCCATGCCTTCATTGTTTATAATTTGTGGATTGCATGACCTAGTCGATGTCTTAAAATAGAAAAATACCTTATTACACTCGAAGGCATTCTATAACTTTCGAGTACTGATGAGAAGATTTATTATAAACAAAAACTATATGTCATTTAATTTGATGTCCTAGTTGGTTTTTATTCATGTGTGAAACATTTATCATTGTCAATATCATTCACAATTGCAACATCTAAAGTTTGTAACTAAAATATAAAAGCACAATATTATGTAGAAGTCTTCGATGAGTTTTTATATATTTTATATCTTTTTACTTTGTGTACGATGGAATTTTTTTTTTCGAGAAAAGGGGTAAATATTTATTCAAAAATCATAGAAATACAAAGATCTCTCCTTAGGCCCACCAAGACAACGACAAAAACTAAAAGGATCCTAAAAGAACCACCAGCACGACCACTACAAAGTCTAGTGACCATAGCATTAGATCTAACTATCGGATTTCCAATGATAATACATTTTTAAAAATCCCTTAAAAAGATGACGTGGAACAAAGGCCCTACTTTGGAACTACACCAAAAACCAGGCTCATCTGGAGCCTTGAAGGGCCTCAAAAATGACAATGAAAAGGAAACAAACATAAAAGAGAAATTGATCCTACACCATTGGGTGCTCTTTCATCATCCTGTCTTCTAGCATTAACCTGTCTAAAGTTTCAAGATAATTAGGAGGTATACTATCCCTTCCACTAAAATCCCAAACATCAAAATGCTTTGAAGCCCACTTGGCCAAACAATTAGCCACTCTATTCCACTCCCTAGGAATATGACAAAAGGGGACAAATTCCAATGTATTACACAATTATAAAATTTGTCTGACCACAAAAGCTAATTGCCAGCTCACATCTTTCAAATTTTGATTTTCTAACATTTCCACAACAATCTGAGAATCTATCTCACAAATAATCTTCCTTCATCCTAAAGAAAAAACTGCACAACCATCATCACCTACGGCCTCCATAAGATTGCTAGAGTTCTGCTCAATATAAAAAGAGAAGAAAAAACTGCACAACCATCATCACCTCTACCTATACCTCCAATACCTGCATGTCCAAGATTCTCATGGGAAGAGCCATCTATATTAACTTTTAAGATTTCCATAGGAGGGAGAATCCACCTTCCATCTCTACTTATCCATTTCTTTGCATGTCAAGATCTATTTCCAATAGCACAGTCCATTTTAATGTTTTCCATTTACAAATTCCTTACAATATCATAGTCACCCAGATCAATATTTTTAGACAAATTGCACTTAGCCGAGATTGTCTCCTAAAGCCTATTAACTATCTTCTTCCACAACTGAGGACTCCCTATATGTGATTGACAAAAGACCCTCTGATTCCTTTCCAGCCACAAATTCTAGATGATAAGGGCTGGCCCAATAGCCCAAGCCACTTGAAGAAAAGAGGTCTTTGTTGGGGGTCTACCCAAGCTATTCCAAAAGTCAATTAAGGAGGTAGCATGAAAACAAGCATGTTGCCAAGCCTCCCACCACTTGTGCCAAATATCCCTAGAGAAAGGGCATAGAAAAAACAAGCGGGAGCAGTCTTCCTCATTATGTATACAAAGATAATAGATAGATGGTCTCTGGAAGCCTCTCTTATGAAGATTCTCCCATGTGAGGCATTTCCTCTGAGCAACCAGCCATAAGAAAAATTACATTTTGGCCAAGAGAAGCTATTCCAAACCTTCTTCCACTAGGGAACATCTGTCAAGCCATGCAATTGCCTATCAAGCTGAGCATAACCTTCAACAACATAAAACTTGCCTTTTGGGTTAGGACCCCAAGCCAAAATATCTCTCTTCTTGAGGGAACTACATAACCTACCCTCCAAGATATTAACCAACACCACATGATCTTCATTTGAGCCACCCAAGGGCCATTCAAGAGGATCCTTCTACCAGGTCACCTCAACCTATCCAATGTGCCTAACCATTTTAAAATTATCCACCTTAACCCATCTAGCATCAGTGAAAATGTTGCAAAGAGGCTGAAGTTGTGGATAGCTAGATAGAATAGGAGGGTTACCATCCCAAGATCCCTGCAAAAATAGAGCTTCAGAGCCTCTATTACAAATCTAGAAAGGGCCATCTTTAATAAGTTGGGCACCTTTTTTAAGAGTATCCCAAATACAAGAGCCCCTACCCACTAAACTAAGATGAGGCACCTCATGATCATTAGCACCAGGGAGATACTTGTGGGTTAAAATCTTGGCCCAGTCCTGATCCTGACTATTATACCACCTCCAATATAGCTTAGCTGCCAAGGCCTTGCTAACCAAAGAAATAGATCTGAGGCCAATACCCCCAACATGTCTCAGTCTACAAACATAGTCCCATTTAACTAAACTCCACATAGAATAAAGAAAACTACTAGAACAAAAAAATTGATGGGAAAGAGTGTCAAACTCTCTCATAAAGATGGAGGGGGGAGCTTGCATTAAACACCTATAAATGGGAAGAGCTTGCACCACAATCTTCAGAATAATCACTCTTCTAGCAAAGGAAAACCACATGTAAGTCCAATGATTAACCTTGCAACAAAATTTATCTAAAATTCCTTGCCAAAAATATTCACGCTGAACCCCCAAATCTAAAGGAATCCTGAGGTACAACAAAGGAAGGGACCCCATCTGAAATATGAGGATCCTAGAAATCCTATTCTAATAAGTTGAGGAATATTAAAGAAATATATGGATCATTTATCTTCATTAATTTTTCAGACCTGAGGCTTTGGAATAGATATCCAAATCTCTCTTAAAATTCATTGCCTCATTGATTCTAGCCCTACCCATCAAACCTTTGTCATCAACAAACTGAAGATGAGCATATAGGGAGGTAGAGCATTGCTCCAGCTCCAACCCTGAATAATACCATGTCTCATCTAGGAAGTAAGAAATATACCAAGACCTTCAGCCATGAGAATAAATAAATAGGGAGATAAAGGGTTCCCTTGCCAAAGCCCCCATGAAGCGCTAAATAATTCTAGGGGTTCCCCATTAATAAGAACTGAGAAAGAAGTAGAAGTCACATAGATAAGAACCCAATTCACCCACCCTTGTCCAAAACCAAAAGCAAAAAGGATCTCTGTAAGAAATCCCAACTCACTCTTTCATAAGCTTTGGCCATGTCAAGTTTAATAAACATAGCCTTCTCCTTAAAGGAAGCCATCAAATGAATAGCCTCCATTTCTATCACAACTTCATCAAGGATCTATCTTCCATCAATGAAACTACCTTTCTCCTTAGAAACCAAAGTGCAGAGTTGTTCAACAATCAATTTAGTGATTATCTTGTAGACAACATTACATAAAGAAATAGGCTTGTACTGATCCAAGCTATTAGCCCCTTCCTTCTTAGGAATGAGAGACAAGAAGGTAGAATTCATAGATTTGAGAATTTGTTTATTCCTATGAGATTTCTGAATCACATCTAGAAGATCATACCTTTTAATCTCCCAAAATTCTTGAAAAAAATCAATAGGAAACCCACCAGGGCCAAGAGCCTTGCCTTTTTTCATTTGAAACACAACCCCCTCAATTTCAGACTACAAAATGGGGCACAAGAGAGCATCATTCATTTCAACAGAGATAAGAGGGGGAATACAGTTCAAGATGGCACTCTCTTCCACCATAGCTCCAATATCCTCTTTAGTAAACAAATTACAAAAATAACTGACAGCTTCCATAGAAGTTTCTTCTTTAGATGAAAGATGAACCCCTTTTGAAGATATGAGAGAGGTAATAGAGTTACCATGCCTCTGAGCCTTAACAAAATTATGAAAAAAATTTGTGTTTCTATCACCTTCTTGGAGCCAATCCACATGAGACTTTTGTTTCCAGAAAATCTCCTCACACAATTCCCACACTTCTAAGTCCTTAAGAGAAAGGGACTAGGCCATACTGAGCTCCATAATAATCCCTTGATCCCTAATTTAACCTGTAACCTCATCCAGCTTGCATTGAGTTGCCATCTTGTGTCTATGCATATTCCCAAAACATTGTTTATTCCACCTCTTCAGCCTATATTTCACATGTTGTAATCTCTTACCAAAGTTGTACATAGCCCACTTGTGGGTAGGCATGCCTTCATACCACCAATCAACCATAAGATCCTTCAATGACTAATCATGAAGCCACATTAATTGAAATCTGAAAGAGGGGTTTTTGGAGGTTCTGAAAGATGTAATAGAAAGCTTAATAGGCCAATGATCAGAACCCCTTCAATCAATAATTTCTAAACTAGTGGACCACCTATCATGCACCCAATAATAGGAAACCAAATATCTATCAAGCCTTTCAGAGATAGCCACAACAACACTCCTCCTATTATTCCATGTAAAGACACCATTAATTTGATTCACATCAATGAGATTCAAGAGACCACTATTATCTCTGAGTAAATTTGAGGAAGGATCAAGCCTGAATAACCCACCTCACTTTTCCTCCAAACTAGTAATGACATTAAAGTCTCCAGCCAAAATCCAAGGGAGCGAAGGATCTTGAGCCTGAACAAGATTGATGTGAGCCCAAATATGTGACTTACCCACAAGATTAGTAGGAAAATAAATGTTAGGATAACTAGTGAACAATTGAGAGTGGGGAGGGGAGTGAATCAGTTGTTGAAAGATTATATCATGTAATACCCACCCTAGCGACTTTTCATGGCATGGACATTACTTGTTATATTTGGTAATGTTGGACTCTATATTTCCTTGTTAGAGTAGATGATGAGACATATTTAGTTATATTTGCACCTTTATGGTTCAATATGTTATCTGATGCATTAGTGAGTTAGGGGTTTCATTGGTTTATATACATGATTTCATTATGATAATCCTTTCATATGGCTTTTATATTTTATATTTATTATCTATTATCTCGAGCTAACAATACTAACCCAACCATGCTTGGAATAGATTACTATATGAGATATCTATAGGATAAGGGGAGGTAGTTGTACTTACTCTACGAAGACCCACATGGTGTCGCACTCCCCTTCTTTGTTTATCATTTGTATATGGATATATATTTTGGTGATGCAAGATTGTAGGTACTGGGCATCGACTCCACCTGGCTACATAGGTCTGAGTGTGCCTCTAAATCCTCGAATGTTGTTGTTGCCGAGATAACACCAAGGTTCCAACAAGTAAACCTATTGGACATAAGTCTCCTATTTAGGAAGACCACCCTATCTTGAGGGTTGGGCAATGTCATGTTTATGACACGTATTGGGTTGAGTATTTTGATTGGTTTTGATTTATATTGTTCGTAATGATTTTTATATAATGTTTGATTATTTCTTTGATAGGATACCTACACATTAAATGATTTAAGTGGTCTATGTTATGTTCCTTTAAAAAGATGAAACAAAAGTAATAAAGATTTATTATGTTATATTTATGAACATATATATATATATATATATATAATATAAGATTTGCTTTTATTAATTCTATATATTAAAAAAAGAGGATAAAATAAAAAGATCGAGGTTTAAAATAATGTTATATTAGTCAATGAGTTTTGAACCTATGACTTATCTTGTATGAGTCTTGATAGTTACCGTTGAGCTATATATATTATTTGAGATTTTTATTAGCTATCTAGTATTTAGTATGCTTATTTATGTGGGCAATCTATTAAATTTTAAATAAACTATTCTAGTTAGTGTTAATAAATAATACCAACCATAGAGGTTGGAACGATTGCTTCCCGTAAAACAACCTCTCCAACTATACAAGTTAGTATTATTTATTGAAGTTTGTATTTTTGGAGAAGGGAGTTGGTATTTTCCAGGAAGGTAATCAGAAGAAATTTGAAGGTTTAGGAGCAGGAAGAGAGATTTGCATAGGAAGAGGTTGGATTTTTGCTTGTTCTCTCTCAAAGGATTTTCTTCGCAGGAACCAAGGTAGGCCTCATTTTAGGAAGAATCCATGTGGCTTGCTTGTGCTATGCTTGCATAATTTAAATAGATATTAGATGAAAATTTGAATTTAAAAATCTAAGTGTTATTATGGAAATACTTTCTTCTGCTTCTTTTCTTATTTGTGCAAGGGATATGCTTTGGCTGGGAAATGCAACCTGGAGAAAATGAGTGTCATGTTGGGAGTAATAACTCTTGTATTTGTTTTTAGTTTTACTTTTATTTTATATATATATATAAATTATTTATGATCTGTAGTGATTCAAATATAAAAATACATCTATAATTAAATTTCATATTTCAACCAACAACTATTCTTCAAGTGTCAAGTACCAACCCAACAAACAGGATTTCCATTCTTGTGATTATCCTAGTTTTGTTAGTTTTGATGTTGTTATTCATAACTTTCACTATGGATATTATTTGTCAAATCGCTTTAGTGAAAATGTAAAATCTAGGCGTACTAAAACATAACCAAAATTTAGGAGCATCCAACAGTTAGTTTGAAAGTTAAGTTACCCATACCGAGACTAATTTTCTATTAATCGAAACTCAAAGAAATTCATTGTTTATGTCATTAGGGCATCAAATATCTTCTTCAAACTAAAACCAAATGATTCTAAAATAAATAGATATGAAAGATAAATCCAAATATTATAATAATCCAAAATATTTCATCTTTTAATGGTTTAAAATGAATTTATGAACATACTTTTTTACACAACTATATCAAATAGGGTTTTAAATAGTTTTAAGAAAATTTATTTAAACTTTTATTATAATCTTTGGTTGAGGCTAAAATTAAATATAAATTTTTATACTATTTTCTCAAATATATTTTAGTCTTCACTCAAACCATTATCAAGATAAATATCTATGGAAACATGGTTCAATTTTTATGGGTTTTTGAGTTGTTCTTTGGGTTGCTTTTCTTTCTTAGGGGTTTGGGTGTTTTCTATAGTAGGTACCTGTATTTTTAAAGACCTCTAATTCATGTATGTGAGATGTTCATAATAAAAATAAAATAAAATGTTTTATATATGTTATGCATTGGCCACCTCCTTCTCATACTTGATTGTGGCTTAGAGATAAGGGTCAGACTCATCGGGTGAACTCACAATACTGGTTCCCACTTTTTGACCAACTTTGACACTTAGATGAATATTTTGAAAAAAACCTTCACTTTCTAACACCTATAACTTTTAAATTGTTAAGAATTTGAAGATGATACAAAGTAGTGATTTTTAACATCTCATTTGCAGATTTTAAATATATTATTTGCAAATTTGTTTGAATAAAATTTTATGGATTTTTCCATCTCCCTCAAAAAGTAGTTGTTTACAACAAACAACATTTTTTAAGAGTGATGTGTATCCCGAAACGTGTAATGCCCCACCAAGAAACCCCAAAGGGTTTAAGTTAAAAACGCTCAATAGAGTGTAAATATTTTTTTTTTTATAATAATAGTTAAGAGTATTACTGATAAGTTACAACATTAAGATAGTTTGAAGTTATCTTGAAGATATCTCTAACTAGATAACATAGCAGAAGGCTAAAATGATCCTAAGGAGTTTCCCAATGCGATTACATAACCTTACACCTAGCTCAACTTGCGTCAATTGATCCATTAAATCGGGATATCTTAATTGTGAGATAATGCATAAGACATGATTATATATATGTTCAATGATGTGACATCTTAGAATTTTAGGAAGCGTTCATTTACTTTGGGTGGTTAGGAGGCCCTCGAGAGGTTATTTACTCAATGCACCTTAATTCATAATTTCATTAGGAGGCCTCCCAATATGTCCAAGCGTTTAATATAATGAAGTTCAATCATTGGGTATAAGGTATCCATTCACAATTGATATCATTCTCTAATATTAAAAGTATGGCTAATAAGATGAGATACATTCATTAAGGCTTAAACTACAATTAATAGAGTGAGGTTCCTTCATTTGAATTCATGCATAACCAAATTAATGGGTTGTAATTCTTTTATGGAGGATAAAACATAATAGCCATAGGGTTCATTCATTGAAGTTTTAATAATGCTAATAGAGGGACTAAAATCCATTAAGGTGAAAATGTATTAGGAACACATGAGTTCATCTTTTAAATTAAATTATAGATAGGAAGATGATATTCATTTTTTAACAGGTTTAAAACATTAGTACATAGTGACGTTCTCCCTTTAGGATTAAAATTTAACTATCTTATTGCATATCACTCTTTTTTTATGGTCAAATGAAGTAAATATGAAAAGGTACATTTACTAAGATTTAGATATAAACAACTAAACAATTATTTTCCATTTTAGTTCAATTTTGGCAATCATAAGGGATTCTTTTTATAAGGGTTATAATATGGATATCTAGTTGAGTTCACCCAATTATCAAATTAATCTGGTAAGGATTATTGGTTATAATTACAACATAAATAACTAAATATATTCATCCAATATAGTGGAATATAACTAACATGGCGAAAAAACATTTAAGGAGATAAAGAGGAAAACACCTAACTGAAGTTTCATCCTTTAGATTTCAACTTAGAAATTATAACATTAATTCTAACTTTGTTTCCCATACTCACTTCTTCAACTTACATGCTTAATAACAAGTTAATCCAAAGATGTAACCTAGCAAGATTCTTTCCACTATTACTACGTTTAATTCACATTATCTAAATACTTTTTCCATAATCTTAATTACAACCTTCCATGAACCTGATTACTACATTTGTCAAGATGAATAATTTTATGCACTAGATTAAATTCGTTAATTTCCCATCGTACACTTTACAAGATAACAACCATACATAATAACTTAAAGCATGAAACAAAGGAAGCTAAAACATCGCATAACACAGATATGATCTCGGAGTTCACCCCTAAAGGGCTACATCTCTGGGTCTGCTCAACTGCAAGACCCCTCTGGAATTTAATATAGATAAGATTACAAATTTACATGTCTTTTACAATCCTGCCTTTTAGGCGATCACAACCATAATACAAATGACCACTTCGGTCAGTAAATACATCTCTACAAGTTTTCCAACCAAGTTCACATAAATGTAAGCATCTCTCGTCTGGGTATTTTACTTAATCCTTAGATAAACATCACTTACATATTGGTCTAGAACTATACACTAGTACCCCTCTCTAGCAGCACAACTATACCCTATTCAAAAGAGACTATACTTTGAAAGGAGACTTTGAAATGAAAGAAAACGCTCCCCATTGATTTATATATTTCTTGCGTATATATATGAAGCATGTATACGTGAATCTCAATTTATATTTAACCAATTAGAATTTACACCCACATTTATCCATAATTAATAATTAATAATGCTATATATATAAATCAGAATGTAGCAAAAAAAACCAATATATGAGTAATAACATATATTATTATATGAGTTATCTAAATATCAATTACCTATATCCCAAATATTATTTAATACACAAATTAAATAATATAAAAGGAATAAAGAAAAAAAAAACTAAATTTAAATAATTAAAAACTCCATTTAAAATTATTATTTATTTATTTTATTTTTTAATTTACGTACTATTATATCGGCAGTTTTATTATTTTTTTATTTATTGTTTTCTTAATTTAAAAACTATAAATAAAATTAAATATTTAAAAAAAAGAATGCAAGTTTGGGGTTACCCACGTGGACCCCACGTGGGCCCCCTTGGTAGCCCATGCTACCATTGGTAGCGCTGCTACCAAATGGTAGCAAGCCGCTACCTTTGGTAGTACTGCTACCATTTGGGAGCAGTTTGCTACCAGTGGTAGTGCTGCTACCAACTGGTGGCAGTTGCTACCCGTGGCAGCCCTTTTCCTCCCAGCGATGGGGGACATTCACATAAAAAATAAAAAAAATCTTATTTGATATCATTCTTAAAAAAAAATGCAGTATGTAGAATATCAATAAAAATAAATAAAACACCAAAACAACTCACACAGTCTTAAACACAGACTTAGAACATTTCCAGCAAACCCCCATTTTTTTTTTTTCTTTTAAAAAAAACAATCACAGTTGCATAAAATTTCCAGATTGCTCAAAGTAACAACAAACGAGAGAACAATATTCTTTTTTTTGACATAAACATGAACGAAATAACCAAACACAAAACTTGAAAACCCCCATTCTCCATTTGTTGCAGTCACAACCACTTTTTTTTGTTCTCTCTTTCCAGAATGTTATGGATTTCAAAAAAAAAAAAAATAGAAGAGTTTGAAGAATAACCACCAAATCCAAAACATTGTTTTCAGTCCATTTTCCACACAAAGATCCAACCACAAGTTAAGCTCTACCAATTTTTCTACAATGAACTTACTCACAGACATCAATGGAAGTTCTGAAAACCAATGTTGCAAGAAAGAAAAATACAAAAACCCCTTTTTTTTTGTAAACATTTTAATCAAGCTAATGATCAGATTCCTACCTCAAAACACATTCCGGGAAGAATATTTTTGAAGAAGAGCTCCCAAATCTGCTGCTCTAAAACTCCATCTTTTTTTCCAAAAAACCCAATCTCCATTCCTTTTTCCCAAAAAGATGACCCAAAAAGAAAAGAACCCCCAAAAACATTTCAAAACTAGGTTAAATGAGAAACCCTATTTTTGCCCTAATTTTCAATTTCAAATTTAGGCATTTTTATTTTTAAAATAGAAGAGAATGAAAAATGAAAATCATTCCTTTCCATTATTCAATACTTCTTATTCGTTTTTCTTATTAAAAATTAAAATGCTTCTATTTCTTATTGAGTTTTAAATTTTACTTTCTCAATATTAATTTAGGCCTACTTTATATTTCGAACTATTGACCAGGGTAAGGCATTTTGATTAATTTAATTTTCTAAAAATCAAACTTTTATACTATATCAACTTTACAAGTAAAAAGAAAATAATTTTCTTTTAAATAATAAAATTTATCCTTTCTATTCCAAAATCCGAAAATGATGAATTTATTTCTATTTTCCAAATGACTTTAAATCTTTCCTTTGTAAAACGCATAACTCATTAAATTCGTTATTTTAAAATTAGCTATTAAATTAACTCGCTATAACATAATAAAGCAACCTTTTTAATAAATGACTAATCTTATGAAAGAAATCTATTTATTTTAATTCCTCAACTTTTAACGCATAAATGAAAACATTATTTCAATTAAAATGTTTTAAGCTTGCTACAATTATAATTACAGCGATCTCTTTTTAAATTAACGATTATTCATATAAAAGAAACTACCTATTTTAAATTTCCAAAATAGTAGTGCATACTTCTACTCATTAAATTGAACTAAATACTTAGGATAACAAACTTCACTTACCTCGTGCAAGGCACACAAATTGAAGAAGTCCACCAAACCACATGACACGCAATCCAATGAAAAGACAGGCCCACTGTGAGGCCCTACCCTGACCCATCCTATCTCTTCAGTTATTTTCATTTTGGAACTATTTTGGATGCTAGTTTTGACACACTATGGATATAGAACTTTACATGGTCTCGCGATTTTGGTAACATTGATGTATATGGATGCTTCATTTCTATGCCTTGTGGATTATAGAATATTATATGATTCTAGATTAGAGTAATATTGTGATGATGCAGGTTATTATCTGAATTTCAGAATTTGTTATAATGTTAGAAAAATGTTTGCATATCTTGTAGATGGATCAAATTTTGAGGATTATAATAATTGCTTTGATTTGTGATAAATCATATTTTATAATGACGAGCCTTTGTGGAATGAATGTATTGTATTCTGATTTTGTGTTATATATTATATGAGGTTATTTGGAAAGTACTAATGTTTAAATTGAGATGTGCAGGAAATTATCCATGTGACCATGGAAATATTATGGAGAATCAAGCCTAGGCCAATGTGCGTTAGTAAAACTAGGGGTTGTCTATTTGGAGAGACAACACCCCGTATGTACTGTATTTTATTCGTAAATGTAAAATGTTGCATGAGTGTAATTTGTAATTATTAGATTGTTTAAATTGTTTAAGGGACAACTGCCATGTGTGTGTTGTGATGTGGAATCATTTTGTAGTGTCACTTGACACCTATGTAGTATGTTGTGTTGGCAAGTTGTCATGTTACCTTTTTAAGAGTTTTATTTTTGTTAATTGTTTTATCTCCTAATTATCCTTGAAGGAACCAAGAAATCTAGGTTAGAGAGCCACAAGGAAGGTCAACTCAGAGTTGACCCGTAGGTTAACTTCAGGTGGACTTTCTGAAGGTGAAATCAACTCCTAGAGTCAATTTTAGAGCATTTCTATTAGGCCTCATGGGGTACCTATGGGTGAAGGCCAAAATTGGCCATGTGTCTTTCCCTTAGGACTTGTTTAACCACCCAAAAAAGTGGTTTTCCCAAGATGGACGAATTCCATCTATAGGAGTGCCCTCCTTGGTAGGAGAACCTTCTTGGAGATAGTAATCCCTCTTCCCCATTCCATTTCCCTTCTCTAGACACCCAGGTTAGGGAGTGTGTAAGACCTAGGGAAGACCAACCCAATGGGAGATCTCTCACTCTATCCAAGAGGTTGGAAGGAGTGAGAGAGGCCTTCTTAGGCTAAGAATGGAAGCTTAGTGAGCTAATCACCCACTCTCCATCCTTGGAGATTTTTGGAAAAACTTGGAAGGAAAAAAAAAAAAAACCAGTTTTAGGAATAGAGGAATTTGGGGGCCAAAGAATTGCAGAAAGTTGTGTGGATTGGGCAGCTCATCTCCAACTAAATTTAGCATACCTATTGGCAGGATAAGGTTGGTTTTTACCTCCTCTTGTTTATGTTGTTTATGTTAGTTATGTTGTTTTGTTGAAGGAAAGAAATGCTTGTAAAGAAAGTGTTTATGTAAATTGTTGTTGAAGAAAATAATGTGTAGTTTCATTTTATGTTTTTTTTTTTTTTTGTTTGTGTTCTTGTTTTTTTGGGAGTGTCCAAGATCTCTTACTCTTGGGAGAGTAGGATGATCTTGGGGTGGAAGAAGCATGACAGCCTTGGGTGAGAGGCTCTCCTTAAGGAGAGTGATCTCAAGGGTGTCCTTTGTGACCCTTGCTGCATAGCCTTGTGTATGCATTTGGGGGTCATAAGGGGAGAGAAATGGCTTTGGGCCTTTGTGGGGCATAAGGTGTGTGGGATGAATTCTGTTGAGTATTTTGTGTTGCCATGAGGTGGCTTGTGTTATATTTTGGCTGCAGTCTCCCCAATGGTACTTGGTCCACTTCCACCCGTAGATTGATCACCACAAATGTGGTGGTAGTGTAGCTTGGGATGGGAAAGTGTATGTTTGTGTGTTTGCCCTATTGTTGTGTTGTATTGTTTGGTTGTAACCCCGTCTAGGTCTTGATTCTCCTAGCTCGGGGTGGCTTCTGGTAAGCCTAGGCTGGGAGGTGAGCATCCCATGGTCACAGTCCTAAACCTTACATGCAGGTGGCTTGGAAACAGACTAGGAGTTGCAGATTGTGTTGTTGAAGAGTTTGTTTAGAATTTAGATTTCCATTAAATGCAGAAAAGCAAAGAAAGAAATGTAACCTTATGATCTGTAGCAAGGAAAAAAAAGAAAAGGGAAAGTGCATATGTAAATATAGGGCTTAAATTGATTCTGTTCTATTTAAATAAATGTATTCTTTATTTTCTGTGTAAAGATTAGAAGAAAAAAAAGACTGTTAGATTTTTTACCCATTTTTATATTTGGGCTATTGTAACTTATCATTCTGGAAAAACAATGTAAATTTTATTTTATATTTGATGTCTCTTGTGTTGATGTAGACTACATCTAAATCTAGTCTATTCACTTGTTTATTTACTGCAATATTAAAGAAAAGTGCATTAGGATCCCTTATTTACTTGCATAGTTTATATTTTGTTATTTTATGACTGTTTAAAAAAAAAGAGAACTAGTATTGTTTTTATTTCTCATTATTTACTTGCACAGTTTAGATTTCTGTTATTTTATGACTGTTAGAAAAAAGAGAACCAAAATTGTTTTATTTCTGTAGAAAGTTTAAATAAAAGGAAGAAAAAATAGACCTATTCTAAATGCTATTAGAAGACTAAAAACAAAATGTAAATGGTTAAAATCTCAAATCAATATAAGGGTTTTTAGCCCTATTACTTCAACATTTAGTCGTATATATATATATATATATATATATATATATATATATATATATAAAGTATATATATTGAAAATATATACCTATATATATATAAATATATATATAAGCTCCTGTATGTGCATACCCCTGTAACAACGAAATAAAAGATATATATTCTGAATCTTGTGCATCTCTGTTACAAAACATATAAAGGTATTGTTGAATAAACTTCTTAATCATATATATATATATTTATGCATCTGAAACACATACTCTGTAGAAGTCTGTAGAACAAAAAAAATAAAGACATATATGTTATGTTCTGATCATAACAATGTTTATATGTGTATATAAACATATATATACAAATATATATATATATATATATATATATATATATATATATTTGATATTCAAAAAAAACACATCATATAACATTCTTTTCAAAACACGAAATATATTAAAATGTGTTTTAAAAAAAAAAAAAAAATGGGGAAATGGAGGCACGCGGGGCACTGTATGTAACACAGTGGACGGCCACTACCGAGCCACTATGCTACACATAGTGGGCGGCGCCGAAGGGCACCGCACTATGTGTAACACAGTGGGCGGTTGCGGCCGCCACTGTGCTACGCACAGTGAATGGCGCCCGCCACTGTGTGTATGCACATCGGTGCCCGGGAAACCCTTCCACTTCCTCCGCCTCTCCCCACATGAAACCCTCTGCCTCCGTACTTGCAATCACACCCTAAACTCAAAAAAAAAAAAAAAAAACAAGGAAAATGGTATTATAAACCCTAACCCAAAACGAGTTAGGGTATAATATGATGAAAGAAATAAAATAAAATAAGGTGTAATATATAGAAATGCAACCCTAACCCAATTTCGGGTTAGGGTTAGCATTTTTAAGAATTTATATATATATATATATATATGAGAAATTTAATTGGAATTTTAAACTTGGGTTTTAATATATATAATTGGGGTCAATTTAATAATGGAATTACTATATGTCCATTTAAATTGGAATTTTAAACTTTGATGTTAATATATATACATTTGGGGTTAATTTAATAATGAAATTATTATATGTCCATTTAAATTGGAATTTTAAACTTTGATGTTAATATATATACATTTGGGGTTAATTTAATAATGAAATTATTATATGTCAATTTATTGGAATTTTAAACTTTGATTTTAATATATATATATATATATATATATATATATTTGGGGTTGATTTAATAATAGAATTATTATATGTCCTTTTATTCTTTAAGGGATTAAAATTTTAATAATTAAGGGATTTAAAAACAAAAGGGGTTATTATAGTCGGATACACCATACATTAAATTGATTAATTTATTTAATTAATCAATAGATTTTCCCCAAATATATTTGGACGTTAGGAAAATTTGAAAGGAGGAATTTGAAAATTTATGAACCTTAAGCCCTTGAGACCGATTTTTGGTCGGATTGAAATTTAATTGACAAATCAAGGGATTTAGGGAAAATTAGAATTGGCCTTAGCTTATTGTTGGTTTTAGTGGGCAAATGACATTGTAGTAACTCGAACCCTCATCGGTTGGATGTATATAATAATTTCGCATGTGCATCAATTAATTAATAGCATTATCCTTATATGGATTGGGAATGATTTAATACAATAAGATAATCAATTATCCCTTGATTTAATTAGCGACAGCTTGTCTTAGGTAATTGAGCTAGCTAACTAATCCGTGAGGCTAATTAATCCCCTCCCAACAAGTCGC
The DNA here is from genome assembly GCF_030272615.1 of Cryptomeria japonica. Taxonomy (NCBI): domain Eukaryota; kingdom Viridiplantae; phylum Streptophyta; class Pinopsida; order Cupressales; family Cupressaceae; genus Cryptomeria; species Cryptomeria japonica. The sequence goes on from NC_081415.1 coordinate 648,795,769, forward strand.
TCGCTCGAGTTGGTTAATTTACCCAACCTTAGAAGTAAGTTTATTTACATCCTAGATAAGGCAAAACTTTAATAAAGTTATTATATTATAGAATATGTTGCGAGTTCATGACGTCAAAAAAAAATTTGTTGTTCCGTTTTTGTGCCCTAAAGTTTGGGCACGACATTTTGGTATCAGAGCCAGGTTTCCAACACTAGGAACCTTTCTCCATTATGTTTCGCTTTAATTATCTAAATTGATCAAATATTTTCTTAAAAAGAAAATAAAAATATAAATATATGAAAATTAAATTATTTAATTAATTGTTTATTTATTTTATTTTTGTATCCTCATTAGGATGCCTCCGACTACGTGACAAGCTCGCAAGCGCGGAAGGGGTCCTAGGCGTACACGTATGGCATGCGAGGATGTTGCTAGGGAGGAACCGATTCCAGAAGGGAACCCGAAAGCACCTCCCGAACCACCGGATGACCCTAACCGAGACATCTTGCTAGCTCTTCGGAACTTGATTGGGATAGTGTAGGACAAGCTTCCAGGAGTGGACCGTCATGTAGATAATCAGAACTCAGGGAGTCATAGATCAGTTGATAGGGAACGAAGTAGGAGTCCACCTCCTAATTCCATAGAGGGTGAGGCAGAGCATGAACCGGAGTCCGTTCACCTACCCGAACCCCCTCCAGTAGTAGCACCTATGTACTTTGAGAGAGCACATCAAGAACCAGGAGACCTGATTAGAGAGGTTTTACACCTCCAGCCACCATCTTTTGGAGGAACTACTGACGGAGTAGAGGCTGAGGCATGGCTTTTAAGCCTAGATCGGTGCTTTGCATTGCGATCTTATGAAAGCAATCTGAAGGCACGTGTTGCAGTCCACCTTCTGAGATTGACAGCCTCCACATGGTTGAAGCAAGAGGAATTTAAGTGCGAACTCACTGCAGATACCATCACATGGGAAATCTTCACAGAGAGGTTCAGAGAGAGGTACTTGTCAGAGCACTTCCGGCAGCGTAGGATCGATGAATTCCATGACCTCCAGCAGAAGGGTCTCACAGTGACCCAGTACGAAAGTAAATTTATTGAGCTCCTACCTTATGTAGATTACCTGAAGGATGAGAAGCTACTCGTCAACCGATTTGTTAGGGGACTTAATGTTGGGATAGCAGGACCAGTGAGGATGGCCGCTCCAAGGAGCCTTCGGGTTGCCGTAGAGAAGGCCCTTATAGCCGAGGAGATTCAGATCAGGCCACAGGACACGAGGGATCAGTTCCAGAATCGAAACCCAGCCCCCCAGCCTTTCAGGTTTTAGAAACCCCATTGGAAAGGCAACCACAGAAATGTTTCGCGGTCCTATAAACCCCCTCCTCCACAGCAGTCACAGCAGAGTCAGAGACATAGGCCACCTCAGGGACAACAGAGCTCCAGGCCCAAGCAGTGGTAGTCACAGGGTCCTAGGCGTGACCAGAGAGTACAGGGTACATACACACCCCCGACACAGGCTCAGCAGTCCTCCAGGGGTGGGTACAGTGGTTCTAGCCGGACAGGTGGGCATCCTTTTTCTAGGCCTCAAGGTGCACAGTTTCAGGCACACAGTGTTTGCTTCACGTGTGGAGCCATGGGGCACATGACGAGAGAGTGTCCACAGGGACAAATGACAGGGAATCAGAGGATGGCAACATCAGAGCCTACAGTTGGAGACATGGGCAAGTCCCATAGAGTCTTTGCAGCGGTTGACAACCGCCAAGCAGAGCACCAGACCACAGTCATCGAGGCTGCAGGTAAGGTCAGAGGTAGTAGTATTTCTATATTATTTGACTCAGGAGCGACTGACTCCTTTATATCTCCATTGGTTGTGGAGCATTGCGAGCTAGTGGCACTAAGGCAAAGTGTCAGCTGGGAAGTGGAGTTAGCTTCAGGGGCTAAAGTGTCAATGGATTTAGAGGTTAGGGGATGTCCGCTCCAGATTGGTAATACCACCACCTTAGTAGACCTTAGAGTTACACCACTCGGATCTTATGGCGTCATACTTGGCATGGATTGGCTTTACGCCCACAGAGCCAAGAGGGATTGTCACTTGAAAAAGGTCAAGTGTGAGGATGATCATGGTGCTCCCATAGTAATCACTGGGATTCAGAGACCCTTGTCTCTTCATATGATATCCGCTATGCAGCTTAAGCGGAGCATGCGGAAGGGATGCCAGTTGTTTGCTATCACAATCAGTGACCGAGAGGAAGAAAATGAGAAGGAGCCTTCCATAGATGATCATCCCATCCTTGAGGCATTTGCAGATGTGTTTCCTGATGAGCTACCTGGTATGCCACCCAGCAGGGAGATTGACTTCCACATAGATTTGGTACCAGGAGCCGAGCCAGTTTTGAGAGCACCTTATAGGATGACCACTCATGAGCTTAATGAGCTCAAGATGTAGCTAGAGGAACTCTTAGAGAAGGGTCACATCCATCCTAGCGTCTCCCCTTGGGGCGCACTAGTCATCTTCGTGAAGAAGAAAGATGGATCCCTTTGGTTGTGCATGGATTACAGGCAACTGAATAAAGTAACCATCAAGAACCGCTATCCCTTGCCAAGGATCGATGACTTGTTTGATCAGCTTCAGGGTGCTAAAGTATTTTCCAAAATAGACCTGAAGTCAGGGTATCATCAATTGAGGATTGTGGAAAGTGATATCCACAAGACCGTGTTTCACACCAGATATGGCCACTATGAGTTCACTATGGTCCCATTCGGTCTTACGAATGCTCCAGCTATATTCATGAGTCTCATGAATGGGGTATTCCGCACCTTCCTCGACCGATTTGTGATAGTGTTCCTCGACGACATATTGATCTATTCTTGAAATGAGCAGGAGCATGAGGAGCATTTGAGGCAGGTTTTGCAGTGTTTGAGGGTCAACTAGTTGTTCGGTAGTTTGTCGAAGTGTGCTTTCTTTAGATCAGAGGTCAAGTACCTAGGGCATGTTATATCCGGTGATGGGATCTCAGTTGACCCATCAAATATTAGAGCCATCATGGATTTTTCGGCGCCTACCAGTGTGACAGAGGTCAGGAGCTTCATGGGTTTAGCAGGATACTATAGACGCTTTGTTGAGGGATTTTCCAGAGTTGCACACCCCATCACATCCCTCCAGCGAAAAGGGAAGAAATTCGAGTGGACAGAAAAGTGTGAGAGGGCTTTTCAGGATCTAAAAAGGGCACTTACTAGTGCACCTATTCTTATTGTGCCAGACCCCACGGCCAACTTCATGGTATGCACAGATGCTTCCTTAGATGGATTGGGAGCAGTTCTTATGTAGGAGGGTAGGGTTATAGCATACGAGTCTAGGAAACTTAAGACTCACGAGCTTAACTACCCTACGCATGACCTAGAGCTTACAGTAGTTGTACATGCACTTGTGAGGTGGAGACACTTCCTCTTAGGCCATCACTTTGAGCTTCATTCAGACCACCAGAGTTTGCAGTACATCTTCACCCAGCCTAACCTTAATGCACGTCAGAGGAGATGGATGGAGTTTCTTTGTGAGTATGATTTTGATGTTCATTACATCAAAGGAAAGGAGAATGTGGTCGCAGATGCCCTAAGTAGGAGACGACATGAGGTTTACACCATATCCATGAGCACAGATTTGAGAGACCATATTTTGCAGCGATTGCCAGAGGATGATTGGTATCTAGAGGTTTGTCAAAGGATCCATAATTAGGAGACCCTAGAAGGGAAGTTTGTGGACTACTCTTTAGAGTCCGATGGTTTATTACGCCATAGAGGGTGCATTTATGTACCCTCTCCTAGGGGTTTGTGAGATTTCATTATCATGGAGGCTCATAGAGCTCCTTATGTAGCGCATCCTAGGGTTAAGAAGATGCATGCTGACTTGAGGCAGATATATCATTGGCCAGGAATGCGACAGCTTATCGCCGAGTTAGTAGCCCGATGCCTTGAGTGTTAGAGAGTCAAGATAGAGCATCGCCATCCAGGTGGGTTACTCCAGTCCCATGCTATACCAGAGTGGAAGTGGGATACTATATCCATGGACTTCATCATTGGTCTTCCTATGTCATCTCGTCGCCATGATGCCATCTTGGTGACAGTTGACAAATTGACCAAAGTAGCCCACTTCTCACCAGTCCGGACTACCTTCAGAGCTCCAGCAGTGGCGCAGGTGTTCTTGTGAGACATTGTTAGGCTTCATGGTGTCCCACGCAAGATTATCTCTGATAGTGATTCTCTCTTTACATCTTCCTTTTGGAAGGCATTACAGACAGCGTTGGGCACCAAGCTCAACTTTAGCACAGCCTATCATCCAGAGACAGATGGGCAGATAGAGCGGGTTAACCAGGTGTTAGAGGATATGCTCTACATGTACGTCATGGATCATCAAACCCGATGGGAGGAGTACCTGCATTTAGTAGAATTTGCCTATAATAATGGGCATCACACTTCTTTGGGGATGCCACCTTTTCAGGCTTTGTACGGCAGACCATGCAGGACACCTTTGAGTTGGGATCGTATTGAGGATAGAGTGGCCATAGGCCCTGAGTTGGTCTGTGATATGGAGCAGTAGGTAATTTTGATTAGACAGCGCCTTAGAGAGGCATAGGATAGGCAGAAGAAATATGCAGATGCAAAGAGGATAGACCGGAGTTACATGGTTGGGGACAGAGTCTTCCTGAGAGTGCGACCGCATAAGAGTCTGATCTGCTATGGAAAGGGTTCTAAGCTCGCACCTCGCTTTGTCGGACCCTTTGAGATCCTTGAGAGGATAGGACCAGTTGCTTATCGCCTAGCTTTGCCACCTAGCCTGTCACGCATCCACAATGTGTTTCATGTGTCAGTTTTGAGAAAATATATCTATGACGAGTCTCATATTTTAGATTGGGATGCCTTGCAGGTGGAGTCAGATGGGCAGCTAGCCTTGGAGCCCTTTCGCATTTTGGCTCGCCAGACGTTGGCCCTTCGAGGTCGAGAGCTGGACCAGGATAGGGTCCAGTGGGATTGCTATGATGAGGTTACAGCTTCATGGGAGGATGCAGCACATATGAGATCATAGTACCCTCATCTTTTTGATGAACTCCAAGAGGATGTTCATGCCTAGAGGGGGAGGGTGTGAGGCCCTGCCCTGACCCATCCTATCTCTTCAGTTATTTTCATTTTGGAACTATTTTGGATGCTAGTTTTGACACACTATGGATATAGAACTTTACATGGTCTTGCGATTTTGGTAACATTGATATATATGGATGCTTCATTTCTATGCCTTGTGGATTATAGAATATTATATGATTCTAGATTAGAGTAATATTGTGATGATACAGGTTATTATCTGAATTTCAAAATTTGTTATAATGTTAGAAAAATGTTTGCATATCTTGTAGATGGATCAAATTTTGAGGATTATAATAATTGCTTTGATTTGTGATAAATCATATTTTATAATGACGAGCCTTTGTGGAATGAATGTATTGTATTCTGATTTTGTGTTATATATTATATGAGGTTATTTGGAAAGTACTAATGTTTAAATTGAGATGTGCAGGAAATTATCCATGTGACCATGGAAATATTATGGAGAATCAAGCCTAGGCCAATGTGCGTTAGTAAAACTAGGGGTTGTCTATTTGGAGAGACAACACCCCGTATGTACTGTATTTTATTCGTAAATGTAAAATGTTGCATGAGTGTAATTTGTAATTATTAGATTGTTTAAATTGTTTAAGGGACAATTGCCATGTGTGTGTTGTGATGTGGAATCATTTTGTAGTGTCACTTGACACCTATGTAGTATGTTGTGTTGGCAAGTTGTCATGTTACCTTTTTAAGAGTTTTATTTTTGTTAATTGTTTTATCTCCTAATTATCCTTGAAGGAACCAAGAAATCTAGGTTAGAGAGCCACAAGGAAGGTCAACTCAGAGTTGACCCGTAGGTTAACTTCAGGTGGACTTTCTGAAGGTGAAATCAACTCCTAGAGTCAATTTTAGAGCATTTCTATTAGGCCTCATGGGGTACCTATGGGTGAAGGCCAAAATTGGCCATGTGTCTTTCCCTTAGGACTTGTTTAACCACCCAATAAAGTGGTTTTCCCAAGATGGACGAATTCCATCTATAGGAGTGCCCTCCTTGGTAGGAGAACCTTCTTGGAGATAGTAATCCCTCTTCCCCATTCCATTTCCCTTCTCTAGACACCCAGGTTAGGGAGTGTGTAAGACTTAGGGAAGACCAACCCAATGGGAGATCTCTCACTCTATCCAAGAGGTTGGAAGGAGTGAGAGAGGCCTTCTTAGGCTAAGAATGGAAGCTTAGTGAGCTAATCACCCACTCTCCATCCTTGGAGATTTTTGGAAAAACTTGGAAGGAAAAAAAAAAAAAACCAGTTTTAGGAATAGAGGAATTTGGGGGCCAAAGAATTGCAGAAAGTTGTGTGGATTGGGCAGCTCATCTCCAACTAAATTTAGCATACCTATTGGCAGGATAAGGTTGGTTTTTACCTCCTCTTGTTTATGTTGTTTATGTTAGTTATGTTGTTTTGTTGAAGGAAAGAAATGCTTGTAAAGAAAGTGTTTATGTAAATTGTTGTTGAAGAAAATAATGTGTAGTTTCATTTTATGTTTTTTTTTTTTTTTGTTTGTGTTCTTGTTTTTTTGGGAGTGTCCAAGATCTCTTACTCTTGGGAGAGTAGGATGATCTTGGGGTGGAAGAAGCATGACAGCCTTGGGTGAGAGGCTCTCCTTAAGGAGAGTGATCTCAAGGGTGTCCTTTGTGACCCTTGCTGCATAGCCTTGTGTATGCATTTGGGGGTCATAAGGGGAGAGAAATGGCTTTGGGCCTTTGTGGGGCATAAGGTGTGTGGGATGAATTCTGTTGAGTATTTTGTGTTGCCATGAGGTGGCTTGTGTTATATTTTGGCTGCAGTCTCCCCAATGGTACTTGGTCCACTTCCACCCGTAGATTGATCACCACAAATGTGGTGGTAGTGTAGCTTGGGATGGGAAAGTGTATGTTTGTGTGTTTGCCCTATTGTTGTGTTGTATTGTTTGGTTGTAACCCCGTCTAGGTCTTGATTCTCCTAGCTCGGGGTGGCTTCTGGTAAGCCTAGGCTGGGAGGTGAGCATCCCATGGTCACAGTCCTAAACCTTACATGCAGGTGGCTTGGAAACAGACTAGGAGTTGCAAATTGTGTTGTTGCAAAGTTTGTTTAGAATTTAGATTTCCATTAAATGCAGAAAAGCAAAGAAAGAAATGTAACCTTATGATCTATAGCAAGAAAAAAAAAGAAAAGGGAAAGTGCATATGTAAATATAGGGCTTAAATTGATTCTGTTCTGTTTAAATAAATGTATTCTTTATTTTCTGTGTAAAGATTAGAAAAAAAAAAAGACTGTTAGATTTTTTACCCATTTTTATATTTGGGCTATTGTAACTTATCATTCTTGAAAAACAATGTAAATTTTATTTTATGTTTCATGTCTCTTGTGTTGTTGTAGACTACATCTAAATCTAGTCTATTCACTTGTTTATTTACTGCAATATTAAAGAAAAGAAAAAGAAAAATGCATTAGGATCCCTTATTTACTTGCATAGTTTATATTCTGTTATTTTATGACTGTTTAAAAAAAAAGAGAACTAGTATTGTTTTTATTTCTCATTATTTACTTGCACAGTTTAGATTTCTGTTATTTTATGACTGTTAAAAAAAAGAGAACCAGAATTGTTTTATTTCTGTAGAAAGTTTAAATAAAAGGAAGAAAAAATAGACCTATTCTAAATGCTATTAGAAGACTAAAAACAAAATGTAAATGGTTAAAATATCAAATCAATATAAGGGTTTTTAGCCCTATTACTTCAACATTTAGTCGTATATATATATATATTGAAAATATATACCTATATATATAAGCTCCTGTATGTGCATACCCCTATAACAACGAAATAAAAGATATATATTCTGAATCTTGTGCATCTCTGTTACAAAACATATAAAGGTATTGCAGAATAAACTTCTTAATCATATATATATATATTTATTTCTGCATCTGAAACACATACTCTGTAGAAGTCTGTAGAACAAAAAAAAATAAAGACATATATGTTATGTTCTGATCATAACAATGTTTATATGTGTATATAAACATATATATACAAATATATATGTATATATATATATATATTTCATATTCAAAAAAAACACATCATATAACATTCTTTTCAAAACACGAAATATATTAAAATGTGTTTTAAAAAAAAATAAAAATGGGGAAATGGAGACACGTGGGCCACTGTATGTAACATAGTCGACGGCCACAGCCGAGCCACTGTGCTACACACAGTGGGCGACACCGAAGGGCACCACACTGTGTGTAACACAGTGGGCGGTCGTGGCTGCCACTGTGCTACGCACAATGAACGGTGCCCGCCACTGTGCTAGGCACAGTGAACAGCACCCGCCACTATGCTACGCATAGTGAATGGCACTCGCCACTGTGTGTATGCACAGCGGCACCCGAGAAACCCTTCCACTTCCTCCGCCTCTCCCCACATGAAACCCTCCGCCTCCGTTCCTGCAATCACACCCTAAACTCAAAAAAAAACAAAAAAAAACAAGGAAAATGGTATTATAAACCCTAACTCGAAACGGGTTAGGGTATAATATGATGAAAGAAATAAAATAAAATAAGGTGTAATATATAGAAGTGCAACCCTAACCCAATTTCGGGTTAGGGTTAGCATTTTTAGGAATTTATATATATATATATATATATATATATATATATATGAGAAATTTAATTGGAATTTTAAACTTGGGTTTAAATATATATAATTGGGGTCAATTTAATAATGGAATTACTATATGTCCATTTAAATTGGAATTTTAAACTTTGATGTTAATATATATACATTTGGGGTTAATTTAATAATGAAATTATTATATGTCCATTTAAATTGGAATTTTAAACTTTGATGTTAATATATATACATTTGGGGTTAATTTAATAATGAAATTATTATATGTCCATTTATTGGAATTTTAAACTTTGATTTTAATATATATATATATTTGGGGTTGATTTAATAATAGAATTATTATATGTCCTTTTATTCTTTAGGGGATTAAAATTTTAATAATTAAGGGATTTAAAAACAAAAGGGGTTATTATAGTTGGATACATCATACATTAAATCAATTAATTTATTTAATTAATCAATAGATTTTCCCCAAATATATTTGGATGTTAGGAAAATTTGAAAGGAGGAATTTGAAAATTTATGAACCTTAAGCCCTTGAGACCGATTTTTTGTCGGATTGAAATTTAATTGACAAATCAAGGGATTTAGGGAAAATTAGAATTGGCCTTAGCTTATTGTCGGTTTTAGTGGGCAAATGACATTGTAGTAACTCGAACCCTCATCGGTTGGATGTATATAATAATTTCACATGTGCATCAATTAATTAATAGCATTATCCTTATATGGATTGGGAATGATTTAATACAATAAGATAATCAATTATCCCTTGATTTAATTAGTGACAACTTGTCTTAGGTAATTGAGCTAGCTAACTAATCCGTGAGGCTAATTAATCCCCTCCCAACAAGTCGCTCGCTCGAGTTGGTTAATTTACCCAACCTTAGAAGTAAGTTTATTTACATCCTAGATAAGGCAAAACTTTAATAAAGTTATTATATTATAGAATATGTTGCGAGTTCATGATGTCAAAAAAAAATTTGTTGTTCCATTTTTGTGCCCTAAAGTTTGGGCACGACACCCACGAACCACACACGCGATGCTCACCTGACCATGGCTAAGGCAAGACAAGAGTTTTATGACCCCCAAATCTGAATTCTAAGGATGAAGGAGGCATACTCAACCTTGCAAAGCCCAAAGGAGATGAACCTTGCCCTAAGCAGTGTTGTACCTACAATCTCCTACACCCATGAATTAAGCAAGCATACATATACATATACATATTCAATGAAGGCGTTAGCTCAAGATTTATCACAAGGGTTAGGAAACAATTACATTTACACAAGAATCGATGCAAAAGCACAATAATAAGTATGCACAATTTATTTATACTATCTAAACTACACATTGCATCAGGGTTAACCTACCATTCAAGAATGCCACATAGGAAGTCAACCAAGGTCAAATAGGTATTACAAGTTTGACTAGGGTAGGGGCATTACATTCTCCCCCTCTAGGCTCTGACTTACTCCTGGAAGTCGCAAAGCTAAATGGAAGTCATCCAACATGTATTAGCCCTTAAACTCAATTAACAACTATCAATTGGCACAACCAACTATTTTTTCATCATATTAGAACATTATTTATAAATCCTCTATGAGTGTCATCATCCATTAATAGAAATGCATCTAACATCATTCACATCTTAAAATATTCTAGAATTTGCTCACAATCATAGTAGAGAAACGAGAATTTTCCCTTTTTATTACACCAATTTAAGGCAATTATAATATATAGGCACAGTTATCATACTCATTTATCAAACATGACAAGAAAATATGCTCTCAAGGTCAATTTCTTTCACCAATTCATCTCTTTCACAAAACTTTATCGCATAGAACTAGCTTCACATATCAATTTTTTTACAACCAAGTTACTTTTGACAGATAAGAGCAATGCAAGAACTCAATTGTTTACACTTTTCAGACATACAAGAACCTTTCCAATGACTATGTCCCATAACATAGTGACAAGTTAATACCATTTAATCCATGATTACACATAATATCCATCCACAAGACTGGTTTGCACAACACAAAAGGCCACATGTGAGCATGTCCAATTCTCGGTCAAAGGTAACATATATGATCCACATCTCTATGCCTGCTCTCAAAATAAATACATGATCAACAAATGTCCAACATCTCACTCGAGGGCTTGATGGTGCTAGGGTACACCATAGCAGTGCTACCTTCCATACAAGTCCCTCGTGAATATTCCTTGTTGTGTAAGGTGTTTAGCCTCCAAGAGATAGTCACCACTCATAGGTAGGTAGTGGATCCTAGCTGTTTCACAGCCTCACATACCTCCATCCTCAAGGTTCCCTACGTCTACTTCCTCATATACACTCATCCAAGCCCGTCTCCTATGTTCTTGGAGACGAATTCACATTGCAACACAAGACCAGCATACGAAAACAACAAGGATAAACTAGTTTAGCCACCAAAGTACAAAAGATTTAAAGATAATATTTTTCAATTCCAACAATAAAACAAGAAAATAATTTCTGGATTTGCAACATCAAATCAAGTAAGATCAAGATTGCAAGATCGTGGCTAAACTGTCAAGGTCAAAGTAAAATAAATTGCTGGCCCACAAGGAAATAAACAAATAAATAGAAGAAAATCATAAGTGCACATTACATCTCTACATGACTAGTAGCTAGCCACCAACGAGGAAGGAAGGAACAATCATCTAGCTATCCTAGTAGCTCATCATGTGGTGTGGCCAAGTCACACATCCGCATGGCATGGCAGTGTGCACCTCGACATCACCCCGCATCACGTCATCACGTGGCATGGTTCTACCCTATACCTAGTGGTAGGCCGCATGGAAATGTCTACTACATCCCGCATCATGTCTCAGCACGGCATGGAAATACTCCAAGCGGACAAGGCACGCAATGGACATATCCTGCATGGTAGTGTACCCCGCGGATAAGGAACGCGCTGGTCACACTCCGCATAGCGATGTTCCTCTTAGGATACTCACCGTAAGCCAGAGGTATACCTGGCTAAGGTCTACCCACAAGTCTACCAACACTAGTTAGTTGGCAACTTATGTAAGAACAATAACACGCCTCTCATGAAGACAAGGCAACAGATGTTCCAATAGAATCCATCAATATGCTCAAAAACTATCATCTATATGCTCAAAATAAAGGACAGGGATTAGGCTAGCACACATGAACCTCGTAACTCGGTTCATCACAAGGGGAAGTATTGAGTACACCTATGTTACAGTTTCATTATAAAACTATATTTTCCTCAAAATAGGGAAGCTAAAGTCGCTTCGCACCGACATTACTCATATGTTGTTCATACTATTCAAGGAATGGTGACTTCTACTACTACCCCCTTCACATACTGACTTATCAACAACCCGTGGGTTGGTACTCAGTAAGGGAACATATAAGAACATCACATAGATAGGTATGGTTTCCCATACTCATAAGCAGACATATCCCCCATGGTTGATTACTTCACCATCCCATGGGCACACAAATCAAGTATGGGTTTTCTCACAACACACACAGAATAGCACCATTACTAGTTTAGTCACATTTACGGGGAGTACATTACATTATGCTAACATACTTAAGGGAAGTTTGAATTATGCTTTACACATGAATCACCAAACAAAGTTTACCCTAGATACACCTTCTGATATTCTCAACAATTCAAATTTACACAAAGAAATTACATCATTCTGATATCTTTCTCAATCTTCCTTAAGCATTTTCATTCACATTACTAACTATGCAATTTCCCTTTCCAAGATAAAAAAATTTCCCCTTTCAATTAGAAGCCCAAAGCAACATATAATGTCATATGCGTTATAACAAAATTTCTTCTTAAATCATTGCATTCCAAATGGTATTTCAAAAACAACAATTCCTATATTTTAGACAAGAGGAGGGAGAGAGTTGGAAGATCAACTATTTCCTACGAATACACAAGAATTTCAAGATCACACCATATGCTCAGATATAAGTCTATCATTTTAGTTGCATGGTTTTCATTTTGCTATCTTTTAGGAAGGTGTCAAAGCATCCTAACATGCCATTTCTAATCATTATTGTTGCACTAGAATGTTCTAGTTTTCCGAACAAGAATTCAAGACAACCAAATTTTCTTTTGTAATACAAGTCTTCTTGAGAACAATCACTACTCGTGATATGATACAATACAATAATACATCAAATCTAACATTGGAAATTCATAATACGACAAGGAGGTAAATAAAGAGCTATCTACTAAATTTTACACATTCAATGCATACAATTCAACAAGTCTTTCATTTACTCTTTCTTAAACACAATAAGGCAATTATCTAAATCCAAAGCAAGTTAAATGGTGCATCACTTAATAGGTCCTAAATCACACTAGTTGAATAAGCACTTAAAACAATCTTTCGAGGAGCACATTAATTCACTCTTGAAGCTACTACAATATGTCCTCTTTTGGTATTCCTTTCACATCAAGCAATTTTCACAAAATCACTATGCGCATATTAAAGCACCTTACTTAAGATGAAATTTAATTATATTACTCCTACCAAGCACATGGAGAACCCTTTAATGCAAACATACAATTTTCTATCATTAACCAAAAATTAACTCCTAAACCAATCCTTTTCACAATCTAAAACACAAAAATGTTATAAGGCTCACACAAGGCTCAAGAAATATCATCCTTTCTCTTGCAATTAGAAAACTTAAATAAGAGATAACTACACATATCAATTCCTTTTAATTTACTAGAGAGAGAGAAGGAGATGAGTCATAATCACTCAATGTACTATGTAATAAGCATTAACATTAGCCATACTAGTCTTTCAAGTGGACAATCATTAAAATCGATCAATAACATAAACAAGCACATACCGTACTTTTAGATTCAAGATATTAACAAGCAACCCAGATGGATTAATCAAAAGAGTAAAATAAATAAAAAATGAAGGTACATTCAACTCCATTTTAAAGTAAGAGACATCGTAGACCAAGACCTCAATAAGCAGACAAAACACCCATAATTATTCTCAAAACACCCACATCAATAAGGTGAAAGCAAGGTGTGAATGCACACGTTACACACAAGTAGGGTTTGCTAAATCACACCCTCACATCAAGGAGGACAAGCATACAACATAAGATAGACACACACAACAACTAAGGGCACAAGCAAAGCCAGAGATCCCAGTGTTGCAACATGGGCTCTGATACCAAGTGTAATGCCCCACCAAGAAACCCCAAAGGGTTTAAGTTAAAAACACTCAATAGAGTGTAAATATTTTTTTTTTATAATAATAGTTAAGAGTATTACTGATAAGTTACAACATTAAGATAGTTTGAAGTTATCTCGAAGATATCTCTAACTAGATAACACAGCAGAAGGCTAAAACGATCCTAAGGAGTTTCCCAACGCGATTACATAACCTTACACCTAGCTCAACTTGCGTCAATTGATCCATTAAATCAGGATATCTTAATTGTGAGATAATGCATAAGACATGATTATATATATGTTCAATGATGTGACATCTTAGAATTTTAGGAAGTGTTCATTTACTTTGGGTGGTTAGGAGGCCCTCGAGAGGTTATTTACTCAATGCACTTTAATTCATAATTTCATTAGGAGGCCTCCCAATAGGTCCAAGCATTTAATATAATGAAGTTCATTCATTGGGTATAAGGTATCCATTCACAATTGATATCATCCTCTAATATTAAAAGTATGTCTAATAAGACGAGATACATTCATTAAGGCTTAAACTACAATTAATAGAGTGAGGTTCCTTCATTTGAATTCATGCATAACCAAATTAATGGGTTGTAATTCTTTTATGGAGGATAGAACGTAATAGCCATAGGGTTCATTCATTGAAGTTTTAATAATGCTAATAGAGGGACTAAAATCCATTAAGGTGAAAATGTATTAGGAACACATGAGTTCATCTTTTAAATTAAATTATAGATAGCAAGATGATATTCATTTTTTAACAGGTTTAAAATATAAGTACATAGTGACGTTCTCCCTTTAGGATTAAAATTTAACTATCTTATTGCATATCACTCTTTTTTTATGGTCAAATGAAGTAAATATGAAAAGGTACATTTACTAAGATTTAGATATAAACAACTAAACAATTATTTCCCATTTTAGTTCAATTTTAGCAATCATAAGGGACTTTTTTATAAGGGTTCTAATATGGATATCTAGTTGAGTTCACCCAATTATCAAATTAATCTGGTAAGGATTATTGGTTATAATTACAACATAAATAACTAAATATATTCATCCAATATAGTGGAATATAATTAACATGGCGAAAACTCATTTAAGGAGATAAAGAGGAAAACACCTAACTGAAGTTTCATCCTTTAGATTTCAACATAGAAATTATAACATTAATTCTAACTTTGTTTCCCATACTCACTTGTTCAACTTACATGCTTAATAACAAGTTAATCCAATGATGTAACCTAGCAAGATTCTTTCCACTATTACTACGTTTAATTCACATTATCTAAATACTTTTTCCATAATCTTAATTACAACCTTCCATGAACCTGATTACTACATTTGTCAAGATGAATAATTTTATGCACTAGATTAAATTCGTTAATTTCCCATCGTACACTTTACAAGATAACAACCATACATGATAACTTAAAGCATTAAACAAAGGAAGCTAAAACATCGCATAACACAGATATGATCTCGAAGTTCAATCCTAAAGGGCTACATCTCTGGGTCTGCTCAACTGCAAGACCCCTCTGGCATTTAATATAGTTAAGATTACAAATTTACATGTCTTTTACAATCCTGCCTTTTAGGCGATCACAACCATAATACAAATGACCACTTCGGTCAGTAAATACATCTCTACAAGTTTTCCGACCAAGTTCACATAAATGTAAGCATCTCTCGTCTGGGTATTTTACTTAATCCTTAGATAAACATCACTAAAATATTGGTCTAGAACTATACACTAGTACCCCTCTCTAGCAGCACAACTATACCCTATTCAAAAGAGACTATACTTTGAAAGGAGACGTTGAAATGAAAGAAAACGCTCCCCATTGATTTATATATTTCTTGTGTATATATATGAAGCATGTATACTTGAATCTCAATTTATATTTAACCAATTAGAATTTACACCCACATTTATCCATAATTAATAATTAATAATGCTATATATATATATAAATCAGAATGTAGCAAAAAAAACCAATATATGAGTAATAACATATATTATTACATGAGTTATCTAAATATCAATTACCTATATCCCAAATATTATTTAATACACAAATTAAATAATATAAAAGGAATAAAGAAAAAAAAACTAAATTTAAATAATTAAAAACTCCATTTAAAATTATTATTTATTTATTTTATTTTTAATTTACTTACTATTATATTGGTAGTTTTATTGTTTTTTAATTTATTTATTTTTTATTCAAAAACAATAAATAAAATTAAATATTTAGAAAAAAGAATGCAAGTTTGGGGTTACCCACGTGGACCCCACGTGGGCCCCCTTGGTAGCCCACGCTACAATTGGTAGCGCTGCTACCAAATGGTAGCAGGCCGCTACCTTTGGTAGCAGTTCGCTACCAGTGGTAGCGCTACTACCAACTGGTGGTAGTTACTAACCATGGCAGCCCTTTTCCTCCCAGCGATGGGGGACATTCACATTAAAAAAAATAAAAATTCTTATTTGATATCATTCTTAAAAAAAAACGCAGTATGCAGAATATCAATAAAAATAAATAAAACACCAAAACAACTCACACAGTCTAACACACAGACTTAGAACATTTCCAGCAAACCCCCATTTTTTTTTTTTTCTTTAAAAAAAAAAATCACAGTTGCATAAAATTTTCATATTGCTCAAAGTAACAACAAACTAGAGAACAATATTCTTTTTTTTGACATAAACATGAACGAAATAACCAAACACAAAACATGAAAACCCTCATTTTCCATTTGTTGCAGTCACAACCCCTTTTTTTTGTTCTCTCTTTCCAGAATGCTATGGATTTCAAAAAAAAAAAAAATAGAAGAGTTTGAAGAATAACCACCAAATCCAAAACATTGTTTTCAGTCCATTTTCCACACAAAGATCCAACCACAAGTTAAGCTCTACCAATTTTTCTACAATGAACTTACTCACAGACATCAATGGAAGATCTGAAAACCAATGTTGCAAGAAAGAAAAAAACAAAAACCCCTTTTTTTTTGTAAACATTTTAATCAAGCTGATGATCAGATTCCTACCTCAAAACGCATTCCGGGAAGAATATTTTTGAAGAAGAACTCCCAAATTTGCTGCTCTAAAACTCCATCTTTTTTTCCAAAATCCCCAATCTCCATTCCTTTTTCCCAAAAAGATGACCCAAAAAGAAAAGAACCCCCAAAAATATTTCAAAACTAGGTTAAATGAGAAACCCTATTTTTGCCCTAATTTTCAATTTCGAATTTAGGCATTTTATTTTTAAAATAGAAGAGAATGAAAAATGGAAATCATTCCTTTCTATTATTCAATACTTCTTATTCGTTTTTCTTATTAAAAATTAAAATGCTTCTATTTCTTATTGAGTTTTAAATTTTACTTTCTCAATATTAATTTAGGCCTACTTTATATTTCAAACTATTGACCAAGGTAAGGCATTTTGATTAATTTAATTTTCTAAAAATCAAACTTTTATACTATATCAACTTTACAAGTAAAAAGAAAATAATTTTTTTTTAAATAATAAAATTTATCCTTTCTATTCCAAAATGCGAAAATGATGAATTTATTTCTATTTCCCAAATGACTTTAAATCTTTCCTTTCTAAAACGCATAACTCATTAAATTCGTTATTTTAAAATTAGCTATTAAATTAACTCGCTATAACATAATAAAGCGACCTTTTTAATAAATGACTAATCTTATGAAAGAAATCTTTTTATTTTAATTCCTCAACTTTTAATGCATAAATGAACACGTTATTTCAATTAAAATGTTTTAAGCTTTCTAAAATTATAATTATAGTGATCTCTTTTTAAATTAACGATTATTCATATAAAAGAAACTACCTATTTTAAATTTCCAAAATACTAGTGCATACTTCTACTCATTAAATTGAACTAAATACTTAGGATAACAAACTTCACTTACCTCGCGCAAGGCACACAAATTGAGGAAGTCCACCAAATCACATGACATGCAATCCAATGAAAAGACAGGCCCACGAACCACACACGTGATGCTCACCTGACCATGGCTAAGGCAAGACAAGAGTTTTATGACCCCCAAATCTAAATTCTAAGGATGAAGGAGGCATACTCAACCTTGCAAATCCCAAAGGAGATGAACCTTGCCCTAAGCGGTATTGTACCTGCAATCTCCTGCACCCATGAATTACGCAAGCATACATATACATATACATATTCAATAAAGGCATTAGCTCAAGATTTATCACAAGGGTTAGGAAACAATTACATTTAAACAGGAATCGATGCAAAAGCACAATAATAAGTATGCACAATTTATTTATACTATCTAAACTACACATTGCATCACAGTTAACCTACCATTCAAGAATGCCACATAGGAAGTCAACCAAGGTCAAACGGGTATTACAAGTCTGACTAGGGTAGGGGCATTACAAAATGCATAGTTTTTTTTCTATAAATGATAAAAACTTAATTATTTTGAATTTTGGTTTGTAACATCAATACCTAGGGCATGCAGTTGGTTTGATAGTGATATGTTGAATATTTTTTATTTTATTAAGTTTTGATGTTCGACTAATAATAATTTAGATATAGGTGTATGTTTGAACACATAACTTGTTCTATATATATCAAAATTCAATTTTGTTTTTTTTGTTGGGAAGAAAACACCAATACCTAGTGCATAGATATTTTTCAAATTTTTTTTGAATTATTTTACTATTTTTCCCAATGCATTGAACAAAGAAGTTCATGTTTGGTGAAAAAACTACATTCATAAGAAATAAAATAAAAATATATTAATGAAATTAAATATATTAGAAGTTATACTATTTGGAAAGCTTATAATACGGACTAAATACTTTTTTAAAAAAACATTTAAATGAATTAATTTGACCCCCCAAAAGCTAATGTAAAATTGGTTTTTTATTAGCATTTGATAGATGCAAAGGAGACTCCATTGCAAGTATGATTTAGAAGTAGAGAGGTTATATCCAAGAAATTTTGATCTAAGAGCCTTTGATTTAACTCTCTTCAATTAATTACTTCAAATTGGACCTCTTAAAGCTTAAATCATCATATTTTTTAAAAAAAGTATGATTTCAGCAAAAATCAGGACGTACCAAAAAGTGGGAACCACCTTTGTGAGTTCACCCCATCCTTATGATTTGGAGGACATGGGAGAGTACTTGAACTTATATGCTTATTGTGTGAGATGAATTATTATTATTTTATTTGATGAATGTTTGAGTAGGGTAACTAGATACCCTAGGTGGGTGGCTCACTATAGGTTGTCAGGACCCAAAGTGGTTGCTAGGAGATCCTATGAGTGGGTTTAATTCAAGTGATAACCTTTTTAAAAATGAACTTGGGTTGGGTTGGGCTATAACACACTAATACAAGATAAATGATTATTTTAGTCCATATAGGCCTGTTGGAGTACCATGACTATTGTTACAGGCTGGGTGGATCCTTTTGAGAGGGGACCATGGTACATGGTAGGTAGGGTGGATCCCGACATTAAGGCTATATGATGACACCCACCTAGTAGGTGTTCTTGTTCTCTCTCTCTCTTGTGATGTTATTTGATGTTGTTATGTGATATGCGGTTCTTGTTTATTTTTTTGGGGATACATGTCTCATGGCCTTAGTATTACCCTAGTACTTGCATGGACTTTTGTGGTTCCACGTGGTTGGGTGGTAAATATTTTTTGAGGTGTGTTAATGATCTCTTTTGATGATGCCTCTTGATCCTTGATTGAAGATGTTAAAAACCTTTCTGTTGAGCTAGTACATTCAAATATTGTAAAGATTATTTGTAAGCCATGAATGGCCTCATAATAAACATGTAATTTTATGAAAAGCATTGTAAAAGGGAGGGTAGTTTATAGGAACTATGATAAGGGATGATTATTGTGTATTTGAAACAATGTTTTTAAAAG
The DNA here is from genome assembly GCF_030272615.1 of Cryptomeria japonica. Classification (NCBI taxonomy): domain Eukaryota; kingdom Viridiplantae; phylum Streptophyta; class Pinopsida; order Cupressales; family Cupressaceae; genus Cryptomeria; species Cryptomeria japonica. The sequence continues at coordinate 648,815,690 of NC_081415.1, forward strand.
TTATTTTACCCTTCCTAACCTATCCCTTTATGATCTTATTGTGTTGTTATGAAAATTGAGTAGAAGGCATTAATAGAAATTGCAATTGCTTTATTATATATGTTGTTATCAAATGAAAAGTATTAATTGTATGAATATTGTAAGTAATAATCAAGGGGAAAATGATGCAAAAGATAGTTATTCATTCTATAGTGGGAATGGGATTGTTATGTACTTTTACTTTGGTCTCAAATGAAATGATAAAAGATTTGTAGCATATTCAATAGATAGTAAAGTTGATGTGTTGTGAAATATTATATCATGCTCATAATTAAGATCATTGTATGTTTAATTTATGCACATTATGTTATGTGTTAAGTTGTTATATCTTTCAATTATGTTGATGAACATTAAAGTGAACCTGTAAGGGCATTAAGTATGTCTACTTTCTAGAGGTGGTAGATGTATGTTATATTAAAAAAAAATTGTTCGTTAAAGGGTAAAACTAGATCTATTTTATTTGATTCTGGAGCAACTGATTCCTTCATATCTCCATCCTTAGTAGAAAAGTGTGGGCTAGTGGCAAAAGGGCAAGGAGTTAAGTGGCAGGTAGAACTAGCCTCTAGGACCAAAATGACCATAGATTTATGTGTCCAAGAATGTGAACTGGGATCAGGACCCTTCACTACAAAGGTAGACCTTCATGTAATCCCTCTTGGCTCTTATGGGGTTGTTTTAGGTATGGATTGGCTAGAAGAGTATGAATCCAACATAGAGCGCAAAAAGAAAACTATATATTGTATTGATGATTCTGGTGAACATAGAGTGATAGTAGGTATTTAGCGACCCATATCTCTCTATATGATATCTGCAATGCAACTCAAGCGATGTATGTGAAAGGGATGTCAACTTTTTGCAGTCTTAGTTAATGATCTTGATGAAGAGGAAAGTAAGGAAGTAACAATTGATCACCCCTTATCTCAAGAGTTTGTTGATGTATTTCCTAAGGAAATCCGAGGAATGACTCCAAAAAGGGATATTGATTTTCATATGGACTTGGTACCGGGAGTGGAGCCCATCTCCAAAGCTCCATATCGCATGACTACTCAGGAACTAAGTGAGTTAAAGTTACAATTAGAGGAACTATTGGAAAAGGGTTTTATTAGACCGAGTGTATCACTATGGGGTGCTCTAGTGATTTTTGTGAAGAATAAGGATGGTTCTCTCAGGCTTTGTGTTGACTATCGACAACTCAATAAAGTTACCATTAAGAATCGATACCCACTACCCTGTATTAATGACTTGTTTGATCAGATGAAAGGGGCAAAGGTATTTTCCAAAATTGACTTTAAGTTAGCATACCACCAGCTAAGGATCCTTGAGACCGACATCTATCGTATAGCCTTCCGTACTCGATATGGCAACTATGAATTCACTGTGGTGCCTTTGGGTCTAACTAATGCTCCATCTATATTCATGAGCCTTATGAAAGGAGTATTCAAAACTTACTTGGATAAGTTTGTGATAGTTTTCTTAGATGATATATTGGTGTACTTAAAAACAATGGAAGAGTATGAACAAGATCTATGCCAAGTGTTACAATGCCTATGAGAAAATTAGTTATATGCTAATGTTGAGAAATGTGAGTTCTTTCAAATTGAAGTTAAGTATCTTGGTCATGTTATCTCAGGGGAAGGAATGTCTATGGACCCAACAAAGATTCAAGCCATAGTAGAATGGCCAACACCTACTAATGTCTCAGAAGTTTGTAGTTTCATGGGCCTAGCTAGCTATTATCGACATTTTGTTATGGGTTTTTCCAAGATAGCTCATCCTATCACTTTCTTGCAGAGGAAGGGGAAGAAGTTTATTTGGACCAAAAAATGTGAAGAATATTTTCAATGTTTAAAGGAGAAGCTAACCAGTGCTCCAATTTTGGCAATACCTAACCCCTCAGAAGATTTTATGGTCTGCACAGATGCTTGCTTGGAAGGCATAGGGGAAGTATTAATGTAGGAAGGTAGAGTTATTGCTTATGAGTCTAGGAAGTTGAAAAAACATGAACTCAACTATCCTACTCATAATTTAGAGTTAGTGGTTGTATCTCATGCCTTGAACTGATGGAGACATTTCTTGTTAGGACATCAATTTGAACTCCATACATATCACCGCAACCTTCAGTACATATTTACTCAGCCTAATCTCAATGCCAGGTAGCGCAGGTGGATGGAATTTTTGTGTGAATATGATTTTGAAGTAAAATACATTCAAGGAAAAGAAAATATAGTTGCAGATGCCTTGAGCCGTAGGAGGCATGAGATATCAATAGTAATAGTTGAAGTTGATTTGAAGAGTAAGATACTTAATGCACTCCCATCAAATGACTAGTATCAAGAGGTCCGATCAAAGATTGCTTCAGGCAAAATGCTAGAAGGTAGATATACTAGATATTCAATGGATATTGATGGTCTTCTTAGGTGTATGGGATGTATTTATGTTCCACCCTCTGATGGACTTCAAAGGTTAATTTTAGTGGAAGCCCATCATGCATCTTACTCGGCACATCCTAGTGTCAAGAAGATGCATGTAGATTTGAGGAAACTCTACTATTGGGTAGGAATGAGGGGAGACATAGCAGAATTTGTATCTCATTGCCTTGAGTGTCAAAGGGTGAAGGCAGAGCACCAACATCCAATAGGATATTTACAGTCCCATGCATTTCCAAAATGGAAATGGGACATCATTTCTTTGGATTTCATAGTTGGCTTGCCTACATCTTCGCGACATCATGATGCAATTATGGTTATCGTTGATCAATTGACTAAGGTCGCTCATTTTTCTCCTCTTAGATCTTCATATATAGCATCTTCAATAGCACAAATTTTTGTCAAAGACATTGTTAGATTTCATGGAACTCCACATAAGATTATTTTAGATCGGGATCCAGTGTTCACTTCATCTTTTTGGACAGCCTTGCAACATGATTTAGGGACTCAACTAAACTATAGTACTGCTTACCATCCTGAGACTGATGGTCAAATAGAGTGAGTTAATCTGATTTTGGAGGACATGTTGAGGATGTATGTGATGGATCGATAGTCTTCTTGGGAGGATTATTTGTATCTAGTCGAGTTTGCATATAACAATGGGTATCATAGTTCCATCAGCATGTCACCGTATCAGGCCTTGTATGGTAGACCTTGTCGCACACCCTTGAGTTGGGATAGATTGGATGATAGGACACTTCTTGGATCAGAAATGTTACAAGATATGGAAGTACAGGTTTAGGGTATCAGAGAACATTTGGCAACTGCACAAGATAGATAGAAGAAGTATGCAAATGCTCATAGGGTTGATAGGCAATTCATAGTTGGTGATAGGGTATTTTTGAGGGTCCGCCCTCGTAAGAGCCTAATTAATTATAGAAAAGGTTCTAAGCTGGCACCTAGATTTGTAGGTCCATTTGAGATCCTAGAGAGGATAGGACCAGTTGTTTATCGACTCGCCCTGCCGCCTAGCCTTGCACATATTCATGACGTATTTCATGTTTCTGTTCTTAGAAAATATATTCTAGATTTGACACATGTATTGGATTGGACTTCTTTATAGGTCATGGACGGGCAGTTGGATTTGGAGCCAGTACGTATACTACAATAGTGGACCTTGACCCTCAGGGGGCACACCATAGAGCAGGCAAGGGTCCAATGGGACCCAAATGATGAGACTTCAACTACATGGGAGGATTTGGGCAGACTTAGAGCTACTTACCCCTATTTGTTTATAGGCTTCCAAGAGTAAGCCTAGTTCTAGGGGGGAGGATGTAATACCCACTCTAGCGACTTTTCTTAGCATGGACATTATTTGTTATATTTGGGGATGTTGGACTCTATATTTCCTTGTTAGAGTAGATGATGAGACATATTTAGTTATATTTGCAACTTTATGGTTCAGTATGTTATCTGATGCATTAGTGAGTTAGGGGTTTCATTGGTTTATGTACATGATTTCATTATGATAATCTTTTCATATGGCTGATATATTTTATATTTATTATCTCGCGCTAACAATGCTAACCCAACCATGCTTGGAATAGATTACTATATGAGATATCTATAGGATGAGGGGAGGTAGTCATAGTTACTCTACGGAGATGCACACGATGTCACACTCCCCCTCTTTGTTTATCATTTGTATATGGATATATATTTTGGTGATGCAGGATTGCAAGTACTAGGCATCGACTCCACTTGGATACACACGTCTGACCATGCCTCTAAATCCTCAAATGTTGTTGTTGTGGAGATAACACCAAGGTTCCCACAAGTAAACCTATTGGATGTAGGTCTCTTGTTTAGGAAGATCACCCTACCTTGAGGGTTGGGCAATGTCATGTTTATGATGGGTATTGGGTTGAGTATTTTGATTGGTTATGATTTATATTGTTCGTAATGATTTTTATACAATGTTTGATTATTTCTTTGATAGGATACCTACACATTAAATGATTTAAGTGGTCTATGTTATGTTGCATTAAAAAGATGAAACAAAAGTAATAAAGATTTATTATGTTATATTTATGAACATATATATATATATATATATATATATATATATATATATATATATATATATATATATATATATATATATATATATATATATATATATATTCGCATATATGGGTGCACACTATATGCCTATATATATATATATTGTATGTATGCATTATATAAGATTTGTTTTTATTAATTCTATATATTAAAAAAAGAGGATAAAAGAAAAAGATCGAGGTTTAAAATAATGTTATATTAGTCAATGAATTTTGAACCTATGACTTCTCTTGTATGAGTCTTGATAGTCACCGTTGAGCTATATGTGTTATTTGAGATTTTTATTAGCTATCTAGTATTTAGTATGCTTATTTACATGGGGTATCTATTAAATTTTAAATCAACTATTATGGTTAGTGTTAATAAATAATACCAACCATAGAGGTTGGAATAGTTGCTTCCCATAAAACAACCTCTCCAACTATACAAGTTGGTATTATTTATTGAAGTTTGTATTTCTGGAGAAGGGAGTTTGTATTTTATAAGGAAGGTAATCAGAAGGAATTTGAAGGTTTAGAAGCAGGAACCGAGATTTGCACAGGAAGAGGTTGGATTTTTGCTTGTTCTTTCTCAAAGGATTTTCTCTGCAGGAACCAAGGTACGCCTCATTCCAGGAAGAATCCCTGTGGCTTGCTTGTGCTATGTGTTATCACTATTTTTAAAATTGGGTTCTTCTTTTCCCATAATTGGCTGTGGTACCTTGAAACTTTTTGAACAGGGTGTAGTCCCAAGTGCTTCAGCTTTGTTCTAAACTTAGAGGGTTTAAGGGTTTTTTAAGTGTTAGACCTTATTTTTTGTGTTAAACCCTCTGGTTTCTATTCTACCGTTACTTTATTCCACTTAAGTTATGGGTCATGGGGTCATGGGAAGTGTTCCCCCTTGCTATTTACCTAGGTGGTTACGTTGATTATTTGAAAATTTTTTGCCTTGTATTACTTCATTCTAAAGTGGCGGGCCCAGTAAACGTCGATCAACTTGAGAAAGGATCTGACGATTGGCGCTATTTCGCGAGGGTAAAATGCTTCCCCTTTAAGGTCGCGAAATAGCGAGAATGAATGTCAGCCGTCCATGTGTCATGACGGAGGACATAAAGGATGTAGCAGTCAAAGAAAGTGGGGCCCCCATGGTTTTCTTCTGGCGTATTAAAAGGCAGCACGTAGCACAAGTCGCCATAGTCAGCGGGTTAGGATTAAAGGTTCAAAAGTGGGCCCCAACGATGAGTCGGCTCACAGGTGGAGATGACCTGGAAAGGACAGCTCTTAAAATTTATTGAGACCCCGTGGCTCCTCCCAACAAATGACAGAATGACAAGTCAGATCTGAAAGTGACTAGGTGCCAGGTGTCCATTACGTGTCCACGGGCCCACCTCTTCTGAGAGCCTTTAACAGGGTTTAAATGCTGAGCAAGTTGAAATATGATCTAACGGCTTGCGTTATTTCGCAAGGGTAAGATGCCCACTTCTTAAGGCCGTGAAATAGCGAGAGTTAACAAGGACCGTCCATGTGTCCTGATGACACGTAGTCTAAAAAGAAACTGTGGGTCCATATGCTTCCTGCTTGACAAGTTAAAAATTGACAAGTCAGCTCCGAAAGTGATAAGGCGCCAGGTGTCCATGACGTGTCTGTGGACCCACCATCTCTGAGAGCCTTCTCAAGGGGTTAAATGTCGATCGACTGTAGAGATGATCTGACGGTCGGTGCTATTTCGCAAGGGTAAAATGCTTCCCCTTTAACATCGTGAAATAGCGAGAATGAATATCAGCCGTCCATGTGTCTTGATGATGATGTAAGAGACAGAGCTATTGAGATGAAAGTGGGACCCCCCATGGTTCTTCTTCTGGCGAGTGACAGAGTGACAAATCAGCACAGCACGTGACTAGGTGCCAGGTGTTAGTGAGGACTCAGCGGGCCCACCATTCCTGAGGACCTTTTCGAAGGATTAAAAGGTGATCAACTTGAAGGATGATCCTACGGCCCGCGCTATTTTGCAAGGGTGAGGTGCTCACTTCTTAAGGCCGCGAAATAGCGAGAGTTAACGAGGGCCGTCCACGTGTCATGATGATGACATGGCAAAAAGAAAAAATATGGGCCTGCCATAGTATAAAGGGAGACATTCGGCCAGTATCAAAATAGAATGCGAAGGGATTTTCTAAGCCAATGGTCAGATGCCACGTGGTATTATGTAGCCAATAGAAAGACGGGACCCAGACTAAAGAGAAAGCCGTCAAAATGAAATTAACAGTGAGACACTTGCAGGAAGGTTGCGACCCGTTGGACCTAAAATATGAATTCTCGTATGAATTCGATTTTGAAGGGACGGCCGAAGCATGCAGAATCAATGTTATAGTTAAGGCCCAGAGTACAAGCATTTGATTTCCTAACAACCAAGTGTAGATATCTTTTAAAAAGATTTTGCAGAAGAGTAACGCAGAGTTATCTTTTTCAAATATAGAGAAGGTGAATCAGTTGCAGAGCGAATTCCTTCAAGCAAGCATCAGGTTCTTTCTTATTTTGCAGCTATTCTTGTGTGGTGTAATAAGTGAAATTATTCTCGTGTTACAGGAGTGTTTAAGAAGTGATATTCATCTTGTTACATTTTCAAATGGCTCCTAAAAGGGAATTTTCTGGTAAGGTTGATTATTTAGAAAGAAGTGTATGTGATGACTTTTTAGAGCAGTTGACACTGTCAACTAACCAGGCATCTAAGGCCAAAGAGTTAGTACCCAGGGCTCCCCATCTGAAGATAGGAGAAGGATTATATGACAAAGGTAATTGGTTAAGAGACCCACAAGTTGGACTGTTTGGGTTGGGGCTGTTTAGAGTCGGATTTGGGATGAGGAATTCTCCTGCTCCTCAAAATAGCATTTGGGAACTAGATGTCGGGAAGTTGGTAGTCCCAAGAGTATTCATGGATACAGACTTGCTAACCCAAATGGCATTAAACTATGATTCAATCACAAGGTGCATCCGGGATGTAAATGGGAAAACCCTCATGGAAATCAATGCAGAAGAATTGAGAACAGCGTTTGGGCTCAGTGAGTTTACAAACTTCTTGGAACCCATAAACTTCACACAATTAGCTCAAGTGTACAGTGCACAGAGGAGTCATCTTAGGAATGGGCCTCTTAAAGAATTTTTTCTGAAAATAGGAGGGTTAGCAGTTGTAGGGCCCAACACACAAGAGCCTTTTTCATTGAGTATGTTTACCTTGAGGGCGAAAGGGATGTATTGGGCACTTTACCAAGTTCTAGGAGAGGATGCTGAATCAAATATGCCAAACCATTATTTGTTAATGATTGTTCAAATTTTGAATCCTTCTCTTGCTATTACATTTGATTATGCTTCTTATATTGCCGATGCTATCCATGGAGGGTTGATAGGAATAAAAAATGGAAAGGTGGATAGGCCATTCGGATGGTACTCACTCTTGATGCACCTTTTTCTCTTCAAAGGTGGTGATTATTTCACCAGTGGAATGGACCTGGTAAAAGAGAAGGAAGGAGAGAAGATGCCGGTACAACTATGGAGCACTCTGTTGTCATGGGACAGAGAGGATGCGAGTTTCTTAAAGTTTGATAAATATTTTGCATCCAAAATAAGAACTCTCCTTTGCTCTGACAACCCAAGAGTCCCCAAGGTTCTCCTGGAATTCCTAAGGCCAAAAGAATTCACCGAGAACATCAAGATAGTTCATAACTGGGGTGAAATGTACTTATATCTAGTCTCCACAGTTTTCAGAGTTTTTGGTTTCAGAGGCACCCCATTTTTGTTACCTTACCGGGTCCCCCTCAAAGTGGGAATAGCTGAGATTCTTAGACAAATCGGTTGCCTACAAGAGGCAGAGCTAACAGGCAGAGGTAAAGGGACTATTTTCCCTGCAGCTACAATAGCCCATCAATTTGTAATTACAAAGGGAGGCTGGAATTGTTTTGAGGATTTCCTCAAACCCTACCATTTGTCCACTGCAGTGTCTAGATGTGCTGATCCAGAGGACTTCTACAATGGTGTGTTCCGGAAGAAGGTAGCATGCAGAGGTAGGCCTCATCAATTCCACTTTCCTAAAGACCTCATCAGGAATGAATTTGATTTAGATGAACAGGAGTTGAGGAAAGTAAAATGGGTGGCTTACAAGAAAGCCCTGGATTTTGTGCATAAATTTGATGCTAGCTATGACCCATTGTCTAGCTTCTTCCCATTGGAAGAGAAAATAAAATTTTTGATAGTTTGCTTTGAAGATGTGATGCAAAAACTAAAGGAGAAGAGGGAAGCTATAGTTAAGAATAACCCTGAAAAGGCAAGAATGATTTTAAGCAAGTCAGCTTCCACTAAAGCAATCCCTCCTGGTGACTACACCCTGCATAAGAAAGCAGGTTACAGTGTTCTGGTGCCTACAACAGGGGAACCCTCTTCATCCAAAGGAAAGAGGAAGGTACAAGATGTCATTGACATCCAAGATAGCCCAAAGAAGCAAAGGGTGGGGAAGGAAGTGCAATCAGATACACCCCTGTATTCCCCATCCCAATCCCCTCTCCACATAGGAGATGAACAAGCAGCAACTGAATACCTCTCGCAGTTGGGCAGCTTGGGAGAGATTGCATACACTTATGATGAAGTGGAGGAAGGGATGCAAGAAGAGCCCACTGAAGTACAAATGGACATCACCTCAACTGAACTTAAAGGCCAGGAGTGGGATCATGAGATAAAGAAGGCCACTAGTGCCTTTTTAGCTGATGATAACTTTGTCACATCTGAAGCATTCATGCAATTTGTCTGGAAACAACATATAGATAAATATAATGCTAGATGTGAAACAAGAAAGGCAGAGTAGCCCAACAGAGATCCAGCCTCAGTGGAGGAAGAAATAAAATAGGAGATGATGGAAGAATTCAAAACCATCACTCCTGAACAGGGAAGGGATCTAGTAGCACAAGCTGGAGTGCTCATTTTACCAGAATGGTCTATTGCTGATGCTCTGGTGCTAGATGCAGTAAGAAAGGAGACTAAACCCATGGAAGGGGTTACATTTAGTAAGGACAATGCTGCACTAGTCATGTGGTCCCTCAAAAGAAATGAGGACAAGAAATGTAAAGACACCTCAAGGACAAGTCACCTTGGTGGATTAATGATTAAAAGAGTAGAGAGCACAGGGGTAGTAGAGGCTGCTAGCACTGTGTTAGAGATTGCCAAATTCAGTGTTGCAGTGGCTGAAAAGGAAGCCAAAGAAAAGGAGGCCCTCCAGATTAAATTGGAAATAGTTTTGAAGGCCTATGACAGTGCCAAGGAGGAGATAAGAGGCAAAAATAGCATCATTGCCAAATTGCAGAGCCAGCTGGTAGGACAATGCCAACAAGGTGAGTCTTCAACATTGATGATCGCCTCTTCTCCTGCAAGACCTCCACCTACTAGCCCCATTATTGAGCTCCCACCATCTCCTGTGCCTTCCAGCTCTCAAATGGTTGAGATAACTCCCCAAGAATTGGAGAACCTAAAGCAAACTCAGGCCTTTTATGCAGGGAAGTATGAGGAGAAAATAAAAGCCACAATCTCTAGTTTTGCAGACACTATAAATGCCTCACTACTTCAGAATAGTTTAGGTAAGGTCATGGAGATATGGAATGAATTAAGGAGAGATAAGGCCATTTTGACACCCATTTTTCACAGATGGAGGCCTAGGGAGCAATATTTAGAGTTCATGTGTGTTTCCTGTGATGAAGCAAGGGCCAATCCCATTATAAAATCTACCTCTGATGTTGCTAAAGTTTTAATGCAATTGGCTGCAGATGTAGATAATGTAGATAGGAAGGTCAATTTATGCAAGAAGGAATACACTGATTAGGTTTTTGAGTTGCTCCCAGGAATTTTTGCTAATCCAGATCAGCTGAAAGATAAGCAAATATGGCTCAATGAGATAGAAGCCAAGTTGTCAGCAAGGGTCAAGGGAATCATTGATCTGGATGATACCTCTTTCTTTGTTATAACCATACAAGAAATAGAAAGAATTAAATCACATTATAGTTTTCTTAACTCAGAAGTCAACAAATTGAGGAATTCTTGGAAAAGGTTGACTAAAGTTAAAAATGATGTGATTAGTTTTTCATGGCTAACAGAAGAGACATATAATGAGTGGGGAGTTAAATATTCCACCCACGATCTGGAGCAGTTGGAGAGCACCCCTGAAGAGCTAGAAGAGGTTGCAACCGAACAACCTGTTGAACAGACGGTTGGGGAAGCTGAAAAGAGCACATAACTGCTTTACGCAAAAATTGTAACCACATCAATTTTGGAAATAATTGTAACAAACTCTCCTTGAGAAGTCCGAAGCTTTGTGCATCCATGTTGTTATAAATGGATACTAGGACTAGAGCAAAAGAGATCACAAATTTTTTTAAGAAAACGCTGCAGAAAATTATCTGAGCTTTTCAAAGATTAATGGAGAAAAAGAACTTTTTGTAAAATCTCTTCGAATGAATATCAATATACAGGCCATTGGTTTTTGAGTAAAACTCTGTGTTGTCTTCAATTTTATTCACAAATTTATTTACTGTTTTCATTCTGAACAATCCAGGATTTTTCTTTTTGAATGGAATTGCAAAGCAATCTCAGTATGAGTGTTTTTAGCTTTTCTCTTTAGGAGGGAAATTAAATATGCAAGATCACTTATACCAGTAAATTCTTTGGGAGGAACTTTGAATTTTGAGGACCATAGTTTAGTGTGAAATGATTAAATTCTTGTATGTGTCAGGCACATGTAAGAATTAGTGGAAACCGAGCCGATGAGAAGCATATAGATATTATGTTTTAGGAGTTTTATTTGAGTTAGATGACTCTGTAACCTTGGATAAGGCACTGATATTAAGGGAAGTTGTTTATTGCATGTTTTGTTGATCAAAATGCTGAAGTCAAGTATAGTTTTCATGCTTTATTTTCAATTGCTTTCGAGGTGAATAAATCCACTGGTTTTCTGGACTGGGTTGCTATGGGTTTATTATTTAAAAGTGTGAAGTTAATTCACAAAGGTATACCCACCTGGGCTCCAAGAAAAGCCCGAAGTGTAGAAGGTCTAACCAAACCTTGTCATATGTTGTTTCTGGAATTTCCTTATCTTTGATGTCTTCTCGGCACCCATTCTAGATCATCTTATTCTAAAGACATTGAAGGGAATCAGATTTTGAGAACAACAAAAGTGGCGACTCTGCTAGGGATCAGTTATCACAAAGATATAGACACAGAATCTGTGCCGAGACTTGTGGAGAGTATTGTTGTGTTTGTGAGTAAGACTGCTTGTTTTTTATCTTTCCCATAGTTTTGTGGGTGGCGACTCTGTTACTTTTGAACCAGTCCTTGTGAGATATAAACTTTCTAAAATAAAGACAAGCAAGATGCAAGGAAATAAGAACACGAGATCATTCATGAGGAAACATCCTCATGAAACCCTGCAAGAAGGTCTGCCAGAACACTCATGAAGAGGCCAGAAGAGATCTGTGATGCATGAGCCATCAAATGCCACGTGGGTGTAGAAAAACAACAATACTGGTAAGATGCCTGATCGACCTGGTTATGTAGAGTCAAATTCATCTTCTAGAGATTCAGAGCATGATATTTTAGGTTTCCATTTAGGATTGTTCAGAAATATGTATGATGTACCTATTTTAAGTCAAGACCTATCTCATGTTAGTGTTTCTGCAAAAGATAGAACCAATTCAAATGCAATTAGGCACTCTGTTCCTAGGACAATAGATGGGAACATTAGTTTGATTGACATAGATCAAATTAATGCATCCGATTCTGAAGAAAATTATCTTGATGAAGATAAAATGTCTCAAGAGATTGAAGAGTTAAACAAAAGAGTTCATCATTTAATATCCCTGAGAGCCCAAAAGGAGGCAAATAAGGAAAAGGAGGTTAAAGCCAAAATAATGGAGAGAGATAGGCTTCTTAGATAGATAGCTGATCTTGAAGTGCTTGCTAAGGAAAAGGAAAAAGGTGATGAGGAAGGCCCAGTGATTAGGGAGATCCTAATCCCTAAGATTAGACTAGCTTCTAAGTCAGTAGCCCAGCCAAGTAAGGAAATATCTAATGACTCCCAGCCTCCTAAAGTTAATTTAGACAAAGGGAAATAAATATGGGTAGATGATGAAGTAGAGTCTAAAACTGCAGAAGGGATTTTTCATAGGATCCTAGCACATGTGAGAGAGATGGAAAGGATGAGAAAGGAAAAGGAAGACCTCCAAATAGAACTGGAAAAGGCTGAGTTAGAAGCAGTAAATTAGGAAGTTAAAAGAAAGATTAACTACCTAAAAGCTCCCCCTATTACATTCCCATCGGAAGATCTTAGCAAACCTAATCCCCAAAATATCTCTCTTCCTCAGGTCAATACTCAACCTGCAGTACACACTAACATTGCCTCAGCAAGCCAGATACCTTCAAATAAATAGTACACCCAAACATCTCAATCCCCAATCCCAAAAGCTAAAATGATCATGGGGAATAATAGTACTGTTTCCCCTTTTCAAAGAAGGCCAATTAATCTAGAACAGTATAGGCAATTGTTTTTTGATGGGATCCCAGGATATCCAAATCATGTTCCCACTAAGCTAAGAGATAAACTCGATAAGTTTGCTAGGAACAATGCAGTCAGTGCTGAGGAACATCTGAAATCTTTTGGGGATTTGATAAATGATTATGAGATAGCAGATGAAGATGTCATTATGAAACTATTTGTTCAATCCCTTGTTGATGATGCAAGAGATTGGTACAGAGGTCTTCCAGTAGCTAGCATAGGTTCATGGGAAGAGTTCAAAAATTACTTTCAAGAACAGTACGGTGATAAGACTAATGTGAGTTTCATGCTGAATGAGTTCAATAACATTAGAAAATCTGAAAATGAAATGGTTACTGATTTCAATGCTAGGTTCCAAAAAGCTATGCATAGATTGTATCAGATAATGAGGCTAGATGATAATATGTGCCTTAATACATATTATAATGCATTTGATTCCAAGATGGCTTATATTTTAAGAGATAAGAATCCTCATAACCTGAGGGATGCCTTTAGAATTGCCATAAATGTAGAAAGTAATAGAAAGGCATCTAGAAAATTAGGAAGAAGGACAGATGGAAGATTATGGCATGAAACCAAACAGCAACCTAACAAAGTTCCTAAAGAGGAGGATAAAATACAAAAACTGGTTATTGCTATGAAAGATTTAACTGCTAAGGTCAACAAAAATGATAAGCCTCATTACAACTGGCAAGATAGACCTCCAAGATTACATGATATGTCATACAATACAAATTGGAAGGATGGTAAACCCCAAGTTGAGAAGCCTAAAATTGCCCAAAGCCAAGACACTCCGGATCCTTTGAAAGGGAAAATTGTTAATAATATAGAAAATACTCCCTGGTGTATTGCTTGTGATGGACCACATTCTCCTCATCAGTGTGCAGTGGCTCAAGCTCTGGAAGAATCCATGAGACCAGAAGCAGAGCTTGACATTAATATGTTTGAAACTATCATAGAAAGTGATGAGGAATCTATGCAAAGTGAATATAGTGATGTGCTAGATAATGAAAGGTTAGTGCAAGGACAATTAGCCTTAGGTTGGCATCCCACATTGAATGTGGTAACAATTGAAGATGAAGAAGTTCATCTTAGGAGGCCTAGTGAAGAAGAAGTTAAAAATCTCACTAAGGCTGCAATTGCCAAAGCAAAACATAACTACAACCTGAGAAGCACCAAGAGAGATACTGATCAAGGTGAGCCAGGTTCCATGTTTGTAAAAGAAGTCACTAAGAAAGGGGCATCAAGCAGTGTTACTGCTACTTTTAAGGCTAGTCAAGAAAAAGAGGAACAAGTTAAAGACTTACCTAGAACCACAGATGCCAAAAATGTTGGTGATGTACAAAAGGCAGAAATAGTGAAAAAGGCCAATCAACTCAAAGCAGAAAAGGTTAAGGCTAATACTGAAAAATATAATTATTCTACATTTGATATGGCCCAAGCTTTAACTCAAATGAAAGTCACTGTCCCATTAGTAGAGTTACTAAAGATTAAAGAACACAAGGATGCAGCTTTGTCTCTATTCTCTAGTATATCTGATGGTGACCCAGTATTACCCACTGGTTCAAATAGAGTTGGAAAGGATCAAGAGTTCCAAACCCTAGAGGTATATGTCAGAACCACTATCACTCAGGAGCCTTCTCAGGTGGATCCCTTCTATGTAACTTTGCTAGTCAATAACTGGTTAATTAAAAATTGCATGATAGATTCAGGAGCAGCTGCTAATATAATGCCCTATGGTGTTATGAAAGAATTAGGATTGTCAGTAACTACTGTGTATGGGAAATGTTATGCCATGGATAATAGAGAAGTGCCTGTGATAGGTACAATAAAAGATGTAGAAGTAAAAATAGCTGCATTTCTTGAAGCTACTTATAAAATGGATGTTATTGTCACAGATACTAAACCCCACTATGGCATGTTACTTTCTAGGCAGTGGGCAATAGCAGTGGGGGGAAATGTTCAATTGGACTTGTCTTATGCTACTATTCCTGTTGGTGGCAATAAGGTCAAACTATACAGGGAGCCACGAGCTCCTAAGGTAATTGAAAATGTGGACCCTAGTATGCTTAATTGTATGATTGATGTAGATTTAGATAACTTCAAAATTCAGCCAGTATCACCTCAATTGAAGAACACTGACCCAATTGTAGTTGAGCTACAAGCACAGTAGTATGGATTGTGGCAGATGTATTTTGATGGAGCTTGCTCCAAAGAAGGGTCTGGAGTAGGGGTTCTTTTTGTATCCTTATCAGGTATAACCTTTAAATATTCATTCTTATTGGCATTCCAGTGCACAAATAATACTGCAGAGTATGAAGCCCTGTTATTAGGACTTGAGGTTGCAAAAGGGCATGGAATCTGACTATTGAAAGTGATGGGCGGTTCAGAGCTGGTTATCTCTCATGTAAGATCTAAATATGCATCCAAGAATGATAAATTGAAGCAATATAAGCATGCTGTTTGGGATGTTATTGAATATTTTGATGCCTTTTCTATCAACTGGATAGAGCGAACAAAAAATATTATGGTAGACTTCCTAGCTAATGTTGCTTTAAAAAATGATGATGCAACACTAACTGGTATTTCCACTATGGAAATAAAAGCTAGGCCTGCTATCCCTGATAATGTATATAATTGGCAAGTTTTTGCTGATGATGAAGATATTCTTAGGTTCATCCAATGTGTTGATGATTATGATGGACAAAAAATTGATTGCAATGCATTGGTGGAAGTGGTGGATGACAGAGAGACAGTGTTTGGAAATGATATTGTCCAGTTGGAAACCAACGAGATACCTAAAGGGTTGGTGGAGTTAGAAAGTATGCTTGGTTATAATGATAGTCATTTACACTAGCAATCTACCACCAAGTTAGAAGAGTTGGAGGAGGTCAACTTGGGGATAGAATCATCCCCCAAGTTGGTATATATTGGAAAGAAGCTACCCCCTCATGTTAGGACTAACCTTATCAGTTTACTGAAAAGGTATAAGCATATTTTTTCTTGGTCTTATGAAGACCTGAAGGTGTATAGACAAGATCTTTTTCAGCATGAAGTTCCCTTACTTCCAGATGCTAAGCCTCTCAGACAGAAACAGAGACCTATCAACCCCTTATTAGAAACTAAAATGCAGCAAGAGTTGACTAAATTGAGAGAAGGGGGGATTATCAAACCAATAAGACATTCTTCATGGGTCTCTAATCTAGTCCCAGTAAGAAAGAAAAATGGAGACATCAGATTGTGTGTTGATTTTAGGAATCTTAATGTTGCCTCTTTAAAAGATAATTATTCATCCCCAAATATGGAAGCAATGCTACAAAGAGTGACAGGATGTGATCTTTTATCCATGATGGATGGTTTCTCAGGATACAATCAAGTGCTGGTAAAGGAGTTAGAACAGTTTAAAACAGCTTTTACTACCCCATGGGGAACCTATGTATATGTGAGAATGCCATTTGGATTAAAAAATGCAGGGGCTACATTTCAGAGAGCTATGGATGTGGCTTTTAAGGATTTCATAAATATCATTATGGTGGTTTACCAAGATGATCTAACTTGTTTCTCAAAGAAAGCTAATGATCACCATGGATATTTAGAGAAGGTGTTTGATAAGGCCTTGGAATTTGGTGTATCACTGAATCCCAAGAAATTTCATTTTGGGGTCACTGAAGGAAAGTTATTGGGACACATAGTTTCCAAGGAAGGGATAAGAATAGACCCTGAGAGAATTGAAGCAATCAACAGAGTGTCTAAACCAAAGAATGTGAAAGGAATCCAGTCTTTTTTAGGCAAAGTGAATTTTGTCAAGAGATTCATTGCAAACTTTGCTGAGATAGTGAAGCCTATTGTCAAGTTGCTCAAGAAGGACACAAAGTTTCATTGGGATCAGGAAGCCTCAAAAGCTTTTAATGAGATTAAGAAGGCAATCTAGGAAGCACCAGTGTTGAAATCCCCGGATTATGGTAAGCCATTTTCTTTGTTTTCTTTTTCTTCATATCACACGGTAGCTGTAGTATTACTACAAAAGGACAATGAAGGGTATGAACATTCCATAGCTTTCTATAATAAATCTTTGCAAGCAGCAGAATTAAAATATGAAACCATGGAGAAACAAGCTTATGCTTTGGTTAAAGTTGTTAAAGCCTTTAGGCCATATCTGGTGAATGCAAACATCATTGCATATGTTCCGCATGCTGCCGTTAAAGATATTTTGTCTCAGTCTAAGGTTACTGGGAAGAGATGCAGGTGGATCAATAGAATTTAAGAGTTCAATTTGGAGATAAAGATCACTAAATTGGTGAGAGGGTTAGGTTTGGCCAAGCTCATAACTGAGTCAAATCTCATGAATGTAGAAGTACACAATGTTGAGGTTAAAGATACTTTGGTTACTAGTATTGAGAGACAACCATGGTACACAGAGATAATCCAAGTATTGAAAGGTAACATACTGCCAGAAGAAATGACACACAACTAGAAGAGAACTTTAAAGCTCAAGTCCCAAAAGTATGTGCTCATTTAGGGTGATCTTTTTTGGAGAAAAAGAGATGGGGAGTTACTACTATGTTTGGATGAATTTCAAGCTAAACAGGTGTTGAATGAAATGCATGACGGAGTATGTGGAGGTCATTACTCTACTAAGACTACTGCTGGTAAGATAATACAGGCTGGGTATTATTGGCCTACCTTATTTAAAGATACCCATGCATATGTTCAAAAATGTGATCCATGTCAAAGATTTTCTTCTAAGCTCAAGTATGAAGGAGCCTTACCACTAAATCCAGTCTCTGTAGAAGCTCCTTTTGTCCAATGGGGCATTGATTTTGTTGGAAAAATTGCTGAGAAGTCAGGAAGAGGTCATGGATGGATTATAGTGGCCACAGATTATTTTACCAAATGGATAGAAGCTATTCCCACAAGAAGAGCTACTAGTAAAATTGTCATTGACTTCTTGATGGATAATATTGTGACTAGATTTGGAACACCTGCAAAATTGGTAATGGATAATGCTATGTGTTTTAGATCAGAAGAATTTGTAGGTTTTTGCAATAGTCATGGTATACTCATGTCATACATCACCCTCAGGGGAATGGACAAGCAGAATCTAGCGACAAAAGCTTGTTAAATATCATCAAGAAGATCCTAGAAGAAAACAAGAGGTCTTGGGATCAAAAGTTGAAATTAGCTCTGTGGGCAGATAGGATAACAGTTAAAAAATCCATTGGAATGTCACCTTTTGAGTTGGTTTATGGTACCCAAGCCAGATTACTGGTAAATAACCTTCTTCCAGTGTATAAGTTTTTGCAAGAAGAGAACATGGAAATATCTAAACCAATGGAGGATAGAATGATCCAAATTGTAGAAATGGAGGAGCTTAGGACTTCCACCCATAAGAAAAATCAGAAGCTCCAGTTACAGTCAAAATATCTTTTTGATAAAAGGACATCATTAAGGAAGTTTCAAATTGATGACATGGTTCTTCAGTGGAATGCAAAAGGGCAGGATAAAGGAAAGCATAAGAAATTTGAATCACTCTGGATTGGCCCTTTTATAGTTTGTGACCTGAATGGTAAGGATTCATATTTTTTGAAGAATATGAATGATGAAATGTAGGAGTTTCCAGTGCATGGACAATTCCTGAAGCATTATTTCTCTTGACGTCAATGCACGGTGGGTCCTTTGTTTGTATATATTTTGTTTTCTTTCCTGCTTTCTTGGTTTTGGTTTGTGTTTTGGTCTGTTTCTTCAGAGTTTCTGAGTTTTCTTGTGTTGATTTTGCAATCAACCATCCCCAGTCAGAGCCACTGTTATCACTATTTTTAAAATTGGGTTCTTCTTTTCCCATAATTAGTTGTGGTACCTTGAAAATTTTCGAACAGGGTGTAGTCCCAAGTGCTTCAGCTTTGTTCTAAACTTAGAGGGTTTAAGGGTTTTTTAAGTGTTAGACCTTATTTTTTGTGTTAAACCCTCTGGTTTCTATTCTGCCATTACTTTATTCCACTTAAGTTATGGGTCGTGGGGTTGTGGGAAGTGTTCCCCCTTGCTATTTACCTAGGCAGTTACGTTGATTATTTGAAAAAATTTCGCCTTGTATTACTTCATTTTAAAGTGTCGGGCCCAGTAAATGCCGATCAAATTGAGAAAGGATCTGACGGTCGGTGCTCTTTCGCGAGGATAAAATGCTTCCCCTTTAAGGCCGCAAAATAGCGAGAATGAATGTCAGCCATCCATGTGTCATGACGGAGGACATAAAGGATGTAGCAGTCAAAGAAAGTGGGGCCCCCGTGGTTTTCTTCTGGCATATTAAAAGGCAACACATGGCACAAGTCGCCACAGTCAGCGGGTTAGGATTAAATGTTCAAAAGTGGGCCCCAATGATGAGTCAGCTCACAGGTGGAGATGACCTGGCAGGGATAGCTCTTACAATTTATTGAGACACTGTGGCTCCTTCCAGCAAATGACAGAATGACAAGTCAGATCTGAAAGTGACTAGGTGCCAGGTGTCCATTACGTGTCCGCGGGCCCACCTCTTCTGAGAGCCTTCAACAGGGTTTAAATGCTGAGCAAGTTGAAATATGATCTAACGGCTCGCGTTATTTCACAAGAGTAAGATGCCCACTTCTTAAGGCCACGAAATAGCGAGAGTTAACAAGGACCGTCCACATGTCTTGATGACACGCGGTCTAAAAAGAAACTGTCGGTCCATATGGTTCTTGCTTGACAAGTCAGCTCCGAAAGTGACAAGGCGCCAGGTGTCCATGACGTGTCCATGGACCCACCATCTCTAAGAGCCTTCTCAAGGGGTTAAATGTCGATCGATTATAGAGATGATCTAACGGTCGGCACTATTTCACAAGGGTAAAATGCTTCCCCTTTAAGGCCGCGAAATAGCGAGAATGAATATCAGCTGTCCATGTGTCTTGATGATGATGTAAGAGACAGAGTTGTTGAGATGAAAGTGGGACCCCCCATGGTTCTTCTTCTGGCAAGTGATAGAGTGACAAATCAGCATAGTAGGTGACTAGGTGCCAGGTGTTAGTGATGACTCAGTGGGCCCACCATTCCTGAGGACCTTTCCGAAGGATTAAAAGGTGATCAACTTGAAGGATGATCCTACGGCCCGCACTATTTCGCAAGGGTGAGGTGCTCACTTCTTAAGACCGCGAAATAGCGAGAGTTAACGAGGGTCATCCACATGTCATGATGATGATATGGCAAAAAGGAAAAATATGGGCCGGCCACAGTATAAAGGGAGACATTCGGCTAGTATCAAAACAGAATGTGAAGGGATTTTCTAAGCCAATGGTCGGATGCCGCGTGATATTATGTAGCCAATAGAAAGACGGGACCCAAACTAAAGACAAAGCTGTCAAAATGAAATTAACAGTGAGAAACTTGCAGGAAGGCTGCGACCCGTTGGAGCTAAAATATGAATTCTCGTATGAATTCGATTTTGAAGGGATGACCGAAGCATGCGGAATCAATGTTATAGTTAAGGCCCAGAGTACAAGCATTTGATGTCCTAAGAACCAAGTGTAGATATCTTTTAAAAAGATTTTGCAGAAGAGTAATGCAGAGTTATCTTTTTCAAATACAAAGAAGGTGAATCAGTTGCAGAGCGAATTCCTTTAAGCAAGCATCAGGTTCTTTCTTATTTTGTAGCTATTCTTGTGTGGTGTAATAAGTGAAATTATTCTCGTGTTACAGGAGTGTTTAAGAAGTGATATTCATCTTGTTACATTTTCAAATGGCTCCTAAAAGGGAATTTTCTGGTAAGGTTGATTATTTAGAAAGAAGTGTATGTGATGACTTTTTAGAGCAGTTGACACTGTCAACTAACCAGGCATCTAAGGCCAAAGAGTTAGTACCCAGGGCTCCCCGTCTAAAGATAGGAGAAGGATTATATGACAAAGGTAACTGGTTAAGAGACCCACAGGTTGGACTGTCTGGGTTGGGGCTGTTTAGAGTCGGATTTGGGATGAGGAATTCTCCTGCTCCTCAAAATAGCATTTGGGAACTAGATGTTAGGAAGTTGGTAGTCCCAAGAGTATTCATGGATACAGACTTGCTAACCCAAATGGCATTAAACTATGATTCAATCACAAGGTGCATCCGGGATGTAAATGGGAAAACCCCATGGAAATCAATGCAAAAGAATTGAGAACAACGTTTGGGCTCAGTGAGTTTACAAACTTCTTGGAACCCATAAACTTCACACAATTAGCTCAAGTGTATAGTGCATAGAGGAGTCATCTTACGAATGGGCCTCTTAAAGAACCTTTTCTGAAAATAGGAGGGTTAGCAGTTGTAGGGCCCAACACACAAGAGCCTTTTTCATTG
This sequence comes from Cryptomeria japonica, assembly GCF_030272615.1. Classification (NCBI taxonomy): domain Eukaryota; kingdom Viridiplantae; phylum Streptophyta; class Pinopsida; order Cupressales; family Cupressaceae; genus Cryptomeria; species Cryptomeria japonica. Next base: position 648,837,175 of record NC_081415.1, read on the forward strand.
AGTATGTTTACCTTGAGGGCGAAAGGGATGTATTGGGCACTTTACCAAGTTCTAGGAGAGGATGCTGAATCAAATATGCCAAACCATTCTTTGTTAATGATTGTTTAAATTTTGAATCCTTCTCTTGCTATTACATTTGATTATGCTTCTTATATTGTCAATGCTATCCATGGAGGGTTGATAGGAATAAAAAATGGAAAGGTGGATAGGCCATTCGGATGGTACTCACTCTTGATGCACCTTTTTCTCTTCAAAGGTGGTGATTATTTCGCCAGTGGAATGGACCTGGTAAAAGAGAACGAAGGAGAGAAGATGTCCGTACAACTATGGAGCACTGTGTTGTCATGGGACAGAGAGGATGCTAGTTTCTTAAAGTTTGATAAATATTTTGCATCCAAAATAAGAACTCTCCTTTGCTCTGACAACCCAAGAGTCCCCAAGGTTCTCCTGGAATTCCTAAGGCCAAAAGAATTCGCCGAGAACATCAAGATAGTTCATAACTGGGGTGATATGTACTTATATCCAGTCTCCATAGTTTTCAGAGTTTTTGGTTTCAGAGGCACCCCATTTTTGTTACCTTACAAGGTCCCCCTCAAAGTGGGAATAGCTGAGATTCTTAGACAAATCAGTGGCCTACAAGAAGCAGAGCTAACAGGCAGAGGTAAAGGGACTATTTTCCCTGCAGCTACAATAGCCCACCAATTTGTAATTACAAAGGGAGGCTGGAATTGTTTTGAGGATTTCCTCAAACCCTACCATTTGTCCACTGCAGTGTCTAGATGTGCTGATCCAGAGGACTTCTACAATGGTGTGTTCCGGAAGAAGGTAGCATGCAGAGGTAGGCCTCATCAATTCCACTTTCCTAAAGACCTCATCAGGAATGAATTTGATTTAGATGAACAGGAGTTGAGGAAAGTAAAATGGGTGGCTTACAAGAAAGCCCTGGATTTTGTGCATAAATTTGATGCTAGCTATGACCCATTGTCTAGCTTCTTCCCATTGGAAGAGAAAATAAAATTTTTGATAGTTTTCTTTGAAGATGTGATGCAAACACTAAAGGAGAAGAGGGAAGCTATAGTTAAGAATAACCCTGAAAAGGCAAGAATGATTTTAGGCAAGTTAGCTTCCACTAAAGCAATCCCTCCTGGTGACTACACCCTGCATAAGAAAGCAGGTTACAGTGTTCTGGTGCCTACAACAGGGGAACCCTCTTCATCCAAAGGAAAGAGGAAGGTACAAGATGTCATTGACATCCAGGATAGCCCAAAGAAGCAAAGGGTGGGGAAGGAAGTGCAATCAAATACACCCCTGTATTCCCCATCCCAATCCCCTCTCCACATAGGAGATGAACAAGCAGCAACTGAATACCTCTCGCAGTTGGGCACCTTGGGAGAGATTGCATACACTTATGATGAAATGGAGGAAGGGATGCAAGAAGAGCCCACTGAAGCACAAATGGACATCACCTCAACTGAACTTAAAGGCCAGGAGTGGGATCCTGAGATAAAGAAGGCCACTAGTGCCTTTTTAGCTGATGATAACTTTGTCACATCTGAAGCATTCATGCAATTTGTCTGGAAACAACATATAGATAAATATAATGCTAGATGTGAAACAAGAAAGGCAGAGCAGCCCAACAAAGATCCAGCCTCAGTGGAGGAAGAAATCAAATAGGAGATGATGGAAGAATTCAAAACCATCACTCCTGAACAGGGAAGGGATCTAGTAGCACAAGCTGGAGTGCTCATTTTACCAGAATGGAATATTGCTGATGCTTTGGTGCTAGATGCAGTAAGAAAGGAGACTAAACCCATGGAAGGGGTTACATTTAGTAAGGACAATGCTGCACTAGTCATGTGGTCCCTCAAAAGAAATGAGGACAAGAAACGTAAAGACACCTCAGGGACAAGTCACCTTGGTGGATTAATGATTAAAAGAGTAGAGAGCACAGGGGTAGTAGAGGCTGCTAGCACTGTGTTAGAGACTGCCAAATTCAGTGTTGTAGTGGCTGAAAAGGAAGCCTAAGAAAAGGAGGCCCTCCAGATTAAATTGGAAACAGTTTTGAAGGCCTATGACAGTGCCAAGGAGGAGATAAGAGGCAAAGATAGCATCATTGCCAAATTGCAGAGCCAGCTAGTAGGACAACGCAAACAAGGTGAGTCTTCAACATTGATGATCGCCTCTTCTCTTGCAAGACCTCCACCTACTAGCCCCATTATTGAGCTCCCACCATCTCCTGCGCCTTCCAACTCTCAAATGGTTGAGATAACTCCCCAAGAATTGGAGAACCTAAAGCAAACTCAGGCCTTTTATGCAGGGAAGTATGAGGAGAAAATAAAAGCCACAATCTCCAATTTTGCAGACACTATAAATGCCTCACTGCTTCACAATAGTGTAGGAAAGGTCATGGAGATATGGAATGAATTAAGGAGAGATAAGGCCATTTTGACACCCATTTTTGACAGATGGAGGCCTAGGGAGCAAGATTTAGAGTTCATGTGTGTTTCCTGTGATGAAGCAAGGGCCAATCCCATTATAAAATCTACCTCTGATGTTGCTAAAGTTTTAATGCAATTGGCTACAGATGTAGATAATGTGGATAGGAAGGTCAATTTATGCAAGAAGGAATACACTGATCAGGTTTTTGAGTTGCTCCCAGGAATTTTTGCTAATCCAGATCAGCTGAAAGATAAGCAAATATGGCTCAATGAGATAGAAGCCAAGTTGTCAGCAAGGGTCAAGGGAATCATTGATCTAGATGATACCTCTTTCTTTGTTATAACCATACAGGAAATAGAAAGAATTAAATCACATTATAGTTTTCTTAACTCAGAAGTCAACAAACTGAGGAATTCTTGGAAAAGGTTGACTAAAGTTAAAAATGATGTGATTAGTTTTTCATGGTCGACAGAAGAGACATATAATGAGTGGGGAGTTAAATATTCCACCCACGATCCAGAGCAGTTGGAGAGCACCCCTGAAGAGCCAGAAGAGGTTGCAACCGAACAACCTATTGAACAGACCACTGGGGAAGCTGAAAAGAGCACATAACTGCTTTACGCAAAAATTGTAACCTCATCAATTTTGGAAATAATTGTAACAAACTCTCCTCGAGAAGTCCAAAGCTTTGTGCATCCATGTTGTTATAAATGGATACTAGGACTAGAGGGAAAGAGATCACAAAATTTTGTAAGAAAATGCTTCAGAAAATTATCTGAGCTTTTCAAAGTTTAATGGAGAAAAAGAACTTTTTGTAAAATCTCTTCGAATGAATATCAATATACAAGCCATCGGTTTTTGAGTAAAACTCTGTGTTGTCTTCAATTTTATTCACAAATTTATTTACTGTTTTCATTCTGAACAATCCAGGATTTTTCTTTTTGAATGGAATTGCAAAGCAATCTCAGTATGAGTGTTTTTAGCTTTTCTGTTTAGGAGGGAAATTAAATATGCAAGATCACTTATACCAGTAAATTCTTTGGGAGGAACTTTGAATTTTGAGGACCATAGTTTAGTGTGAAATGATTAAATTCTTGTATGTGTCAGACACATGTAAGAATTAGTGGAAATCGAGCTGATGGGAAGCATATAGATATTATGTTTCAGGAGTTTTATTTGAGTTAGATGACTCTGTAACCTTGGATAAGGCACTGATATTAATGGAAGTTGTTTATTGCATGTTTTGTTGATCAAAATGCTGAAGTCAAGTATAGTTTTCATGCTTTGTTTTCAGTTGCTTTCGAGGTGAATAAATCCACTGGTTTTCTGGACTGGTTTGCTGTGGATTTATTATTTAAAAGTGTGAAGTTAATTCACAAAGGTATACCCACCTGGGCTCCAAGAAAAGCCCGGAGTGTAGAAGGTCTAACCAAACCTTGTCATATGTTGTTTCTGGAATTTCCTTATCTTTGATGTCTTCTCGGCACCCATTCTAGATCATCTTATTCTAAAGACATTGAAGGGAATCAGATTTTGAGAACAACACTATGCTTGCATAATTTAAATAAATATTAGATGAAAATATGAATTTAAAAATCTGAGTGTTATTTTGGAAATACTTTCTTCTGCTGCTTTCCTTGTTTGTGTAAGGGATATGCTTTGGCTGGGAAATTCAACTTGGAGAAAATGAGTGTCATGTTGGGAATAATAACTCTTGTATTTGTTTTTAGTTTTATTTTTATTTTTTATATATATAAAAATTATTTATGATCTATAGTGATTCAAATCTAAAAATACATCTATAATTAAATTTCATATTTCAACCAACAACTATTCTTCAAGTGTCAAGTACCAACCCAACAAACAGGATTTCCATTCTTGTGATTGTCCCAATTTTATTAGTTCTGATTCTGTTATTCATAACTTTCACTATGGATATTATTTCTCAAATCTCTTTACCAAAAACGTAGAAATCTAGGCGTACTAAAACATATCCAAAATTTAGGAGCATCCAATGGTTAGTTTGAAAGTTAAGTTACCCATACCAAGACTAATTTTTCGTCAATCAAAACTCAAACAAATTCATTGTTTATGTCACTAGGGCATCAAATATCTTCCTCAAACTAAAACCAAATGATTATAAAATAAATAGATATGAATGATAACTCCAAATATTATAATAATCCAAAATATTTCATCTTTTAATGGTTTAAAATGAATTTATGAACACTCTTTTACACAACTCTATCAAATAGGGTTTTAAATAGGTTTCAGAAAATTTATTTAAACCTTTATTATAATCTTTGGTTGAGGCTAAGATTAAATATAAATCATTATACTATTTTCTCAAATATATTTTAGTCTTCACTCAAACCATTATCAAGATAAATATCTATGGAAACATGGTTCAATTTTTATGGGTTTTTAGGTTGTTCTTTGGGTTGCTTTTCCTTCTTAGGGGTTTGGGTGTCTTCTATAGTAGGTACCTGTATTTTTAAAGACCTCTAATTCATGTATGTGAGACGTTTATGATAAAAATAAAATAAAATGTTTCATATATGTTATGCATTGGCCACCTCCTTCTCATACTTGATAGTGGCTTAGAGATAAGGGTCAGACTCATCCCTATGATTTGGAGGACATGGGAGAGTACTTGAACTTATATGCTTATTGTGTGAGATGAATTATTATTATTTCATTTGATGAATGTTTGAGTAGGGTAACTAAATACCCTAGGTGGGTGGCTCACTATAGGTTGCTAGGATGCTAATTCAAGTGATAACCTTTTTAAAAATGAACTTGGGTTGGGTTGGGCTATAACACACTAATACAAGATAAATGATTATTTTAGTCCATACAGGCCTGTTGGAGTACCGCAACCATTTTTACAAGCTGGGTGGATCCTTTTGAGAGGGGACCATGGTACATGGTAGGTAGGGTGGATCCTGACATTAAGGCTATATGATGACACCCACCTAGTAGGTGTTCTTGTTCTCTCTCTCTCTTGTGATGTTATTTGATGTTGTTATGTGATATGTGGTTCTTGTTTATTTTTTTGGGGAAACATGTCTCATGGCCTTAGTATTGCCCTAGTACTTGCATGGACCTTGGTTTTATCTCCTAGCACAGGGGAGTGGACCTTTGTGGTTCCATCTGGTTGGGTGGTAAATATTTTTCGAGGTGTGTTCATGATCTCTTTTGATGATGCTTTTTGATCCTTGATTGAAGATGTTGAAGACCTTTCTTTTGAGCTAGTACATTCAAATATTGTAAATATTATTTGTAAGCCATGAATGGCCTCATAATAAACATGTAATTTTATGAAAAGCATTGTAAAAGGGAGGGTAGTTTATAGGAACTATGATAAGGGATGATTACTTTGTATTTGAAACAATGTTTTTAAAAGTTATGTTACCCTTCCTAACCTATCCCTTTATGATCTTATTGTGTTGTTTTTAAAATTGAGTAGAAGGCATTAATAGAAATTGCAATTACATTATTATATATGTTGTTATCAAATGAAAAGTATTAATTGTATGGATGTTGTAAATAATAATCAAGGGGAAAATGATGCAAAGGATAGTTATTAATTCTATAGTGGGAATGGGATTGTTATGTACTTTTACTTTGGTCTCAAATGAAATGATAAAAGCTTTGTAGCATATTCAATAGATAGTAAAGTTAATGTGTTGTGAAATATTATATCATGCTCATAATTAAGAAGATCATTCTTTGTTTATTTTATGCACATTATGTTATGTGTTAAGCTATTATATCTTTCAATTATGTTTATGAGCATTAAAGGGAACCTGTAAGGGCATTAAGTATGTTTACTTTCTAGATGTTGTGGATGTATGTTATATTAAAAAAAAATTGTAGTATATTTTGAAACTTTTGTTCTTGTCCTACCGGGTTCCTTGGCGAGGCATGACATATCAAGTAATCCACTTAATAGCCTTTAACTGGATCACATAAACATCAAGTACAGGAATAGCCAAAATAGATACCGATAAGAAATACAACTTAAGAATGAAACAGATAATCAACACAATACATCCATACCACATAACACCATGATTTGTATGTGGAAAACCCGAAAAGGGAAAAGCCATGGTGGGAATCCTACCCACAGTCAGATGATACTTCTACAAAAAGTATGTGATACAATGAGGGGACTACACATGTAGGGAGACACACTACCTAGAGTGTACTACTCATTAAAAAATAGTTTCACTAACTACAAAGAGGTTATAACCACCTCAAGATAATTGGACAACAATCTAGAATAATGAACTGCCAGAGGTAGCATCTACCATTCCTGATTACAGTCCCGCTTAAGCTCAATACTGGAGGCCTTTGACCTCTTCCTTAATCCCAATTTGATCACCTATGATCGACCAAATCTCCTTCACATATGATATTGCATTCCACACCATGAACACATGATCTACAATGAGTTCTTACATCAATTTATATCAACCCTAAGGCCTAAACCAATTAGGTCGGCCACCTAAAAGATATTACAATAAGATCATTGAATACATCCATATTACGATGATATGCCATGTCAGCTTAAGATCAAAACAATAATAACCAATCCATAAAACATCCTAGTAATGTGTAGAGAACACGTTAACATTATATCAGTCCATAACCTAGATAGGTACCAGACCTAATCTAGGTCCACCATGCCAAAGCAATGTCTTCAATCAGTTGAGGCACTATCAAAGAACATCTTTAGCATCCTAAAATCCATCTAGAAGCTGCACCAACACCACTTATGCATTCTACCAATATTTCTCAGTAAAATCTCTACCAAGTAAACCTTAAACCCATGCAAGTAAGGGTTTACAAGAGTGTGTGATATCATCCAATTAACAAGTCAATACCAACTGACCAAAACATGCTCCAGAAGCATGTAAGACATAAAATAAAACATACTTCATTGATCCAAACATGTTGGAATTGTCCAACAAATACTCTCTTCTGCTAGTAACACTAGATGTTCTACCCGTAACCAAAACTTGTCTGCCGATAACCAAAACCTATCTATCAGTAACCAACCATAACAACTAGTGTTGACATCAATGCAACACATAATCAACTCATCCATAATGCCAACAATATCCCCCTTTGGCATTGATGAAAATACTAGATGTGAAAAACATCTAAGTACCAAGATATGCCAAACAAGTCTCCCCCTATGGAAGACAATCAACAATCTCTTGAATATCAATAACTCTCCTCTATGAATGATATCTCTATAAGGTTCTGAATTTATTTTTCACATCACTATCTCTCCCCCTTTGACATCAATGCCAAAAATCTGACAAAAATATCAAACCAAGAATGTAAGCCTCTGAATCTCAAAGCTGACTACTCCCCTTGAGTAGTAGCACCACTCATCAGTGCTAAAATGAATAATATATTTGATAATACATGTCAAACTGATGACAAATTGCATCAATCAAGTCTTTGTCGGAGGGCCAAAAACCCCTAACCTATCTCTCAAATACTCAAAAGATTCCTTAGATAGTGGTTTATTGAATATATCTACAATTTATTCTTTAGTTTTTACATAAACTAGTTTGACTTCCTTTCCTTCTACCTTATCCTTTAGAAATTTATACTTTATTGATATATGCTTAGTCTTAGAGTGAAATAATGGATTCTTAGACATGTCAATAACTATAGAGTTATCACAGCAGATAACTATCTGTTCACTATAATTTACCTTGATATCCTTCGACATTTTCTTCATCCACAAGACTTGAGTGCAATTAGTTGTTGCTACAACATACTCAACTTCTGCAGTAGATAAAGAAATGCATGACTATTTTTTGCTAATCCATGAAACCAATTTGTTTCCAAGAAAGAAATCTCCACCAAAAGTGTTGTTCCTGTCATCAACATCTCTTGCTGAATTTGAATCAGTATATGCACATAAAGTGAAATCATCATCTCTAGAATACCATAAGCCATATTTTGTTGTTCCTTGCAAATACCAAAATATCCTCTTTACTACACATTCATAATTTTCTTTAGGATTACTTTGATATCTTGAAATAATAATTATTGCATTCAGAATATCCATTCTAGTCTGAGTTAGATATAATAGGCCACCAATCATAGACTTATACCTTGTCGAATTTACTAGTGTAGATGTATCTTTGATAGATACTTTCTCACATGTCACCATAGGAATACTTACCGGTTTGGAATTATCCATACCAAACTTCTTGAACAATTCCTTCAGACACTTAGTTTGATAGATAAAAATTCCTTTGTTAGTTTGAGTAATCTGCAAACCTAAGAAAAATCTCATCTCACTAATCATGGACATTTCAAATTCATTTTTCATATTATTAGAAAATTCCATGCACAATTTATCTTCTCCTCCAAAAATGATATCATCATCAGTGGTCTTATAATATAAATTACTATCAGCACTAACTTTAGTAAAACCAAGATTCAAAAGATATTTATCCAATCTTGTATACCAAGCTCTAGGGTTTCAATCCATATAAATCTTTCCTCAATCTGCAAACCATATCTTTATCATATGTCAGTGAAAATCCGTCAGGCTATTCAATGTATACTTCTTCCTCAAGTTCACCATTCAAAAATGCACATTTAACATCCATTTGATAAACCTTATAGTTCTCATAAGCTGCATAGGCAAGAAATAGTCTAACAACTTCAATTCTAGCTACAAGTACAAATGTCTCACCATAATCAATTCCTTCCATTTGCAAATATCCTTTACAAACCAATCTAGCCTTGTTTCTTACAACTTGACCATCCTTATTCAGTTTATTACTACAAACCCATTTAGTTCCAATAACATTCTTATTTTTAGGTCTGGGAACTAAAGTCCAAGTCTCATTCTTCTCTATCTGATCTAATTCATCTTCCATAGCCTTTAACCAATGTTTATCTTTACAAGTTTCAATAAAAGATGGTTCAATTTGAGAAATAAGACATACCTCTTCATTTGCCAATCTTATTCTTGTCATAATTCCTTTGTTCCTATCTCCAATGATTTGATCTTTAGAACGAATTAATCTTATATACCTTGGTGTTTTGTGAACTTCAAGTTCACTACTCTGATCATAAGTCACAGTTGAATTTTCTGATTGTACTGGTGTAATTGTCTTAGTTTCATATACTGGTTGAGGCATTGCCAGTTCAGTTATGATCATTTCCACTATTGGTTCACTATCATATGATATAGATTGATTTTTGTATTGCTCATCCACTTTCACATTAGCGCTCTCCACAATTTTATGCAATCTTTTGTTATAACATCGATATGTTTTGCTTTGAATTGAATAACCAAGAAATATCCCTTCATCACATCTAGGATCAAACTTTCCAATTGAATCATCCCTTTTGATATAGCATTTACTTCCAAAAATTATGAAATATTTAACAATAGGTGTATGTCCAAACCATAATTCATAAGGGATCTTACCAGTTCCACCTTTGATATGAACTATGTTGAATGTTTAGACTATTGTATTCATTGCTTCTCTCCAATAGATGTGAGGCAATTTGGCTTCCATCATCATATATCTTGTTTCATTTACAATGGTTTTGTTCTTTCTTTCCACTACTGCATTCTCATGAGGATTCCTAGGCACAGATAATTGTCTCCTAATTCCATTTGTCTCCCAATATTTGTTAAATTTATGAGAAGTGAACTCACTACCTTGATTTGATCTTAGACATTTGATTTTGAATCCAGTTTTTGTTTCAACCTTTGTTTTAAAGATCTTGAATTTCTCAAAGGCTTCAGACTTCTCCCTAAGAAAATTCACCCACATCATTCCAGAATAGTCATCAATTATCAACATGAAATACCTATGACCTTGAAAGCTTCTAGTCCATGTTGGACCACATAAGTCAATGTGAATCAAATCAAGTACATCATTAGATTTATCATGTATGGTTTTAAAATAAGTTCTAACTTGCTTTTCCAATTGACATTCCTTACATATCGGATTATGAGGCTTCATAATCTTAGGTATATCTCTAACTGCCTTAGTTGAACTAATCTTAACAATACAATCAAAATTAACATGACACAACCTCTTATGCCATAACCAACTCTCATCAATATGAGAAATCAAACATGTCTTATTACCAGTGTTCAAGTGAAAGATATTACTTCCAGTTTGAATACCGGTTGCAATATCCAAACCAGTTTTGTTAATGATTTTATATTTTCTATGTTAAACTGAAGTTGGAAACCCTTGTCCATCAATTGATGAACACTCAAAAGATTATGCTTTAAACCTTCTACATAATAGACATTATCAGTATTATGTTTTCCATCTAGAGAAAGAATACCTCTACCTTTGATCATACATGCTTTGTTATCTCCAAATTTGACTTGACCGCCATTGTTTTCTTGTAGAGACATAAATTTTCTTTTAGCTCCAATCATATGATGCAAGCATCCACTATCAACTACCCATTCATCCTTATCTTCAACTTTTGTTGCCAGGGCCTTTTCTTCATTCATGATAGCCGGTTCTAGTTCATTTTCCTTTAAAGCATAGAACACTCATTCCTTTCCATTGTCAAATCCACTAGCATAGTCTACTACCGGTTCATCCTTAGAGTCATCACTTACTCCTTCCTCATCCACTATGTAGCATTGTTTACTTTTCTTGAATCTATATCTATTCTGCTTAGGCTTAAATGATTTCTTAACTCTTTCTTCAAATCTTGCATTCCTTTCAGGACATCTACATGAAAAATGGCCAATCTTATTATAAGCAAAACATTTAAAAGGTGTTTTTCCTTCATACTTACTTTTTACTGGTTCTTTAGGTACTCTTCTAGCAAATAAGACTTTAAGTTTCTCAAATTCTTCATCTTCTTTCCTCATATCTTCTAACTCTTTTGCATATAAGGCTTTCCAATAACTTTTACAAGTAGATGATCATGCATGAAAAGAAGGTTCAGACTTTACAACTCTAGAAGATCCAAATTCTTCAAACTCAAAAGTAGATAATTTCCCAATTAGAATGTCTCTAAAGTGTTTGTCATTGTTCTCAGCTCATTAATTGCAGTTGCCTTCATCTTGTAAGTCAGTGGAAGGGCTCTCAAGACTTTGGAAACTATTTCATCTTCACTCATAGATCCTCCACAACTTTGAATTCCCATAACAATCTCATTTACTCTTTCCATAAACACATAAATTCTTTCATTATCTTCCATCTTCAAGTTTCCATACCTTACACGGTAACCATCAAGTTTAGCAATTTTGACAGTAGGATCACCTTCATTCAGAGTTTGCAATTCATCCCACATAATATTTTCCAATGATTTATCAATCAATCTCATGATTTGATGATCAGTAAGTTCACACGAGAGGGCTTCTCTAGATCTACAATCATTTTCAATATTCTTGTCTAGGTCTGTAGGAGTAGGATTTCGAGATGCCAGATCATAAGGTGTGTATCCTTTCTCAGTGATCTCCCAAATATCCTTTCCAAGACATCTAAGATGAGTCTCCATTCAAATTTTCCATATCCCATAATTTTTTCCATCAAGATTAGGGATTTCTCTTCTGAAAAAGTTGTCAGTGAATTTGAAGTGTTAGCTACCATAGGATCTACCTCAAGTGGTTAAGATTCTGTAAAAGATGACCAAATCTCTGATACCAATTGTTAGCATAACCAGTGACCAAATGAGAGGGGGGTGAATTAGTCATTAATAAACTATATCAATTAATCCACTTAATAACCTTTAACCGGATCACATAAACATTGAGTGCCAAAATAGAAGAAACAGATACTAGTAAGCAATACAACTTAAAAATGAAACAGATAATCAACAAAATGCAACCATACCAAATAACACCATGATTTTTACATGGGAAACCCATAAAGGTTAAAACCATAGTGGGAAGCCTACCCATAGTTAAATGATACTTCTACAGAAAGAATGTGATACAATGAGGGGCCTGCACATGTAGGGAGGAACATTGCCTAGAGCGTACTACTCATTAAAAAAGAGTCTTACTAACTATATAGAGGTTATAACCACCTCAAGATAAATGGACAACAATCTAGAATAATGAACTCCCAAAGATAGCATCTACCATGCCTGATTACAGACCCGGTTAAGCTCAATACCAAAGGCCTTTGACCTCTTCCTTAATCCCAATTAGATCACCTATGATCGACCAAATCTCTTTTGCATATGATATTACATTCCACACCACCAATTTATACCAACCCTAAGGCCTAAACAAATTAGGTCGGCCACCTAAAAGATATTACAATGTGATCATTACATACATTCATATTACAATGATATGCCATGTCAGCTTAAAATCAAAACAATAATAACCAATCCATTAAACATCCCAGTAACATGTAGAGAACACGCTAACATGATATCATGCCCAAACTTTTGGGCACAAATGGAATAAATTTTAAAAGAAAAATTAACCTAATAAAACTAAATTTGCTAAATAAAGCAATAACAAGTCTTGTCTTGACTACGTTTGATTTCTTTCCAACTAAGAATAATCTAAACACTAGATCAAGCGAGTGAGGTGATTTAAATTAAATGTGGAATATTAATTCTCCAAAAGAATTATTGTAATCTCACCAAATAATAAATGATAATTTCATTTAAACAAGAATCTCTAAATAAATTTGCAAGAGATATTATAAATCTCAAATAGTCTTTTAATTGCCTAGGATCTAAATTAATTAGCCCTAGCTCTTAGATTAAATAAACCTATTGTTTATTATAACAATATGCGTAATTTTTCTAAAATTTGACTAAAGGGATTAATGAAGTCCATAATGAAATTTACCCTATAAAATACAATTAATTTTTGGCCAATATAAATAATTAATTCCACTAAGGATAAATACCAACAAAAGTATTGCTTTTTAAATAACTATAATAGTGGACCCAAAAAGGATTTAAAATAAACTTTTAATTAAACTCCTTAATAAGTCCAAAAAGAAACACTTATAACTTCCTAATAAGTCAAATAACCCCAACAAGACTTTTTAACCTGAATATTATATATATATAGGTAAATACCTATATGGACACATTTGTAATAATTATACGATATATATATATATATATATATATATATATATATATATATATATATATATCTTATAAAATATTTAATGAGCATTACTAAATGCTATAGTTGTATCATTTTAGTCTAGCTCAAATCTATTGGGGGGGATACCCTATTCAAAATTTGAATAGGGTTTTCCCCTTCCTTTCTCTTTTATTATTATTTCACTTATTCATTTTCCTCTTAAAAAAGAATGTAACCCTAAACTTTTATAAATCTAACCCACACATATCTTTTATATTTATCTATGTGTATTTTGCCCTAACCCAAAAATTGGGTTAGGGATTGTGTGCGTGTGTGTGTGTTTTTTTTTGTGTGCAGGTATGAGGGTCGGCGGCCATGGAAGTCATGATGGGCACAATTTTCGCAGAGGAGGGCGGAGTGTTACATAGGGGGCGGCCTGCAGGTCATAGCCCACAGACGTGGCCAAGGCCGCCATTGTGGTACTTGGCCTGCAGACCCAGCTACGCCGCCACTACGGGGTGCCACCCACAGGGGGGGCCGAAGCCTCCCCGACTGTGGGTTGCGGCCCATAGTGGCGCTTGCGGCCACCGCTGGGGGTCACCGCCCATAGCGCAGGATGCTCCCCCCTTTTCCCCACTTACATGAAATCCGCACGGCCGAGGGGGTCCAAAATATATGATGCCTAAAAAAAATAAAAAAATACAATTAATATATATATATATATATGTAGACTTCCGGAATAAAATATATTAATATATATATATATATATATATATATATATATATATATATATATATATATATATATACAATAACACACTTAAGAAAAACTATAAGTTTTCTTTCTAAATAATCCCTTGTACATGCAAAATTTAATAATTTCATTTACAGCATAATATTAAGTGCAATATTCATTTCTACTAGGCTGATATGTGAGTTTTCTATTCTGCCTTTTTTTTTTTTTTTGTTTTAAAGCATTCTGTAAATTATTATTTAAAATAAACACTAACAACAAACTCCATTTTATTTCTTTCTCCCTTTCTTTTTATCTATCTAAATGCTAACTTTGGGATTAGATAGCTATTTAATTTTAAATACATTTTCTGTAGTAATTAACTGATAGAATGAAATAAACTAGATTTTATATTCAACAATAGTTAAAATGATACAATATAATAATTTAATCTAGCAACTACAATAGCCTAGAAAACATTCAAAATCAACTTAAAGATAGATATATTAAATCTATTTTACTAAATTTTTATTTGTATTTAACTCAAAGGCCTATGTGCATGCTTTTCCCATTTTTCATAAGTTTATTTACATGAGGAAATCAATGAACTCTACATTTCAAAAACAACATGAATGCAACAACTCTATTTTTTTTTGTAAATGAAGGACTTAATAAAAAACTCATACATTTCATTTTTTGCAAAAATAACCAAGTAGAATAATGCATTTCTTCAAGCATATTAAAAGACAATGTAGATAACATTACAAATGGGTTTGAAAACCCTACTAGTCTCTCCTTTCCATAGAATGAGAATTTAAAATAAAATACATACTTTTCTTTGCTTTTGGAAAATAAATACAACATTTGGCTTTTCTGTACAAAGCTACAACATAAATACATCTTTTTTTTTTTTCTAGTCTTTTCTTCAACTCAAGTAAAAATTAGCAACTTATATCTTTGTTTTTCCTTCCCATCCCAAGCAACCTACAAATAGAACAAAAGGCTTGACCATGGAGTGCTCACCTCCCAGCCTAGGCTTACTAGAAGCCACCCTCGAGCTTGGAGAACCAAGCACTAGATGGGTTACACACAAACAATCACAACAAGAAAAGGGGTAGACACTCAACAACAATTTTCCCAACCAAGGCTACACTTCACCACAACTTGTGATGATATTCCACGGCTGGAAGTGGACCAAATACCATTGGGGAGACTACAAGCATGGAACGTCTCAAGCCACCTCATGGCAATCAAATACAAAAAAATACATCCCCACATCCTTATGCCCCCCCAAAGGCATATAAGTCATATGTTCTCTCCTTATGACCCCCAAATGCATACACAAGGCTATGCAGCAAGGGTAATAAAAAACACCCTTGAGATCACTCTCCATAAAGGAGAGCCTCTCACCCAAGGCTGTCATACTTCTTCCACTCCAAGACCATTCTACTCTCCCAAGAGTAGAAGGCCTTGGACACTCCCAATACAAGAAAAGCATAAAAAGAAACAAAGGGAGAAATTACATTTTCTTCCACAAAGCAAAATACACATAAACAACTTTTTCCATACAAGCATTTCTTCAAACATACATATATAGCATAAACAAGAAAATAGTAAGAAACAACCTTAATCTGGCCAAAGGTTTGATAGATCTAGTTAGGGATGAGGAGCCCAAATCCACACAATCTCTTCACCAACACCTGGTCAAAAATTCTTTCCTACAACTATTCTTCAAAATTTGTATGATCTCCAACAATGGAGAGTGGGTGATTAACTCACTAAGTCCCTAATCCTTGCCTAAGAAGGCCTCTCTTACTCTTCCTAACCCCTTGGGTAGAGTGAGAGTTCCCATTGGTTGGTCTTCCCAACCTCTTACATGTTGCTAAAAATGGAAAGAGAAAAGGTAAGAGAGGATGGGGAAGAGAGTCTGACACCAAAAGGGAAGGTTGTCTATCCTAGGAGGAACCTTCTAAATTGAATTTTTGCTCACCTTGGAAAAATCACTTTTTGAGGTGACTAAACAGTCACATGGGAGTAGTCACATGTTTAAGAATACCCCTAACCCATAGGTATACCATTTGGACCTTGGGAAAAGCCCTAAAACAAACCCTAGGAGTCCATTTGACCCCATAGAAACCCAACTGAAGTTAACCTATGGTTCAAACCTGAGTTGACCACTCCCAAGACTCTCTACCCAAGGCAAATTTGGGACCATGCTCAAATGTTTGAAATGGCTTTGGTAAAAACAAACTCCCTCCAAGAGACAAGTCAAAATCAATGACACTAATTAGCACATGTGTCAAGTGGCACAATAAAATACATTTATAAAAATCACACATGGAATTTGTCTCTTGTTGGATTACACAAATTAACAAAATCAATTTAACACACATGCATCATTTACTTTCACAAATAAAATATGATACAAACGGGGTGTTGTCTCTCCAAATAGACAACCCCTGGCATTACAAATGTACATAGGTCTAGGTTTGGTTCTCCATATTATTTCCATGGTCACATGGATAATTTTCTTGTGCATCTCAATTTACACATTAGTAATTCCAAATAACCACAATATATTATTAAACACATGAATTTGAATACACATCAAACACTCATACAATTGACAGTAATAATTCAATAACTCATATATCCCAATTGATCCACATAAGCAATTATCATAATCTTCAAAATTTGATCCATTCATATTATAAACATCCTATTTCTATCATCATAATGAAGTCCTACAAATCCAATAATGACATACATCATCTCAAAGTAATTATATTCTAGCAACATATAAAGTTTCATATTCATAATGCATAAAAATGAAGCATCAATGTACATCAATGTTATCCAAATCATTGAATCATATAATTTCTATATCCATAATGCATAAAAATAAAGAATCCATAATAGTCTCAATATGAAAATAACAAAAATGCCAAGATGAGTTGGGGTAGGGCCTCACACCCTCCCCCTCTAGGCATGAACTTCCTCCTGGAGTTCATCAAAAAGGTGGGGGTATGGTGATCTCATACGTGTTGCATCCTCCCATGAAGTTGGGACCTCATCATAGCAATCCCACTAGACCCTAACCTAGTCCAGCTCTTGACCTCAAAGGGCCAACATCTGGTGTGCCAAAATGTGAATGGGCTCTAAAGCTAGCTGCACATCCGACTCCACCTGCAAGGCATCCCAATCTAGAATATGAGACTCGTCACATATATATTTCCTTAAAACTGAAACATGAAACACATCGTGGATGTGCGATAGGCTACGTGGCAATGCTAAATGATAGGCAACTGGTCCTATCCTCTCAAGGATCTCAAATGGTCCTACAAATTGAGGTGCAAGCTTGGAACCCTTTCCATAATGGATTGGACTCTTATGCAGTCACACTCTCAAGAAAACTTTGTCTCCAACCAAGTAGCTATGATCTATCCTCTTCGCAACTGCATACTTCTTTTGTCTATCATGTGCCTCTCTAAGATGCTACCTAATCAAATCCACCTATTGCTCCATATCCCGAACTATCTCAAGACCAATAGCAACTTTGTCCTCTATGTGGTCCCAGCTCAATGGTATCCTACAAGGTTTGCCATATAATGCTTGATAGGGTGGCATCCCCAAAGATGTGTGATGCCCATTGTTATAGGCAAACTCCACTAAGGGAAGGTACTCTTCCCATGTGGTCTGGTGATCCATGACGTACATGTGAAGCATATCCTCTAACACCTGATTAACCCTCTCTATCTAACCATCCATTTCCAGATGATAGGCTGTACTGAAATTGAGGTTGGTACCCATAGTTGCCTGTAATGCCTTCCAAAAGGAAGAAGTGAAGAGGGAATCCCTATCGAAAATAATCTTGCGTGGAACACCATGAAGTCTAACAATGTCTCGCAAGAGCACTTGTGCTACTGCTGGTGCTGTGAAGGTGGTCTGAACTGGTGAAAAGTGGGCCACTTTGGTCAACTTGTCAACCGTCACCAAGATGGCATCATGGCGATGAGATGACATAGGGAGACCAATGATGAAATCCATGGATATAGTATCCCACTTCCACTTCGGTATAGCATGAGATTGGAGCAACCCACCTAGATGGCGGTGCTCCGCCCTAACTCTTTGACACTTGAGGCATCGGGCTACTAACTCAGCAATAAGCTATCGCATTCTTGACCAATGATATAACTGCCTCAAGTTTGCATGCATCTTCTTAACTCTAGGTTGTGCCACATAAGGTGCTCTATGAGCCTCTGTGATAATGAACTCCCACAATCCCCCAGAAGAAGGTACATAGATGTGCCCTCTATGGCGTAATAATCCATCGGACTCTAAGGAATAATCCACATATTTCCCTTCTAAAATTTCCTAAGATTGTATAGCCTGGCAAACCTCTAAATACCATCCATCCTCTGGCAATTGCTGCATTATCCGATCTCACAAATTCGTGCCCATAGATATGGTGTATACCTCGTGACATCTCCTACTCAAAGCATCTACAACTACATTTTCTTTCCCTTTGATGTAGTGAATGTCAAAATCATACTCACACAAGAATTCCATCCATCTCCTCTGACGTGCATTAAGATTTGGCTGAGTGAATATGTACTGAAGGCTCTGATGGTCTGAATGTAGCTCAAAATGATGACCCAAAAGGAAATGTCTCCACCTCACAAGTGCGTGCACTACTACTGCAAGCTCAAGGTCATGAGTAGGGTAATTAAGCTCATGAGTCTTAAGTTTCCTAGACTCAAAAGCCATAGCTCTACCATCCTGCATAAGGACTACTCCTAAACCCTCTAGGGAAACATCTGTGCAAACCATGAAGTCAGCTAAGGGATCTGGCACTACAAGGATAGGTGTGCTAGTAAGTGCCTTCTTAAGTTCCTAAAAGGCCTTCTCGCACTTCTCCATCCACTCAAATTTCTTCCCTTTATGCTAAAGAGAAGTAATAGGATGTGCGACTCTAGAGAATCCCTTAATAAAACATCGATAATAACCTACTAAGCCCATGAAGCTCCTGACCTCTATCACACTGGTTGGCACTGGCCAATCCATAATGGCTCTAATCTTTGATGGGTCAACTGAGATCCCATCACCGGATATAACATGACCAAGGTACTTGACCTCTATTCTAAAGAAAGCACACTTCGACAAACTGCCATACAACTGATTATCCCTCGAACACTACAAAACCTGTCTCAGGTGCTCCTCATGCTCCTTCTCATTCCATGAATATATCAATATGTTATTGAGAAACACAATCACAAAACAATTAAGGAATGTGCAGAATACTCCATTCATGAGACTCATGAAAACAACTGGGGCATTTGTAAGACCGAATGGAACCATAGTGAACTCATAGTGGCCATATCTAGTGCAAAATGTGGTCTTGTGGATATCACTATCCACCATCCTCAACTGATGGTACCCTGACTTGAGATCAATTTTGGAAAATACTTTGGCACCCTAAAGTTGGTCAAATAAATCATCGATCCTGGGCAAAGGATATCGGTTCCTGATGGTTACTTTGTTCAACTGACAATAATCCATGGATAAGCAGAGAGATCTGTCCTTCTTCTTCATGAAGATGACTAGTGCACCCCAAGGGGATACACTAGGATGAATGTGGCCTTTCTCTAGGAGTTCCTCAAGCTGCATCTTGAGCTCATTAATCTCATTTGTGGTCATCCTATATGGTGCTCTTGAAACTAGCTCAGCTCCTGGAACAAGGTCTATATGAAAATTAATCTCTCTACGGGGTAGCATACAATGTAACTCTGAAGGAAATACGTCTGAAAATCCCTTAAGGATAGGATGGTCATCAATAGATGGTTCCTTTTCTTCTTCATCTTCTCTATCACTAATGGTGATGGCAAATAACGGGCGTCCCTTTCGCATGCTCTGCTTAAGCTACGTTGTGGAAATCATACAAAGAGACATGGGTCTCTGAATTCCAATGATTACTATGGGAGAACCATGATCATCCTCACACTCGATCTTTTTCAGGTGACAATCCATCTTGGCTCTATGGGCATAAAGACAATGCATGCCAAGTACAATGCCATATGATCCGAGTGGTGTAACTCTAAGGTCTACTAAAGGGGTGGTATTGCCAATTTGAAGCTGACATCCCCTAACCTCTGTTTCCACTGACACTCTAGCTCCTGAAGCTAACTCCACTTCCCAACTGACCTCTTGTCTAATTGCCACTAGCCTGCAATGCTCCACAACCAATGGAGATATAAAAGAGTTAGTAGCTCCTGAATCAAATAATATAGATACACTGCTACCTCTGATCATACCTACAACCTCAATAACTATGGCCTGATGCTCTGCCTAGCGGTTGTCAACTGCTACGAAGACCCTATGGGACTTGCCCATATCCCCAACTGTCAGCTCTGATGCTGCCATCCTCTGACTGCCTACAATCTGACCCTGAGGACACTCTTTCACCATGTGTCCCATGGCTCCACATGTGAAGCAAGTGCCACATGCCTGAAATTGCACGCCCTGTGGTCTGGAGAAACACTATCCCCATGTTTTGCTAGAACCACTATACCCACCCCTGGAGGACTGCTGAGTCCTCATTAATCTCACCTCTGACTCTGTGACTACCGTTGCTTGGGCTTCACGCCCTACTGACTCTACGGAGGCCTTTGCCTCTTGTTCAGTTGTCACTGTTGCTACGGAGGGGGTTTGGAGAACCCTAATGTGTGTCTGTTGTTACCCTTCCAATGGGGTTTCTGAAACCCATAAGTCTGGGTTGTAGGGTTACAGTTCTGGGACTGATCTCTCGAGTCCTAAGGTCTGACTTGAATCTCCTCTGCTATCCAAGCCTTCTCCATGGCAAACCAAAGGCTTCCTAGAGCAGCCATCCTCACCAGTCCTGCTATGCCGGCATTCAGTCCTCTGATAAATTGGTTGATGTGAAGCTTCTCATCTTTTAGGTAGTCCATGTACGTTAAGAGCTCAAAAAACTTGCTCTCATACTGGGTCACTAAAAGACCCTTCTGCTGCAGGTCATGGAACTCATCCACCCTATGCTATCTATAGTGCTTTGATAAGTACCTCTCCCTGAATCTCTCTATGAAAATCTCCCATGTGAGAGTATTTGCCACTAAGCCACACTTATATTCCTCCTATCTCCACCATGTGGAGGCCGTTCCTCTCAATAGGTGGACTGCTACACGTGCCTTTAGATTTCTCTCGTAGGAGCACAATGCAAAGCACCTATCCAGGCTCAAAAGCCATGCCTCTACTTCTACCCTATCGGTAGATCCCCCAAAAGATTGCGGCTGAAGGTGCATAACCTCTTTGATTAGATCCCCTGGATCCTGATGTGCCCTCTCATAAAACATTGGTGCTACTACTGGAGGTGGTACTGGTAGGTGAATGGACTTGGGCTCATGCCTAGCCTGACTCTCTATGGGATTAGGAGGTGGACTCCTACTCCGTTCCTATTCTACTATTCTATGGCTCCCTGAGTTCTAGTTCTCAACATGATGATCTACTACTGGAAGCCTATCCTGGACTATGCCAATCAAGTTCTATAGAGCTACCAAGATGTCTCGATTCAGGTCAACTAGTCGTTCGGGAGGAGCCTCTAGGTTCACTTCCGGAACTGATTCCTCCCTTTCAACCTCTTCATGTGCCATGCGTCCACACCTAGGGCCTCTACCATGTTTACGAGCTTGTCGCGTAGTTGGAGGCATCCTTATGAGAAAATGAAATAAATAAATAATTTTGGAGAAAAAATTTAACTAATTAAAAATAAATATAATAAAAATAAATATAATTTAATTAATTAAATAATTAAAGCGAAACGTAATGGAGAAAGGTTCCTAGTGTTGGAAACCTTGCTCTAATTTAACCAAAATGTCATGCCCAAACTTTTGGGCACAAACGAAATAATTTTTTTTTTTAAACTTAACCTAATAAAACTAAATTTGCTAAATAAAGCAATAACAAGTCTTGTCTTAACCATGTTTGATTTCTTTCCAACTAAGAATAATCTAAACACTAGATCAAGTGAGCGAGGTGATTTAAATTAAATACCGAATATTAATTCTCCAAAAGAATTATTGTAATCTCGCCAAATAATAAATGATAATTTTGTTTAAACAAGAATCTCTAAATAAATTTGCAAGAGATATTATAAATCTCAAATAGTCTTTTAATTGCCTAGGATCTAAATTAATTAGCCCTAGCTCTTAGATTAAATAAACCTATTGTTTATTATAACAATATGCATATTTTTTCTAAAATTTGACTAAAGGGATTAATGAAGTCCATAATGAAATTTACCCTATAAAATACAATTAATGTTTGGCCAATATAAATAATTAATTCCACTAGGGCTAAATACCAACAAAAGTATTGCTTTTTAATTTCCTATAATAATGGACCCAAAAAGGATTTAAAATAAACTTTTAAATAAACTCCTTAATAAGTCCAAAAAGAAACACTTATAACTTCCTAATAATTCAAATAATCCCAAAAAGACTTTTTAACATAAATATTATATATATATAGGTAAATACCTACATGAACACATTTGTAATAATTATACCATACTATATATATATATATATATATATATATATATATATATATATATTTCTTATAAAATATTTAATGACCATTACTAAATGCTATAGTTGTATCATTTTAGTCTAGCTCAAATCTATGTGGGGGGGAAACCTATTAAAAATTCGAATAGGGTTTTCCCCCTCCTTTTTTTTATTATTATTTCACTTATTCATTTTGCTCTTAAAAAAGAATGTAACCCTAAACTTTTATAAATCTAACCCACACATATCTTTTTTATTTATCTATGTGTATTTTTCCCTAACCCGAAAATTGGGTTAGGGCTTGTGTGTGTGTGTGTGAGTGTTTTTTTTGTGTACAGGTATGAGGGTCGGCGGCCATGGAAGTCACGATGAGCGTGATTTTCATAGAGGAGGACAGAGTGTTACACAGGGGGCGACAGAGTACTACCCACGGAGGCTCCCCATAGGGACGGCCATAGCCATGCTTGCAGGTCATGACCCACAGAGGTGGCCAAGGCCATAGCCATGCTTGCAGGTCGTGACCCACAGAGGGGGGGGCCGAAGTCTCCCCGACTGTGGGTTGCGACCCATATTGGCAGCTGCAACCACTGCTGGGGGTCGCCATCCACAATGCGGGATGCTCCCCCCCTTTCCCCTCCTGCGTGAAATCCGTAGGGCCAAGGGGGTCCAAAATATATGATGCCTAAAAAAAATTCTCTTTTTTTGTATATATTTTTTTTCATTTTTCAAAAATACAATTAACATATATATATATATATATATATATATATATATATATATATATATATATATATATATATATATATATATATATATATATATATATATATATATATATATATATATATATATATATATATATATATATATATATATATACAATAACACACTTAAGCAAAACTATAAGTTTTCTTTCTAAATAATCCCTTGTACATGCAAAATTTAATAATTTCATTTACAGCATAATATTAAGTGCAATATTCATTTCTAATAGGCTGATATGTGAGTTTTATATTTTGCCTTATTTTTTTTGTTTTGTTTTAAAGCATTCTATAAATTATTATTTAAAATAAACACTAATAGCAAACTCCATTTTATTTCTTTCTCCCTTTCTTTTTATCTATCGAAATGCTAACTTTGGGATTAGATAGCTATTTAATTTTAAATACATTTTCTGCAGTAATTAAGTGACAGAATGAAATATACTAGATTTTATATTCTGCAATAACTAAAATGACAGAACGTAATAAGTTAATCCAGCAACTACAATAGCCTAGAAAACATTTAAAATCAACTTAAAGATAGATCTATTAAATATATTTTACTAAATTTGTATTTGTATTTAACTCAAAGGCCTATTTGCATGCTTTTCCCATTTCCATAAGTTTATTTGCATGAGGAAATAAATGAACTCTACATTTCAAAAACAACATGAATGCAACAACTTTATTTTTTTTGTAAATGAAGGACTTAATAAAAAACTCATACATTTCATTTTTTGCAAAAATAACCAAGTAGAATAATGCATTTCTTTAAGCATATTAAAAGACAATGTAGATAACATTACAAATGGATTTGAAAGCCCTACTAGTCTCTCCTTTCCATAGAATGAGAACTTAAAATAAAATACATACTTTTCTTTGCTTTTGGAAAATAAATACAACATTTGGCTTTTCTTTACAAAGTTACAATATAAATACATCTTTTTTTTTTTTTCTAATCTTTTCTACAACTCAAGTAAAAATCAGCAACTTATATCTTTCTTTTTCCTTCCCATCCCAAGCAAAACGCAAATAGAACAAAAGGCTTGACCATGGAGTGCTCACCTCCTAGCCTAGGCTTACTAGAACCACCTCCGAGCTTGGAGAAGCAAGCACTAGATGGGTTACACACAAACAATCACAACAAGTAAAGGGGTAAACACTCAACAACAATTTTCCCAACCAAGGCTACACTTCACCACAACTTGTGATGATATTCCATGAGTGGAAGTGGACCAAATACCATTGGGGAGACTGCAAGTAGGGAACATCTCAAGCCACCTCATGGCAATCAAATACAACAAAATACATCCCCACATCCTTATGCCCCCCCAAAGGTATATAAGTCATATCTTCTCTCCTTAAGACCCCCAAATGCATACACAAGGCTATGCAGCAAGGGTCACAAAGAACAACCTTGAGATCACTCTCCATAAAGGAAAGCCTCTCACCCAGGTCTATCATACTTCTTCCACCCCAAGACAATCCTACTCTCCCAAGAGTAGAAGGCCTTGGACACTCCCAATACAAGAAAAGCATAAAAAGAAAGAAAGGGAAAAATTACATTTTCTTTCACAAAGCAAAATACATATAAACAACTTTTTCCATACAAGCATTTCTTCAAACATACATATACAACATAAACAAGAAAATAGTAAGAACCAACCTTAATTTGCAGAAAGATTTGATAGATCTAGTTGGGGATGAGCAGCCCAAATCCACACAATCTCTTCACCAACACTTGGCCAAAAATTCTATCCTACAACTATTCTTCAAAATTTGTATGATCTCCAACAATGGAGAGTGGGTGATTAACTCACTAAGTCCCTAATCCTTGCCTAAGAAGGCCTCTCTCACTCTTCCCAACCCCTTGGGTAGAGTGAGAGTTCCCATTTGTTGTTCTTCCCAACCTCTTACATGTTGCTAAAACTCAAAAGAGAAAAGGTAAGAGAGGATGGGGAAGAGAGTCTAACACCAAAAGGGAAGGTTGTCTATCCTAGGAGGAACCGTCTAAGTTGAATTTTCGTTCACCTTGGAAAAACCACTTTTTGAGGTGACTAAATAGTCACATGGGAGTAGTCACATGTTTAAAAATACCGCTAACCCATAGGTATACCCTTTGGACCTTTGGAAAAGCCCTCAAACTAACCCTAGGAGTCCATTTGACCCCTTAGAAACCCAACTGAAGTTAACCTACGGGTCAAACCTGAGTTGACCACTCCCAAGACTCCCTACCCAAGGCAAATTTGGGACCACACTCAAATGTTTGAAATGGCTTTAGTAAAAACAAGCTCCGTCCAAGAGACAAGTCAAAATCAATGACACTAATCAGCACATGTGTCAAGTGACACAATAAAATACATTTATAAAAATCACACATTGAATTTGTCTCTTGTTGGATTACACAGATTAATAAAATCAATTTAACACACATGCATCATTTACTTTCACAAATAAAATACAATACAAACGGGGTATTGTCTCTCCAAATAGACAACCCCTGGCATTACAAACATACATAAGTCTAGGTTTGGTTCTCCATATTATTTCCATGGTCACATGGATAATTTTCTTGCACATCTCAATTTACACATTAGTAATTCCAAATAACCACAATATATTATTAAACATATGAATTTGAATACACATAAAACACTCATACAATTGATAGTAATAATTCAATAACTCATATATCCCAATTGATCCACATAAGCAATTATCATAATCCTCAAAATTTGATCCATTCATATTATAAACATCCTATTTCTATCATCATAATGAAGTCTTACAAATCCAATAATGACATACATTATCTCAAATTAATTCTATTCTAGCAACATATAAAGTTTCATATTCATAATGCATAAAAATGAAGCATCAATGTACATCAATGTTATCCAAATCATGGAATCATATAAGTTCTAAATCCATAATGCATAAAAATAAAGCATTCATAATAGTCTCAATATGAAAATAATAGAAATGCTAGGATGAGTCGAGGTAGGGCCTCACACATGATACTGATCCATAACCTAGATAAGTACCAAACCTAATCTGGATCCATCACACCAAATAAATGTCTTCAATTAGTTGAGGCATGATCAAAGAACATCTTTATCATCCTTAAATCCATCTAGAAGTCGCACCAACACCACTTATTTAGTCTACCAAGATTTCTCAGTAAAAGCTTTGCCAGTTAAACCTTAAACCCATGCTGGTAAGGATTTACAAGAATGTGTCATAGCATACGATTACCAAGTCAATACCAACTAACCAAAATATGCTCCAGAAGTATGTAACACATAAAATCAAACATGCTTCATTGATCCAGACATGCCGAAAGTGTCCAACAAATAGTCTCTCATGTCAGTAACACTAGATCTTCTATTGGTAAGCAAAACCTATCTGTTGGTAACCAACCATAATAGGTAGTGTTGACATCAATGACAAAACATCAATGCAACACATAATCAACTAATCCATAATGCTAGCAATAAATAGTAGAGAAGAGGCATCTTTCTCCTATCTCAAAGCTAGAAGTGACCATAGAAATAGAAGACCTACTAGAAAACCACCACAAAGGGGAAACTTTCCTCGGGTTCAAGAAGCAAGTGAGCCCCCTTGAAATGCCATGAGAACTCACTCCTTGCCAAAGGCCCTAGGGCTAGACAAACAAAGCACAACTGGCCAAACCATCCACTGAAAGCTTGGTTTCCTGAATAAAAACAACATCAAGAGACTCAGAGTAAATTAATCTATGAACAACCTTTTTATCTAGGGATGTTGTTCAACCCCCTTACATTCCATGAGAGCACAATAATTTATGTGGTTGAGAGAAGTGGAAATCAATGGGCTTCACAAACCCCGACTCAACCAAAGTATCACCAATAAGCTTAACCTTTTCCTGATCCATTTTTCATCCACTTCTTAAAGGTTTGTCTAAAGAACCCTTTTTGAGGGTCTTTTGTTGCAAGCCTAAAACATGTGGGCCTTTGTTACTCTTCACAAAACCTGAGGCCACTATATTGGAAGGAGTAGATGCCATGACCACTGCACCTTCAGGGACTTGTGACCCACTAAGATCTCTGTTGTCCTAAACTTGGGAAGGCAAACCCATAACTATTTTAACATCCTATTGATTCTCCAAAGATAGGGCCCGAACCTCTTTCTTGGATTCCACATCCAACACCTCATGCTAAAACTAGGTACCTAAGGGCATTTCAATTGTAACTCCTTCCTCTTCGACAAAATCATCTAGAAAATCAAACCTATTTAGGGTGACATCATTTTGCTTATCCAACCAGGTTCTCTTCTTTCCTTTGTCTTTATTCTAAGGTTTCACAAGAATGAATCCATCTTTATCAGCAAGGCCATCAGGCATAGGGTCTTTCCCCTTATCTTCCCCCAAAATAGAGTGAGGAGGAAAGAAAACAACCAACTTAGAAGATTTATTTCTAGGACGTCTCCATTGTAAATGACCGTATTCATGAAAAATCTTGCATCTAAATGGTAGGGTCTCATAGTCCAGCTATTGGATCTAAGAAGATGTCCCCAAACAGATTTCCATAGAGTCTGGCAAAGGATTATTTAAATCTTCTACACATATATGAGCTTAGGAAATTACCTTTCGATCTTGAGTTTGTGATGCTGAACCCATAGGTTTACCAATAAGCAATGAGATTAAGTGAAGAATATCTTCTCTCTAGAATTCCAATGGAAGCCTCGACAATTGGATCCACACAGGCACACAAGAGGGAAGCTCCTTGATAGAATTAAAGCCAATATGTCAAGGTTTGATAAAGAGTCCCACCTGGTTGAAAAAATAAGGGCCACCCTCAAAAGCCTTTTTCTTGTATGTCAGGTTGGAAAAAATAACTAGAAAATAGTTATTGGTTGCCATAAGTAGCTCCATGCTTCCTTCAGGATTCCAGGCACGACATGCCCAAGACTCTAAAATAGGTATAGAGAGTTGAAGACTGATAAATTTGCATATGAAAGCATGATTACGCCAATATTCAACATCCTCCAAAATTTGCTCAAGTTGAATAACTAGAAATTTATGATCTTGGGATCTCTCCAAAAAACCATTCGCCTTTTTCATGTGAAAAGACTCTTTTGAAGAAGAGATGCCTCCCACATATTGGGAATTACTAATGTGTTCCTTTCCACATGCATGCATCAAATGAGATGGATCTACCATATCGAGATCTCCAAAGATCATCTGAAAAGAGGATAATCCTCTATTCTCAATGGACCCAAAAAAAATAGCGAAAGAAGAAAAAGAAGAGGGGTGGCAAACCCAACCCCAAAACCCCACACACCCCCAATGGCAACCCAAGGTAGAAGAAATAGAAAAGGGTTGCAAAGCAAGCAAAAACCAACCCCTAGCAAGCAAGAAACCCCCCCCATCCTCAGAATGAAGCAAGTAGAGCACAGGACACAGGCTAGGGCACATCGGCCCTAGCACAACACCCACACAAATGTAGAGCCATCTCTCCCTCCATCCAAAATTTTTCGTGTTTGATGGAATATTATTCTACATTCAGTTTTACAAATTGTCAAGGTAATTCTATTGTCATACATAATCAAGTAACAATTGGTATATTCATGGGTCCTTTGTAGTGTTTATATATTTTTTATCTATAGTAAAAAATGACTACAAATTTTTCAATGTGTGCCAAGCGAGGGTGGGAGTGTATTAAATTTAATGATAACATGAAATGATTGTGCCTAACTTTAAAGTAATGCAAAGATCAAACTTTGAGATGTTGATTTTGACTCTGTATACTGCACCCTACTACTTCTATAGAAGACAAATACTGACCATGTAGAGTTGTAATTTTTGTTTCTATAATGAAATAACTTGCACATAAAATTTAAATATAATATGAAATATGGTGAAAATACTTGATAATTATATACTAGTGGAGGGGACAACCTCCTAATCTGAAAGGAAACTTTCAACCAACTTTATGACAATTTCCACATAATCCATTTTAGATCTTCATCAAATAAACACATAGAATCCACATGCAAAGAATTCACAACATACCCATGAAAATGTGACACAAGATATATCCTAGCAAAACCCTCACAAGGGAAATACCCAGCCTCCAAAAGCATCATCCACCATGTATTATTTAGCAATGCGTCCATTAAAATACAACCATGGAAATCCTTTGAAACCTAGCCATAACAAGCCATTAGCAAGAATTCCATGTGAACAAGCATTAATCCATACATCTTAATGATAATTTTTTCCTTTTATTCTTCTTCATCTTCTTTTCTTACTTCTTGTTCTTCTTCTTTTTATTTCTTTTCTTGTTCTTTCTCATGTCCTGACTTTTTCTATTTCTCTTCATCTTTCTCATTCTCATTCTCTTTCTCTTGTGATTTATCCTTTTCTTTCTCTTGTTTTCGCTACTTCTACTATTTCTCTTTCTCTTTTTCTTTCTTTTCTTTTCAATGTTCTTCTACTTCTTGTACTCATTCTTTTTTACTTTTTCTTTTTCTTTTCCTACATTTTGTGAAAAAGCTTACTGAAAAATAATTTTACAATATATCACACAAATGAAACCAAAATGATGTGATTTTTTTCAATAACTTACTAAATCCTATATATCACATTCCCAAAAACATCTCTAATCTAAATTAGCTAATTTGTAGTCTTGAGAGTAAAATTAAATTGAAAACACTAATTTTGCAATAAGTAACTTATTTATGCTCCAATTTCTGTAAAAAAGTCACTATATGCTCCTCACTTATCAACTCAAAATCCCTTTAAAAATTAGGAGTAAATTCTCTCAAATCCAAGTGATATGTGCTTCATAAAAAATTGATCAGAAAACCTATTTCTAAAGTAACTCATTCAATTATTCTCTAATTTCCCTAAATATTTCCCAACAAATGTGCTTCAACATGGTCTTAAGGAACCCTTTAAAATTCAAAAAAATAATCATATAAATCTTAGATATATATAGATATATATATAAATGTGTGTGTGTGTGTTAGTCCCAACCGGTGTTGAGAGGGGAGGGGAGAATCAACACTTTACCAATTTTAAAAAATTAAAACCTTTTAACTCAAGACTCCACTAACTTAATATTCATCAATACAAATAGTTATTGCAGAAGAACATGCATGCATAAAAAGATACATAGTAACACCAAGATTTATCTCGTGGAAACCCAAATGGGAGAAAACCATAGTGTGAGTAGAAACTCACAAAATTTGCACTCTTCTAGAGTACGCTTGGTGAATAACCATCCATGTTAGGAGATTACAAAGACACTGTTAGGTGCCACCCAATTAAAGGATTTTATTTAAGGCCTGTTAGTGCCTTTACCCTATTAGAGGTATCCTTTTTAAAGGACTTAGGATAATCAATTAAGATGTCACTTAGTTAAGGGATTTTACAAAGGGAACTATTAAAGTCCACCCGGTTAAGGGATTTTGAGTTGCAATGGTTAGAAAGCAACAAGAAGTTGGTCTGCTAGAATAGCTACTGATAGCTTGATTAGATCATAATGAAAATCATACTATGTCTCCACTGGTTGTGTCTGCTCTACACTACACTAGTCCTTTGCTCATACCCTCAGCTCTAGACTCTATCAGTCTACTTCACACACACTCTGCTCTACTAAATCATTTTGCACTTCCTCATTCTTTACTCTGCACTTTGGATTGCCTCTCACAAGATTTGCACTTTGCAAATTTGTTGATCAAAAAGGTTTTGTATGAACTTAAAACACTTTATACACTATTTGTCATCACCTTTAAGTATTTTCTTAATCAATGCAATCACAGATCTTGGTAGATTTTCAATTCAAATATTCTCGCTCTTTCTCTACATGCCCTACAACAATTTCACCAACTACTCAACCAAATCTATGACTGCATCCCCAAAAAATAGTGACTTATGGGTCGAGTTCAGTCTTTTAAATGCGAATCAAAAAATTTGCAAGTAATCATGTCTTAACTGCATGATAACTGAAGTTGACTTCACCAACCTTTATTTTGGCATTGACACAAACTCACCAACTCACCTTTTTCCATTGCAACTATGTAACCGATCATCGCTCTGAGATTTATGGTGACAACCTATCTTCCTTCTGCTTCACCAGTGTACCAGTATACCACTGCACTCTTCATTACTCATTCATCTTTTGATGCCAATTTGCAGTGCTTTCATCAAACCTCTTCTCTTGTTTCCCAATAATGTTTCAGTTTGCATACAACCTCAAGCCTTCTTGCCTAAGTCACCTTCTATGACTTCATCATCATCGAAATGACCAACCTAAAGATCTGACCTCAATGCCTATCTTCTTGAATGATAGACTGGTTAGCTTAGTCTGTCTTCCCTTGAGCTGATTGAACCTTGATCATCTGTCTCTTATGCTTCTTACATGTTGTTTACAAGTCATCACCTTTTCTACTGAGATACACCACTCCATCGGTACCACTCCATCAGTCAATATTGTTAGACATCATGAAAAATCTTAGCTAATATATCGGTTCTCTAGATTAACCGGTTTTGTCAATACCAACAATCTCCCCCTTTGACATTGATGGCAATACTTCAGAATCTGTCTTATCAGTTTCTCTTGCATGTACTTTCTTCATTTTTTCTTTATTTCTGTACCGGTCATTACTTTTTCTCTAAGTAATGAATATCTCCCCCTAACACTAGCAATACTTTGTTTCATCAACTTCAACTCAACATTACTTACCAATACTCAAACACTATAATCATATCTCCCCCTTTGACAACAATGCCAAAGATGTATTTCAGTGCACTTACAAGATTGCTCCCCCTAATTGGAGTAGTCCACACTTATCAATCTAGTCTTAGAGATTTTTCATAAAGAATTCATACCAAATTGATGTAGAGTCCTTTTTACTTACTTTAATGCAAGTAGGGGCATCACCCCTATCTTACCTCTAAGGTATTCAAAGGTGTCCTCCTATAGTGGTTTGGTGAAGATATCAACCACCTATTTTTTTGTTGGTATATACTCCAACCTCACTTCCTTGTCTAGAACCTATTCCTTGAGGTAGTGATATTTGATAGCTATATGATTTTCCTTGGAATGTATCACCAGATTCTTTGATATTTTGATAGCACTGGTGTTGTCATGGTGAATCACCACAAGTTCAGTCACCTTTTCTTGGATACCTTCCAATAATTTCTTGATCCATAGTATCTGTTGTTGGCATTTGCATGAAGATTGCATTACTGATATGTTATGTTGTCATTGATGTCAATTGAACCAGTAATGATATTGCTGATATTATTGTTATTGTTGATATTTTCTTGTAACTAGTAGGAAGAGCTTTGTGAAGAATATTGTAAACTGGTATGTAAGTTTTTGAGTTGAATTAGTAAATCAGAGTAAAAGGTTAAACCCTTTCTATATTATGTAACTGGTAAACCCTACCAATTGTTTTTGTTAAACCCTAATCGATTAAGGTTGTTGAATTGGTTATATTTGTTTATGATTTGATGTTGAGCGATAATGATGGTGAGAAGTAAGGTCATTGTATGAAGACAAGTTCAAAATGTTTTGGCGTGTTTGTTTGTCTAGGGAATGAGAAAAGTGTATTGCATCTAATGCAAAGCGTGTGATAAGCTATTGAGCTTGATGAAGTGATAATCAAGGAGAGGTTGAGGTTTTCTTGATTGATGTGTAGAGATTGCTATGAAATCCAATGGTCATGCTTGTACCAAGTTGTTTGTAATCTTGATGAGAGGATTATCTTTTTGTTGTGTTACTGACCTACTTGATTTGTATTTAAGGTCGATGAAGTTGTTTTGTTTAGTGTTGGAAAGAGTTGGCAGAAATTAGTTGAGTGTGTGGTTGCCAAATTGGAGAATGAGTCTATAGTTTGAGTAAAGGCAGATAGAAGCTTAAATGGATCTGATCAAAAAAGTGTAGTGCTATTCAGACAGATCAAGCAAACTCCTATTGTTTGCCAACAATTATAGCAGAATTGAAATCCCCTAACCAAGTAAGCTCTAGCAAACTTGGTTACTTATTAAATCCTCTAACAAGGTGGTCCATTAGATTGGATTTTCAGATCCTCTACCGAGGTTACTCCTATTGTTCACCAAAAGTGATTAACCCAAGTAAACCTGCAATCCTTCTATGAAATGATCAATTTTAGCCTATGAAACACATCAAGGCTTGGACAACATAACATAGGACCCTAATTGATCCTCCTGCACTTTAGGTTCTGCTAGACCTATGGCGGGACACCATTTTGATGCATGAAATTAACTCAATTACTCACCATGACAACATCAATGAAGAAGATAAACCATTCCACAAGCTCAACAAATTAGATAACACATATAGATTGGCTGGATCTTATACAAATAATGGATGAAATAGAGCTTTGGAAGGATAGAACACAAACTCCTAAACATAAATGGAAATAGATTTGTCTTTAATTTGAATTGATTTGAGACTATCCCCTAATCTGGAAGACTAGTGCCTTGTTCATTGGGCAATAGAGTCACACACAGAACTGCAAATGTGCATCCATAGTTACAAATTGGTTTTCCTTAAACAATATTCCTACATTAACACCTTATACTAATGCATTACTTAATTCCATTCACAAAATTTATCAAATATAGGATACATTCCATTGTTTATGACTGATTATAGAATTTAAACTCTTCACTGAAGAATGCCTACAACAAAAAAAATATTGTGGGAAATTTACTCATGCCTGACAAAAATAAGACCTGCAGCTAAGAAACCACATCTACAACACTGCACTACAACCTCTATACCCTGAAAAGATCCATAAAATTTTACACATTTGGGTCAAGTAATTCAGAAATGGAAGCCATGAAAACTAGAGCACTTCCTCCAAAATTCTGGAACCCTTCTAATGAGAAGAAAATTAGAATAAGGAGAGGGAAAAACATTAGGTCTGCAACCAAAATTGCCAAGTGTCTCTTTTTCCAACTGAATTCACTTTCTTCTTCTTTCCCATGGAAACTGCTTTTGAAAAAAATCACATTTGTTGAAACTAAATCCACAATTGCATTCCTCATCTTGAGAGAAATTCGGTGATATATGATACTTGGTGTTTCAGACAAAAAAAGCCTCTGGGCGAATTAAATCCTTCATATGCCTCCATCATTTAAATTTTTGAATTTTTTATATAGTTTGCACTATATCATTTAACTTTGATTTTTCACCCCTTTTTGGCCTGATGCCCTACCACGTGGCATTCTCTGATTCACTGATGGGATCCACTAGGTGCCACCTCGGATTACACATCATCTATCTTCCACTTGTTTGCCTCGTCACTGTCACCTATGCACCACTGGACTGTCATATGAATAGAATGTCATCGCCACTTCATCACCACATCATTGACACCTCTGAGCTGTCTTTCCACCTAGACCCACCACCTATCTTTTGCCATTTTGCAATGGCTAACTAGTGATCATCTTTCCTTCGTGAAGTTACGACAGCTGTTGGATCCCCTGGTCCTGGACCTGCTCACTCTTTAACTCTTCACAATCCACCTGAGTTTTTCACCATTTCACAGAGCTTAACGCGTGAGAATCTCCCCTTGTCAAAGTTGCATAGGTCATCTAATCTCCTCAACTTTCTCACTTGTTAATCTACTCTTTCTTTGCAAAATTTTCTTGCCTTGGGATCCGTGCCTATGTGGGATCCACCTTGTCACCACCTGATAGCCTCCTTGGTCACCTCAGGAAGGGTGCCCATGCACGTGGGGTTCGCTTGGGCACCCATCAACACCTTTTGTCAAAAGACCTTAAGGCTTTGACATATTACTTGAGTGGGGCTTTGCTTATAAATATTAAAAATTCCCTTCCATCACCAAGGTGGGATAATGGCTTTACCTGGCATTGTGATTTTTTTGCAAGTTTTCTGAGATTTTACTGACACCTTTGGATCTGATTAAAATTGAAAGTTCCTTCTTTTTATTCCATGCCATCTTTGCTTCAAAGGCTCACATGGAGGGAGATTTAATTACCAGCTACCCAAGAATGATTAATAGCTATTGTTGTAAAACCATGCACAGAGAAAGGAATATTTGGCATTATGGCTGCCACTCACAATTGTAGAAAGTTTAAATGTGGCCCATGCCATATGTGGGAGGAAGGAGGCCATACACTATTTGCATTTTCTTGGAAGTTTATGCACTTCCCAAACTCCACTCCACAGCAAGAGCTCACGACAAGGGGGAGAAATGCTAGCTGGGTGTGGAGCTGCATTTTTATAAAATTTAAATGCCCTTCAGTCATGCCACACTATGCTAGGGAGGAGACATTGGCTACTTGCTTCAATGATGCCCTCCAAACACCACTCCATGTAGAGACTTCAACTATGTTAATTGCATTTGATTGGAGTTCCATTCTTTGATTTTCCAGTACCACACACATTCAAAAACCATGCTGAAGGAAGGAGGAATAAGGTTGGTTTTTACTTTTCTACTGGCAATTTGTTGAAGTTTGATTATTGTCCATTTCATTAACCATGCATGAGAGAGTTACTGCTAATTTCATTTGCCTTATTTCATAAAATGCCTTTGTTTCAAAGAAGAGACTGGGGGGATTATGAATTAAGCTTGCCAATTTCTGTTCCACTTTACATCTATAATGTGCATTTGTTTTGAGAGGTTTTCTATGTCTTCTATCTTATACCACGCACCACTTCAAAATCCAAGCACATCAAGGGGGAAATTGGCCTTCTACACCTATCAAATCTGCTAGATTTCATTTGGTAAGAAGTTTATGTAGTTTCAATGTCTTTTCCATGTGGGAGGGGGCTTGGCCTTGCACAATTCTATTTGCATTTTCTGAACTTTTGTCCTCTCCAACACTCCCAAATGTGTTTGCTTGAAAGTTAAAATAGCCTCCAAACTCCATAGCAGAGGGGGGAATTTGGCATTGGAGTTTTTATTTTCTGAAGTGTTTCTTCAATTTCAAATGGCTCCTCAGCCCAAACATCACACGAACAAGAAAAGGAAAGACATTTCATTATGCCAATTCCAAATTGCTGAAAGTTATTTAAAAGCATAGCCCTCCACCATTTGAATTTGCCTGAGACTTTCTATGGTCTTCAACTCAAGTGGGAGGATTTGGCCATGGTTATGGAGTTTACTTTACACCTGGCAATCACACTTGCTTTGGAAACTTCCATGCCCTTTCAACGAATTCCATTTATTTTGAAACTCTTGCATCGGGCACCTCACACCGCACAGGGAGAATTGAACTTAGGATAAATTCACCAAGTAAATGATTGTGAGCAACTATTACTTTCAAAACCCCATTGTGAAAGCATTGAGATCCATTCTATTTATTCTATTATGAGTGCACCATGTTAATTTTAAAACCACTTCACCATAAAATTAGTGCACGGGCATGAGCCATGTCGGGCCCCAAAGTGGGTCTGACTAAAAAAAAATTTGTTTTCATGCAACTGACCTCTAAAATGCCTCATGAAACTTAAAAATACCTTTGGAATCTATCGGTACCATTTTTGGATCAACAAATGGAGTTTTGCAACTTTCAGGTGCTTGCACGACATTTTTGCATTTAATCGCAAAGACATAATTTTCAAATCAGTCAAAACACCTTTCTAGACCTTGCCATCTAATAGGCGTGTACTTTGATATACAAGCATGAACTCTACCAAATGGTTTCTCAAGATGAAACCCGAGTGAAGAGATATTAATTGTTGAAAATGACCAACTGGCTTTGTCGACACTGTGGACCTGATGAAATCAATGTTTAGGCAACACATGACGCCTTTCTTAAAAATATCAAACGATCTTCGTAGACCCTCAAATTTGAAAAAAAGGTACCTTGAAGTACATATTAAATCTTTCAATTCTTAATTCGATCAAAAGTATAACTGGGTACAAATAGTGCGCTCATGAAAATGGCCACTTTAACAGATATAGCAATGAAAGTACGAAACATTGAAAACAATGGCTGAATAAACCCTTTTGAAAACTAACTAAACAAATTGGTAGGAGCCTAAAACTAGAAACATAGCTTGTCTTTTATACTAATAATAACCCGGAACAAACATTCTGTCATGACACTCACTGAGGAAACTTTTACACTTATGCAAAATAGGGCTCCGATTAGCAGCCGAAATAGGGACTAGTCAAACCACACAAACTACAAATGGATTGATCTTCAAAAACTGAGAAAAGGGCTTCATTAAGACTTGAAACTTTTCAAGATGACTCACATTTATGCATAGAATTGAATCCATTTTGAAATTCATCATGACAATCAATAGGGAAAAAGATATAAGCACTCAAAGTAGGCTACTCAATAAAATCTGCATTTGTGCCTAAAATGCACCTTCAGCTCACCCCTCGAAATGGGTACCTGGTAAACTTATCCAAACTAAAATCTGAAAGTTGCACATCACTACATAGGCCAAATGAAAGGTGCAGGACACATTTCCCAAGCCTTACCCTTCGAAAATCAAGTGGCTCCATTTTTGCCCTCTCTCTAACTAGGCCATTCAAACTGACTCATTTGGAAATATAGAGCAAAATTTTGAAATGGGCCTCTAAACTTGACTCAATTTTAATGAGTCCCAATAGTGGCTCTGATTGGGGATGGTTGATTGCATGATCAACACAAGAATCCAGATATCTATGGTTTCACAGACCTCCAAAAAATGGATCATTTCTCTTCTCTTCTCAAAAACAAGGCTTCCTTATTCTACCCAAACAGTAGGGCACTTTATTGAAAACCATGGAATTGAATCAAAGCAATTGTACAAAATATACAACTTACACACAACTGATCATAAGCTGCTCCACTTTCTTCAGCATTTACCTCTGTCAAAAATATGATTCTCATCACCTGACATCATGATCCAAACAAAGGCACTTTTCAATAAGAAGTGAGCATACTCCTTATAATCAACCTCTTTTGTCTCATTATTGTAACAGTTGGTG
This sequence comes from Cryptomeria japonica, assembly GCF_030272615.1. Taxonomy (NCBI): domain Eukaryota; kingdom Viridiplantae; phylum Streptophyta; class Pinopsida; order Cupressales; family Cupressaceae; genus Cryptomeria; species Cryptomeria japonica. The sequence continues at coordinate 648,875,749 of NC_081415.1, forward strand.
TGCATACTTTTTGCCTGATTTTGAACTTTGTAATCACACACTATTTCAAAAGTAAAATCATGAGACAAATCATGATAGAGGCTTTCCCACAAGCTGCCATACATTTCACTATCTCAATCAATTCTATCATTCACAAAGGCATCATCATGTTGAAATTCAAAAATAAAGCATTCAATCTCACTACTATAGTTCTTATCAACACTCACCTTGCTATCATTTTCATTCATAAACAATTGATGCAAACAAGTAACATAAATGTTACAATCTGGATGTGATACTTCACTATGTTGATCACTTTCTATATTATCCTTGTCTATCAAACTCAACACATCCGCATCCTCAATATCCCATTCATGGAAAAGAATTCATACCTCTAGTTGAAGCAAATCCTCAGCTAAATCTTCTTCATTCGAACTTATGTCCACCCAAAAAACTTCCATTTGTGGTTTGAAGAAGTCATCACATAACCCATGCCTCTTATCTTTATCATGAAGTAAAATTTAGCAACACATGCTACTCTTGTTTGGAACTGCATCAACATTACAAATTTGTTCAAAACAAGGGAAAACTTCAACATTTTCATCAATGAAGTCAGCACCATGAACATTAGTATCAAAAGCAAAGAACTCCAAATCTGGTTCAAGCATACTATCAACATTCACATTCTCTTCATGGTATTTAAAATTCCAAAAGCATTCAAATACTGGTTAATTTAAATTTGAAAGTAGAACATTATCAACACTTTCACATATGTTCTTATCTTCAAAGACAATTTCATTTTTAGTTTTCTGATTGAGGTATATAACTCGGTCTCCTCCTATATCATCTTCACAAGATGAATAATAAGAATTCTCATAACCGTCATTAGCTACATAATAGGCATTCATTTGCTGATCAAAAGAAAGTGGAAAACTTGTGTCAAGATCACTCCTATTCTGAAATTGCTCTTCATTGTTCCTCTGTATACTTTCGAGGCGCTGAAAATCAAACTCAATGTCCTCATAATCAGCACCACCACTCCATTGTGAAACACATTCATCACTAGGTATACTTGCACTAAAAACACTATCAACATCATCCACAATTTCAGTTTTAGTTTTATCAGACTTAATAATAATCTGATTTACATCATATTGCACATTTTCACTTACATAATCAGCAACATTTAGTGATCCTTTAGTATTTGGTATTGCAACATTAAATAAATCAGAAACATGTAAATACCAATGGTCATCACCATCATTGTTTTCATTTTCATTATCCTTGAGAGATGCATGATTAACTTCAGAGTTTGCAGTCACATAATCAGCATAACCGGCATACAAATCAAATGATACATACCCCTTATATATGTCTATCTCTATATCAGCATTATCACAACAATTCCCACTGATCATTTCATCATTACTATGAGAGGCAACTGGCATTGACAACAAATATTCTTGACTCTCATTTAGCTTTGAATCACATATATTAGCAAAACTACTAGGAACAACAGGGCTTGACATATTTTGACAAGGAATATTTTGTTCAGCTTTACATGGTATTTCACCATTGAAGGTATTTTGATAAGAAACACCAACAAACACAACTCTCTTGGATATCCCAAATTTCAATTTTTTTTCAATGTCCCTAGCTATGTTAAAAGCTTCATACAAAGTTTCGGGTTCTTTGTTTCTCAATAAGAAACCTATCTTCTTGTCAAAAGAACTCATATAAATATCTAGACATACTTTATCATCAAACTTATATTTTCTAGAAATTTTAGACAAAGCTTGTTAAAATTTGATAATAAATGTTGGTACCAATTCATCTTCCTGATTTGTGTATAAGTGAATTCTTTCACCAAATCACAATCACTCATCTTTTCATCAAATTGGTCTAAGAAATCTGAAATCAATTCTTCCCATGAGGAAATACAATCTCCCGGCAAAAAAGAGAACCAATCCCTTGCATCCTCTTTTAATGACTAGACAAATAAATTCATGCACACATCCTCTTGGCAAATTTCAAACTCTCCTATCAAATCTGAAAATCTTTTCACATGTTGACATGTTGATTTTGATTTCTTCCCATTGAATATGGGCAAATATTTTCTAATTTTTTTGGGTATGGGATTTGGGTAACTTGGAATATCTCTGAAATTTAGAGACATACTACTTCATACTAAAACCTTTCATATTACATGGTTGTGACACTTCACTAGGCATGGTCATATGTGGAAATACACCCGATTGAAAAACTTCACTACACATTTCTTTCTACTCCCACAAATGATTATACAACCTTGGATAAAAGAATGAAACACTTCAAGCACATATCCTTATTTCAAAATCTTTTCATAACATTGCTTGACATAAAGTTTTCCAAATTTGCATACTACGGAAGAACATATACACTAGACATTTCAGAAGAATGGATATGCAAATTAATTTTTGATTCCTCTATTTTCCCTCTTTACTAGTGTTGTTCACTTAATGTGAAAACCACATTACTCATTCAAATTTTTAGAACAAACATCTTGCATTGAAACTTCTGAAAATACCTAGGTGTTTGCAGCTATAAGACTTGTAGATCCGAGTATTTATTTCAACTTTTAGCACGATCTTTTACATCAGAGTCACCACCTCTTGCATAGAGGACATTTTGAATAGTAGAATGTCATTCAATGCATATTCAAATTCTTTATTGTCTCCTTCAATCTCACTGCAATAAACACTCCTTCAATATCACTGCAATAAACACTCTTCTAGGCTATAAACACATAGATTTGGGAAAAAATAACACCACATCTATATGTATCTTGCTACTGCACTTTATACCAAACTTTTATGATGAAGAATTCATCTATAAATATGCATTAGCAGTGATAACCTATATCTCGGCACTATTACATCAAACCACAAAAAACTTATGCAATACTAATTGCAAGGACATTAAACACTGGTATGAACCACAAAGTTGCCACCCAATAAGGAATTGGGGAAAAATTTGCATACAGCTACAAGGACTTGCTCACAACTCAACAACATGAATTTATTGTTACTCTTTTATAAAATATAACATGAAAAACATATCATTCTATAGATCTAGAATAAGGAACATTTTCTCCACCATAAAATCACTTTCAACTCTGTGAATATACAATGGATAGACTGGTTGGATATGAAATTGATAGGACAAGGAATACATTCAACTTCTAAGCTTATCAATCAAACATTTATATCCATTTACTCCCCAGCAGAGTCACCATTTTTTATGTTCAATAAAAGTGATTAACCCAAGTACACCTGCAACCCTTCTATGAAATGGCCAATTTTAGTCTATGAAACACATCAGGGCTTGGACAACATAACATAGGACCCTAATTGATCCTCCTGCACTTCAGGTTCTGCTATACCTAGGGCGGGACACCCTTTTGATGCATGAAATTAACTCATTTACTCACCATGATAGCATCAATGAAGTAGATAAACCATTCCACAAGCTCAACAAATTAGATAACACATACAAATTGGCTGGATCTTGTACAAATAATGGGTGAAACAGATCTTTGGAAGGATAGAACACAAACCCCTAAACATAAAGGGAAATAGATTTGTCTTTAATTTGAATTAATCTGAGACTATCCCCAAATCTGGAAGACTAGTGCCTTGTTCATTGGGCAATAGAGTCACACACAAAACTACAAATGTGCATCCATAGTTACAAATTGGTTTTCCTTAAACAATATTCCTGCATTAACACCTTATACTAATGCATTACTTAATTCCATTCACAAAATTTATCAGATCTCGGACACATTCCATTGTTTATGACTGATTATAGAATTTAAACTCTCCACTGAAGAATGCCTACAAACAATCATACGATCTTCTTGAGATGACAAATTATAGCCTCCTTGAGGATTCAATTCATAACAATGAAATATATGCACATAGACAATATTGTGGGAAATTTACTCATGCCTAACACGAGTAAGACCTGCAACTAAGAAACCACATCTACAACACTGCACTGCAACCTCTATACCCTGAAAAGATCCATATAATTTTACAAATTTGGGTCAAGTAATTTAGAAATGGAAACCATGAAAAGTGGAGCACTTCCTCCAAAATTCTGGAACCCTTCCAATGAGAATAAAATTGGAATAAGGAGAGGGAAAAACATTAGCTCTGCAACCGAAATTGCCAAGTATCTCTTTTTCTAACTGAATTCACTTTCTTCTTCTTTCTCGTGGAAACTGCTCTCGAAAAAGCTCACATTTGTTGAAACTAAATCCATGACTACATTCCTCATCCCGAGAGCTTTTTGGTGATAAGCCTCTGGGTGAATTAAATCCTTCATATGCCTCCATCATTTAAATTTTGGAATTTTTTATATAGTTTGCACTATATCATTTAACTTTGATTTTTCACCCCTTTTTGGCATGATACCTTGCCACATGGCAGTCTCTGATTTGCTGATGGGATCCACTAGGTGCCACCTCAGATGACACATCATTTGTCTACCACTTGTTTGCCTCATCACTGTCACCTATGCACCACTAGACTGCCATCTGTATGCCATGTCATCACCACTTCATTGCCACCTCATCGACACCTCTGAGCTGTCTTTCCACCTGGACCTGCCACCTATCTTTTGCCATTTTGCAATGGCTATCTAGCGATCATCTTTCCTTCGTGAAGTCGTAATAGTTGTTGGATCTCCTGGACCTGCTCACTCGTTAACTCTTAGTGATCCACCTGAGTTTTTTTGCCATTTTGTAGAGCTTAATGCGTGAGCATCTCCCCTTAGTGAAGTCATGCGGACCCTCCAATCTCAACTTTCTCACTTGTTAATCTACTCGTTCTTGAAAAATTCACCTACCTTGGGATCTGTACGTGCGTGAGGTAAACCTTGTTGCCATTTGTCAACCTCCTTGGTCATCTCAAGAAGGGTGCTTGCGTGTGTGGGTTCCGCTTGGGCACCCATCTAGACCTTGTGTCAAAAACCCTTAAGGCTTTGACATATTACTTGTGTGGGGCTTTGCTTATAAATATTAAAAATTCCCTTCCACCACCAATGTGGGATAATGGCTTTACCTGGCACTGTACATTTTTTGCAAGTTTTCTGAGAGTTTTATTGGCACCTTTGGATCTGATGAAACTTGAAAGTTCCTTCTTATTCCACACTATTTTTTCTTGAAATGCTCACATGGAGGGATATTTAATTACCAGCTACCCAAGAATGATTAATAGCTATTGCTATAAAACCATGCACACAACAAGGAAAATTTGGCATTATGGCTACCAGTCACAATTGCAGAAAGTTTAAATGTGGCCCATGCCATACGTGGGATGAGGGAAGCCAGACACTATTTGCATTTGCTTGGAAGTTTATGCACTTCCCAAACTCCACTCCATAGCAAGAGCTCACGACAAGGGTGAGAAATGCTAGCTGGGCATGGAGCTGCATTTTTATAACATTTAAATGCCCTTCAGCCATACCATGCTATGCCAGGGAGGGGACATTGGCTACTTGCTTCAATGCTGCCCTCCAAACACCACTCCACATAGAGACTTCAACTCTATTAATTGCATTTGATTGGAGTGCCATTCTTTCATTTGCCACTGCCACACACATTCAAAAACCATGCTAAAGGAAGGAGGAATAAGTCTGGTTTTTACTTTGCTACTGGCAATTTGCTGAAGTTTGATTATCGTACATTTCATTAACCATGCATGAGAGATTTATTGCTAATTGCATTTGCCTTTTTCATAAAATGCCTTTGTTTGAAAGAAGAGACTGGGAGGATTGTGAATCAAGCTTGCCAATTTTTGTTCCACTTTACATCTGCAATGTGCATTTGTTTTGAGAGGTTTTCTATGTCTTCTATCTTATACCATGCACCACTTCAAAAGCCAAGCACATCAAGGGGAAATTGGCATTCTACACCTATCAAATCTACCAGATTGCATTTGGTAGGAATTTTATACAGTTTCAATGCCTATTCCACATGGGAGGGGGCTTGGCCTTGCACCATTCTATTTCCATTTATTGAACTTCTGTCCTCTCCAACACTTCCAAATGTGTTTGCTTGAAAGTTAAAATAGCCTCCAAACTCCACAGCAAAGGGGGAAATTTGGCATTGGAGTTTTTATTTGCTGAAGTATTGCTTTAATTTCAAATGGCTCTTCAACCCAAACACCACGCCAACAAAAAAAGGAAAGACATTTCATTATGCCAATTGCGAATTGCTGAAAGTTATTTAAAAGCATAACCCTCCACCATTTGAATTTGCCTGAGACTTTCTATGGTCTTCAACTCATGTGGGAGGATTTGGCCATGGTTATGGAATTTACTTTACACCTGGCAATCACACTTGCTTTGGAAACTTCCATGCCCTTTCAACAAATTCTATTTATTTTGAAACTCTTGCATCTGGCACCTCACACTGCACAGGAAGAATTCAACTTAGGATAAATTGGCCAAGTAAATGATTGTGAGCAACTATTACTTTCAGAACCCCATTGTAAAAGAATTTAAATCCATTCCATTTATTTTGTTATGAGTGCACGATGTTATTTTAAAACCACTTCACCATAAAATTAGTGCACGGGCATGAGCCACATCAGGCCCCAAAGTGGGCTCGACTAAAAATATTTTGTTTTCATGCAACTGACCTCTGAAATGCCTCATGAACCTTAAACATACCTCTAGAATCAATTTGCACCATTTTCAGACTATCAAACGAAGTTTCGCAACTTTCAGGTGCTTGCGCCACATTTTTGCATTTAATCGTGAAGACGTAATTTTCAGACTGGTCAAAACACGTTTTTGGACCTGACCATCTAACAGATGTGTACTCTAATATACAAGCATGAACTCTACCCAACTATTTCTCAAGATGAAACCCGAGTGAAGAGATATTGATTGTCGAAAATGACCAACTAGTTTTGTCGACACTATGGACCTAATGAAGTCAATGTTTAGGCAACACATGATGCCTTTCTTAAAAATATCAAACGATCTTTGTAGACCTTCAAATTTGAAAAAAAGGTACCTTGAAGTACATATTAAATCTTTGAATTCTTAGTTTGATCAAAAGTCTGACTGGGTAGAAATAGTGCGCTCATGAAAATGGCCAATTTAACAAATATAGCAATGAAAGTACGGAAGACTGAAAACAATGGCTCAATAAACCCTTTTGAAAAAAAACTAAATGGATTGGTTGGAGCCTAAAAATGGAAACATAACTTGTCATTTATACCAATAATAACCTGAAACAAACATTCTATCATGACCTGAAACAGGGCTCCAACTAGCAGTTGAAACAGGGACTAGTCAAACCACACAAACTACAAATGGATTGATCTTCAAAACCTGAGAAAATGGATTCATTAAGACTTGAAACTTTGCAATCTGACTCACATTTATGTATAGAATTGAATCCATTTTAAAATTCATCTTGATGATCAATAGGGCAAAAGATATAAGCACTCAAAGTATGCTACTCAATAAAATCTGCATTTGTGCCTAAAATGCACCTTCAGCTCACCCCTCGAAATGGGTACCTGGTAAACTTATCCAAACTGAAATTTGAAAGTTGCACATCACTACATAGGCCAAATGAAAGGTGTAGGACACATTTCCCAAGCCTTACCCTTCAAAAATCAACTGGCTCCATTTTTGCCCTCTCTCTAACTAGGCCATTCAAACTGACTCATTTGGAAATACAGAGCAAAATTTTGAAATGGGCCGCTAAACTTGACTCAATTTTAATGAGCCCCAACAATTCCTTACAGGGTATTTTCTTCTAACAAGGCATTTTTAGTCAATCCCTTAACCTGATAATTCCTAACAATATCAGTTCTTAACAAGACTTTTGTAAAAACTTTAATAGGCTTGGCTCCTAACAGGGCGAACTTCAGAAGAGTTCACATATTATCTTGTGAGTCTCATCTCACCATGATTTTTACCTATTTTGGTTTTCCACGTATAAATACTTGTGTCATATGGTGAATTTTTTTGTGGTTATGATCTTATGGTTGATTTGATTAAATACTTAATTATTTTTTATAAGGCATGATAGCTGAAAGCATTGAGAAATGAAGCATTGGCATATGATAAAGCATTTGAATGTTTACAAGTTAAATTTTGTTTACTATTAAGTTGTTGTAATAGTCAACCGGTATTCTTATGAGTATTGATCTTGACAGTGGTATTTCATTGATAAGTTTTCTTTGTGTGATTGAGTTTGAGTTTGGGAAGTTTGTATCAGTTTTTCTATTTACTGATTCATCCCCCCTCTCAATAATCTACTGGATACTTATTATTTCATCATACCATCACTTGGTATCAAATAATCTCAAGTCCTCTAAGGTCTAAGTCTAACAACTTGAGGAAAAGATCTGCTAGATCATGATGAAGAAGGAAAGTCTGAAGTTCAACAAAGAAAACTATAGGATATGGAGCGACAAAATGAAAATTTACATTAAGAGTTTGGGAAGTCAGTATTGGGATCATGTAGATAGTAGGTATATTACACCTACTAGAATTCTGACTAATGATGAGAAGAAAGAACAACAATAAAATCATCGAGCATTGGAGGCTATTATCAGTTCCCTTTCTGATGCTGAATAAGTAGATGTTCATGGTCTTGAAATTGCATATGAAGTATGGAAAAAACTTGAGGAGATTTATAGCGGTGATGAACATGTTAAGATTGATAAAGAGGAGATTCTAAGAGGAAATTTTGATGACATGAGGATGTTTGAAGGTGAGAATATCTAGCAGTATGGTCATCAAAGGATAAAAGAGATAGTCGCTGAAATTAAGAGTGTGGGAGGCAAACTGGAAGATGACACAGTAATCGGTAAGATACTGAGAACCTTGCTACCAGTCTATGCTATTCGAGTTGCATCTATTCATGAGCTAAAGTCCATTGACAAAACTAAGGTAACTCTTGAATCCATTATTGGAAAACTAACTGCTTTTGAATTAAACGGTTATGACGGTAGTGTACAAAAAACTGAGTCTGCATTTAGAGCTTTTGTTTCTAACCCATTTGTGAGAAAAAGTAGAGATACTAGTCATGATTATGAATCTAGATCCAACAGAGTTGTTGATGACGAAGACAGTTTAGTGGAGCTTGAAGTATTATTAGCAAAGCGGTTGCCTAGAGGCACTGGTAAATACAAAGGTAAATTACCTTTAAAATGTTTTGCATGCAACAAGATTTATCACATAGCGGCTAATTGTCCTAATGGTGAAAATGAAAACAACATAGATAAATTCAAGAAGTATAAGAGTAAAGGCAAAAGAGATTGTCTTATTTCTATTGATAATGGTATCACTGATGAAGAATCTGAAGGTGATACTAGTGAAGATATTGTGTTTGTAGCTCTTAAGGAAGAGATATCAGACCAGAAGGCATTAGTATCCAAGATGGATAAATTTGATGATTAGATCATTGATAGTGGTTAGTCACATCATATGACCGATGATCAGAGTAGATTTCTTTCAATGAAAGAATTTGATGGCAGTGTTGTTAGATTTGGCAATGACTCACCGTGTGTGGTTAAATGTAAAGGAGTTATTTATCTTAATGTGAAGAGAAGTACAGATGATGTCTACTAGGTTGAAGGACTAAAGCACAATATTTTGAGTGTGGCACAACTGAATTACAAAGGATATGTTGGCATTCTACACTCTTATGAGAATAGTTGATATTGTCATTGATGGCAACCAATTGGAAACTCACCGGCATTTGGTTTCTACATGCCCGACATCACAAACTTCATACATTGGCACCGGCAGGCACTTACACCAGCATTCAGATTACATCACCAACAAAGCATACCAGCACTCCAACTGACATGGGATGAACTTTTGTTTATTTTAATATAATTATCTTTTATAAGACAATATGGTATATTGTAAAAGACTCATATATGTATGAGATCTTATAGGTCATTTTGATAGTAGATGAGATGAGATGACATGATATGTATGGTAGAAAATAGTTGTTTAGTGGAAGTGAAGGTTTTTGGATATGGTATCTCTATGCAGGAAAAGTGGGGCGATGAAACTTAAAATGTGAAAAATGAAGCTCAAAGAGGCTTGTCCACACACCCACAGGACTTCTTGGTGCAAGTTATGGAGTCATGAAGAATGACTCAACTTTCCAAGGATGGTTCCATGGTCCTCTATCTCACAAGGTCCCTCAAACCAATGCCTTTGCTCTTAGATCACTGAGCAAAGTGGCTTAGGGATGACAAATGCAAGAATGAGAGATGCTTATGATTGGTTTAGTTATGAAAATGCATCCTATCTATGCATGATTCTACAAATGCAATAAACTAGATTTTAAGATGACAAGATTAGTAGCAATACTATCCTAACATGATATACTAGTTTATGAGTTAAGCTAATGATACAGGAAATAGTCTAAAATGCTTATTAGATTTATTCCCATAACAAAGAGAAGCTAGACATGTTAATAAAATTAAGCATAAATGAGATACTAAAGCTTGCATTGATCCTTAAAATGGAGGAATGAGAGCTCTATTTATAGTGAAAATAGGGCAATGGATGGTTAGGATAGAAAGAGTTAATCAAGGGTCAAGTTTAAAAGTTGTCAATCTATGTTTTCAATTTTCACCAATGAAATGGTGACAATTGTCAACATAAGATTTCTTGAGAGGAGAGGTAGGAAGCATTACATGCTTGAAAGGACATGATGGTTACCCTAGGAGGTAAGGGTTAAGGTTAGGTTAGGGTTATCCATTGGATAAAGCTTTTACCCAAGGGATAAACTCTTGTGCAAAGGTTAAAGGAATGACCATGGTCAAAACAATAAATGCTTGATGAGACCCTTGGGTTAGATGGAGGTTAAGTTAGGGGAAAAGTCTCTAACCATGCCACAAAGAGTTAGTTAACCATTAATGGTTTGAAGACTTTGGGGACAAATTTGGGGGCATTCAACAAGTTAGCTTGTTGAATGGATAAAGGCTTTAATGCCTTTTGAAGACTTTACTCCAAATTTGAGAAGTGACCTCCTCAAATTTAGGGAAAGGGGATAATGGATGGGTTTGGGGTTAATTGATTAGGATTAGATGGATTCTAGAAGAAATTAGGATTAGGGTTTAGGATGCAAGTGGGGGATGTAGGAAAATTCAAGTGGGTGAGGGAAAATAGAATTAATTAAAATAAATTACTTTATTTCAATTTGGTTATAATTTGGGAAATTGAATAAATTAGACATTCAATTTGGGGTAAACTATATAATTAAATTTGAATTTAATTAAATAAAATTATTTATTCAATTAAATGACATAAAGGGCTTAAGTGAATTTAACTAAATAAATTGAATAATTTACTTAATTAAATAGAGGATGAGAATAAAATGAACATTAAATATTCATTTAGGAATATGGTCATTTTTATATGTCTACATTTTGCCCCTCTTTGAAGTGACGTGTGTGCACATGTTAATTCAAAGAAAATGATGTGTCGTCATGATTTAGTTATGATCAATTTTTAATGTTGTTTTGAGGCTTTCAAGTCGTACCCCAGATTTGATAAACGATGTTGATAATGATGTTGATAATGCCCCCTTAGGAGATGAATCAAAAATTTCAAAAATTTGATTTGATTTAGACAAATTTGATAAATTTCATTGCATTGTACAATTTTGTCTATGTTGAATGTGGTAATTTGATTCATCTCCCGATATTGCCATTTGGTAGGGTTGTTCGAGATACCGTGAGAAATTTTACGCATCCCTCCATGTAACCCTAATCTTTATTTACCCTATATAAAGGGAAAAAGTGATTCCTTTTGTCTCATTTGTGCTTGTTGACTTTGGAGAAAGTGATTTTTGGAGAGAAGTCAACATTCTGGTTCTGTAATTTTCTCATCAATTTGAGCACGTTCGGAGGTATCAGAGGCCTGCCGCATATGGAGCACTAGTAGGTCAACCTTTTTGACCCCTTTTGGATTTTTTATTTTGTCATTTTTTATCATGTTTCTGATTTTGTCATGTGGATTTTACATTTTAGTGCATTGGGGTCAAAGAGTATCGCATACGATAAATTTCGTAGCACATAGGGTTTAATGAATTAAGGTAGCGTCTGAAAGGTTTAGGGTAGCACATCGCTAGGTTAGGATAGTGCGTAGGATTAGTTTAGCGCACCGGGGTCACAAGGTAGTGTAGAGGGTAAAGCAGGTAGCCCATAGGAGATACCTAGCACATAAGGTTTCTAGGGGGTCGCATGGGTAGGTCTAGATAGTGCATAGGTGTGACCTAGGGCATAGGGATAGATACGCAGCACAAGAGCAGGATAGAATAGTGCATAGGGTAGTTTAGTGCTTAGGGCCAGGTTAGGTGGTGCTTTGGAAGAAAAGGGTAGTGCATAGGGTAGATGAAGTAGCACTTAGCAAGGACAGGGTAGTGCATGATAAGCAGTTTAGTGCATAGACAAGTTTGTTTAGTGCATAGGAAAAATTTGGTGGTATAGTGTGATTTGGGAATGAAGAAAATTGATAGGTTGATGCGAGTTCTGTCAAGATAAGTGTAAATTGTCAGTTTGCGTGTCTATTGTCATTGTTTTGATAAGTTTGTCCAATATGAGTTCTGATAAAACTTGATTTGATTTGTGATTTTTCAAGTTGATATAGATTTGATGCAAATTTGATATGATGTGGTTTTTGATATGAATGTTTTTGATATGAACTCTATTTGATATAAATTATTTCAAGTTGATATATATGTGGAGCTTGAGTTGTTTTACAAGCTGCATTGATTGTGAAACTTGAGTTATTTTACAAGTTGATATGGATGTGAAACTTGAGTTATGTTACAAGTTGATTTGATTGTGGAACTTGAGTTGTTTTACAAGTTGATATGATTGTGAAACTTGGGTTGTGTTTCAAGCTGATTTGTTTGTGGAACTTGAGTTGTTTTACAAGTTGATATGATTGTGAAACTTGAGATGTGTTTCAAGCTGATATGATTAGATATGAAAATGGATTGATATTATGTGGAACATGATTAGATTTTCAAAGTTTCAATTTTTGATATGAATTTGATTTTGGTATCTATGTTGTGAGGAGGAAACTGATATTGGACTTGTTTCACTTTTTGATAGGAGTGTCTTCGAGTGGTTCAGCCATGTGAGTGATTTCCAAGACTATGGTACTTGATACCATGATTGACATAGGTAGATAGAGACATTATCGAGAGGTGTGGCCTGACATTGCTGTTAGATATGCCTTGGTTTCTCGTGAACATGGGTTTATTGATAGCATTGGCAAAGAGGTGGCATGGTAACATGAACACCTTCTATTTTGCAATAGGCAAGATTATAGTGACGCCTGAGGATTGTTACCAAATTCTACAAATTCATGTGGTAGGTGCATTGCTACCCTATCAGAAGACTGAGGAGGGTGGGACTGAGGCACTTCACTGGATCTTTCAGGATGATACTGTTTGTGAGTATGAGATCCCTTGGCAAGACTTTTTAGATTTGGATTACGTGCCTCTACCATCAGTTTTGGCAGGCTTCATAGGTGGTTTCCTATGTCTCGACCGTAGGTCAAAGGGACTAGCAGTGGGGTGGGGATTGGTTCCTGGAGGATATGGTGATGCAAGGTCACCGATTTGCATGGGGGTCAGCTATGTTGGCCCACTTATACAGGGATTTACATCAAGTGGTATACCTAGGTTACGATGGTTTATCAGCTGAAGTGACACTACTACAGGTATGGGCATGGGAGCATATTCCCACAGCTAGGCCATTGGTGGACATAGATAGGCCTATTGGGTGTGCGTATGCACATGGATACAGAGGGATAGTTGTCCAACGTAAGCTGGGAAAACTAGAGCACTGGAGGAGAGTGTTGGATGATATTGATACAGTCATCTAGCAACCATATACAGGTTACGAGGTATGGGTCGAGGATGGGATGGAGATGCCCTATGTTTACATTACCAAATATTTGATAGGATGGATGCCCTTTGTTATTGAGAGCTTTTTGCATAGCTGGGTGTTGCGGCAGTATGGTCGACAGCAAGGGATTCCATAAGGAGCATGTTGTTATGCTCGACAGAGATAGGATATTCTGGATTGGGGACCTACAATTAATAGCGTGGTGATAATGGAGGAGTTTTTTCACACAGCCGACCAGATTTGGGATTATTCCCCTCAGATAGTGGATGGAGGGATGGCTGACGAGTTTGTAGCACTCTTTACGATGCGTGTAGTGGCTAGGATATTGGATCTAGTTGAGATGATTCCAGCTTTTGATGATGATGAGGAGGTAGATGAGGGGGGTGGTGATGGAGGAGGAGGTGATGGTAGAGTTGGTGGAGGAGGTGGCCGAGGTCAACGAGGAGATAGAGGGAGATTGGATCAGGGGAGGAGAGGAGACAAGGGTCAAGATGGTGGTGATAGGGGGATACAGGCAGAGAGAGCTGTACGACAGGCTGTGATGGATAGAGGGAGAGGAGGTTTGGCTATCAAAGCTAGGGGTGAGGAGAGGGTTGGGGAGGTGATAGCAGTAGTAGGAGGGTATGATGATGTACGAGGACTGGCCCAGAGGAGGAGGTCAAATGTTTTACCTCCACTAGCACTAAGGACAGGTAGAGGGACACGGGGTACCCCTTCATAGGTACCCTTGCAGATGTGGATTCCAACGCATGTAGAGGATGTGCAAATTAGATCATTGCAATTGTTAGTGCAACACTTGCAGACACAGTTGTTGGCACATCAATGTCAGATTACTCAGCTAGCCATAGAGCATGATATTGAGATAGAGTGATGGGGTCGAGCAAAGGAGCTGCAGCAGATGGTCTGATGAGAGACACCTTGAGAGAGCTAGATTTGAGAGCCAAGGAGGTAGAGTACTATAGGAGACATTATGAGGATGTTGTGCCAAGGGAGAACCGAGTGCAGAGTTTTACACAGTCGAGATCTAGTTGATCTCAAGAGAGTGGGTCGAGGAGGGAGAGCAGGGGCATGACAAGGCCTCTGAGACAGGATCCACCTGGAGATCCAGGTGTTGGGACATCTTCAGCGAGTCCATCACCTTCAAGAGATAGTCATACTTGAGAGATGTTGTCTTCATTGTACTTTGATCATTTTGTTGTATTAGCATAGACATGACATATTTTTTATATTGATCATTCTTTGATATATATATATATATATATGACACCATTTTCTTTGATCCTCATGTGATGTGTTATGGATTGTGTTTTCTACATACTTTTGATTATGCTATGATGATGCAATTCTTAGATAGATGTATGCGATGTGATATGTGATGAATATGATGTGATAATGCAGGATGTTGTGAGATGTATCTTGAAAATGAGATGTATGATAATGATATACTGTGAGATGTATCTTGAAAATGAGATGTATGATAATGATATGCTATGAGATGTATCTATAAAATGAGATATATGATAATGATATGCTATGAGATCTATCTTGAAAATGAGATGTATGATAATGATATACAACTAATTGTAAAATGATATGCAACTAATTGTAAAAAGATATGCAACTAATTGTAAAATGATATGCAACTAATTGTTTTTGAGCATCCTCATTCTGCATTTATCATCCTTATATAGCCACATGTTGTTTTCTTTCTTTGTATGTATCATCATTGAGCATTGATTTGTTTTGGGATATGTTGAAAATATATACAAGCATAATGGTATAATTGAACCATAATGACCTGAGAAAAATTTACATGACTTTTGATTTTGCAAGATAGCACAAGCATTAAGGTATAATTGAACCAAGATGACCTGAGTGTGGATTGCATAGAAATAGACAAGATTAAATCATTTGTATGCGTAAAGTGGAATCATGTCTTCAATGATATGTTGTGAATTATGTCTCGAGACAAGTATTGACACAGTACAAATGATTGCCTCACAGACAGAAAACTAAGAAAATATTAAAGTCCACATGATGTTCTCTAGCTTTGAAGCATTGTTGAGAAAATTTAGAGGATCCAACAATTCAAAAAGTTCAAGTGCAAAAATAGTCAAAAATTTATGCAAGATGCAACATTTGATACTTCAGAAAATCATCCATCATATTTTTGAATCCTGTTAAACGATCAATGTTTTGCGTTTGCGATTGTGCGAGTTTTGTCTGTTGGATATGATGTTTTGAGTTTGTGACACGTTTTGACAGCTTGAATGCATTGTAAGTTTTGATTAATGTTCCTAGTCAATCGTACTTCTTAATATGGATATGTATAGTGATTACCAAACCATGGTGAGATGTGGTGAAAGGATATGCGGATAAACCAGGATAGTGACTATGCTAAGTATGGCCTAGATGGATATTGTGATAAAAATGTCAGGAGATGGCTGATAGTGCTTTACTATGGATATAATGGTATGGATATAGATAGAGGAGATGTCCTCTCACAGTAGCACCTATTGTCAGGTTTTAACCAGTTGCTTTTATTGTACCTTTTTATTTACCTTTTTCTTGATTTTTTAATTTTTTTTATTTTTTTGACTTTTCTGTGTATTAGATTACTCAAGTGTAGTATTTGTTTAGATGAATGTTGTTAGTTGGTTCATCAAGCACATCTCCTTCTAAATTTGTTAGATAATAGGTGCTTGATCTATAGGCTAATATGATGACATAGGGACCTAACCAATTAGGTTCAAATTTCCCTTTCTTTTCCCGATCCTACTAATTCCTAGGATTTTCCTTGAGTACTAGGTCACCAATTTTAAAAATTCTAGGAATGACCTTGTGGTTGTAGCTCATGCACATATGTTGTTTATATGCTTTGAGATGAGTGTAGGGCATGTTGATGTCTTTTATCTAGAAGCTTGAGCTCTTGCAGTCAGTTAACTCGATACTCTTCATCTAGAATGAGGCCTTTTAGAGAGACTCTAGGAGATGGAATTTCTACTTCCAAGGGTAAAATTGCTTCTGATCCATATACCAATGAATATGTTGTAGCTCCTATAGGTGTGTGGATGCTAGTTCTGTAGGCGCAAAGTACTGGATTGAGTTGTATATGCCAATCTTTTCCTGCATCATTCATTATTTTCTTTAGGATTTTCAATATTGTTATGTTGGATGCTTCTACCTGACCATTCCCCTGTGGGTAGTAAGGTGTAGAAAAATGATGTTGGATTTTGAAATTTTCACATAGTTCTTGTACATCTTGGTTTTTGAAAGGTCGTCCATTATCTATGATGATGGAACTTGGAATGCCATATCTACAGATCAGATAATTAAGGATAAAAGAAGCAATTTGTTTTCTAGTCACTGTGGTCATGGGGACTACTTCTATCCATTTGATAAAGTATTATGTTGTAGTTATAATGAACTTGTGTCCATTGTTGGCCAGTAATATCCCATTCTTAGAATCTTTTTAGCAAGAGTAGTACCACTTGAATGTGTACCACAGATACCTTCATGAAACTCGTGTAAAGCAGAGTCAGATTCATTACGATTAAGACAATGAAGAAGAGTACCATCTAGACCTTGATGGTACAAAGTATCAGCAGTAAGAGTATAATGGGTGGCTTGCTCGATAAAGTTGCGCTTTTGGTTTCAAGACAAGTTAATGGGTAGGATATTGTTCTTAAGATAGCCGTAGATGGGTCCATATAATGGAGAGTTGAAATCAGTCAAGGTATAGATAACATGGGATTCCAAATGGTCATAGGCTGGGGAGAATAGTTGCTCTACCAGAAACTCATAACAATTTTGTTGATCTGGAATTTGCAGTAGTGAAGCGATAGTAGCCATAGCATCAGCTACTCTATTATCCAACCTTGGTATTTTCTTGAAGGTAATGTGTATAAAATATTGTTTAAAATCACCCACCATTCATTTGTATGGTAGCAGCTTGTCGTCCTTTGTCTGATAGTCATTGTTGATTTGATTGATGACTAGTTGTGAATCTTCGTAGACTTTTAATTCTGTAATCCTCCATTCTACAGTCATTTTGATGCCTATAACCAATGCCTCATATTCAGCAATGTTATTTGTGCATGGAAACATAAGCTGATATGATCTTGGTATAGTGTGTCTTTTAGGTGTTATGAATAGAATCCCAGCACCAAAGCCATGTTGCATGTAGGATCCATCAAAAT
Organism: Cryptomeria japonica; assembly: GCF_030272615.1. Lineage (NCBI taxonomy): Eukaryota > Viridiplantae > Streptophyta > Pinopsida > Cupressales > Cupressaceae > Cryptomeria > Cryptomeria japonica. The sequence continues at coordinate 648,893,882 of NC_081415.1, forward strand.
ATAAGGTCCATTGTTTGGTGGAGATAGCAAGAACGTCTCAGTCTAGAAATTCAATCTCCATAGTTTGTTTTCCTAGTAGTGGTGCTTCTACCAGTTGATTTGCAATTGCTTGTCCTTTGATAGCTCGCCATTCCATGTAGTGGATATCAAATTCACTGAGGATCATGACCCACTCAGCCAATCTACTTATAAGAGCTGCTTTACTAAGTAAATATTTGAGAGGATCAATTTTTGCAACCAACTTATTTGTGTGAGCTAGCATGTAGTGTCAAAATTTTTGTGGGGAAAATACCACTATTAGGCAAGCTTTCTTAATGAATGTATAGTTGAGTTCATATCCATTTAATGTCCTACTGATATAATAGATAGCTCAATCTTTTCCCTATTGATCTTCTTGTGCTAACAATGCCCCCAGTGATATGTCTATTGTTCAAATGTAGAGAATGAGTGGCTTCCCTACTATTGGTGGTGTATGCAAGAAAAGTGGGTCAATAAGACTCAATATGTGAAAATTTTGTCAAATGACTTGTCCACACACACACAGGACTTCTTGGTGCAAGCTATGGAGTAACGAAGTATAACTCAGCTTCCCAAGGTGGGTCCCATGGTTCTCTATCTCACAATGTCCCTCAAACCAATGTTTTTGCTCTCAGATCACTGAGCAAAATGGTTTAGGGATGGCAAATGCAAGAATGAGGGATGTTTTGATAAATTCTAGAATGAAATGCATCCTAAGCTATGCATGATTCTGGAAATGCAATAAACTAGATGATAAGATGACAAGGTTAGTATGAATACTATCCTAACATGATATATTTAGTCTATGATTGAGCTAAATGATAAAGAAAGTATTCTAAACATGTATATTTAGATTAATTTGTATTCTAAAGAGAGGCTAAATGATAAGCATAAAAATGATATATGAAAGCTTGAATGTATTTGAGCATAAGTGTGATGCTACAAATTTGGAGGATGATCAAAATGGAAGAATGAGAGCTCTATTTATTGAAAAAATAGGTCAATGGATGGCTAGGATTGAAAGATTTAATCAAGGGTTGAGTTTGAAAGCTGGGGATCCATGTTTGTAATTGACACCAATGAAATGGTGACAAGTGTCAACATAGGGTTGGGTTGAGAGAAGGGGTTGGAGGCATTAAATGCCTGAGAAGACCTTAGGGTTATCTAGAGATAAGGGTTAAGCTTAAGTTGGGTTTACCCAATAGATTAAGATTTAATCCAAGGATAAACCTTTGTGCAAATGATTAAGAGATAATCATGGTCAAAGCATTAAAGGCTTGATAAGACCCTTGGGTAGGGTGAAGGTTGAGTTAAAACAAATATTTTAACCATGTAAGAGGGTTTGAGTTAACCATTAATGGTTATTGAAGACTTTGGGGTTTTAAGTGGTTGGGGGTTTGAAGCCTTTAATGGTTATCAAAGACTTTGAGGAATTAAGTGGTTAAAGGTTGAAAGCCTTTAATGGTTATCAAAGACTTTGAGGTTTTGAGAAGTGACCTCCCTTTTGCTTAGGGATGTGACAAAGTTTAGAATGATGGGTTAGGTTAATTAGAAGCGATTAGAAGATTCTAGAAGGGATTTAGAAAGGGGTTTGGGATTTTGCAAGTGGATGGAGGGATAATAGGATTTAATAAAGTAATTTAATTCAATTTGGTTGCAATTTAGGGAAATTAAATAAATTAGATTTATTTAATTTAGGATAACTATTTAATTAAATTTAAATTTAATTAAAAGTGGATAGGGGGGATTTAATTGAATAAAATGATTTATTCATTAAATGGTATAGTGAATTTTATTTAAATAAATTGAGTAATTTACTTAATAAAATAGAGGAATGTGGATAATTTAATTAAATTGGATTTAATTAAATAGAGAAATGAACATAAAATATTCATTTAGAAATATGGTCATTTTTATACGTCTACATTTTGCCCCTCTTTGAAGTGACATGTGTGCACATGTTATTTCAAAGAAAATGATGTGTTTTTGTGATTTATGATCAAATGCAATTTTTGTTGTGTTGCTCTTATGATTTGTAAGTCGTGCCCCAGATTTGATTTGATATGTGATGCCCCAGATTTGATATTTTATGGTGATGCCCCCTCGGGAGATGAATCAATTTTTTTGAAATTTTTTTATTTAATTTGATGAGGTTTGTATGATGTGTATGGTTTCGTGCATGTGAAATGTGGGTAAATTGATTCATCTCCCGATAAGTTACAAGTGTTATGGTATAGGGGAGACCGCGACCATATTACAGGTCCATTTGGCTAACCCTAATTTTATTTTCCTCATATAAAAGGGGAAAAGGGCTTGAATTAGATTCATTTGTGCTTTGTTGACTTTGGAGAAAGAGAATTTGGTCTGCAGAGAAAATGCCTATTCCATATCATAGACACCATTTTGAGCACGTTCGGAGGTACCGGAGACTTGCAGCGTATGGACCACCAGTAAGTCAACATTTTGACCCTCTTTTGACTTTTCATTTGGTCGTTTTTAGTCATTTTTTGATTTTCAAAGTTCGGGTTTAGCGGTTTAGCGCATCTAGGTCATAGATTAGCGCATACGAAGTTTAAAGTAGCGCATCCAGTCAATTTATAAGATCGCATCTGAAACAAATAGGGTAGCGCATAGACTTAGAATAGCGCATAGAGGAGGGCGCGTAGCGCATTCGGTCAATAGGTTAGCGAGTAGGGTAGACCTAGCACATAGGGGTCGCAAGGATTCGCATGGGTAAGGGGTTTTAGCGCGTAGGGTTAATGTAGCACATAGGGTCAAATGGGTAGCACCTAGGAGGTGCAGATTAGCGCGTAGACTGGGTTTAGCGCATAGAGTAGGTTAGGTGGCGCATGGGGGGCAAAGATTAGTGCATAGAGTCAATCTAGCACATAGGGTAGATAGAATAGTGCGTAGGAAAGGTAGCCTAGCGCATGGGGGATTTTTAGCGCATTGGGTATCTGTTTTAGCACATCTGAAAAATTTTTGCAAGAAGAGTGGATTTGTAAAAAAAAAAAATTTTTGTGTTGTGCTATCCTGATTTGATGGATTTGTCCAATATGAGTGTTAATATAACTTGTTTTGATTTGCAATATTTCAAGTTATGTAGATATCAATGTGTTGTGTTTGATCAAAATATGATTTATCTACGTGCTCTATTTCATGTTCAATGTGTGAAGCCTGATGTGTATTACAAGCGGATATGGGTTGGAAACTTGAGTTGTTTTACAAGCTGATATGGGTGGGAAACTTGAGTTGTTTTACAAGTTTATGTGATTTTGGAGACTTGAGTTGTTTTACAAGTCTTGATATGGTTTCTGGGAACTTGAGTTGTTTTACAAGTTGATATGAAATGATAGGATTTTGAACTTGATGTAGATGAGAAAATTTGTTTCATGTTGTTGATGTGAGTTTGATTTTGATATCATTGTTTTGATGTGGAAATTGATATTAGATTTGTTTTGTTTGTTTGACAGGAGCAATTGGGTGTGGTCTAGTCGCGGGAGATATTTCTGAGACCGTGGACATTGATACCGCATTTGTCGCAGGCCGATCTCGATATCATCAAGAGATGTGGATTGACTTCCCTCTTGGATATGCCTCAGTTTACTGTGAACTGGGGACTACTGACAACACTTGTGGAGGAGCTGGTATCCAGCATGTAGAGAGCAGTGGCGGGCGGTCCCATGAGAGACACCCTAAGAGAGCTGGCATTGAGAGCTCAGGAGGCAGAGTACTATCGGCGGCATTATGAGGCTGCAGTACCTAGGGATCGCCGAGTATAGAGCTTTGCACAGTTGAGATCTACTCGATCTCAAGAGACTAGGTTACGATTTGAGAGATGAGGTGTTATGGGGCCACCGAGATAGGACCCTCCTGGAGATCCAGGAGTAGGGACCTCTGGAGCGAGACCATCTCCGTCAGGGGATAGTCATACTTGAGAGAGACATGGTCTTTGTTGTATTTTTTAGCATTGTATTCCTTGTACTGGACACAGTTGTTGACATATTTTGTACATTTGGATCATTTTTGAGATATATATATATATATATATATATATATATATATATATATATACGGCACCATATTCTTTGATCATGTGATGTGTTTATATGGATGCATGTTATGTGGGTTATTTCATTACTTTATGATGATGGAATGCTTAAATGTATAATGTATGATGTAGGATGTATGCTTTAGATTTATCTTGAAAATGAGATGGATGATTTGATATGCTATGAGATATATGATTTGATATGCTATGAGATGTATGATTTGATATGCAACTAATTGTAAAATGATATGCAACTAATTTTTTTGGAGCATCCTCATTCTTGCATTTTACCATCCCAATACAACCATATGTTATTTGCTTTCTTTGTAGGTTTTATCATTGAGCATTGATTTGTTTAAGATATGTTGAAAATTTATACAAGCATAATGGTATAATTGAACCATGATGACCTGAGAAAAATTTACATGATATTTGATGTTGCAAGATAGCACAAGTGTCAAGGTATAATTGAACCAGGATGACTTGAGTGCATTTTGTGTAAACAGACAAGATTAAATCATTTGTATACGTGAAGTGGAATCAAGCCTTCAATGATATTTGATGTATCACATCGCGAGGCAAGTATTCACACAGTACAAGTGATCACTTCCCAGACAAAAGACTAAGAAAATATTGGAAGTTCCCCATGATCTCTAGCTTTTGAAGCATTTTGTGAGATAAGGAAGAAAATCCAAATTGAAAAAAAAGTTCAAAATGCAAAAATAGTCAAGATTTTTAGGCAAAAATGCAACATTTAGTACTTCAGAAAATCATCCATCCTTGGTATTTCTATGAATTGTTTTGTTTTGTTTTTGCGATGAAGTGTAGTTTTGGTTGTTGGATGTCATACTTCTAATTTTTTGTAATAGTTCTGATGTCTTGAATATTTACAAGTTTTTGAACAAGTTAATGCCCCTAGCTGAGTGTGTCTGTTGATATGATCATGTACAGTGATGTCCAAGCCATGGTGGAATGCGGTAAGAGGATATAGATGGATAAATTAGGATAGTGACTACGCTAAGTATGTCCTGAATGGATATATGCTAAGTGTCGAGTGATGGCCGATATCGTAACATCATGTTGAAGAAACAACAACCTAGTATGACCATTGCCCTGTGGGTAGTATGGTGTAGAAAACTGATGTTGGATTTTGAACTTTTCACATAGTTCTTGTACATCTTGGTTTTTGAAAGGTCATCCATTATCTGTGATGATGGAACTTGGAATACCATATCTGCAGATCAAATAATTTAGGATAAAAGAGGCAATTTGTTTCCCAGTCACTGTGGTCATAGGAATTGCTTCAATCCATTTGGTAAAGTATTCTGTTGCAGTTATAATGAACTTGTGTCCATTTGAAGATGAAGGATGAATTTTGCCAACCAAGTTGAGTCCCCACTAACAAAAGGGCCAGGATGTCGTAAATGGCTGCAATTCTTGTGCTGGTGCATGTATTAGATTGCCATGGATCTGGCATTTAGGACATTTCTTGGCGAAGTGATATGAGTCTTTTTCTATTGTAGGCCAGTAGTATCCCATTCGTAGAAGCTTTTTAGCAAGAGTAGTACCACTTGAATGTGTGCCACAAATACCTTCATGAAGCTCATGTAAAGTAGAATCGAAATCATTATGATCAAGGCAACGAAGAAGAGTACCATCTAGACCTCGATGATATAAAGTATCAGTGGTAAGGGTGTAATGGACAACTTGTTGGATAAAGTTACGTTTTTGGTTACGGGATTGGTCAATTGGTAAGATATTGTGCTTGAGATAGTCATATATTTGTCCATATAACAGGGAATCAGAACCACTCAAGGCATAGATAACCTGGGATTCAGAGTGGTCATAGGCGGGAGAGAATAGTTGCTCTACCAGGAACTCGTAATGACTCTGTTGTTCTAGAATTTGTAGTAGTGAAGCGATAGTAGCCATTGCATCAGCTACTTTGTTGTTCAATCTTGGTATCTGTTCGAAGGTGATGTGCACAAAATACTATTTGAAGTCATCCACCATTTGCTTATAGGGTAGTAGCTTGTCATCCTTTATCTGATAGTTGTTGTTGATTTGATTGACAACTAGTTGTGATTCTCCATAGACTTTTAACTCTGTGATTTTCAATTCGACGGCCATTTTGATGCCTATAACCAATGCCTCATATTCAGCCACATTATTTGTGTATGGAAACATAAGCCTATATGATCTTGGCATAGTGTGTCCTTCAGGAGTGATGAATAAAATGCCAGCCCCTGAACCATGTTGTGTATAGGATCCATCAACGTATAGGGTCCATTGTTTGAGAGAAAGGGCAAGAACGTCCCTGTCTAGAAATTCAATCTCCATGGTTTGTTTTCCTAATAGCGGTGCTTCAACCAGTTGATCTGCAATTTCTTGTCCTTTGATGGCTCATCCTTCTATGTATTGTATGTCAAATTCACTGAGAATCATGACCCATTTAGCCAATCGGCCTGTAAGAGCTGTTTTGCTGAGTAGATATTTAAGAGGATCAATTTTTGCCACTAGCTTAATGGTGTGTGCTAGCATATAATGTCGGAACTTCTGAGATGCAAAAACCACTATTAGGCAAGCTTTTTCAATGAACGTATAGTTGAGTTCATAGCCATTCAATGTCTGATTGATGTAATAGATGGCCCGTTCCTTTCCTTGTTGATCTTCTTGTGCCAATAGTGCCCCCAGCAATATATCTGTTGTTGAGATATATAGGATAAGTGGCTTTGCTGCAACTGGTGGTACCAGAACTGGTGGATTCATCAACTACTGTTTGATTTGGTAAAAGATTTTGCACACTTAGTCTCCCATTTGAATGGTACATTTTTGTGCAGAAAATGGTTAAATGGTAGACTTTTATTTGCTAGTTGAGCGATGAATCGCCTGATTGATTGAAGTTGTCCCTATAGAGATCTGAGTTGACTAATATTATGTGGTGGTGGAATGTCCATAATAGCTTGTACCTTTGCTGGATCAACTTCAATACCTTTAGCTGAGACTATGTAGCCTAGTAACTTGCCTGATGTAACCCCGAAGACACACTTCTTAGGGTTGAGCCTGACCTAGAATTTCTCCAATCGATCAAAGATCTTTGTTAGGATGTTCGAGATGTTCAGCTCTGGTGAAGGATTTAGCTAATAAATCATCCACATAGTCTTCCATAAATGTGTGCATCATGTCATGGAATATTGTTGTCATTGCTCTTTGATAAGTGGCCCCTACATTCTTTAAGCCAAAAGGCATAACATTCCAATAGTACGTTTCCCAAGGATAGGTGAATGTTGTTTTATCTTGATCTTCAGGAGCTATTTTGATTTGATTATAGCCTGAGAAGCTGTCCATTAGTGAGAGCATTACATGGCCTACTATGAAATCTACAATTATGTCGATACTAGGTAGAGGAAAGTCATCTTTTGGACAAGCTTTGTTGACATCCCTGAAATCAGTGCATATTCTGATACTACCATCTGGTTTTGATACTGGAACAATGTTGGAAATCCATTCTGCATAGTCAATGGGTCGGATGAATCCGACGTCTAATAATTTCTTTAGTTCAGTTTTGACCATGAGTGCTACCTATGGATTCATCTTTCATAGCTTTTGTTTGATTGGCTTAACTCCTGTAGAAATGGACAAGTGATGCATGATTAAGTGTGGATCTACTCCAGGCATATCAGCATATGACCAAGCAAAGTTGATTTGTTGTTCTTTAAAGAAGATGATGAATGCTGATCTTTCTTCCTCTGTCAGAGATTCTGCAAGGTGTATGTTTTTGGTTGCTTCTGTGGTACCAATGTTGATTGATTGAGTGGGCTCAATCAATATGGGTGTTTGCTCCTGAAAGTGTTCAAGAAGAGTGTCAAGTCTCCCATCATCAGGTGCCTTAAAAAGGTTTTCACCTTCAAATGCATCCTTTATTTTTACTTTTTTGTAATCTAAAGCTGCCATTGATTGGTTTTTAGCATCAGATCCTTTATTTGGTTTATTTTTGCGACTGAGAGACTTGGCACTCCCTGATTGATAGATATCATTATTTTGTTCACTGGTAGAGCCTGTTTCTGGATTTGTGGTACATAGGTAATGGATAATAGATTCATCATTTGGGAAAATTGGTATATCATGGGTGTCAGGTTCATCCCAGTCGATGAGGTTAGGAAAGACAAGCGGTAAGGAATCATTGGGTGGATCAAGCTCTACTACTGTAAGTGTTAGGACAGAGATTTCATTGTGATTGGTCTTGGTTTCAAAGAAGTCTAGGATTTCATCGAGGTCTTTGATGGTATCATCTTCCACATAGACTTGTTCGTAATGTTTCTGTTCGCTTTCCTTGGCGTCATAGATATTTTGTGGTCCAAATTCAAGGGGTCTATCTTTTGCATTATGTTCTTCTTGAGAAAGGGATATAGAATCAATATCATCTAGGATATTTGTAGTAGCATTGGAGCAGGTACCCCATTCATATTCATTGGAATCTATCTCATAGGCATCATCCTAGATTCTATCTGTGTTGCAAATAGGTATGTTGTATGGTGAAAACAAATCTTTGATAATGGATACCATTTTGATGGTTTTTACTGATTCTGTATCAGATCCGTCTTCTACTTTCTGGATTTGTTCATAGATTGTACTTCCTTGGGGAGGAATAATGGTATCTGGAGATGACATGATTTGTTCTTGAGACATTGGTGTTTGAATATGAGCTACTGCTGCAAATATGGCCTTCTTATGATCTAGAAGCTTTCCCTGATGCAACTTCTGATCTTGACGTTCCGGTGCCTTGCGGATTGTTTTTGCTGATTCAAGAGTGCCTCCTACTAGGATTCTTCTTTGTACTTCTTCTTTACCTTCCATTGAGGTTTTTTAGTTGTTCTGGGTGGCTTTTTTAATAGGAACATGAGTTTAGAACCCAATCCTGCTTTGTCTCTACTAGGTTGTGAAGGAAGATCTATAGGTTCCATGACTCCTTCCTTGCATTTCCCAATAGGTCCTTTACCATCATATCCCATTTGCTTCATGATTAAATATCCTTTTCCATATAGGTGTGTTGGTAGAACAATGTCCAGAGTGGCTGCTCTATTATCTTCTTCCTCATCTTTGTATAACCAGCTAAGAATGTCCTTGTCTTCTGATTCATGTGCTAGAGTACCCAATTGGATGAAGGTACCATCAAATTTGGTGATGAGCTGAGTAGCCAGATGTGTTGACATAGTAGGCAATCCTTGAGATCTAGGTGATGTTGGCAATTTGGCCAAACATAAAGGCTCCAAAGAGTATCCTCCCATGCCTTGGTCCTTGATTTGCATTTTCTGTTGGAAGTCTTCAAATAAGGATTTGGGCTTTGCTGTTTGTAGATTTGCTATCAAGGATCGCTGCTTTTCTCTATTATGAGGAACCAAACTATCTTGGGCTACCCCCATTGTGTTGCAATGTTGAAATGGATTATGATTAGTTGATATGGATATTTCTTGTCCATCATAAGGAAATTTGACACACTGGTGATACGTAGAAGGTACTGCTTGCATTTCATGTATCCAGGTCATCCTAACAAAATATTGTAGGTTAAATCTATGTCTAAGACTTGACATATAGTATCCTTTTGCACTGGTCCTACTTGAATAGGTAGTATCACTATTCCTCTAGAGGACCTTTCCTCATCATCATATTCTTTTATCGTAATGTTCTTGCAAGGATCAATAGACTCTTCTGAGAAACCTAATGCATGGATAAGCTTTAAAGTACAAATATTAAGTCCGGCTCCTCCATCTATTAAGACTCTTTTCACTTGGTGTTTGCAAACAATGACTTCAATATGGAGAGGAGTATTATGCGGATGGCTCAAGGAAGTATTATCATGCTTTGAAAAGGTGAGGTTATGAGGTCCTGTCATATGGGCGACTATGGCTTGAAATCTATTTGTATCCAGATTTTGAGGTACATTCGTTTCCAATAGCGCTTGTTCCAATATATCTTTGTGCTTGGGTGATAGTTTCAACAATTCTAGTATAGATATCTGAGTTGGAGTTTTGTGTAGTTGACTAACCAAGTCATATTGGATTTCTAATGTGGTAGTTATAGGTGCAATATGTCCTTTCAAGACATATTTTTGAGTTCTGGTTGTTACATTGACAGATTCATGATCATGCCGATCTCGAATGGTGATGACATTCACTTGATGATCTTTAGTTGATATGTGGTTGATGGTTTTGTTGTAGATGTGATTGATACGAGTTCCGCATGTATCATCCAAAGTTGATGCTCCATCTTTGTTGTAATTCGGGAGAGGATTTTTGAAGGCTCCATGATCACCATTTGTTTTGAGACCATCCACTGTTAAGTCACCTCGATCAATCATGTCTTGTACTAGATGTTTCAATCTCATGCAATCGTTCATTCTATGACCTTTGTTACGATGGAAATCACAATAATGTGAGTCATTCCACCAAGGTGGTTTGATTGGGGGTTCATAGTTGCTGATTGGAGGCAAAGAAAGAATCTTGTTTGCCAAAAGTTATCTGAATGTTGATTCTAATGATTGTCCCAGTGGTGTGAAGATACACTTTTGGAAATTGTTTGTGTTGTTGCGTGAATTGTTGTTAGGTCCTAGATTCATGTTTTTGTTTTGAGTATCATGGGTGTTGTATGTGTTGAGTTGTCCTTGATCAGTGTTTGGTGCATATGTGTTAGCATTAGGATTAGCATTTTTAGGATTTTTCATATTTTGAGGATTTCTTGATAATGCAAGCACTGGTTGTTTAGATTTGGGATCATATGATTCATTGTTGCCTTCATTTTTGTTTTGAGTCCAAAATTGAGATTTGTCAAGGTTGGTGTTGTTCTAATTATTGTAGTTTGATGAGTTTGTTCCTTCCTTGTAGAATTTGAGTGTTCCCTTTTTGACACATGCTTCCTCTACTTGAATGCCATTTTCAATCAATTTAGCGAAAGATGGTATGCATTGAAGTTTTAGTTTGTAACTCATTTCTCCATTCAAGTTATCGATAAAGATTTCCATTTTCTCCTTTTCAGGAATATCTCGAGGATATCATGATACCATGCGTCGCCAGCGTTGAAGGAATAGCATGAATGTTTCATTGTGCTTTTGTTTGGTGTTGCAGACATCTAGCATGGTTATGGCATGTTGAATGTTATAAGAATATTGGGTTATGAATTTTTTAACCAATTCATCAAATGATCTGACAGGTGGTGTAATCTTGGATAACCATTCCATTGTTTGTCCTCCCAGGCTTCTTGGGAATAACCTCATCAGATAGGTGTCATCGTGAGCAAATTCAAGACTCATGGTGCAAAATTCTTGAACATGATCCCGGGGATCACTTTTCCCATCATATTTATCAAATTTGGGAACATCTGAGTTTGGAGGAAAAGGTACCATGTTCAATCTTCTGTCAAATGGATAAGGATAGATTTCGTTTAAAGAGTACCACACTGTTGTCCCTTGTTGCATATCTTGTATTTGTCTTTGCAACATTTGCATTTGTTGAGTAAGAGCCACCAAGGGTGCATTATTTTGCCAAGGAAAAAGTTCTTCCCTTGTATTTGTTCTTAGTTGAAAAAGTGTAGTAAACGGTATGTGTTGTTCTGAAGTTTCTAGCTCAGGTATACGCATTTTTGGTAGATGTTGTTTTGGAGTATGTTGCTCAAGTATGTGAGTTTCATCTTCTCTTTGTTGTTCTTGATATGCATATTGTCAAGACCCGGTTTGAAAAATGTTTGTGTCGAAATCTTTGGGAAGTTTAACGCCTTTACTTGTGAGCATGAGCAGATACTTTTCTTTGTCATTTTCCATAAGTCTTTCGACAATTTTTTGAAATGAAGGGTTTTCCTAACATTCTCGAAGAAGTGCTTCAGTAATTTCAAGCTCTTCCGAGTGTGGAACTTCAAAAGGATTTGACAATCTTCGATTCATACTTGATTCTGCGGGTGTCTTGCTTTGTTGGTTCTTTTGAGAGTGAGTAATAGGCATTTTAGTAGAAAATTTCAGTGATGAAGGGGACAAAATCCTCTTCGATGTGTTGCTCAGGGGTGGGTGGTTCTGGTCGAGATGTGTTATAAGTTATGCACTTGTCAGGCAAGAATGCTGGATTGATATTTCTGCCACGGTTTATGGTTTGATTAAAAGCAGATTTTTGACAGTAGGCTCTTATCTTCAATGGTTCTTTGTCAAATTCGTTGGATTTGTTTTGGATATACTGTTTGACGTGATGAAGGAATACCTGATGAGATTTGAAGAGTTGACAATTGATGTATAAAAACTTATTTCTCTTGATGAATTTGGAAAAACTAGGTTGTTGTTTCTTCAACATGATGTTACGATAAAGGTTCTTTCTTCTTAGAATAAGGGGATTAGTCATGCATGAGTGATCAATGGTTTCTTTTGATTGGTTTGGATTCAGTTGATTCTTGTTTTTGAAAATTTCAAATCTTACTTTATCAAAGTGAAGGTTTAGATGCCCCTTCACGACAAAGTGTGTCAAATGATATGGATAAAAGCCTCCCGATATAGAAACTTGATTTGACAATTTGAAAATTTTAAACAAGTGTGTTTTGAGATAAAATCCATAAGATGGTAAAGGATTCTGTTGATACTGATGATGAAGTCTCTGGATTATGATAAGAGAGACATCTTTTATCATGCAATTCATTTAGGATTCTGACAACTTTCATTTCTACACAAATTTAGCTCAAGAAATAGTTTTAGTGGTTTGTTTGTCACTCTGTTTTGATGGAAAATGATGTTGATGGAAAAAGGCTTCTAAAAATGTTTTTGAAAATTTCAAAAAAAATTTCAGTTTTGTTCTCTGTTTTTCTGTTTTTGATCACACGCTAGAACAGAGACTACATGCGCTACTGAAACGCCTCTATGCACTAAAATAATAACCACACACGTTAGGCTACCCCCAGACACGTGCTAAAATTTTAGACTGTTTAAAATTTGTTATTCCATTTGTTGAAAAAGCTATGTGCTATCCTGGGTCTGTTACGCGCTAACTTTTGGACTTGATGCGCTAATTTTTTATTTCTACGCGCTAAGCTGTTGCTTCCACGCACTAGACTATTTTTCTGATGCGCTAAATGGTTCAACACTGATTTGGCCTATGATAAAAATGCTACTGTTTGGACCCAATGTGCTAACTTTCTATTTTGATGCGCTAACAGAAGTACTTAATGCGCTAAGAAGTTTCTCTTATGCGCTAAACTGCCCTGATTTTTCTGTGGGATGATTTTTTTGTGATTTTTGAAATTTAGCTATAAATTTTCAAGTTTGATGGATGATTTTCTAAAGTAATAAAGGCAAGCATAGCACAAAAAGTACAACCATTTTGCCTACTCTAACAAAAAGTGTATGTTCTACGAGGATGTGTTCAAATCCCCAATGTTTTAACAGGTTTGGATACAAATAATAGACTTTAGAAAGACTCTTTAGTCAAGGGTCATAAATAACATCATAGCCCACTAGTCTCGATACTCCGTTAGCTCAAACAATCGTGTCACCCCCTAGAGGGTACCTATTTTTTTACCTTTTGCCAGAAATTAACTCAAAGTGAATCGCTTCACAGTTGAGCAATTATCTTGGGAGATATATGGTGAGTAATCTTGGGGGTGGATTCTTCCCCACCCTTGCACTATGATGTTATAAATGTCTGGTTACTGACTTGGTTCAAAGCTTCTATTTCTATGGTTCATAATCAGGCTTCCCGTTCGACCATTAGTGATAAAATCCCTCAGAAGGCTTCCCAACCTTTAGAACAAATGCTTTACATATCATGAGGATACTGGGGGAAGGCTAATCGCTGCGCGCAACCATTGAAAAGGACTTTCATCATTTTCCATGTTTGATTATAGTGGGTTGGAATTCTTGGTCTCAAAGTCATTCCCCACTTAGGTCGTTCCCTTCACACCGGCCATAAATGGCTTTAAGAGTTGATTCCAACTCCTCGGGAAGGCAGGCCTGCTAAAGGTTGTAAATGCTTGAAGTACAAAAAGTTGTAAGAGTGGTCTGAATTTTTGATCACCCAGTTAAGGGGAGAGCATATTCCTTCCACTTTCAAGACAAAACAATCAAGTTGGTTTTTTTTATCCTTTCAATTCAGTGATTTGCTAGAATCTATGTGGAGATGTTGCTCCACAAAAACATGGTGTTTATTTTATCCTTTCAAGACAATGATTTTCTGATCTATGAAAAAGAATTGGTCAACAAAGTAAATTCGATGTTTTGGTCAGCAAAATGAAAATCGATAGGGGAAAACTTTCCCTCTTTGTTTTGTGCAAAATAAAAATGAGGTTCTTTAACTTTGCAAAAATAAAGTGAATCCTTTTAGACACCAAAGGATGGTGAGATTCTTTTTAGCCCTTTCTTGCAAAAAAAAATATTGTTTTGTTCTTTTTAGAACCCAAACTAAGAAATTTTCTCCTAAAAAAGCAAGAAAAGATTGTTTTTGTGGTTCATTTTCCAGCCCAAAGTAAGGTGAGTCCAATTTTATCAACAAGAATTAAAATAACTCTAAATTTTAACTAACTTAACTAAGTTAGCCAGAATCTAAAACTATTTGTAATTCTATAAATAAAATCTAGCTCTACCTGCAAGAAATTGTCAGAGTCCTGCAAAATTTCAATCAAATAGTCAGAGAAATTTGGATTTTGGTGGACTTCTACAAGTCTAAATTTTATTTTGGTTATAATTTTAATTTTTGTCTTCTGTCTATGATGTGCTACAGAAAGGACTGCATGTGCTACAATATAACCTGGATGCGCTAAAATAATGTCCCAATGCGCTACACTGTTTACTGGATGCGCTACTCTGTGCGTTAAAAGCACTGCTCTATTTTTCTCCCGCACTAAGACCTACAGGAAATTAGTGTTTTGATGCACTAAAAGATGGACTTCACGTGCTAGATGATGGAATCCATGCGCTAAACAGTGGACTAAATGTGCTAGGCTATTAACCGGATGCGTTAAATAATGAACTGAACGCGCTAATTCATTTTTCCCGCATGCCTGCAAAAGGAGTTAATTTCAAAAGCTGATTTGATATATGGGGTCGAGCCCCACGGTGGGTGGCAGAAATGTATGCAAGAAAAGTGGGTCAATAAAACTCAATATGTGAAAATTTTGTCAAATGACTTGTCCACACACACACAGAGGACTTCTTGGTGCAAGCTATGGAGTAACGAAGTATTACTCAGCTTCCCAAAGTGGGTCCCATGGTTCTCTATTTCACAATGTCCCTCAAACCAATGTTTTTGCTCTTAGATCACTGAGAAAAATGGTTTAGGGATGGCAAATGCAAGAACGAGGGATGTTTTGATAAATTCTAGAATGAAATGCATCCTAAGCTATGCATGATTCTAGAAATGCAATAAACTAGATGATAAGATGATAAGGTTAGTATGAATACTATCCTAACATGATATATTTAGTCTATGATTGAGCTAAATGATAAAGAAAGTATTCTAAACATGTATATTTTGATTAATCTCTATTCTAAAGAAAGGCTAAATGATAAGCATAAAAATGATATATGAAAGCTTGAATGTATTTGAGCATAAGCGTGATACTACAAATTTGGAGGATGATCAAAATGGAAGAATGAGAGCTCTATTTATAGCAAAAATAGGGCAATGGATGGCTAGGATTGAAAGATTTAATCAAGGGTTGAGTTTGAAAGCTGGGGATCCATATTTTGTAATTGACACCAATGAAATGGTGACAAGTATCAACATAGGGTTGGGTTGAGAGAAGGGGTTGGAGGCATTAAATGTTTGAGAATACCTTAGGGTTATCTAGAGATAAGGGTTAAGCTTAAGTTAGATTTACCCAATAGATTAAGATTTAATCCAAGGATAAACCTTTGTGCAAATGATTAAGAGATAATCATGGTCAAAGCATTAAAGGCTTGATGAGACCCTTGGGTTGGGTGAAGGTTGAGTTAAAACAAATATTTTAACCATGTAAGAGGGTTTGAGTTAACCATTAATGGTTATTGAAGACTTTGGGGTTTTAAGTGGTTGGGGGTTTGAAGCCTTTAATGGTTATCAAAGACTTTGAGGAATTAAGTGGTTGAAGGTTGAAAGCCTTTAATGGTTATCAAAGACTTTGAGGTTTTGAGAAGTGACCTCCCTTTTGCTTAGGGATGTGACAAAGTTTAGAATGATGGGTTAGGTTAATTGGAAGTGATTAGAAGATTCTAGAAGGGATTTAGAAAGGGGTTTGGGATTTTGCAAGTGGATGGAGGGATAATAGGATTTAATAAAATAATTTAATTCAATTTGGTTGCAATTTAGGGAAATTAAATAAATTAGATTTATTTAATTTAGGATAACTATTTAATTAAATTTAAATTTAATTAAAAGTGGATAGGGGGGATTTAATTGAATAAAATGATTTATTCATTAAATGGTATAGTGAATTTTATTTAAATAAATTGAGTAATTTACTTAATAAAATAGAGGAATGTGGATAATTTAATTAAATTGGATTTAATTAAATAGAGAAATGAACATAAAATATTCATTTAGAAATATGGTCATTTTTATATGTCTACAGGTGGTACTAGAACTAGTGGGTTTATTAGATACTGCTTGATTTGATAGAAGGATTCTGCACATTTGGCTTCCCATCTGAATGGTACATTTTTATGTAGAAAAAGATTGAATGGGAGACTTTTATCTACTAGTTGAGTGATGAATTGCCTGATGAATTGGAGTCATCCTTGTAGAGATCTAAGCTGGCTGATGTTCTTTGGTGGTGGCATCTCCATAATGGCTTGTACCTTTGCTGGATCCACTTCAATACCTTTAGGTGAAACTATGTAGCCTAGTAATTTTCCTAATGTAAACCCGAAGACACACTTCTTAGGGTTGAGCTTGATTTGGAATTTTCCCAATCTATCAAAAATCTTTTCTAAGATGCTTAGATGTTCTATTATGGTGAAGGATTTAGCTAGTAAATCATCTACATGGTCTTCCATGAAGGTATGCATCATGCCATGAAAGATTGTTGTCATTTCTCATTGATAAGTTGCTCTTGCATTCTTTAAGCCAAAAGGCATGACATTCCAATAGTATGTTCCCCATGGACAAGTAAACATTGTTCTATCTTGATTTGATTATAGCCTAAAAAACCATCCATTAGTGATAACATTGCATGGTCTGTTGTGAGGTCTACAATTATGTCGATACTGGGCAAAGGAAAGTCATCCTTTCGACAAGCTGTATTGACATCTCTGAAATTAGTGTAGATTTTGATACTACCATTTGGTTTTGATACTGGTACAATGTTGGAAATCCATTTAGCATAGTTAATAGGTCGAATAAATCCAACATCTAATAGTTTCTTTGATTCAACTTTAACCATGAGTGCCACATGTGGATCCATCTTTCGTAATTTTTGCTTGATTAGCTTAGCTTCTGGAGTAATGGATAGGTGATGCATGATTAAGTGTGGATCAATCCTAAGCATATCTGTATATGACCAAGCAAAGTTGATTTGCTTTTCTTTAAAAAATTTAATAAATTCTGATCTTTCTTCCTCCATCAGAGATTCAGCAAGGTGTATAGTTTTGGCTGCTTCTATAGTACCAATGTTGATTAATTGAGTGGGTTCAATCAATATGGGTGATCGCTTGTGATAATGCTCAGGAAGAGTGTCAAGTCTCCCATCCTTATGTGCCTTAAAAAGGTTTTCACCATCATATGCATCCTTTATTTTTACTTTTGTGTGATCTATTGCTACTATTGATTGGTTTTCAGTAGTAGATCTTTTAATTTGCTCATTTTTGCGACTAAGAGACTTGGAACTCCCCTGATTGTAGACATTTTTACTTTGTTCACTAGTAGAGTTTGTCTCTGGGTTAACGATACATAAGTAATGGATAATGGATTCATCATTTGGGAAAATTGGTATATCATGAGTTTCAGGTTCATCCCAGTCTATGAGATCAGGAAAGACAAGTGGTAAGGAGTTGTTAGGTGGATCAAGTTCGACTATGGTAAGTGTTAGGATAGAAGTATCATCGTTATTGGTCGGGGTGTTAAAGAAGTTAAGGATTTCATCGAGGTCTTTGATGGTATCATCTTCCATATAGACTTGCGTATAATGTTGCTGCTCATTTTCCTTGGCATCATAGATATTTTGTGGACCAAATTCAAGTGGTCTAGATTATGTGCTGCATTCTTCTTGAGAGATGGGTGTATTATTGTCATTTGCACAAATATCTTCAATAATATTAGAATAGCTACCCCATTCATATTCATTGGAATCAGTCTCAGAGGTATTATCCTAGATTCTAGTAGTGTTGTGAACTGGTATGTTGTAGGGTGAGAATAGGTCTTTGATAATTGAGACAAGTTTGATAGTTTTCCCTGATTCTGTGTCAGATACTGCTTCCACTTTTTGCATTTATTCATATATTGTCTCTGCCCAAGGAGAAATGATACAATTCGAAGGTGATTCTTCTTTGTGGGATATTGGTTCTTGAATATGATGTGCTTCTGTAGTAGATGCTTCTTTCTTTTGATTGATAGGCTTCTTTTGACATTGCTTTCATTCTTAATGTTCACGTTCTTTACGTATTGTCTCAGCTGACTCAAACAGTCCCTCCTGCCAGGAGTCTTCTTTGTATTTCTTCTTTCCTTTCCACTAGGGTTTTTGATATTTGTGTGGTGCCTTCTTTGGTAGTAGAGTGAGTTAAAAGCCCAATCCTTTTTTGTCTTTAGTAAATTGTGGAGGATCCAATGGTTCTGTGACACCTTCCTGATGCTTACCAATAGGTCCTTTGCCATTGTATCCCATTTGCTGCATGATTAAGTATCCTTTTCCATACAGGTGTGTTGGTATAGCTACTTCCATAGTAGTTGCTCTATCTTCTTCCTCATCTTTGTATAGCCAACTAAGGATATCCTTTTCCTCGGATTCCTATGCTAAAGTGTCGAGTTGAATGAATGTGCCATCAAACTTGGTGATGGGCTAAGTTTCTTGATGTGTTGATGTTGTACTTAATCCATGAGATCTAGGTGATGTTGGTAAGTTGGCCAAACACATGGGTTCGAAAGAGTATTCTCCCATGCCTTGTTATTTTATCTTCAGTTTTTGCTTGAAATCTCTAGGTAATGATTTAGAATTTTCTTGTTGAAGATCTTGTGCTAAGGAATTTTGTTTATCTCTATTATGTGGAACCAAGCTGTCTTGGGTTGCCCCCATAGCATTACAATGCTGAAATAGATTATGATCAGCTGATATAGAAACCTCCTGCCAATTGTAGGGGAATTTAACACACTGGTGATATGTGGAAGGTACTGCTTGCATTTCATGTATGCAAGGTCAACCCAATAGGATATTGTATGTGAGGTCTATGTCTATGACCTACCACATGGTATCCTTTTGTATCAGTCCTAACTGAATTGGCAACACCACTGTTCCTTTAGATGATCTTTCTTCATCATCATATGCCTTTATAGTGATCTTTTTTGCGTGGATCAATAGACTCCTCTGAGAAGCCTAATGCACAGATAAGTTTTAAGGTACAAATATTAAGTCCATCTCCTCCATTTATTAATACTTGTTTAACTCAATGTTTATAGACCATGACTTCAATATGGAGTGGAGAATTATGTGGATGGCTCAATGAGATATTATCATGCTTAGAAAAGGTGAGGTTATGAGGTCCTGTCATATGAGCCACCATGGTTTGGAATTTGTCAGCATCCAGATCTTGTGGTACATTTGTTTTGAGTAACGCTTGTTCCAATATGTCTTTGTGTTTTGGTGAAAGTTTAAGCAACTCAAGTATAGATATTTGAGCAGGAGTTTTGCGTAGTTGACTGACTAGATCATATTGAATTTTGGGTATGGTGTTTGTTGTTGACATATGTCCCTTCAAGACATATTTTTGAGCTTTGGTTGTGACATTGATGGATTCATGTCCACACCTATCTTTGATCATGATAACATTGACTTGATTGTCCTCAGCTGATATGTGATTGATGGTGTTATTGTATATGTGATTGATATGAGCTCCCTGTGTATCATTTGAGGTTGAAGCTCCATCCTTGTTGTAGTTTGGAAGAGGATTTTTGAAAGCTACATGGTCACCATTTGTTTTGAGACCATCGACCGTTAAATCACATCTATTGATCATGTCCTAAACAATGTTTTTTTAGCCTCATGCAATCATTTTTTTGATGACCTTTGTTGCAATGAAAACCACAAAAGTGTGAGTCATTCCACTAGGGTGGTTTGATTTGTGGTTCAAAGTTTTTGATTATGGGTAAAGAGATAATTTTTTTTACCAGGAGTTATCTAAATGCTGACTCCAGTGATTGCCCTAGTGGTGTATAAATGCATTTCAGAAAGTTGTTTGTGTTACCCCGTGAGTTTGGATTAGGTCTTCTATTGGTGTTATTATTTTGGGTATTGTTGGTGTTGTTTGTGTTGAGTTGATCTTGATTGGTATTTGGTGCATAAGCATGAGTGCCTGGGTTAGCACCTTTGGGATTCTTTATAGCTTGAGGATTACTTGATAATGCGAGCACGGGTTGCTTTGCTTTCGGATCATTTGATTCAGTTCCTCCTTTATTTCCATTGTTTTTGTTTCTGGTCTAGAATCAAGATTTGTCCAAGTTGTTTTTGTTTTTGTTGTTATAATTGGATGAACTTGTTCCTTCTTTGAAAAATTTCAACGCTCCCTTTTTGACACATGCCTCTTCTACTTGGATGCCATTCTCAATCAATTTAGCAAAAGATGGTATGCATTAGAGTTTGAGTCTATAACTCATCTCACTATTCAAATTGTCAATGAAAATTTCCATCTTTTCCTTTTTGGGTACATCACGAGGATATCTTGAAACCATACACCACCAATGTTGAAGGAATATCATGAATGTTTCATTGTTTTTTCTGTTTGGTGTTATAAACGTCTAACATGGTGATAACAGTTTTGATTTTTCTCATGAGTGCTGCCATCAATGCCAAAGGGGGAGATTGTTGGCATTAGACACTCTCATGAGAATAGTTGATGTTGTCATTGATGGAAAGCAACTAGAAACTCACTGACAATTGGTTTCTACATGCCCAACATCACAAACTTCATACATTGACAGACACCAACATTGGCAGGCACTTACACTAGCATTCAGATTACATCGGCAACAAAGCATACTAGCACTCCAATCGACATGGGATGAACTTTTGTTTATTGTAATATAATTAGCTTTTGTAAGACGACATGGTATATTGTAAAAGATATATATGTATGAGATCTTATAGGTCATTTTGATAGTAGATGAGATGAGATGACATGATATGTATGGTAGAAAATAATTGTTTAGTGGCAGCAAAGGTTTTTAGATAAGGTATCTATTTGAGCTTATATGGGTACTGAACCTAGCATTAGAGATGCTATTTTGAGCAGTACATTGTATTGGATTTATTAATCCATTTTGTAGTTAGTGTGACTCTTCATTGAGTAGTGAGATCTAGGCTATTGGCCTCCCTGCATGTGCAGGCCCCTTATTGTAAGTAGTATATATTCATTAGCTAGTGATTAAATATTGTGGGTCACAAATCCCACTGAGGTTTTTCCCACACTAGATTTCCTCATTAAATATCTTGTGTTATGGTGTGTTTCTATGTTATCTCTATTATTTTTGTTTACTGCAATAATTCTTATTTAATAATACATTGTTTTGGGTTGCAAAGTTATAAATAAATTTAAATATTCTGCACACTGGTTAGACACTGATTCACCCCCCCTCGTAGTGTCTTTGGAACTATCATTGAATCTAACAAGATACCCACTAGAGTTTAAAAATGGTCTGTGCAAAATCTTTGACAACAAAGGTGAATTGATTGAAACTGGGAAACAAAGTAAAGGTAACCTGTTTCATCTTAATTCTAAAGTTAGCACTTGTTTTATTCCTAAAATAGATGATAGTTGGTTTTGGCATAGGAGATTTTGTCATATAAACTTTGATAACATTGTTAAAGTGAGTAAGTCCAAGACAATGAGAGGTTTGCCTCAATTAGACAAATCAGTTAATGCTCTTTGCAAAGAATGTTAGTTAGGAAAGATGACTTCTTCAAATTTCAAAAGAAAATCCTTTTCAACTGAGAACTTGTTATATTTGGTTCATACAGATCTTTGTGTACCAATAAGAACAAAAAAAATTCAAGGTGACAGATATTTTATGATTCTCACTGATGATTGTTCAAGGATGATATGGGTCAGATTCTTGAAAGATAAGACTGAAGCTTTTGGTAAGTTCAAGGCATTTAGGGCCTTAGCTGAGAAAGAGAGCGGTAAGAAGATAAAATGTTTGAGGACAGATCAAGGTGGTGAATTTACTTCTGAGTAATTCACTAGGTATTTTGAAGAGAATGGTATCAAACGATAGCTTTCTGCACCGAGGACACCACAACATAATGGTATCATAGAAAGAAACAACCCGTTAGTTGTTGAAGCTGCTAGGGCAATGTTGATACAAGGAGGTGTAGTGAAAAAATTTCGGAGAGAAGTTGTCAGCACAACTATCTCCACAATGAATTGGGTTCTAGTAAAGAGAGGTAAGGAAAAGACTCCTTATGAATATTGGTATGGAAGATCACCTGATGTTAGCTATTTTATGATATTTGGAAGCAAATGTTTTATTAAGAGAGGTGATTACATTATCAAATTTGAGGCTAAGAGTGATGAAGGCATATTTCTTGGCTGTTCCACCAATAGTAAGGCCTACAAATGTTTTAATAATCAGACACATAGAACTATTGAGAGTGTTGATGTTTAAGTCGATGAATTTCCTGAAGTCTTAGAAGGAACCAGTTCAAAGAAAAAGGATGAAGATCCTTTCATTTTATTTTTCAAACAAGAAACTGTGAAATTTGAAACTGGCAAAGCAAATTCTGATGCACCAGTCCAACTAGAATAGATAAATTCACAAGAAGTTGAACCTAAAGATAATGATTATGTTATTCCTAGATAAGTGAGACTGAATTATAATCCTAAGCAGATTAATGGAGATAAGGATGCTGGAGTGCTAACCAAAAGAAGAATCAGAGAGAATTCTTGCATGATCTCCACCATTGAACCAATAACTAGTAAGGAGGTATCTGGTGATGATCATTGGGTTAAAGCTATGGAGGAGGAATTGGATCAAATTGAGAAAAACAACTCTTGGACCCTAGTAACTCGACCAGTAAATAAGAATGTTATAGGTACTAAACGAGTATACAGGAACAAGTTGAATGAAGATGGTGTTGTAGTTCATAACAAAAAAAGATTAGTTTGCAAGGGTTATGCACAAGAAGAAGGAGAAGATTATGGCAAAAATTTTGCATGAGTAGCAAGACTAGAAGGTGTCAAAACTTTACTTGCATTTTCAGCCCACAAAAAGTTCAAGGTATATCGAATGGATATTGGAAGAGGAGGTATATATAGAGAAGCCAGATGGTTATGCTTTGACTAATGAAAAAGACATGGTATGCAGATTGCATAAGTCTTTATATGGATTAAAGTAGGCACCCAGAGCATGGTATGAAAGGCTTCATACACATCTAATGAAGATAGGCTTTTTCAGAGCCAGTGATGATAGTAACATATATCTCAAGTCTGAAGGAGATGAAATACTGGTCAGTGAAGTAATTGTTGATGATATTATATTTGGAGGTAATGATGTCATGAGAAATAGTTTTGTAGATGAAATGAAAAATGAGTTTGAAATGTCTTTAGTATGGGAAATAAAAAAATTCATAAGCTTGTAGATACAACAAATGAAGAATGGTATTTTCATTACACAGTCTAAGTATGTAAAAGATGTTTTGAAGACATTTGGCATGAGTAATTGTAAACTAGTTGGGACACCAATGGTTACAGGTTGTAATTTGTCAAAGGAAGATGAATCTAAGTCTATTGATGAGAAGGAATACAGGTCAATGATTGACAAATTGCACTACATTATTCACAGTAGACCAAACATAGCCCATGCAGTTGGCATAGTTGCTAGACTCCAAAAGAATCCTAAGGAAACAAATTTAATAGAAACCAAGAGAATCTTTAGATACCTGAAAGGTAATGTTGACTATGGATTATGGTATCCATATGGAGGAAACTTTGATTTGAAGGCATACACAGATCCTGATTGGGAAGGAAATGTTGATGATCGAAAAAGCACAACTGGTGGAGCATTTTCTCTTGGAGGAAGGCTTGTTTCATGGAGTAGTAAAAAGCATAGTTGAACTTCACAATCTACTTCTGAAGCTGAGTATGTTATAACTTATATGAATTGCACATAGGATATTTATATAAGGCACATTTTGAAAGGTTTTAAGATGAAGATTTCAAAACCTATAAAGATTTAATGTGATAATACAAGTGCCATACATATTTCTAAGAATCATATTTTGTACGCATGAACCAAGCACGTTGAATTGAAGTATTATTTCTTGAGGGAAAAAGTTTAAAGAAAATATGTTATCTTAGAGCATGTTTCTACCAAGGAGTAGCTTGCAGATATTTTTACCAAACCTCTTCCTAAGACTACTTTTGAGTATCTTAGAAGTCAGTTAGGGGTTCTCCCTCTTCATGAAGTTAGTTGAACATGATGTTGACTACATCAATCCCTGAAACACTTGCAGAATTTTATAAGGGTTGATGTAGAAGTAGATGTATTCCATAGGGGGAGCATCAAGTTGTAGTATGTTGTTGATGCACATTGAAAATTTAACATTACATGTTTTACTTTCAATTTGGCATTGTTGTCAAAGGGGGAGAAGAATTATGTGATTATGGGAAGGAAAACTAGTGACAAACTGAAGACAAAGAGAGCATGTGAATACTTGGTAATGTAAACTAGGATTCCTATTCATAATCATAGTAGCAAAGCAATGGTGTTGATATTTGTATTGCCATCAATGCCAAAGGGGGAGATTGTTGGCATTTGCATGAAGATTTTATTAATGATATGTTATATTGTCATTGATTTCAATTGAACCGGTAATGATATTGCTGATATTATTGTTATTGTTGATATTGTCTTGTAACTGGTAGGAAGAGCTTTGTGAAGAATATTGTAAACCGGTATGTAAGTTTGTGAGTTGAATTGGTAAATCGGAGTAAAAGGTTAAACCCTTTCTATATTATGTAACTGGTAAACCCTACCAGTTGTTTTTGTTAAACCCTAACCAATTAAGGTTGCTGAATTGGTTATATTGGTTTATGATCTGATGTTGAGCGGTAATGATAGTGACATGTAAGGTCATTGTATGAAGACAAGTGCAAATTTTTTTGGTGCATTTGTTTGTCTAGGGAATGAGAAAAGTGTATTGCATCTAATGCAAAGTGCATGATGAGTTACTGAGCTTGATGAAGTGATAATCAAGGAGTGGTTGAGGTTTTCTTGATTGATGTGTAGAGATTGCTATGAAATCAAATGATCATGCTTGTACCGAGTTGTTTGTAATCTTGATGAGAGGATTATATTTTTTTTGTGTAACCAACCTAATTGATTTGTATTAAAGGTCGATGAAGTTTTTTTGTTTAGTGTTGGAAAGAGTTGGTAGAAATTAGTTGAGTGTGTGGTTGTCGAATCGGAGAATGAGTCTGCAGTTTGAGTAAAGGTTGATAGAAGCTTATGGATCTAATCAAGCAAGTGTTTTTCTATTCAGATAGATCAAGCAAACTCATGTTGTTTTCTAACAATTATAGTGGAATTGAAATCCCCTAACTGGGTAAGCTCTAACAAGCTTGGTTACTTATTAAATCCTCTAAGAAGATGGTCCATTAGATTGGATTTTCAAATCCTCTACTAAGGTTACTCCTTATAGGGTATTTGCTTCTAACAAGGCATATGTAGTCAATCCCTTAACCAGGTGATTCCTAATAGGATAAGTTCTTAACAAGACTTTTGTAAAAGCTTTAACAGGCTTGGCTTCTAATAGAGAAAACTTTAGAAGAGTTTAGATATTACCTTGTGAGTCTCATCTCACCATGGTTTTAACCTATTTGGGTTTTCAATGTATAAATACTTGTGTCATATGGTGAATGTTTTTGTGGTTATGATCTTATGGTTGATTTTATTAACTACTTACTTATTTTTGATAAGGTATCATAATTGAAAGCATTAAGAAATGAAGCATTGGCATATGATAAAGCATTTGGATGTTTACAAGTTAAATGTTGTTTATTGTTAAGTTGTTGTAATAGTCAACTAGTATTCTTATGAGTATTGATCTTGATAGTGGTATTTCATTAATAAGTTTACTTTGTGTGATTGAGTTTGAGTTTGGGAAGTTTTTATCAATTTTTCTATTTACTGATTCATCCCCCCTTTCAATAATCTACTGAAGACTTATTATTACATCATACCATCATTTGTGTATAGTTGATTGCAAGAGCCACATACTCAGCCTCAATTGTATATTGAGAGATGCATTTATGTTTCTTGCTTGTCCATGACACAATCCTATCTCCGAGAAAGAATGCACCTCCACTAGTGCTCTTTCTATCATCAATGTTCCCTTCCCAATCTGCATCGGTGAAGACACTTAAGCTAAAATATCCCTTATGTGGATATGAGAGACCATACTCATCAGTCCCCTTAAGGTATCTAAATATTCTCTTGATTGCCACCATATCAGTCTCTTTTAGATTTGTAGCAAATATAACAACCAAGCCAATAACTTGTGCTATATCTGGTCTACTATGTACTGCATACTACAACTTACGTATCATGGATCAGTAAAGTGTCTCATTCACTTCATGAGACTTATAATTTTTGGAGAGCTTTCAACCTATAACCATTGGAGTTCCAATAGGTTTTTAATCTTTCATTCAAAAGTCTTCAAAATTTCCCTTATGTACTTGGTCCGACTAATGAATATGCCATTCTTTAGCTATGATACTTGTAGGCCAATGAAGAATTTTATTTCATTGATCATGGAAATTTCAAACTCTTGCTTCATTTGTTCTAAAAAACCTCTGCTCATCTCATCTTCTCCTTTGAAGATAATTTCATCAGCAAAATTTTCTGCAATCAGATGTTTTCCTTTTTCTCCGATCTTCAGATACAAGTTACTATTATCACTGGTTCTCATGAACCCTATGCTTAATAGATATGAGTGCAACTTCTCATACCAAGCTCTTGGTGCTTAGTTTATCCCATATAGAGCCTTATTTAGCTTGCATACCATATCTCTTTCATCTTCTTATACAGACCCTTCCGGTTGCTCTATGTACACTTCTTCCTTTAAAACACTGTTCAAGAATGCCGATTTGACATCCATTTTGTAAACTTTGAATTTTTTGTAAGTAGCATAGACAAGCAAGATTCTGACTCCTTCTAGCATGGCCACCGGTGCAAAGGTTTCTCTATAATGCAAACCTTCTTCCTGAGCATAGTCTTTGCAAACTATCCTTTCTTTGTTTCTTACTACTTGACTTGTTTCATCCATCTTGTATCTAAACACCCATTTGGTGCCTATGACATTTTTGTTCTCGGGTCTAGGCACTAGAGTCCAAGTTTCATTTTTCTCAATCTACTCCATTCTTCATCTTTTAGAGCCTCCTTTGTTGTTTTGGGTTCAATTTTGGAGAGCAGACATGCATTCTCTCTTGCTCTTCTTCTAGTCAATACTCCTACATCTTTGTCACCAATACTATTTTCAACAAAGTGATTATTTCTGACATACCTTGCTAGTACTGGTTCATTTCTTAGAGATTCTTCTACTAGTTGTGCAGGTTCTACTTTGCATGCTTCCTCATTTGCCACTACTATAGGATTCTCTTTAGCAAGTTCAACCGGTACAGTGTACTCGAATCCTTGATAATCCTCTAGTTCATTCTTGCTATCCTATTCATTTTTCTCAGAGAACTCATCTACTCTAACATTGGCACTCTCCAAAATCTTACTGGTCCTTTTGTTCAAACACCAATATGCTTTACTCTTTGTGGAGTAACCTAGGAAGGCTCCTTCATCACTCTTGGGATAAAAATTTTCAGAGTACTCATCCCTCTTGATATAGCATATGCTTCCAAATACTTTGAAATAGCTCACATTGGGTGAGTATCCACACCATAATTCATAGGGAGTTTTATTTTCCCCTTTCTTCACCTGTATCTAGTTCAAGGTATACATAGGAGTTCTTACTGCTTCTCTTGAGAAGATATGTGGAAAATTCTTATGTATCATCAGTGTCCTCACACAATCAATCAGAGTTCTATTCCTTCTTTCAACAACCCCATTCTGCTAAGGTGTTCTAGGTGCAGACATCTGTCTCATAATCCCATGTTCTTCATAGTAATTCATGAACTCTTGAGAGGTGAACTCTCCTCCTCTATCTGATCTCAGACATTTGAGATTATTACTAGCTCCTCTCTCTACTCGAGCCTTGAAGACTTTAAACATGTAAAAGGATTCAAATTTTTATTTTAAGAATACAACCCACATCATTCTTTAGAAGTCATCTACAAACAACATGAAATACCAGTCTCCATAGAAACTCTTGGTCCTCATAGAAACACACAAGTCTATATGAACTAAGTCCAGCACATTCTTAGATGAATAAGATTTGTTGTTGAAACTAGACCCGGTTAACTTTCCTAGTTAGCATTCTTTACACATAGCATTTTCAGGTTTCATAATATCAAGCATACCTCTAACAGACTTCATTTTACTGACTTTTTCTATGCTATCAAAGTTAACATGACATAGTCTTTTCTACCACAACCAATTGTCTTCTACCTTTTCCATTACACAACTACCTATGGTGGTGTTTAGGTGAAATAGATTACCTCTCGATTATTTATCGGTAGCAATCAAACTTATTGATTTGTCATTTATTTTGCATATTCCTTCATTGAATTCTAACCAGTAACCCTTATTGTTAAGTTGTGCAACACTTAACAGACTATATTTTAGCCCTTCTACTTAATAAACATCTTCACAATTTATTTTATCATTTAAGGCTATAGATCCCTTACCTTTTAATGCACAAGGAGAATCATTGTTGAATCTCACCGTTCCTCCATTGCAGTCCTCCATGCTAAGGAATTTGTTTATGTCATCGGTCATGTGGTGAGTACAACCACTGTCAATTACCTAGTCTCCACACCGGTTTGAACTAGAGATTAGTGTCATATCACTTTCCTCTATGTTATCTTCCTTTACCATTACAATTGCAATTCCATCTCCATCAGATCCTTCTGATTCTTCATCAGTAACTCCTTTTGCAAGATAGAACTCCTTCTTGCTCTTGTCCTTGTAGCTTTTAAAATTATCCTTCCTATCATTGTTAGGACATCTAGATGCAATATGACCTACTCTATTACAAGAGAAGTACTTCAAGGGAAGTTTACCTTTATACTTTCCTTTTCTTCTTGGCAATCTTCTTGCCAATAGAGATTCAATCTCATCTTGTTCCTATTCTTCAAATAATAGGTCGTCACATTCATGAGAATGACTAGTTCTTGTAGTAAAATTGTTTCTAGTTTCTTTTCTTCTCCTTGTTGGTGCAGCTATCATGGAACCTTTGCAGGCAACATCAATCTTTGGTACACTATTATCATAGTTGCTCAGTTCAAAGGTAGTCAGCTTATCGATCAATGAGTCAAGTGAAACATTAACTGTTCCCAAGGATCTGAGTTCTTGAATCGCAGAAACCCTTATGGCATATTGTGGCAGAAAGGTTCTCAAGATTTTTCTAACCACATCATCTTCTTCAAGCTTTCCTCTAGCACTTCTGATGGAATTTACTACATTATTTATTCTTTTACTATATTGTTCTATACTTTATCCTTTTTTCATCCTCATCTCATAAAATTTTCCTCTCAAGTTGTCCACTTTAGCCTTTTGAACATGAGGATCTCCTCCATAAATAGTCTTCAACTTATTCCACATCTGATAAGCTATTTTTAGATCTTGAACCTTAACATACTCATTATCAGATAGAGTGCTAGCAATCAGATCCATAATAGCAGTCTTGTCTTGCCTTTCTTTGATTTGATCTACAGTGAGAACCACTGTAGGTTCATTGTACTCTATGATTACATGATTCTAGTATTGATCTCCTAGGATTCTTAGGTAGAGCTTCATTCTACCACACCATAAGGTGTAATTATCCTTAGATAACTTAGGAACCTCCTTTCATATCATCTTGGAACTTTCCTTAAGCTATTAGGCTCTTCTAAATCTAAGGACCAAAGCTCTGATACCAATTGTTAGTCCCAACTGGTGCTAAAAGGGGAGGGGTGAATCAACACTTTACCAATTTTATAAAATTAAACCTTTTAACTCAAGACTATACTAACTTAATATTCATCAATGCAAATAGTTATTACAGAACAACATGCATGCATGAAAAGATACACAATAACACCAAAATTTATCTCATGGAAACCCAAAAGAAGGAAAACCATGATGTGAGTAGAAACTCAAAAAATTTGCACTCTTCTGGAGTATGCCCAATGAAGAGCCATCCTTGTTAGGAGATTACAAAGACACTATTAGGTGCCACCCAGTTAAGGGATTTTGAGTTGAAATGGGTAGAAAGCAACATGAAGTTCATATGTTGGAATAGCTATTGATAGCTTGATCAGATCATAATTAAAATCACACTCTATCTCCATCGGTTGTGTCTGCTCTCCACTACATTGGTCCTTTGCTCATACCCTTGGCTCTACACTCTGTCAGTCTACTTCACAGACACTCTACTCTTTTAAATCATTTTACACTTCCTCACTCTTCACTCTGCACTTTGGATTGCCTCTCACAAGACTTGCACTTTGCAAATTTTTTTATCAAAAAGGTTTTGTATGAACTCAAAACACTTTATAAACTCTTTGTCGTCACTTTCAGGTGTTTCCTTAATCAATGAAATTATAGATCTTGGTATATTTTGACCACTCTTTCTATGCACACCCTACAACAATTCTACCAACTACTCAATCAAATATTCCACTGCATCCCCCCAAAAAAGTGACTTCTAGGTCGAGTTCAGTCTTTTAAATATGAACCAAAAAATCTGCAAGTAATCATGGCTTAACTACATGATAACAGAAGTTGACTTCAGCACCCTTTAGTTTAGTGTTGACACAAAATCACTAACTCAACTTTTTCCATCACAACTATGTAACCGATCATCACTCTGAGATTTATGGTGACCACCTATCTTCCTTCTCCTTCACCGGCCTACTGATATACCATTGTGCTCTTCATTACCAGTTCATCCTTTGATGTCGCTTTGCAGTGCTTCCATGAAGCCTCTTCTCCTATTTGCCAATTAGGTTCCAATTTGCATACAACCTGAAGCTTTCTTCCCTAAGTCACCTTCTGTGACTTCATCATCATTAGAATGACCAACCTGAATATTTGACCTCAATACCGATCTTCTTGAGTGATAGATCGGTTAGCTTAGTATGTCTTCCCTTGAGCTGATTAAACCTTGATCATCTGTCTCTTATGTTGCTTACATGTTTTTTACAAGTCATCATCTTTTCTACTAAGACACACCACTCCATTGGTCAGTGTTAGACATCAATGACAAATCTCAACTAATATATCGGTTCTCTGGATTAACCGGTTTTGTTAATGTGAACAATATATATATATATATATATATATCCGATTTCCAAAATAAATCAAAAATTTATGAAAAAGCCTTGCCTTCACATTGCCAAGATCATCCTCTGATACCACTTATAATTAAATAACTTATACAATATTAATCTAATAAAAAAAATGCCAAAAATACTTGATAATGATATGCCACTTCGAAGGGGAAACCTTCTAATTCACTTCAAGGGAGATACATCGAATAGTCCTCAATAAAAACTCAATAATCAGCATGATGATAATAACTAACCTATACCTCCTATATATACCATACTTATATATTGGGTACAACTCAAGAAAACTTAGATAGTTAAATATGACTTCTAGGACAAAATCAATACATTATTATGATTGTAATTATAATTGTGTAACTTATTTAACAATCAAGGTAATCATAAATCAACTAGTCATAACACATACACACTATAGGGTTAGGGGCATAAAAATTTCATTAGTATTCATTTTTAGTCTTGAATAATTGGGTCATCTACACAAAGTAGGATTAAGAATTCTAACTAGACATAGGATTTTGTGTAGTTAGATCTAGTTTTAAATGTTATCAAGAGTTAGGGTTTAATTATGGCTCGGGTTAGCTATTCATTTGGGGATACAAAATAATGAGAGCATTACAGTTTCTAAAAATAAAGTCATGCAAGGAAAGGGTGTTCTTTGAATATGCATTTTTCTATGACAATCTTAATAGAATAGATGAAATGGGTAGGTAGGAAAGATTTAGTTTTGCAAAGGAGACTCCTTAGACTCTCCAATTCCTTTTATTTTAGTAATTATATTCATTTCAGTTGATAGGATATTTACCATGGATATTTCCCACTTGAAATAAGTATTTCTCACACTAGATTCTAATTTACTTCTCAAATAAAAAAAATTGATAACTTTCTCACATTTAGAAAAAATCCATTTACATTCCATTTTTATTTTATTTTGAAATCTTGCAAAAATGAAACATTTCATTCATGCTTGAAACAATATTATTACATTCTCTTTTGCACAAATAAACATGCAACACTTTTATGAAATCAAGAAAACATAAAAATAATAGAATATTTCTAAAAAATGGAATATCTTATGCATACTTGAAACAATTTTAGTATATTATATTTTTCACATAGATAAACATTATGCATCACTTCTATAAAATAAAAAAATTTAAATTAAATCTCTATCATTTTTAATTTTTTTTTTCAATTTGTAAAGGTTGGACAAATAGTAAACATTCAATTTTGCTTGAAATGATTTTACTTTTTCATTTAAAACATTAAAAAATCTAAATAATTCTTTTATATATATATATATATATATATATATATAGATATATATAGATATATATATATATATATATATATATATATATATATATATATATATAAATTGTCCATTCTTAATGGTTCATGGAGGTAATGGAAGAGAGCATGGATGAAGTGGTGTTAGGGTTTCATATCAAAAGGCAAAAGTACAAGGTGATCATGAGGGAGACACAAATGAAGGATATTTAGCTGCAATGGGTGAGGCATTGTGTGGATCTTGAGGATTGTGGTCTTTTGGGTTTCTCTTGCTTTGTCCACATACGATTTTCCTTTTGCTTTGTTTTGGATAGGAGTTGTCAATGCTAGTGCAATGGGTCCTACTATATTGGATTTTATGGGTGGATCAGATCTTGTTGTGGATGATGGATTGGTGGTTTTTTTATGTGACGATAATGCTTCTTTCATGATCTTTATAGACTATGCTCACATGGGGTTTGTAGATATGGCCAATTTTGTTGTTGTCTTCTATTCTATAGGGCCATTGATGGGTATACCATTGTGCACCTTTTGTTGGTGATATTTTTTATAGGAATTCAACCTTTTCTTGTAATAATTTTTTGCATAAGGCAATTAAATGTAGAAATAGGATGATGAAAATTGGATAAAGGAATTTAAGTTATGTTCATTCTTTCAATGGGATATGCTATGATTGCAATACATATGGACCCAAAGATTTTGAATGTAGAAGATTTGGAAATGACAAGATGAATGGAAGAAAATCTCAAAAAGGTCTAGCATGCCACAAGTGTAAGAAGATGGGTCATATTGCTAAATGCTGCAGACGAATAATTGAAAAATCTAAAGGTCTAGAAAGGAAAATTGGTATCAATAAGGGAAATGAGAAGATGAAGATGAAATGGGTGAAGAAATCAAATGATAAGACTAGAGATAAGGTTGAGGATGGATCCTCACCTTTTGTGGGTACAAACCCTTCTTTCGGTAATTAACTTAGACTATTGTGTTTGAGGGAGAGATTTTGAAGCATATCTTTCATCCCCTCTTGGTTTGTTGTTGAATTTCTCTCAACACTACAAAAATATGGAAGTGATTTTTGGTGTATTTATAGCAAGTTTGTTGGTTCATAAGTAAATTTGGTGTCCTTGGGTATATAGCTTATTATATTTTTGTAGAAACTCTAATTGATGACTATATATTTATTATTTGAAATTCATTTATACTATTGTGATCGATAAATAGTAGAGAGAAAGGAGAGGTGAAGAATAATTCAAGGTTTCTTTATTGTTTGAAATATTTTTCTAATGGTGAACCCTAATATCATTACTGGTAATAATGAAGGAAGACCTAGTTCTAAATTTAGACCATTTATTTCAATGTCGAGCGATCCCATTGGTACATTTTCCATTTTTCTTGACAATGTGTTTTGTAAAGAATACATTTTCAATTAGATTCATGTTTCCTTGGAAGAGTATGATTATAGTAAAAAATTTTAATTTTCAAATAATTCATCTAGGAAACAATGCATACATATTTAGGGTAGAATATGCTATCCTAGGGCATAAGGGTTTGGATGCCTAGTATAATTTTCCTATGATTTTTGATGAGGAGATACTTAAGATAGTTTTGAGTAAAATTCATGGGGATTGTCTATGGTTGGATCAACCATATTAGGTTTTGAGAGAAGTCCTAAGGGATATGATTGGCTTATGTTGATTCAAACCCGTGCTTGTGTTGAAGTTTGCAAGGAATGATGAAGTAAACAAGTTGACTGGTGCTCTGTTTAACAAAAGAGCAATGTGAATTGATACTATTATTGACTTGGTTGTCCAATATGAAAGTATGGGACTCTCTTATAAAGTGTATGGGAGTAATCATGAATTTTGACCTCCTCTACGATAGTGTTTATGACTTACAAGATGGTAAAATGGAATGTTTATTATGATCATTGTGAGCTATTGAAGCAGAAACTATTGGATAGCTTATGATTGACAAAGAATGAATTGTAACCCTTCTGGTATGGTTTACATATTGTGTGTTTAGTATTTTAATTTCTCAATGCACTACTTAGATTGAATAATATTACATGGAGAAGAGCTATTTCAGAAAGTGCTCAGATTGAAGGTTACTTGGAAAATTTAGAAAATTGTGATGTTTCTTGTCATAAGTTCTTTATGGATACTTGGAAAGAGTTGATTCTAAGGAATCAAATTCTTTTGAAGATTGTTGAATGGTATATAGTGTTGGCATATGCACACTCCAATTAGACATTGTAGGTGATTGAAGGTTTTGTCATTGATGGCAACCTTAGAATCCTATGACACCAGCAAGGCATTCCACTAGCACTAGCAAGATCAGACTCTATACTGGCACTCAGATCACCGACATCGGCAATAAAAGGAAGCATACCAACAGTGAAAGTTAGCATACCGGCACAAAGGCCGACAAGATTTTTTATTGTAATATATTTTGTTTATTATTTGTAAAATCATTGTAAGCCAACTTGGAAAGTTGTAAAATGACTCTTATATAAGAGAGATCATTGTAGAACATTTGTAATGAAGGGAGAAGATTATAATTAGGTGAAATAAGGCAGACCTATTATGCAAATTATAGGTTAAGGGTTTATGTTAGAAGCAGAGTAGAAACCGGTACTAGATCTGGCATTATAGATGCTATTTTGAAGCAGTACAAGATGCTAGATTTATATAATCGACTTTTTAAGTCAGTGAGACTTCCTATTTTGTATTTGAGCAGTGTGCTCTAGGTAATTGGCCTTCCTACATGTGTAGGCCCCTCTTGTAGCAGTACTATTCTCTTATTGGCCTGTAAGTGAATATTGTGGATCACAAATCCCACTGAGGTTTTTCCCACACCAGGTTTCCTCATTAAATCCTTGTGTTATGGTGTGTTTTTCATGTGGTTGTTTTTATCTCTGTTTATTGCATTACTTTCTGCTTACTAGTACATAGTATTAATATGCTCTACATGTTTTAAGTTGAGAAAATCTTATAACCTATTAGATATTGATTCACCCCCCCTCTCAGTATCTATGGGAATCCTAACAATTGGTATTAGAGCCTGGTCCTCTATTTTCAGAAGTGTAACAGCTCAAGGAAGATCTTGACACCAATAGAGATGGAAAATTTGATGTAACAATTTGAAGGAGCTCTCTCAGACTATGATGCAGAAAAATTGAAAAATATTAAACTTGAAGATGATCTAAAGGTTGCTTAGGATATTATTCAAGCACTTCAAGAAAATCTTACTATTTCAAGAAATAAGAGAAGAGAACTTTGTGAAAAGATGCAAAATGAAAATGATGAAAAAGAAACTCTTAATGATATATTAAACTAGCTAAAACAAGAGAACATGACAACAAAGAATGAGATGCAGGATATGACTATGAGATTCTGTAAAGAAATTGAAGATAGAAAGAAGAATGAAGAAGATTTGACTAGAAGACTAAGTGATATTGCAAATGAGAACACAAGACTTAGCTATTAAAATGATTTGTTAAAGACAAATCTGATGCACATTGAGAATGACTCCAATGAACTGATGAGACAGAAAGAAGTCTTAGAAAGAGAACTAGATACTACAAATCAACATAAAGAAAAATTCAAGAAAAGCTCAGAGGAACTTGTGAACTTGCCAAAGAATCAAAAACCTAAAGGTGACACTTCTGGAATTGGCTTTGAAGTTGGTGAAAGCTCTGGTACTGCAAACACATAGGATCATAGCAAACCTGTAAGACAACCTATTGCTTATAAATTTAATGGAAAATTCTTTAAATGTAATAAGTATGGTCATAGAGAAAATGAATGTAGATCTAGAAACTATCAGAATACCAATGCACCCACTGTTCAATGTTCAAAATGCAACAAAGTTGGTCATAACTATAAGAATTGCAAAATGAATGTAAAATGTTATGTTTGTGGAAGATTTGGACACTTATCTAATCAATGTAGAACACAAAATGGCATAGGTTATGGAAAGGCTATTTAGAGAAATAATGTGACTTGTTATGCATGTAACAAAATTGGGCACATTACTAAATTTTGTAGAAGCAAGTCCTCACTGGCAAACAAAAAAGGTCCTAGTTTGAAAGGTAAAGAAAAAGTTCAAGAGGTTAAGCAAGAATTTTCAAAACAATGGATCAGGAAATTAGAACTAAATGTGGATAGGAATACTCCTCCACCAGTAGAACAAAGCAACACTTCACCGGAAGGACAAAGTAGCACTCCGCTGGCAGAAGTCTCTTCATCAAATTGAAGAAATTTCCTTGAGGGTTTGGCAATCAATGAGACATATGCTATTATTCCCTCGGTTGATGGTAAGAAGTTGAAATTACTTCTATACTGGCAGTTATGTTAAGTGATTACTTAATCAACAGGCATTAAATGTGGTAGTTGTAGATTGACATTATAAATTAATGTTTTTGGCTCCATTTCACTTCATCGAGCATTCAAACATTCAAAGAGCGCGAGCTAAGGCATGTCAAGAAAAGAGGCAAAGCATTTCAGTGATCAATCCTTCCAAAGAAAGAAAAAGGGATTTATAATCATGGCATCATCTTCTGTGTTAGGATTCCCACAGATACT
The DNA here is from genome assembly GCF_030272615.1 of Cryptomeria japonica. Classification (NCBI taxonomy): domain Eukaryota; kingdom Viridiplantae; phylum Streptophyta; class Pinopsida; order Cupressales; family Cupressaceae; genus Cryptomeria; species Cryptomeria japonica. The sequence continues at coordinate 648,931,458 of NC_081415.1, forward strand.
AAGAGGGGGGGTGAATCAGTATCTACCCAGTGAATTGAATTTCTTAACTTAAAACATGTAGCACATATTATAACAGTGTACAGGTATAAAAGAAATAATGCAATAAATAAAATTAAAAGCATCCACATGAAAAACACACCATAACACAATGTTTTGATAGTTTTGATACTTAATGTAAGTACAGATGCCAAGCTAATAAGATGAGAGGGGGGAGTGAATCATACAACTTTAATCTTCCATAAAAACAATAGATTCAACCTCGGTAACATATACTTCAGTAATATAATCAAAACTGCTAAACATGCAAACTCAAAAGCATATGAACATCATAACACTCATAACACCAGATTTAACATGGAAACCCAAATAGGAAAAAACCACTATGGGATTTCAAACCCACTAAGAAATATACTCTTCTAGAGTATGCTCGGTTAAAAGAAAATCCTATTAAAGTTTACAAACACATTGCTAGATGTGACCCGGTTAAGGGATTTCCCTCAGATCTGTTAGGATCTTCACCTTGTTAGAAGTGACCTTGTTAAAGGATTTTAAACACTCAATCAGAATGTCACCTTGCTCGAGGGTTTTACAAATAAGACTGTTAAGTCCACTCGGTTAAGAGATTTTCTGTCACTTTACAAAATAACAGTAATAAAATCTATCTGCAACTTCACATCTAAAAATGCTAAAGAAGATTCTTATTTTCTCAATACAATATAGACATAGAACTAATCTTGTCCATCTATTGGGCTCTATACTCTTTTATTCAAAACAGGTCTTCAAGCATCAGTGCTCGGTAATCACTATGTAGCATCCCTGTACATACACTTTCCCGCATACATTGTTTATCAATGGTTCCTTATTTATAAACAATTTCTTAACCGCTTAATCTCCTTGATCACATTTCCCATGATCAATCATAGCCATTAGATCTTCAAACTTGACCAGGTTCAATGTATCCTTTGATCTGAAAATGTTTTACCTTGCCTTGGAACTTGCATACATTTCTTGGAACTTGTGCTAGGGTATTGTGGTTCAATCTACACTATAGATCTTCCTACCATTTTTCCTTTGCCATGGATTCTTTAACAAACTTCATTCATGGCATACCAAACATTTAATCATAGCCAGCTCATCAGCTTCCTTATACCAAACATTTAATCATAGCCAGCTCATCAGCTTCCTTCATTAAATAATATTTTTATTCATTTAATGCATTCTGTTATTACTTAGTTGCAACTTAGTAAATACTAAACTTCACTTAGTAGACATTTTGCCCTCATTAACCAATAGCGATAACCTTAGGGTTTACCAACTAGGTTCTTTGCTTGGTAACATAGTATAGTATTAACCTTTCAATCAATAACATATGTATGATATCAAAATAATGTAATCATCATGATCTCATCATTGTCTAACTCGGTAATAGTTTCCCATTGAATAACTTATTCCTCCCCTTATTCATCACATTGTTTCTGTGTCTTTTACCGACATCTTTATACTCATCAAATCATACTTCTTAAGATATGTCAACATCATACTGAATTGGAAAATCAATTTCTTGACATAAATGACAAAATAATAATATTAAGATAGTAAAACATCCTTGATCAGTTATAACCATAATCATCAATAACCTTCTCAATATCCTTATTGAAATGCCAACAATCTCTCCTTGTCTATTATAATGCCAACAATTTCCCCCTTTGGCATTGATGGAAAAACCAATTGATTTGACCTAATTGATTTGGATTGTTGTGAGATTCTAAAATGCTGAAATGTTCCCCCCCTATCATCAGACTTCTCCTCTTTTGTTTAGTCTTCTCCCCCTTTGACAACAATGCTAAAAAGTAAAGAACTAAAACATAATTTCTTCCTATATGAAGCGATTTCCTACTGTTGTGTGTCAACTTAGTCTCAGTCAGAGAATTTATGTCTTCAATTCCTATTTCCTATATTTGTTTCCTATACACCTTTAGAAAACATCCTAAAGTGTGTAAATCATCATCAACTCCTAAAAGATATTCTGTAGAGTCATCAAATTTTTGCTTTCACCGAACTCGGTCAGTAAGTAGAAGAAAGGGGTAGGACCCCTAACTTACTTCTAAGATACTCAAAAGTGTCCCTGGGCAGTGGCTTGGTGAAGATATCTGCTATTTGTTCCTTTGTGCTAACATACTCCAACACCACTTTCTTCTCTTGAGCTTCTTCTCTAAGATAATGATATTTGATATAGATGTGCTTTGTCTTAGAGTGCATAACAAGATTATTTGAAATGTTAATGGCACTAGTATTGTCACAGAATATAGTTACTGGCTCAGTAACTTTCTCATTTATACCTTCCAACAGTTGTTTGATCCATGCTATGTTGGTACAATTCAATGCTGCAGTAATGTATTCAGCTTCTGTTGTTGACTGTGAAACACATCTTTGTTTCTTGCTAAGCCAACTCACTAGTATTTCTCCTAAAAAGAAATCTCCTCCACTTGTGCTTTTCCTATCATCAATTTTGCCTACCCAATCAGCATCAGTATAAACTTTTAAATCAAAATCATTTCCTTTTTGATATACTAAGCCATAATCTTCAGTGCCTTTCAAGTATTTGAAAATTCTCTTGATTGTTGTCATGTGTGTTTCCTTAGGATCTACAAAGAATCTTGCAACTATACCTACTGCATATGCTATATTTGGCCTACTGTGAACAACATATTGTAGCTTTCCAATCATGGATCAGTAAAGTGTCTCATCAACAGATGCAGATTCATCATTCTTTGATAATTTACAGTTGGTAGTCATAGGAGTACTTAGTGGTTTTGAATCCTCCATTCCAAATTTCTTTAAGATTTCCTTTATGTACTTGGATTGAGTAATGAAAATCTCATTCTTCATTTGCAGTATCTGTAAACCTATAAAATACTTTATCTCACTAATTAATGACATCTCAAATTCTTTGCTAATTTCATTTCCAAAGTTCTTACATAGAGAGTCATTTCCACAAAAGATAATATCATCAACAAATATGGCTAAGATCAGTATTCCATTTTCATCATTCTTCATGTACATATTGTTGTTTTCACTTGTCCTCATAAAACCAATCTTGATTAAATAAGAGTGCAATCTTTCATACCATGCTCTAGGTGCTTGTTTCAAACCATATAAGGCTTGGTTCAATTTACATACCTGATCTTTATTATTGTCTTCAACAAATCCTTCAGGTTGTTCAATAAAAACTTCTTCTAATATGCCATTCAGAAATGCAGATTTGACATCCATTTGATATATCTTGAAATTCTTGTAAGCAGCATATGCCAACAATGTTCTTACTCCTTCTAGTCTTGCCACAAGTGCAAAAGTCTCACCATAATCAATTCCTTCTTCTTGGGCATAACCTTTGCAAACTAGTCTTGCTTTATTTTGAGTGACCTCACCTTTTTCATTCAGCTTGTTTCTAAAAATCCACTTTGTACCGATTACATTTTTGTCCTTCGGTCTTGGGACCAGTGTCCATGTGTCATTCTTCTTGATTTGATCAAGCTCTTCTATCATAGCATTTATCCAATCTTCACTGTTAAATGCCTCTTTCACTATTCTCAATTCAAATTCAGATATCAGACGTGTTCTATCTCAGTTTGTTCCTTGTCATCACTAGATCATCCTTATCTCCTATAATCTAACTTGATGCATGATGTCTTCTGACATACTTGGCTAATATAGGCTTGGTAGGCTTTGTAAGATCTTCTTTGAATATTCTCTTCATTTCCTTCTACAGTTTTCTCAGTAGGACTTGTCAGTTGAACATAGACAAATTCATCATAATATTCTAGTTCCTTGGAATTTCCTTCATCATTTCTTTTTGCAAATTCATCAATTTTCACATTTGCACTTTCTACCTTTTTGTTAGATGATTTGATCAAACATTTAAATGCTTTACTTCTAGAAGAATAACCAAGAAATGTTTCTTCTTCACTTTTCTGATCAAACTTGCCATTTCTATCATCTTTGTGTACATAGCATCTACTTCCAAAGATTTTAAAATAACTTACATTAGGTTTATTGTCATACCAGATTTCATATGGTGTCTTCAAAGTTCCATTCTTCAGTTGTACTCGGTTCAGAGTGTAAACTGCTGTTCTTATTGCTTCTCTCCAAAATGTTTGTGGCACTTTCATTTCAATCATCAGGGTTCTGGCACAATCCACAATGGATCTGTTTCTTCTCTCAGCTATCCCATTCTATTATTGAGTTCTCGATGCAGAGACCTATCTTTTAATACCATGATCATTGTAGAATAAGTTGAACTCATCAGATGTGAACTCTCCTCCTCTATCTGATCTAAGACAGTTCAGTTGTCTTCCTGTTTCATTTTCAACTCTTGACTTGTACCATTTAAACATTTGAAAAGCTTCTGATTTTTCTTTTAAAAACATAACTGACATCATCCTTGAGTAATCATCCACAAATACTATGAAATATTTATCACCATAATAACTTTGAACTTTCATAGGACCACAAAGATTAGTGTGCAGAAGATCTAAAATTCCCTTAGAAGTGTAGGACTTACTTGTAAAGCTTGATCTTGTCATTTTACCCATCTAGCATCCTCGACACATAGTATTCTTAGGTTTTTCAAGACTCGGTAGACCTCTTACTCAGTACTTCTTGCTTATTTTGATTAGATTATCAAAATTTACATGACCAAACCTTTTATGCCATAACCAGGTATCATCTATCTTTGCATACAAACACTTATTCCGAGTTGAGTCAAGATGAAATGTATTACCTTTTTTTTGTGTCCCCATAGCAGCTAACTTTCCATTCTTGTCATGAACTTTGACAATTCCTTTCTAAAATTCTATTCAGTATCCTGTATTGTTTAGTTGTGCTACACTCAACAAATTATATTTCAAACCTTCAACCCAATAAACATCATTGCATTTTGCATTGTCAAGAAGTGTTATGGATCCTTTACCTTTTATTAGACATGGTGCATCATTACCAAATCTTACATAGCCACCATCATAATCTTCTAACATAACAAACTTGTGTTTATTACCTGTCATATGATGTGAGCATACACTATCTATGATCCAAGAATCATTAGTATTTATGTGAGATAATAGGGCTTTTTCTTCATACCTTTCCTCATCTAATCCATCTTTGATAGCCACATAAACTACTTCCTCTGTATCAGTTTCATCTGATTTATGATTCCTCATCGACTATTAAGCATGGCTTTCTATCTCTTCTTTTGAAGTCTCGATATCCTCTGTAATGATTATCTTTCTGTCTATCATCTCGGTAATCTCTCTTTTCAGTAGAATCTTTGTCAAGATAGTTAGAAGCCATATGTCCTTTCAAAGGTACTTTTCCTTTATACTTACCTTTGCCTCTCGGTAACCTTCTGGCTAATAGTGCTTCAAACTCTTCTTGCTTTCTGATTTCCTCATACAGTTTGTGTACTTCCTCCATGTTCTTGTGAAATATTTCACTTGCTCCACTGTGATCCCCTTTAGTGTACTTACTCATTCTATCATTGTAATCATCAGATTCACCAATGTGAAAAGAACTAAATGTAGATTCAACTTTATTTATCGATGACCAACTGTTATCAAAGTTACTTAACTCAAATGCATGTAGCTTACCAATAGTAGCATCTAAAGAAACTGGCATATTGGATATAGACCTTAATTCATTGATTGCAGAGACTTGGATTGCATAAGCTAGTAGAAGGGTTCTTAACAACTTACTTGTTATATCCTTTTCTTTAATAGTTCCACCTACTCCTTTGATTTGATTGACAATCTCCTTTAGTCTTGTACTGTACTGGGTTATGTTCTCACCTTCATTCATCCTCATAGATTCAAGTTGTCCTCTTAGACTGTCCACTTTTGCTCTTTGAACATGTTCATCACTGCCATACACAGATATGAGCTTGTCCCACATTTCCTTTGCATCATTGTAGCCTTCTAGATCATTAAACTCTGAGTCGGTCAATGTAGATGTTATTTCAATCATTGCTTGGATATGTTCTTTCTTTGCTTTTATCTCTTCCATTGTCAATGGATAGGTGTTTGGTGTAAAGAAATCATTCTCTAGATAATATACAACATATTCTCCAACTTCTAATAGGTCCAGCTTCATCCTTTTCTGCCATGTAGAGAAACTTGACTTGTTTAGCTATGGTGCATCCCTCTTATACATCTTTGGATCTTTGCCTAAAGTACCTTTAAACTTTTTCTTCCGGAGTCTAAAGCTTTGATACCAATTGATAGTTCTAATACTTAATGTAAGTATAGATGCCAAGCTAATAAGATGAGAGGGGGGGTGAATCATAAAACTTTAATCTTCCATAAAAACAATAGATTCAACCTCGGTAACATATACTTCGGTAATATAATCAAAACTGCTAAACATGCAAACTCAAAAGCATATGAACATCATAACACTCATAACACTAGATTTAACATGGAAACCCAAATAGGAAAAAACCACTATGGGATTTTGGACCCACTAAGAAATATACTCTTCTAAACTATGTTCGGTTAAAAGTAAATCCTGTTAAAGATTACAAACACATTGCTAGATGTGACCCAGTTAAGGGATTTCCCTCAGATCTTTTAGGATCTTCACCTTGTTAGAAGTGACCTTGTTAAAGGATTTCAAACACTCAATCAGAATGTCACCTTGCTCGAGGGTTTTACAAATAAGACTCTTAAGTCCACTCGGTTAAGATATTTTCTGTCACTTTACAAAACAACAGTAATAAAATCTATCTGCAACTTCACTTCTAAAAATGCTAAAGCAGATTCTTATTTGCTTAATACAATATAGACATAGAACTAATCTTGTCCATCTACTGGGCTCTATACTCTGTTATTCAAAATAGGTCTCCAAGCATAAGTGCTCAATAATCACTATGTAGCATCCCTGTGCATACACTTTCCCACATACATTGTTTATCAATGGTTCCTTATTTATAAATAATTGCTTAACCACTTAATCTCCTTGTTCACATTTCCCATGATCAATCATAGCCATCTAATCTTCAAACTTGATTAGGTTCAATGTATCCTTCGATCTGAAAATGTTTTACCCTGCCTTGGAACTTGCATACATTTCTTGAAACTTGTGCTAGGGTATTGCGGTTCAATTTGTACTGTAGATCTTCCTGCCAATTTTCCTTTGCCATAGATTCTTTAACAAACTTCATTCACGACATACCAATCATTTAATCATAGCCAGCTCATCAACTTCCTTCATTAAATAATGCTTTTATTCATTCAATGCATTCTATTATTACTCGGTTGCAACTCAGTAAATACTAAACTTCACTCGATAGACATTCTACCTTTATTAACTGATAGTGATAACCTTAGGGTTTACCGACTAGGTTCTTTGCTCGGTAACATAGGATAGTATTAACCTTACAATCAATAACATATGTATGATATCAAAATAATCTAATCATGATGATCTCATCATTGTCTAACTTGGTAATAGTTGTCCATTGAATAACTTATTCCTCCCCTTATTCATCACATTCTTTCTATGTCTTTTACTGACATCTTTATACTCATCAAATCATACTTCTTAAGATATGGCAACATCATACTGAATTAGAAAATCAATTTCTTGACATCAATGACAAAATAATAATATTAAGACAGTAAAACATCCTTGATCAGTTATATCCATAATCATCAACAACCTTTTCAATATCCTTATTGAAGTGCCAACAATCTCTCCTTGTCTGTTATAATGCCAACATGTTTTAATGAGGAAACCCAGTGTGGGAAAAACCTCGATGGGATTTGTGACCCACAATATTCACTTACTGGCCAGTAAAAGAATATTACTGCCACAAGAGGGGGCTGCACATGCAGGAAGGCCAACTGCCTAGAGCTTACTACTCAAATACAAAATGGGAAGTCTCATTGACTTACAAAAATGGATTATATAAATCCAGTGTCTTGTACTGCTTCAAAATAACATCTATAATGCTAGATCCAGTAGCAGTTTCTATTTTGTTTCTTACATAAACCCTTAACATATAATTTGCATAATAGGTCTGCCTTATTTCACCTAAATACAATCTTCTTCCTTAAAATGTTCTACAATGATCTCTCTTATATAAGAGCCATTTTACAATGATGCCAAATTGGCTTAAAATTATTTTCCAATAATAAACAAAATATAATATAACAAAAATCCTATCGACCTCTATGTCGGTAAGCTTCCTTCTTTGCCAGTGCTGGTGGTTTGAGTATCTGTGTAGAGTTTGATCTTGCTAGTGTCGGTGTAATGCCTTGCTGGTGCCATAGTATTGTAAGGTTGCCATCAATGATAAAACCTTCAATGACCTACAGTGTCTCATTAGAGTGTGCATATGCCAACAATCTCCCCCTTTGACATTGATGGCAACACTCATGAGAAAATTCAAAAGTGTATCAAAACTTGTAATCCAAAAATGTTTTCCAAAAATATGTTACCAAAAATATAAGACGAAAAATATGTGAGCTCCCCTTGAGCAGATAAGTCTTTTACTGATTATTTTCTCATAGTACTGCTCCCCCTTTGGCATCAATGATAAAGGTTGTCAAGATATCAGTAGAGTTGTAGTCTCAACCTTGTAACTGGGTGGTTACAATTTGAAAAACATCTGCCAAAATCAAGTTTATACTTTCCATAAACTTCTTGCTATCCTTTATTGCTACCTCTATTCTTTGAACTGTATCGGTGACGTGCTGCATATGCTCTGCCAATGTTCTCTGTCCTTGTACTAGTGCCTCAGATATTTCCTTCCGTAATGATGCTAGATAGTCTAATCTTGGAATCAGTCTTAGTCTCAAATTCTTTTCCTTATTTACTATTCTCTCCTTTTCTCTTTCTAACTTAAGTAACTCTTCCTCAAAACTTGTTATCCTTTGTTCAAAAACTGATAATGTATCAGGTGAGTTAAGAAAATTATCAGCAAGTTTATTTATTTCTTCTTGTATCTTTCTCATTTTCTTATCTATGTCTACTGTCAAAAAGTTTGTCTTGCAAGTATCTTTGTATAGAGTTTTAAATTCCTTCAATAAGTTACATAGTTCTAGTAGAAGTGTGTCAAATTCCCTAGTACACTTCTTTATTTGATCTTCAAAGAATATATTGATCGAATATACGAATGCATTGTTCCAATATATATATATATATATATATATATATATATATATATATATATATATATATATATATATATATATATATATATATATATATACACATTGTTGTTCCTAATATCTTCACTGATGTGAGTGTGATATGAATTCCACTAATTTGAATTACATATTTTCATTATGCGTCAGACTCTACTTTATGTATATTCAAATGATATTGATACTGTTCTATATGCGTCTTTAGATTATGTGCCTCCATACTTCACTATTTCCATTCTATCCTCTAGGCACTCCCCCCTTCGTGAATGATTGTAAATGTCTTCTTATATCATATTATTGGAATGATAATTCATGATGCCAAAAGACATGTCTTAATGGCATCTTCTTTCCTTAATGTAATTGCACCACTAATCATTGCATTAGATCCTTTACGTTAATCATCTCCTTTCATTATGTTATCTATTAGCCTTCTTGCTAATCATGGTTTTCTTAAACAGGTCACTAACCAAAATATTGATATTATTACGTACTTTCTAATTATTGATTAGATAATATAGTTAAAGGATGTGGAATTGTAAACATCTAATGGTAATCAGTATTGTATGTGTGTGGCGACCTTTAGAAGAGGTTGTCGTTGTTGATCTTTTTAATATTCCCTTAATTCTGTATAAACAAATGTTGAGACATGGACTAGCTAGGATTCGAACCTAGGACCTTCTATACACTGCTAGAGTGCTCTACCACTAAGCTACTGGCCCCTATTGGACTAGTCCATCATCAGTCAGGGTGTGGCTTATTTCCAACACCAACACCCCCCCTTAAGCCGCACCTCTTGTGTGCTTGGGGCTCCTAGCCTGGACCTAGCTTTGATACCATGTTGAGATATGGACCAGCTAGGACTCAAACCTAGGACCTTCCATATGCTGCTGGAGTGCTCTACCACTGAGCTACTAGCCCCTCTTGGACCAATCCATCATTGGTCCGGGTATGGCTTATTTCCAACACCAACACCCCTCCTTAAGCCCTACATTGACTAATATCCTGAGTAGCCTTTAGATCATCTTCAAGTTTGAAATTTTTCAATTTTTATGCATCATAGTTTGAGAGAGTTTCTTCTAGTTGCTTCATTAGATTTTCCATCTCTACTGGTGTCAAGATCTTCCTCAAGCTGTTAGGCTTCTGAAAATAGAGGACCAATCTCTGATACCAATTGTTAGGATTCCCACAGATACTGATAGGGGGGGTGAATCAGTATCTAACTAGTGAATTGAATTTCTTAACTTAAAACATGTAGAACATATTATAACAGTGTACTGGTATGCAAGAAATAATGCAATAAACAAAATTAAAAGCATCCGCATGAAAAACACACCATAACACAATGTTTTAATGAGGAAACCTAGTGTGGGAAAAACCTCAGTGGGATTTGTGACCCACAATATTCACTTACTGGCTGATAAGAGAATATTACTGCTACAAGAGGGGCCTACACATGCAAGAAGGCCAACTGCCTAGAGCTCACTGTTCAAATACAAAATGGGAAGTCTCAAATGACCTGGTAATGAATCTAATTGGTGCAACATCCAATAGAAGGTCTCTAAGGGTTAATGATGTGACTAACATAAATGTGAGATTTGTTAGCATGATTTTAGGATACAAAGCAACATATGCAAACAGACTTAACTTAGTTTCTAGTTTATGCATAAAAAGTGTGCATAATATGGTTGAGGATAATGTAAAAATTGATGTATGTGAATGGCTAAAGGATGAATGGATTTACAATTTAGGGAAGATCAAGAAGGATAAGAAAGGAAATTTTAGATTTGGTAATTTACTTGTATGCTTAATGGTACATATAACCAAACAGGTGCCCGACATAGGCAACAAGAATCTTGGATTTGACATACTGGTAGGAAAACAATTATCAGACTTATTTAACATGGGTGAAAACAAGGAAAAGAATATTGATGAGTATTTTCAAGCACCAAAGGCTAGAATGAACAAAAGAATCAGACTATCACAGGAAATTGTTAGCAAATACAAAGATGATATATGTTTTGTGATTAAAAAGGATGAGATCTGGATGGAATAAATTATCCCAAGAACAATTTGGGTTACTGAAATGGGTTATGAGACTGATGACCACATCATTGAAACATATGCTAAAGCACTTCTAGAAGCACCAAATGAACCTAAGGAAGAAGTATTTGGTAGTGCTGAGACCATTGAAAGCCAAATTCAATCTAAGAAGAGAGTTAAGAAAGTGGAAGCAATAGTGAGGAGAGGTTCAAGGCAGGATAAGGCTATAAAAGAAGATGTACTAAAACAAACTAGTATCACTGAAGATGAGTTACAGGCACAACAACCTAAAACTCACCTTTCACCAGTAGCAACTTCTTCAGAGAGTGACATGCCAGCTGAATTCAAAAGAGTTGTAAGGAAAAGACAACCTTCATCGGTATCTACACCCTTGCCTAGAAGAACTAGACAAAAACAATAGGTAGTGAGGTCTTCGGTAAAGAAAACAATTCCAAAGAAAAAGCTAACACATAAGAAGAAAAGGACTCGACAAAATATTTCCTCGATTGACAGACTGTTGGATGATATCACAGAAGAAGGAAAACTCAAGAACATAGAAAAATTATATGATACACTATCAGAAGATGAGAAAGAGCAAGTTGAGAACAATGTTATTTTACACCTAGATATCTATAAGAAGTTTTTGATGGAAGTTGTAGATGACCTACCAGATGAATTATTCAAGAGACTAGAAGTAAGAAGACAATTTGTTGTAGAACTTGACAAGAAAATCAAAATTACAAAATTACTTGTTGTCTACCCAATCAACTCTCCAAAAGAAATAGATAATCTAATTGCAAAAGCCAACTGGTCAGTATTCTCTACTGCACACTGGCATATTGCACTAATGGAAGGAAGAGTAAAAGAGGTAACAAAAGAAACTGAAAATGGATGGGATATATTCCTCATGGAGAAAGAAAAGCAAGAAGAATATAGGAACCCCAAGCCTATCAAAGTCTATCAAAAGGACAAAGACAAAGGTAAAGAAAGGTTGGTGGACCTCCTAGTATCAAAATAAAAGATAACTTATCCCCACCACCTCTAAATACTCCACTGGTAACAACAACAGAAGACCAACCGATAGATGAAAGTATGGATGTATCATAAGAGGATACTAATCCTTATCTTGAGGTACTATACATAGTGGATGTTGATACTCAAAAGGTCAACATTATGATAGACAAGGACACAACTGGTAAAAATGACATGGCTAATGAGCTACCGATAGTTGACAACATTGTTAACACTAAAGGTAAACTGGCAGATGGGAAGATAGAGACACAAAAAGAGAGACAAACAGAGCAATAGGCTCTGGAACAGGAACAGGTTCATGTGGAAATAGTGCCATCGGCAACATGAGAGAAACAAAAACCCTTTCTTAAGGAAATGGAAACATAGACTGACCTACTAGAGGTGACTACAAGGATGGTTACTTCCTCCACCAGCGGAATTCAGAATGTTGGTTCCTCCTCAATAGGTTACAAATCAACCAATGTAACTGAAGTTCTTTTAGATTCTTTGAAGAAAATAACTGATTGTAGTTTACAAGCTTATAATGCTATAGATGACACAATCCCAATTTTGAGGATGATAGCCCCTAAATGCAACATAGATAATAAGGATGCTTTAAGTCAACTTGACACTTTGTCGAAGTATATTACTGACAACACGATGACAGTTGAATAGATAAAGGAATAGGCATTCAAAGATAGATTGGAAATTGAAAAACAAAAATTCTTTGAGAATCAAATAAAGAAGTGTACTAGGGAATTTGACACACTTCTATTGGAACTATGCAACATATTGAAGGAATGTAAAACTTTGTACAAAGATACTTGCAAGACAAACTTTTGGACAGTGGACATAGATAAGAAAATGAGCAAGGTACAAGAAGAAATAAATAAACTTGTAGACAATTTTGTTAATTCACCTGATATATTATCAATTTTTGAGCAAAAGATAACTAGTTTTGAGGTAGAACTACTAAAGCTAGAGAGAGAAAAGGAGAGAATAATAAACAAGGCTAAGAATCTAAGACTAAGACTAAGTCCCAGACTAGACTATCTAGCATCCTTGAGAAAGGAAATATCTGAGGCATTAGTACAAGGATAGAAAACACCGATAGAGCATATGCAGCAACTCACCGGTATAGTTCAAAGAACAAGAGGCAGCAATAAAAGATAGTAAGAAGTTTATGGAAAGCATAAATTTGGTTTTGGTGGATCTTTTTCAAATTGTAACCACCCAGTTACAAGGTTGAGATAGAAAAACTACAACTCTATTGACACATTGGCAACCTTTATCATTGATGACAAAGGGGAAGTAGTAGTATGAGAAAATAATCAGCAAAAGACTTATTTGCTCAAGGGGAGCTCACATATTTTTGGTAATATTTTTTGGTACACAATTTTTGTATTACAAGTTTTGGAATTTTCTCATGAGTGTTGCCATCAATGCCAAAGGGGGAGATTGTTGGCATAGGCACACTCCAATGAGACATTGTAGGTGATTGAAAGTTTTGTCATTGATGGCAACCTTACAATCCTATGACACTGACAAGGCATTCCACTGGTACTAGCAAGATCAGACTCTACACTGCACTCAAATCATCAGCACTGATGGTAAAAGGAAGCATACCGGTAGTGAAAGGTAGCATACCGACACAGAGGCCAACAAGATTTTTTATTGTAATATATTTTGTTTATTATTTGTAAAATCATTGTAAGCCAAGTTGGCAAGTTGTAAAATGACTCTTATATAAGAGAGATCATTGTAGAACATTTGTAATGAAGGGAGAAGATTGTAATGAGGTGAAATAAGGAAGACCTATTATATGAATTATAGGTTAAGGGTTTATGTTAGAAGCAGAGCAGAAACTGGTACTGGATCTGGCATTATAGATGTTATTTTGAAGTAGTACAAGACACTGTATTCATATAATCCATTTTTTAAGTCAGTGAGACTTCCTATTTTGTATTTGAGCAATGAGCTCTAGGTAGTTGGTCTTCCTGCATGTGCAGGCCCCTCTTGTAGCAATAATATTCTCTTATTGGCCAATAAGTGAATATTGTGGGTCACAAATCCCACCAAGGTTTTTCCCACACCAAGTTTCCTCATTAAATCCTTGTGTTATGGTGTGTTTTTCATGTGGTTGTTTTTATTTTTGTTTATTGCATTACTTTCTTCTTACTGATACACAGTATTAATATGCTCTACCTATTTTAAGTTAAGAAAATCTTATAACTGGTTAGATACTAATTCACCCCCCCTCTCAGTATCTGTGGGAATCCTAACATATAGATGATGTTTCATTCCTAGTAGAAAACATAAACTATTTTTATTGAGGTTGTTATTCCAAGAACTTCATGGGTATATAAGCTTTCTTATGAAGTATATGAAGATAAATGTATGGACATTGTGGAAATAATTCTTAAGATCCCTAGGGAGTAAATACAAAAAGGTTTGGAACATATGACGAGGTTATGAGAAGATGTGATGGAAAGAGATCTAGCAAGATTGAATTGGTTCCAAAATGCAATAATGTGTAGAAATCATCTAAGGAAGCATTTTCTTCTTCTTTTGAGATGTCAGAAAGAAAAAAAATATTGAAGAAATTTGTAAAATCTCATTGTTAAGAGTGATGCAAAGAACTTGGATCTATGTTGTGTGTTGGCATTATGTGAACCGGTATGAGGCCATGATGACATTGTATGTTGTCATTGATGTCAATATGCTGAAGAAGAGAGAACCATTATGTTACTAAGAACGAGATCTCCATTGTGTGTTGACATTATGTGAACCGGTATACATGCAAAAGTGAGGCGATGTGTTTGTTTAGGGTGAACCGACATGTGGTTATGGGAATCGGTACATGGAAGCTTTGTATGAATACCAGCTGGTAGTCTCAACTTCAAGGTTTTTGGTTGAGGTTCTTCAAGCCTATGTGACTCAATCGTTGACTTTGTGTGATGTGTTATCATTATAACGAAGAACAAATCATGTTGCCATGTCAACCTTGTCCGCGCGAAGGATCTTGCATGAAGGAGATTCTTACTATCTACCTCAGGAATGTGTGAAGTCTATAAATGGTGAAAATGTGTGATGGGTTATAAGCTGCCATGAAAGTAGTGAAAAATGAACGACGAAGAACATCTTGAGATCGGTTCAAGACTATTGCATTTAATGCAATGTGCTCAACGGTTAGGATTGAACCATTTGTATTCCTTAATCTAACAGGTTTAGGGTTTAGGGTTTATGCTACCAACCTATCTGTTTCCTATAAGGTCAATGTTGTGTTTCTTTCTGAAGTTGTTGGAAAAAGTTATGTGTGTGTATCCAAGTGAAGAGATACATGATTCTTGCTAGACTAGAGGAGAGAAGTGATACCTGCAAAGTGTAAGTGTAGAAGTTGAAGAGGAGCATAAACGGATCTACATTGGCATTAAGTGATGTTACCAGATCATTGTAATACCTATTGATCTCTAACCACTTCAACAGTTGGGAAATCCCTTAACAAGGTAGCTTTAACTAGCTTACTATAAATCCTTTGACAGGGTGACTCAAAACAATTGAGTTCTTGAAATCCTCTAACAAGGTAACCTTTAACAGGGTTTAACCCTTAACCAGGTATTCTAGCCATCCCTTAAATGGGTGATCCCTAATAGGATCAGTTCCTAATAGAACCTATTGTATCAGTCTCTAACCGGACAAAGCTCCTAATAGAGCTGACTTCTAAAGAGTTCAAAAATAGCTTGTGGGTATTCATCCCCATTGTGGTTTTTCCTAGTTAGGTTTCCACATGAAAAATATGTGTGTCATGTGTGGTGTTATCCATGTGATGGTTTAAGTGATTTGTGTCTAAAGGTAAATCATGTTGATCTAGCTATTTATATATCTTTGATGATAGATTACTTGTTCATGCACTAGGGTGAAATGGAAATGAAGTATTAGATTGTAGGAAAAGACAAGTGTCAACCGATTTATGCTTGTCTTAGTTATTTTGGGTTTTGTCGGTTGTAGTCTATTTAAGACTGGTGTTACTATTTGTCTGCCAAAGCACAATGTTTGTTGACAAATTAGTTTAGGATTGTGTTTTTGTCTGTACTGATTCACCCCACCCTCTCAATACTGGTTTGGTACTGTCTATTCATCATTGAACTATCAATTTGTATCAAAGTGTCCTCCAGGTCCTCTGTGTTATAAGCTTAACTGCTTGAGGTAAAGATCTTAGTCTAATGATGAAGAGGGAAGGTCCAAAGTTCAACAGACATAATTTTAATATATGGAAAGATAGAATGAAGATATACATCAGAAGCATGGGTGTTCAACACTGGATCTATGTTGAGAATGCTTATATTTCCCCTACCGGTACTCTCACCGATGACCAAAAGAGAGAGATGCAGGAGAATGGCCAAGTCATGGAAGCGCTAATTATTAGTCTATTTGACATTGAGTTTATTGATGTCCAAGATAAAGTAAATCCCAAAGAAGTATGGGATACTCTTAAAAATATCTATGACGGTGATGAGCATGTAAAACAAGCTAACGAAGAAAGCCTTAGAGTGAAGTTTGAAGACATGTGGATGGTTGAAGGTGAGACCACTCAACAGTATGGAATAAGAATCAAAACTGTTGTCAGAGATATCAAGAGTGAAGGTGGTAAGATGGAAGATTCCACCATGGTAAGAAAAGTCCTGAGATCTTTGTTACCGGTCTATGCAATAAGGGTTGTTGTTATTCAAGAGTTGAGATCAATAGACAAGACTAAGGTATCCTTAGACTCCATCATTGCGAAGTTAACAGCCTATGAGATAAATAGTTTTGATGGCAGTATTCAAAAGACTGAATCATCTTTTAAAGCTTCTGATGTACCATCTAGAAAAGGAAAAGAAGCAAGCACCAGTGCTGAACCAAGATGGAGCAGAGAAATGGATGATGAGGAGATTCTGATGGCATTTGAAGCTCTTCTTGCAAGGAAACTTCCTAAAGGAACTGGTAAATATAGAGGTAAGCTCCCTATGAAATACTTTTCTTATAATCGGATAGGACATATTGCTCTAAACTGTCATAATGGTGACAACAAGGACAAACTAGAAAGGTTCAAGAAATTCAAAGGAGGAAACCAGAGAAACTGTTTTGTGGTAGTTGATGAAGTTGTCACAGATAAGGAATCAGAAGATGAAGAAAATGAAGATATTGTGTTTGTTACTTTCAAGGAAGATATGTCAGACAAGAAGGCTCTTGTCTCCCACTTTGATAATTGGAATGAGTGGATTATTGATAGTGGCTATTCTCACCATATGACTATTGACCGAAGCAAGTTTCTATCCTTGGAAGAGTATGATGGTGGTGTGGTTCACTTTGGTAATGATGGACCATGTATGGTCAAAGGTAGAGGGTCCATCTCTCTGAATGGAAAGAGTAGTGCTGACAATGTGTATTGGGTTTATGGTCTCAGACACAACCTTTTGAGTGTTGCCAGCTCAATGATAGTGGTTTCACTCTGGAATTCAAGAATGGAGTGTGCAAAATCAAAGGAAAGAATAGTGAATTGGTGGCCACTGGTATGCAGACTAGAGGTAACCTATTTCAACTGAATGCAAATAGAAGTACATGTCTTACGGCTAAATTTAATGATAGGTGGATATGGCATAGGAGACTCTGCCATGTAAACTTTGATAACATTATGAAGGCCAGTAAGATCAAGGTAGTTAGAGGGTTACCGGTACTAAGCAAACTAGAAAATACCTTGTGCAGAGAGTGTCAACTGGGGATAATGTCTTCCTCAACCTTTAAAGGTAAACCTTTCTTTCCTGACAATTTACTTGATCTTGTGCATACTGATTTGTGTGGTCCTATGAAAACTAGGAGTGTGCAGGGAGATAGATACTTCATGATTCTCACTGATGACTGCTCAAGAATGATGTGGGTCACATTCTTGAAAGATAAGTTTGAAGCTTTTGGAAAGTTCAAAGCTTTCAGAGCATTAGTGTAGAAGGAAAGCGGTAAAAGGATCAAGTGCCTTAGAACTGATCAAGGAGGGGAATTCACTTCCAGTTAATTCAACAAGTACTGTGAAGAACATGGAATCAAGAGGCAACTGTTTGCCCCCCAGAATCCATAGCAGAATGGCCTAGCAGAGAGGAATAACCAGACTATGGTTGAAGCAGCTAGAACTATGTTGATTCAAGGAAAAGTTGCTCACACCTTTTGGAGAGAAGCGGTGAGCATTGTAGTCTACACAATGAACTGGGTATTCATCAAGCAAGGTAAGGATTAAACTCCTTATGAGTATTGGACCGGTAAGACACCTGTGATTAGCTACTTTAGAGTGTTTGGTAGCAAATGTTACATCAAGAGGAGTGAACACTAGAGCAAATTTGATGCAAAATGTGATGAGGGAATATTCCTAGGGTATTCCACCAAGAGAAAAGCTCGTAGGTATTTCAATAATAGGACTCAGAGAATTATGGAAAACATCAATGTAAGAGTTGATGAAACCTCTGAGAAAATTGAGGAAACTGATAGTGAGAAAGAGATAAATGAACTAGTTGTAACTTTCTGGGAACCAGTTGCCAGTCAACCAAGTACTAGTAATAGTGTTCCTACACCAGTAGATGTAGATGCTGATATTCATGGAGATGAGGATGAAGAAGAAAATAAAGAGGAATCTATTAAGATAATTCCTCAGTATGTCAAGCTAAATCATGATCCTATGTAGATTATAGGAGATAAGGATGCAGGAATCCTTACAAGAAGAAAAGTCAGAGAAAACCCATGTATGATCTCTGAATTTGAGCCTAAATCATTCAAAGAGGAAAATAAAGATGAAGACAGGATCAAGGCAATGGAAGAGGAACTTGACTAGATAGAGAGAAATGGTACATGGTATTTGGTACCCAGACCAGAGCATAAAAATGTAATAGGTACCAAATGGGTTTTTAGAAATAAGTTGAATGAGGATGGCACAATGATTAGAAACAAAGCCAGACTGGTGTGTAAAGGATATGCCCAAGAAGAAGAAGAAGACTATGGAGAAACCTTTGCTCCTATAGCCAGATTGAAAGGAGTTCGTATGCTTCTTGCATATGCAGCTTTTAAAGGATTCAAAGTATATCAAATGGATGTAAAATCTGCATTCTCAAATGGTGTACTTGAAGAGGAGGTGTATATAGAGCAACTAGATGGGATTGCCCTATTTGAAGATAGTGACATGATATGTAGGCTACATAAAGCCATGTATGGTCTAAAGAAGGAACCTAGAGCTTGGTATGAACACTTGCACTCCCATCTTGTGAAGATTGGATTTGAGAGAACAAGTGAAAATAGCAATATCTACTTGAAATCCGAAGGAGATCAGATCCTAATCTGTGAGGTATTTGTTGATGACATTATCTTTGGTAGAGATGATAAGATGAGTTATGAGTTTGTAGATGAGTCTGGACTGCAGATTCAGCTAATGAAAGATGGAATCTTTATCACTCAGTCCAAGTATGTAAACAATCCTAATGGTGACAACAAGGACAAACCGAAAAGGTTCAAGAAATTCAAAGGAGGAAACCAAAGAAACTATTTTGTTGTAGTTGATGAAGGTGTCAAAGATTAGGAATCAGAATATGAAAAAAATGAAGATATTGTGTTTGTTGTTGTCAAGGAAGATGTGTCAGACAAGAAGGCTCTTGTCTCCCACTTTGATAATTCCAATGAGTGGATTATTGATAGTGGTTGTTCTCACCATATGACTATTCACCAGAGCAAGTTTCTATCCTTGGAAGAGTATGATGGTGGTGTGGTTCGCTTTGGTAATGATGCACCATGTATGGTCAAAGGCAAAGGGTCAATCTCTCTGAATGGAAAGAGTATTGCTGACAATGTGTATTGGGTTGATGGTCTCAGATACAACCTTCTGAGTGTTGCCCAGCTGAATGATAGTGGTCTCACTCTGGAATTCAAGAATGGAGTGTGCAAAATCAAAGGAAAGAATGGTGAATTGGTGGCCACTAGTATGCAGACTAGAGGTAACCTATTTCAGCTAAATGCAAATATAAGTACATGTCTTATGGCTAAATTTGATGATAGGTGGATATGGCATAGGAGACTCTGCCATGTAAACTTTGATAACATTGTGAAGGCCAGTAAGATCAAGGTAGTTAGAGGGTTGCTGGTACTAAGAAAACTGGAAAATACCTTGTGCAGAGAGTGTCAACTGGGGAAAATGTCTTCCTCCACCTTTAATGGTAAACCTTTCATTGCTGACAATTTACTTGATCTTGTGCATAATGATTTGTGTGGTCCTATGAAAACTAGGAGTGTGCAAGGAGATAGGTACTTCGTGATTCTCACTTATGGCTACTCAAGAATGATGTGGGTCACATTCTTAAAAGATAAGTCTAAATCTTTTGGAAAGTTCAAAGCTTTCAGAGCATTAGTGGAGAAGGAAAGCGGTAAAAGGATCAAGTGCCTTAGAACTGATCAAGGAGGGGAATTCACTTCCAGTGAATTCAACAAGTACTATGAAGAACATGGAATCAAGAGGTAACTATTTGCCCCCTGGACTCCATAGTAGAATGGCCTAGTAGAGAGGAATAACCAAACTATGGTTGAAGCAGCTAGAACTATGTTGATTCAAGGAAAAGTTGCTCACACCTTTTGGAGAGAAGTGGTGAGCACTGTAGTCTATAGAATGAACTGGGTACTCAGCAAGAAAGGTAAGGATAAAACTCCTTATAAGTATTGAACTGGTAAGACACTTGTGATTAGCCACTTTAGAGTGTTTGGTAGCAAATATTATATCAAGAGGAGCAAACACCAGAGCAAATTTTATGTGAAATGTGATGAGGGAATATTCCTAGGGTATTCCACCAAGAGCAAAGCTCACAAGTGTTTTAATAATAGGACTCAGAGAATTATGGAAAGCATCAATGTAAGAGTTGATGAAACCTTTGAGAAAACTGAGGAAATTGGCAGTGAGCAAGTGGTAAATGAACCAGTTGTAATCTTCTGGGAACCAGTTGTCAGTCAACCATGTACCAGTAATAATGTTCCTACACCATTAGATGTAGATGTTGATGCTGATGGAGATGAGGATGAAGAAGAAAAGAAAGAGGAAACTATTAAGACCATTCCTCAGTATGTCAAGCCATATCATGATCCTAAGTAGATTATAGGAGATAAGGATGCAGGAATCCTGACAAGAAGAAAGGTTAGAGAAAAATCATGTATGATCTCTGAATTTGAGCCTAAATCATTCAAAGAGGCACATAAAGATGAAGACTGGATCAAGGTAATGGAAGAGGAACTTGACCAGATATAGAGAAATGGTACATGGTCTTTGGTACCTAGACCAGAGCATAAAAATGTCATAGGTACCAAATGGGTTTTCAGAAATAAGTTGAATGAGGATGGCACAATGATTAGAAACAAAGCCACACTAGTGTGTAAAGGATATGCCCAAGAAGAAGGAGAAGACTATGGAGAAACCTTTGCTCCTGTAGCCAGATTGGAAGGAGTTCATATGCTTCTTGCATATGCAACTTTTAAAGGATTCAAAGTATATCAAATGGATGTAAAATCTGCATTCCTAAATGTTGTACTTGAAGAGTAGGTGTATATAGAGCAACCAGATGGGTTTTGCCTATCTAAAGATAATGACATGGTATGAAGGCTACATAAAGCCTTGTATGGTCTAAAGAAGGCACCTAGAGCTTGGTATGAATGCCTGCACTCCCATCTTATGAAGATTGGATTTGAGAGAACAAGAAAAGATAGCAATATCTACTTGAAATCTAAAGGAGTTCAGATCCTGATCTATGAGGTATTTGCTGATGACATTATCTTTGGTGGAGATGACAAGATGAGTCATGAGTTTGCATATGAGATGAAGAAAGAGTTTGAGATGTCACTCATAGTGGAGATTAAGTTCTTCATTGGACTGCAGATTCAACAGATGAAAGATGGAATCTTTATCACTCAGTCCAAGTATGTCAAAGAGGTGTTAAAGATCTTTGACATGGAAGATAGTAAACCAGTCGATACACCAATGGTGATCGGTTGTAAGCTATCAAAAGAGGATAACTCAACATTGGTTAATGAGAAGGAATATCGATCAATGATTAGTATGTTGTGTTATGTAGTGCATAGCAGACTAGATATTGCACATGTAGTTGGCATTACTGCAAGGTTCTAGAAAAGTCCAAGAGAATCCCACTTGGTTGCAATCAAGAAGATTCTTAGGTATCTAAACGGAACTATTGATTATGGATTGTGGTATCCATATAGCAAGGATTTCAACTTGAAAGTATTCACAGATGCTGATTGGGCAGGCAATGTGGATGATCGAAAGAGCACAACTCATGGTGCATTCTTTCTCAGTGGTAGACTGGTCTCATGGATGAGTAAGAAGCAAAGTTGTATCTCTCAGTCTACAGTGAAAGTAGAGTATGTTGCAGCTTTCATGAACTAAACTCAAACAATTTTGATGAAGCAAGTATTAAATGGCTTCAAAGTTCTTGTATCTTAACTGGTAAGTATATTTTGTGACAATACTAGTGCAATTAACATCTCCAAGAATCTGGTTTTACATTCTAGAACCAAGAAATTTGAGCTTAAGTATCATTTCTTGAGGGAAAAGGTTTAGAACAAAGAGACTACACTAGAACATGTTTCCAGTAAGGAGCAGTTAGCAAACATATTGACCAAGCCTCTCCCAAAGGCTACATTTATGTACTTAAGAGGTGAATTAGGGGTACTGCCCCTTCAGGAGGTGAACTAAAGGTATATACTCCACATGAGTCAGGCATTGCATAGTCAAAATTTTTTTTGGATTGATGTGTTGAAGGATGCTACTCCTTAGGGGGAGCAACATAATGGAATAGGGAAGCTTGTGCCTCCACTTTGGCATTGTTGTCAAAGGGGCAGAAGAAGTAAAGTGGAGAAGATATCTATAGAAATTGGGGGAGAAGATGATATCTTTGTATATTACCATCAATGCCAAAAGGGGAGATTGTTGGCATTATGTCAACCGGTATGAGGACATGATGACATTGTATGTTGTCATTAATGTCAATATGCTAAAGAAGAGAGAATCAGTATGTTACTAAGAACTGGTATAACATTGTGAACCGATATATGTGCCAAAGTGAAGCGGTTTGTTTGTTTAAGGTGAACCGGCATGTGGTTATGGGAACCGGTACATGGAAGCTTTTGTATGACTACCAGTTGGTAGTCTCAGCTTCAAGGTTTCCTATTGAAGTGCTTCAAGCTTGTGTGACTCAATCGGTGACTTTGTGTGATGAGTTCACATTATAATGAAGAACAGATCCTATTTCCAAGTCAGCCTTGTGCGCGTGAAGGATCTTGCATGAAGGAGATTGTTCCTATCTACCTCAGGAATGTACGAAGTCTGTAAATGGTGAAAATGCATGATGGGTTATCAGCCGCCATGAAAGCGGTGAAAAATGAATGATGGAGAATGTCTTGAGATCGGTTCAAGACTATTGCATTTAATGCAATGTGCTCAATGATCAGGATTCAACCATTTGAATTGCTTAACCTAATAGGTTTAGGGTTTAGGGTTTATGCTACAAACCTATATGTTTCCCATAAGGTCAATGTTGTGTTTCTTTCTGAGGTTGTTGGCAAAAGTTGTGTGTGTATCCAAGTGAAGAGATACGTGATTCTTGCCAGACTAGAGGAGAGAAGTGATACCTATAGAGTGTAAGTGTAGAAGGTGAAGAGGAGCTTAAGCGGATCTGCATTAGCATTGAGTGCTGTTACTAGACCATTGTAATACCTGTTGATCTCTAACCACTTCAACAGTTGAGAAATCCTTTAATAGGGTAGGTTTAACTAGCTTACTATAAATCCTTTGATAGGGTGACTCAAAACCATTGAGTTCTTGAAATCCTCTAACAACGTAACCTTTAACAGGGTTTAACCCTTAACCAGGTATTCTAGCCATCCCTTAACCGGGTGATCCCTAATAGGATTAGTTCCTAACAAAACCCATTGTATTAGTCTCTAACTGGACAAGGCTCCTAATAGAGTGGACTTCTAAAGAGTTCAAAAATAGCTTGTGGGTATTCATCCCCACCGTGGTTTTTCCCAGTTGGGTTTCCACGTGAAAAATCTGTGTGTCATGTGTGGTGTTATTCATGTGATGGTTTAAGTGATTTGTGTCTGAAGGTAAATCATGTTGATCTAGCTGTTTATATATCTTTCATGATAGATTACCTGTTCATGCACTAGGGTGAAATGGAAATGAAGTATTAGATTGTATGAAAAGATAAGTGTCAACCGGTTTATGCTTTTCTCAGTTATTCTGGGTTTTGCCAGTTGTACTCTATTTAAGACCAGTTTTATTGTTTGTCTACCAAAGCATAGTGTCTACTGACAAACTAGTTTAGGATTGTGTTTTTGTTTGTACTGATTCACCCCCCCCTCTTAATATTAGTTTGGTACTATCCGTTCATCATTGAGCTATCATTCTGTCTGTAGAAGAGTGAAATTAAACTAGGAAGTTGGTGATTGCTTCCCCTACCTCTTCTAAAGAAGTCTCATTTGATGAAAATAAAGTTCTTGAGATGAGTGAGAAGATTTATGATTTGAAAAGAGTTGGTGAGTTGTGTCTGTTGGTATTTTGGTATGATTTTGTCATTGATGTCAACACCTACTGAATACAAGCACTTTGAAGATCTAGCAACATTCACTGGCAAGCAAGTAAACTATGCAATAGTTACTAGTATATGGTTCACCGATAGGATATATTGTTCACCGGTACCTAGAATGATATGGAAGACACTTGGTAAAGTCAAACATATGGACACTTTGTTTTGAAGAATTAATCATTGGTATATTCATATTTGCATATTTTCTTTTACTGGTAAATAGGTCCAAGTTATCTAGGGTTACACTGACAGGTTTATCTTTTCTAGATCAGCATGGCACGCTATGAAGATGATTTATTATTACTGTAAATGCATTTAGCTGACATGTTTAAATTGATTATTGCATCAGATATTATATTGTATGAAAAATGTTTTATTGTAATATCTTGTAGAGCCAACCTACTAAAATTGGTCTTAGGGTATGGTATAAATGTAAGATCTTATTTGTAAGATCAAGTGTGGAATGCAAAAAAGAATTGAGTGAAGGTACATGCGAGATCAAGTAGGGATATACATGAAGACATCATTTGAAGGTGAAGTTAGGTTTTTGTAGAAGAATATCAACATTACACCGGTACTGAATCCAACATATGAAGATGTTATTTTGTGCAGTACATTCTTATTGGATTTAACCATCCAACTGTAGTCAGTGTGACTTCAATTTTATGATTGAGCAGTGAGCTCCAGGCTGTTGGCCTTTCTATATGTGTAGACCCCATTTATGTACACTTAATATCTATAGTAGTATCATCTAATTGTGGGTAAGGTTTCCCACCGTGGTTTTTCCCCTCACAGGATTTCCATGTACAAATATTGATATTATGTGTTGTGGATGACTTTATGTTTATGTTTCATGCATTAATCCTTACCGGTATAGCAATTTACTATTAACACTATCTATCGACATACTTAACTGGTTTACGTGTATTAAGCAATAAGTTGGTTAATTAGTTTTTGGTTTTAATTTATTAGGCAACTGATTCACCCAGCCCCCCCCCCCCCCCCTCTTAGTTGTCTCCAGGACCTAACAGTATCTCACTGTTGTGTCCTATGATCAAGACTATTGAACAAGTGTACATTACATATTTGCTTTAGAAAAATCTTATTCCCTTAAATGTTGTTGATATTTTTCCAAAGGTATTGATAGTATTGCTAATTGAGATGATGGATACTATTCTTGATAACGATAGTGAATATAGTGAACCGTGCACAAAAGGAAATGTATCTAAAAAGATGTATAAAAGGTTCCTAAAGGCACATCATGATCTCAAGTTGAATCTAGTTGATTTCAGAAAGATGATAGGCCATGCATCCTAGCTATACAGGTATTGTTTAAGGTGGCCTACAACTACAAAACAACTCAAACATGAAATAGACTCCATGGAATCCCAACTTATGGAATTAGACATATCCTTTAATATTTATAAAGATGCTAATGGTGCAATGACATCCAGGGCTTGGACTCTTAATTTGTTGTTGTCTATGAGGAAGAAATAGAGAGAATATTATGAAAACTATTTTGTGGACTCAAGGATGGTATGGAATTGTGGTTGTCCATGTTTCTCAAGTTATTAGCTAATGTAGAGAAAGTTGAGCATAGTGTTGTCACTACAGACGTCCTTGATATTGTAGTAAGTTTGTGTGTGGATTCTAAATATCAAAGCAAGATTTTGTTTGCTACTATTTATGCCTACAACTGTTATACTATTGCTTTGAAGAATTAATATAAGGACATTTGGCATAGCAATATTTGAGAAGCATTTTTGTTTTCTTTTTGAAGTTCCAATTTCTAGTTTGTATGTCACCCTTTGTCCTTGTTGTAAAAGGGGGAGAAATATCAATACGGAGAGAGCAAAGGAATATGTTTAATTTTTATTTTCTATCAATGGAAAAAGTGGAGATTATTGTGTTAGGGATCCCACAAATACTGAGAGAGGGGGGTGAATCAGTATCTAACCGGTAATTAGATTTTCCTAACTTAAAACATGCAGAACATAATGTAACAGTGTACTGGTATACAAGAAATAATGCTATAAATAGAATCAAGAACATCCACATGAAAAGAACACCATAAAATAGGATTTTAATGAGGAAACCCAGTGTGGGAAAAACCTCAGGGGGATTTGTGACCCACAATATTCACTTACTAGCCAATAAGAGAATATTACTTACAATAGGGGCCTGCACATGCAGAAAGGCCAACTGCCTAGAGCTCACTGCTCAATGGGAAGTCTCACTGACTTACAATAAGGATTATACAAATCCAATATCTTGTACTTCTTTACAATAGCATCTTCAATGCCTAATTCAATACCGGTTCTTGCTCTATTCTTTACATATACCCTTTGACCTATATTTCGCACAATAGGTCTACCTAATATTTTACTATATGCTTCTACACATCATCCAAAATGTCTACAATGATCTCTTTTATATATAAGAGTCATTTTACAATTTTCCAAGTCGGCTTACATATTTTTACAATAATAAACAAAATATAATATAGCATAATATAGAAAAATCCTGTCGGCCTCTGTGCCGGCATACTTCCTTTCTTCTGTACCGATGTCGGTGTCCTGAATGCTGGTGTGGAGTGTGATTTGCTGATGCCAGTATAATGCCTTTTTCGGTGCCATAGGATTGCAAGGTTGCCATCAATGATAAAACCTTCAATTACATACAATCTCTCATTGGAGTGTGCATATGTCAACAATCTCTCCCTTTGGCATTGATGGCAACACTCATGGGAAATTTCAAAAAGTATCCATAAATGTGTAGTCCAAAAATATTGCCAAAAATGTGAGAGCTCCCCCTGAGCATATGATTCCTATCCTGTGATTTGAATTTTCTCATCCCACTACTCCCCCTTTGGCATGAATGACAAATGTTGTCAAGATGTCAGTAGAGTTTGTGGTTTCAACCTTGTAGCTGGGTAGTTATAATTTGAAAAAGATCTCCCAAAATCAAGTTTATGCTATCCATAAAATTTTTGCTATCCTTTATTGTCTTCTCTGTTCTCTTCACTATACTGGTGAGATGTTGCAAATGCTCTGCCAGTATTTTGCTTCCCTATATTATTGCCTTAGAAATTTCTTCCACAGAGATGCTAGATAGTCCAATCTTGGACTTAGGTTTGATCTCAAATGTTTTTCCTTACTTATTATCCTTTCTTTCTCTCTTTCTAATTTGAGTAGTTCTTCCTCAAAATTTGTTATCTTCTCCTCAAAAACTGATAGTGTATCAGGTGAGTTGACAAAATTATCTGCAAGTTTATTGATCTCATCATGTACCTTGCTCATTTTCTTGTCAATATCTACAGTCAAAAATTTTGTTTTATAGGTATCTTTGTACAAATTTTTGTACTCTTTCAACAAACTACATAATTCTGGCAGAAGTGTGTCAAAATATCTATTACACTTCTTTATTTTCTCATCAAAGAATTTATGTTTTTCAACTTCTACTTTATCCTTTACTAACTCTTCTTTTATTTTCTCAATGTTTTCTGAGATATATTTACACAGTGTATCCAATTGTCTTAAAGAAACTTTATTGTCTATAATACAATTGGGAGAAATTACCTTCAAAATTGGTATGGTATCATCAATTGCTTTGTAAGCTTGTGAGTTGCAGTCGGTTATTTTCTTGATAGAATCAAGTAGTACCTTAGTCACATTGGTTGATTTGAAGCTTGATGATGAATCAATAATTTGAGTATTGGTGGAAGTAACCAAGCTTGTTTTTACCTCTGGTAGGTCTATTTGTGTCTGCATTTCTTTAAGCAATGGTTTTTCACTAGTTGTCGATGGTACTATTTCCTTATGTACCTGTTCTGGTTGTTGTTGTTCTGGAGCCTTTAGCTTTGTTTGTTTCTTTGTATGTTTCATTGCCTCAGTCTGTGTCTCACTCTCTACCTTTTTCTCTTTACCTTCTACCAGTTTATCAGTTTCCTCAGCTACTAGAGGCTCACTAGCCATATCTGTCTTATTTGTTGTATCTTTATCTACCATTATGTTGATCTTTTGAGTATCAACATCCATAGTATATAGGACTTCAGGATTAGGATTATTATCCTCTACATCCATACTTTCAGCTGTCAGTTGATCTTCAGTAGTTGTTGATTTTACCGGTGGAGTAATTAAAGAAGGTGGGGGTAAGTAGTCTCTAACTTTGATACTAGGTGGTCCACCAACTTTTCCTTTCCCCTTGTCTCTGTCTTTCTGATAAACTTTTATGGGTTTGGGGTTCCTATACTCTTCTTGTTTTTCTTTCTCAACTAGGAATATATCCCATCCATTTTCTATTTCCTTTATTACCTCATTAACTCTTCCTACCATTAAAGCAATGTGCTCGTGTGCAGTAGAAAATATTGTTCGGTTGGATTGAGCTATTAGGTCATCAATTTCTTGTGGAGAGTTTACCAGATATACAACAAGTAACTTTTCAATTTTTATTTTCTTATCCAATTCTATCACTGCTTGTCTTCTTGCCTCTAGTCTTTTGAATAACTCATCTTGTATTTCATTGACTACTTCCATCAAAAACTTCTTGTACATATCCATATGTAATATAACACTATTTTCAACTTGCTCTTTCTCATCAGCTGTTAGAGTGTCATATCTTTTCTCTATGTTCTTCAGTTTACCTTCCTCTGTGATTTCATTCAGTAGTATATCAAGAGGGGCCAAGTCTTTGTTTGTCCTTTTCTTCTTCTTGGGTGTCAGTTTCTTCTTTGGTGTGGCCTTTCTTACCGGAGATCTCACTGCTTGTTGCTTTTGCCTTGTCCTCTTGGGTGAGGGTGTGGTTGCTAGTGAGGGATCTCTTTTTCTTACAACTCTTTTGAAAGTTGCAAGCATGTGACTTCCTGAAGAAGTACCTACCGGTGATAGGTGAGTTTCAGGATTTGGAGCTGCTAACTCATCCTCTGTTATGCCGGTTTTCTTCAATACATCTTCTTTGATGGCTTTTTCTTTTCTGGAACCTTTCCTTACAACTGCCTCAACCTTTTTCACCCTTTTCTTTGATTGAATTTTTTTTTCAATATTTTCAGCACTACCAAATACTTCTTCCTTAGGTTCTCTGGGGGCTTCCAGAAGTGCTTTAGCATATGTTTCAACTATGTGATCATATGTTTCATAGCCCATCTCAGTTACCCAAACTATCCTTGGGATGACCACTTCCATCCAGATTTCATCTTTGTATTTGTCTACAATCTTCTATGATAACCTTACTCTTTTCTTCATTTTGGTCTTTAATGCTTGAAAAAAGTCATTAATATTGTTTTCCTTGTTCTCACCCATGTTATTGAATAGTTCTGTTAATTGTTTGCCTACTGATATGTCATATCCAAGTTCTTTGTAACCTATACCAAGAACCTGTTTTGTTATATGTAGCATTAGACATACTAATAGATTTCCAAACTTGAAAGTTCCTTTCTTGTCCTTCTTGATCTTTCCAAGGTTGTCAATTAATTCATCCTTTAACCACTCACATATGTCAATTTTTGCATTATTTGTGACCATATCATAAGAACTCTTAATACATAAGCTTGAAACTAAATTGAGTCTATTAGCATGAGTAGCTTTATACCCTACTATCATACTGATGAATCTCACATTGATATTTGTTACATCATTAACTCTTAGAGACCTCTTGTCGAATGTTGCACTAGTTAGGTTTGTAACTAGGTCATTTGATAGTTTCTTGGTCTTATCTAGTCTTTTACCGATGGTCGGTAACCCTGTGACAGCTTTCACAGCTTCCTTGGTGATCTTATGGATTGCATCTAACCAGAAAAATTCTCCATGTACCCTGCTCAAAACTATCCTAATCACATCTTTGGGGAATTCAGGAATGCTAAGGATCTTTGTAAATCCTAGGGTTTCAATGATCTTGTGTTCATCCTTTACATTGTCGGTATTATCACATATCATAGTTTTATACATGGTTTTAATTTCCTCATCTCCTAATTCCTCAATGTTGTAGTGGATGTACATTTTAGGGTCTTCAGCATATACAACTCCCTTAGGAATTTGAGAAAAAGAACCTAAGGTATCATCCTTCTTTGCTATCTCGGGAACTAACTGAAATACGGGCCTAGGTCTTTTTATTACTTCAACAACAGTAGGGTTTGCTATATATTTGATTGTAGAGGTGGATGCCATGATTAAATACCTTTTACTACCTTGGATGGATGATTGCTTGGATTTTTCTTGCTTCTTGCTCAAAATGCCTTAGCTCAGAATCTTCACACTCTTCAAAAATTTGAAATCTTGGTGAAATGAAATGGAGCCAAAACCTTAATTTTATAGTGTTTTTTCACCATCTACCACATTAATTGTATGCCAGTTAAGTATTCACTTAAAATTGTTTGCTGGTAATAAGTAATTTCCAACTTCTTATCTCTAACCGAGGGAATAATAGCACATGTATCAATAGATTGCCAAACCCTCAAGGAAATTTCCTTCAATTAGATGAAGAACTTCCTGCCGGTGGAGAACTGCTCTGTCCTTCCGGTGAAGCATCACTCTATTCTATTGGTGAAGCATTGATTTGTTCTACTGATGGAGGAGTATTCCCAATATTTAGATCAACTTTTCTAATCCATTATTTTGAGAATTTTTGCTTAAACTCTTCAACTTTTTCTTTACCTTTCAATCTAGAACTTTTTTTGTCTACCGGTGTTCCTTTACTTCTATAGAATTTAGCAATATGCCCAATCTTGTTACATGCATAACAAGTTACATTATTCTTCTGAATAGCTTTCCCATAACCTATGCTGGTTTGTGTTCTCAATTGATTAGATAAGTGTCCAAATCTTCCACAAACATAACATCTCACATTCATTCTACAGTTTTTAGAGTTGTGACCAACTTTGTTACATTTAGAACATTGACCAGTGGGTGTGTTGATATTCTGATAATTTCTAGATCTACATTCATTTTCTTTATGACCATACTTATTACAGTTAAAGCATTTACCATTGAATTTATAAGCATTAGGTTGTCTTACCGGTTTGCTATGATCCTGAGTATTTGCAGTACCAGAGCTTTCACCAACTTCAAAGCCAATTCTAGAAGTGTCACCTTTAGGTTTTTTATTTTTAAGCAAGGTGCCAAGTTCCTCTGAGCTTTTTTGATTTTTTTTTATGTTGATTTGCAGTTTCTAGTTCTCTTTCTAAGACTTCTTTTTGTCTCATCAGTTCATTTGAGTCATTCTGAGTATGCATCAGATCTGTCTTCAACATGTCATTTTCATAGCTAAGTCTTGTGTTCTCATTTGCTGCATCACTTAGTCTTCTGGTCAATTCTTCTTCATTCTTCTTCCTATCCTCAATCTCTTTGCAAAATCTAACAGTCATATCCTGCATTTCATTTTTTGTTGTCATGATCTCTTGTTTCAACTTGCTTATCATATCATTTAGTGATTCGTTTTCATCATTCTCATTTTGCAATTTTTCACAAAGTTCTATTCTCTTATTTCTTGCAATAGTAAAATTTTCTTGAAGTGCCAGAATGATGTCCTGAGCTGCCCTCAAATCATCTTCTAGTTTGATATTTTTTCAATTTTTATGCGTCATAGTCTATAAGAGCTCCTTCTAGTTGCTTCATCAGATTTTTCATTTTTACCAGTGTCAAGATCTTCCTCAAGCTGTTAGGCTTTTGAAAATAGAGGACTAGGCTTTGATACCAATTGTTAGGGATCCCACAGATACTGAGAAGGGGGGGTGAATCAGTATCTAACTGGTAATTAGATTTTCCTAACTTAAAACATGCAGAACATAATGTAATAGTGTACCAGGATGCAAGAAATAATGCTATAAATAGAATCAAGAACATCCACATGAAAAGCACACCATAACATAGGATTTTAACAAGGAAACCTAGTGTGGGAAAAACCTTGGTGGGATTTGTGACCCACAATATTCACTTACTGGCCAATAAGAGAATATTACTTACAAAAGGGGCCTGCACATGCAGGAAGGCCAACTGCCTAGAGCTCACTGCTCAATGCGAAGTCTCACTGACTTACAATAAGGATTATACAAATCCAATATCTTGTACTGCTTTACAATAGCATCTTCAATGTCTGATTTAGTACCAGTTCCTTCTTTGTTCTTTACATATACCCCTTGACCTATATTTTGCACAATAGGTCTGCCTAATATTTTCCTATATGCTTCTACACATCATCCAAAATGTCTACATTGATCTCTTTTATATATAAGAGTCATTTTACAATTTGCCAAGTCAGCTTACACATTTTTACAATAATAAACAAAATATAATATAGCATAATATAGCAAAATCCTATCGGCCTTTGTGCCGGTATACTTCCTTTCTTTTGTACCGGTGTCAGTGTCCTAAGTGCTGGTGTAGAGTGTGATCTGCTAATGCCAGTATAATGCCTTTATCGGTGCCATAGGATTGCAAGGTTGCCATCAATGACAAAACCTTCAATCACATACAATGTCTCATTGGAGTGTGCATATGCCAACATGTTGCACATGTGGATGTCATCATTGTCATTGATGTTAAACCTTTGTTGCTAAGTGATCTAGATGTATGTATGTGTTCATCTGTTGCATGGTGTATTAGGTTATTGGTCTAGATGTGTTGTTTTATATGTTATTAAACTAATTGTGGATTCACATCACACTTTTTAAAGGAAGTATGATAATGATTTAATGTATTTTTGGAATTTTTGGCATTCCTTATGTGGTCCAAAAATATTTCTATTCTCTTTTGTGTCATCCCTAGTGAAACTTATTGTGGTTTGGAATGATTTTTTGTATGGGATATTTCTCTAGTGATCATGTTATCCATTTGGATTTCTTTTCTATCATGACTATGTTGCAAATCAAAATGTTGTGGTTCTTTTGGGGTGAACCATTTCTTTAGGTCTGGAATAAGATAGTATGTGCTTATTAGATTAAGTATTGTACCGGTTTGTGCATAAAGGTTTTTCATGTTGATTGGAAGGAATTATGACTTTGTGTGAAACCTCACACATTTCTCATACCTTCTAGATGATGTATTTTTTGGTCCATGCTATATACGTGTTTCATATTCTTTTGGTGGACCTAGTAAAGTTTATTTTGGATCTAATTGATATATATATTAATTTGGTTATATTACATATAGAAATATGGATGGATGGTGATATGAATGAGTGTCAGATGCAATATAAAGTGGTTGATGGGAAAGTTTCACAAAGATTCAGAGAGGTTTTGAGTAGATAGATGAGTATTCATTGAGAATTGTTACCCATATATTCTAATAGATGTTATTTATACATAGTTAATTTACTATTTCTTTTGTATTGGGAAACTAGTTTTGTACCTTGCACTATAGAAGTGGTCTTCATATGAACAAGTCCCCTTTGTTTTGTTTTTTTTGATAGGTAATAGGTCATAGCCGCAATATTATTATTATTATTATTATTATTATTATTATTATTATTATTATTATTATTATTATGTTTGATTAAATTGACCCAAGACCTTCCCCACCCTATGGAAGGCCAAGAGTCACAACTTAGAATTCCACTTTAGATGTTCCTATTGGGAATTGAACTTGGGTCTCCATAGTGAGAACCCAGTGTTTTAACCAATTAACCTCAACCCCTTGGATGAGAAAGTTCCCTTTGTTAATCTTAGAGGATCCCATTAATATTGAGAGGGAGGGTAAATCAGTATTAACAATAATTTGAAATCAGAAACTCAGACTCATTAAACTTTCACCAAATCAAATATAGATCAACACTAAAGTCATTTACTAGTACTGGTATATACTAATAAACATATGCTAAACCAATATATCAATGTTGCACATTAAGTTCTCATTACCATGCATAAACTAAAACTAAAGAAAACCACCACATAAAAAACATTCACCATATGAACACCATGATTTTCATGTGGAAACCCAAATAGGGAAAAACCATGGTGGTAATTGTTAGCCACAAATATTTTACACTCTTTTGGAATGCACCCTGTTAGGATCTAAGCTCGGTTAGAAGCTTACAATGATGACCTATTAGGAGCAGACCTTGTTAGGAGTTACTCGATTAAGGGATTTACCTCAGCCCTATTAGGAGCTTTGATCTATTAGGATCAACCTTGCAAGAAGATTTAGAACTCAGATATTGAGTCACCTTGTTAGGGGTTTTACAATGTGAGACATGTTAGGACCTACCCGGTTAAGGGATTTTAGCTGGTGCAATTCTTAGAGAACAATAGTGAATGATCTGTTTATATCACTCAACTACTTTCTTGATTAGATCCAATTAAGTTCTAAGTATGTATCACCCTGGTAGAACTTCTCACACACCCTAGTTTGACTTCACACACTTCTCAAAATCACCGACACTTCAAGACATCAACCTTACTGACATAAATAACCTTTACAAATAGGTCGGTATCAAAATCCTAAGACTTACTACACAGATCATCAAAGATCTTTACAACTAATTATAGATCATCATATGGATCATTAAAATAAATTACAAATCAATCTCAGCCATTGTGTAGTGTCCACCCTTGACTTGACTTGTTTTGATTAGAGTTGACTTTTATTCCATGCATGATAGACTTATCTCGACTATTTATGATGATTTGGATGATAGTTATTCATGTGATTTGATGGATACTATATGCTTACTATGTGATAGATTATCAAAAGATTATATTGATTATGGATTTGATGTTGATTATGATTATACTAACCCTATTTCATGATTATATTTGATGAGATGCTTATGAGATGTGTTGACTATTGTTTGACTATCTTCGTGGAGAATCAATGTCACATCACTAATTTCAAGCGGGATGTGCCATTGCATAATTCTACCACTTGTCTATTATATATATATATATCATTGTTGGTGGTTGTAGGACTTGCAGGTACTAGACATTTATTCTTCCTGGAATTCCCAGGTGTGAGCTCCCCTGGCTTCAGAGATGCAAGCATGTCCTTATCCCAATGGTAATATGTGGTTCCGAAGTTGACATGGGTTCCATTCACATACTCTAGGTTTAAGTTGTCACTAGGCACAATTGGTCATGTTAGTTGTTAGCTTGGCTCTTTCAGTTTTTGGAGTATGCTAGTACTGATTGACTCTTTTGGTATGAGGATTATTTATGTTGTGGTTGATTTTATTGCCATGTGGTTATTTATGTGGCATTGGATTATTTGTCTATTTGTTGACAGACTTGATAGTTAGTATTATTTATTTTTTAGTTATTTGATTTAAGCTATTTGAGCTTTTGATTATTTGATTTATGATTTTTAGAATTCTAGTATTTATTTAATTAAGTATTGATTATTTCTTATAGTCTAAGTATTAATTAATATTTAATATTGGAAGTAATAAATTATTTAATGGATGATTTATTTAATTATATTTTCTATTGGTGAAGTATTTAATTAAAAATAACTATAGTTCATAATGTATTAAATAATAATTCCTATAAGGCTATAGTTTAAATACTAATATTTATTTGGTGGTATTGTAATTATAGCTTGGGATATTAAAATATATTTATCCCACATACTTATAATATATGTTAGTATTTCCTACCTACCCTATTCTCCTATTGGAGGATTTTATTTTGGGGAAACCATAGGATATGGGAAAAATATTCCGAAATGAAATTACCCTATTAGTTGTATTTCTAGGGTTTCTTGTTTATTGTTTCCTTTTAATAGATTCCCTGTGACTGTTCACGGGTTCCATTCTTTGGCTTTGGATTCCCGGTGGATTTCCTGGACTAGGTTTGGAAGAGATTGGGGTTTGTATTTGGATTGCAAAACTTGTGGGCTTTCCTTCAGTGACCTACCATCACATAGGTTGCAGGTTGGAGGCCATACCCTTGCTGTTTATCTTTGTTTTCAATGTTTGCAAGTGTTTGCTTCATGAATGTTTTATGTGGGGGATAATGAAATAGTTCATTTCATTCTCTCTACTCTTAATGGAAATTATTGGGAATCCCATGGGTTATGAGATCTTTATTTGGATGAAAGTTTGGAAGTTATATTTTATGTGGTTGCAGTGAATGCACAACATGGGATTTATATGTATTGAGATTTATTCCATTTATGATGTGATAGTATTTGATTATTTTTGTTTTTGATATTTCTTTCATGTTGTTAAATATTTAAGAGAGTTTGTGGATTTGAGAGGAGAGAGCCTTGTGAGCTTCTAGTTTGGCCTTGCTATGAGGAAGACTCACAAGACTCATCTCCTTCTGAGACATTTTATATATTTTCCTCGTTTTAATGTGTTGTTTATGTTTGGAATAAGTTATTGTTTATATTTATATATGTGTTGAGTCTATTTCATGATTTGGATTCAAGATTTGGTGTTTGATGGTTTTCTGGACTTGTTGGAGATGTTTTTCCCTCCTTAAGCCTATATTATGTTTTCAATTGGAGTTCCTTGGGTGAATTTTATTATTATTTTTTATATATTCTTATATTTCATTTTGTGTCAATTCCAATGAGTATAAATACGCCATATTTTGCTCATTATGTTTTGAGCAATTTTGATCCCACAGTTAAGCCATTTTTTGCCAAAATTTACACTTCTTTCCTATGTGCTAGAGGAATGACCATATGCACTAAATAAGAACTAGATGCACTAAACTATCACCTATATGAACTAAAGTATCAGCCATGTGCACCACTTCAAAGAATGTATGCGCCATTCTATGTATTTTTAGGGTTTTGTCCAGTTTGAAGTCTGTTTGATGTTAGTTGGATTTTGGACCATACCAAAGGCATTTTGAGGGAATTTATGATGTTTTATAATGTTGATTTATTATTGGTGATGTCTTCATATGATTTATTTGTGATTTTTTAATGCATTTTATGCCATTTGAGTTGTTTGCACTTCCTCTCTTGTTGATGTGCCAAGAGAGAGATTGAGATTCTTGTGATTATGTGCTAGCAAGTGGATAGGCCTTACTGAGATTATTTGATAACTCATTTAAGATTTGATGGCATTTATTATGGCCTTGATATGTTTATTTGGCCAAGAGTCTCATTGATTTTTGGTTCTCATGATGTTACCTTTCACATGTTTCATGATTATGAATGAGATTGTTGGTTGCATGTGGATTGTTTATGATTTCAAATTTAAGTATGTTCTTAAATTTAATTATGATTCTAGAGCCTCTTGTGTTATCATGTTTGAGACCATGTTAGCAGGGGTGGGCTTCCTTGTGATGACCGGGGTCACAAGAGATAGGCTTGCATAAGGTTCCTTGTAAGGATGCATGAAGTCTAGACCACCAGGGAACATTGGAGTTTTCAATGATTTGTAAACAAGTGATAACATTGATAATGAATTAATTGGGATGGGTAATTATAACTCATTTAAACAAGATAATGAATATTTGTGAGCCTCATGACTTGATCCTAGGGAGGATGTTTTAGGATAAGCATGAGAAGGTCGTGAAGATGGTAAACCAAACTCCCTTGATATCTCATAGGTTGAGTTTGTTCCACATGTGTGTCACTTACCAAGAGGTTCCTTGAAAGGATGCTTGTAACATGCGATGACACTCCACTCCAACATGTGTTCCCTTTGATGATTTTATGACTATGCCTTGTTGATTGATAAGCCTCTGGGAGTTTCTTATTATGGTTGTTTATGTTGATTGTATTTGATCCATGCTTGTGAGAGTTATTGTAATCTTGTCTTTTGATATTAAGTGTAAACCTAGATGTAGAGTGTGTGTTGGGACCCTATGTCATCTCCTAGCATGGGGGTGGTTCCTTGGGTTCCACATGGTCAAGTGGTTGGTACTTTTTACCATTGGGTTTTTCCCCTTGTTGGTGTTCTTCATGCATGAATGTGGATTCTCCATCTTGATGGATTATGGATGTACCTTGTAGCATATTTATGTAATGAATATGATGGAAAGCATGGATGTAGTATCTTGTATGTGTTAGAATCATGTAAAAATAAGAGCTATGATCATGATGTATTGTTATGTAAATGTATTTGTAAGTAGTTCGTAATTGGTAGTTAGGGTATGTCATGATTTGTAAATGTGGCAATGAGATGTATGGATATGTTATTGTTAAATGAAGGGAATGATTTCATGTACCCCAAATTTGGTAATGGACTTGCAATTGAAATAGATGTGATTTATAATATGATCTTCTTCTATTGGTTAGAAAGGAATTGTATGGTATTCTTTAGATTGTGATTTAATATGTGAAAGAACCTTGAAAAATGGAATAATCTTAAATATCAGTATTGAGGATGTTAGATAATATGGATAAGGTATAGATAATTATGCCTCTATGTGTGATTTAATATGTGAAAGAACCTTGAAAAATGGAATAATCTTAAATATCAGTATTGAGGATGTTAGATAATATGGATTCTTGTGTTATGCTTTGGGGATTATTGTCAAATTGGGAAAGTGGTTGCATGTGTAGTTGGATTAGGAAATGAAACTATTCCTATTGGATTCATGGATATGCTTTTGGTACTATGTGAAAACTATGATGTTATGAATAAATTGGATATGTGAACAAATCATGTTGCTAATTGAT
Organism: Cryptomeria japonica; assembly: GCF_030272615.1. Classification (NCBI taxonomy): domain Eukaryota; kingdom Viridiplantae; phylum Streptophyta; class Pinopsida; order Cupressales; family Cupressaceae; genus Cryptomeria; species Cryptomeria japonica. Next base: position 648,970,923 of record NC_081415.1, read on the forward strand.
AAATCATGATGGAGGAGACATATATGACCATGTAAGACTTTGAATGTAAAAGAAAATTGGTATTAAAAGGTATTGAGGCTTTAGAATGAAACTAATATGGAATGGACTGATTTGCATAGTAGTGTAATGTATATCATGCTAAATAAATAGTAAATGACTTATATATGATGTATGCCATGTACTTGTAATGAAGTTACTGGATTTATATTGTTATATGTTTGTAAGCCAATAAATCAACTTTATGAATGAAGGATTAGTGTGATGTTGTGCTTGAGTAAAGAAATAAGAGAATTAGTTTATTATATAGATTGAAGAATGAATCATAGTTTATACTTTATGAGGAGATAATCATAATAAATAGAATGAGATCATGTTAGTATTAGGAGTGATTGAAGTATGTTTAAATGGATTATCAAACATGGATTTTACCTATGCATTAGGATTGCATCATCATGGAAAAGGAAAAGAGAATGTAGATAAGAGATGTTGGGTTAAAACACATTTGGATTTGGTGCATAAAATGAATGTACGATTATGGGGTTGTCTTACAATTTAAAAGAAGGAATGTAATATGCTAGTAGAATGGTATAATGGTATGCATTTCATAATGGATAGATAAGCTAGCGGGTTGCATATCTCATGATTAGGAAATTAAATATGATGCATTAAATTCAAGATGGAATACATTTATCATGCGAGTAGGTTGTCATTATGGAAGTTAAATGAGTAATGGCATTGAAGTACCCTGGGGAAAGGTTAATGATGTTATGCTATTTTTGCTTGTGTAAATTAGTGAAATATGAGATGATGTATGTTCATAATGCTTATATGGTTAATGAATGTAGTTATATGGAGATGTTTATGTATTACATTAGTTGTTATTAAAAGTTAAAAAAAATTCAATTAGTATGGTAGATGATTAGTTTTTTCTAGGGTATTTTGGCAGGCATTACACATTGAATGATCATAAATCATCACAACAAGTCGATCTGGTACAAAGTCAAACCCTTAGCTAATTCTGCTAAGCACTTTTCACATTCTCAATAAATTCTCTCTCCAAACGTGCCAAAACATCTTTCAAACACATCACGTTGTTTGTGCCACATTATCATCAAAATGTGAACTTGATGTAGATCACCACCAAACCAAAACTCATTACCGAACAAGATAATTCTTTACCAGTCCTTAAACCCTTCTTAAACCCTAGCAAACACTCAACATAAATTATAAACATAACATCCAGTTGTCACAACATGATGCGATTCCATTGAAATAAATGTTACAATTATAAAAAATTGCATTCAAAACCACAAATCCTCAATCATCACCAATCACCAGATACAATCAAAATATTTCCTTGTTTATTGGTTAAGGTCCTAATTCTCAGTTTCTTGATTCTTTATTGGTAATCCCTCTCTGGTAGACCAAAAGATTTAGATGACACAATACAACATAAGTAAACATTAGTAGACATGAATAAAAATTTATTTCTATCAATGACAATATAAATAGCTTATCAAAGTCATCCATCATGGAATCTCAATCTCTTCATCGCAATGTCATCTCAAATAGTATTGTATTGGTTCAATCATCATTCTCCATCTGTATCAGTTATGTCAAACATGCCAACACCCTTTTGTATTTTTCCTAAGGTTGTGTGCATCAATCTGTAAGTTCAAAGCAGTAATCTTGTAATACCCCTACTCATTTGAACTCATTAGACTCATACTTTATTATTGTTTGTTTTCAGTGGATACATTACCATGATGTGTTATTTAGATTTTTATGACATTATTTCATGCTCTATCTAGATATGAGATGCATAACTTATTTGCATTATTTCAGCACTTGTGATTTATGGCATTTTATGGATTATTGCTATGTACTAACATTTTACTTTATTTATGCAATGTGGAATTATATGTTGTGTGTCTATGAGTGTATTGGATGCAAGGGGACGATTTTCCTTCACTCATTTCAGTGAGATAGGGAACATCGCGGTTCTCCTTCATCGGTGTGTATACCATGTTTTCTATTTTATATATATGCATGTGTGGTTTGGTGATGCTGGATATTGCAGGTACAAGTATTGGGTAGGTACGAGGTATTGTCTCCACCTAGCTTCACAGGTCTAAGCATGTCTTATATTTTCCAATGGAAGTGGAGGAGACGATAGTTGACCCTATTTTACTCAGTTACACTCTTGTGAGTGTTGTTAGTTGGTCATCTTGTCAGTTTGTTCAGCCTTCGTATTTTGTTGTTTCATCTTTTTATGTGTATTTGCTTAAGATTTGTTATGTTGTGTGTGTTTTAGTGGATTTAATTTATTAATTAATTAATTTTATGGAATTATCTCATAGTTGAATTGATTATGCATTGAGATTATAAATTTAGTTAATTAGAAGAAATTATTAAATTAAGTTACAAGCTGCATGATATTAGAAATATATTTTTATTTAAATTTTTGTGGAAAAATAAATTAAATTAATTGTATTTGTTATTTCCTAGAATTTTAAATAAATAAAAGAATAAAAGAATAAATAAATAGATGAATAAAAGAATTAATTAGAATTAAAGTATTGCTTTAATTCTTTATTTAGAAAATTAATTAATTTGCATGAGAAAAGAAAAGAAAGAATAATGATTTTTAATTATTGCATGTTAGCTTATCTTTTGTTATAAAATTAAAAAAGAAAAGAAAATTACTTTTATTCTAAATTTAGGTTTTTTGAGAAAAAGCTATTCAACCTAGAGTTTTAGTTTAAAAAGAGGAATAAGTCATTATTTTAGGATACACAAGAAACAGGTCAAGAATTTAGCTGAAGAAATTTATTGGAAAGATTAGGGCTCTTCTAAAAAATTCTTCCAGGAAAGCTATACCAGGTTGGGTGGCTTCTTTTGGTTTTGTTTTAAGAAAATATTTCTATTCTTCTATCTCTCTGAGTGATGTGTGTATTAAGGTGTTTGTCAAATTTGAAGTCCTGTCTGATTATTTCTTGATTTTGGTTAAAATCCATTTCTGAAGATAATTTCTAGTTTAAGGAAAATTTGTCAAGATTTTTATTGTGTATGGAAATTTCAAGATTTGGGAGGAATGGGGTTACCAGAGAAATCACTCCCTCTTGTTTGATTTTGTTCGAGTATTTGGCTATGGTAGTCTTTTAATTATATCTGTGTGAAAAGGTTTATTTACTTTAGAAATAAATTTAATTGTTAATTAAATTTATTAGGATATTTAGGTCTTGAAAATTTAATTTATTTAATTTAAAAAAATAAAAATAAAAAATAAATATATATATATTATAAAATTTTGTGAGAAATAATTTCCTTGATATTGGAAATTTATTTATTTTATGGTTGTATTGGGCAAGGAAATTAATTTTTTTAAAAATTAAAAATAAAAAATAAAAAATAAAAATAAAAATTTAGGGTAGCGAGCCACCTACGGTAGCATCTACTGCCAGCGGTAACAGTGTTACCTGCGGTAGCCATAGCTACCTATGGTAGGACTGCTATCGGTGGTAGCATGTGCTACTATGCGGTAGCATGGGCTACCATGCACAGTGGTAGTAGTTATATGCTTTCCTTTCTTTGTTCCCTATGTGTACTGCAACATGACAATTTCGGGTTTCATACTCGGGGTTGGATAATTTGAGTAATTTATTAGTTTATCATATATAATATATATATATATAAATATATATATATGAATTTATGTATATGTATTTATGTATATGTTTATATATAAGTTGTTTTGTTTTATGGGTGTTATATTATTTTAGTATGATTTTTAATACTGAGGAAATTAATTTATGAGTTGATATATATATAATCAATTTATAGTATGGGTGTTATCATAAAAGTTTATAATTTTTAGATTTTATATGTATGTTGGGAAATACATTAGGAGATTAATTTTAATGTGATTTTATTTAAATTATTGGACAAATGACAAAATTGATTTATTTATTATAGTTGTAATCCTTATTGTCTAGAAAATCTTTATTTGCAAGTTATTTATGCTATTGGTTGTTTTGAGAAAAGATTGCTTGTATTAGGATCTTGTGTAAATGATGTTTTTGGTCAAGCTTAATTTCATTATAATTCCGATTGAGTTGTCATTGTGTCCTATGTTGTTATATCTCCTTGGTCAGGTGTTGTTGTATAATCTTATTGATGTGAGCCATTGTGTGTGTTTGTCCAAATGGTCAATCTTGGGTTAGTGATTGTGTATCCTTCACCTATGCTTTGTCAGGATTAGTTATGGTTGTTTGTTTCACCATAGAGTTATTGTAGAGAGACCTTTCCTGCTAGTGTCCTATGAGAGAGAGTGGCTTTCGAGCGGGGGCCGTGCTCAAAGTGGATGACAGGATAACTTGTCGAAAGTCAGTTAAAAAGTGATAACCTAATAATTGATTAGGGGGTGGGTAGAATAAATATTAATTAAGATAATGTACCTCATGCATAGGTGTAGTGCTTGTATAGGGCTCATAATGTTACGAGAAGGCCTAGAATGGCAAACTTACCACCTTGTCTTCACGAAAGGATTGGTAGGGTCCGCATGAGACTTAGTTGGAACCGAAGGCTTAGGAGAGGTTACTAGGATAACCCAGGATGGGGGTCGGGACCTATGGAGGTTATGCCATGGTATCCATCTTAAGCTATGCAATGACACTCTCTCCTTAGAGTCACTAGTGTTTTATGAGTTGAGTCACATGGATGTTTACGGAGTTTTCTATTTCTTTCATACTTGTCTACTTTGCTTGCTTGAGGGTTTTCTACTATCTCCTAGCATGGTGGGGTGGTTCCATTTAGGGATCACATGGTCGGATGGTAGTGCCACTTCCCATCGGATATTTTGGATTGTATCTTTAGGCAAGGAAAGGCTTCACTAGTGTTTCTTGGTTCGTGGTTCATGTACCAGCTCTTGTATGTGATCATTGTTCAGTTGAGACCTTGTGGTCATTGTATCAGACTTTTATGTAACCTTGATATTGTAACTTTGTAATCTATGGTATTATTGGAAGCCATGTATTTATGGATATTGTAATAGTATGTCAGTGGAATGTAGGTTAATTCATTTGCTTTGATCTTATGTTTAAATGTTTTATGGAAATTGGATGCATTGGAATACTTTAATTTCTTCATTATGGAATTTAGATGTATGTGTAGTTTTGAACTCAAGCATTTACCTTATCTAATTAAATGGACAATTGGATTAACCATGGTGTTATTATAATCTATGATTAATCTTCATTGGTAACCCTTAGGAAATCATGTGTTAGTCTTCCGCTATGTTATTAGATGTGCAATGGTTATAATTAATGCACTTGATCTTTAAAAAAAAAAGTTATTTCACCGTTTAGTTGCCTAGTTGTGTTGTTTTCCTTTAGGGTTCCTGGCGGGGCATTACATTTGGTATCAAAGCCTAAGTTTCAACACTAGGTACTCTGGGTTTGAAGTGTGCCTTTTGGTTGACCATCTTGCTTAGGTCTTAATTTTTTTATCTCTCTTGTCTTATCGTTGATGAAGACTTGAACCATTTTCTCTTTTATGGTACCAAGTCATGGCTAGGAAAGCTAGAGTAGGTGGCCATACAGTTGGTCACAAGGGAGGCAGAGGTGAAGGATAGGGCCATGGTTCTGACCATCATAGTCCTTCACCACCACCCACTCATGTCAGTGTTGAGCTAGAACAGTCTGTTCATCTGGTGCCGAAATAGTTCATTCATCTAGTGCCCGAATAGTCTATTCATCGGAACTCTCAGCATGTAGGAGAACATGTTCCCAAAAGGGAAGAGTTGAGACATATGTTTCAGGAGGTTCTGGCTAGGTTAGGCCAAAGGCTTGAATTTGAGCAGTGTATTCATGCTCAAGTTGAGGAAGTGCTTCAGCAGGTTCTAGAGGAGAGAGATTCTAGCTGACCGAGATCCACTTTCTTTGGGTCACATAAAGGACTTGATGAGGTCCAACCCTCTTTACTTTGATGGTATGGGTACCGGTCTTAAGGAAGAGACCTAGCTCATTGGTTTGGACTAGTGTTTTTCTATGTTTCCATATAGTAGCAACACCAAGGCGAGATGCGCTATTATGCATCTCAATAATTTTTCTTCAATCTGGTGGAGACTAGAGGAGGAAAAGATTGGTGTATGCATTTACACCATTACATGGGAGCTATTTCTGAAGAGATTCAGGGCATGATTTCTCTCACCCCAGTGTAGGTAGACTCAAGTAGATGAGTTCTACGCCTTGCATCAGTATGGGTGATAGTAGACCAGTATGAGCATAGGTTCTATGAGCTCAAACAATATGTCAGGATTGGTAATGATGAAGCTATGCTTGTCAAACATTTCTTGAGGGGGTTGAATGATTGCATTAGTGGAGGAGTGAGGGTGTTTGAGCCACCTTCAGTTGAGATAGTAATGGCAAAAGCCAGATTAGTTGAGCTGAACCTTAGTCATACACTTGGTGGTCAGCCAAGTGTGCAGATAGGGAATACACCTTCTAGTGGGAATAGAGCTTGGCGAAATCATTCCCAGTCAGCTGCACCATTTAGGACTACTTAGACACCCACTAAGGGTGGACAGTAGTAGTAACAACAACAACCATCAAAATTGAAACAATTTCAAGGCCCTTCAGGGCAGTCTTCACAGAGTGAATCTCATACCCCTAGCCAAGGAAGTTTCCAATAGTCTAGTGGGTCAACATGTAATAGAGGACCAGGTAGAGGAGCTTGCTTCTCTTGTGGGTAGTTTGGTCATAGAGCCTTGTAGTGCCCTCAGTGTTTCCATGATATAGGTAGTTAGAGGCCAGCAACATCAAAGCCTATAGTGGGAGATGTAGGGAGATCCCATAGAGTGTTTACATCGGTGGATGACCGCCAAGCTGATCCTTTGGGGTCAAACCATTGACCAGGTAATGGTCCTATGGGACCCAAATGATGAGACTTCAGTGACTTGGGAGGATGCAATGAAGATGAGAGAGTTGTATTCTTATTTGTTTTAGGCTTCCATGAGTAAGCCTAGCTTTGGTGGGGAGAATGTAGTACCCCTACTCATTTGAACTCATTAGACTCATACTTTATTATTGTTTGTTTTCAGTGGATACATTGGATACATTACCATGATGTGTTATTCATATTTTTATGACATTATTTCATGCTTTATCTGGATATGAGATGCATAATTTATTTGCAGTATTTCAGCACTTGTGATTAATGGCATTTTATGGATTATTGCTATGTACTAACATTTTACTTTATTTATGCAATGCAGAATTATATGTTGTGTGTCTGTGAGTGTATTGGATGCAAGGGGATGATTTTCCTTCACTCATTTTGGTGAGACAAGGAACATCGTGATTCTCCTTCATTGGTGTGTATACCATGTTTTCTATATTGTATATATGCATGTGTGGTTCGGTGATGTAGGATATTGCAGGTACAAGTACTGGGTAGGTATAGGGTATCATCTCCAGCTGGCTTCACAAGTATGAGCATGCCTTATATTTTTCGATTGAAGTGGAGGAGATAGTAGTTGACCCTATTTTACTTAGTTACACTCTTGTGAGTGTTGTTAGTTGGTCATCTTGTCAGTTTGTTAAGCCTTTGTATTTTGTTGTTTGATCTTTTTATGTGTATTTGCTTAAGATTTGTTCTGTTGTGTGTGTTTTAGTGGATTTAAGTTATTAATTAATTAAGTTTATGGAATTATCTCATAGTTGAATTGATTATCCATTGATATTATAAATTTAGTTAATTAGAATAAATTATTAAATTAAGTTGCAAGCTGCATGATATTAGAAATATATTTTTATTTAAATTTTTTTGGAAAAATAAAATAAATTAATTGTATTTGTTATTTTCTAGAATTTTAAATAAATAAAAGAATAAAAGAATAAATAAATAAATGAATAAAAGAATTAATTAGAATTAAAGTATTGCTTTAATTCTTTATTTAGAAAATTAATTAATTTGCATGAGAAAAGAAAAGAAAGAATAATGATTTTTAATTATTGCATGTTAGCTTATCTTTTGTTATAAAATTAGAAAAGAAAAAAAAATTACTTTTATTCTAAATTTAGGTTTTTTGAGAAAAAGCTATTCAACCTAGAATTTTAGTTTAAAAAGAGGAATAGGTCATTATTTTAGGATACACAGGAAATAGGTCAGGAATTTAGGTGAAGAAATTTATTGGAAAGATTAGGGCTCTTCTAAAAAATTATTCTAGGAAAGCTATACCAGGTTGGGTGGCTTCTTTTGATTTTGTTTCAAGAAAAAATATCTATTCTTCTATCTCTTTGAATGATGTGTGTATTAAGGTGTTTGTCAAATTTGAAGTCCTGTCTGATTATTTCTTGATTTTGGTTAAAATCCATTTCTGAAGATAATTTCTAGTTTACAGAAAATTTGACAAGATTTTTATTGTGTATGGAAATTTCAAGATTTGGGAGGAATGGGGTTACCAGAGAAATCACTCCCTCTTGTTTGATTTTGTTCGAGTATTTGGCTATGGTAGTCTTTTAATTATATCTGTGTGAAAAGGTTTATTTACTTTAGAAATAAATTTAATTGTTAATTAAATTTATTAGGATATTTAGGTCTTGAAATTTTAATTTATTTAATTTAAAAAAATAAAAATAAAAATCAAATATATATATATATAAATATATATATATAAATATATATATAAATATATATATATATAAATATATATATATATATATATAAATATATATATATATATATAAATATATATATATATATATATATATATAAAATAAAATTTTGTGAGAAATAATTTCCTTGATATTGGAAATTTATTTATTTTATGGTTGTATTGGGAAAGGTAATGAATTTAAAAAATAAAAATAAAAAATAAAAAATAAATTTTTTTAGGGTAGCGAGCCACCTACGGTACCATCTTCTACTGGCGGTAGTCGCTGCTACCTATGGTAACAATGCTGCCCGCGGTAGGCACTCCTACCTTCGGTAGCAGTGCTACCAGATGGTAGTACCTACTACCATGCAGTAGTAGTGCTATCAGCGGTAGCATGGGCTACTCTGCACAGTGGCGATAGTTATATGCTTTCCTTTCTTTGTTTCCTATGCGTATTGCAACATAACAATTTTGGGTTTTGTGCTCGGGGTTGGATAATTTGAGTAATTTATTAGTTTAACACATATATATATATATATATATATATATATGTATGTATATATATATATATATATATATATATATATATATATATGTATGTATATATATATATATATATATATATATATATGAATCTATATATATGTATTTATGTATATGTTTATATATATGTTGTTTTGTTTTATGGGTGTTCTATTATTTTAGTATGATTTTTAATATTGAGGAAATTAATTTATGAGTTGATATATATATAATCAGTTTATAGTATGGTGTTATCATAAAAGTTTATAATTTTTAGATTTTATATGTATGTTGGGAAATACATTAGGAGATTAATTTTTATGTGATTTTATTTGACTTATTCGACAAATGACAAAATTGGTTTATTTATTATAGTTGTAATCCTTATTGTCTAGAAAATCTTTATTTGCAAGTTATTTATGCTATTGGTTGTTTTGAGAAAAGATTGCCTGTATTAGGATCTTGTGTAAATGATGTTTTTGGTCAAGCTTAATTTCATTACAATTCTGATTGAGTTGTCATTGTGTCCTATGTTGTTATATCTCCTTGGTCAGGTGTTGTTGTATAACCTTATTGATGTGAGCCATTGTGTGTGTTTGTCCAAATGGTCAATCTTGGGTTAGTGATTGTGTATCCTTCACCCGTGCTTTGTCAGAATTAGTTATGGCTATTTGTTTCACCATAGAGTTTTCATAGAGAGACCTTTCTTGTTACTGTCCTATGAGAGAGAGTGGCTTTCAATTGGGGGTCATGCCCAAAGTGGATGATAGGATAACCCATTGAAAGTCAGTTAAAAAGTGATAACCTAATAATTGATTAGGGGGTGGGTAGAATAAATATTAATTAAGATAATGTACCTCTTGCATAGGTGCAGTGCTTGTACAGGGCTCATAATGTTACGAGAAGGCCTGGAATGGAAAACTTACCACCTTGTCTTCATGAAAGGATTGGTAGGGTTTGCATGAGACATAGTTAGAACTGGAGGCTCGGGAGAGGTTACCAGGATAACCCAGGATGGGGGCCGGGACCTATGGAGGTTGTACCATGGTATCCATCTTAAGCTATGTGATGACACTCTCTCCTTAGATTCACTAGTGTTTTGTGAGTTGAGTCACATGGATGTTTGCAGAGTCTTGTATTTCTTGTGTACTTGTCTACTTTGCTTTCTTGAGGATTTTGTACTATCTCCTAGCACGGTGGGGTGGTTCCATTTAGGGATCACATGGTCAGGTGGCAGTGCCACTTCCCATCAGATATTCTAGAATGTATCTTCAAGCAAGGAATGGCTTCACTGGTGTTTCTTGGTTCATGGTTCATGTACTAGCTCTTGTCCGTGATCATTGTTCAGTTGAGACCTTGTGGTCATCATATCAGACTTTTATGTAACCTTGATATTGTAACTTTGTAATCCGTGGTATTATTGGAAGCCATGTATTTATGAATATTGTAATAGTATGTTAGTGGAATGTATGTTAATTTAGTTGCTTTGATCTTATGTTTAAATATTTTATGGAAATTGGATGCATTGGAATACTTTAATTTCTTCATTATAGAATTTAGATGTATGTGTAGTTTTGAACTTAAGCATTTACTTTATCTAATTAAATGGACAATTGGATTAACCATGGTGTTAATATAATCTATGATTAATCTTCATTGGTAACCCTTAGGAAACCATGTGTTAGTCTTCCATTGTGTTATTAGATGTGCAATGGTTATAATGAATGCACTTGATCTTTAAAAAAAAAATTATTTTACCCTTTAGTTGCCTAGTTGTGTTGTTTTCCTTTAGGGTTCCTGGTGGGGCATTACAAAGCTCCTTTTGTTAGGAAGATTTATTCATTGTAAAAATGGTTATTATATATTATGAGTTGAATCTTATTGTGGTTTTTCTTAGTTTGGATTTTCCACATAAAAATTTTAGTCTTCTTCAGAAAATGTTTTTGATGTTTGTGTTGCTTAGTTTCTTGTAGTTGATTTGGGATAATTGCAATGATTAAAATAATTTAATATGTTAAATTTTTGTGAATGTTGATTCGCCCCCCCTCTTAGCTTCCACTAGTGTTCAATCTTACCTAGATCTTCCTTGTTGGTTTTGTTCTACTTTGTATAGTGGGTTGTGATATACATGTTTTTTGGAGGATTGTTGTTAAAGTTGTGGTCTCTCCAGTGGGTGACATAGAGAAGGTTATTGCTTTGAGTCTTGTTGCTAATGATAGAGGAGGTTATTCATAAGGTGTGGTCCTCCATCTATCTTTTCTTTTCACATTGGATTTGGATGATTTCCTCGATTGTTATTTATTCTCCACTTGATCATTTCTTTGCTAGGGAGGATACTTTACAAACTATGGGTTGTGTTTTCACTTAGATGGGAGTGCTTGTGATTACAAGCTCTTTATGTTGGCTAAAATAGAGGAGGTTTCTATGGGTCCTAAAGTGGTTGACATAGAGGAGGTTGACACTCAAAGATTGTTCTCTCTTTTCTAGTTCTCCTCCCTTCGATTTATTAGAGAAAGTGTGAGCACATGAAGCTAGACACATTTAAATGGATTGACCAAGAAACTATCTAACCACACATGAGAGTGTTGCAATTTGAGCAATAGAGAACAATGGGGATCAAGAAGAAATGCTTGAGGTGCCCCTAAAATTAATTGCTATGAATTGATAAATTATGATGTACAAATGAGATTTCTTATATAAGCAAGTGAGATGGAGTAGGTACAACTACCCTATGAAAAAAAAAATGCAAGATGCTAACTCACTTCTATCTAGAAGGACACCTAATATAACTAACATGAACAATATTAAATGATTATTTCATGTGAAAAATAAAGCTATCCTAAGTCAAATTAACTAGATTAAATAAAATAAATATAATTTACTCCAACACACCCTAGCTTAAGTCCAACTTAGGGAGTGAAATTATTATGAAAATGATGAAATACTAATGTATATGGGTCTTGACAACTAGGCCATGTTAAATACCCATGCACAACTAATTATGAAACTAATCTCTCCCAAATGGAGAAAAGGAGAAAATGTCACAGGACAAAATTCCTCTCCCAAAAAGGGATATACAAATGAAAAAATATGTACTAGTGAAGTGATATATGGAGGTCTCTCATCAATACCCCCCAAGCACTACATCCATCATGAGAATACAATTAAATCACCCCTCCAATGAAGGGAAATATAGAGAAAACATTTCCCCCACATAATGAAGTGTCATCAAAATAATTCAAGTATGTCAGAGGCCAAAAAAGAATCTAGTGGCGAAAAACAACCTTTCTCCCCTTAGGAAGAAAAAAATCTAATGGTCCATGTTGAAGAAAATCGAATAACATAATGCAAGGAGAAGGAAGAAGTATCAACAATGAAAACTTGGAAGTAGAGTCAAATGTCTCAATAATTCTAGGAAAATCGTCAATCAAAGAAGAAACAAGAAATGAAGGAAACTAAAAATCTATTAGAATCAAGGAACATTGAGGGGAGGGGGGTGAATTAGTGTTCTACAATTTTTGACCTTTTTAATTTGTTCTTTCAACCACTTAATGCAAATGAAGAAAAGAAAGATGTATAAAAACAAAGCAATCAGCAACAACACCATAACACCTGATTTATACATGGAAAACCCAGTTAAGCGAAAAATGACAAGGGGGATGAGACCCACAATATAAATATACTCTATAGAAGTATAAAAATATTATATAGGGAATGCACATGCATTCAGGGACACTGTGTAGAGCCCACCGCTCAAAACAATAAGGGCTACAACCCTAGAAGGCTCACTACCTTACAAAATATTTTACAAAAGATAATTGGAATGTCTGAAATAAAAAATAGAAGCTACAGATGCCTAGTAACAGTTCTAGTTAAGCACAAAACTTTTGATCTCACATGTTGCTCTGCTACACTACTCTATTATGTTATTCTTCAATATTTCAGAGCCAAAATATTTCACTTGCGCATGTGAAACTGCACACAATCGATTAGAAATGCTTTTCACATACACACCAATATATAAAATGATCATATCAATCAGTCTTATATATATACAACATCAAATTATATCTTCTACATGTCAACTTCAACAACACTATCCAAGTAATGAAACGTGTATACCAAGTACAATAAGGGCTACAACCCCGAAAGGCTCATTGCCTTACTGATCAATTACAATGATGAAATATAGTGAAAGAACTCCAAAATAGCATCTAACAATGCCTACATGAGTTCTAGTTAAGCGTCAAATCTCTGACTGTATTTGCTCTACAACTCTGCTCTATTTTCTATCTCACTCAGCTACCAACAAGAATGCACATGTGAAATTGTGCTACAAAGGATTCTCGATCACAACTCACTCGCATATTCACCATACCATACACAAAAAAGGTCTTTCATACCAGTCTTATATATTTGCAATCACAAAATAGATCATTCACCAAGTCGGCCTGCTAATGTAATGTGTAGTCATATGTCAGCTTGACCTAATCACCAAATATAAATCTAGATCATGTAATAGGTGATAAAATTATGTCTCTATGTTGGCCCAATCATCCTACACACAATTCATAGCACTACAATCACCAGAAAGGTTCCAAACCAAAACTACTCTGCTCAACCTGAAATACCGATTAATTGTTTGCAACAACAATGAAAAAAATTGAGAGCGGGGGTGAATTAGTTTTCATCGGATTTATAAACTTAATCACAAACACAAATATGATAAACTACAACAATAAGAAAATTTGTTGGCATATGCACACTCCAATGAGACATTGTATGTGATTGAAGGTTTTGTCATTGATGGTAACCTTACAATCCTATGGCACCGGCAAGGCATTACACCAGCATCAACAGAATACACTCTACACTAGCACTCAAAACACCGGCACTGGCATAGAGAAAGGAAGCATACCGACACAGAGGCCAACAGGATTTTTGATATATTATATTTTGTTTATTATTTCAAAAACATTGTAAGCCGACTTGATATCATTGTAAAATGACTCTTATATATAAAAGAGATCATTGTAGACATTTTGAAAGGAAGTGATGTAAGCAAAAAAGTAAGTAGAAAACGATTAGGTAGACCTATTATGTGAAATATAGGTTAAGGGGTATATGTAAAGAATAGAGTAGAAACTGCTACTAAATCTGGCATTGAAGATGCTATTGTAAAGCAGTAAAAGTTATTGGATTTGTATAATCCACATTGTAAGTCAGTGAGACTTCCCATTTGAGCAGTGAGCTCTAGGCACTTGGCCTTCCTACATGTGCAGGCCCCTATTGTAAGTAATATTCTCTTATTGGCTAGTAAGTGAATATTGTGGGTAACAAATCCCACCAAGGTTTTTCCCACATCGGGTTTCCTCACTAAATCATTGTGTTATGGTGTGATTTTCATGTGGTTTCTTTCATTTCTATTTATTGCATTATTTCTTGCATACTGGTACACTGTTACAATATATTTTACATGTTTTAAGTGGAGAAATTCTAATAACCGGTTAGATATTGATTCAGCCCCCCTCTCAATATTTGTGAGTTTCCTAACAATTGGTATTAGAGCTTGGTCCTCTATTTTCAAAAGCCTAACATCTTGAGGAAGATCTTGACATAGATAAAGATAGAAAATATGATGAATCAACTTGAAGCAACTCTCTTAGACTATGATGTAAAAAAATTGAAAAATATCAAACTAGAAGATGATCTAAAAGTAGCTTAGGATATCATTCAGGCACTTCAAGAGAATCTTACTATTGCAAGAAATAAGAGAAGAGAACTTTCTGAAAAGATGCAAAATGAGAATGATGAAAAGGAATCACTTAATGATATGTTAAGTAAGCTAAAACTGGAGAACACAACTACAAAGAATGAGATGCAGGATATGACTATGAGATTTTGTAAAGAGATTGAAGATAGGAAGAAGAATGAAGAAGAATTGACCAGAAGACTAAGTGATGTAGAAAATGAGAACACAAGACTTAGATATGAAAATGATCTATTAAAGATAGATCTGATGCACACTCAGAATGACCCCAATGAACAAATGAGACAGAAAGAATGTTGGCATTATGTGAACCGGTATGTGGACATAATGACATTGTATGTTGTCATTGATGTCAATATGTTGAAGAGGTATGAACTAACATATGTGAGAACTGGTATAACATTGTGAATTGGCATTTGTGCCAAAGTGAAGTGGTGTGCTTGTTCAAGATGAACCAACATATGGCTATGGGAACCGACACATGGAAGCGTTGTATGACTACCGATTGGTACTCTCAACTTCAGGGTTTCCGGTTGAAGTGCTTCAAGCCTGTATGGCTCAACCAGTGATCTTTGTGTAATGAGTAAGCAGTATAACAAAGAACATATCATGTTGCCACGTCAGCCTTGCACAAGTAAAGGATCTTGCATGAAGAAGACTATCCCTATCTACCTCAGGAATGTGCGAAGTTTGTAAATAGTGAAAATAGGTGATGGATTATCAGCCACCATGAAATCGGTGGATAATGAATGATGGAGAATGTCTTGAGATTTATTCAAGATCTGCTACATTTAATACAGTATGATCAACGATCAGGATTGAACTGTTTAAATTCCTTAACCTAACAGGTCTAGGGTTTAGGGTTTATGCTACCGACCAGTCTGTTGTCCTATAAGGTCAATGTTGTGATTCATGTTGTGATTCTTTCAGAGGTTGTTGGCAAAAGTTGTGTGTGAGTATCCAAGAGAAGGGATACAAGATCCTTGCCAAACCAGAGAAGAGAAGTGATACCTGCAGAGTGTAAGTGCAAAAGGTGAAGAGGAGCTTAAGTGGATCTGCATTGGCATTGAGTGTTGTTACCATATCATTGTAATACCTATTGATCTCTAACCACCTCAATAGTTGGAAAATCCCCTAATAGGGTAGCCTTAACTGGCTTGCTATAAATCCCTTAACAGGGTAACTCAAAGTTATTGAGATCTGGAAAGCTAGAGAGCTCTGGAAATCCTTTAGGTATTGAGTTCTTGAAATCCTCTAACAAGGTACCCTTAACAAGGTTTAACCCTTAACTGGGTATTGTAGCCATCCCTTAATCGGGTGATCTCTAACAGGATCGGTTCCTAGCAGAACCTTTTGTAATGTCTTTAACTGGATAAGGCTTCTAATAGAGCGGACTTCCAAAGAGTTCAACAAGAAGCTTGTGGTATTCATCCCCATTGTGGTTTTTCCCAGTTGGCTTTCCATGTGAAAAATATGTGTGTCATGTGTGATGCTTTGTTATTACCTGTTAAGCATATGATGGTTCTATGTTTTATGCCTATCAATAAAACATATTGAACTAGCTATTGTGAAGATATGCTGATAGATTATCTGTTCATACATAAGGGTGAAATGGTAGTTTAGTTTTGAGTTGATTGGAAAGCTTAGTGAGTAACTAGTTTATGATTGTTTTAGTTGTTCTGAGTTTTATCAGTTGCACTCTATTTCAAACCGGTGTCACTATTTGCCAGTCATTTGGAGTGACTGTTGTTGAACTGGTTTAGGTCTATATTTTGTCTATATTGATTCAAACCCCCCCTCTCAGTACTGGTTTGGTACTATTCATTCATCATTGAGTTATCAATTGGTATCAGAGCTCTCTAGGTCCTCTGTGTTGTAAGCTTAACTGCTTGAGGTAAAGATCCCAGTCAAATGATGAAGAGGGAAGGTCCAAAGTTTAATAGGGAAAATTTTGGTATATGGAAAGATAGGATGAAGATATTCATCAGAAGCATGGGTGCTCAACACTGGATTTATGTTGAGAATGTCTATGTTGTCCCTACCAATACTCTCACCGATGACCAAAAGAGAGAGATACAAAAAAATGGGCAAGTCATGGAAGCCCTTATTAGTAGTCTATTTGACATTGAGTTTATTGATGTTTAGGACAAGGTAAATCCCAAAGAGGTATGGGATGCTCTTGAAAATATCTATGGTGGTGATGAACATGTAAAATAGGCTAAGGAAGAAAGCCTGAGAGGGAAGTTTTAAGATATGCGGATGGTTGAGGGTGAGACCATTCAGCAGTATGGAATAAGAATCAAAATAGTTGTTGGAGAAATCAAGAGTGTAGGTGGTAAAGTAGAAGATTCCACTGTGGTAAGCAAAGTCCTAAGATCCCTATTGCCGGTCTATGCAATAAGGGTTGCTGCTATTCAGGAGCTAAGATCAATAGACAAGACTAAGGTATCCTTGGACTCCATTATAGCCAAGTTGAAAACCTACGAGCTAAATAGTTTTGATGGCAGTGTTCAAAAGATCGAATCAGCTTTTAAAGCCTTTGCTATACCATCCAAAAAAGGAAAAGAAGCTAGCACTAGTGGTGAACCTAGACAAAGCAAAGAAATGGATGATGAGGAGATTCTAATGGCATTTGAAGCTCTTCTTGCTAGGAAGCTTCCTAAAGGAACCGGTAAATACAAAGGTAAGCTACCTATGAAATGCTTTTCTTGTAATAGGATAGGATATATTGCTATAAACTATCCTAATGGTGATAACAAGGACAAACCAGAAAGATTCTGGAAATTCAAAGCAGGAAACCAGAGAAAATATTTTGTGGTAGTTGATGAAGGTGTCATAGATGAAGAATCAGAGGATGAAGAAAATGAAGATATTGTGTTTGTTGCTGTCAAAGAAGATGTGTCAGACAAGAAGGCTCTTGTCTCCTAGTTTGATAATTCCAATGAGTGGATCATTGACAGTGGTTGTTCTCACCATATGACTGGTGACCGGAGCAAGTTTCTATCCTTGGAGGAGTATGATGGCGGTGTGGTTTGCTTTGGCAATGATGCACCATGCATGGTCAAAGGTAGAGGGTCCATCTCTCTGAATGGAAAGAGCAGTGTTGACAATGTGTACTGGGTTGATGGTCTCAGACACAACCTTCTGAGTGTTGCCCAGCTAAATGACAGTGGCCTCACTCTGGAATTCAAGAATGGAGTTTGTAGAATCAAAGGAAAAGATGGTGAATTGGTGGCCACCAGCATGTAGACCAAAGGTAACCTATTTCATCTAAATGCAAATATAAGTACATGTCTTATGGCTAAGTTTGATGATAGCTGGATATGGTATAGGAGACTCTGCCATGTAAACTTTGATAATATTGTGAAGGCTAGTAAGATCAAGGCAATTAGAGGGTTTGCAGTGCTAAGAAAACTAGATAATACCTTGTGCAAAGAGTGTCAATTGGGGAAAATGTCTTCCTCAACCTTTAAAGGTAAATCTTTCACTATTGACAACTTGCTTGATCTTGTGCATACTGATTTGTGTGGTCCTATGAAAACTAGAAGTTTGCAGGGTGATAGGTAATTCATGATTCTCACTAATGACTGCTCAAGAATGATGTGGGTCACATTCTTGAAAAAAAAGTCTGAAGCCTTTGTGAAGTTAAAATCTTTCAGAGCATTCGTGGAGAAGGAAATCAGTAAAAGGATCAAGTGTCTCAAACCTGATCAAGGAGGGGAATTCACTTCCGGTGAATTCAACAACTATTGTGAAGAATTTGGCATCAAGAGGCAACTGTCTACCCCCCAGACTCCACATCAGAATGGCCTAGCAGAGAGGAATAACCGAACTGTGGTTGAAGCAGGTAGAACCATGTTGATTCAAGGAAAGGTAGCTCACATGTTTTGGAGAGAAGCGGTGAGCACTGCAATCTACACAATGAACTAGATACTCATCAAGAAAGGTAAGCACAAAACTCCTTATGAGTATTGGACCAGTAAGACACCTGTGGTTAGCTACTTTAGGGTATTTGGTAGCAAATATTACATCAAGAGGAGTGAACATCAAGGCAAATTTGAAGTTAAATGCGATGAGGGAATATTCCTAAGATATTCCACCAAGAGTAAAGCTCTCAAGTGTTACAACAATAGGACTCAGAGAATTATAGAAATTATCAATGTAAGAGTTGATGAATCCTCTGAGAAAATTGAGGAAACAGGCAATGAGCAAGCTGTAAATGAACCAATTGTCAGTCAACCAAGTACCAGTAACAGTTTTCTTGAATTGGTGAATGTTGATACTGATGAAGATGAGGATGAAGAGGAAAAGCAAGAAGAACGAATCAAGACCATTCCTCAGTATGTCAAGCTGAATCATGATCCTAAGTAGATCATATGAGATAAGGATGCAGGAATCCTTACAAGAAGAAAGATCAGAGAAAATTCATGTATGATCTCTGAATTTGAGCCTAAATCATTCAAAGAGGCTCATAAAGATGAAGACTAGATCAAGGCAATGGAAGAGGAGCTTGACCAGATAGAGAAAAATGGTACATGGTCCTTGGTACCCAGACCAGAGCATAAAAATGTCATTGGCACCAAATGGGTGTTTAGAAACAAACTGAATGAGGATGGCATAGTGATTAGGAATAAATCCAGATTGGTGTGCAGCAGATATGCTCAAGAAGAAGGAGAAGACTATGGAGAAACCTTTTCTCCTATAGCCAGATTGGAAGGAGTTCGTATGCTTCTTGCATATGCAGCCTTTAAAGGCTTCAAAGTATATCAAATGGATGTAAAATCTACATTCCTAAATGGTGTACTTGAAGAGGAGGTGTATATTGAGCAACTAGATGGGTTTTCCCTATCTAAAGATAGTGACATGGTATGTAGGCTACATAAAGCCTTATATGGTCTAAAGCAGGCACTTAGGGCATGGTATGAGTGCCTACATTCCCATTTTGTGAAGATTGGATTTGAGAGAACAAGTGAAGATAGCAATATCTAGTTGAAGTCTGAAGGAGATCAGATCTTGATCTGTGAGGTATTTCTTGATGATATTATCTTTGGTGGTGATGACAAGATGAGTCATGAGTTTGTTGATGAGATGAAGGAAGAGTTTGAAATGTCACTCATAGGAGAGATTAAGTTCTTCATTGGACTATAGATTCAACAGATGAAGGATGGAATCTTTATCACTCAGTCCAAATATGTCAAAGAGGTGTTGAAGATCTTTGGCATGGAAGATAGAAAACCGGTTGGTACGCCAATGGTGACCAATTGTAAACTATCCAAAGAGGATGACTCTGCATTGGTTGATGAAAAGGAATACCGATCAATGATTGGTAAGTTGCATTATGTAATACATAATAGACTGGATATCGCAGTTGTAGTTGGCATTACTACAAGGTTCCAGAAAAGTCTGAGAGAATCCCACTTGGTTGCAGTCAAGCAGATTCTTAGGTATCTGAAGGGAATTGTTGACTATGGATTGTGGTATCAATATAGCAAGGACTTCAACTTGAAAGTGTTCATAGATGCTGATTGGGCTGGTAATGTAGATGATCGGAAGAGCACAACTGGTGGTGCATTCTTCCCTGGTGGTAGACTGGTCTCATGGATGAGTAAAAAGAAAAGTTGTATCTCTCAGTCTACAGTGGAAGTGGAGTATGCTGCAGCTTTCATGAACTGCACTCAGACAATTTGGATGAAGCATGTACTGAAAGGCTTCAAAATCCCTATACCTGAACTGGTAAGTATATTCTATGATAACACAAGTTCTATCAATATTTCAAAGAATCCAGTTTTACATTCTAGATCCAAGCACTTTGAGCTTAAGTATCATTTCTTAAAGGAAAAGGTTCGGAACAAAGAGATTGCACTAGAGCATGTGTCCAGTAAGGAGCAGTTAGCAGACATATTCACCAAGCCTCTTCTAAAGACTACATTTATACACTTAAGAGGTGAATTAGGGGTACTGCCCCTTCAAGAGGTGAACTAAAGGTATATTCTCCACATTAGTCATGTATTGCATAGTCAAATCTTTCTTTAGGATTGATGTGTTGAAGGATGCTACTCCTCAAGGGGAGCAGCATAATGGAACCGAGAAGCTTGTGCCTCCACTTTGGCATTGTTGTCAAAGGGGGAGAAGATGTCAAGCAGAGAAGATATCTGCAGAAATTGGGGGAGAAAATGTGAAGCAGAGAGATATCTTTGTATATTGCCATCAATGCCAAAGGGGGAGATTGTTGGCATTATGTGAACCAGTATGTGGACATAATGACATTGTATATTGTCATTGATGTCAATATTTTGAAGAGGTATGAACCGGCATATGTGAGAACCGGTATAACACTGTGAACTGATATTTGTGCCAAAGTGAAGTGGTGTGCTTGTTCTAGATGAACCGACATATGGTTATGGGAACCAACACATGGAAGCGTTGTATGACTACCCATTGGTAGTCTCAACTTTAGGGTTTCTAGTTGAAGTGCTTCAAGCCTATATGGCTCAACTGATGATATTTGTGTAATGAGTAAGCAGTATAACAAAGAATAGATCATGTTGCCAGATCATCCTTGCATGCGTGAAGGATCTTGCATGAAGAAGACTATCCCTATCTACCTCAGGAATGTGTGAAGTTTGTAAATAGTGAAAATGCATGATGGATTATCAGCCACCATGAAATCGGTGGATAATGAATGATGGAGAATGTCTTGAGATTTATTCAAGATCTACTGCATTTAATATAGTATGATCAACAATCAGGATTGAATTGTTTGAATTCCTTAACCTAATAGGTCGAGGGTTTAGGGTTTATGCTACCGACCAGTCTGTAGTCCTATAAGGTTGATGTTGTGATTCTTTCAGAGGTTGTTGGAAAAAGCTATGTGTGAGTATCCAAGAGAAGGGATAAGAGATCCTTGCCAGACCAGAGGAGAGAAGTGATACTATTATGGAATCATCCCATGAATCTGAAGTTGGAAGACAATGAATATCCTGCTGCACTGAATCACATGAAGGCAAAACTATCGCACTATCTGCATCATCAGGTGTAATAGGTGATGTGATATCAATATGAGAAGATGAAATACAAGACTCAAGAATGGGGTCACATGTGAGAATCCCCATGTTCAAGTGTCCAAAGTTCTCCTCAAAGTCTGAATCATCATAAGAAGTGTGATCATAATGTGTAGAATCATCATCAACAAAATCTGAAAAGGAGTATAACCGAGATGCATGATCAACCACCCCAGTTGCAATGATAGCTCTAGTCTCCATGTCTCTAATGAAAACTGAGTCAGGTGTGAACTCCACAACTCTCTTAGTTGTGCCATGTGTGATTTGATAGATAGAAAGGAGATTGTTTGTCAAGTGGGGTACACACAACACATCATTGAAGGAGTTATCCCCAATGTCAATAGATCCTTTCCCAATCACATCCATGTATGTATGATTGCCCATCAAAATCTATGGCATGGTGCAAGGCTCAAATGTAGAGAACATAGACTGTGAAGATGCCATATGATGAGAAGCCCCTGAATCTAAAAGCCATCTCTCTGAATTACGATTTGTTGTAGCACATAGAGCTTTTCCTTTTCTTGTTCCAAAAGAGTGAGTTTTTCCACTTGTAGAAGCCATGAATGCTTGCCCTTTTCCTTTTGAATGTGAGGAAGTGGAAGTTGATGAATCATCCTTCTTGTAGACTTTAGGCAAATCAATGTTATGCTTTTTGATGATATGTGTGAGCTCATCAATCTTCTTAGTATGGCAATGATGCTCCTCATGACCAATCTTTTTACAATAAGCACAAGTAGGTCTCTCTCTCTTTGGTGAATTATCTCTCTTGGAAGAGGATGAATCTCTTTGTTTTGGAGAAGATGGTGCTTTTTCTTTAGGTTTTGATTGCCATTTCTTCTTGTTTGAGTTGTCCTTTCCTTGATTTCCTTTGTTCCCTTGATTTGCTACTAATGCTTGAGACTTAGAAGAAGCCTTAAGAATGCCCATGCTTATCAACTTAGTTTGTTCCATCATCAACATTTCATTGAAAGCATCAAATGTAGGCATTTTGTAGCTTGAACCCATTGTCATTCTATGAGTTTGGAAACTAGAAACAAATGCTACATATTCTTGTGGAAGCTTCCCTATCAAGTTGAATATCAATTGAGTATCCTTTTTATCAGTGCCACAATCTTTGAGTTGTGCCCTCAACTCATTTTCCTTAGTGACATAATCTTGTATAGTATCAAAGTTCTTGGGATCTAACATGGTGAGATCACTATCAATTTGATATCCCCTAATCTCATCAACTTGACCATACAAGTCTTGAAACTTTTGCCAAGCATCCTTGATTAGAGTACATTTCTCAATATGAAAAATGAGATCCTTTGATACATACTTTCTTAAGGTACCAATTGCCATGATATTTTTAGTGAGCCAATCTAAGTGACCAACTGGATCAGCCTTAGGATCAGCTGGAGCAACAATAGTTCCATCAATGTAATGAGTGAGTCCTTTTTCCATAAGTTTACTCCATGCATCAATTTTTCAAGTAGCATAATTATGTGGAGTTAAGAGAGGAAAATTAGAAGAACCCATAGCAGCAAAAAGGAAGGAACACAAGAGCACAAAAGACACCCCCCAAATTCAATCAATCAAAGTACCCCCCCTAAAGTGATGATTTTGGCACTTTATACTTAGTGCAATTACAATGAGCCACTTGCAAAACAAGGCAAAGTGGACTTATGATGAAAATTTTACAACTTCTCAAATGAGATACAAGAGACTTCAATCAATAGTGTAATGAATCTAACTGAGATTCAAGCAAATATACAAGTACCAAGAGAGCCAAAAATGGCCAAGATTTGAAAGTACAATTTATACTTACAATGACATCAATCTGATAGCATCATGTGAAAGTAGATAAAAAAATACGCACTTTCAAAAAAACAGCACCTAAAAAGGACGTCGGATGACCCCAAATGAAGCCTTTGAAGTTGCAAAAAATGGGATTACTCAGGGACAGTCACCAAAAACTGCATTTTTAAAAAAATCCATGCATCAAAATCAAAAAATTCTTTCACCACTATGGAGAGCACGAAATTATAGCCCATTTCAAAAAAAATTGCACCAAAAAAGGAGCAAAAATGAGCAAGTTATGGCCATTTGAAGTTGAACTGCAAAATCAAAAATGCAAATGAGAGGGGGTCCAAAAATTTTCAAACCCTGCTGATGTGGCACTGACATCAGCAATTCACTGGGTTAAATTTGACGGTCATATGACCATCGCAAAAACTTCTCCCTCTGCTGACTGGATGTCTGTACTGTACGGACAGATTACGTGGCTAGGTGACTGTGTATTCCGTACTGTACGAAATTGCTGACATGTCTCTGTGATTGGGCGTGATGATGTGGTGTCTATACTATCGATGTGGCGTATGGAGAAGCTGACTAGATAGTACGGTTTGTACCGTGGGCTAGTGGTCGCCTGCCACGTGGCGGGCACGGATTCCTTCGGTCTTGTCCGCATGGCGGAGGAGCCGGTGCTGCCTGGAGGTGGCACTGTTGTGCAGAGTGGAGGAGTGGTAGCGGAAGAGAGGAGCTGCATAGCGTCGAAGAGTGTATGTGGGAGGCGCCGCTCGGACGAGCGCATCGCGGATGGAGGACGAGGCGAGCGCTGCAGTGTTGGAGAGGATGCCAGAGCTTGGGTTTTTTGGCAGTAGGTGGCGCGGCCCGGAAATAGGCAGAGATCTATAGGCGTCGGCGGGAGCGAAAGCCGAGGGTATGGGTGCACAGATGGCGGCGGCAGCTCAGGACAGTGCAGGCAGGTACGGAGTCTGCAAACAGAGGTACACCTGTGACCAAAATAGGCCGAATTTATAACCAAAATTCATGGAAATGACCTTCTGGACGCAATGGCGAGGTCAGATCTAGTCTAGGACACCTCCAAATGATGATGCTCCTTAGATCTGCCTCTTGATGTCGCAATAATGCCTCTTCAAGATGAATCAATGAAGCCCCAATGGCTCTGATACCATGTTGGATTTTGCCAAGATCAAGAGGTCAATGAAATGTACAAGATAGAGACACAATATAGGACAAGAATAAACTGTATTCTCATCAATAGAAAATGATCAACAATCAACTGGATTATTACAGTTACATACAATGAATAGAGGCCTGCTTATATAGGCAAGGCCATATGGATGTATGAGCACACAAATATGACATGTGGCTCAATGAGAAAAAAGGGTAGGTAGGAAATAGGTGTGGGTAGGTAGGAGAAATAATATAATATTCCACATGAGGTGGATCACCCACCGAAGGTGGAATTATCACTCCACAATAAGTGGACATGATAGTGTAATAACAAGATCAACACCATAAAAGGTGGAATTTCTCCTACACACACTATCCCAATGTGAAACAAACACCCAAGTGTCTCATATCCAAACTACTATGAAATGCATTATCCTAAGTAAACTTAAGTAAGTGTAATAATATCCATGATAAATAATTATTTACACCAACAACAAGATTGGGCATATTGCAAAATTTTGTAGAAGTAAAGGATCACCGACAGACAACAAAAGTTCTAGCTTGAAAGGTAATGAAAAAGTTGAAGAGGTTAGGCAAGAATTCTCAAAACAATGGATTAGAAAAGCTGATCTAAATATTAGGAATACTCCTCCACTAGTAGAACCAGTCAATGCCTCACCCGCAGGAAGTTCTTCATCGAATTGAAGAAAGTTTCCTTGAGTGTTTGGCAATCTAATGACACATGTGCTATTATTCCCTTGGTTAGAGAAGAGAATTTGGAAATTACTTCATTACCGGTAGACAATGTTAAGTGAATACTTAATTGACATGCATTTAATGTGGCAGATGGCAAATTAACACTATAAATTTATGGTTTTGGCTCCATTTCATTTCACCGATATTTCAAACCTATGAAGAGCGCGAAGATTCGGAGCTAAGGCATTTCAAGAAAGAGGCAAGAACACTTCAAGAAATCATCCATCCTAAAGGCAATAAAAGGTATTTTATCATGGCATCCACCTCTACACTTGAATATATAGCAAACCCTACTATTTTCAAAGTTGTAAAAAGACCTAGGCCCATGTTTCAACTAGCTCCCGAAGTAGCAAAGAAATATGATACTTTAGGTGCTTTTTCTCAAATTCCTAAGGGAGTTGTTTATGTTGAAGGCCCCAAAATTTACATTCATTGCAACATTGAGGAACTAGGAGATGAAGAGATTAAAACCATGTTTAAATCTATCATATGTGATGAATCTGGTAATGTAAAAGATGAACATAAGATCATTGAAACCCTAGGATTTACAGAGTTCCTTAGCATTCCTGAATTCCCCAAGGATGTGATTATGATAGTCTTAAGCAGGGTACATGGTGAATTTTTTTGGTTAGATGCAATTCACAAAACCACCAAGGAAGTTGTGAAAGTTGTCACAGGGTTACTGACCACTGGTAAAAGGCTAGAAAAAACTAAGAAGGTCTCAAATGACTTAGTTACTCAACTAACTAGTGCCACGTCTAATAAAAGGTCCTTAAGAGTCAATGATTTCAAAGATACTAATGTAAGATTTATCAGCATGATATTAGGATATAAGGCAACTCATGCAAATAGACTCAATTCTGTGTCAAGTATGTGCATTAAGAGTGCTTATGACATGGTCACAGATAATGCAAAGATTGATGTATGTGAGTGGTTGAAGGACGAATTAATTGACAGCTTAGGCAAGATTAAGAAGGACAAGAAAGGAACTTTTAGGTTTGGAAATCTGCTAGTATGTTTGATGCTACATATAACCAAACAGGTTCTTGGTATAGGCTACAAAGAACTTGGATATGATATACCGGTAGATAAACAGCTAACAAAACTATTCAACAATATGGGAGAAGATAAGGAAAACAATATCCATGATTTCTTTCAAGCACTTAAGGCCAAAATGAAGAAAATCATTAGATTATCACAAAAGATTGTTGACAAATATAAGGATAACATATGCTTTGTAATTAAGAAGGATGAGATCTGGATGGAAGCAGTCATCCCTAGGATAGTTTGGGTAACAGAGATGGGCTACGAAATAGATGATCATATAATTGAGACTTACGCTAAAGCACTTCTAGAAGCCCCTAAAGAACCTAAGGAAGAAGTATTTGGTAGTGCAAAAACTATTGAAAGCCAAATACAATCTAAGAAAAGAGTAAAAAAGGTTGAGGCAGTTGTAAGAAGAGGTTCTAGGCAAGCAAAGGAAATCAAGGATAAAGTAATGGAACAAATCGATATAACTTAGGATGAGTTAGAAGCTCCACAACCTGAAACTCACCTATCACTGGTAGGCACATCTTCAGAGAATGACATGCTTGCAACTTTCAAGAGAGTTGTAAGGAAAAGAGATCCCTCACCAGCAACCACACCCTCACCTAGGAGGACAAGACAAAAACAACAAGCAGTGAGATCTCTGGTAAGAAAGGCTACACCAAAGAAGAAACTGACACCCAAGAAGAAGAAGAGGACAAATAAGGACATGGCCCCTCTTGACATACTATTGAATGAAATTACAGAGGAAGGAAAATTTAAGAATATAAAGAAATTATATGACACTCTGATAGCTGATGAAAAAGAACAAGTAGAAAACAGTGTTATATTGCATATGGACATGTATAAGAATTTTTTGATGGAAGTTGTAGATGAAGTACCAGATGAACTGTTTAAGAGATTGGAAGCAAGAAGACAAGTAGTAATAGAATTTGACAAGAAAATAGAGATAGAAAAGCTACTTATTGTATACCTAGTGAATTCACCCAAAGAAATTGATGACTTAATTGTTGAAGCCAATCGGTCATTATTTTCTATTGCACACTGACACATTGCTTTAATGGTTGGAAGAGTTAATGAGGTGACTGAGGAGACAGAAAATGCATGGGACATTTTCCTAGTGGAAAAAGAAAAACAAGAAGAATACATGAGCCCCAAACCTATAAAGGTATATCAGAAAGAAAGAGACAAGGGTAAAGGTAAGGTTGGTGGACCACCTAGTATCAAGGTTAAAGACAACTTACCCCCACCTCCTTTGATTACTCCACCGGTAACAACAATAGCTACAAAAGATCAATCAGCAGTTGAAAGTATGGATGTAGAGGATGTCAATCCTAATCCTGAAGTCTTATATACAGTGGATGTTAATACTCAAAAGATCAACATTGTGGTAGACAAAGATACAACTAATAAGACTTACATGGCTAGTGAGCCTTTGGTAGATGAGCAA
Source organism: Cryptomeria japonica (assembly GCF_030272615.1). NCBI lineage: Eukaryota > Viridiplantae > Streptophyta > Pinopsida > Cupressales > Cupressaceae > Cryptomeria > Cryptomeria japonica. The sequence goes on from NC_081415.1 coordinate 648,999,143, forward strand.
ATTGAAAACACACAAGAGAAACTGATAGATGTCAAAGAGCAATAGGGAGAAACTCAGACTTAGACTGAGACAATGCAACAAATAGAGAAACAAACAGAGAAAAAGGCTCCCGAACAGGAACAACAATAGGTACAGGAACAGGTTCATGAGGAAACAATGCAACCAACAATTGGAGAAGTAGAAAAACCATTGCTTAAGGAAATGCAAACACAAACAGACCTACCAAAGGCCAATACAAGCTTGGTTACTTCCATTGGTGGTACTCAAACTGTAGGTTCCTCATCATCAGGCTACAAATCAATTAATATGACTAAAGTACTCTTAGATTCAATTAAAAGGATAACAGATTGTAGCTCACAAGCTTATAAGGCAATAGATGACATCATACCAATTTTGAAGGCAATTTCTCCTAACTGTAATATACACAATAAAGATTCTTTAGGACAACTTGATACTTTGTGTAAATATATCATAGAGAACATTGAGAAAATAAAGGAAGAGGCATTGAAGGATAAATTGGAAATTGAAAAACAAAGACTCTTTGATGAGCAGATAAAGAACTATACTAGGGATTTTGACACACTTCTACCAAAACTGTGTAACTTATTGAAAGAGTACAAAACTTTGTACAAAGACACCTGTAAGACAAACTTTTTGATTGTATACATAGATAAGAAAATAAGCAAGGTACAGGATGAAACCAATAAACTTGCTGATAATTTTGTTAACTCACCTGATACATTATCAATTTTTGAGAAAAAGATAACAAACTTTGAGGAAGAATTACTTAAATTAGAAAGAGAAAAGGAGAGAATAGTGGATAAGGCAAAGCATCTGAGATTAAAACTGAGTCCAAGATTGGACTATCTAGCATCGTTGTAGAAGGAAATATCTGAGGCACTGATATAGGGATAGAAAACACCGACAGAGCATTTGCAGCACCTCACCAGTATAGCTAAAAGAATAGAGACAACAATAAGAGACAGTAAAAAGTTTATGGAGAGTATAAACTTGATTTTGGTGGATCTATTTTAAATTGTAACTACCTACTTACAAGGTTGAAACTACAAACTCTATTGACATCTTGACAACCTTTGTCATTGATTTCAAAGGGGGAGTAGTGGTATGAGAAAATTCAAATATCACAGGAATCATATGCTCAGGGGGAGTACACATTTTTGGACTTCACATTTTTGGATACACTTTTGAAATTTCTCATGAGTGTTGCCATCAATGCCAAAGGGGGAGATTGCTGGCATATGCACACTCCAATGAGACATTGTATGTGATTGAAGGTTTTGTCATTGGTGACAACCTTACAATCCTATGGCACTGACAAGGCATTACACCGGCATCAACAGAACACACTCTACACCGGCACCAGCACAAAGAAAGGAAGCCTACCAGCACAGAGGCCGACAGGATTTTTGATATATTATATTTTGTTTATTATTTGAAAAACTTTGTAAGTTGACTTGATATCATTGTAAAATGACTCTTATATATAAAAGAGATCATTGTAGACATTTTGAAAGGAAGTGATGTAAGTGAAAAAGTAAGGAGAAAAAGATTAGGCAGACCTATTATGCAAAATATAGGTTAAGGGGTATATGTAAAGAACAAAGTAGAAACCGGTACTGAATCCGGCATTGAAGATGCTATTGTAAAGCAGTACAAGTTATTGGATTTGTATAATCCACATTGTAAGTCAGTGAGACTTCCCATTTGAGCAGTGAGCTCTAGGCACTTGGCCTTCCTACATGTGCAGGCCCCTATTGTAAGTAATATTCTCTTATTGGCCAGTAAGTGAATATTGTGGGTCACAAATCCCACCGAGGTTTTTCCCACACCGGTTTTCCTTGTTAAATCATTGTGTTATGGTGTGATTTTCATGTGGTTTCTTTCATTTTTGTTTATTGCATTATTTCTTGCATATCGATACACTGTTGCATTATGTTCTACATGTTTTAAGTGGAGAAATTCTAATAACCGGTTAGATATTGATTCACCCCCCCCTCTCAGTATCTATGAGTTTCCTGACAAAATTAAAATCACAACAAACAACACCAAGATTTTGACATGGCAAACCTGGTTAAGGGAAATACCACGGTGGGAACCTACCCACAGTAAGATGATACTCTACAATAGTATATTAAAATATTACAATGGGGAATGCACATGCATTCAATAACACTACCTAGATCTCACTTCTCAAATACAATGAACCTAAAGGCTACAACCCTCACTTAAGTCTCACTAACTTACAACAAGATTGAGACTACAATCCAGAAGAAATGAACTAAAAGAATAGCACTTCCAAATGCCTGATTATAGTTCCGGTTAAGCACAAATATCTTCTCAATCACAATGTTGAAGAATGAACACTTTTTCACACATATATAACTCTCTAATAATGCATACACAACCTCAATGCCTAAATTACATGAATATATCACCTATTTATACAAATCATCAACCTTGACAACAAGGTCAGCTAAACACTCGACTCACAATTACAAAATTACATCTCACAATACAAAGATCAACCACTGGACCAATAAAAAAATTTACATGACATAGCATGGACCTAAATCAAATTTCCAAATACTCAAATCCATCGGAAATCATGCCAAGATCAACCGCAACATGCTACACCACCAGATATACCACATAAGAAGAAAATCATCACTAGTTCATGAAATCCAACAATAAATTGCCCAATGATCAATACAGATCATCAAAACAAATAGGAAACAATTAGGAAACACCAACAAGCACGTTAGAATTATTAGCAACAACTTCACAAACACCACTTATCAAATCTTCATCGATCAACATCAGAAACTCAGGAACACTCAAACAAAAACAACTATCACAAAGAAAATATAACTTGTGGAGCACCAAATCATGAACCATGTGAAATGAAGATACACAAGACCATCCAAAATAATATCCCAAAAACTTAGCTCAAGATCTAATCACACCAGAATATACTGAAGGAAATACTGAACTCTACAAAGCACTGATCATATAAACAAACTGCAAAACCAAATCATAAGATCTTCTCAATTTGCAATCACTGGAGAAAATCATAGGAACATGTTGACATCAATGACAACAACATATCCTAGCAGTAGCAATGTCCAACAATCTCCCCCTTTGACATTGATGGCAACATATGAATGTGAAAAACAATCAATACAAAGAAAGAAGATATCTCCAACAAACTCCCCCTATTATCAAGACAAATGAAATGATTTTTCACATGATCTCTCTCCCCCTTTGACATCAATGACAAGGGTCCTCAAAACATAAAACCAAACTCTCTTTCATAAACAAATCATGATTCTCTCCTCCTAAAAACATGAAACCAAATCAATAGACTACTCCACCAGAGGAGTAGCACAACTCATCAATAAGAATAAAAGGAATAAGACTATGAAGTTCACCAGATTGATGCAACTCAATGCATCTTATTTCTCATCAAGAGGGGTAGATACCCCTAACTTATCTCTCAAATAGACAAATGTATCTGCAAGCTAAGGCATAGTGAAAATATCAACAATTTGTTCCTTTGTAGATACATACTCCAGTTTCACTTTCTCTTCACTGACTTGTTCTCTCAAGTAATGATATTTTATTGACACATGTTTAGTTTTTGAATTTTGCATTGGATTCTTCAACATGTTAATAGCACTGGAATTATTACAATATATAACAATAGGTTCATCATAGATAACTCTGATATCCTTCAACATTTTCTTCATCCAATCTACCTGAGCACAATTACTAGAAGCAACAATGTACTCACCTTCAGTAATAGATAAGGATACTAAATCTTGTTTCTTACTAGCCCATGAAACCTGTTTCTTACCCAGAAATAATGCTCCACATTAGTGTAAGCACATAACATGAAATCATTATTCTTTAGGTAGCACAAACCATAATCCACAATTCCCTTCAAGTATCTAAATATCCTCTTCATGACAATGATATGACTCTCTTTCATATCAACTTAATATCTAGAAGCCATGCACACATCATGCATAATGCCAAGCCTAGGCTGAGTAAGATATAGTAGTCCACCAACCATAGATTTGTACAAGGTTTGATTACCTTTAAGAGATTCATCATTCTTATACAATTTACAACCAGTCACCATAAGAGTTCCAACCAATTTGGATTCATCCAACCCAAACTTCTTCAAAAATTACTTCACATATTTAGTTTGGGATATAAATATACCTTTTCCAATCTGTGAAATATGCAAACCTATGAATTTTTTTATCAAACCTATCATAGACATCTCAAATTCCTTCTGCATATTGACAAACTTCATGCTCAAGTCATCATCTCCTCCAAAGATAATATTATCAACAAAGACTTCAACAATCAAGATGTTATCATTTTCAATCTTGAAGTACATATTACTATCAAAAAAATCTTTATTAAATCCCAATTTCAACAAATATTTATCTAATCTAGTATACTAACCTCTAGGGGCTTGTTTCAATCCATAAAAAGATTTCTTCAATTTACATACCACGTCTCCATCATCTGATAGTGAAAATCCACCAAGTTGCTCAATGTAAACTTCTTCCCTAAGACCACCATTCAAAAAGGAAGATTTGACATCCATCTGATGTACCTTTAAATATTTATATGCAACATATGCAAGCAACAATCTAGCAGCTTCAAGTCTCCTCATTATAAATTCCTTCTTTCTGTGAATATCCTTTGCAAAACAATCTAGCTTTGTTTCTAAAAACTTCAATAAACTTCATTCATTTTATTCCTGAATACCCATTTACCACCAATCACATTCTTATCTTTAGGTCTAGGAACAAGCTCCCATGTGTTGTTCTTTTCAATCTGATGTAATTCTTCTTCCATAGTTCTCATCCAATTTTCATCTTTGCAAGCTTCAACAACATCTTTTGGTTCAACTTTGGAAATCAAACATACTTCTTCAGTATCTAACCTTCTTCTAGTCATCACACCTTTATTTTTATCACCAATAATCTTCTTTTTTTAATGATTCAATCTTACATACCTTGGGTTCTTCTGTTTGTTCTTATTTTTAGATTCTTTCACCTCTCCACCAACAACAACAATATCTGGATTAACAGTCTCTACCGGATCAATCTGCTTTAGTTTCTTCAATCTAAATTGGGTTTAAAACAACATGTTGACCATCATCATATCTACACGCTCTGATCTCTTTTCTAAGGTTCTCATCCACCTTCACATTTTCAATTTCTACAATCTTTATCAATCTCTTATTGTAGCACCAGTCAGCTTTGCTCTTAGTAGAATAACCCAAGAAAATTCCTTCATCACTTCTGGCATCAAACATTCCTATGTCCTCATCTCTCTTAATATAAAACTTGCTACCAAATACTCCAAAATATCTCATAGTAGGAACATGACCAAACCATAGCTCATAGGGGTCTTACCGATATCACCTTTAATATGAACTCTATTGAATGTGTAAACAACAGTGCTAATAGCTTCTCTCTAGTAGATCTTCAGAACACTCCCTTTAATAAACAATCTTTCCAGCATCAAAAATAATTCTATTTTTCCTTTCAACAGCTCCATTATGTTGAGGGGTTCTAGGAGTAGATAATTTTCTTCTAATCCCATGCTTCTCATAGAATGAATTAAACTCACCAGAACATAATTATCCACCTTTGTCAGATCTCGAACATTTCATCTTCAATCTTGACTCACTCTCAACTTTTTCTTTTAATATCTTGAATTTGTCCAATGCTTCTGATTTTTCCTTCAAAAAAATAACCCACATCATCTTGGAATAATCATCAATAAGTAACATAAAATATCTATCTCCCTACAAACTTCTAACATTTGTAGGTCCACATAGGTCAATATTCACAAGATCTATCAATCCATCATATGTATAAACCTTACTCTTGAAAGAAATTCTTGTCTGCTTACCCAATTGACATTCCTTACATACCAAATTAGTAGGCTTAATAATATTAGGTAGATCTATAACAACTTGAATATAACTGATCTTAATCATTGAATCAAAGTTAATATGACACATTCTTCTATGCCATAGCCAACTCTCATCAATATGAGCAATAAAGCAAATTTTCTCACCAACATTAAAATGAAATATATTACCTTCAATCTTAGTTGCAGATGTAATTTCTATACTAGAGGAAATTAGGATCTTGCATTGTCCATTCTTAAATTGAAAATCATAACCTTTATCAACCATTTGTCCAACACCCAAAATATTATGCTTCAAACCTTCAACATACAAGACATCATCAGTGTTATGCTTACCATCAAATAAGATAGAACTGTTACAAGCTAGGGTTGTTGTTGCACCAAAAGATCTACCTCTCAATGCCCGATACAACCACTAGACTTATAGAATCCACAAGAGGCTGTTAAACCATGTCGTGAATCCCCGTGAGGGATGCTAGCTCATTGCCAACAATCCCCCTCCTAGCATCACTTACTGCAGCCTGCATGATTTGAACCTATGACCAAGCTCTAATACCACTTTTTACAATCCAGGGTTGTTGTTTCACTAAAAGATCAACCTCTCAATGCTTGATACAACCACTAGAATTATAGAATCCATAGGAGGTTGTTTAACCATGTCATGAATCCTCACAAGGGATGCTGGCCCACTGCCAACAAGAATCTGTGCCATAGATCACATAGGCTTTTTCATCTCCAAATATTACTATTCCACCATCATACCTTTCCATGCTCACAAATTTTCTTTTATCACCGATCATCTGATGTGAACAACCACTACCAATCACCCATTCATCATTTTCTTCAACTTTGGTAGCTAAAGCTTTCTCCTCAACAGTACAGCTAGTGAGATCAATAGGTATAGGTCCATCTTCTTTAATGGCAAGAAATACAACTTCATATCCTTCTAGTTGTTCATCCATAACATCTTCATTAGCAACATAATAACAATTCTTTTGATTCCTATACTTCTGGTAAACTTGTAAGGCTAATCATACTTCTCATGCTTCTCATATTTATCATTCCTATCATGCTTATCAAACTTATCATGTCTATCATACTTAGCCATTCTCTTTAGACATCTAGAAGAAAAATTTCCTACCTTATTGCAAGAGAAACATTTCAAGGGAAATTTTCCATCATACTTACCAGCTCCTTTAGGAAATCTCTAGGCAATCAATGCTTCAAGCTCATCTAGCTCTCTTTCTTTCTCTTCCAACTCTCTTCTCTCTCTTTCATATCTGGATATTTTGCACTCATTAGGATCATACTTCTTCTTTTCAGATATAAATGTTGATTCTCTAAATGATGTATCATACTTTCCATGTGATTCTCCAAACTCGCTCAGTTCAAAAGTAGCAATCTTCCCAACCAACATATCTCTTGTCATTGTAGTCACACTATGGATCTCATTAAGAGAAGCTACCCTATGTTTATAAGTAGGAGGAAATGGTCTCAGCACCTTAGCAACAATTTCATCTTCTTGAAGGGTTCCACCAGCACATCAAATACCTAGGACAAGGTCATTCACCTTAGCCATAAAAGAGTGTATGTTCTCATCTTCTCCCATCTTCAACATCTCATATTTTCCTTTCAAGCTCTAGAACTTGGAAACTTTCACTTGTTGGTCTTCTTCATACAAGGTCTTAAGCTTCTCCTAGATCTCTTGTGCAGTCTGAAGTTCCATTACATTTGTCATCTTTGAATCAATCAAGGCACTAAGCAATGCTTCCTTCGCTCTAATGTTTTTTTTAGCTTCCTTGATCTCATCAACTGTAACCCATCCATTCAAAGGAGTAGAATAGGCATTCTTTGTAATCTTATAGTAATCTTCTCTAAGACATCTCAAATGTACCTCCATCCAATTCTTCCATATAGCATAGTCACTACCATCAAATCTCAAACTCTCCTTCTTAAAGATAACACCTCTAGTTGCCATCTCAAATTTCCTCAAGTGGTTAAGCTTCTTATGGAGGATCTAACTCTGATACCAATTGTTGGAAACAACAATGAAGAAAACTAAGAGAGGGGGGTGAATCAATTTTCATTGGATTTACAAACTTAATCACAAACACAAATTTGATAAACTGCAACAATAAGAAAATTAAAATCACAATACACAACACCAATATTTTGATGTGGAAAACTTAGTTAAGGGGAAAACCACGATGGGAACTATGATGGTGGGAAAATGATGAGTGATAGATCAGGAAGAAAACTAACCCTTTCCCTCAAAGAGAGATGAGAGTTTCACTATTGATTATCCTTCAAGCACTTTTCACCATTACACTAGGGAGATAAGGGGTAGTTCACTAGATCCAATCTCCACACAAAGATGATAGATTGAGTTCTAAATGAATTAAGGATATTATGATGATCCCATTATTCCCTTTTGTTTGATTTGGAAAGAAATTGAAATTGATTGAATTATGTAGTGCAAAAGTGATAAAGAATCAATTATAACTTAAGATTTGAATGTGGGATGAAGTTGTGCACCAAGATTTCGAAGTAAAATGTTGAGACAAATTTGCCCTACAAATTTGATGAAAAGTTGTCTGTATCATGGCGGGAATGTACATGGTCCTCCAAAAAATCCATGAAATGAAAAGGGTTTTTCCACCTCTGCAAATGAAGCCCAAATCTAGAAGTATAGTTGCACACCTGCAATGTACATGTCACAGAAAAGTGAGGCAAATGTGTAGGGATTGGGGGTTTTCCTTTAGGTCAAACCCTAGTTTTGGAATTAAACAAGTAATGATAGAAATTACTTGCAAGTAGATACAAATGAAAGACTGAATTGTAAATCACCTCAAGGGAGGTTGCAGTAGCAATGTTGATAAATTTTTTTATGTGGATTTGTATGTTGAAATCAATCTCCTCTTCAATGGTTGAATACTTGACATGAATGAAAAACCTAGCCTTAAAGGCAAACGTGAGAATGCTCAATGCTGGAAAAGAATGCTTGAATTCTTGTTCACATGAACATATCCAACTTTGACCTATCCACCTTCTTGAACCTATGCAAATGAGAGGACGAATGCCTCTTAAATACATGTTTGAAGGATTTTAATTTTTTCATGGGCCAACATCAGGGAGATTTCCCACTCACTACACAACCCACAAGACATGCACTAGAAAGGTCCTTCCCCAAAATAGGGTAGGGACAGGGGCACCATGCTTCTATCTTGGGAGGAAAAGGGAACTATGCCCCTTTCCAAGGGGGTACAGGGGCACCATGCCCCTATCCTACCCCTTTCTCCAAGGCAAAGTGTGGATAGAGTAATGCGGCAGCAAAGGAAGAAGCAGTTTTCACAAGCTGAGCACTCTTCAGTCTCTGATCAGGCTAGAAAATTTGAGTTCATATACATGAGGACCCTAATGTAATCATAAATTTCTAGGGTCTCAATTTATGACACTACATTTAGCCCCCACTTTAGCAGGAGTATGAGCATATGCCGATAGTACTGGTAAAGTATAAGGAAACAAGATTGAAAGGCTTTCACCACATCAAGGAGGCAACATGCCCCAAGTGCCCAATGGACTTAGGATCTTACTAATTCGATTGAAAAAGTAAAAGGGAAGATTGAGAAGGGGAGAACCATGATTGCAAGTAGCAAATTTCCTTTCACTATGAGTCATGAAATCAAGGACACAAAAGATTACAAAGCAAAGCAAAGTTCAGTAAGTAATTCTAAGTATCACAAGAAGGAAAGAATGAGCAGAGTGTATGCCCCCACCTTAAAGTGATTGCACGCACCTTATCGAGAGTGATTTCTTTAAGGTAGGATACACACAAGAGGAAGAGAAGATAGGGAGCATGTTATCGTAAGGATTTATCCCCCAATTGAGGAAGAAATCCAAGGATAATGAGCACTACCTTAGAAGAAAGGGAAGAGAGGATCTCTTTTGAGTCAACATGGAAGAGACCTAGAAAAGATCTTAATGCTTTGCATTGTCCCAAGGTAGACATTAAGGGAATAATAGAAGAAAAAGGATACACATAGAAGAATGGTCACGAAGGTCAAGAAAAGAGAGAGAGAGATCTACAGTGCTAAGATTGCTAATCTAGCATGACATCTGCCTCCCAATCTTGCTGATCACTATTTTGGGAAGGCAAGAAACATACTAAAGGAGAGATACCAAGTAGAGTAGATGGAGCTATCACAAGATCCAAACAAGGACTATGCTCATGTTGTAAGTCAGTTTATTTGATTCAAGGAGCTAGGATTAGGGTTTGTGAAAACTCATCCGATAAATGTTTAACCACATCAATATATTCATGCTCACTTTCTGAAGCATTTGGAGTTGTATTACCATTATGAATAACATATTCACTCTTTTCTTCATCAAAGTTTAAAGAAAAAAGAGAAAGAACATGAATAGGAGTAAAACCATAACATGTTTTCTGTAACTTTTGATTTGGAGATGTTGGTTGAACATCTTGCTTAAGAGAAAAGGGAATCATGTCAACTATTGGAGTCTGAAGAGATTGAGTATTTGGAGGGATAGCTTCACGATCTTGAACATGACATCTTCATCAGTGTGCTTTTGCACAATGATTTCATCGGTGTTCTCTTTCACAATGATTTCGTTGAGTCCTAGTGGAAGGCTGAGAAGGAGGAGGAACACTTGAAAAACTAGGAAAATTTCTCTCCTTGATAGTAGAAGGTTTAGGTTGAGGTCTTTTTGGTTGAACAATAGGAGAATAAGGTCTCTTCTCTCAATAAGAGGAAGGAGGTGGAACTACACCATAGAAAGGGGGAATATTAGGTGTAGGAAGGAGACCAAGTCCATCATGAGGAGGAGGTATAGGTTCATTAGGCCTAATTTCAAACTTTTCAAAATTTGAACTTTCATGTCAAAATGATTGAATTAATAGCCTCTTGGTCATAAATATCCCTGGTCATCCTAAGATGTTAAATATCTCACCATGGAGAAGAAAATTCACTTTAATTTAGCTAGAGAAAAGAGCTCAACATGCACTCTGGAGATTTTTGAAGAAATATATTGGCCACCAGTGAGTATGGAAAAGAATAGACTCAACATATACATGCAAGAAAGCTCAAGGTTCATGTTCATGGTATTTTCAATGCACAAGATGGATTTGTTGAAGATGCTATAGAAAATTTCAAGCAAATGTAGTTCACAGACTTAGAACCAAATTCCACAACCTTGACTACCATCCTCCTTGCCTACACAAATTGTAAACTTCAAGAATAGGTTATGGGCACCCCTCAAAATGCCTCAAATCGATGTCATCTCATGACATACAATGACTACAAGATATCAAGACTTGTAAAATGTGGAAGCATAGATAAGGCATAGTGAACTGTTTGACAAATGTCTCAAAACGATGTCACCTCAAAGAATGTGGTATGCTGCGGAGAGGATCTATTGAGAAGGCTTTAAAAACTTTCAAAAAAATGTATTTAGCAACTGTAAAAAACATGATTTTTCAAATTTTGCAAGTTCTCACATTTTCACACTAAAATATAAGATTTCAAATGGTGCTCAAACAATTATCAAAGCTTGAGATATACAAGGATGTTGTCAGATCTTACAACCATAATTACTCTGGTCGACATGCATGCAAAAAATTTGAACCATAAAACAAGGCACTAAGGTTATCATCGAATGTTTTAGTCGCTATTATCCTAACTAGTGTGAATGAAAAATGTGGAATCATATATGCATAGCTAAAGTGATTGGCTAAGCTCCTCAAGGATATGTGATTTCAAAGAATGAAATAAAAAGGTTGCAGAATGTGTATACAGAATGTGTCAAAAATTGTGGTCTCACTAAATGTACAATTGCAGCTTACACATGACAGCTTTTGTAAGATAGGTTTGGAAGCCTTTTGTTTGCTACTATTCTTCATGTGAGTGTCAAGTTCTTGAAGATAGTATCAAAAGAGATAAATGGAGCAGATGGAGATCAAAAGCTTCTTCAACAATGTCAATGATTTGGTCCTTCTTCAAAGTCAAAAGTTGTTAGTTACACTTTTTGAAAAAGTGACTTATGTCACTTATTGTAATCAAAGTTAGCCTTTTTGAATTTAGGTTTGTTAAAGCTGGGTAAATGCTAACTTATCTTCAAAAGGTAGTTAGCCTAAGTGGATTAGCTAGGTAGTTTTCATAAGTTAGTTGTCCTAAATTGTTTCCCTAGTTATTTGAAGTCATCACTTAGGTAGTTTTCCTAAGTGGATTATTCAAGTAGTTATATGAAGTGGTTGTCTTAGATATTTATCTCAAGTGGTTACTCAGGCGGTTATGAATTAGTTATTACAGGATGCCTATAAAGCCAAGGCTATTTCATTTGCAAAAGGGGAGATGGGGACAGAGGGGAGACTATGGAGAAATTCTTAGAGAAATAGTTTGATAAATTTTGTGTTTGCACTTTGTATAGAAGAATTCTTGAGATTGTATAATTTCAAGAAGATAATAAAGGATGCATTTGACTCATATGTGTTGGATGTTCTTCTTAAGTTATTATTACTAGTCTTTCATATGTCAAATTAGTGATATCTTTTGTCTATGTGTAGATCATCTGACATCTATTGGAATGCTTACAATTAATGCAATTGATGTAATGAAACGCAATCAAGCTTTGGTATCTTGGTTTGGCTGTGCTAGAGTTACCCATCTCTTTTTATGTTGAGATGTTTGCAAGTTAAACTTATATTGTGCTTAAATTCTCTTTTGAAATCATTATCTATTGTGAAATATCAATTGGTATTCATATGTCTATTGTTGGGGTTTCTATTCTTTATATTTCTTTAGTTCTATGTTTTCTCTTTTATGTACTTTCAGGCTAAAAGTACACAAAAATCTCATATACCCCCATAATACGAAGGAGATGCCCCTCTCAAACATAGAGGAAGATTGTAGATTGATTTCAATCTCTCCAACTGTTGGAATAGTTGTCACTTCTCTTTGATCAAACAGGGTCAATTTTAAAGGAGAATTCACAGTGACAAATCTGTTTACCAACAGATTTTTGGCGACTCTGTTGGGGAGCGGAGTGCTAGTGTGCTTTGTTCCTTAGGAATTTTAAGGTACCTTCTTCAAATGAAGGTTGGTGACTCTATCTGAAAGATCGAATTCAGAACCATCATTTGGTACAAAGGAAAAATTGAAAGTGACAGTGAAACTGATCATGAAGACTACTTGTAGACACCCAAAAATGGTCAACGCTTGCAAGGTCATACTTTAACATTTGTGCATTGCCTCATTTTAGGTTTTTGCATCGCATTAACATTTCTCCTATGTCACGCACTTGGTCTTTATCATTTGCGAACATCGAGTCATTCTTCTATATTCTTCAATCATCTCATCCTTGAATTTGGTCTTGTCGACAACAATATTCAGTCATGATTTTGATCGATTTTACCCTGTCGCATCAATGTGCGTATTCATTTGTCATCATTTTGGACATCGTCAATCCTAATTAGGGTTTTTTCCTCCTATCAATCTTATCATTTTGGACATCGTCAATCCTAATTAGGGTCTTGTCCTATTTTCAAACTTATCATTTGGCGATCGGTTTATCAATCTTGTCGATTTATCATCAATCCTTCAATCTTGTCATTATGCGATCGATTTGTCATCGATCGTGGTCATTTTCAATCTTGTCGTCTTGCAATCTATTTTGTCATCGATTCTTGTCCTTTTGTCAATTTTGTCATTTTTCAACCGATTTGTCATCGATCGTTATCTGTCTCAATTATGTCAATTTGGATCAATTTGTCATTGTTCCTCGTCAATTGGCGCATCTATCAATCAAATCATTTTGTCGCATTGGTCATTTATCAAATCAAATCATGATCAAGTCAATTATAGACCTAATTGTCATCCTCGCACTTCTAATTCGTCTTCTAGGGTTTTATGATTCAATCATTTAACCTAATTTGTCATTTCTTCCTTTAGGATTAAATAAATTACTTATTTATCCTAAGTTTCCTTATTACAATTAAATCTTCATTTAATTGTCTAATTATTCCTCTTTGTGAATTGATTAATAAATGAAAAATTATTAATTAATTCACTAAATCCTAATTTCTAATTTCTTTCAATTTCTAATTTCCTATTTTCATTATTTTCTAATTTCCTAATTTCTTAATTCTTAAATTCAATTTTCTCCTATTTCTTTCCTAAATTTATGGCAATGACATAGAAATTTGTCATAAAATGTCATAAATTATCATAAAATTCTTGACATAGAAATGTGTCATAGAATTTGTCATGAAAATGTCATAAAATGTCATAAATTCTTGACATAGAAATTTGTCATGAATTGTCATAAGCCTTGCATAGCAATTTGTCATAGATATGCTATTATTGATTTGAATTTCTATTCAAATCTCTTTCATACTAATTGGCTCATTTATCCAATTTCTCTATAAATTGGATGTTTTCTTCAATCAAATCCTTCATGAATCTCGAATTTTTACCGAACCTTCGTTTCTAGTACTCTTGAGCCTTTTTGCTTTCAATTGTGTGAGCACTTGTAGGTGAGATCCACAAAACTATTGAAGAGGAAAGAACAACAATGGAGCCGCATGGAAGGAGTATTCAATCTTGAGTCTGGTTTGCATAATGTTTTCTTTTGAATGCTTCATTTTCATACCTCTATTGAATGTGCATTGTGATTAGGTTCATTGCAATGAGTATTTCTTTGATTGAGCTATCATGTTTAATGTTTTGATTTGATCTACTTATCTTGTAATGATTCCTAATTTCTACGCTACATTAATTGGTGAACCCGACGTGAATACTAACCTTCTAACCATTTTACTGTGTTTTTGAGTGCTTCTAAGTTGATTTGCAGGTCAAAAACTCAAAAACAGAGCCGTGCAGTGCATTCTGGACACATCCTGCGCCTGTGTGAAGCATTTTGCGCCAGTGTTGAAGCATCTTGCGCTTGTGTTGAAGACTTCTGCGCTTGTGTTAGACATCTTGCGCCTGTGTCATGACTTCTGCGCCTGTGTAATGTCCAGAACAGAGGTGAAAAATGCAGTTTTTACTTGAAAAATTTTATATGTTTTAGTAAATTGCAATTTTGAGGGTCTTTGGTGCATTTCTGGACAAATATGATGGCCGTAAACATGACGAGACATCATTGATGTTTTCAAAATTTGGTTCTAGATTATTTGAATACCTTTCCAACGCATCAAACGGTTTGTAATTCGGAGCTAGGATGAGAAAGTTATGCCTTCTCAAAGTAGACTGAAATTTTGATAGTTTTCATAAATCAGATCATCTATGCTTTGGATTTTGGTACTAATTATTGGTGCAGGATCTTGGCATACACATGACAAAGACTACAAATCAAACTACTAACATGTGTTATGTAGATTCGATGGTCAAAGATAACAAATCAAACTTCTGACATGTGTTTTGCAGGTTGCCTTGGAGAAACAACCAAATTGTGTGTTTGAGTTTTTTTAATTAGGCACTTAGTGATTTATAAATAGGAGGAAATGAACCCTTGTTTGCTTTGTTTGTTAAGTATGACATTGGAGTAGGAGAGTATGCTCTCATCCTTCTTAGGGTGATCAGAAATCCAGATCTTCGGTACCATACTTGTGTTGTTGATTGTTTGTCTCCATTAGAGGGCCTGCCTTCCCGACCACTTTGCTTTAGCAAGCAAGTGATAATCGTGAGAAGGGAACGACCCAAAGTGAGTACGGCTAGAATTCCTTGGCATTCTAACTCACTATAAAAAAATACCTGATGGGCGAAAGCTTTGAAGGAAGTGTTACGTGGGAATTGCAGTTACTTGGGAAGTGATGCCCCTTGAAACTCTTTCTCATATCAACATCTAAGTAGGGCCTCTTGGTCTAAATCGCGCTTGCGCGACTACATTTGTTTGGTATCTTGATGGGCTTAATGTCTCAATCATGCTTGCATGACATCAAGGAGTAACGCTTAACAGAAATCCTTACTACATACCTTGTTTTTAGAGGCCAAAAACCCTTCTAGTTGCTTGAGAAGGACAAATTCGGATACTTGGAAGAGATACTAAGTTCGCCATGGGGAGATTCCATGGGAACTGATGCTTGGCTGCCTTGAGAAGTGAGTGCCGTGGAGGGGAGCCCGTGGGGTCAAGCATCTATGTATTCTCCTTGAATCCCATAATGAGTCTACCTCTCAAGTACCTAATGTCTTTGCCTACCCTAAGGAATGTGGAAATGAGCATGATTGTCTTGAGTCTAAGTTGTAACACCTTGTATTCTTTGATTGTCAAAAGTTGAATGATATCCTATTTCAAAAAGCAAAACAAATTGATTCCAAACAAGATTAAACACAAGAGACATTCATCCAACAAACGTTTAACAAGGTTCAAAGTACACCTTCAAGCATGGTTATCCAACATTGTTCAAAAACTTGTCTCAACTCTTATGTCACTTACATTTAGGTTCATCCTAGGTTGCATTTTTCAAAGTCATTATCAAGTATCAAAGTTAGGTTTCACCTAAGTCATACTTCTTTTGCATATCAATAGAAGTCATCCATTTTCATATGTCCTCTTGCATTAAAGTCATAACATTGTCATACACTTGCATTTGCATATCCCAAGTCTCTTCATTAAGCCTAAGTCATTGTCATATTATATTAAGATCATTTGCATATTAATTGTCCTTTTGCATATAGTGTCAAACCTAGGTCTTGTCATACTTGAGTAATCCAAATCTTTGATAAACCCTAAGTCATTGTTAGGAAGTCTAGACCTTATCAAAACCTTTTGTCCTTTTGTCATCTATGTCATTTCGTCAAACCTAGCTTAGTATCCAAGCATATAGGGGAGACATTGTCATTTTGTCCTTTGTCCATTAAGTCCTTTTGTCCTTTGAGGTCTAGACATCATTTCAATTTCCTAAGGGTACATCTCCTAGATTTGCATTTCAAAAGTTTGTCAAAATCTTCAAAACAACCAAAAACATAGATTGCATTTTCATATATTTAGTTTGCATTTAGTTGCATATCATATATTACCCTTGAAAAATTCCAAAAATATTGCATTTGCATAAGTGACATGCCAGTTGAGACAAGATCAAGATCTAAGAAGATGAGTGAACCAATGTATCAATCCGTGGATAACATAGCAAATTCGCAGTTTCAAACTAGTCAAACAATGCAAGTTGAAGGTTCATCAAACACCTCTCTACCACCATATGGAACGGTTCAACTTGGACCACCACCATTATATGAACCAGTATTTGTACCCATGAAACCAGGACATGGGAGTGTTCCACCAACTCCAAGAGGAAGTGCACCTTTTAATTGGGATCAACCAAATTTGCAACATGATATTCGAACTCAAACACTGTATGAAGATCAAACTCTTTCACAAGGATTCGGTTCAGACCAAGGTATTCAACAAGAAACGAATCCAAATGTCCAACCAGATTCTTCATCTGATTCTGATGCCTCTGATGAGGTTGACATGTTCCTTCAAGATCCAAAGGTAATAAAAAGGATGGATAAATTCCTGAGCAAAGTTTTTAAAACGTATCCTCAAAAGTATCTTCACATGATGAGTGATATGGTTCCCTTAAATGAACCAATTAATGTGCAAACACAACAAGGCAGTGAGCCGTTAAGTTTCTCTTCGCATCTCAATGAAGAAAATGTGCAACAAGAGCTTCAATCTACATTGATGAGCAAACGTACTTCAAAGGCATTGTCAGTGACTATTCCTCAAAAGTCATTGTTTGAGACGATAAATAATCCATTATTCAATACAACGCCTGCAATACAAGATCAAATGAAGACTATGCAAATATCGACAGCAGTTCCTCAACAAGAAGTGGTTCCTCATATGCATAAAATTGGATCAACATCCAAGATACAAGAAAGTTTCACAACTGGAATGCCTAATGTCAATAATGTCCAAAGCACTTCCATGATGCAACAAAGTTCTTATGTATCTTTGTCAAACACTATTGCAATAAATCCTTCGATCATGGCTACACAAAGAGCTATGGATAGTGGTGTGCACCATCAGCAATTGTTGCAACAATTGAGTAATACGCAGAAGGTACGATCGAATGTGCAAACAAATGAAGTGCAACAACAACAATGTCGCATTCGACAAGAAATTGCAGCGCCTTCGGCACCATTACAAGTTAACACAAACTTGCAACAATCACAAGCGATTGGACAAACAACACAGCAAGTTAATGTAAGTGCTATACCCCATCCTAAGGAGAAGCAACGAAAATCATCTAAACAAGCTTTTTTACAAATGATTGGATATACTCCGCGACAACAATTGGCACAAAGTCAACAAATTCCAACTCATCAACACCAACAATATGTGCCGCAATATGTGCCAAGACAAACAAGTTATCCTACTTCACAACCGCAAGTGGTGCCTATGCAATATCAACAGCCTACTCAATTGCAATATCAACCTGGGCTCCAAGAGGCACAACAACAAAGTCAATATCAACGCATAGCACAACCGCAACAACAAGAAAAGTGCCAAGAACTTTATATGCAAGAGACGCCAAAAATGGCCATTGCAGAGTATCAACAGCCAATCGGAAATACGATATATCAACAAAGAATACCAACTGGGATTAATGAAGAACTTCTACAATCTGATACAATTGCGCAACAACTTGAGATGTTGCGACGAAAAATTGATGCATTAGAAGCTAAAGGAACAAAGAAGTTGTATACAGATCAAGATTTATGTCCTAATCCCTTTGACAAGAGTGTATACATGCCTCCATTCCCCAAGCATTTTGAGGCACCCCACTTTGAGAAATATAGAGGGAATGGCAATCCAAGAGATCATATTCGAGCATTTTACGCAGCATGCACAGAAGTAAGCTATGAGGAGACATATTTAATGCGATTATTTGCACGAAGTCTTGCTGGACAAGCTATGGATTGGTATTCACATTTGCCAGGGAATATAAAGACTTGGTCAGAACTGGCACAAAAGTTTATATCTCATTTCGCGTTCAATATCGATAGCGATGTGACTATGTCGGATTTATGCAATACCAAACAAAAGCAAGGTGAACCATTAGTGACCTTTTTGCAACGATGGCGAAGTTTGTATAGTCGTTCTTCTCTCGATATACCTGAAGAACAGCAAGTGAATCTGTTTATCCAAAATCTAGTCCCAGAAATGATGTATGAGCTAAAATTGAAAAGTCCTAGTACTATAGAAAAACTCATTAAGAAAGGAATGAATATTGAAGCAGCTCTTGTAGCTAAAGGAATTATCAAGCTCAATAAGGACAATGACAACACAAATTATTCAGGGGATAGAAACAGATTTTGGTATAAGAACAAGAACGTCACTAATGATGGTGTTGTTGATGCGAGAGTGGTAAATGCAAATCAACCCCCATTCACAATCAAGAAGTTGAGTATTCCTAATATGTCGACTATGGAACAAAATCAAGTACCTAGGAACAATGTTACTCAATAGTTGCAGCATACACAACAGTCACAATATCAACAGCATGCTCAACAGTCGCAATATCAACAACGCGCTCAACAGCCGCAATATCAACCGCATGCTCAACAGCTACAATATCAACAACATGCTCAACAACAGTATGCTCAACAATGCAATCAACAACAAGGCCAACAACAAAATCAACAACGCAAACCCTTCCGATCGCGGGATGGGCCTCCTCGACAGTTTACACCATTGGGAGAGCCTATCGAATCAGTCATGAAGCAATTAATACAAGCGAAGTTTATCAAACTACCAGATATTAAGGCAGAACCAGCGGAAAAACCGCATTGGTGGAATGATAATGCGTACTGTGAATATCATCGGTCTAAAGGACATAAAACCGCTTCATGTTTTCAATTAAAACATATGATTCAAGATTTATTGGAACAAGGAGTAATTGAGATAGATCCAACCCATCCGACCTCTAATACTGATCATACTATTTTCAAAACTCCTTTGCTTGATCATGACAAGGGTAAAGCGTCTTCTTCCAATTCTGCTCAAACGGCTAATTATGCAAATATCAGTTATCACAATGTCATTAATTGTTTTCATGCGTCAAATGAGTATGTGTCTACCTTGAGAATAAAAGGACAAGATCCTTCTTGTGCAGTCACCACTCGTCGATCCAAAATAGTCGTAAAAGGAGCCCCTGCAGCTCCTCCCAAACCAGTGCCTGCGAGTCAGTATAATCTTTTGGATCATCTAGGAAAAACACCTGCACAAATATCCATCCTAGAGTTGTTGAAAATGTCTCCCATGCACCGTGCAGTCCTAGATAAAGCCTTGACTGAGTCCACTGTCCCAACAGATATTGATGTTGACCAATTTCAAGCGCGGATTGGACATTTAGCCATTTCCCGAAGTGTTGCATTTTCCGATAGTGACATCTCACCTGACAAGCTTCCCCATAATGACCCTTTGCACCTAGAAGTCTTTGTCCACAATTGCAAAGTCCGACGAGTCTTGATAGATGGCAGAGCGGGTCTTAATATCTGCACCTTAAGAGTGGTCATTGGCCTCGGATATTCAGAAAATGACATTGATGCTTCCAAAAGGATAACAATAAAAGCTTATGATGATGCTGAGCGCCCATCCAAAGGGATAATTGTATTGCCCATCAGAGTTGGTCCAGTGACGGAAAATACTTTCCTACAAGTCCTAGACCTTGACCTCCCTTATAATATGATCCTTGGCCGTCCGTGGATTCATGCCATGAAAGCAGTTCCGTCCACTTATCATCAATGTCTGAAATACCCTTACAACGGAACTGAGATAACCATTCCAGGAGATCCTAATCCGTTCCAGTTTTGTGCTACCCTAAGGGATACTCCTCAGCGGCAAGTACCAGTCAATATAGAAGCCAAACCAGACAGTTATGTGGATCCCAATGCATTGTTGGATGCTGTTAAAGGAAAACTGAAGATACAAGACCAAGGGTGTGGAGAATATTCAATGGACCAAACATTCCTCATTGGGAATTTGCCGATGTCTCCAAAGTCATATGGAAAACCGCATTTATTGCAAAAGGAACCCAAGGTCGTTATTCAATATCAG
This sequence comes from Cryptomeria japonica, assembly GCF_030272615.1. Lineage (NCBI taxonomy): Eukaryota > Viridiplantae > Streptophyta > Pinopsida > Cupressales > Cupressaceae > Cryptomeria > Cryptomeria japonica. Next base: position 649,020,200 of record NC_081415.1, read on the forward strand.
CCTCCCACTACATTTGCAAGATGGGGAGAACTTGACAAAGAAACTATAGATGATGACGCCATAGATTGGCTCTATAAGGATCCAACTGAAACTCCACCTGTCAAGTTGCCAGTGGAATTATATGGCAAAGGATTTACTATGCTGCAGAAGAAAGGATATGATGGCTGCAGTGGCTTAGGCTTGAAAAACAATGGAAGGATAGAACCCATCATACCTGAGAGGCGACCCCCGACTTTAGGGTTAGGTTTTGTACCGTTACGAATTGGATCCACATCTACCAAAAGGTCCACGTGTCGAAAAGGGCGTGATTCTGATGATGAAATAACACCTGAGGTTACCCAACCAGAGACTGATTCTAATGACTGGGAGTGGAGTTCCTTTTCTTCCAGCTCCTATGCCCTCGACAATATCTTCATTGACCCTGACAACTTGCCTATGGAGGATAAACATGAAATAACTCCTCTTCCTAAAACCTGTCCTCATGCTTGGATCGAGTCATTTTGGGATCCCAGCTCCGAATCCGACACAAGCAATTTGGATAGCGACACCACGGACATTCACATTTTTACCATATCAGCCCATTCTATCCTTACAATCGATGATGACATGCCCCTCATATATCCCCAACTTATCCAATATGACCAACAAGAACCGCTCACGTTGGACTGTTTTCAGAATGACGAAGCAATTGCAGAGTTCCTGGGACTACGGGAAGGTATACCACAAGGTGACCATAAGGCAGGCTTTGCTATTGACCTAGATTCAATGGCATATTTTGGGGAGTCAACTCCCTCTTCCAGTCATGAAAAAGAAAAAGAAAAAGTAAAAGAAAAAAATCAAAAGAATAGATCTTTGAGTGAAAACCGTAAGGCGCTCTCTGATCGTACAAAAGTAAAAATAAAAGACATACCTGCGGGTGAAAACCCTTCTGAGGCACCCAAAGGTGGAAGAGTGGACGTACCCCTATCAACTCAGGACAAATCCACATTGTTGGTAGAGATGACCGAGGAAATCAATTTGGGTACACCTGATAACCCTAAGGTCATTCACTTCGCTGCCTCCTTGTCAAAACAAGAGAAGATTGATTTCATTAATTTCTTTCTGGAGAAGAAGATCAGCTTTGCGTGGTCTTATGCAGATATGCCTGGCCTCGATCCAGAATTAGTCCTTCATCATTTGCCACTGAAACCAGGTGCTAAACCTGTCAAACAAAAACTTAGAAAAATGCATCCTCAAGTGGCTCTTTTGGTCAAAGTGGAATTGAAAAAATTGCTAGATGTGGGCTTCATTAGACCCATTGATTACACAGACTGGATTTCAAATGTAGTGCTAGTTAGCAAAGTAACTGGGGGCATCCGCATTTGCACAGATTTTAGGGACCTGAATAAAGCATGTCCTAAGGACGATTTTCCATTGCCAAATATAGACATCATAGTGGACATGACAGCTGGTTATGAGATGCTTTCATTAATGGATGGTTTCTCTGGCTACAATCAAATCCGCATTGCACCCGAAGATCAGCATAAGACCGCATTCACCTGTGCTTGGGGCACCTATTGTTGGAATGTGATGCCCTTTGGCCTCAAAAATGCCGGTGCAACATATCAAAGAGCAATGACGACAATCTTTCATGATTTCATGCACACTTTGATGGAGGATTATGTTGATGACTTGTTGTGCAAATCTGTTACCAGAGATAGTCATCTAGCCATCCTGGGCCCAATTTTTGACAGAATGGAAACCTACAAACTCAGGCTCAATCCAAAAAAGTGTGTCTTTGGTGTTACAGCTGGCAAGTTGCTTGGATACATTGTTTCCCACCGAGGCATTGAGGTCGACCCTACAAAAGTCAAAGCAATCATGGATATACCCCCACCTTCCAACCTCCGGCAGTTAAGAAGTCTGCAAGGAAAGCTCCAGTCAATTCGTCGCTTCATAGCTCAGTTGGCTGACAAATGTCATCCGTTTCAACATCTATTGCACAAAGGTGTCACTTTTAAATGGACTGAGCAATGCCAATCAGCCTTTCAAGCTCTTAAAGACTATTTGTTGTCACCGCCTATCCTAATGCCTCCTATCGAAGGCAAGCCATTCTTATTGTACATCTCTGCAACTGAAACAACATTAGGAGTTCTTTTGGCTCAACAAGATGAGAATGGCAAAGAAAGAGCTATTTACTATATCAGCCGGACACTGGTAGGCTATGAGCTAAATTATTCAACTATTGAGAGGGCATGCTTAGCAGTGGTATTTGCAACACAAAAGCTCCGACATTATATGCTAAGCCATCAAACATTGTTGATTGCCAAAATTGATCCTTTAAAATATTTGCTCAGCCGAGCAGCTTTGACAAGTCGCCTAGCAAAATGGGTCATGATTCTCAGTGAATTTGACATTGAGTATATAGAGCGAAAGGCGATAAAAGGACAAGTCATAGCAGATCAACTAGCAGATGCTCCTATTTCAGACGATCATCCCATGTTGACTGATTTCCCAGATGAATCAGTCTTTGCTCTCACACCATCCAATGAATGGAAGTTATACTTTGATGGGTCTCACACCAAGTTCGGATCCGGCGCAGGCATTTTGTTTGTCACCCCTCAAGGTGATGCTATTCCAAAGTCATACAGAATAACTTTCCCATGTACCAATAACATTGCAGAGTACGAAGCATTGGTTACCGGACTCCGAGTGGCAGTTCACTGGAACATCAAGCATTTGCAAGTCTATGGAGATTCTCAATTAGTCATCCGACAAGTCAATGATGACTATGAGACAAAGGATGAAAAGCTTATTCCTTATAAGCACATGGTAGACTTCTTCAAGACCAAATTCACAGCTATCCATTTCAGTCAAGTGCCAAGAATACAAAATAAGTCGGCAGATGCGATGGCTACAATTGCTTCTATGATAAATATGCCGCAAAATATGGACAAGTGTGAATTCCTGGTTGAACAATTGCTAGTCCCCTCTTTTGACATTCCGACTGCTGAGGTGATGTGCGTTCTTGTTGGTCCCAATTCCCCTTGGTACAATGATATATATCAGTATTTGAAATCCCAGACTTTACCACCTAACCTTTCCGCTAACCAACGCCGAGCCTTTATTCGACAAACATCCAAATATGTCATCATCGCCGACACCCTTTACCGTCGTTCTTTTGACCATACCCTCCTCAGGTGTTTGGATTCTGACGAAGCACAAACGGCTTTACACGAGGCTCACGATGGTATATGTGGGGGCCATTTCAATGGTCTTAGCCTAGCCAAAAAGTTGATTCATGCTGGGTATTACTGGCCCACTTTGGAAAAAGATGTTCATGAATTTGTTAAAAAGTGCTACAAGTGCCAGATTCATGGAGATTATATTCATGCACCAGCTCAAGAGCTTCATTCTGTTATATCTCCATGGCCCTTTTCTCAGTGGGGTTTGGATCTTATTGGCAAGATTCAGCCAACATCTACAAATGGACACAAGTTCATTATTACAGCTACAGAATATTTTACAAAATGGATTGAAGCCATTCCCATGACCTATATCACTGGTGTCCAAATTTCAAAATTCTTGCTAAATTATATCATATGCAGATATGGGGTTCCCCTTGCCATAGTCACAGATAATGGTCGCCCCTTCAAGAATAAAGATGTTAAAGAGCTTTGTGAAAAATTTCATATTCAACACCGTTTTTCTACCCCATACTATCCACAGGGGAATGGTCAAGCTGAAGCATCAAATAAAACCATTATCAAGATCCTGAAGAAAGTTGTCAATGACGCTGGTTGAGATTGGCATGTACAGTTAAATCCAGCACTGTGGGCCTATCGCACTTCTATCCGCACCCCTACTGGTGCCACACCTTATTCCTTGGTGTATGGTGCGGAAGCCATTTTACCTTTGGAAGTTGAGATTCCTTCCTTGAGAGTTTCCTTGCAACACCTGATTGATGATGAGACACATAGAGTCTCTCGGCTGCATCAGCTTGAGATGTTAGATGAAAAACGTCAGACAGCTCTGACACATTTGCAAGCATACCAAAACCGTCTCCGTCGCTCTTATAATAAGAAGGTCAAAGGGCGACACTTCGAAGTGGGAGACCTGGTTTTAAAGGCAAATCCCAAGAATGCACAGTCTACTGACGTCATCAAGGGCAAGTTTGAACCCAATTGGGTTGGGCCTTTCATAGTAACTGCAGCCTATGGCTCGGGGGCATACCAGCTTGCGACTCCCGAAGGTGAACCTTTGTCTGATCCTATCAATAGCATGCATCTTCGCAAGTACTGGGCATAGTTTTTTGTCAGATATTTCTTCAAATATGATCCTGAAAAAAATACAAAAAAATGAAAACAGCAAAAAAATACACAAAAAAATGAAAAAAGCAAAAAAGCAAAAAAATAAATGATTCGCCCTCTAGTGAAAACCTGGCAAACAGGCGCTTTGGGCAAGTACCATGGTGAAAACCTAGCAATCAGGCGCCATGAGTAATGCGATTATTGCTCTGTCATCTATCATGACTTCTAGATATGCTTTCTCTTGACCACTTTGTCATGCCTATCTTGATCTCGACCTAATGTTCTATTCCAAGTCTGTTATTGGTCAACATCGCTGTCTTGTCTACACTAGTTTCTTGTACATATGTGTTGGTCCTAGTCTATGTGTCTTTCAAATGTGCATTAGGTGCCTTCCCCTTGTCATGATCGGTCACTAGAGCTTTTGAATCGAAAAATGTCCTGAAAAAAAGTCATAAAAATTGAAAAATGTCCTGAAAAAAAGTTAAAAAAATCAAATAATGTCCTGAAAAAATTCCAAAAAAATTGAAAAATGTCCTGAAAAAAATTCCAAAAAAAATCAAATAATGTCCTGAAAAAAAAAATTTCAAAAAAATCAAATAATGTCCTGAAAAAATTCCAAAAAAATTGAATAAAGTCCTGAAAAAAGAACACAAAAAAGTATAAAACTCCCACAAACAAACATTTTGCAATAAATGATTCCCTTTGTGCATCGACAGCTCACTACATATACATCCAACAATTTGCAACCAAACACTGTGCTTTAATGAAATCATGCGTTAATAGATGAACCTTTTCAGTCAACTCAAACATTCAAACTGATCAAAATTGTCTTATCACTCGAATATCAGCATCACAATCATTTGTCCTTGTTCCTATTATCATGGGTCTTATACAGGGTGTGGTATACTCGAAACCAGACTATGTCCTGTCTTAGACGGGGTACCACATTTCCTGAAACCAGACAGCATGATTGTCCTATCAGCACGTTCAACTTTTGACAATCAAGATCAAGATGTTTGTTTGATTTGCTTGAATTTGTGAGTCTTATCTTTTTTTTGATTTATCTTTGACTTCGATCATGTCCCTATGTTGCTCGATGATGTCACTAAGTGATTTAGAGTGACCAGGATGGCTCATGGTCTCTTTTTTTTTATTGTGATTGTCGTTTGTCTATGCTGTGTCTGTCTTACGCAAAAAGGGATTGCATTTCAGCTCTGGTCTTCAATGCCATGATGCTACGCATCCATTTTGCTAAATAAAAATAAAGGTTCTCACCTACAAAGTGCATTACTGAAAGCAAGTTTTCATCATCTCTAACTGTCTTCTGTCTCATTTCTTACTAACACTTCTTCCGTCCGGTCGGCTAGTCAGTTTGGTCTAGTGCTCCGATATCCAAAACCATATTGTGTCCTGCCTACATTTGGTCAATGCATTTGCATTCCATTACATATTACATCATGCATTTTATACATTTCATATTATAAATACATCCAAAGTACATACAATGCAATCATACATGTTCATAAACCAGTACATAAGTCATCCATACATAGCAAAATCACTACATCAGTCATAACATATTGCATCCATCATGTCGATGCATATCATATCACATATCATAATTATATCGGAGTACAAAATCAGACTGTCTGTCCTAAGTATGGCCCGCAAGCTGACTACATAATGGCAAACTACATGATGTCTACTGTCTGTCATACGGAGTACATGCCTCTATCACTGGGTGCTCCCTCTGTCCTCGTCTATCACCTGCCAGAAGACATGCTATCACCACTGCTATCACCACACATCGCTGCTCATACTCGGCTGCCATCGTCTCCCAGTGAATCTCCCTCTCGACACTATCTAGATCCTCTGCGTCACACTCCAACAGTCTGCATAACGCGTCTCTCCCTATCACTGGGTCGTACTCTATCATCTCCCCATGTATAGGAATGCGGAGGATGCGCCATACATCCTCTAGAGTCACTGTCGCCTCGCCAGTCGCCAAATGGAATGAGGAAGTCTCCGAATGCCCTCGCTCTGCCAATGCGGTAAGCAATCCTGTGTTTGCCCCAATCTCGGGCATATATGTGATGTAATACAATCCCAGTCCAGCTAATGTGTCTCTCTCTGTGCTCCTGCGTCTATGTCGTAGCATGAAACAGTCCGGTCGATTCTCCCGTGCGATCAATGGATATTGTCGACTCTGCATCACAATCGGGGCATCATTTTGTCAGTTTTAGGGTTTGTTCCTACGGGTTGCATGTCTTCATTTTCATGATCAAATCAGGGTGTTTTTCATCCACATTACCCTATCCTATCCTTCCCACCCCCTGTCAGGTCATTTGCATGCAATTTCAAGTCAAAACTAAGGATTTTATGCTAACTTGCGCCTGTGTTTGAGAAGCTGCGCCTGTGTTAGATGAATTGTGCTTGTGTCTTCCTACACAAGCGCATAACTCCTTACACAAGCGCAGGTTTAGCCTACACAAGCGCAAGAGACCATTTTGGTATCCCCTGTGGGCCCCGCAATGTCCCGTAAGCCATCAAAATTCATGAAATTCAAAACATGGGTTTTCGAGATACATACCGCTGCTCCTGCATCCTCCGGTCGTCTGAATGTGCGTACATGTTCTCCAAGGTGATCCGCCGTTGGAATGTTCACCATCTGTCTGCAAGTGTCCTTGTCTAGAGCAACAAATCCTCCTCTTTCGCTACTGCAAATGAGTCATTTTCACCCTCTTGGTCTCATTTATAGCTCTTTGTCATTGCATAGATGGACGTGTGTCCTCTCCATCTTATGTTGGTCGCGGTCTTGTGCACCTTACATTGCTTGTCTGTCATGCATCCGATCTCCGCTTGTCAGTCCGTTCGATCCTGTCATTTTTATCGATCAATTGGCCTCTTTTCTGCATGTTTCCGGCCAATTCCTCGAGGGGGCATGCATATGTCATTGTTATTGTTTGGGGCATTTTCATATGTCATTATTATTGTCTGGGGCATTTCGTTATTGTTCTTTGAAACAACGCTTAAAATCGCATTGTCTCAAAGAGGGGCAAAATGTAGACACCCAAAAATGGTCAACGCTTGCAAGGTCATACTTTAACATTTGTGCATTGCCTCATTTTAGGTTTTTGCATCGCATTAACATTTCTCCTATGTCACGCACTTGGTCTTTATCATTTGCGAACATCGAGTCATTCTTCTATATTCTTCAATCATCTCATCCTTGAATTTGGTCTTGTCGACAACAATATTCAGTCATGATTTTGATCGATTTTACCCTGTCGCATCAATGTGCGTATTCATTTGTCATCATTTTGGACATCGTCAATCCTAATTAGGGTTTTGTCCTCCTATCAATCTTATCATTTTGGACATCGTCAATCCTAATTAGGGTCTTGTCCTATTTTCAAACTTATCATTTGGCGATCGGTTTATCAATCTTGTCGATTTATCATCAATCCTTCAATCTTGTCATTATGCGATCGATTTGTCATCGATCGTGGTCATTTTCAATCTTGTCATCTTGCAATCTATTTTGTCATCGATTCTTGTCCTTTTGTCAATTTTGTCATTTTTCAACCGATTTGTCATCGATCGTTATCTGTCTCAATTATGTCAATTTGGATCAATTTGTCATTGTTCCTCGTCAATTGGCGCATCTATCAATCAAATCATTTTGTCGCATTGGTCATTTATCAAATCAAATCATGATCAAGTCAATTATAGACCTAATTGTCATCCTCGCACTTCTAATTCGTCTTCTAGGGTTTTATGATTCAATCATTTAACCTAATTTGTCATTTCTTCCTTTAGGATTAAATAAATTACTTATTTATCCTAAGTTTCCTTATTACAATTAAATCTTCATTTAATTGTCTAATTATTCCTCTTTGTGAATTGATTAATAAATGAAAAATTATTAATTAATTCACTAAATCCTAATTTCTAATTTCTTTCAATTTCTAATTTCCTATTTTCATTATTTTCTAATTTCCTAATTTCTTAATTCTTAAATTCAATTTTCTCCTATTTCTTTCCTAAATTTATGGCAATGACATAGAAATTTGTCATAAAATGTCATAAGTTATCATAAAATTCTTGACATAGAAATGTGTCATAGAATTTGTCATGAAAATGTCATAAAATGTCATAAATTCTTGACATAGAAATTTGTCATGAATTGTCATAAGCCTTGCATAGCAATTTGTCATAGATATGCTATTATTGATTTGAATTTCTATTCAAATCTCTTTCATACTAATTGGCTCATTTATCCAATTTCTCTATAAATTGGATGTTTTCTTCAATCAAATCCTTCATGAATCTCGAATTTTTACCGAACCTTCGTTTCTAGTACTCTTGAGCCTTTTTGCTTTCAATTGTGTGAGCACTTGTAGGTGAGATCCACAAAACTATTGAAGAGGAAAGAACAACAATGGAGCCGCATGGAAGGAGTATTCAATCTTGAGTCTGGTTTGCATAATGTTTTCTTTTGAATGCTTCATTTTCATACCTCTATTGAATGTGCATTGTGATTAGGTTCATTGCAATGAGTATTTCTTTGATTGAGCTATCATGTTTAATGTTTTGATTTGATCTACTTATCTTGTAATGATTCCTAATTTCTACGCTACACTACTCATATTAGAAGAAGCAAGTTCCTGATGAGCCCATACAAGTCAAATTATTGAAGAGCTTCTATGGTGGTATGCAACTTACTCTTGATAAGATTCACCCTTCTTTATGTCAAGTGTTGCGAAGAGATTGAAGAAAAGGATGGAAAAGAGATTGGTTTTCTTGCTGATGATCATTTACCTAAATCATTAACAATCAAGAAAGATGAAGAAAAAAGTGTTCTTTCTCCTATACCATTTGCTCAATAGAATCAGAGTATTGAAGATCCTAAACAAGTTAACTTCTTGAATAATTTCTTTGGTGGAAAGCAACTTGAACCAGATGAAGATAAGAACAATGATGAAGAAAAATATTCTCCTGTTTCACTTGCTGCTCAAAGAAATCATGATCTTTATGATGCTGAACAAGTTCAATTTTTTAAAAGATTTTATGGTGATAAGCAACTTGATCCTAACAAAGTGCATCCTTCCTTGTTTCAAAAATTGAAAAATGATTGAACAAAAAGAGAAGGGAGAAAAATATTTTATCAAAGTTGTGCACATTCTAGTTGAGATGTCTTGTAATCCAAGTTTTGAAAAAAACTCATCACATTATACATGTGTTGAGGAAGATGAAGCCATACTCGTTAACAAGGATACTTATCAAAATAAAGATGAAGATGAAGTGTGTGAAGAAGAACAAGAAGATTGCATCCATGGATGTAATGAGCATTATGAATATTACCATAGTAAGAAAGAAGTCCATCAATTTGAAGACAAGAAGCTTGAAGAAAAGGCATCAAATGATTTCCAAGAATGCATGCAGCCCAAGGATGAAGAGAATGGTGAAGAAGAGATGCATAAAGATGAAGTTCAAGTTGTCTTTATTCCCAGTTGCTTTCTCAATGTTCCAGATGATGACTTTCTTTTTGGCAAAGACATTCCTATTATTCCATTACTAGTCAATGGAGATGATAGTTGCATTGATGATGTCAATGTTTCACTAACTTTTGAGAAACTTTGTACTACCTTAACTAGTGGAGAGATAATCATAAATGAAACTTTGTAGATTTCTTATTTTCCTTCAGAATTGGAAACCTTTACTTTTGAAGATATTGACGAACTTCAAGATCAGCCAAAAGTTGAAGAAGATGAATCACTAAGCATCCAACCTTTATCATATATGTCACCTGAATATGAATTTTTCAAATCTCATGAAGGGTGTGATGAAGAGGAATCATTGGGCCAAAATAAAATAAAAAAGCTATGCAAATATCTATGAATAGGTTGAAGATGAAAACTATGAAGATCTCTCAACAAATGTCCCTATCTTGATGTAAAAAAAATTTGGAAGCATGGTGTCTTCTTAAATTTTGCATGTTACGTCCCGAAGACAACTGAGAGGGAGGGGGGGGGGTGAATCAGTTGTCTAATAAATTCAAACCAAAAACTAATTAGCCAACTTAATGCATAATACTAGTAAACCAGTTAAGTATGCCGGTAGATAGTGTTAACAGTAAATTGCTATACTGGTAAGAATTAATGCATGAAACATAAACATAAAGTCATCCACAACACATGACACCAATATTTGTACATGGAAACCCTGTAAGGGGAAAAACCATGGTGGGAAACCTTACCCACAATCAGATGATACTACTATAGATAGTAAGTGTACATTAATGGGGTCTGCACATGTAGAAAGGCCAACATCCTAGAGCTCACTGCTCAATCAAAAAATGGGAGTCACACTAACTACAGTTGGATGGTTAAATCCAATAAGAATGTACTGCACAAAATAGCATCTTCATATGCTGGATTCAGTACCAGTATAATGTTGATATGCTTTTACAAAAACCTAACTTCACCTTCAAATGATGTCTTCATGTATATCCTTGCTTGATCTCACATATAACTTCACTCAATTCTTTTTCACATTCCACACTTGATCTTACAAATAAGATCTTACATTTATACCATACCCTAAGACCAATTTTAGTAGGTCAGGTCTACAAGATATTATAATAAAATATTTTCCATACAATATAATATTCGATGCAATAACCAATTAAACATGTTGGCTAAATGTATTTACAACAATAATAAATCATCTCCATAGCGTGCCATGCTGATCTGGAAAAAATAAACCTACCGGTGTAACCCTAGATAACCTGGACCTATTTGCTGGTAAAAGCAAATATGCAAATATGAATATACCAATGATTAATTCTTCAAAACAAACTATCCACATGATGTCTTCGACATTACTAAGTGTCTTCCATATCATTTCAAGTACCGGTGAACAATATATCTTGCCGGTGAACCATATACCAATAATTGTTGCACAGTTTACTTGCTTGTCGGTGAATGTTGCTGGATCTCCAAAGTAGGTGTTGACATCAATGACAAAACCATACCAAAATACCAACAATCTCCCCCTTTGGCATTGATGGCAACACAAGATGGAAAAACCATCAAAGTGCCAAAACAGAAATGCCAAATACAAAAACCAACAATCTCCATTTCTCCCCCTAGGAGTAACATGTGTTTATCCAAAGATTTATTTTCAATACCAATCTCTCCTTAAAAGATAATGTGTTTTTCCATAGATATCTCTCCCCCTTTGACATCAAATGCCAAAGTCAAGTTCATACAAAATACCAACTACTCCCCCTAAGAAGTAGCTTCCTCATCAAAACTGGAATAAAAGATTTGTCATTTTAATTCTATCGGTTGATGACAATCATCAACTATCTAAGTCTCTACCGATGGTGGTATGACTCCAAGTTGATATCTGAGATATTCAAAAGTCTCCTTAGGCAAAGGTTTTGTGAAAATATCTGCAAGTTGTTCTTTAGTATTCACATAAACCAATTTTATCTCCTTTTCTTCAACTTTTTCCCTTAGAAAATTCAGTTTGATAGAAACATGTTTTGTTTTAGAATGTAATACCGGATTCTTAGATATATCAATTGCTGCAATGTTATCACAGTAAATAGTAATGGGTTCCTTGCATTTTACCTTTATGTCTTTCAACATTTTCTTAAGCCATAATACCTGTGTACAGTTAGTTGCTGCTGCAACATATTCTGATTCTGCTATTGATAGAGATGTACAACTCTGTTTCTTACTCAACCAAGAAACTAATCTCTTTCCAAGAAAGAATGCTCCTCCAGTGGTGCTTTTTCTATCATCTACATCTCCTACCCAATTTGCATCTATGTATGCACATAGGTCAAAATTTTCATCTTTAGGATACCATAATCTAAGATTTGTTGTGCCTTGTAAGTACCAAAAAATATTTTTTACTGTTGATTCATGATTCTCCCTAGGATTACTCTTAAATATAGAAACAATACATACTGTATTCATAATATCAGGCCTAGTTTGTGTCAAATACAGTAAACCTCCTATCATAGATTTGTATCTAGTTGAATTAACAGGTGTAGATTCATCCCTTTGAGATAATTTGTCATTTGTAGTCATAGGTGTGCTTACCGGTTTAGAGTTCTCCATCCCAAATTTCTTTAGTAATTCTTTAAAGTACTTGGATTGACTCAAAAATATACCTTTATCAATTTGAGAAATCTACAAACCTAAAAAGAATTTTATTTCTCCAATCATAGACATTTCAAATTCTTGTTGCATTTCAAGAGAAAATTCCTTACATAATTCATCTTCTCCTCCAAAGATTATATCATCAACAAATACTTCAATAATCAACATGTCATCATTAGTTATTTTGTAATATAAATTGCTATCTGCATTTCCTTTAGTAAAACAAATCTTCAAAAGATATTTATCCAATCTTGCATACCAAGCTCTTGGGGCTTGTTTCAATCCATACAGAGCTTTTCTTAACCTCCAAACCATATCATTGTCATTTGTCAAAGAAAATCCATCAGGTTGTTCAATATATACTTCTTCTTCAAGATCTCCATTCAAAAATGCACATTTAATATCCATTTGATAAACTTTGTAGTCCTTGTGAGCTGCAAAAGCCAAAAATAATCTAATTGCCTCAATTTTGGCTACCGGTGCAAAGGTTTCATTGTAATCAACTCCTTCTTTCTGAGAATATCCATTACACACTAGTCTTTCTTTATTTCTAACAACCTTACCATCTTCATTAAGTTTGTTTCTAAATACCCATTTGGTTCCAATTACATTTCTATCTTTAGGCCGGGGAACTAATGTCCAAGTATTATTTTTCTCAATTTGTCCTAATTCTTCTTCCATAGCTTTAATCCAAAATTTATCTTCACATGCCTCATTGATAGATGATGGTTCAATTTGAGAAATAAGACATACCTCTTCATTTTCCAATCTTCCTCTTATCATAACTCCTTTAAATTTGTTTCCAATTATCTAATCTTCAGAATGATTCAATCTTACATACCGGGGTGTCATTGTTTGTTGTTGTTCTTCAATTATTGTGGAATCTTCTGATGATACCGAGGTAACTGGATCTTCATTCTGTACTGGTGGATTTAGTATAGGTTCATTTGTCACAATTTATGTTGCTAGTTCAGAGTCTATATATCTTGAAGTTCCTCTGAATTCTTCATCAATCTTTACATTTGTACTCTCAACAATTTTCTGCAATCTTTTATTAAAACATCTATATGCCTTACTCTTAGATGAATAACCAAGAAATATTCCTTCATCACTTCTAGGATCAAATTTGCCAATATACTCATCTCTTCTAATATAACATTTACTTCCAAAAATTCTAAAATACTTAAGAGTAGGAGTGTTACCAAACTATAGTTCATGAGGGGTCTTACCGGTTTCACCTTTGATGTGAACTTTGTTGAATGTATAGACATCAGTGCTAACTACCTCTCTCCAATACACATGTGGTAGATTTGCTTCTGATAACATACTTCTAGCTGCATCCAAGATAGTTCTATTTTTCCTTTCAACAACTCCATTCTGTTGTGGTGTTCGAGGTGTTGATAACTATCTTCTAATTCCATTCACTTCATAGAATGTATTAAAGTCCTTAGATGTGAATTCTCCTCCTAGATCTGATATTAAACATTTGATTTTCTTACCAGTTTCATTTTCAACCATTACTTTGAATAGTTTGAACTTTCCAAGTGCTTCTAATTTCTCTTTGAGAAAAGTAACCCAACACATTCTAGAATAATCATCAATAATTAGCATGAAATATCTATGACCTTGCAAGCTTCTGGTTCTAGCTGAAAGACATAAATCAGTGTGAATTAAATCAAGAGCATTATTGGATTTTTCTGGCATACTTTTGAAACTAGCTCTAACTTGTTTTCCAAATTGACATTCCTTACAAATTGTATTCTGAGGTTTCACAATTTTAGGTAGATCTCTAACTGCCTTAGAAGTACTGATTTTTACCATGCAATCAAAGTTTACATGACATAATCTCTTATGCCATAACCGACTTTCATCTATATGTGCAATTAAGCATGCCTTTTCACTGTTATTCAAATGAAAGATATTGCCTCTAGTCTGATTACTAGTTGCAATTTCCAAACCAGTTCTATTTATGATTTTACATTTTCCATTTTTAAATTGTAACTGAAATCCCTTCTCAACTAATTGAACAACACTTAAAAGATTATGCTTCAATCCTTCAACATAGTAGACATTGTCAGTGTTATGCTTACCATCAAGAGATATTGAACCCTTACCTTTGATTGAACAGGCTTTGTCATCTCCAAATCTTACTAAGTCTCCATTGTATTCTTGAAAGTTCAAGAATTTACCTTTGTCTCCAGTCATATGATGTGAGCATCTTGAGTCAATGATCCATTCATCCTTCGCTTCAACTTTAGCTACTAGGGCTTGTTCTACAGTTTGAGCAGTAGGTGCTGGTTGATCTTCTATTATAGCAACAAAAACCCATCCGTTGTCTATTGGATCCTCATCAGAATCATCAGTCACACCTTCATCAACAATGTAACAAGATTTATCTTTGTTCTTTTTAAATCTATATCTCTGATATTCAGAATTAGGCTTGTATGTTTTTCTAGCTTCTTCTCTTAGTCTAGCATGTCTATCAGGGCATCTTGAAGCCATATGACCAGTCTTATTGAAGTTAAAACATTTAAAGGGTGATTTACCTTCATACTTACTTCCGATTGGACCTTTTGACATTTTTCTTGCAAATAATGCTTTGAGTTCTTCAAGCTCTTCATTCTCCTTTCTAGATTCTTCAAGTTCTCTTGCATAAAAGGCTCTCGAGTTTGATTTGTCAAATGATGAAGCAGATGATGTTGATGCTTTAAAGGCCAAATTATTTTTTATAGTAGCAACAAGACCAAATTCCTCAATTTCAAAGGCTGAAAGTTTTCCAATCAATGTATCCCTAGTTATTGATGTATTAGGCATTGTTCATAACTCATTTATAGCAGTAACCTTCATTTTATATGCTGGTGGCAAACCTCTTAAGATTTTTGAAACAATTTCATCCTCACTCAGAGTTCCTCCACAACATTTAATACCCAAAACAATTTCATTTACTCTTTCCATAAAAGCAGAAATCCTTTCATCTTCTTCCATTTTCAAATGTTCATACCTGACCTAGAAGCTTTCAATTTTTGAAATTTTGACTGTGGAATCTCCTTCATTCAGTGTTTCCAAGTGATTCCAAATAGCTTTAGTAGTAGACCTATCTAATAATCCCATGATTTGTTGATCTGATAATGCACTCAAAAGTGTTTCTCTTGCTTTGCAATCATTCTCTTCATTTTTAGCTAAGGTAGTTGGAGCAGTCTGACCAGCTACAGTAGCAGTATAACCATTCTTAGTAACTTCCCAGATGTCTTTACCAATGCAATTCAGATGTGTCTCCATTATGATCTTCCATATTCCATAGTTGGTTCCATCAAGTTTAGGATTGTCCTTCTTGAAATAATTAGTAGACATTGGATCTCCTCAAGTTGTTAAACTTCTGCAAAAGAGGACTAGGCTCTGATACCAATTGTTAGGTCCCAAAGACAACTGAGAGGGGGGGGGGGGTGTGAATCAGTTGTCTAATAAATTCAAACCAAAAAATAATTAACCAACTTAATGCTTAATACCAGTAAACCAATTAAGTATGCTGATAGACAATGTTAACAGTAAATTGCTATACCAGTAAGAATTAATGCTTGAAACATAAACATAAAGTCATCCACAACACATGACACCAATATTTGTACGTGGAAACCCTGTAAGGGGAAAAACCATGTTGGAAAACCTTACCCACAATCAGATGATACTACTACAAATAGTAAGTGTACATAAATGGGGTCTTCACATGCAAAAAGGTGAACAACCTAGAGCTCACTACTCAATCACAAAATGGGAGTCGCACTGACTACAGTTGGATGGTTAAATCCAATAGGAATGTACTGTACAAAATAACATCTTCATATGCTGGATTCAGTATTGGTGTAATGCTGATATGATTTTACAAAAACCTAACTTCACCTTCAAATGATGTCTTTATGTATATCCCTACTTGATCTTGCATATACCTTCACTCAATTCTTTTTCGTATTCCACACTTGATCTTACAAATAAGATCTTACATTTATACCATACCCTAAGACCAATTTTAGTAGGTCGGCTCTACAAGATATTACAATAAAACATTTTCCATTCAATATAATATCCGATGCAATAACCAATTAAACATGTCAACTAAATGTATTTACAACAATAATAAATTATCTCCATAGTGTGCCATGTTGATCTGGGAAAGATATACCTACCGGTGTAACCCTAGATAACCTGGACCTATTTGCTAGTAAAAGAAAATATGCAAATATGAATATACCAATGATTAATTCTTCAAAACAAACTTTCCACATGATGTCCTCAACATTACCAAGTGTCTTCCATATCATTCTAGGTACCGGTGAACAATATATCCTGTCGGTGAACCATATACTAGTAATTGTTGCATAGTTTACTTGCTTGCCAGTGAATGTTGCTGGATCTCCAAAGTAGGTGTTGACATCAATGACAAAACCATACCAAAATACCAACATTGTATGTCATGGATAAAGAACTCTTTGAAGTCCTCTTGATAGAAGAAAAAGAAAATGGCATCACACAAGATGATCCTATGCTCCTAGAATTTGATTTTCAAAAGTCAAATTCAGTATTTGCATTGACAAAAGCTTCTTCATTTCACAAACTATATGAAGGTTTTCCAATTCATGGGTTAATGCCTTCCAATCCAAATCATCAAAAAGATCTTCAGATGGAGAAATTTGATATGCTTAATATGATGCCAGAACATATAGTCAATATCACAGAGAGTGGTACCCAAATCATTCAGGAGAGCCCACAGATTTATGATGAGAGATGGTTGTTTGGTACATTGGACAAGGATTTTTATCATATTATACATGTTGATCTTGCCAGCCTATTGAGCTTATAGGTGTCACATGGATGTACACCATTTTTCCACAAAGGTGCCTATTTCTCTCAACCTATGAATAGTTTTGTATGATGATCCTAGAGAAGTTGGAGGTGGGCTTTGCCTACTATGTACATGCTCTAGTTAGAAGTTTTGGTTGTGTTTTGTCCCATTTTTGGTTTGCATTTGGCTTCCCCAATAATTCTCTCTTGTTCTCTCCTCTTTTTGGTGACTCTGTTTCCTAATGAATAATGCACTCATCAGTGAAGAGATCATGGATTCATCTTGCATCCATTGCAGTCCTTGTCCCCAATCAGAGGTAGCTATTAGGCCTAATTTCAAACTTTTCAAAATTTTAACTTTCACGTCAAAAATCATTGAATTAATAGCCTCTTGGTAATAAATGTCCCTGGTCATCCCAAGATGTTAAATATCTCACCATGGAGAAGAAAAATCACTTCAATTTAGTCGAAGGCCTTGCAAAGTGTTGAAAATTAGTTGTATGATTAATATCCAACTCACTTTCAAATTCAAAACTCTCTCCACTCAAAACCGGTTGTTGCATCAAACTTACCAAATGCCCAAGATGATGTCGGTGAATTTGGCCAAAATATAAATGGACCGAATGCAAATATGAGCAACCAACTTAAAAATTTTAGCCAACAACAAAAGCAATGTGTTTAAAGCAAAGTTTAAATTGGTGGATGTCGGCAACTTATGTTTTCTTCTTAAGTCACCAATAAAGTTGAGATTAGTTTCAAACACTCTAATCATCCCATTATCCACCTTAATTGACATCTTTCTTTGTGGATCGATATGGGAAATGCTAGTTGGTGAATATAATCATCTAATCGGATAATAACGAAATTATCCAGTCATTGGCCAGTTGGCTAAAGTAATAAAGTGACCCATACACTTGAAGTTTCATTCTCATCGGAAACATAGGATAGTTTTGAAAGATGACAACTCCTGCATCGGTTTTTTTTTTAACCTCCTAGCTGGAAAAGGTGACTTGCCATGTTCTCCATGATAGACATACCATAACTCAAGTTAGTTTTGAATAACTACTTCTTGGAGCTCGAAGCGAACTATTTAGTATGCCATGCATCTCATTCTTTATGCAACTCCAATTACAAGTGAATGGTGAATAAGAATTGCATAACTTCAAGTTGGAGAAAAGAGCCCAGCGTGCACTCTGCAGATTTCTAAAGAAATATATTGGCCACCAACAAGTATGGAAAAGAATAGACTCAACATATACATGCAAGAAAGTTCAAGGATCGCATTCTTTTGCATTTTTCTTGAGTTGAGAAGATTTGTTTCCTTTTTTGAATTTTTGTGCTCATAATTTCCAATTTATTTTTCAAATTAATTCCTCTTTCTTGATTTGTTCCCTTTTTTTGAAGATTTATGGAAAATTTAATTTATTTATTATATATGAAAAAGATATTTAATTAAGTAAATGAGATATTTGATTTTAAAAAGATTTTTCTATTTTTGAATTTTGAATTTGATCAATTAATTAAATGAGAATTTAATTAATTGTAATTGCCATGTTGCATTTTTATAGCTTAGGAATTAATTAATTAGGCTCTCATGATTGATTTAAATTGATTATTTGATTCAGGACCTTGATGAATTTTATTGAATTTAAGCACATTAGTCTAGATTAGGGGCCCATGGGTTTGGATGACCATTTTCAAGGTATTACATTTGCCCCTCTTTGAATTGATGTGGATTGATGTGTGAGCAACTCATTGATTCGAAGAACAATTGATGTCTAGGAGATACCAGTTCTGAAATTGATTGACCACAAACTAGATGAAGAGTGAGGTATTCATTTTGTTTTGAAGTGATGAAACTGAACAAACTGATTGAAAGCGATACCAATCCTGAACTTGATTGAACTAGGACCGATGAAGAGAAAAGATATCGAACTTGAACTTGATGGATCAAAAAGTAGATCAAACTAATCTAGAACTTGATTGAACTAGACATAGTGAGTGAAGATAAAACTGATCTTGAACTTGATGGATCAAGACACGATGAGCGATGATAAACTATCCTGCTTGATTTGATGCGATGAAACTGAACACCTTCTTAGATTGATCATGCGAACAAAGATACTCTTTAAACACTTGATTGGGTTTAAATAAATAATCAACATGATGAAAAGCAATGAAACTTATTAGCATTAAGAGACTGATTCAAATGAAGAAAATATCAGCTTTATTTGATGTGACAGAACTGATATGCCCCTAGAGATTGATTTGATTCACATGATCAAGAAATATCAACTTGATATGAAGCGATGAAACTGAGATGCCCCTAGCGATAAGGTCTAGTTTGATGTTCAGTAAATATTAGTTGCTCGACTTGTAATAAAGATTTTGAAAAACATTCTCAACTTTGAGGATGTGATCACTGATGATGATGATGTCATGAGGAGTATGCCCCCTTAGGAGCGAAATCGAAAGATCGGCAGGTTACACAGTGATTTCAAGCAATTTGATCAAAAGACTAAGTAATTAATGATTTCAGTGCAAAGAATGATTCAGATGGTCCTTTGAAGATTTAGCATGGATTGATGAGAAATTGAGTGCAAATTGAAGAAAAGAATGAGAATTTGATGAAACAGATAAGTAGTCACAATTGTGCGAAATTGATTAGGAAGATGATCTCGGATTTCGATTTCAATCCCAAAAATGGAATCAGGATGGTCAAATTAAGCAAGGGTGCATTTTTCATGCCAATCGGAGCAAGTTGAAAATTATGGTTTTGATTATATAAGGTCATGAAGAGAAGGTTGATTTAAATTCGAGCTCTAGGTGAAGAAGACCAAAATCATCATTACTATGCCACATTCACCATGCAGTGCAAGAAACTTAACATGAATGCAAAAGATGCAACTAAAGCCTAGTCACTAGATTTGGTTTCACTTTCTTATCATCATTGAACGTTAAATGCAGGAAATATACATAAGAATCAAGGCACAAAGAGCCAGGATGACCTGAATGTCCTATCCTCTTTGATATAGCAATCAAACATAAGCACCAAGGCAAAAAGAGGACAAGATGACCCAAATGCTTCTTGCATGCAAACACATTAGACACTTAAAATAGACAAGGAAATAGTTTCGACCTCACTAAAGCATGCATTTAAATGGAATCAAGGTATGTGATTTAAATTGATTATTTGATTCAGGATCCTAATGAATTTTATTGAATTGAAGCACATTAGTTGAGACTAGGGGCCCATGGTTTTGGATGACCATTTTTAAGGTATTACATTTTCCCCTCTTTGAATTGATGTTCGAGCAGCATGTTGATTCAAAGAGAAATTCATGTCTAGGAGATACCAGTTCTGAACTTAATTGTTCATGAACCAGATGAAGAGTGAGGTATTTAGTTTGTTTTGAAGTGATGAAATTGAACATACTAATTGAAAGTGATACCGATCCTAAACTTGATTGAACTAGGATCGATGAAGAGAAAAGATACTGAACTTGAACTTGATGGATCAAGAAGTAGGTCTTATTGATCTAGAACTTGATTGAACTAGACATAGGGAGCAAAGATAAAATCGATCTTGAACTTGATGGATCAAGACACAATAAGCAAAGATAAACTATCCAGCTTGATTTGATGCGATGAAACTGAACACCTGCTTAGATTGAGTGTGCGATCAAAGATACTCTTTAAACCCTTGATTGAGTTTAAAGGAATAATCCACT
The DNA here is from genome assembly GCF_030272615.1 of Cryptomeria japonica. NCBI lineage: Eukaryota > Viridiplantae > Streptophyta > Pinopsida > Cupressales > Cupressaceae > Cryptomeria > Cryptomeria japonica. The sequence goes on from NC_081415.1 coordinate 649,041,233, forward strand.
TGATGAAAAGAGATGAAACTTATTAATGTTAAGAGATGGATTCAGATGGAGACAATATCAACTTGATTTGATGCGATGAAACCAATATGCTCATAGAGATTGATTTGATTCAGATGATCGAGAAATCTCAACTTGATATGAAGCGATGAAGCTGAGATGCCTCTAGAGATAAGGTCTTGTTTGATATTTGGTAAAGATTAGCTGCTTGACTTGTAATGAATATTTTTAAAGAAATTATTCACTTTGAGAATGTGATCACTGATGATGATGATGTCATGAGTATACCCCCTCAGGAGAGAAATCAAAAGATCAACAGGTTGCATAGTGATTTCAAGCAATTTGATAAAAAAATTAAGCAATTAATGACTTGAGCACAAAGAATGATTTAGAGGGCCATTTAAAGATTTAGTGTTGAATGATGAGACATTGAGCACAAATTGAAGAAAAGAATGAGCATTTGATGAAAGTGCTAAGTGGTCACAGTTGTACAAAATTGACTAGGAAGATGATCTCGGATTTCGATCCCAAAAATGGAATCAGGATGGTCAAATTAACCAAGGGTGTAGTTTTCATGCCAATTGGAGCAAGTTAAAAATTATGGTTTTGACCACTTATCTATGAAGAGAAGGCTGATTTAAATTAAAGCTCTAGGTGAAGAAGACCAAAATCATCGTTAGTATGCTAGATTCACCATGCAATACATGAAACTTAACATGAATGTAGGAGATGCAACTAGGACCTAGTCACTGGATATCGATTCATTTTATTATCATCATTGAGGGTTAAATGTAGGAAATAAACATAAGTATCAAGGTACAAAGAGCTAGGATGACCTGAATGTCTTGTCCTCTTTGATATAGCAGTCAAACATAAGCACCAAGGTAAAAGGAGACCAAGATGACCTGAATGCTTCTTGCATGCAAACACAATAGACACTTAAAATAGACAAGAAAATAGTTCTAACCTTAGTGAAGCATGCATATAACAAAGTTGAGGTATGTGAGGCCATTTCCCCATAATGTGAAGGCTCTTATCATAAATACCTAGTTTATACGACATTTTCAGATCATCAGAATCACATCCACAAGTAGAAAACAAAGAAAGGTATTATGCCCCCAGTCCTTGTACATCTTAGTCAAGATAGACTTCCTTGAGTTACTCAAAGGGAATAATGAGCGAAAGACAATATAAAAGACAACATAGAAAGAAAATTTCAGCATAGCTCAAGCGATTTGAGTTTTTTTTTTCAGTTGTTCTTGTTTTGTATGTTTGATAGGGTGCCAATTATCCAAACTCTATATAAGTTAGGAGACAGATGGCCGACTCAGAGTGGACAATCCAGACTTGATTAACACAAGGATGGCTTGGGTGTGCTCCTAAGGGATGTAAGATTTAAGTGTCCTAGGACTATAATGTTGATCGATTGCAAGACATGAGGGTTCTAAGGAGAACCAAGGGGGTTCACAAAAGTGACTAAAGATTATGCACAAGGAAAAACAAAGTAGAATTGTTTTAGTGATTTTTAAAGATGAAACACATTCTGCCATTAGTTGATAAAGATAAGACTAACTAGAATAAAATCCAGCAGTCACACTGATCTATGCCATTCTTTTGATTGTTTTATGATTGATAAGAGTGTTTGGTTTCAAAGAGTGAGTACCCCGTATAAGACCGATTTTTCTTGTTTCGAGCATACACATCCTTGTATAAGACATGTTGATGTTGATGTTGATGTTGATGTTGATGTTGATGTTGATGTTGATGTTGATTAGACATGTGATCAGTTTTATTGTAGACTTTGAGAGTTTGTCTGTTGTTGGTTTGATTTGATAGACAATCCATGTTTTCATGCTTTAATTTTCAAGATTTTTTAATTTTAATTTTTATTCTTTTAATTTAAGGGATTATTTCAAGACTTTTTCTTATTTTTAGATTTTTTTTCAAGACTTTTATGATTTTTATGATTTTTTCAAGACGTTTTATGATTTTTAAGATTTTTCAAATGTTTTCCCCTAGTGTCTAGCAAGGTAAAAAGGATTTTGAGCGAGTGGATGAATGAAAAGGACATAAATGGATAGGCAAATGATGGAGAAAACTTATGTGATTGTCAAGGACTATCTCACAATAGGGTAACATGTTAATCCAAGCTCAAGGACCGGATATAGAAATATAAAGCAAGGGTATGGTGTAACTAATGTCATATGGTCCAAAGAAATGACCATGTCAAGAGGTTCATTACATTTTATGTCCTTAATTTTGATCAAGATCAAGAGATGGGTTTTGGATAGGAGGCAAATAGGATAAGCAAGATAAAAGGGGGTAATGAAGGATAAAAGTAAGAAATGGATAAAATAATGGATAGCAGTGGAAGGGTGTGGATCAAGTGCAATATATAGGACATACAAAACCTATAAAGATCCTTAACCGTTTCAAGATCAAAGGTGGAAACGGATGTGAATGTAGATAGAGCGAATGAGGGATAATGGAGGATGCGGGATAATGGAAGAAGAAGGATAATAGATGGATGTACATGGATGGAACTTGCCCCCAGTGTAAAGTGAAAAAGGATAATGGATTATGCATGATGCCTGTTTGCCAGGTTTTCATCATGATACTTGCCCAAGGCACCACAAGAAGTGGTATTCACTCATGGACGAAATTATCTCTTTACTTCTTTTTTTTTCACTTTTTCATCATTTATTTTTATTTTTTGGAAGATAATGGAGGTAAGATAGGGGATGGAAGAAGCACCCCAATGTCTCACTTCTTTGGATGGTACCCTTGGCATATGAGTTGCAATAGACCATGACTATGAAGGTATGCTCAAATATGTTGGCATGATAATGAAATGAAACTAGGGCAAGGATTTATGCAAAGGATTGGATAAGAGGGATGGAAGGGTGAAAAAGCGGCATTGGATAATGGATGGGATGTTGGAAGAATTGTGTATGGCTAGATGGAAATGTTGGAAAGATCAACATTGGCACACACCTTGAGGGATGATGGACATATGGAAGAGAAGTGAATCTCAAATTTTGAGATTTGGATGGAGGAACAACTAGGGATTTTGGGACATAAGGATCCAAAATGGATGAAGGAGGCAATGGAGGAATAGATTTGGAAGGTTTGGATGGTGGAACAATGATTTTGGTGCCACTTTTGATTTTTCTTTAGATTGTTGTGCTTCAAGCAGTTGATTAGGGATCCACATTATTTTTTATTTTTCATGCTTTTGTAGTTCCTTGGAACAAATTGCTTCTACAAGTGCCTTAGGAACCCATATACTTTTGATTTTTCTTTCTTTTTCTTAGTGGGTCTTTGCGCCCTTTTAGATTTTTCTTCTTCTTTTTGGATCATATTTTTCTTTGTTTTGACATGTCAATTAGATGGGACATGTTGATCCTTGAATACATGTGGATTGTTTGACTCATGACGCTTATGCTTGGCATCCAAATTACTTGGAGAAGGAAAAGAATGTGTAAATGGATAGAAATTATATGAAGGTATTTTGGATGGATGGAAGGGGCTCAAAGATGTGTTCCTTTGTTGATCCTGCATAAGGGATGGAGGGATATAGGGACCTAAAATAGATGGAAGGGGTGAATAGGAAGGTGTGTATTTGGGTTTAACTCAAGAAATGTAGGATTTATAAGGGATACCAACATCTTGAGAGTGAGAAATGTAGCCATTATTATCATCAAGATTTTCTTTTATAACAGGAGGTTCTAATATACCTTATTCATGAATGTCTAACTATTGGCTTGATGACATGATTGTAATGAATAACTTCATCATATGTTGTCATTGATGAAACACATACACACACATATGTTCATATTGTCTACCGGTGTGACTTCAAAGTTGTTTATACTACAACTGGTATACTAGAGGTTTATATCTAGCTGGTACATGGTGACAATCGGTATATATACATGGAGACAACTAGTGGATATACATAACTCGGCATCAACCTGAAGATCCGATGAAGATTATCATAGGAGCACCAAAGGATAAATGGTTTATATGTTTAACTCCAACTAATATTGTTATTCCAACCGGAATCATTGATTATGTGATGAGTTATCACTAGTTGTGATGAGTTATCCTTACTGACAATTTTTGGTGGTATTTTTGTGATGAGTTATGATTGTTTGACAAAATACACTGCACCTAGGAAATTTTGATATGATTTCTAGAGGCCGACATGAAATCTAAATGTCTATATATTGACATCACAATGAATTATTTTGTATGAGCGAAGGAGATATTTTATGTGATGATTTGTGTGAAGGAAGAAGTGTTAAGTTGGAGGCTATGTTGGTAATAAAGTGTTGAGGGTGTAGAAGAGGATCTATTCAAGAAAGTTGTGCTACTACTAGATCACACCACCTATTGTTTTCTAATCACTGCAAGAGTCAAATCCCCTAACCGGGTAAGCTCTAACAAGATTCATTGTACAAATCCTCTAACCAAGTGATCCATTAATTTGGATTCATAAATCCTCTATCGAGGTTACTCCTTACAAGGTATATCTTTTAAATAAGCTTTGGGATCTTTAATAAGATTCGCTCCTAGCAGAGAAACCTTTTGTAGAACTTAATCGATTAGTTATCTATTACTATAGATAGTTAACCTATGAGTCCCATCTCACCGTGGTTTTTACCTATTTGGGTTTTCCATGTATAAACACTTGTGTTATGGTGGATGTTTTACTTATTATGGATGTTGCTATATCATTTTGGATTACATGCATATTGTTTAATAAACTTTCTAAGTATACCTACCAATCAATGTTTAAAGTAGTATTATTTTTGGTGTCACTGATTCACCCCCCCTCTCAGTGTTTTACAAGTCCATCACTAACCCTTTTCTTTGATAATGCATTCTTTGAAAGATATTTTTAACAAAGGGTTTCTTCTTACTATTGATGCTAGAGGCAAATCCATTTTGAGGTGGAGATGGCTTGGAAGGAATGATAGGATCATGAGAGGAATTTATGGGCATGATGGACTCTTGAGGAAAACATTGAGAATTATGACAAGGGAATAAAGGGATACTTTGATCTTGACATGGAAGAGGACCATTGGATAGAATAGGAAGGGTGTCTCACACTTCATTTTGAATAGGACCATTTGAAAAGGTGGAAGAGGCATCATGATCTTGCTTAGGAAGTGGATTAGGAATGGGATTTGGAAGGATGTTTTTATCTTGAGATAGAAGGGGGTCATCTTGGAAGAAAAGGAAAGGTATAAGGGGATCATCATGGGATTCTAGGGAGTTAGGATCTTTTACAACCATTGGATGGGATTGGAGATTTTTGGTGTATTGATCTTGAATTATGATAGGACTTGTTTCATCATTTTTCAGATTATCCTCTTGACATGGAGTCACTTCTAAGGAAGGGGTAGTGTTTTTCATATGCATGGGAGATTCTTGGAAGGTGTTCATTCCAAAATGATGGGGAAGCATTTTGGATAGGGCCTTCCGGAGTGGGTATGATTGGAATTGGAGTGTATGATAGCATAGGATCTAAGATATCTAAATTGTATAAAGGATTTGTATGAAAAAAGGGTTTAGATTGGATTTGTACCGTGGATAGACCTTGAGGGTCAACGTGAGAAGTTTTGTCATTAGATTCATTGTTTGAGGGATATGATATGGATTGTTGTTAAAAATACTTAGGAGATGGAGGCATCATGGAAGAGATTGAGGCTACATGTGGGCCATTGCTAGACATAGGTTCATAATTTTCATAATTTTGATCATGATTGGTAATGACATCTAGTTTCTCCTTAGGTGAATTATTCGGACCTTCAATTTCAATAACACCATTATCAAGGAGGTCTTGAATTTTATGTTTTAATTCCATGCACATTTTAGTCTTATGTCTGTTATGCCTCTGATATGCAAAATAATTACTCAAAAATTCACATCCCCATGTGGTCTTGTTAGGCAATATGATAAGATTATGCTTAAGAAACTCTTCCAAAGCTAACTCAGTAGATTGCCCCAAAGGTGTAAATTGTCTATCTAGAGGATATTTGGAGGAATTGTCTTTATGTCTTGGTGAAGGTGTCTTGTGAGCTTGTTTGAGATTTGGCTTTTGATTGTCAAATATTTTCTGGTTTTTTATTGTCAAATCATATAATCATTTTAGCATTCCTTGAAGTTTCTCACTCTTGATATCATGCATTTGTTTTTCAAATGGAGTCATTAATTTATTTTGTTGGATTTTCATGTCATATATTTCTTTCTTGATATTTTGAATCATTTGAGCCAAGGTAGCCATGGGAATTAGAGCTAAGGTAGCCATTTATAGTTGATAGTGAGAGATGTTACATATGTCAAGGTGAGATCAAAGCTAGTTGTTTGTTGAGGCCAAAGGTTGATGTTCGAATTTATGCGGGTGAGATATACTAACTCCAATTTTGAGTCGAGGCTAAGTAGCCTCAGTGATACTCAAGAGTGAAGTTTGGACAACAGGTTGGTTGATTGGATTACGTTGATTGAGCTAGCTAGGAGGTAACCGACAAAATTGTGCAACCTAGCTGCAAAAGGTACACTACCAAGGTGTCTTTATGCTCAGGTTTAGATAACCAGGAAAAAGCTTGTTGTTTATGTTTTAGGACTGATTAAATAGGATTATCAGAAGCCTTGTTTTTAGCAACTTTGACATAATTCTAAGTAGTGACTCGTACAACAAACTTTCAATGTTCAGATGACAATCCAAGGGTTTCCAGATGACAAATGCAAACACTCTTACAAGTTGATGCCTATGCTCTGACAATAGTTTATTACTTCTTAGATGACAAATTGTGAAGGATGATCATGACTCGTACGACTCAAGAATGGACATAGGATGAGTTTTGATAGAGTTTTGATCACTGACTTGGTTTTCAATTTGTCTTTCAATTTTAGTTTGATGTTTTTGATTGCCTTGAGGTTTTGTTTCAATTATTTTGAGGGATGAAAAATACAACAAATAGAAGGCGTAAAATGATAAGAAGCACAACATGCTAACCCTATGGAAGTTGGTTGAGAAGGAAAACCTTTGCCCACAACCTAGGTACACACCTAATAGCTAATCATAATATGGTCACTGAGTCTCACACAATGGATTATTAATGTCGTATTAGCCAAATCCAAATGCTAATGGGGGCATGATAGGGCGACTAATATTGGGGGAAAAAATGGCTATCCCCTTGGACAATGGTTATCCTCCTTTTAGAGGCAAGTTGGGTAGATTCTAACCTAACGTTTATAGTAAGGGTTCCATTCAGAAGGACTGCCTGACTGCCACACAAATGTTATTTAGATACAAAACCTAGTAGGATGTTGAAACCATGTAGTCACACAAGCATGATTTAGACCACGAGGCCCTACAAGATGCTCAATGTGAGACACTCCTCATAAATGAAGCAGTGCCACCAATTATTCTATCTCCTGGGCATTTCACCCAAGAAGCATTTTATTATAGTGAGTTTGATTCTAGGCTTTGGTCGGACTCACTTGGGTCATTCCCTCTCACCAAGCCTTAGGGGCTTCTCAGTAGGAAGGCCCTCTAAAGGTTATCAACAGATCTCAATCTCTAATAAAAAAAACCTCAAGGTCTAGATTTTTGATTGTCAGAAGCCTTGTTTTTAGCAACTTTGACATAATTCTAAGCAGTGACTCGTACAACAAACTTTCAATGTTCGGATGACAATCCAAGGGTTTCCAGATGACAAATGCAGACACTCTTACAAGTTGATGCCTATGCTCTGACAACAGTTTATTACTTCTTAGATGAAAAACTGTGAAGGATGATCATGACTCGTATGACTCAGGAATGGACATAGGATGAGTTTTGACAGAGTTTTGATCACTGACTTGGTTTTCAATTTGTCTTTCAATTTTAGTTTGATGTTTCTGATTGTCTTGAGGTTTTGTTTCAATTATTTTGAGGGATGAAAAGTACAACAAATAGCAAGTGTAAAATGATAAGAAGAACAACATGCTAACCCTATGGAAGTTGGTTGAGAAGGAAAACCTTTGCCCACAACCTAGGTACACACCTAATAGCTAATCAGAATATGGTCACTGAGTCTCACACAATGGATTATTAATGCCATATTAGCCAACTCCAAATGCTAATAGGGTCATGATAGGGTGACTAATATTGGGGGAAAGAATAGCTATCCCCTTGGACAAAGGTTATCCTCCTTTCAGAGGCAAGTCAGGTAGATTCTAACCTAACGTTTATAGTAAGGGTTCCATTCAGAAGGACTGCCTGACTATCACACAAATGTTATTTAGATACAAAACCTAGTAGGATGTTGAAACCATGTAGTCACACAAGCGTGATTTAGACCATGAGGCCCTACAAGATGCTCAATGTGAGACACTCCTCATAAATGAAGCAGTGCCACCAATTATTTTATCTCCTGGGCATTTCACCCAAGAAGCATTTTATTATAGTGAGTTTGATTCTATCTCCTAGGCATTTCACTCGAGAAGTAGCTTTTTGCACTATGGATGCTTATGGAGGATTGAGATTTTAGTATTGTGCTCTAAATGTAAAATGAAAAGCTAAAATACTAGATGATATTAAACTGATTGATTTTAACCCAAAATAACAAGATTTTAGTTTTCTATGCTAAATGCTCTCTAAAATGCCTATAGGTTAAATGCATACAAGTTTTCAAGATCTGGATTATGAAGAAATGGGCTCTATTTATAAGAAAAATGGAGCAATGGATGGTTGAGATTGAGTAATCTCAACAAGGGTCATGATTGAATGATTTCAAATCCATGTGAGGGCTTTCAACCCAATCCTAGGATGACAAGTGTCAATGTGAGATAGGTTGAGAGGAGAGGGAATAAGCATTAAATGCTTGATATGACCTTGGGAGTTAAAGTCAAGGTTAGTTGAATGAATAAACTCTTTTTTCAAAGAATAAAGCTTTTATCCAATGGATAAACTCTTGTGCAAATGTAAAAAGGATAAATATGGTCAAAACAATAAATATTTGGGGAGACAAGTTTGAAATAACCATAAATGGTTATGTAAGAGCCATAAATGGTCATGTAAGAGCCATTGGTGGTATTGGAAGACTTTGGGGGTTAATTTGTTGAACACACAAAGAATTAAATGCTTTTCAAAGACTTTTGAAGTCTTTGAGAAGTGACTTCATTTTACTTAGGAATGTGACAATAATTAGGGGATGGATTAGGTTAATTAGGAAGGGGTTAGAAGAATCTAGAAGGGGATTAAATTTTGCTAGTGGATTTGGTGGGTGAGGGAAAATAGGATTTTATTAAAATAAAAATTCATTTATTCCAATAAATGTGTGCAAGTTGCATTTGTAGGAAAATGCAAGTGGGGGGGGATAATGATTTAAATAAATGTTTTTATTTAATTTATTTAAAAGAGGAAAAGGGGATTTAATTAAATAAAAAGATTTTATTTATTTAATTGATTGTGGATTTGATTTAATGAATTAATTAAAATAAATTGAATAATTTATTTAATTAATAGAAGAATGTTTGGGAATAAATTAATTAAATATTAATTTAATTAATTGATGGCTAGTGGATTTTTAATCAAATAAATAGAGAATATTTATTTAATTAAGCTGGATAGATTTGTGTGACTACAAAACTAATAAAAAGCTATGCCCTCTGAATAGATACCACTTTTTACTATCACAGAAGAACAAGCCAAAAGAAAGATTTTTATTTGCAAATTTAACACATGTTTACTAGTTATAAAGACCAAACATCAAATATGTTCAAGCACATTATACATCTTGTAGTCGTGGGTTTGAGCCCAATGGTGGGCGTAAAAAATGTTTGTGAAATTTGGGGAACTTGCAAGGCACAAACACTTCAATAAACCATTATTTGCATGGGTTAGTTAATCAAAAACAAAAAAATGAAATCCATTGCAAGTCGGCTTATTGCCTCCTTGAAAGTGCGAGTGTGGATTGCTCTTAGATTGCTAAGCTATCCAATGACTAGACTACACTCAAACGAAGGATTTTTAAATGCATGCAACTAGGCGAATGCAAGATTGATAATTAAATGCAAGATTAATTGATTAAGTGAAATGAGATTATCAAGATAAATGATCAAAGCTCTAAATGAAGCTAAGCTACATTATATGCAATAAATTGAATCTAGATAAAAGAAGTTAATCTAAGCTAATGAATTAGAAATCTAAATAATTCTAAGATTAAATGAAAGCTAAATGAAAATGAAGTTGATTGATGAATATAATATGCAAAGATTCTTCAAAAGTTCCTCGATAAACTACAACACAATATTAGCATAATAACAATGTAAAATTTGTGGATGCTGATTGAAGATGAGAGCCTGAATTTATAGGAAAATCAAGAGGGAGACAAAAGGTAAGGATTGATCTTTAATGAATGGTTGAAATCAATTCAAAGGAAGCACAATCCAGGTGAAATGATTTGATTGAACAATTTAATTCCATTTTGGAGAGATAAGATTGAGTTCAAATTAGCAACTCAGATTCTTTCCATTTTTCTTGAGTTGAGTCGATTTGTTTCTTTTTTTGAATTTTTGTGCTCATATTTCCAATTTATTTTTCAAATTAATTCATCTTTCTTGATTTGTTTCCTTTTTCTAAATATTTATGGTAGTTTTTATTTATTTATTAAATATGCAAAAAATATTTAATTAAATAAATGAGATATTTGATTTGAAAAATATTTTCTATATTTGAATTCTGAATTTGATCAATTAATTAAATGAGAGTTTAATTAATTGTAATTGCCATGTTGCATTTTTATAGATTAGGAATTAATTAATCAGGCTCTCATGATTGATTTAAATTGATTATTTGATTCAGGACCTTGATGAATTTTATTGAATTTAAGCACATTAGTCGAGATTAGGGGCCCATGGTTTTGGATGACCATTTTTAGGGTATTACAATATCCACCAATGAAATCAATCACTTTTTTTTAACACCTTATTTACAACGCATTAAATTAGTCAAAGTGATTTTGGGACCAATGTTGTTTTGAAATTGTTGGATGAAAGCATTTGTCAGTTGTTGAGAGGAAGTGATAGAATAAGAAGGCAAAGAGAAATACCATTATAAGGCCTTATCTCTTAATGTTCTTGTAAACAATTTTGCAAGCAATCATTGATCATAAGAAAAATCAATACACAAGGTTTGAAATGTTTTGACATGCGTAAAAGGATCACCTTTTCTATTATAGAGTTCCAATTGAGGGATCTCCACATGTTTAGGTGGCACGACTTTAACAATATCAAGAGAAAGTAGGCTCACAACATCAAAGGTGGGCACACTAAACTTGGATTGACTCATGAAAGCAATTTGTTGTTGTAAGGAAGACATGGTTTGGGATAGATTGTTAATTGTCATTTCAGTGGAAGAATTCATGTTAGATGTAGGTGATTGAGATGGCGGTGTAATGTTGTTGAAAAAAGGCATGGACTGATAATAAGGTGGTGGGAAACTATGCTAAGTAGGCATTGGTGATGATTGGGTAGAAAAAGGGACACTTAAAGGAGGAATAAAGTTGTTGAAGGAATTGCCTCCTTGTTTCACACTAATTTGTTGAGGAATAATAGAAACACTTATGGAAGACATAGATAATGATGGAGGATTAAATGAAGAAAAGGGATTTCCCCCATGACCTATGGTTGTAGGAATGGCATTTTGAGTTGAAGTAGCCATGATGTTAGATGTGAAAGTAGGAATACTAGTCATAGGATTGGTCAAAGGAATAGAGGAATTGACTTGTGTTGAAGGTTGTGAGTAACCTAGGGTTTCGGCACAACTCTTGATAGACATGACATTAGATTCAACAATATATGCAATTCCATGCAATATATCAATTCCATTCTTATCACTTTGAAGCATGAGCTTAAAACCTTCAATTAATGGAAGAGCTTCATTATTAGGGTATTCTTGGGACATCCATTGTTGAAAGCTATCAAATTCATTGTCCAATGTGGAAACTTGATCTAAAGAAACCCTAGTTAAATCTTCTTCTTCATCATGGGATCCATCAATGGGGTAAATAGGCACATGCTTAGGATGGGAATAATTAGCATGATCCACATTAAATAAGTCACCCAAATTAGGATCCATCTCCTCAGTAATTAAACCTTGGGAAGCCTTAATTCTAATGCTTCATCTAATAGGAATAGGATAGGTAGGGCTAATGGTGGTAAAACTCATGAACTAGAGAGAAAATTTAAGTTTTGAATTGTGGAACAAAGCTTACAAAATTGAGCAATGCAAAATGTAAGAAAATAATGATTACACAATTTGAACTTTGTTGGGGGAAAAGGAATGACACAATTTCCAAAAAAAATAAAGGAAAATGGAACTTTAAAATTAGTGCCAAGGGAATACCACTTAATTTTAAAATCAAAATTTTTAAAAACAGGGCAAACAATAATTAACCTCTTAATTTTTAATTTTTTCTTGAAAGTTGAAATGTTGAATTTTGAAGGTATTTCCAATTCTAGAGGGTTCAAAAATCGATAAAATTAGCCAATCTTTTAGATTTAGGTTAATAAATACAATCATAATAGTCTCCCAAAATTTTGGGAAAAAAGTCAAGGATCGTGGTAGGAACGCACATGATCCGACCAAATTTTTCTGATCTCTAGATGGGCAAAATGAAGGCACAAAGGTCAAATAGGACCCTATTAGGGTTTTACAGAAAATAGGAATTGAAGTGCAATTTTTGAAAGGGTCAAACCTAATGGATAGGGACCTTGGAAAATGTTTAAGAATTTGAATGTAACTAAAATTCCTTTGAAATTCACACAAAATCCAATTAATTTTAAAAATTAGGATTTGATGACCTAGCTACTTAATTTTGAAATTTGAATTTTGGGAAAAAGGGGGGAAATTGAAATTTTAAATTTTCTGGGATTGAAGACAAATTTGAGAATAATCGGAAATCTGAAAATTAAATCCAATTTTTGCACAAGGTCAAGATGATTTTTGAAAATTAGGGTTTTATCAAGGAACCCCTTAATTTTGGAAATTTTAATTGTAAATTGAATAAGACAATGAGGAAATTGAATTTGACAAACACAACAATTTTCAAATCTAAGACAAACACAAGCAATTTTTACAAATCACAAGTTCAATTTTAAATTTAAAAACTAGGGTTTTTAATGAATTAACAACTCAGTTTGCAAAAAATTGAAACTTGTAAATGAAAAAGATGCAATTTTCTTCAAAGGATAGCATGCTTCACGTCATGTTCACCAAAATGTGATGGTGGGAAAATGATGAGTGATAGATCAAGAGGAAAACTAACCATTTCCCTCAAAGAGAGATGAGAGTTTTAGTATTGATTATCCTTCAAGCACTTTTCACCATTACATTAGGGAGATCAAGGGTAATTCACTAGATCCAATCTCCACAAAAACATGATAGATTGAATTCTGAATGAATTAAGGATGTTATGATGATCCCCTTATTCCCTTTTATTTGATTTGGAAAGGAATTGAAATTGGTTGAATTATGTAGTACAAAAGTGACAAAGAATTGATTATAAGTTGAGATATGAATATGGGATGAAGTTGTGCACCTGGATTTGGGAGTAAAATGTCGAGACAAAGTCACGGTGCAAATTTGATGAAAACATGTCCAGACCATGGTGGGAATGTACACAGTCCTCCAAAAAATCTATGAAACGAAAAGGGTTTTTCCACCTCTACTAATGAAGCCCGAATCTGGAAGTACAACTGTGCACCTGCAACCAACACACTGAAAAGGGAGGGAAATGTGTTGGGATTGGGGGTTTTCCTTTAGGTCAAACCCTAGTTTTGGAATCAACAAAGTAATGAGAGAAGGTACTTGCAAGTAGATGTAAATGAAAGACTGAATTGCAAATCACCTCAAGGGAGGTTGTAGTAGCAATGTTGATAGAAATGTTTGTATGGATTTGTATGTTGAAATCAATCTCCTCTTCACCTTGACTTGAATGAAACACTTAGCCTTGAAGGGAGACTTGTGAATGCTCAATTCTAGAAAAGAATGTTTGAATGCTTAATCACTTGAACATATCCAACTTCGACCTATCCAACTTATTAGACTTATGCAAATGAGAGGATGAATGCCTCTTAAATACATGTTTGAAAGATTTGAATTTCATCATGGGTCGATATCAGAGAGATTTTCCACTCACTACATAGCCCACAAGACATGCACTAGAAAGGTCCCACCCCAAAATAGGGTAGGGATAGGGGTGCTCCTATCCTACCCCTTTCTCTAGGGTAGAGTGTGGATACAGTGATGCAGAGTCCAAGGAAGAAGTATTTTTCACAAGGCAAACACTCTCAAATCTCCAATCAGGCTAGAGGATTTGAGTTTGCATGCATGAGGACCCTAATGCAATAGTAAATTTCTAGGGTCACAATTCTATGACACTACAAGAACCTACCAACAATAAGATGATACTCTGCATTAGTATGTGAAAATATTACAATGGGGAATGCACGTACATTCAAGCACACTGCTTAGAGATCACTACTCAAATACAATTACCTAGAAGGCTACAACCCTCAAGGAAGTTTTATTGACCTACAACAAGATTCAAACTACAATCTAGAAGAAATGAACTAGAATAATAGCATCTCCAAATGCCTGATTATAGTTTCGGTTAAGCATAAATATTAGCTTTGCAACACCAATATTTTCTCAATCACAATTTCGAAGGATGAATCACTTGGTCGCACATATATAACTCTTTAATAATGTAGACACAACCTTAATACCTAAATTACATGATTATATCACCTATTTATACAAATCATCGACCTTGACAACAAGGTCGGCTAAACCCTTAACTCATAATTACAAAATTACCTCACAATACAAAGATCGACCACCAAACCAATATAATGATTTACAAGACATAACATGGACCTAAATCAAATTCTCAAATGCTCAACTCTATCGAAAATCACACCAAGATCAACCGCAACACACTACACCACCAAAATACTGCATAACAAAAAAATCATCATCAATTCATGAAAACCACCAATAAATTGCACAACGATCAATGTGGATCATCAAAACAAATAGGACACAATTAGGAAACACTAGCAAGCATGTTAGAATCATCAGTAATAGCTACACTAACACCACTTATCAAATCTTCATTGATCAACATCTGAAACTTGAGAACACTCAAACAACAACAACTGTCAGAAAGAAAAGATAACTTGTGGAGCACCAAATCATGAATCATCTAAAGTGAAGATACAAAAGAACATATAGAACAATATCCCAAAAACTCAGCAAAATATCTGATCACACTAGAATATACCAGAGGAAATATTGAACTCGACAAAGCACTGATCAGATAAACAAATTGCAAAACCGAATCATAAGATCTTCCCAATCTGCAATCACCATAGAAAGTCACAAGAATATGTTGACATCAATGACAACAACATATCCTAGCAGCAAAAATGTCTGACAATCTCCCCAATATCCAACAATAAAATGATCATATCAATTGGTCTTATATATCCACAACATGAAATTATGTCTTATACATGTCAGCTTCAAGAAAACTATCCAAGTAATGAAATGTGTATACCAAGTCAGCTCAATCCAAACTCCAATGCATATGAAAAACAAAAAGAATTTTCCACATGCTTCCCAGATATCAGCTAAACATCCTTGATCACAAAAACAATCATCAAAATTACTCCACCAAATCAACACAACAATCAACTATCAAAAACATCCATACCACACTGTTCAACTGAAAAACCTGTACACTGGATCTTCCAACTCGCATGAAAAAACATCAATGAAGGCTAAGACTCTAGAATAAGATACTCCAAACATCTACCAAACTTCTTCTAGGTCCACAACACAAGAGATTTACCAGAAATTAAATGCCAACCAAAATACTGCATACTGTCAGATACTCTGTTCTATCTCACCGAACCTATCCAAAACTCAATTTGACTTCTAGTAAAAGAAAACCATGAACTGTAGATAGAATATCTAACTTCAATTGTCAGGTATGTGCACAAATATGGTGGTAAGAAAACTAGACACCAACCAAAAAAAACATGGAAAAACAGGCAACGCGTATGTGGTTCTAAAATTTGAATTCACTGCGTATGTGCTTAAGTTTGTTGTTCTCAAGCCTAGAGAAGGTAGCGTGTACACACTTCTTTTAGGAAAATAAGTGTGTATGTGCTACTTATAGGAAAATGAGTGCGTACACTCTAATAATCCCAAGATAACCGCGTATGCGATGCATGTCAAATAAAGTATTTTTTAAAAAATGGGTCTTATTTTCCTGTGAATAGCGCATTTTTACTTTGTTTTTTCTTCATTTTCTCTCCTAAACTGCGAATGGGGTGCTAGATTTCTCCTCCAGACTATGGATCAAGGTTATTTTTTGTTTATTTTTGTCTTTCTTTCTCGTTTGTTCAATTCGTTTTATATTTTGAATTTAATTTTCATTAATTTTGATTAGGTTTTTTCATTTTTTGTTTTAGAAACCAAATTCTTCTAATCCACAACAAGAACAACCAAATGCACCTCCTATAAACCCACAAGATACACCTCCAATTCCTCCTTTTGACCACACACCCAAAACATAGGAGCAATTAATTAATTAGTTAGGACAAAATACGTCTAAAATAAATATACTGATTGTTAAATTGAAAACATTCAAACTTGAGCATCATCAATCCCTCGCCACTAGCCTAGAAACATTAGCTAGTGGGGCCATAGCTATTTCCATATAAATTACCAAATGGGGAAGCTTTAGGGATAGGTGTCATCAATTCTATGCCAATGGGCTATCATACGAGAGAGTAAAAAACAAAAATATTAGTAAACAACAAATATGTGCCCTTTTTGTTGATCCCAAAACTGGTTAGTCATTACCTCTTAATGCAAAGAGGTTTCCCATACATTGGTGTACCAATGTGCAGATGAAGAATCTTTTTTGGCAGAGGTCATGCATGGTCTTTGATGATCCACCTTGTAATAATTATGAGGTGCCATTATATTTTTTGAGAAAAGTATATTGTGAGTTTGTGTTCAATGTGTGTCCAAACTATTTTGACATGAGAGAGTTCCATGGTAGAGGTGGTGGCTCTGCCCAAGATAGACCTAAAGCCCATAGAAGATTACCCGCGGAGAGCGCCACCCCCTAGCACCTAAACCCAAGGTGCATCAGGTTGTCCTAGTAGAGCTGAAAGAGTCAATGGAGCTACAAACTCTTCAGGCAGCCACAACATTGACTGGTGCCATCATCCAGCATGGGACATCGTTAGCACACCCTATTGTATTGGATGATGAGCCATGAGTTGCTACAGGTGGTGACAAAGAGCCCATGCAACATATGTGTGTTAGTTGCTTGGGGATATGCTCGGTGATAGATGATGCAACCGGTGCAGATGGATCATCATCTCATATGTGCATGATATGTGGGTGTAGATGTCAGGCTCGCATGACTGAGGATTTCACATTGACAAATGAGTTGATGGACATGGTGTTTGCCCATGAGTGACAGACACAAGTGTGTTGATTTGAATTCATAGAATTTTATTTATCAGTCACTTTAAATTTGTAATTACATAAATGAATTTTCATTTATACATTGATTTAAATTGACACAAATAATATGCATTTCAAGATGCAGCAGTGGTATCCCATACTCCTCCCCTAGTTACTATAGCTGCAACTTCGATGCCGAAGGTCTAAATTTTGTAACATGTTAAAATAGAATAGTACACTTTGAATTCAAAAAAATACAAGATATACTAGCTATCTTTAATGCTTGGTCCAATTTTTGGTGTGTAGGTGTTGACAGGGGACCAAATGTCCCAGATTGATGACATCACGCTCTCAGCGATCGATTTTGGCCTACAAGGCTATACGGTATCATATTTTGTACAACCCTTTTTATGTATTGTTTTGATGGAATATGAAAGTCATTTCATTTTATGATTTTTGAAATTATTTTTAATTTATTAGCTATAATAATATCTCATGTTAATTTTTTTTTTAGGGTACCCCCTCTACATCTAGGGTTCGTCCTAATAAAATGAATTCCTCGAAGATGCCAAACCATGGGAAGAAGGTAATTGAACACATTTTTAGTTGTACAATTGTTTGAAATTTTTTAAATCAAGTATTAGTTGGGGTTTGTAGATTGATTAGTGTTTTTTGTCTATTTTACATGTACAATGGCCATTGAGCTATTTGGATTTGTTGAATGCACCTGATTCACTCGTGGATCAAGAGAGTGCAAAGGTATGTATCTCTACTTTATTTTCTTGATTTCATGATTATATGCACGTGTACATGTGAACTTGTGATATATTATAATCTTATAATTTTTTCATACAGGAAATATCCATACCTATTTTATCAATGGTGAACCCTCCTCTGTGCACTGGAGAAGCACATTTTTGTAATACTTGTATTGATTTGGAAAACATGCTTTTATATATATATATATAAATGTCAATATTCAATCCAATAAATATGTACTGAGTTCATTATTTTGCATTCGTTGTAATTTGTGGTTGTCCTTTTATAAATTTAACTGATCATTTTCTTATGTAATCAACAATATGAATATAAACAACAAAAATATATGATATAAAACATTACAATTGTAGAATATGATTTTATAAAATTTCTAAAATGTTGAATTAACCCTACAAAACTCCTTGTATTCAATTCATTATTGTGTATTTTTTGTATTTGGTGGTTGCCCTTTTATAAATTTAAATGAATATTTGCATATGTAATCAACAATATGAATTTAAACAACAAAAATAGATAATATGAATATAAACAACAATATGTGTTTGGTGCGAGAGCACCCTCATGCTCAAAATAGTCAAATTTTGTTTGTCATGTGCACAAACCGATGTTGTAAGCGCGTCCGAGTGGGTAGATTTACACCACACATGCCCCTATCATGCATCCCAAAGCGTCAAAACATCGAGAGTCATACCAGACCAGTGCGATCTCTCAAGTGCCCTGAGTCCCAAAAATTGTCAAAATTTGATAGATTGTTTCTTCAAATCTAGGACACATATGGTCATTTTGTTTGAACCCATGGGGTCGCATGAGCCTCCTCTACAATGGCCTATCTCGGTTTTTGACAACTCGGAGCCATTTTCAATTGGTAGCATTTTTTGGCCTATTGCAAAAACTGTCAGTTGCATGCAATGCAAAGTTGCAAGATTGGCTAGAATTGATTTGGTTCATCATGTTCACAATTCAACATCATGAGCATGTCTGGGTGGGTAGGTTTACGCTAGGCATGCCCATGTCATCCATCCCAAAGCGCTGAAACATCGAGAGTCATACCGTACCAGAATGATCTCTCAAGTGCCCTAAGTCCAAAAATTTATCAAAATTTGATAGACTGTTTCTTCAAATCCAGGACACATATGGTTGATCTGTTTGAACCCATGGGATCATGTGAGGCTCCTCTACAATGACCTATTTCAGTTTTTGACAACTCGGAGCCATTTTCAATTTGTAGTATTTTTTCACCTGCAGCAAAAACTGTTAGTTGCATGCAATGCAAAATTGCAAGATTGGCTAGAATTGATTTAGTTTGTCATGTGCACAATCCAATGTTGTGCATCCCAAAGTGATCTCTCAAGTGCCATGAGTCCAAAAAATTGTCAAAATTTCATGGAATGTTTCTTCCAATCTAGAACAAGTATGGTCAATCCATTTGAACCCATGGGCTCATGTGAGGCTCCTCTACAATGGCCTATATTGGTTTTTGATGAAAAGAAGCCATTTTCAATTGGTAGTATTTTTTTGCCTGCTGCAAAAACTGTCAGTTGCATGTAGTGCAAAGTTGTAAGATTGGATATAATTGATTTGGTTCATCATGTTCACAATCCAACATCGCGAGCGTGTCTGGGTGGGTAGGTTTACACTAGGCATGCCCCTGTCATGCATCCCAAAGTGTCAGAACATCAAGAGTCATACCGTACCGAGGCAATCTCTCAAGTGCCATGAGTCCAAAAAATGTCAAAATTTGACAAACTGTTTCTTCCAATCTAGGACACATATGGTCAATGCATTTGAACTCATGGGATTGTGTGAAGCTCCTTTATAATGGACTATCTCATTTTTTTATGACTCAGAGTCATTTTCAATTGGTAGCATTTTTTTGCCTACTGCAAAAACCATCACTTGCATGCAATGCAAAGTTGCAAGATTGGCTACAATTGATTTGGTTTGTCGTATGCACAAATTGACATCACGAGCATGTCTGGGTGGGTAGGTTTATGCTAGGCATGCCCCTTTCATGCATCCCAAAGTGTCAAAACTTCAAGAGTCATACCATATCGGGGTGATCTCTCAAGTGCCATGAGTCCAAAAAATTATCAAAATTTGATGGATTGTTTCTTCAAATCCAAGACATATATGGTTGATCTATTTGAACTTGTCGGGCCATGTAAGGCTGCTCTACAATGGCCTATCTCAGTTTTTGATGAGTCGAAGCTATTTTCAAATGGTAGCATTTTTTTGCCTATTGCAAAAACTGTTAGTTGCATGCAATGCAAAGTTGGAGGATTGGCTACAATTTTTTTGGTTTGTCGAGTGCATAATTCGACATTACGAGCACATTTGGGTGGGAATTTTTATGGTATGCATGCTCCTCTTATGCATCCCAAAGCACCAAAATGTCGAGAGTCTTACCGTATCGGGGTGATCTCTCAAGTGCCCTGAGTCCAAAATATTGTCCAAATTTGATGGACTATTTTTTCAAATCCAGGATACATATGGTCGATCTGTTTAAACCTATGGGGTCGCATGAGGCTCCTCTACAATTTCCTATCTCGGTTTTTGACGACTCAGAGCCAGTTTCAATTGGTAGCATTTTTTGCTAGTTGCAAAAACAGTTAGTTGCATGCAATGCAAAGTTGTAGGATTGGCTACAATTGATTCGGTTCATCGTATGCATAAACTAACATCATGAGTGCATCTAGGTGGGCATTTTTATGGTAGGCATGCTCCTTTTGTGCATCCCAAAGCACTAGAACATCAAGAGTCATACCATACCTGGGCGATCTCTCAAGTGCCCTGAGTCCAAAAAATTGTCAAAATTTTATGGTTGAATTTATGGGGTTGTGTGAGGCTCCTCTACAATGTCCTATCTCATTTTTTGTCAAATCAGAGCCATTTTCAATTGGTAGTAGTTTTTTGCCTATTGCAAAAGTCATCAATTGCATGCAATGCAAAGTTGTAGGATTGGATAGAATTGATTTGGTTCGTCGTGTGCACAAACCAATGTCATGAGCACATCTGGGTGGGAATTTTTATGCTAGGAATTCCCTTGTCGTGCATCCCAAAGTGGTGGAACATCGAGAGTCATACCCTACCGACACAATGTAGAAGTTGCTTGACAATGTTTTTGACAATTTTTTTGACAACAATGACATTTTTTGCTCAAATTGTATCTAGTCTCAATCTATGATCCCTATGACCCGATAATGACTCAAATAATTATCCATGATTATACAAGAATCAAGAATGCTCATGATTGATGAGGGACACATCACATATACTCAAAACATAGTCATGAAACATTGACACACAAAATAGTCACAAAACATTGTCACAGATTATCCAAAAATTTGCTTCTAAATATGGTCAAATTAGCTCTTGGCTATTTGATTATACAAAAAAATGTCTTACAAATTATCTCATGGGCCTTTATACAAAATTTGGCATTACAATATGTGCAATTTAGCTCATCGTCATTTTACTATAGAAATCATCTCATGGGCTTTTATACAAAATTTAGCATTACAATATATGCAATTCAGCTCATCACCATTTTAATATACAAAATTTATCATGTACATATGTACAAATCAGCTCATTTCCATTTAAATATACAAAATTATTCCCGTAAACATGTAAAAATCAGCTCATGTGCATTTATATATACAAAAAATGAATATAGAACAATTTGTCAACAATTTATACAAAATTATCAAAATCATTCTACTTTGAACCATAGAATCAATCAAGTGAGCCTTCAAGATCGGCTCTAACCCGTATGGTGTCAAGTATTTCCTCATGGTCATACTCATGATCTTTCCATAAAATCTTGTTATGAGGTCTACCATGATACTTAATCAAATGAATATTTGTTGCAACAACAAGGTTAGAGAAATGAAGAATATGTCTATGTGTTTCAAATTCCTCGAACAACCAAACATTAGAATTCTTGATAGGGTATCTTCGAAGTCATTGTCTTGTCACGACAATAGACCCTATTGGGTACTCAATACCCTCTCTATCAATGATTGTGGTTGTCAATTTTCTTTTTGGCTCAACACAACTATACAAATAGTAATTTGTTCCTTCTTCATTGTTCTCTTCTACAACAACTGCATACACATGACATGCATTTTATAAAGTGTTAATTAATACCAAAAAAAAAGTATGATGTACAAAAAAAAAACCAAAAAGAATACTTGCAAAAAAATTAACTCAAAAAATCACCTGAATCCACTAGGTCGAATACATGGTCAAAATCCACTGATGTCTCCATCTGGCTCAATTGTAGTGCTTTGGGAATTTGATATCAATCAATGGGAACCAATGGTCTACATGACCATTTGTCAACCCACTCTTGTGATTCACATTCCTCCCACAAACAATACATGCATGAAGAGCAAAAATATACCATCTGTCTCATATAAATTACCATTGAACTTGAATTTGAATTCATAAATGAGTGCATGTCACTCGATCCTACAACTATACAACAATCTAGATAGTTTTCAATGTTAGATTCAGTGATCAACCAAAAATATCTTTGAACCATTGATGTACCTAGATAACCTGGACCCATCGTAGACTTACACCATTGCACAATTGTTTTTGCATCTATCAACTCAGTACCATCTTCGTACTTCAATTCTTCTCTAGCTAGAATCATATTACATATATATGTAAAAAAAAATTCATAAACAAATAAATAACCATAAATATGCATCTTATCACTATTTTTTGGAATCAAACTATTAAACAATCACAATACTATTGACAAAAATAGTAAAAACAACAATTCAATTATTTGAAATCATGCAAAAACAAAAAGGTCACTTACTTCTATGTATAAATTAGTGATAGAACTGCAGACACAGATCTAGTGGGGCCTTCAACAATCTCAAAAAATTCTTTGGAGGTCATTGAGGCTCTTGGGAAACTAAAACTATGTCTATGTACCACATATGCACTACATTAATAACCGCATACGCGTTGTTAGTCCATAAAATGTTGGCAAGCCCAATGGTAATTTTTTCCCATTATGTACTAATAAGTAGCACATATGCGATCCTAAGCCTAAAAAGTATTATCGTAGGGTAGCGAATAATAGGCTCAATACCCCATATGTGCTTACAAGTAATAAGAACCGCATATGTGCTCCTACACCTTAAAAAAGTTATGGAAGGGCAGTGAACTAATAGGTTCAGTACCCTATACATGCTATTGGTAGTAGAAAATATGTGAACGAAAAGGGAGGGAGGGAGAGAGAGAGAGAGAGAGGGAGAGGGGGAGAGTAGGGGGGAGGGAGAGAGGAGGGGGGGAAGAAGGGAAGGAGGGAGGGAGAGAGGGAGAGAAGAGGGGGGAGGGTGGGAGAGAAGAAGGGGTATGAAGGAAGGGAGAGGGAGAGTAGGGGGGAGGGAGGGAGAGGAGAAGGGGGAGGGAGGGGGAGGGCGAGGAAGAGAGAGAGAGAGAGAAGGAGGGAGAGGGAGAGAGAGACGAGGGGAGGAGGGAGAGGAAGAGAGAGAGAGAGAGAGGAAAGGAGGGAGAGGAGGAGAGGAGGAGAGAGGGAGAGAGAGAGAGAGGGGAGGGAAGGTAGAGAGAGGGAGAGAGGGAGAGGGAGGGAGAGAGGGAGAGAAGAGGGGGGAGGGTGGGAAAGAAGAAGGGTTATGGAGGAAGGGAGAGGGAGAGTAGGGTGGAGGGAGAGAGAAGGAGGGGGAGAGAGAGAGAGAGAGAGAGAGAGAGAGAGAGAGAGAGAGAGAGAGAGAGAGAGAGAGAGAGAGAGAGAAGAGGGGAGAGGGAGGGACCTATAAAGACACTAAATAGCGCACCACATGACCTATAATGACACCAAATAGTGTCCTAAGGGGTCATATGGCATCCTATGACCCCTTAGGACACAATATGGTGTTGTTATGCATCATATGGTGTCTTAAGGGGTCATATGGTGTCCTAAGGGGTCACAAGATAGCACATGACCTCTTAGGAAACAATAAGACCTCTAATGACACCTAAGGGGTCATATGGTGGGCTGATAGGAATTACAAAAGAAGAGAAAGAGGAAGGGAGAGAAGAAGAGAAAGAGGGATGAGGTATGGAGGAAGGGAGAAGGGGAGAGAGCGAGAGAGAGACAAGGATGGGGTATGGAGGGAGAGAGAGAGAGAGAGAGAGAGAGAGAGAGAGAGAGAGAGAGAGAGAGAGAGAGGGGGGGGAGGGAGAGGAAGAGAGATCAAATCCAGGACACAATATGACCCCTAACAACATTTAAGGGGTCATAGGGTGTCCTAAGGGGTCATATGACACTATATTATCCCTTAGCACACCATAGGACCTATAACAACACCAAATAATATCCTAAGGGTTCATACAACACCATTTGACCCTTTAGAACACCATATGGTGTTGTTATGGGTCATTGGTGTCTCGAGGGGTCATATGGTATCCTATGACCCCTTAGGACACTATATGGTGTTGTTATGTGTCGTATGGTGTCTTAAGGGGTCATATGGTGTCCTAAAGGGTCACACGACACCATATGACCTCTTAGGAAATAATACAACTTCTAATGACACCTAAGGTGTCATATGGTGGGTTAATAGGAATTACAAAAGAAGAGAAAGAAGGAGGGAGAGAAGAAGAGAAAGATGGATGTGGTATGGAGGAAGGAAGAAGGGGAGAGTGAGAGAGAGAGAGAGAGAGAGAGAGAGAGAGAGGGATGGGGTATGGAGGAAGGGAGAAGGAAGAGAGATCAAATCCAGGACACAATATGACCCCTAACAACATCTAAGGGGTCAGAGTGTCTCCTAAGAGGTCATATGACACTATATTATCCCTTAGCACACCATAGGACCTATAAGGACACCAAATAAGGGGTCATAGAACACCATATGACCCTTTAAAACATCATATGGTGTTGTTATGGATCATTGGTGTCCCAAGGGGTCATATGGCATCCTATGACCCCTTAGGACACCATATGGTGTTTTTATGGGTTGTATGGTGTCTTAAGGGGTCATATGGTATCCTAAAGGGTCACAGGAAACCATATGACCTCTTAGGAAACAATACGACCTCTAATGACACCTAAGGGGTCATATGGTGGCCTAATAAAATAATGTATTAAATTTAAAGTTATGAATAGAACATCATATAATAGAACCTCAGTAGTTTTGTTTTGATATAGCTAATTTACACCATTGTCAACATAAGAGAGACTCCAAGCGAACAAAAAACAAGGCTTCACTAAAAAGCAAGTGTAAGAGCTTGACCTAACCCTACGAGTACTAGCTAAGTTCTAAAACATATGATGCTATTAAATTTACAAGGTTATAGGACTGATATTGATTGTGACTATAGGAAATACAGAAGAAGAGAAAGAGGGAGGGAGAGAAGAAGAGAAAGAGGGATGGGGTATGGAGGAAGGGAGAAGGGGATAGAGCAAGAGAGAGAGGGATGGGGTATGGAGGAAGGGAGAGAGAGAGAGAGAGAGAGAGAGAGAGAGAGAGAGAGAGAGAGAGAGAGAGAGAGAGAGAAGGAGGGGGGAGGGAGAGGAAGAGATATTGAATCCAGGACATGATATGACCCTTAGAGCACAATATGACCCCTAACAACATCTAAGGGGTCATATGGTGTCCTAAGGGGTCATATGACACTATATTATCCCTTAGCACACCATAGGACCTATAAAGACACTAAATAGTGTCCTAATGGGTCATAGAACATCATACGGTGTCGTTATGGGTCATTGGTGTCCTAAGGGGTCATATGGCATCCTATGACTCCTTAGGACACCATATGGTGTTGTTATGGGTCGTATGGTGTCTTAAGGGGTCATATGGTGTCCTAAGGGGTCACAGGAAACCATATGACCTCTTACAAAACAATACAACCTCTAATGACACCTAAGGGGTCATATGGTGGGCTAATAAAATGATATATTAAATTTAATGTTATCAATAGAACATCATACAACAAGACTACAAGCAAACAAACAATGAGGCTTCGCTAAAAAGCAAGTGTAAGAGCTTGACCTAACCCTAAGAGTACTGCCTAAGTTTTCAAACATATGATTCTATTACATTTGCAAGGTTATAGGACTGATCTCAATTATGGCTATAAGAATTACACACTTGATTTCTTTCATGGGTATGTACCATTCAAGGTCATTTGACAAGTGATGATAATCATATATTACCACTAATATGCATACAACAAACTTTAATTTCTTTAGGTGACAGGCATTGTGTAACAACATGGGAACTCTCGCATATCCACCACTATCATTCTCCAAGACATCACCTATGTTACTCTCCCTCTTTCTTTTCCTACCGGTTGTTTCCTTCTGAAAAACATATTGTAGGTACACTGACTCATCATGTTGCTTTGTTGACACTATATTCCACATCTTCTCAGCTCATTAAAAACACATTCAAGAAGAATATTGCTGAAGGTTTCCTTGTTTGTCATGGTAATACACCAATGGTTCAATTTTAGAATATTTTCTTAGGAGAGCATACATGATAAAAATCAAAGAGGAAGTTGTAGACAAGAAATAAATTCACTTACTTCTATAGAAGTGCAGACACAATTGCAGCGGGGTATGGAGGGAGGGAGGGAGAGAAGAAGAGAAAGAGGGATGGGGTATGGAGGAAGGGAGAAGGAGAGAGAGAGAGAGAGAGAGAGAGAGAGAGAGAGAGAGAGAGAGAGAGAGAGAGGGATGGGGTATGGAGGAAGGGATAAGGGGAGAGAGGGAGCGATGGGGTATGGAGGAAGGGAGAAGGCAAGAGAGGGAGATCCAGAGAGAGAGAGAGAGAGAGAGAGAGAGAGAGAGACCTTATATGTGTTTGAGAGGGGGATACAATACACTTACATGTGTATATATATACTTAATATATTATATATTATTATATATATATATTATTATATATAAATATTATATATTATATGTATATACACATATTATATATACAATATCATATCATACAATAATGTGTATGCAATTCTTACACCATAAGTACCCCGTATGTGCTTTTAACTATTTAGGCTTGGAAATAGGCCTAGATGACAAAGCTACGGTTTGGAAGTTTGATTTCCCTCCATTTCTCTCATTTTTGATGTGTTTTATTTTATCGACTTGGTTTATCTACTTTGTCATCATTAGGTTTACACTTCATCAAGTGGGTATTTCTAAAATTGCCACCATATTTTCACCTATCTTCTGAGATTTCTAACCATATAATTTGTTTTCAATTTGAACAACAATAACATATTATTATTGAATTTCTTTTACTAGTGTCTCCATAGTTCTCACAGACATAGGTGCACCATTTTTTGAATAACTTTTGATAGACATATCCAAATTTTAAAAAAATTATATATTATTGTACTGCACTTTATTATTTACAATTTTAAAAAAAATTGTATTTTTGATTTTTTTAGTGCAACTTATGCTTCGTGCATGAACAAGTACCTAATTTTCAAGATGTGCTCGATTGGAAAAATCATTAAAAACAAATTACTCAACAAAAAATTACAAAAAAATACACATCTTCTAGTGCTCACTCTTAGCTATCTTTGTGCCAAAGGATTTGTCAAAATACTAAATCTAACTATGACTTTTTTTATGCACATGTTAGACACTATGTTATGTTTTTTAGAAAAAATTAGGGTCAGTTTTTTGTGCGCGAAGGATTTGACCCCCTTAATCTTATCCAATTTTGAAAAATTTTAGTAGTTTGGAAACTAGATTCAGAGTACTACAATATTTGTTCTTTGATTATCTTCATATCTTGAGCAGATGACTTTCAAATTTTGCCTCCAAGTTCAAGTTCACCTAATTTCAGAAAAAAAAGTGTCCACTTATACCCCCCGTTTTGACCACCATCTTTGTGCACTTACCCTGCCATCAATGAAAACCTCTGACTACCTATACAATGTCTCTTTCCAACAATCTCCCCCTTTGGCATTGATGGCAACACTTGGTGAAAAATGACTGTGTCGGACCAAATATGAACATAACACTGAAAAACTCAAAATCTCAAAATTCCAAAATTTTAGAGCTCCCCCTAAGATGAATACAATATTTTTCACTACTCCACACTCCCCCTTTGACATCAATGGAAAAAGTAGGGATCCAGCTGCCAAAATTTCAAGCTAAAGTTCTTTATACAGACCACATATATACATAGACCTTATTGTCTTACAAAAACTTGAAGATATCCACAAAAGTATTTTTCAATGAGCTCAAATAGATGTCCCAGCTCTTCTAAAGACCTTCAAGCATTGAGATGAGGCCACTAAATAGGTAAGCTTGCAATTCTACTGACTTGAGATCTGAGGGTTCACTAGCAACTGGACCATCTCGAGCATCCTTCAATGCATTAAGAATTGTGTCGAACTTAGGAGTGATATGACTCCAAAGTTCACCAACTCTGCAAATAGTCTCTCCTTGTCATGGCTCAAACTCTTGATATAATGATATTACTCGAGCTTCGCAACTACTCAGTGAAACTGATAAGGGATCAAAAGACTGATATATTCTAGCTAATTGATTTTCATGCTCCTTGGAATTCTTTTCAACATCCTCAATGAATTTTGACAAGGATAAACAAGATTTATAAATGTTGCCATCTTCGAATATTAAATCTTGAATGCTATTGACACATGTATCTAATACAACTCTATCATCTGTAGTCATCCTCTTCAATGTCCTGGGCCTCTTTGCATTAAACTCATTATGGACCTTTTCCTCAACTGACTTCTCCAAAGACTTAAAATGAATACTCATAAAATTGATTACTTTTCAGCTGGCTAGAAGGAGAATTAGATGTATACTTCTGAAATGTAAGCATTATTCTCTCTAAGATACTGCTTGCAAGAGTTACAAGCTCACTATCCTTAATGTGTGATTTTAAGATCTCCTCTCTTGCCTTAGCTTGTGCCAGTGATGCTAGCTCTAGATTTCAGATAGGAGAGAGAGAATCTAAGTCAATTGGCCCTTGGAACAATGTTGGATCATCAAAAAACTACTTGTCCTTTTCAAGAAAATCTTTTACATCATCTATGGTGTGTCTTACTACATCTTTTTTATCATTTGCATATAATTTTGTTTTGACCTCTTGAAGGCCTACATCATCAACCAACGGAGCTTGATTCTCAATTGAGGGTGGTGTATCCATGGGCTGATCTGGAGGATTATAAGTATCCTCATCCACATTGTCATCACATGTTTCCTCTTCACCTTTTCTTGACTCATATCATTGCTTATCTTCAACATCATCTTACTTTATCAGAGCACTTACACCAACATGATTATCTTTGGGCTGCACTACTTATGATGTGGGGGTAGATGAGACAACATTATATTGATTTCTTTCCAAAATTGGCTTTAGGACTGCTTTAGTGTCCTTAATCACCTCTTATACTTTCCCAGTCATAATATTATTTATTATAGTTTTTCTTCTAAAATGGTGATGAGCTTCCTTAAGTATCCTTTTTATTTCATCTACTGCTATCACCTAACATACGTTAACAATTGCATATTCCTTAAGTCTTTCATCTTCAACTTTAACAGTCTATCTTCTCATTTCCAAAATATCATATAAACCTTTTGGTATCTCTGACAATATTTGTATTAGAGATTTACTGTACACATTTAAATATTTAATAGTAACTTCCTCTAAATCCCTTTTTCCATTATCATCAAAATTGTCATACCATTCTGACATTGGCTTCAAATTTCCATTCTTGACAACCTCATTCACAATTTCTCTAATGACATAGGAGGTTTGACTGTGAATCATACTTGCTTGATTATCTTGTCTATTTTGGAGGTTTTGGGTTTCTTGCTTGACTTCTCACCACCAGAGGGATTCTCCTTGGTAACTTTAGCAGCTTTAGTCCCCTTTTGCTTTACTTCCTTCACAGCTTCATCCAACTTTGTCTCCTCATCATCCATAAAGACATATACTCTTTTTCTCTTCTCTTTCTTCCTCTTCTCACCCTTGTTGGATGGCTTGGCTGGAGATTTGACTGTGCTAACAGTATTTCGAGGACCAGAGGAGGGTGCAATGCTCCTTATTTGCTTGGTCTTGGGAGCAGAGACTTCCGATTTAGCCTTCTTCTCCTTAATAGACTCCTCTACAAATATAATGTTTCTCTTTCTTTCTTCCCGAACCACCTCCTTGCATATCCCTATTCTCTCTACATAAGCCTCTACTTCCTTCCTCACTTTCCTCTGAATCTCTAGCCTCTTGAATTTCTTGTGCAATTTCAATCTCTTCAACATAGGTTCATAACCTCTCTTTATTAGAGTCCACCGACTTGATTAGAAAGTGTTGTGCATATAGTTCAAGAATGTTCTCCTCAACCGCATACCCCATGGGCATAATCCATATAGTCTTATGTTCCACAACATCGATCAAACATTGGTCAATATCCACCATGAAGCAAATGGTCTCTTGATACTTCTCCACCACTGACTTTGGGATTCTTTCCATGTCATGCATTTCACTCTAAAAATTCTTGAAATAGCCCCATAAAATAGCTTTGTGGGCCTTAGTATCACCAACATTGTAGAGCAGCTCTCTAATTTGCACTCCCACTTGTCTTTCATAAGCCTATTGGAGTTGAACGACTCCCAGAACTTCACTCATGAAATAAAAAACAAACACAAGATCAAGGTGCCATACTTGAATGGATGCTTCTTATCCTCCTTGATCTTTGCCAAGTGCTTGATGAAATCACTCTGGAGTAACTCACAAAGGTAATACTTCTTGTTCTTCTGGATTATCTGATAAGCAACATATATTGTTGTTCTGGATACAAAATTCTCTATGCTAGAATAATATATCTTGTACCCGATCACCATTGAGGCAAATCTAACATCATACTCCAAGATATCATTGATTGTCATGATGCTTTTGTCAGACTTTTATCCGGTTGCATCTGTGACAATCTGACTCTTCACCGACTTCAATGAGGGAATCTCACTGGATGAGTACAAACCATTTATAGCCCTAATCACATTCTTAGTGATCTTGAAAGGATTTCTTAGTCACATTAACTCATCATGCATACGTATAAGAACATATCGGACCAATTTTGGTTCATCGAACATCAAAAATTTTGTGAACTGCACAAAATCCTTCTCTTCCAACACTTGAAATTCTGATTTCAATCTAAAGTCTTCATAAACCAACTGCTTGTTGTAGAGATTCAACAGGTGAGAACTTCCTAACTCCTCAATGTTACAGTATGTGTAAACCCTAATATCTTCAATATGCAAAATGTAGTGTGGTCCAACGGATGAGAATACACTCTTCAGATCATCTTCCATGGATATAAATTGATGTTTCTTAAAGTTTGGCCAATCTTTCTTAGTAATATCCACAACTAATGGGGTCGCCATACCTGAAGTAGCCATTTTAGAAATTTCAAACTTTGAAAAGTTTACTGATAAATACCTTAATTGTTGGATTAGGTTTTTAGTTGGGAAATCGCCTTAATGCTTTTATCTCTGGATATTCTTCTTGCATAGCACTCTCCTCTTCTTCTCTTCGAATGCCAAGTAAGAAATGATGTGATTAAGTCATCTTTTATCTTTCACATGCCTAACTTTTAGGTCTAATAAATGTACTTTTCCCTAATACTTTCGGACACCCTCCATACATAGACTTGCTCCACAAAAATCTTTGGCATACCTTCAAATCTTCTCATACTCTTCTAGAAATCCTTCAAAAACATTTGCACCACCATAATTTTGGTTCTGATAAGCTATTAATCTTCTAGCACCAACATCTAGCAGGGGCGAAAAGATCTACATGAAGACTCCCCTTAGGCTAGAGGCCTCAATCTAATTATCGAAGGAATCTGCAACACCGAAATCAAGTGTGGGCACTTTTCTTAACCCATTTCTTCTTCATCTGATCTTTGATCTCATCCACTTTATCTTTCCCTTTAAGATCTACCTGCACATTCTTGTTCTTGTCTACTGGACCCTTCCTATTCACATTTCTACTTCTATGAAACCTTGCAATGTCACCAGATTTGGTGCAATTATAGAAAACAACATTTCTCTAACTAGGCTTGAAGTTTCCTTGATTTTCTCTTGATCTATGATAGTTAGAAATATGTCCAAACCTACCACATGCATAACATCTAATATTTCTCCTATTTGGGAAGCTATTCAAAACACTTTTGCATTCGTTTGTCTTATGCCCATACTTGTTGTATATAAAACATTGATCGGAGAAAGATGGACCTTTTTATTCATTCTATTTCTGCATTGACTAGCCATATGACCTTATTGCAAACAAAACAGTTACCATTGAACTTATCAGCATTAGGTTGCCTTATCAAAGACCTTTTAGCTTTGTTCTTTCGATGTTGAGACTTTTGACCAAATCTAGAGCTTTCACCTTTCTCAAATCCAAGTAATCACTTGTCATCTTCTCTCTTCAAACTTCCAAGGATCTCATCAACCTTAGCTGAGCCAACCTTGAATTTCTCCTTGTACTCATTTGTAGTAGAAATTTCATTCCTATGAATGATAATCTAGCTATCAAGCTCTTTCTTATTGTTCTTGGATTGAAGTAGTTTAATTGTTAGCTGATCATTTTCATAGTTCATTCTGCAACATTCATCGAATCTTTCCTTCAAGGATTGATTAAGGCTCTCTTCAATCTTCATTCTTGTTTCAATCTCCTTTGTCAACCTCATCATAATAGCTTCCATCTTATTCTTCGGAACTTCATTATCTCTAGAAAGCTTCTCACATTTGTTTTTCTTATCCTTAAAGGCTTCATCATCAATGCTTTGGTTTTCTTTCTCCTTTAACTTATCAACAAGTTCCTTCCTCCTCTCTCTAAACTTATTCAACTAATCCTTCAATGATTGCATGAAGTTCTCAACATCCTTAAGATTCTCTTTCATTTGTCGAACCTCTTCTCAAGATTGATCAAGATCCTCAAGTGCCACAATAAGTTGATGTTGAAGACTACCGAAATCAATTGATTCACCTTCCCGAATCCTCCTCAAGCTGTTAGGCTTCTTCCAAGGAACACTGAGAGGGGGGGAGGCTAAATCGGTGTTCTACAATTTTTTACCTTATTAATTTGTTCTTTCAACAACTTAAATGCAAATCAAGAAAAGGAAGTTGCAAAAACACAAAGCAATTAAGAACAACACCATAACACTAGATTTATTCGTGGAAAACTCGATTAAGAGAAAAAACACGATGGGGATGAGACCCACAATATAAATATACTCTACAGAAGTATAAAAATATTACTTTGAGAATGCACATGCATTCAGGCACACTGCCTAGAGCTCACTTCTTGAAACAATAAGGGCTACAACCCCATAAGGTTCACTATCTTACAATATATTTTACAAAAGATAATTGGAATGTCTGAACTGAAAATTAGCACCTACAAATGCCTGGGAATAATTCTAGTTAAGCACAAAACTCTTGATCTCACACGTTGCTCTACTACACTACTTTGTTATGTTGTTCTTCAGTATTCTGGAGCAAAAATCTTCCACTTGCACATGAGAGACTGTGCACAATCGATCACAAATGCTTTTCACATACAGACTGATATATAAAATGATCATATCAATCCATCTTATATAACTGCAATATGAAATTATATCTTCTACATGTCAGCTTCATGAACACTATCCAAGTAATGAAACATGTATACCAAGTCGGCTCAATCCAAACTCCAATGCATACGCGGACCAAAAATAATTGTCCACACGCTTCACAAATGTCAGCTAAATATCCTTGATCACAAAAACAATCATCAAAATTACTCCACCAAATCTGCACAATGATCAACTATTCAAAACAACCATACCACATTGTTCAACTCAGAAACCTATACACTGGATCTTCCAACTCGCATGACAAACATCACTAGAGGCTAAGACTCTGGAACAGGGTACTCCAGACATCTACCAATCTTCCTCTAGCTCCGCAACACAAGATATTCACCAAAAATGAAATGCCAACCAAAATATTGGATACTATCAGATACTCTCTTCTATCTCACAGGACCTATCCAAGACTCAATCTGACTTCCGGTAAAAGAAAATCATGAACTACAGATGGAATATTTGACTTTAGTTGCCATCAATGACAACATCTGACTACCTGTGTAGTGTCTCTTGCCAACAAAATCATTTGCCAAAAAATCTACAAAGAGAAGGGAAGCCCCCTCAAATATGTACTCAAAATCTAATGTAGAATAATGAGAGGCCAAATCTATAAGGCCTTAAATGAAACTATGTTGAAACCCCAAATATGAAAAATCAAATAACTCCTATTGTGTCAAAGTCCTAAAATCCATTTCAACCATCAAATTTAATATAGCAAGGAATGGAGGATTCATGAGAAGATTGACAAACCCATAAGTTGGAAATCCATTACTCCCCATACTAGATGAAGGAGTAAAAGGAATATAAGAGTCATCATCATCCTCCACAAAGTCAAAGGTATGCATCTTATGTAGATTATCAATCATACCCACCACAATAAGAGCACCAATCAGATCATAAATGTAAGTTGCATCTATAGTGAACTCAACTATGTTGCCATCTTGTGTAAGTTGGTAAAAGAAATATATATTATGTGATATTGTAGGAACATGAAAGACATTAGGCACAACTGCATCACCCAAGTCAATATCACCTACGAAAACAAATCGCACATGTTGATTACTTGTAGTTAGCAGCATAGGATATGGTGGAGGATCTAAAGAACATGGAATCATGTTGTCAGCTAAATTGGAAATGTATTTTTGATATGATTGAATCAAGAATCTAACCATTGTTCTTAGGTGTACATGAGTGGTGATCAAGTCATGGTGATCAAGTCATAAACCTTTCTTTTGAGATCTAGATATTTATCCTCTTGACTTGTAGAAGATGAACTTGATCAAGAAGGAATGAAAATGTTATGAAGCTTGAGTAACTATTGCAACTCATAATATTTCTAATTTTGTTCATCATGTCCACCCTTTCTACAAAAACGACATGGGTGTTTGTCCTTCTTATTGCAAGTTTCATTGCTATGCCCAAATTTGTTGCAAAATGAACATTTGGGTCTTTCTGAAATAGAATTTTCCTCGCTAGAAGAGGGAGATGAAGTGTCAATTGATGTTGTATTTGGCTTGTTCATGTTCTCCCCATTACCCTTGGAGGGTTGACCCACCAAATCATGAATCTTAGGTAGAGCATCCATGTAAACCAACTTGGCATGCTCCTTAGTCAAATGACTAAAAAACTCAAGTGAAGGCATCTTATGATCCTACCCCATAGCATCCATAGTGGAATAAAAGGTAGAAGAAAACACTGGACCTCAAAGCTTAAACAAGACCAAGAAAATGCACATTGTATCTTATTTTTCACATCCACACACTTTCAATTGAGATAATAGCAACTTGAGCTGAGTGAGGAAATCTTGAATGGTGGGAAATTCATCTAGAGTGAGAGAGGTGAGATTTCCTTCGCACTAGAAAATTTTGAATTCATTAATTTGTCCATACAACTCTATAAACTTATCCCACACCTCTTTAGGTGTCTTACACTCGACAATATGGAACAACAAGTCATTAGACACAAGAAGACCAATAGGCACTCTTGCCTCATCTAGCCTGTTCTTGTAGATAAACTGATCAATTGATTTGGTGAACTTTGGTTGCTCATTCAACATTTGCCAAAGACCGCGAGACTGAAGTAACTGTGACATCTTGAGCTTCCACGTGTGATAATTATGTGGAGCAAACAATTCGATCTTCAGGTCTGACATGATTACAAGAGCACACAGCACAAAAAAAAGCAATAGATACCCCTCGGAAAAGATATTTGTACCATTCTCAAATGTCAAATTTGCCAAGTGAACAAAATATTACACCTATGACAAATTGAAAAAAAAGTGAGAAGTTGGAACATGAAAACCTGAATGGACAAACACGGCTGGTGGGAGGTAGTAGATGACGATTGATCTACATTGGAAGGCACCAGTACGATGGATATTCAGTCACCAATAAGGAACTCCTTAAGATATTCATAGCCTTGAAAGTTATCTCAATCGAAAAACAGAATGCTAAAAAATACTGTTGCAGCAGTGACTGATATGTCGGCTTGCAATTTGTATTTTGAATATCGACGCACCTCGAAAGTGGGAAAGAAACAATGCTCCTCCAATGAAATCCGATACTCATAAAACGACTTACCACAAAAATTTAATCATAAAAGTCGCTACTTGTTACTGAGATCGAGCTGCCAACAATCAATATTGACCTCCCTTACAAAAAATGATGCAACTAGTATTAATATCAATGCCCCAATTGAGTATGCGCTGCCAAATATGAATCGCAGCCTCAAACTCGAAAAATGGTGGTCCACGTAACCTCCAATATTAAAGATGGACCTTTCACTATTATTAATGGCACATACAGATGAAAAACGTTTCCTTTATAATCGTACACTATCTGAAAATCGACCGGAAAAGAGTTTATATAGCTGCTCCAATAGAAAATCGCTACCTTCATTTATCATTGCAACTTCTGATAAAAATGGTGCCTATGGCTGAAAATATATCATTGCCCCTAAAGGATAGGCATCAACCCTTTACCACTAGAAAAAACAGATTATTGCTTGTGATGGAATCAATGAAGGTGCAATATCGCTCCAATCAAAATTATTGCATCACAGCAACGAAACTCAAAATTGCAATACGAATATCGCTGGCGTTTGCAAGAGATAGATTGTCTCTGCAACCAGAATAATTCAAATATAAATCGCTCTGACCAAGTGGAAATATCCCCGTGAATACGAAAAATAATATCGCCACACTTGTTATGACAGATTGAATGGAGATGACTTCTAAAAATCCTTGAGAATTTCCAAACACTGGAATGAAGTCGAATCTACAAACAAGATTGTGGGAGATTGAAAAACAGATTTCTTATGAATTGTTCAATTCTTTGAATGGGAAGGTAATTTGGCTGGACGAAGCAGAGGCTTCAATGGATCAATCAAGAAACTATTCAACTACATACGAGAATGTTGAATTTCAAGCAATGAAGAATAATAGAAATCAAAAAGTAAAGCTTGAGATGCACTTAAAATGAATTGCTATGAATTGATATATTGCAATGTATAAACGAGCTTGTTTATATAGACAAGTGAGATGGAGTAGGTACAACTATCATTTGACAAAATTAAATGCAAGATGATGACTCACATCTATCTAGAAGAACACCTAAGATAACTAACATGAACAATATTAAATGACTATTTCATGTGACAAATAAAACTATTCTAATTAAACTTAATTAGAATAAATAAAATAAATCTAATTTACTTCAACAAGGTTGCTCACTTAGATTAGTTTCATTTTGATCTAGTTTGTGCTAGCAAGGCTTTGGAAGTTTCCTCTGTTCTCTTGTTCTTTTTCACAGCCATGGTAAGTACTACAATTTGTTTTGTTTTTTTTGTTTTTTTAATGATAGAGTTATGTTTGCCTCTTTTGGAATTGGCTTGTGTTTCTAAGCTATGGATGATATTTCGTAATATCATTTTAGGAAGAATTTTTTTAACATTTTCTTGTGTTTCTTGTTTATTCATTAATGAGGATCTCATTCTAGGCCTCCTATATAAGGTTGTCCATTTGGACAAAGGTTATGAGAGCCTTTCAAAACCCTTTGTTCCTCTTACCAAATTATTTAGTATCTTTCAATTGATGGAAGTTCGACCCCTATTTTGAGGCAAACTTGTGTGTCCTTTATTGTTTAATGTTGCCTATTGGCAGGTTGTTTTGCTATTGTTTGGCTATAATATATTATTATATTAAAATATAATTTATTATTTTAGACTTAAGTATTGTAATTTTATTAATAATAAGAAATACAAAAGTTATAAACTTATTAAATTTAAACATTGAAGACTTATAAAATTAATGTTAATGATAATTAATAAATTTAATAGAAAACAAATGAATTACAAATATGAATAAAGTTATAAATTATGTATTTTATAAATTGTGCTCTTCATTTAATACTTTTAATAATATTTTTCAAATGAAAATAAAATAATTACTTACAATTGTTTTTCAAAACACTATAGATATGAATAACTATGAAATTTTGCCAAGATCAAGAGGCAATGGAAAGCACAAATAAGAGAGACAAAATATATGATAGAAATAAATTGTATTCTATCAAGATGAAAATATTGATCAACTAGATCATAAATCGTTACATACAATGAATATGAGTCTGCTTATATAGGCAAGGCTATATGGATATGTGAGCACACAAACATGACACGTGGCTCAATAAGAAACAAGGGTGGGTAGTAAATAGGTGTGGGTAGGTAGGAGAAACAATATAATATTCCACATGAGGTGGATCACCCACTGAATGTGGAATGTAACAACAAGATAAGTCCACAAAAGGTAGAAATTCTCCTACACACACTATCCCAATGTGGCACAAACACCCAAGTGTCTCATACCCAAACTACTATGAAATGCATTTCCTAAGTAAACTTAAGTAAGATGTAATAATATCCAAGATGAATAATTATTTACACCAAGAATAACAATTTGTGTAACCATTGCACCTCCTTTCAATGCAAGTGCTAGAATTATCAATGGTGATTCTTACTTTCTCATGCATGGAAGTAAGTATAAAGATTGACCTGGTTGACTGCTATGCTTGAGGTTTTTTAATCTAGTAATGGTTGTTCTATTTTTTTTTAAATGTTGTTCTTATTCTTATTTTACTTTTGTATGCACTAGTAGAAATGAGGATGGTAGAATGCACTAGTAGTGGAAAGTTCTAGAAAGTCGTATTAAAGAAAAATATTTATAGTTTAAGCCTTTTGTTTTTATAGATTAGAATTATTTGATAGTTTTGAATTTAGATTTGCATTTACAAAATCTATCTTGATAAGGCATTATTAGCTATTTGAAAGTTGAAGTTCAGTTATAACAATTCTTAAGTCTTTCAAAAATGATATTTCTTAACTTATTTAACATAAAATTAATGTCTTATAGTTTTTTTCAAATATTTGAAAGTTTAAGTTTAATTATAACAACTATTAAATAATTTTGAAAATGATATCTGTTGATATATTTTCAAAATATAATTTGAACAACATCCATAGTAACTTTTGCATTAACAAGGTGCTTGCTGTTGGGTTTCTCTTCCAAATACTTCATGCAGCGCAATATCATGATATTATCAATCAAAATTCTCTAAAACAAGTGTCAAAAAAATTAAAGAACTAGACCAAATCATTGTCTTAATTTTGAAAAGGTAAAAAGCATCTTAAAAGTAAAATTGTGTTATATAAGTAACCAAAAATAATTCAGACATCACCATTACCTACCAACTATCATTAAGCTTTTATAAACATGCATGCCAAGTGTAGAAGCATAGACAAGGCACTTGAACGGTTCGACAAAATGCCTCAAAGAAATGTGTTGTCGTGGACTACAATGATTACAGTAGATGCAAAAATTGGATTTGTTTAAAAGGCTTTAATAGAAACTTTCAGGCAAATTTTGCCGGTGTAAAGCTAGATTCCTAAACCTTTGCTAGCATCCTCCCTGCCTGCGCAAATGCAAAAATTGGAATTGTTGTAAGGCTTTAATATAATGCTTGTAATCTTAGAAGGCTAAATTTTATGAGCCTAATTTAAAAATATTTATATACTAAATTTAGTCTAGTTATGAATAGTAATTTTAAATGGAAGTATATGATTTCATGAGTAAACTACACAATTTTTTATGGATAATGTGAGTTATTAGTTTTTTTTTGTTTTTTTTCTTGTCATAATTGATCACAAGTGATTATGTTTTAATTTAATGGATTTTAAATTTAATTCATTAAATTATCAAAATTTTGATTCAATGAGAATATTTTATTTTAGAATTAGATATTGTCCACTCGTATAATGTTAATATACAAAATATGAACATATTAATCTATTATTTGTCTCATTGATGTATGAGTTTACATTGAATTGCATTTCTAATGTTTGTAAATTTGATTGCATTATTGATAAATAAAATATATGACCATACTTTTGTTTTGCTATATGTATGGATTTATTGATATTTGCAATAAGGAACAACTACCAGTGGAAGAATGGAAAAATCATCAAGACCTTATCATTTAACCACTGAACAATGTAAATTTTAATAATGTATCATAGAGAAATAAATACTTTAGCCTAATGAAAACTAAGACCTTAAGGGTAAATCAA
Source organism: Cryptomeria japonica (assembly GCF_030272615.1). NCBI lineage: Eukaryota > Viridiplantae > Streptophyta > Pinopsida > Cupressales > Cupressaceae > Cryptomeria > Cryptomeria japonica. Next base: position 649,081,824 of record NC_081415.1, read on the forward strand.
TTATCTTGACCATGAGTGATTAAAATTTATTATTTAAGCCTACACACACTCACTCTCTCAAAAGACAATGTTGTTAAAATTATCTTGACCATGAGTGATTAAAATTTATTATTTAAGCCCCCCCCCACACACACACACTCACTCTCTCAAAAGACATTGTTGTTAGTTGAAGGGTTGTGATAGAACTTTTATTTTTATGTGAGAAATCTCTCACATGTGAAAGTGTTTTATATATATCACACTTGTAAGACAATAAAAATTATTTATTTTTTCACATGAATACAAAAAGGGTATTTGTCATGTGAATATTAAAAGGGAGATTTAAATTCATTCAATAATTCATAGATTTAATTTATTTAAATATAAGATGGGAACTTCATAGGTATATTGATTCATAAATATTTATTGGTTTTATCATTTATGCAAAAAAGTTTGGAAGTACCTCTTATTAACGTATGAGTGACTTGAATAGATAGATTCAACAAACGAAATAATTAAAAAAGTAAATAAATGAAGAAACACAAACAAATTATTGAAGAGGATAAATATGTTCTTCTAGTTTGATGGAGTTGACCTTCCAATTTTATTTCTCATCTCCTTCCCTTCAACCTGCAAAATGTGGCAAATGAAGTGAGAAAAATTATTTTATGATTAAGTTTAATATTAGGAAATAATATGGTGTTGACCTAGATTTAAAAGAGGGGATATAGATATCATCTCATGAGCAAAATTTAAATCTCAACTCTTATGAAAACTATAGACACCTAAAATGCATTTTGGCATTTCCATCATCATCATTAAGTAGCTCTATCCCCCATATCTACCTCCAAAATTATTGACTAAATAATTTTATTTAATTTTTATAATTCTTCTAATTAAAGAAATTCCAATTATTTAGTTAACCAATATAGCCATTCTTTGAACATTATTTAAATAAATTACCTTTAATTAATTAATTAATTAAACCGATTCCACCTTCAAGAGAATTAAATATTGTCTAATAAGATACTCAACAATTTCTCTAAATAAAACCTCTCTTCATACATGGGTACGGAAAGCTAAGGCACATCTACAACACTCACTAATTTTTAACTAGTTCACTTTCACAAGTGAAGTTCTGATTTCATATACTAGGTTAACATTTTCAATCACATGTATTAAGTGAGACATAATCAAATTATGTATTTTAAATAATTTGTCTAACAAGACTAAATTTTCTATTTACTTGATAAATTATTGTAATATCTTTCCCAATACTTTATTCATCAAATCTCAAACCAAGTACATTTATTTTATTTCTCCATTTAAACTCTAGATCATTTAATCTCCCTAATCTTGTTATATAGTATCCTCTTGTATTAATCAAAATAACTATGGAGAATACTAATCTCATTATTATATTTAAAACATATTAAATTGCATATAAAATATCTTATCATTGTAATAATATAGAATGAATATAGACTTCCCTTTCTTTAAGGTATGCCTCTATTATTTTCTCTAGCCTTTGAAATTTTACATTCTTCACTTAGAACCTCCTCTATTATGAACTTTCATCCTCTTTCAAAACTACCCTATCTTGCACAACCTAATACAATATTCCTTACATTTTACATATCACCATAGGAGAAAGAAAGAGGGGGAAAAACCCTCTCTGATTAGGTGCTCACAATGTAATCATCCCTCAGCCCACTATAGAAAAAAAACTTGTAGCTAAAAGTGAAGAAATAGCTCACCAAGGAAATCTACTTCCCAATAGAAAGTATTTGGGCCTCAAATACCCTCTAAACTTAGACAAACAACAAGAATGAAAACTCATGAAATGAGAAATACTATCATAAGAAACCATAGCCTAGCACAAGGAACCCAAAAACCAAGGACATCAAAAAACCCCAAGGTGAAAAATTGGTAGAACAATAAAAAAAGCAAGGGATGGAAGCCACACATGAGCCCCAACAACGACAAGCACAAATAGCTGAGAAAGCCACAAGAATCCAAAGATGATAACCAAAATATAGCACACGAGATTGGACCACCGAGGGAAGCAGAAAAGAGGGTCAAGAACAACATCATCCACCACAAGAGTGTTAGCATTAGTTTTCTACACCACCATCTCTATTATTTACGATAAACTATCAGTTACATGGTAGCAGTGTAGTTGCTATGTTTAAGCTAACTAATGCGATTAATTTTCCTCATGAATAATGGACATGGACCAACCTGTTCCACCTCTTTCACCACAAGTTTTGTTCTATCCAGTTGTTGTGCCTTTTTTACCTTCGCAATTCCTTTCTTTTGTGGTGATGGTATTTTGTATATAAATCATGCATTTTTTGCACAATTTGATATAATCAATTAATGTGATTTCATTCTTGCGGCTCTGTTTTTCTTCTCTATTTTCTAGAAGTTTCGTTTCTTATTTCCTAGCTAGATCTGTATTCTGCTATGTAGAAAATTTAACATGGTATCAGATCTTTAGAGATACGAAGAAGCTACAAATTATTTGCAGACAGATTTTTGAAAAATGGAAGCTGATGTAAATCTATGTTTCTAGATGCATGCCTAAGGTTGCGCTCTTTCTGCATGGGCATCGCCTTCATCTTCTCCTTTGTGACACATCGTTTAAGTGGACTTGTCTTGTTTCTCCTTTTTCATATTATGAGGGAGACCTCTACTATTAGTGCTAATGCTTCTTGGTTTTGTTTCAAGTTTGATTAGCTCACTATTGGCACCTGTATTTTTTACTAGCAGCTTCTTCTTGCATGGTTGAGTAGTATCATTGGGGTCACTAGTGCAGATTCATGTGCCTTGTGCATCTTCAAATGTTAGATGTTTTACTTTTGTTTCCTATTTGATTATTGTTTGAGTTTTGTCATTGAGGGCACTCATGCAAATTCTTGATCTTGATCATCATCTTAGCTTGTGAGGAGTTTCTTCATTCAACACTCTGGCAGTCATCATTCAACAATTGTTGACACTTTTCTTGTCTTTCAAAGGATGTTCTTCCACACTTCATATAGTTGCATCTCTTTTAAATTTTAGGGGGGTTTTGTTCCCACTGGATTTTCCCTCTTTCCTTTTATTAGGTTTATCTCTCCTTAGTTAGACTTAAGGGGGGTTGTTAGCGTTATTTTTTGGCACCACCATCTCTGTGATTTATGGGAAATCATTAGTTGCATGGTAGTAGTGAAATTGCTATGTTTAAGCTAACTAATGTGATTAATTTTCCTCATGAATAATGGGCATGCAACAACCCATTCCACCTCTTTCGCCACAAGTTTTGTTCTATGTGATTTTTTTTCCTTTGTTACCTCCGACTATAGTTCATTTACCCACACATAGAAATTTTCTAAATGTAAAAACCTCTCAACCATATCCACCCACCCATAGTTGAGGGCTAACCTAGTGATTTCATAGCAGAATCAAACCATTACAGAATTCCACTCCAACTTTGTTCGAAGAATAATCCAAACCAGCTAGTGCTCATCATCTACACCACTTGGAAAAGTGTTTGGTCATTCGAAACACATGACTCTGATGTTGCATTGGTTGTTTCTGGTCCTTTCTTTTGCAGTGATGGTACTTTGTATATAAATCATGCAATCTTTGCACAATTTGATATAATGAATTAATATAATTTCATTCTTCCAGCTCTGTTTTTCTTCTTTGTTTTCTATAAATTTTGTTTCTTATTTCCTATCTAGATCTATATTTTGCTATGTAGAAAATTTAACAAAGAGGCTCTTGATCAACACATAGAGCAGACACAATGCAAACACCAACATGCCCAGAAAACAAGAGCCGAATAGGAGAACACCAGAACCATTCGTATGAAACAAAACTATAAAAGGAGTACCAAAGGCCCTACAAACGCATCCAAGAACAAGGAAAAAAGCTATGAAGAAGAACTCCACTGTAGCCCACATAGAGTTTAAGGGAAGTGGGGAAACAATCGCACTCTTCCAAGAAGAGAGAGCCACCCACTAGAAGAACAACAATATGACCCAACAGAAGGGAACAAGATGCACCATACTAACAGAAAAGACCTAGAGTAGGGCACAAAATCATCAAGAAGCCACCCAAGCACCCCCAGGAACACAACCAACAACCCAAGCTCCCAAAACTAAAAGGGTTGAAGTGAGAAACTAAAACTAAATAAGTTATAGTCCCTTTATTTAATTTTAAAAAAATAATTGTTTTAAACATTTAAATTATCATTTTTAATTATAAGCATTAGACTAATAAAAAGCATTTAATAGTTCAAGTTTTTCCTTTTTAGACTAATAAAGCATTTAATAGGATATTCAAGAGTAAAAATTATAGATTTGATATTGAAATTATTTATTTTAAGTAAAATTTTTAATTATTTAAATGAGGAAAGAAATATTGTGCTTATTTTTTAAAGGTTGTGTATTTTAGTACAATATTGTTAGAGATGGTAGCATGCATGATCATGTCATATGGTGTTGTCTTCTCTAAGTGGTTATATATAGATATTGAATACCTTTGTAGGTGTCTAATAAAGTCACGGTCTTATCCAATTCACACATTGTTGTCCTATTCTAGGCACAATAACATTTGTAACTATCAACACGAATTTGTAACCCACAATGTGAAAAAAATAGATGTATGTATCATGTTGAATGATCTAGCTTACTCAAATTTTAAGTTGACATAACAATAGTATTGACAAACATAAGATATGGAAAATCTCAAGCACTATGATGATGAATATTTTTTTCTAACTATGAAGATCTAATAATAAAGGTCTAATTTCTACTCATAAGTGTTCTCTTTAACCCTAATATCATGTGTGTTGACTCTAAATTTTTCATTTTTTACATTTGTTACTTTTTCTCTAATTTTTCATTAAATATTCATTTAGAAAAATTGTAGTTTTTAATCACAAAAAGATTAACTAAAATTTATGAGGTATAAAAATAGAAATGCTTGAATAAGAAAAGAAACTTGAAGGATGGGAAAAAAAATACATGTTTGAGAAAAAGAAAAAATTAGATTCAAAATATAGTAGCATGAAATTTTATCTTAAAAGAAAAAGTGTCGCATGATTAGAGTCAACAAAAGAAATATTTTCAACAATATCAAAAAAAAAATTAGATTGCAAAATATCAAAAAAAAATTTAAACTATGTGTGCTAATGAGAACACAAACAAATACAAAATAAGAGGAAAAAAGGTGCTACTTGTCTTACAAATAGTAAAATGTCAATGCCAACATTAGAGAAAGCCTTATATAACATTGATGACTGGACTATTTGAAATTTACAAAGATTTTAATTGATAATAAAATCAAAAGAGTATGATAAAATAGCTTGCACTTTCGTTTGAAGATATACAAATGCTTAAATATATAATACTTAAAAAGTATAGATTTCAATGTCATTAGATTTCGAAAATCTATTAGTTTATAATAATATGCTTCTGGATTTGATTGTGTGAGTTTTTTTTGTATCAATGGTTTCAGATCTCATCCTGATGATGGATCATAGAGTGTGATCCGAAACTATTGATGCAAAAAAACTCACACCATCAAATCCAAAAGCATATTCAGATAAGTATAGATTTTTTATTACATTAAAATATGTAGATCTAAGTAAACTTGTAAATCACCATTTTTCATTTATTCCTACAACACCTTTGAGATATAAATCTCAAATATTAAATTTAATTATAACAAAAAAACAATAATAATAATAACCAAAATAAAGTAATCTTAATACAATAGTGAGGAGAAAATGAACTATCAGCTTAATTTTAGAGGACTAGATACACTATAATTTCAAGGCATATCAAATAAATGTCATATGATCTGGCAGCCCATAATGATTTTTCAGAGCTTGCAGCCCTAAATAATAGTGACTAAAAAAAATAGATAATCCGTCTCTAGGAAAATCAGTGTCATAATCAGGTTCGATCCTCGGAATGCACAACGCACAAACTGGTTGACAATTGCAACGAACTTTACTGAAAAACCACAGTGAATGTCATAATGAAATTGTTAAGTCCACTTGCTTCCCATCCCTAAGTTTCAGCCAGCACTGGTTAGTTAAAATATCCACAAAACTGCAGTATCATATTTTTAATTAAAATCTTCTCTAACAACACTGTAACATAGGCCTAAATGATTGCTATGCAGGGGCTTATTCGAACTTGCCATACCAGCAGTCTCCAATATTTTTTGGAGTTCACATTGGCCTTGATACTTGTAGTGGCTGCCATACGAGGAATAATTTCAAGACATATGCTTAAAGCAGGTTCTGTATTACTTGCATTGATTGTGATTACTTTTTGATACAGTGACTCAAAGACAAGTCACCTCATGGAATGCAATGATTGCAGGATATAAACAAAGTGGATTTGTTGAAAAGCCTTTAGAAACTTCAAGCTCTTAATAACATGTAATGATAAACGTTATGAAATCCAACCTAAAGAGCTAGGAAACATGAAAGACCTAGAAGAGTGAGCCATGAAATCTTTAGAGGTTGTATTTGCCTTTCCATGGTGTGTGAATGTCATTAAAGGAGGAATGAATTCAATTGTCATCAGCAGACATCTTGTTACCTTTTTTTCTAGATACTATGAATTGAGATATAGAGATGCAAAGACAAAGGTGAGAAACACTATGAATTGAGATATAGAGATGCAAAGACAAAGGTGAGAATGAAGGATTCTACATATTGATGGATATTCTAATTTGCAGAAAATGAAGTACATTAACAATGGGTTGCTAGTAGAAACTTCTAAAAATGCACTAGAGGCAGCTGCACTCTTGGGTCCACAATCGATTCATCTTTAAAAATGATAAATCCAATTGAGTGCTATATCTTTGAGACTTAGGTTTTGACATATTATTTAATTTTAGTGGAATAATGAATAAATAAAATAGTTATCTCAATAATGATATTCTTCCATATCTTTTACATATAACAATCATCTATTTTAAAATGATGGTTTTACAAATGTATTGATAGCTTCCTTTGTGTTGTTGGAGGTAAGTGAAACAATGAACAAGATATACACAAAATGGGTTTGTTGTAAAAGATTTAAAATTTATTAGTTTTTTTATTAGACTTAGGCTTCAATTAGATATAAGATTAGCTTTAGAATTCAGTTAAGATTAAAAAATCATTTTCAAAATCAATATTTCTAAATATATTTTAGATAAATTTTTTAAAGTATAGATATGCTAGCTTATTTTTGGTATGTACAATTAGTATCATATTGTACTTTTCTCTTTCCTAGAAAACAAACAACAAAAAGACTCTAGCTATTCCTGCTCCAAAAATGCCCTGACACCGATAACACGAAAGTTATCAATTGTAAAATAGTGCAGTTTTGAAACTAGATTAAACGCATCCCAACAAAAGAAGCACTGAAAACAAACCAGAAACAAAAAAAAATACTTTCAATCAGCTACAGGGGGTGGCGGTGGAATTTCAAGCTCAACATCATTTTGAGCGTGGCATACAAATTTCTGAAGTGGAGTTGCATTGCAGATGGGACACCGGAGCTTGCAGTTGAACCACTTTCGAATGCAGTCCACACGAAAATTGTGATGACACGGTTTTAATGCCACCACCGCATCATCCTCTTCGTATTCACAAATGCAGATAACACAGTCCTCCTCTTGTTCTTCTCCTCCATTACATCTGTAATTGAATACGCCCATTTCCACTTGCACAGCAATCTTATCAACGTCGGAAGAAGACGATGAAGGGGATTGCTGCTGTTGTCCTCCAGATTCATCACCTGTCAAAAAACTAACAATAACCGAGCCCATGATCACCACACATATATAAGCGGCTCGCGCATATGGCGAAACGAAACATTTCGTTTTTATGCCCAGTATTGGATATAGTGAAAATCCCACAAACACCCACAAAAACACTAACACTGAGCCTGTCGTTCGCCGCATGGTGATGCCCAGGATCATATCCTCTCCGGTGCTTTTATATACAGTGGCAGGGTAACGAATATCTTTGTAGCATGTGAAATGTAATGCTCAGTTTTATTTGGTTGGGGAGCGTTATTACAATTCCTCATAAGAATCATCAAAACCAGCTTTCCAGATCATATTCTTGTCCACTATTGATAGACGGCTTGAACAGTTGGCCCAGAACAAGAGGGTATTCTTGTCGAATGTTTTATAGAACCTAGAATCTTCTCTGCTTTCGCAAGCACCGTCATTTTCCATGGAGAGAATGGCTGCATCCAAAAGTAATCGAGTACGTCTATTTCTATAGTGGACCTATCAAATAATTTACAAGATATTATGGAGATTCATCTCATCAACCGATGTTTTCCTTTCTTTGTTGTTTAGCTTTTCCTTAAATCCCTATAAAAATGAATAAAATATATGATTCAGCTATTAAAAGATGGTCAATTTTTTATTATAAAATATTATATGGTTTTAAAATTGTTTCAAGTGGAATATTAAATTTTATTAGTAATTTTAAAGAACTGTTAATTTGGAGATCTTGGGTGCTCCCATTGAAAGCCTGTATATTGTTGTGGAGAAGCTGTCTACAAGCACTCTTTTTTTTGAAAAGAGGAGATTCCAATAATGAGAAAATAAGAATTGCTATAGAAAAGTTACGACATGGTATGAAATTGGTGATAGTATTCTCTAAAAAGAGATGTGAGGTACATACCACAAGAAAGGTAGATATTCATTAGCCGCATGCCATGTGGAAGAGTAGATCCAAGTAGAAAGTTCACTTTTATGTGGGTGAAGAGAAAGAAATATGAAAGAGGAGAAAGGGGTTGTTCTAAAGCCTCTGTTGAAGGGAGAAGTGTAAAATTTGCAGTTGAACCTGCACAATGATCTAGATAAACAATAAAAGAAAAAATTGCAGATAAAAATAGAGATGAAAAACAAAGCAACTGAGAATGAAAAATAATATCTCTTGCCATTAACAATTACAAATTGCATGATTTATACAAAAGATGAACCACTATATGAACAAAGAAATACAAAGGAAAAAAGGAAAAATATGAAGAGGCATAAAAGTCTAACTAGCAATTCTCTTTGGTTTGCAAAGTCTAATTATGGTCGAAATAGGAAGTGAACGTGAAATTGCATGTTGCACTAACACCCCCTCCCCCCTTAAGTCTAACTAAGGAGACAAGCCTAATGAAAGGAAACAGAAAAGAGGGAAAACCTACTAGGAATAAAACCTGATGAATACTAAGAGGGGGGGGTGAATTAGTATACACAAAAACTTTAACAAACTCTTAAGCAGTTTAACAACAGACCGGTGTAGCAGATTAAACAATAAATCGATTAAAACACAAACAAGCCAAATAGAAAATCAAGCATTCACCCATAGAAGCACAATCATCATAACACAAGATGTTTTGACGTGAAAACCCAAATGGGAAAAACCACAGTGAGTAAAAATCACAAGTCAACTATTTGCAGAATAGTAACCAGACCGATTAAGGCCTTACAACGCTCTTCACCAGAACAGATCCTATTAGGAATCCAAATCTCTGTTAGGAGATAAGTCTTGTTAAAGACTACCCTCTTAGAGGATTTCAGATCCACAACTGTGAACCACCTTGTTAGAGGATTTACAATAGGCTTGGCTGGGCCTACCCGGTTAAGGGTTTCAGACTTGTTAAAGAAATTAGTAATCAACAAGTGAATGATCTAGACAGTAGCATTGAATGCTTGATTAGATCCTTGATAGCTCCTTGTTAATGCATTCCAGCATTACTTTAGTCTTCTATATTTTGCACTCTCAATCTCTATCGCAAGATACCTTTTCTCGCATAGACCTAATCTTCTCTCCAACACTCGCACACATCAACAACTTTAAAACCCTAGACATGATGTCCTCATATAGGAACTTGATTTCATATCGGTCAAATAAGATTAGACTACAATTTCCTAGGTACAGTGCATCTAGACACATTTGGTAACACAACACAGAAACACTGCCAAAGTGTCAGTGGATTATAACTCATCACACATTACAATTATACCAGTTAACAAATTAAGTCTGGAAAACTGGAACATAGTGTTCTGATCAAAAGATTAATTGCCACTCAAGTTCTTCGTTCCACTTGAGGTCTTCATACCGCTTGGGGTCTTCGGTCATGCTTTGACCGGTAATCATCTTCTACAAAACATCGATAGTCTTCAACAAACAAAGACTATACATTTAATGACATACAATACCGGTTGAGAATAACTCATACATCAAATAAATGTGTGTCCATCAATGACAATCACAACTAAACATCATCAAAATACCACCAATCTCCCCCTTTGGCATTGATGGCAACACTTAGGAAAATTTTGACATCTAAGTGCTTACAAAACAAAATAGATGCCATAATCAAAATTACTCCCCCTGAGAATATACACTACTCCCTTTGCAAAAATTACAGGTATGTGCATGAAATTTTAATACTTTCCAAAATTTTAATATACACTACTCCCCGTTTGCCAACAATGAAAAAGCAATGCAAAAAATTCCCTTTTTGCATAATATAAAAACAGAGTATATGCTCATGATAATAAAGAGTAAAACTTCTCAAAAAGAGATTTAAAGCTTTGCATAAAATTCTTCATGTCTAAAGACCATGAATCAAGAAGTGAGGCAACAATTTCACTCTCGGTCTTCATCTAGAAGGCTAATTCTCTCATTGCATCGATGGTGTTCATCTCCTGTGTAACAGTAATAGCCTCCAAGTTAAGGAAGCACTTCTGAAGAACCTACAATTTTTGTAATAGAAGCAACTAGAGCTCCTGCAGATCTCGAGTCTGCTTGCAAATCTCTAAGTCAAGCTTTGCAATCTGATGCTAGTGAGTATGAACAATCTATCCATATACTGTGAACAAATCATAGGGCAGTTTGAAGTTGCCGATATACTTCTGTAACTCCGATTGGAGTTGAGTCTTTTGTTTCAGAGCATCTTCACAAAATAGGTGAGGTTGGCAGGTTTTACTCAAGAGTAGGTTACCTTCACCCATAGCTGAACTTATATCATCTTTTTGCTTAAGCAGTTTTCCCTTGTCTTCATCCATTTGCTTTACTAAGGCAGCTTTGATTGCCTTTTCATGGTTTTTCTTTGCAGTGGCTTGGGAAACATCTTCCAAACATTGTACCTGATCGTCCACTACTATGCAAAGAAGTTTGTGTTTGGCCAACGAGGAATCGGTATTGGGGAGGTTAGTACCAGGGATTAGATTGGAAAGGGTGTCAATACAAAACTGAATGACATCCCGTTCTTTGTTTTTCCTCAGTTCTTCCAATCTCTCCTACACTGGTTGAATACTCCGCAGTAGCTCAGTCTCATCAACCGATTGCGTTAGACAGACAAGAGTCAAATCGGTGGGACAGGTGCGATCAACCTACTTGACTTGATCTCTGGTTGCCTTAGGAGTCTATCCTCCTTCCTTTGCCTTGATCTCCACTTGTCTTTTCTTCTCCTCTTCTTCTTTTTCTTGGGCTACCTTGGCGGCCTTCACTTTCTCCTCTTCCACTCTCCTCTTCTCTTCTTCTTTCTTCTGCCCTTCTTCCCTCTTTTTCTCTTCTTCCTTTTTCTTCTCTGCTTCCGCATGCTTCTTCTCTTCTTCCTTCCTCTTCTTCTCTTCTTCTCTTCTTACTTCTTCTCTGCTTCCTCCTCCTTCTTCTCTTCTTCTTCTTCTCCTCTTGTCTCACTTTCTTTTCTTGCTCTTTCTCTTGTTTTTCTTTCTCCTCTTTCTCTTTTTCCTCTTTCTCTTTCTCCGCTTTCCCATCCTTTTCTTTCTCCATTCTCTCCTTTTCATCTTTTTCCTTATTTGGAGTGATATCCTCAATATCTAGTGCATCAACATCAATGGGGTAATTTTATTCTACTATTCTTTCACCTAGACTATGAAAGACTTCATTCGGTTTGGTTGTGGATAGGTCAGGCTCTTGCTCAGCCAGTCGATTAACTTCGGATACTTTTTGCATGTTGACAGCTACCTTAACCTGCAGGGTGTCTTTCTCCACTTCAGAAGTTTTGCCTCCGAGTAGCTGAAGTCTTCTTCTTCGCATGAAGAAAATGCCTTTGTACTTGTCAATAATCTCAAACAATTCTAAATTTGAGGCATCTAGAAAATATTGAGAAAATTTTTTCTCCCTGATGTCTTGTTCCTTTTCAATGGCAATGCGCCATTTATTGTCCAAAGAATCATAAAAAGATTTAGAAGTAACTAATTTAATATCGTTAGGTGACCGACCATTAATACATAAATATTTAATAAGTTCTTGTTCAACATCCTCCTTTTCACTATAATTGAAATCATCAAAATATTCTTTTAAATCATCAAGAACTTTCCTTCTAATATTCTCTATGGTCCTTTGACAATGTGTCATAGGCTTGTAAGAGGAAATATCAATATTTACCGATGCAGAAGTTGCTGGTACATTACCGGTTGACTTCATCTTCTTGCTTGATTGCCTTATCTCCTTAATTTATACCTTTGGTTTAGTGCCTTCTGAATCCGGTGAGTTATTCCTAGTTTTCCTCTTCCTTTCAAATACCTTTGGCGGAATAGCCTCCGGTTTCGTTTTAGCTTGTGACCTCTTCATCACTTTAGGATTGGCAGCAAATGTAACTGGTGTCGATGCCGATGACACTTCTTTACTCTTTTTTTGCTTCGGTACCTCAATAGGTTTGATCCTCTCAGAGTAAGTATTGGTCCTCTTCTTCTCGGGATCTAGTGGTGAAACAAGTAGGGTAGAGGCATACCCTATTAGTATATCATTTACTACTTCATATCCCATAGGCTCAACTACATATTATCTGGGTTCGACTGCTTCCATTATGTAGTGATCGGTTTTGATTGTGAAACATATGTCATCTTCATATTTCTTAACTAGATCACCAAATATTCTCATTCTTTGTTTCATCTTTAGTCTGAACTCATCAAAATACCTGTTCAGAGTCTCCGGATATGCAGTTCCCACTACTTGCAGACTCTCCTTTATTTTTCTAGAAATTGGTAGGTCACACGACCATTGAACATCACCGACCCCAGGAAAATATCCTTGAAAGTAGAAAAATAAACCGACAAGAAGTTGACCAAACTTAAACATTAGAGTTTTGTCCAATTTGATTGACTTCAGGTTCTCCATGAGTTGTTTCCACATGCAAGTACATAAGTCACATTCTGCATTCTCCCTGATCATCCTATAAGCGGCATGCACTACAACTATAGGAACAAAATTCATTCTGCTAGCATAGAATACTCTATACCCGATTACCATGCATGCATATTTCACCAAGTCATCTTTAATGGTGTTAACAGTCATTTTCCATTAGTTACTCACAAAACCGGTGAGCTCTGTCATTTTGGTTTAGGTGATCTTGCGAACAACGGGGACTTCCCCAACATTGCAGAAACCGGTCATGACATGAATTGCCTCCGGTGTAATATCATGGGTTCGCTCAAGGTACATCTTATCACCATGAACCCTACTTAGAATAATCCTAATGTGTTCTTCTGTAAATTCTTTGATAAAATATACTGCATTATGAAATTTCTTCTTCTCTATTATGTTGTATTCAGGTTTAATCTTCTTGTCATCTCCACAGAACATACTCAATTGGGAGTCAATCACTAGAGACCCTAGATCTTCTAGTTTGAAATCAATATATCCTGAAACATCGCCTTCGACAATGACTCTGATCGGAATTTGAGATAGGGCATTATATTTCATCTTCTTTTTAAGAAACTCAGGTGATTCCTTAGGTTCAGTAGAACTGAAGGGATTTTAGATGCAGAAGCAATATCTAGAAGATTCCAAATGACTAGAATGTTTCAATGAGAAATACCTTCACTTTCTAAACTAGGGTTTGCTGATGTCGAGCACAACACACTTCTTCAGAAGCTTGTTTACCACTTTGACTTCCACACTGATAGCTTGAAGTGGCTACAAAATCTTGTGCAAGATTCCTTTCTGAATTCCTTCGAATGAAAGATAAATCACTCTGGTTATGCTGCTCAAACTAGAAAAATTCTTCTCTGAAAATATGTAAGTAAAAATGATGACAAAAGTCACTTTTAAACATGCTCCCACCTACCATAATAAATGCATCACCATTAGGGCTCAAACCTTAATTGTACCTTTTACCGCTTCATTTCTTTAATCGGTTGACAGGTAACAAATACCGATAAAGGTACTTTATCGATATACTATGGGGGTTCAAAACATTTTTACCGATATGTTCCCCCTAAGCTTTTCAAAGCTTAGTTTGACAGTTCAAGGATCTCCACACTAGGTGCGGAAACTAGTACATCTTGTGGCTTCTCTTCAGATTTCTTTTTTCAAGTTTTATCCATATCCGCCTGAATGGTTTCAACATCAATCTTCCCTTCTAGGTTGATCGGTATGTCTCCCGATGGATTCTTTCTCAGTCTGCATACTCTGGTAGTGTGTCCCAGTTTGTTGCAATGATAGCATACCATTCCAAGTGTTCTACATGGTCCGGTGTTCATATTTCCATTCTTCCTTTTGCATGTTGCAGCAGTGTGACCGCTACCACGACAGATCAAACAGGTTGCTCTCCAACTAGTTGCCACTCCATAACCATTTGACTGGTGGTCATAGGTTCTATACCAGTTTGGGTTCTGGTTCATAGGAAGTTCCAAGACAACTCCTTTAGATCTTGGTGCATAACTTCCAGAGTTTTCATAACCAACCTGCATTCAAAAGCTCTATGCCCAAAATTGTTGCATGCATAACAGTGACCATTAAATCTACTAGATCTAGCCACATTGTTTTGTATGTAAGGAAAGTTATTGTAAGCCTTTCTCCTACATACATTGGCAATATGCCCTTCCTTAAAAAAATTAAAGCAAACAGGTTTAAACTTTTGCTTACCTTTACTCCTCCTGTTGTTCTTAGGTATCGATTGCTCCTTTAGTGCATCATTCTTGGTTCTAGAGGTCTCACCTTCCTCATATCCAGAGAAACCAAGTCCAGTAGTATCCTTTGATGGCTTCGCCAATTCTAGCTTTTGTTCCAACTTAGCAGCACTTTGGTTGAAATTTGCAAGTATCTCCTTTGATTCAACAAGTTCCTTGGAAAGACCATCATTGGTTTTCATCAAGGTTTCATTATAAGAGATAGAAACATTTAGGCCTTCTTGTATTTCTTCTTTCTCTTCATTACCCTCTTGCAGATGAGCGGTGATGGTTCCAATCTCTTGTTTCAACATAGAGATATCATGCTCCTTGTCCTTCACTAAATCTTCAGCTTTTCTTCTATTTTCTAGCTCCTGACTCATCCTGATAGTCAGTCCATCCAACTCCCTCCTTAGGTTAGTTTTGGATTCATTTAGCTTCTCCACTTCTCCGACTAGGGCCTCCATGTCTGCTTCATCAGAAGAACTTTTTTCAGTAAATTCCATCAATTGCTTAGCAAGTTCTCTTCTCTTGGATAAAGAGGCTTTATACTTGATTTTGAGTTCATAATAGGCTCTCTCAGACTCAATAAGACAGTGAGTAAGTTCCCTCATGATGTATTCCCCCATATCTTTTTCCAAGTGGTTAGACTTATAGAAAGGTAAGCTCTGATACCAATTGATGAATACTAAGAGGGGGGGCTGAATTAGTATACACAAAAACATAGACAAACTCTTAAGTAGTTTAACTACAAACTGGTGTAGAAGATTAAACATTAAAATGATTAAAATACAAACAAGCCAAATAGCAAATAAAGCATTCACCCACAGAAGCACAATCACCATAACACAAGATGTTTTGACGTGGAAACCCAAATGGGAAAAACCATAGTGAGTAAAACTCACAAGTCAACTATCTGCAGAATAGTAACCAGATCGGTTAAGGTTAGATCGATTAAGGCCTTACAACGTACTTCACCAGAATAGATCCTATTAGGAATCTAGATCTCTGTTAGTAGATAAGTCCTGTTAAAGACTACCTTGTTAGAGGATTTCAGATCCACAACTATGAACCACCTTGTTAGAGGATTTACAATAGGCTTCACTGGGCCTACCTAGTTAAGGGTTTCAAACTTTTTGAAGATATTAGTAATCAACAAGTGAATGATATAGACAGTAGAACAAAATCCTTGATTAGATCCTTGACACCTCCCTATTAATGCATTCCAGCATTACTCCAGTCTTCTATATTTTGCACTCTCAATCTCTATCGTGAGATACGTTTTCTCGCACAGACCAAATTTTCTCTCCAACACTCACACACATCACCAACTTTAAAACCCTAGACATGATGTCCTCATATATGAACCTAATTTCATGTTGGTCCAATAAGATTAGACTACAATTTCCTAGGTATAGTGCATCTAGATACATTTGGCAACACGACACAAAAACACCACCAAAGTGTCGGTGGATGATAACTCATCACACATTATAATTATACCAGTTTAACACAATATATCGATTACCGGTTAACAAATGAAAACTGGAAAATTGGAACATAGTGTTTCGATCAAAAGATTAATTGCCACTTCGGGTCTTCGTTTCGCTTGAGGTCTTCCTACCGCCTGGGGTCTTCGGTCATGCTTTGAGCAGTAAGCATCTTCTACAAAACACCGATAGTCTTCAACAAACAAAGACTATACATTTAATAACATACAATACTGGTTGAGAATAACTCATACATCAAATAAGTGTGTGTCCATAAATGACAATCACAACTAAACATCATAAAAATACCAACAAAACCCTCATCAAAATTTACACTATATTTGCATGGCAGCTATTATACTGTAGTGTTCTGCACCCAAAGAAGGTCTTGTTGAAAGTGAAAATGAAAACAAGAGGCATGGAAGGACCAAGTATTCCTGCATGATGTGTAGTCAATGGTAGATGCTAAAAAATGGATGTAGAAAATGGTCTAGGATTGTTGAACAACATTCCTCCCCATAGGAAGAAACAAAACTGACTACAAATGTAGGAATGATTCCCATTCTAGATAGGAATTGGTTGGAAATAGAATCCAAATGTATGATGATGTCTCTAAAAACTATTTTGTATTCCTAAAGTTGTTTCTAAAAGTTGTCATAATCAAATTAGGCATTGTTGAAGATGATAAACTAGAATCTAATGAAGACGAATGTAGATCATAGTCCAAAGACAAAGATGATCCTCCCAAATGCTGCTCTAATGTCTCTAAGCCAATGCTAAAGTGTAACAAATGGTGATAAGATAAATTAGGTACCAAAAAATTTGGGTACAGTGACCATGGATTTATAGTGATAGCTAGAACAATGAGAATTTGGTACTACCATGATAGAAGCATATATAGGTAAATAGAGAATAGTAAGGTCTGAAGATGCAGCCATAACATCAAAAGAAGATGAATCAACTCCATAGGAGTTGTTAGAGAAGTAGATATGAATGTTGTCAATGGTTTCCTCCTAGTTAGCAATGTGGGATTCTACAAACAATGAAGCAATGCCTATCAAATACGAATCCCAATTAGTAAGAAAAAGAGATGAATTATCTTGCTTAATAGGAATAAGAGTCACAATCAATGAAGGTATGTAAGCTATCTTTACAAATGGAGAAGGAGAAACTTGATATTTTGATGCACTCTCAAATAAGAGTTTTAAAGCTTTATGTGAGATATTAGGATACAATTGATACCCATGTTGATTGCTCCAACAATATTTACATCTAAAACCCTTAGACAAAATTTACCCCCCAAGATAATCTCCAAAATGGTATTAAATATAAACTCTCAGTGCAATGGATAATCCATTCTAAAAAAACTCTAATATTAAGTACCTGCAAATAAGAAATATTTATGCTTCTTCTTCCTAGCTTTTAGCCTTTGATACCATATTACATTTGTAGTTGAACCAACACACTGATATAGCTAGAAAAATAAAATAAAAAACTTGTAGATAAAAATAGAGAAGAAAAACAGAGCAATTGAAAATGAAAAATAATATCTCTTGTCATTAAAAATTATGAATTGCATGATTTATCCAAAAGATGGACCACTGCATGAACAAATAAATATGGAGGAAATGAGGAAAATCTTGAAGATGCATAAAAGCTTAATTGAAAATTATCTTTGGTTAGCTTAATGCAAAGAAAGCATGTAGTATTCATTGTCCACAAATTATGGTTAAAATAGGAAGTGAATGTGAATTTGCATGTTGTGCTAACAAGAAGCAGAGTGTGGAAAGTTTCCCACCCTATAAAACTTGTTTGCAAAGGAGTCATTGTTGAGATATATAAATAGACTACTTGAATATTGCTCCAACTAACAAGGTTAAGCCACTGCTAGAGGATATTTTTGAATTGTTTCTATAGGAAGAAGTGTTAAAGGAAGTTTTGTTGTGGAATCCATGGGAGTGTTGTCTAAAGACAAGTTTTCTACAACTACTAGGAGTGTTTAATGCTAAAGGTGCTAAAGTTTCCAACAATAGATACTCAAAGAAGAGATATTGGTGTTTTATATCTATAGAGTGAAGAAAGTGTAGAAGGTTGTAGATTAGTGCATGGAATAAGGAAGTGTATGATTGGAAAGAAAAGCCAAAACTTATAAGACAAAGGAAATAAAAAACTGTGGAAACCCAAGAATGCATACCACCAAGTTAAAAGGAGGTTGTTGAAGATGCTAGTGTCGTCATATGAACTAAATGGAGATTCCCATTGACAAGTCACATAGTTAATTTGGACTCCAATCATCAAAGTTAAAAGAATGTACAATAGTTTTTTATTGGTGTTTTGGATTTGTGGATCATTCCATATTAAAGTCATAGAATTTTGAGGAGAGAAATACAAAGGAAAATTTTTCTTTTTAATAGAGGATAGAAACATGTTTGTTTGTCAGTAGATCTGGCAGTGAACTTTAAGAGGATTTATAGCCAAAGGAAAAGGAAAAATTGAAAGGACATGTAGAGTTGAAGCCATAGAAGGGTAGAGTTGAAGTGTAGAAAATATTGTGTGAGGATATATTTAGATCATGGAGCCATTGTTCAAAAGATAGGGTGTTAACATGAAGGAGGAAGTCTCTTAGCAAATACAAATTCTAATTGTAGTTTCAAAAGTTGGCATCATAGCTTAATGATGTTGGAAACGGAAGGAGATTGTAAGAAATAGAGAACTATACTCTTGAAAGGGAGATAGAATAAAGGGGAGTTAATTTTAAAAAAAATCCAAGAAGACATTGTGGTATTTGAAAAGAAAATATTAGAAGATCAAAAGATCTTTGGAGACAAGGAATTATTTTCTACCCTTGAAAGACATTCCATCATGAAATCACTATTTTTTCATGTGAAGAGGGTCGTCGAAGAAGTCACTAGTTTTAGATAAAGCATAGAACACAAAATCTCAACTAGTTGCCAACAACAATATTCAAAGAGAAAGAAGAAAGATGGAAGTTCTTATATCTATAGAATCACCAAAGCAAAAAGATTATTGAAGGTGTGTCAGCATATCCATAAGCAAATCAAAGAAAATGTTGCCAAGAAGAACTTACTAGTGCAATCCCTTGAAACGATAGCAAGAGGAGTTGACCAATGCAAGTAGAAAGAGTCAATGAAGAATATTATGAAAGAGTGAAGGTAGCTAAAGTTGTCATAGAAATGTAATTCATTATAGAAAAAATGCAATTAAATGCTCATATCTTTTATTTAAATGGAAATAAAAAAATTAGTAAAAGAGTATGTAGAGGGGGAAAAAGTAAACCACACCAAATGTTCTTTGACAACCTCTTTGGGACTCACTTAATCTACCTCTATACTCAGGATAAGCATTATAGCATGATAGTTTTCAACTTCACATAGATCACAAATTTTTAGTCATAGAATCTAAATGGGTAAGTGATAAAGATCTTCTAGTGACTTTCATTAACTCTCTATCCAAGGATGCATGTAGGGGTCATGGAGAACATCATGGTGTATTGGGGTCCCATACAGACAGAGAATAGAGTGCCGCACAGAAAAAGTATAATGATAAGTTATAGGTTTTAATGTGTTTTTAAGTGTGATAAATGCGTAACATAGATTAAACTCATTGTAAGTAAGGAATAAAAGGACAACAGAAAGGAAGAAGGTGATACAATGAGTCCGCGAATGAAATCTCTAGCAAAGATATCTCTTCTCAACAACTTGCACACAAAATAGAGGGATGAAAATTTTGGGGTTGTGTTTAAGAGTTATGCCATAGTCAGACCCTCATTTCAGTGTTCGCATATCCATAGAAAACAAAGATAGATAATGGATAAATAGATAAACAAGATTATAGATATGTTATGGAGATAAATAAAATGATAAAAGAAAGAGGGAAGAAACTCCCCTTATATACCTAAAAAGAAGAGAGCTTTCTAGAGATAAGAAGAAACATGAAAATCTTTTGAAGTATGAAATGGTGGTGAGGATGGAGTCCCAAGAACAAAGTAATGAAGAGAGACAAGACAAAGCTTTAGAATGCAAGAGAGAAAAAATATGTGTGAGAATGTTTCAAAGATTGCTAGAGAGATTTGTTAGAGTGTTAAGGATTGTTAGAGATTGCGAGATAGAGCCAAATGAAGCCTAGAAAGTAAACCAAAAATGAATTTGATGTCTGTGTAGACTAGATGGTGTGTTACAACATCTACCAATCACAAGTGTAATGCTCCAATGACCACCTTCACTCTACATTTCCATAAGATGGTAGTGCAACACATGAATGTCTCCACGATGTGCAAGTGTCCACAAGTCTGACAATCAATGGAGTCAAAAAAAGGACAAAAGAAAGGTTGACAAGACAAGCAAAGTAGAGAAGTAAAAAAAATCTAAAGGGGTTATCCAATCAGCATAAAGTGAAGGTGCTTATGTAGCATGGAATTATATGGGGTGTAATTTATGACATTAAAGTTTTCCCCAACTTTAGTGAGTATACCATTATAATGAGAAGCGGGCTAAAGTGGACAGATTTAAAAAAAATACCATGGTATGAAGTTGAAGAGGAATCTTCTAATTGTGCGGAGTTTCCCTCGGGGAATAATCATGAACCTTCATGATACCACTAGTTTGTTTCATCACAAACATGTTAGATTGAAAAGGAAAAAAAAAAATACAAAAATGATATGATTGGACACAAATATAGTGAGATAGTGATCACTAAGATAAAAATATTTGACCAATATGGGTAGAAAATTGTGTTATGCTATATAGCCATATGATAGGGTGACCAAAGATAAATTAGATAGAAGTTTGGCCCCCTCAAAGGCATCAGATACAAGATATTAGATAAATATCTATACTGAGACAAGCATGATGCAAATGCAAAAGTATGATAGCCCTCCCTTAGAATGGTATGCATTAGACACATGTCATTTTAAGGATACGATATGTTGTGTCACTTAAATAAAGTGATATGTTTTTGAGAAATTCCACCTTACAATAGATGACACATGATACCCACAAAATCAACAAAAAAGGAAAATAGATAGGGAGAATTGATAGTTCATTATTAGAAGAACTAACAACAGTAAAAGTAAATTAGGCATATGGATACGTATGAGTTACTCATCATGGTCCTGAATTTTTTGGATATAGAGACATCTGGAAAATGGAAACGAAAGATAAAATAAAAATTTGGAACATAGAAGAGAGCCTAAATTCTCTCAACACTTTACATTGTCCCTGATGGTCAAAAATCAAGACACAACAAATGGAAGAAGGTCACAACAAATAATCACGTGTTTCAAAGAATCTACAATGTTATTTAGGTCCTCTAGGAGAGAAAAAACATATAAATATAGTCATCACCCCTTATTTTCATGTACCTATAGAGTAACTTGAGTTCTTTAGAGATGCACAAACATATAAAGAAAAAATGGGGGAAGACAAATAGATAAAATCTAATCTACAAGATAAGAAGGGCATTGTCCTAGTAGTCACCCACCATCATATCATTTTCCTCCACATCTTGATCATATGGGGAGGGAGGACAAGCTCAAAGAGAGAGAACAATGACATAAACACTAGATGCTTCACTAGTAGCAAGAGACAAGGCTGATGCAACTTCCACATTCTCATCCCATATCTCCTAAAAGGTGAGAGTCAATGACCATGTAAAGATCATTTATCGTGTTGGGATATCCTCTAAGGAGTCAAATAAATGCCCCTCAATAGAAGAGGCAAGTTGCATGACCCAAGGATGCAAAATAGGAGCCACAACACTAGCCTTCAAAAGAGGGATGAAGACAAACTCCTAAGAAGATGGAACCTCCTAAACTACACAAGTAGATGCAAACATGAAAACAAGCACTAAAACAAATAAATAAATAGATAAAGATGTCAACAGAGCTAGCTTCCAATGACAAAACTCAAGAATGGGGCCATGCTCAGACTTTCACTTAAGTTTTTATAGAGGTGAAGACATTTGATCAGCCATAGAAAGTTTAAGTGCCCTAGGAAAGCTATGATCAAGGTGAGACTGCAAGGTAGGAAAAGAAAACTATGTCACACTTGAAACAAATTGTATATACAACGTGTCAATGGGATGGAAAATGGAGGGATATCAAGTATGGAAATGATAAGTAGCAGATCCAAGGAGGAAAAAATGAAAATATGTACCCTTTAGGGTGATGCTCATTAATGATCCTAGGAGTAGCGAGCATTACCATGAAAGACAGAGTGGGTGAAAATAAAATTGAAGCAATAGTAGAAGTAGTAGTCGGAATGAAAATAGAAGGAGAAGGAGAGAATATCGATGAATCACTTGCAATGACATTTTCCTGAGTCATAGCCCATCGATGAGGCTAACACTCATGTGCAACTTGGTTCCAATGCAAATAGGGACCAGGTGAAGAGGTCTGAGAAGATTTAGTAGCATCCTACTCCATGGCAGTTTCCTCCTAATTCATTTCAAGTTAAGGAGAAGGCTCAATTGATGATGTAGGATGTGTTACTGAAATAGTCTCTATAGGTACAACCAGAGCGCCCTTCCTCATTTTTCTCTAGGAGATTTCAAATGAACAGATGGTATCTTTAGATGTTATGATGTAGGTGATGGTATGATGAAAGAATAAGTATCTAGTAGAATACTGAGAGGGGGGGGGTGAATCAGTATACTGAGAAACTGATACAAAGTTACCAAACTCAAACTCAGTCAAACAAAGTAATCATATCTCAGTCAAGATCAATATTCATAAGAATACTTGACATCAACTGGTTTAATTGCTTTGACAAATTTAATAGTAAACAACTTCAATCTTGTGAATAACAACAATTCTTAATCATAACTCAACATATTCATCTCTTAATGCTTCTACTTAACATGCCTTATTAGAGATTAACCAAATTAATAAATAAGATCACAACCACAGAAGCATTCACCACTTGACACAAATGTTTATACGTGGAAAACCCAAATAGGTAAAAACCACGGTGAGATGAGACTCACAAGGATAGCTATTTGAACTCTTTTGAAATTTTCCCTATTAGGGGCCAAAGATTGTTAGAGCTTTACAATAACTCTTGTTAGGAACTAATTCCGGTTAGGAATCACCTGGTTAAGGAATTTACAAATATGCCTGGTCAGAAGCACAATACCCTTTTAGGAGTAACCTCGTTGGAGGATTTAAGAATCCAAGCCAATGGACCACCTTGTTACAAGATTTAATGAGTAACCAACCTTGTTAGAGCTTACTTTGTTACGGGATTTAACTTCTATTGTAATTGTTAGAAAACAACATTTTGGTTGATCTGTCTGAATAGAACTACTTTTGCTTGATCAAATCCTTTTATAACCTGCAGTCTGCCTTCACTCAAAGTGCAGATCCATTCACCGGTTTGACAACTTTACCAACAACCTTAACAAACAGCTTCATCGACTTTAAATAGAAATCAATTAGTTCGGTAACACAGCAAAAGCCTAATTCTCATCATCGAGATTACAACCAAGTCGGTAAAATATTGACCGTTAGAAATTATGACAATCTCTTCACATTATTCAAGACAATTTCAATTGCTCCATGACCACCGCTCTATTGGACTTTGTAACTCATCACGCTTTGTGCATTATATGCAATCCACTTTTCTCCTTCCCTTGACAAGAACAAACATGCCAAAAAAGTCTGAATATCTTCCTTAATCAAATGATCACACGTGTCTCCATCATTACTGCTTATCAGATAACAAACCATCAAACTTGGTTGGTTAGGGTTTAACAACTGATAGGGTTTACCATTTACATTACATAGAAAGGTTTAACCCTTTACACCACTTCACCGATTCATCTCAAAAACTTAACATACATTTTTACAACATCTTCCACAAATCTCTTCTTACCGGTTACTAGCCAATATAAAAAACAACAATATCAACAATAACATGAATACCATTTACCGGTTCAATTGACAATATGTCTACTTGAATTTCATCATCAAAATACCACCTGCAACATGTTAGTTTCACATAATAGAAAGGAAATGCTACAGAAAATCCAAACTCAACCAATGAAACTACATGAAATACATATAAAATAAAAATACTATTATTACCTTCATGATTTATGTCTCATTGTGTCCTAACTCCACAGTTCCTGGTTGCAGATGGTGTGCTCTCAGACAAGCACTGACAGCTTCCAAGATGGCATATGAAGAATGGACTGATAACTAGTAGTTAACTAATGTTATGATATGCAATGCTAAATGACTATGCTAAAATGTTAATTGCTTCAAGATTAAAACTCACAGATGCATAAGTTTTCACAAATGGTTAGCTTGAAAACTCACTTGAAGACTAACTCTCTCTCATCTCAAACTCCTGATCTTATAGACTTTGAGAGGATAAGATGATGTGGCATGGATCAACGGTCATGATTAGATCTGCAGATTTGGATGGCTCTGAGCAAAGGTGAAGGTTGAGAGAAAGGGGGAAGGAGAAGACAAGTGTCACTCATCTCACCTTGACTGTGTTGCTGACTGAGGGAATCTAGGGATGGTTGGAGAAAATTTAGGCATGAGAGGACAAGTGGACTCAAGTCCTTCCTAAGATGTAGGGATGTTGGAGAGAATATACAAGAAGGTTATGAAATATGTGTACGTACACAATAGTTCATTAAATTTGAAGGTTGAAGATAAGTGGCTAATAAATGTTTTATTTATTTTACATTGTTGAATTAATTTAGCCACACGATGGATGGGTTGGAAAAGGAAAGATGAAGTGGAGATGGAAGGTGAGGTGGAAAATAAAATTAAATAATTTAAGAAATCATTTAATATTTGAGACTATAGGATAGAAGAATAATCATTAGATATTAGATATTCAAATGATTGGAGGAGATAATTAAATATTAGATATTTAATTAGTTAGAGGAATAGGATAGATGAATTAATTAACAAAGTATTTCAATTAAATTAATTAATGAAAAGACACGATATGAATTAAATAAATTAATCTTTTTAAAATTAACTATTTAATAGAAGAATAAACATTAAATAAATATTAAATATTTATTTAATCGCTCATAGCCATTTTTATGTGTATACATTTTGCCCCTCTTTGAAATGATTTCATGACAACATTGTTTAAAAGTTTAAATCAAGTCTCAATAGTGTGCCTGATGGAGATAAAAATCCTGATTGTGTGCCCCCTCGGGAGATTGATCGTGAATTTGTTGAAAAATTTTGATAAGTGATTGATCTCACGATAATTGAAAAGGTCCATCAATTAAATTTATTCATAAAAAATAAATATAATTGCCCCATTGAAAAACATTAATTACCCTTCCAAATAGGAAATATAAAATTAATCAAAGTTAATTTTATTTGTATTTACATCCTTGTCAGCTTTTTGAAGAAATTGTCTTGGTGAGGTGGCAAAATGGTGATCCCATTGGAGAACCATCAATTTTGAACATGTTCGACGATATCATTGACCTCCTGAGTATGGGTATCCGGTATGTATCTTATCCTAAATTTCTCGCAACTTGTCGTTTGATTTTTCATATTTGTTTAGCGCGTTTTTGGCTATTTTTGAATTTTTTCAATTTTCGGAATTATGTTTAGCATTTTTGTTTTCTGTTTTAGCACTTTTGCATTTAAAGTTAGCACATATGATAAGTTTAGTGCATATGCTCATTTTGGTAGTGCATGTGTGATGTATGTTAGCGCTTTTGCTTGGTCCATGCTTTTTCTCTTAGTGTTTGCGCTTTTGATGCTGAAAATAGTGCTTTTGTTCATTGCACGCATATGCTTGGAAGTTTAGCGCTTTTGTTAAAAAGGTTCATGCATATGTATTATTTAGCGCGTGCGTTCAATAGAATAGCGCTTTTGTTAGAAGGATTAGTGCTTTTTCTTCTGATGAATGTGTTTTATGTATTTCATAGTAAAAAATAACTTTGATGATTAGATTTAGGCATTTTGATGCGCAATTGTGATGAATAAGTACTTGATTGTTTGATTTGATAATGTTGATTGATAGAATAAATGATTGATCAATTTGATTTGATTGGATACACTAGCTCTAAGAAACTGATTTAGTTTCTGATGAAGAGCATAACAGAGTTTGATTGAACTCAGTGATTGATAGAAAACCATGATTGATAGGTTTAAATTGATTTGATAGCCTAATTTGATTCATGAGAAAATATTTACCAATTGTTGTTGTTAGAGATTAGCGATCTCTTTGATTTAATAGATAGATGATTGATGATCGAATTCTCTTGGTAAACAGGAGAAACTTGATGTTCTCCAATGTCTGGAGAAATTCCCAGCGATGCGGCACTTAGTGTCAGAGCTTACATAGGTAAAGGTGAGACATATAGATGCCTGCGGATTATGCCACTTGTTATACATTCCTGATATTACCCATAATAGGGGATTGTTGAAAGCGTTAGCCAAGAGATGGAATAGTGAGCATAACACTTTCCACCTACCTAGGGGTGAGATTAGTGTGATGCTTGAGGATGTCTACAAGATTCTCCACATCCCAGTGACTAGTGAGTTAGTTCAGTATGATTTTCAGGATCGTGGAGGGACAGAGGCATGTAGAACTATATTTGGTGATGAGAGCATTACAAGAGGAGATATCCAATGGGAGGATATGATTATGTACTACGAGACTCTCCATGTGATTCTTGCAGGTTTGATTGGGGGATTCATTTGCCCAGATAGGAGATCTCGAGGTTTTGTTGTTGGTTGGGGTGAGAATCTTCAGAGCATGATGCAACATTGGACTCGATATGTGTGGGGTATTTGTATGCTTTCTCATTTGTGTCATGATCTTCATCAGGTTGTTTTCGATGAGGGTGCTAGTCTGTCAAGAGGATGCACACTTTTGCAGATCTAGTGTTGGGAGCACATTGCTATTACTCGACCTATTCATCATAGAGTTCATGGTGAGAGACAACCATATGTGTATCTATATGCAGGTATCCTTACTCAGCATAAGTTGGGTAAGATGGAGTATTGGCGTTGGGTTCTTGATTCACTAGATAGTGTTATTTGGAGACCTTATATTGATTGTGAGCCATGGATGGATGATGCATAGACATTACCATTTATTATGTAGAGTAGATATCTCATTGGTCGGACTCTATTCATTATTGAGAGATAGTTGATTAGTCACATTTTGAGACAGTTTGGTATCATTCAACCTATGCCAATTGGTGTCATGATATATGCACGACAGTATAGAGATAGGCGAGATTGAGGACCTTCTTTGTCATTTGAGTTAGCACGTGCAAAGTTTCTGGCTACTCCTTGGGTAGCTTAGATATGAGATTGCACATTCTTCATCTTGGGGTTACTGCAGATTATGCTCAGGACATATTGGCACACACATTTCCTCGTATTACAGATCCACCATATCCTCTTCCTAGCTCAAGAGATGAGGATGATGATTCAGATGATCCAGTTATCAGGAAACGGAGATGGAGATGAGAGCTTAGAGCTTCTCAGGAGATCAGAGGGGATGGGACCCGGATGGAGAGGAGGGCGATTGAGAGTCCATGGAGGATCGTTTGGAACAGTTGGTCGGATTGGGAGACCGCTTCCTATGCGTGGGAGAGAGGTTGGACAGATTGGGAGGGAGGGATGAGATCACCGAGAGGGTTGCCATTGATAGGAGGAGGCAGGATGACTGGATTGGATGGGGTTTGTGGGAGAGGCATTGATTTTGGTCAGATTCAGCCAGACCCTAGGGTTATTGTTGCGCATGGTGGAGAGGATGAGGACCCAAAGGATCATGTTCCACTTATTAGATGATGGGTTCTGAGAGCTACTCGGACTAAGATTCCAACAGGTTGACAAGGAGGTGGAGATGAGGGTATTGGGGTTCATGTGCCACAACAGGATATGCCAGAGCAGGAGACCATTGATAGTCTTAGAGCATAGATACAAACACTCATGATAGAAAGACACATAGTTGTTAGGAGACAACAGGATACTCAGGGCCTCCTTGATCACATTCATCTTGTTGGATCGAGCACTCTCTCAGCTAATACGGTTAGAGCACTAGTTCGGGTCGGGAAGGAGACTTCCCGTTGCCAACGACTATATGAGGATTTAGTCGCGGAGATCCAGAGAGTAGGTAATCATACCACTGTGAGGATGGATACTAGCAATGGTGGAGTCATGGGACCTCCTCCGAGGAGTGGTGATCATGTGAGATAGGTATCTGGAGGATCTTCTCGCCCACAACCACGTAAATAGACAGAGTCAGGTGGTAGTGGTATAGGACAACCTTGACTTGACTTTGTATTGATGAGGCATTTGTACTTTTGATCTGATATCATTGTATACTTGGACTTTTATTCTTTTATGATGATCTATATGCAGACATGGACTCTATATGATGATGATCTTTATTATGCGCATTACTCTATTTTATGATGATCTATATGCATTGATTATATGGATGCAGTGATTAGATGGATGATGTGATGATCTTTTTTCTTCATTATGATGATGCAATGATAACTGTCTTTTATTTTTTTATTTTTATGATCTTGGATGCAACTAAAAATGATTACTAACTTAAATGATGCAAATTCAATTATCTATATGGGAATGCAAATGAATGATTATGTAATATGTTATTCAAATGTTTTTTATTTTTTAAATGTAATGCTTATAATGATTATGAATCTAAGTGCAAAGATGTAACTAAATGATCTTTAATGAACTTTAATGATAATGCAAATAATAATGATGATATACTACATGATTAATGAAATACACTTAATTGAATGCAAACTAATGCAATGATTTAAACACAACTAAATGAAATGGATGATGATTAAAATGATTCTAAAAATGAATGCACCTACAATGATCAAATGCAAATTGTTTTTGTTTGTCCAAGTGTACTCAATCTTTATTCATGACTGTTGATTTTTAAATGAAATCAAATACTTATAATACAACTGACATTGAATGCTTATAATGTAGATGAATAATGAGCTAATTTAAAATGATCTAACTAAAAATGATATTGTCATTCTTCATATGTTATCTTGTAAGAGTGCTTGATTTCATCATTGAGCTTTTAAAATGTTGTAAGAAAATACAAGCAACTTGACATAATGATCCAAGATGACCTAAGTATTTCTTAGATGGGTTTTGATATAGCAAGTTAATACAAGAAACTTGATATAATGAATCAAGTTGACCTGATTATTGCTTGCAGAATAGACAAGGATTATCCCCTTTCATGCATGACTTGGAACGTCCTCCTTGATCTTTTGTCGATCATATCCTGAGACAAGTACATACCTTAACAAGAGATAATCCACAGACAACAATCACAGAAAATAATCATGCCCCATCATAGATTCTCTAGTCAAGGACATCCTTGAGTTGCATAGAGTACATGATTAGCAATAAAATCAAGACATAAAAACTAAATATCGCATGTCATTCACATATTCTCATGGTCATTAACTGATATAATCATCTTTATGAATGATCTTTGATAATCCTTTATTACTTGTTGGTTGATTCTTCATTTTCTGAGTTTGATGATTCAGCTATCATGAAATGCCTTGATCTTCGTTGTTTTGTTGCTCGTTATCTATTTCAAAACCCTAGGTGTTTTTGGTTTTTCTATGTTTTCTGAATGTTTTGGATTTTCAAATATTCAAAAGATCACCTTAGCAAAAGGAATTGGGATTTTGCCCCAGCGGAAACAAAACTTTATTATGGATGTATGAATAATGATCAAGATCTAAACCATGGTGGGATACAAATGTAGATTGATTGGTTCTGATAAAATCTGAGACAGTGACTACAACAAGTATGTCAAAGATTGATAGTTGTTGGTAAATGCATACTAAATGGTTCAGAGCAATGGATGCAAAAGATGAAATGGATAAGCTAGGAAGTGATAGATTAGATATGATGGAGTGGATAGGTGCGCAAAGCGATCTCATAGATGGAGGAACTTACTTTTTAGATAGCACCTGTTTACTAGGTTTTCACCATCTAAATTTATTGCATTTTTACCTCTCTTTTTTTTTATTGTTTTATGCTTTTTAGGGATTTTCTGATTTTTACTAATTTTTTCAGGACTTTATATGCTTTTTATTGATTTTTTCTAGGACTTTATATCTCAAGAATAGAATTTATTGAGATGGATGGAATTGATAGGTTCATCAAACCAATCACTTTCAGGGGTAGATAACTTGTATGCTCTTGAGCCATATGTTGCTACTATGACAAAAGGTCCTAGCCAATTTGGTTCAAATTTACCCTTCTTTTCTCAGCCTTGCTGATTTCTTGGATTCTCCCTTAGAACTATATCTCAAATCTAAAAAATGTGTTGCTTGACTCTATGATTATAACTTCTTTCCATTCTCTGTTGATACACTTTCAAATGATCTGTTGCATTTTGGCGACGTTCCTGGATCATTTCAAGATCTTGGAGTCTAGAGACTCATTGTTCTTCCTCTAGTACAAGACCTTTCAAGGAAACTCATAGAGAAGGTATCTCTACTTCTACTAGTAATATGGCTTCTGATCCATAGACTAAGGAATATGGAGTTTCCCCCGTTGGTGTACAGATGCTGGTTCGGTATGCCCAAAGAGCAGGATTTAGCTGAATTTGCCAATCTTTTCTAGCTTCATTAACTATTTTCTTCAAGATTTTCAAGATAGTTTTGTTTGATGCCTCAGCTTGACCATTTCCTTGTGGATAATACGGAGTAGAAAACCTATGTTGGATATGAAATTGCTCACATAGTTCCTTCACATATTGATTCTTAAATGGTCATCCATTGTCAGTGATAATGGTCATAGGAACTCCATAGAGACAGATTATATAATTCAAGATGAATGATGATATTTTTTTTCTTGACCCTTTTATCAGAGGTACTGCTTCAATCCATTTAGTGAAATTTTGAGTAGCAGTCAGAATGAATGTATGTCCATTAGAAGATGAAGGATTTATCTTTCCTACCAAATCAAGGCCCCATTGCGAAAATGACCATGATCCGGCCATAGGATATAATTCTTGTGCTGGTGTGTGAATGAGATTCCCATGGATCTGACATTGCTTGCATTTTTTGGCATATGTGAATGAATCTGTCTCCATAGTAGGCCAATAGTAACCCATACGAAGAAGTTTCTTAGCTAGTGTTAATCCACTTCAGTGTGTGCCATAAATACCTGAATGAACTTCGATAAGAACTTTCTCAGATTCTTCTTATTCAAGAAATCTCAATAAAGTACCATCTAGACCTCACCTATATAAGGTATCAACAATAATAGTATAGCGGGATGACTAACGGATAAAATTTATTCTTTGATTGTGAGATAGGTCGGGAGGAAGGATATTCTCTATTAAGTACTGATAGGTTTGGTTGTATAAGGATTGATTGATTCTTGATATTTGACCAATCATGTAGGTATGTTGGGATTGAATGGTAGGGGTTAAGATATCTTCCATGAGGAATTTGTAATGCTATTGATTCTCCCAATTCTGCAAGAGAGATGCTATTGTAACCATTGCATCTGCTTCTTTATTTTCATTTCTTGGGATTTGAATAAATGATATTTCTGCAAAGTTTTCTTTAAACTCTTCTACCAGTTGTTTCTAGGGCATGAGCTTGTCATCCTTAGTTTGATAATCATCATTTATTTGGTTGATGATAATCTGTGAATCACCACAAACATGTAATTCCTTGATATTACATTCAATAGCCATTTTGAGCCCAATAGTCAATGCTTCATATTCTATAGTATTGTTTGGCATGGAAACCGCAGTCTATATGATTTTGGAATTATATGTCCCTGAGGTGTGATGAATAAAATTCCTATGCCTGATCCATATTGTGTATAAGAACCATCAAAGTACAATTCCCAAAATTTTGTACTTATTGTCAGAATGTCTGCATTAGGAAATTCAATGTGCAATGGTATGTTATTTTGTAAGGAGCTTCAACTAATTGATCAACAGTGACCTATCCTTTGATAGATTTTTTATCAACATACTATATATCAAATTTACTCAGTATCATAACCCATTTGGCTAATCTTCATGTCAAAGTTGACTTGTTCAACAAATACTTTAGTGGATCTATCTTCCTATTAGCTTCACAGAATGAGTCAGCATATAATGTCACAGCTTCTGAGTCGCATATACAACTGCTAGACATGTCTTCTCTATTGATGTATAATTCAGTTCATAGCCGACAAGTGTTCTACTAATGTAATATACTGCTCTTTCTTTTCCTTATTCATCATGTTGAGCTAGTAGAGTGCCTAATGATACATTTGTCGCTGAGACATAGAGCAACAATGGTTTCTCTTTGATTGGTAATACCAATACTAGAGGATTCATGAGATATTCTTTGATTTGCATAAAAGCTTCTTCACGTTTCTGAACCCACTTGAATGGAACATTCTTATGTAAAAGATGAGTGAATGGATGACATCTATCTGCTAATTGAGAGACAAATCTTTTGATTGATTGCAATCTTCCTTGTAAAGACCACAATTGACTTATGTTCCTAGGTGACTCCATCTCCATGATGGCTTTTACCTTTTCAGGATCTACTTCAATTCCATGGGCTGATATAATGTACCCAAGAATTTTTCCAGAGGTTACTCCAAATGCACATTTCTTTGGATTTAATCTCAGCTGATATCTTTCAGCCTATCAAAGATCTTTCTTAAGATGTTCAAATGTTCTATTCTTGTATGAGAGTTTGCAAGTATATCATCTACATAGTCTTCCATAAATGTATGCATCATATCATGGAAAATTGTCATCATATCCCTTTGATAAGTCGCTCCTGCATTCTTAAGCCCAAATGGCATGACATTCCAGTAATAAGTATCCCATGCACAGGTGAATAGTGTATTTTCTTGATCTTCAGGGGTGATTCTTAATTTATTGTATCCTTAGAAGCCATCCATTAATGAAAACATCTCATGCCTTGCTGATAAGTCCATAATTCTATCAATGTTGAGTAGTGGGAAATCATCTTTGGGACATGCTTTGTTCAAATCTTTGAAATCTTTGCACACTCTTATTCTTTTATCCGGCTTTGACACTAGTACAATGCTTGAAACCCATTCTAGATAGGCAACACATCTTATGAAACACACATCTAATAATTTCTTTAGCTTGGCTTTTACAAGAAGAGCAATGTGTGGATGCATCTTCCTTAGCTTTTTCTTAACTGGTTTTGCTTTTAAATCCATATTGAGATGATGCATTATAATATCTGGATTAAGTCCCAGCATGTCAGCATAGAACCAAGAAAAAATTATTTGTCTTTCCTGAATAATTCCATGTACTCTTTCCTCTCTTTATCTGATAATGAAGCAGTAGAATGAAGTATCTTGGGATCCTTTGATGTTCCAATGTTTATTTCTTATGTTGGTTCTATTAGAATAGAAGATCTCTCCTGAAAATATGCAGGGAGGATGTCAAACTTTCCATCTTCTAGTGCCTCCAAGAGGTTTTCACTACTAGATATGTCCTTTATTTTTCCTTTTGATTGATCTAGTGTTGCCATGTAATGGTTTTCAACAGTAGGTCTCTTTCCTTGTTTTATTTCAATTTTGCAAATAGAAAGTTTGGCATTCTCCTGACTGCAAGAAACGTTACTTGATTCCACCATGGAAGATATCTTAGGTGTTATGGGTTCAACAACATTAAGACACACAACTAAGTCATGATCATTGGAAAAGACACCTAATTCGGGGTTTTCTAGATTATCCCAGTCAATTAATTTAGGATGAAGAAGAGGTAAATCATAATCATTGTCATCATTAGGTGCTTCAAAGTTCATGACATAATGGCCATAATTTGTCGTAGAGTAGGTAATATCATAGATAGAATGATCTCGAGGATTATCTCTCCCAAGTATTCTCCAATTAGTTCTAACAAAATTAGTATTAGCATTTTGTGGTTCACACTCAAATGGATCTTCATCTGACGTTTGTTCCTTAAATGAATGGATTATATCAACACACACATCTTTAGTATTGCAAGTTCCTTCTTGATTATTTTCAATAAGTTCATTTGCATTTTGAAGTTGACATACTGGTGCACATGATATAGACAATTATTTTTCTAGCTATTGTCTTCTTTCAAATTCATCTTCTTCTGGACTAATAGCCAATTTTACTTGACTATCTCTTAGTTCTTCTATGTTTCTGCCATACCTTGGTACATATTTCTCTTTATTTGAGAAAAATCTGATATTTTGAGATGCTTGATCTATATGTGTTTTTTCTTCTTGTGGCGTTACTTATTTATCTTTTTCATCCCCTTTCTTTTGTTGTCTTGTATATGCCTCTTTTCTCTGAATTCTGATTTCTTCTTGTCTTCTCTCTCACTCCATCTTTTGTTTTGTAATAAACAAGTCTTCCTTTGTGATAGTTGCTTGCTCTTCATTTCTTTCTTCACTTGATATACTAGATGAGACATCAGGACCCCACTCATATTCATTTGAATCTGTCTTTGAACCATTGTCTAGGACTATACCACTATACCACACAGGAATGTTGTATGGTGCAAAAAGTTCTCTGATTTCTGCCATCTTGATTTTCACTACTTCTGGAATATCTTGCTCATATTTTGCACTTTCTCGTATTCCTTAAACTTGTTAACAAGATTCTTCTTTTCTTTTGATTGCAATCTCTTCTTCTTGTTTCTACTTATTGGCTACTATTTTTGGTGCTTGATGTAGCTTTTCTTTCCATTGTTCTTCTTTAGAGATTGATTTCTTTCTCCACTTTGGCAGTTTATGATAATGTTTTTTTTAATTTATTTTTAGATATCCAAGCCCTGATTTACCTTCTTTAGACTGTGAGTGGGGATAAATAGGTTCTAAAATACCTTGATTTCTCTTACCAATTAGTCCTTTTCCTTCATATCCCATTTTTTTGCATGATTTTATAACCATTACCATATTATTCTATGGGACTATTGACTTCTGCAGCTATTGCTATAGTTTCATTTTCATCTTTGTACAACCAACTAAGAATGTCCTTGTCTTTGATTTCTTCTTCAAGGGTTCTAGCTCTAACAAATGCTCCATTAAACATATCTTTTTATTTCTCTGAGGTCTTTGATTGGATATTTGTAGGCTTTCCATATGACTTAGGTGAAAGTGGAAAATTATGCAAAGAATATTTTGAAATTCCTTCATCATTCAATTTGAGCTTTTTCTCAAAGGTTTCCCATAACTTTTCTTGAATTTCTTTGGTAGGATATACTGATTCTCTGTTATGTGGAACTCTTGTATCTTGTATTGGCTTCAGATTATTGCAATATTGGCTAGAGTATGCAATTATAGTGACCTCTTATCCTTCATGAGGAAATTTTACACATTTATGATATGTAGAAGGAACTGCTTGCATGGTGTGAATCCACGGTCTTCCTAGAAGAATTTTGTAAGAGAGGTATAAATCTAAAACCTGACATAATGTATTCCTTTTCAAAGGTCCTATTTTGATTGGAAACACCACAATTCCTTTAGAAGAATGCTCTGCTTCATCATAAGCCTTAATAGTTATTTTCTTCTTTGGATCTACTGCATTTTCTGAATATCCAAAGCTTTTATTAAACTTAATGCACAAATGTTTAAGCCTGCTCCACCATATATGAGTACATGTTTGACATGAGTTTTATTAATGGTGACTTCAACATGTAAAGGAGAATTGTGAGGATGTTGCAAGGACACGCCATCATTTTCATAAAATGATAAGCAATGAGGAGCTATAAGGTGTCCCACCATGTTTTGGAATTGATCCACATCCAAGTCTTTTGGAACTGTTGTTTCCACTAAATATTTTTCCAAAATTTCCTTATGCATAGGTGAAACTTTGAGAAGTTCCAAAATTGATATTTGAGGAGGTATTCTTTGTAATTTCTCTACTAAATTGTACTGTTTTGAAGTGACCTTTTCTTTTCTTCTCATAATGACATTGATTGGCTTTGAAGGTGGATTATCTCTGACAATTATAACATTTACCACATCATCATATGTATAAGTGTAGTTAACTTTGGCTTTTCCTTTGTCATTTTTTAATTGGGATGGTTCACCTTTGTCATAATTTGGGAGTGGAGTTTTGAAAGCTAGGTGTGATTCATTTGTCTTATGGCTATCCACTATGATAGTTCCATTATCGATTAGATCCTGGATAAGGTGTTTCAATCTTTGACAATCATTTGTTTGGTGTCCTTTATTCCGATGTTAATTATAAAAATGATTGTCATTCCACAAATTAGGCTTGACTAGTGGTTCATAACTTCTTGCTTCTGGTAAAATAATCAGTTTGTTTGCAAGAAGAGTTTTTAAAGCCGATTCTAATGGTTCTCCGTTGTTTGTGAATTTACTGCGAGGATTGGAGAAGAAAGACTTGGCTTTATTGCTTTCTTGATTGTTATTGTTTGGGATTTGACTTGATAGATTAAAAATTGGTTGTTGTTTCATAGCACTATTGTCAGCATTTCCTCCATTAATGACATTCCTATTCTTTGACCAGAATTTGGGTTTGTCATTGTTGTTGTTGTTGTTGTTGTAAGAATTATTGTAAAGTTTTAGCTCTCCTTTCTTTACCATCGCATCTTCTATTTTTAGATCATTCTCAATCATCTTGGTGAAGGAGGGAGGGCATTGCATTTTTAGTGGATAACTCATTTCACTGATAAGATTATTAATGAATATGTCCATCTTTTCTTGATCGGGTACATCTCTTGGATACCTATTAAATATTTGTTTCCATCGCTACAAGAAGATCATATTATATTCACCATTCTTTTATTTAACATTGCATAAATCCAGCATTGTTATCTCATTCCTTACATTGTAGGAATACAGTGAAATAAATCTATTCATGAGTTCTTCAAAAGATTTGATTCCGAATGGCAAATATTGAAAACCATTCCATTGATTTCCCATTTAAAATCCTAGGGAAAAGATGCATTAGGTAAGTTTCGTTGTGCGCAAATTCCATACTCATAGTACAAAACACCCTAATGTAATCCCGAGGATCACATTTTCCATCGTATTTGTCATATTTAGGGATCTCGCAATGCTGTGGAAATGGTACCATCGTCAATTTTTTATCAAAAGGATATGGGCAAATATCTTCTAATGAATACTTCTTGGAGCTTGTTCTATTTTGCATATCTTGTATCTATTGTTGTAGAGTTTGCATTTGTTGAGTGAGGTTTAACAATGGATTATCCATATAGTTTCTCCTTATTTCTTCGTAAGTTCTTTTATCACTACACTCTTTTCTTGTTTCATCCCATTCTCTTCATGACTTTCTTTGTTCACATCTTCATTGTTTGGATCATCTATGTTTTGGGTGTTACTTGCCTCTGCATCTTGTTTCAAGCTTTATATGTTAAAGTCTTGTGGTAATTTAGCTCCTGACTTTACCAATAATTTTTCCATTAGTCTATCAAATTTGAAATCTTGCTCAAGGTCTCTAATGGTGTTATTGATCTCTTCTTCATCAATAGCAGTATACCCAAAAGTTTGGAATATCGCATAATCTTCTTCCTTCATTTGTGTTTGTTGTTTTCTAAGTTGTTTGTATTGAGCTCTAGTCCAAACTGGCATGTGATTGTCTCAAAACTTTTAAAGTTTCCAAAGGACAACTCAATAAGTGATTATTGGTTTAAGAAGATATGCTTTGTTGATTTTACCATTATTGTTTGTTCTTTGTGATAAAGCGTCTCTTTATTGAAAAGCACATCCTTGCAAAATTTCTCCATCAAAATCTATCCCACAGCCACGTAAGTAGTGACTAAAACGGTGTAGGAATGTCCTATGTTTTAATAAGGTCTTGCGATTGATATACAAGAATCTTATTATTTTATGGGTATCTTTATGACTGGGTTTTCTTTTCTTAAGGCGATACTTAAAAGTCATATAAGCATCTGATATTTCACAAGTTTGTTTGATTCCAATGTTGGTGCAATTCTGATTTTGATATGACCTAGGTTTAAAATAGGAAAGAAATATCCAAGATAATGAACACAAGATGAATTGATCAAGATTCATGATAGAGGATTTGATATATCCCGATGAGAGACTTGACAATGATGTTGATTTTTTTTTTTGCACTTAAAATGTTTGAATCAATAGCTTGTTGAATATTTATGCTTATGGAAACATTTCGGAAATAGCTTGTTGGATTAGTGACCCAGTTGTTGAACTAGTTTGAAAATATGTGATAGTTTAGAGACAAATCTACTCAAGAAGTGTTTTGGTACTAATGTTGAAATTTTGGTTTGATATGCTTTTTAGATGTGAAAAAGCTTTTGTGCTAACTCTTATGGAAAAGAGTGTTAACTTATGAGATAAAAGCACTGTTTTGTTGTTTGAAAGTGCTATTCTGATTATGTTTGAAGGATTCTTCTCAAATCCTTCAACAAGTTGTTGGATTTTTGCTCATTTTTTTAGATGATGATTTTCTCAAATTTTTGACCATTTTGAACATGTCATAGACATAGAAGACACAATGTTTTTGAAAAACAAAATGCATAAGCAAGTATAAATCCTATGGCAGGCTGAGACAATAATTGTTGAATCTCACATGGGGTTTCCCCTGAGGCTACATTATTCAAAGAGGATATTTAGATGCTTGACCCCACTAGCTCCACCCTCGGCACTCACTTCTCCGAGGCAGCCAAGCACCACTTTCCATGAAAAATCCCCATGGAAAACTTTATATCTCTACTAAGAACCATATGTGTGTGAGTCGCTTTAGAGGTCTGATCTCCTACGCCGACAACTAGAAGGATTTTGGCAACTATTACAAGTGGATTTTAGTAAAGGCTTCCAATCATGTGGCCATACATGCGGCACTTTCAGTTCTATAAATACAGAAGGTTCCAAGCCTATAAAGGTTACACTCCATAAGGTTTATGGGGAAACATAATGTTGGTATGAACTTATCAGCACATGTTGCTTGTGACTTTCATCACAAACACAATTTATTTAGAGTGGATTGGAAGGACTCGGTATTAGCCTGTTTCCACTTTGGGTCGTTTCCCTCTCACTAGCCTCCTGAATGCAACTTGAGAAGGAAGGCCCTCTAAATGTTATACATAAAATAAAGTAGGTCTGGTTTTCTGATCACCATATGATGGTGAGAGAATACTTACCTACTACTTCATCAAGCACGGAAAACACAAGTCCGTTTTAGCTTTTGTAAAATCTATGTGCAACAATTTTAAAGAAGTCACTAAAAAATGAAAGTTGCATGCTATTAATTTATCCCCCTTAATTAAGCTAAATGAGCATGACATGATGTGTTCCTTTCCAAATTAGAACTCTTAATTAACTAGGTGAGGAAATGCATGAAATTTGTTTTAAAAATAACCTTGCACATGCATATTAGTAGTTTGAAAAATTTAAGTTCTTGGACATTCCGACCTACAAGAAAATTTTGTGAGTTGCAAACAAAAGCGCTATCCTAACAAATGCATTGTCTTTCCTCTCAAAACTGCTAACCTAAATGACAAAAGCGCTAACCTGAAACACAAAAATGCAGCTCTGTGGACTAAGAAGTGGGAATTCTTTGACAAAAGCGTTAACCAAACTAACAAATGCACGAACTTGAAGGACAAAAATGTTGTACTGAAGATTATGTGCATTGATTTACAAACAAAAGCGCTAACGTAAAGGACAAAAGCACTAATCTATCAAATAAAGGCGCTGTTAGAACTCACAAAGGTGTGAATCTGTATTACAAATGCATTAAATTTGTTTTTTTGCGAGAATTCGAAAGGATATTAGAAAGAATATGTGAGGCTCTGAGCCCCACGATGGCGCCAAAATGTGTTGACTTGAATTTCATCATCAGAATACTACCTAAAACATGTTAGTTTCACAAAATAGAAAGGAAATGATACACAAAATCCAAACTCAATCAATGAAACTACATGAAATACATATAAAATAAAAATACTATTATTACCTTCATAAGTTATGTCTCATTGTGTCCTAACTCCACTGTTCCTGGTTGCAGATGGTGTGCTCTTATACAAGCACTGATAGCTTCCAAGATGGCATATGAAAAATGGAGTGATAAGTAGTAGTTAACTAATGCTATGATATGTAATGCTAAATGACTATGCTAAATGATAATGCTAAAATGCTAATTGCTTCAAGATTAAAACTCACAGATGCATAAGTTTTCACAAATGGCTACCTTGAAAACCCACTTGAAGACTAACTCTCTCTCATCTCAAATTCTTGATCTTATAGACTTTGAGAGGATAAGATGATGTGGCTTGGATTAATGGTCATGATCAAATCTACAGATTTAGATGGTTCTGAGCAAAGGTGAAGGTTGAAAGAACAAGGGAAGGAGAGGACAAGTGTCACTCATCTCACCCTGACTAGGTTGCTGATTGAGGGAATCTAGGGATGGTTGGAGAAAATTTAGGCATGAGAGGACAAGTGGACTCAAGTCCTTCCTAAGATGTAGGGATGTTGGAGAGAATATACAAGAAGGTTATGAAATATGTGTACATACACAATGTTTCATTAAATTTGGAGGTTGAAGATAAGTGGCTAATAAATGTTTTATTTATTTTAATTTGTTGAATTAATTTAGCCACATGATGGATGATTTGGCAAAGTAAAGATGAAGTGGAGATAGAAGGTGAGTTGGAAACAAAAATTAAATAATTTAAGAAATTATTTAATATTTGAGACTATAGGATTGAAGAATAATAATTATATATTAGATATTCGAATGATTGGAGGAGATAATTAAATATTAGATATTTAATTAATTAGAGGAATAGGATAGATGAATTAATTAATAAAATATTTCAATTAAATGAATTAATGGAAAGACATGAAATGAATTAAATAAATTAATCTATTTAAAATTAACTATTTAATAGAAGAATAAATATTAAAAAAATATTAAATATTTATTTAATCTCATAGACATTTTTATGTGTATACAGACATCAATGACAATATATCTTTAGTACAATCTTGATGCAAAATTCCAACAAACTCAAAATGCCAACAATCTCCCCTTTTGGCATTGATGGCAATACAAATATCAATGCTTCTGATTGCTGCTAAGATTGGTGAGATTGGTGAATAGGAATCCTGGTTTACATTACCAAATATTCACCTTTCTCAGTCTATTTTCAGCCTGCCATTGGTTCACTTAATCAGACACATATTTCTTCTCCCCAATCACATAATTCATCTTCCCCTTTGATAGCAATGCCAAAGTGAAAGTAAAACATGTAATTCTTCTCTCACTGTGATGTTGATGCTCCCCCTGTGGAATACATCCACTCCTTCATCAATCCATATAAGATTCTACAAGTTGTTCAAAGACTGATGCAATCAGCATCATGCTTAACTAACTTCATGAAGAGGGACAACCCCCAATTGACTTCTAAGACACTCGAAAGTGGTCTTAGTCAAAGGTTTGGTAAAGATATCTGCAAGTTGCTCCTTTGTAGAAACATGCTCCAAGATAACATCTTTACTTTGAACTTCTTCCCTCAAGAAGTGATATTTGAATTCAATGTGCTTAGTCCTTGCATGCAAAACATGATTTTTTGAAATGTTTATTGCACTTGTATTATCACACAAAATCTTTATAGGTTCTGAGATTTGTATCTTCAAACCTTCCAAAATGTGCCTCATTCACATAGCTTGTGTGGAATTCATATAAGCTTCTACATACTCAGCTTCAGCAATAGATTGTGAAGTGCAACTCTGCTTTTAATACTCCAAGAAACTATCCTTCCTCCTAAAAATAATGCTCCACTGGTAGTACTTTTCTGGTCATCAATATTTCTTGCCCAATCAGCATCTGTGTATGCTTTCAGATCAAAATTTCCACCATATGGATACCATAATCCATAGTCAACAACACCTTTCAGATATCTAAAAATTATCTTAGTTGCCATCAGATGTGCCTCCTTTGGATTCTTCTAAAATCTAGCGACAATGCCAACTGCATGGGTAATATCCGGTTGACTGTGAACACCATAGTGTAGTTTGCCAATCATTGACCTGTATTCCTTTTCAACTATAGACTTAGACGCATCTTCCTTGAACAATTTACAGCCTATAACCATTGGGGTTCCAACTGGTTTACAGTCACTCATATCGAAAGTCTTCAAAACCTCTTTCACATACTTGGATTGAGTAATGAAAATACCATTCTTCATCTATTGTATCTGTAAGCTGATGAAATTTTTTATTTCCCCTACCAATGACATCTCAAATTCATTTTTCATTTCATCTGTAAAACAATTACTCGTGTCATCATTACCTCCAAATATAATGTCATCTACAAATACTTCACTGACTAGTATTTCATCTCCTTCAGACTTGAGATAAATGTTGTTGTCATCATTGGTTCTAGTAAAGCCTATCTTCTTCAAATGAGTATGAAGTTGTTCATACCATTCTCTAGGTGTCTACTTTAATCCATACAAGGATTTATGCAATTTGCATACCATGTCTTCCTTATTTGTCAATGCATAACCATCAGGATACTCCATATAAACCTCTTCTTCTAGTATCCCATTCAAGAATGCAGACTTAACATCCATCTGGTATAGCTTTAACTTTTTATGAGCTGCAAATGCAAGCAATGTTCAGACACCTTCCAG
Organism: Cryptomeria japonica; assembly: GCF_030272615.1. Taxonomy (NCBI): domain Eukaryota; kingdom Viridiplantae; phylum Streptophyta; class Pinopsida; order Cupressales; family Cupressaceae; genus Cryptomeria; species Cryptomeria japonica. Next base: position 649,124,899 of record NC_081415.1, read on the forward strand.
TTTTGCTACTAGTGCAAAAGTTTCTCCATAGTCTTCTCCTTCTTCTTATACATAACCTTTGCATACTAATATTGCCTTATTCCAAACTACAACACCATATTCATTTAACTTGTTTCTGAACACCCATTTAGTACCTATAACATTCTTGTTTACCGGTCGGGGTACCAGGGTCCAAGTGTTGTTCTTCTCAATTTGATCTAACTCCTCCTCCATAGCTTTCACCCGATGATCATCACCAAATGCCTCTTTACCACTTCTAGGTTCAAAGATGGATATCATGCAAGAGTTCTCTCTTATTCTCCTTCTAGTTAGTACTCCAACATCCTAATCCCCAATTATTTGTTCAGGACTGTGATTCAATCTCAAATACCTAGGAATAACATGATCATTCTCTTCAGGTTTAGCTTCATCATTGTCATCTTCCTTTGAATTTATTTGTTCCAGTTGAAAAAGTTCATCAGGATTTGCTTTACTAGTTTTTTATTTAACAGTTTCAGGTTCCAAAAGAAAAATGCAAGGATCTTCATCCTTCTTCTCAAAACTGGCTCCTTCTGCAATTTCAGGACATTTATCTACATGAACATTAGCACTTTCAACAATTTTCTATGTACCATTGTTGAAGTATTTATAGGCCTTACTCTTGATAGAATAGCCAAGAAGTATGCCTTCATCACTCTTAGCTTCAAATTTGCTTATGTAATCACCTCTTTTAATAAAACATTTGCTACCAAATATTTTAAAATAGCTAACATCAGGTGATCTCCCATACCAGTACTCATATGGGGTCTTGTCCTTATCTCTTATTACTAGAACTTGGTTCATTGTGTACACAGCTGTACTTACAACTTCTTTCCAAAACAAATTTGATACACCACCTTGTATCAACATAGTCCTAGCAGCTTCAACCACTGAACGATTGTTTCTTTTTGCTATATCATTCTATTGTGGTGTCCTTGGTGTAGAAATTTGCCACTTGATACCATTATCATCACAATATTTAGTGAACTCTGCAGAAGTGAATTCACCACCTTGATCTATTCTTAGACATTTTATCTTTTTGCCACACTCTTTCTCAGCTAAGGCTCTGAATGCCTTGAATTTACCAAATGCTTCATTTTTATCCTTCAAGAATGTGACCCACATCATCCTTGAATAGTCATCAGTGAAGATCATAAAGTATCTATCACCTTCAATGATTCTTGTTCTAATTGGTCCACATAGATCTGTATGAACCAAATCTAACAAGTGTTTTGTTTAGAAGGACTTGCTCTTAAAATTTGAAGAAGTCATCTTTCCTAGTTGACATTCTTTACAAAGAGCATTAACCGGTTTGTCTAGCTAAGGTAGACCTCTTACTGTCTTAGACTTGCTTACTTTAATAATATTGTCAAAAATAATATTACAAAATCTCTTATGCCAAAGCCAGCTATCATCTATTTTTGCAATCAAACAGATGCTAACTATAGGATTGAGATGAAATAGATTACCTTTGGTCTGTTTACCGATTGCAATCAATTCTCCTTTCTTGTCAAAGATTTTGCATATACCATTTCTAAATTCTAGTGGGTATCCTCTCTAATTATGTTGTGCCACACTAAGAAGATTGTGCTTTAGGCCTTCAACCCAATAGACATTGTTGGCACTGCTTTTCCCATTAAGAGAAATAACTCCCTTACCTTTAACCATATAGGGTGAGTAATTGCCAAATCTAACAACACCGCCATCAAATTCCTTCAAGGAAATAAATTTGCTCCGATCACTGGTCATGTGATGTGAACAACCACTATCAATGATCCAATCATCAGAGTTATCCATTCTGGATACTAGTACCTTCTGATCTGATAGTTCTTCCTTAATTGCTATAAACATAATACCTTCACTAGCATCATCATCTGATTCTTCATTAGTAACACCACTGTCAATAGCTACAAGACAATCTCTCTTTCCTTTACCCTTGTATTTCTTAAATTTGTCTCTCTTGTGTTCATTTTCACTATTAGGGCAATTCGGTGCTATATGACCAATCTTGTTGCATGAAAAACATTTTAAAGGTAGCTTACCTCTATATTTACCAGTGCCTTTAGGCAATCGTTTTGCCAACAATGCTTCAAGTTCTACTAAGTTGTCTTCATCTTCAGCATCTCTATTGGGTCTAGATTCATAGTTATGGCTGGTATCTCTACTTCTTCTCACATATGGGTTAGAGACGGGAGCTCTAAATGCAGATTTTGATTTCTGTACACTACCATCATAGCCATTTAGTTCAAAAGCAGTAAGTTTTCCAATAATAGAGTCAAGAGTTACCTTTCTCTTATTAATGGATTTCAGTAACTAAATAGCTGCAACTTGGATAGCATATACCGGTAGCAGGGTTCTCAGTACCTTAGTGATTGCTGTGGCATCTTCCACTTTCCCTCCTGCACTCTTTATCTCACCAACTATCTCTTTAATCCTTTGACCATAGTGCTTGATATTTTCACCTTCATACATTCTCATGTCGTCAAACTTTCCTCTCAAACTCTCCTCTTTGGAAATCTTAACATGTTCATCACCTCTATAAATATCTTCTAGTTTCTTCCATACTTCATATGTAGCTTCAAGACCATGAACATCTACATATTCAGCATCAGACAGGGAACTAATAATAGCTTCTAGTGCCTGGTGATTTTCTTGATTTTCTTTCTTCTGATCATCAGTCAGGGGTCCAGTAGGTGTAGTATACTTATTTTCTATATGCTCCCAATAATGACTACCAATACTCTTAATGTAAATCTTCATTCTTTCACTCCATATTCTATAGTAATCTTTGTTGAAATTTGGACCTTCTATCTTCATCATGATCTACAAGATCTTTTCCTCAAGTTGTTAGGCTTTTAGATTAAGAGGACCTGAGATGCTTTGATACCAATTGCTGGTATGAGGAAAGAATAAGTATCTGGTAGAATACTGAGAGGAGGGGGGTGAATTAGTACACTAAGAAACTGATACAAAGCTCCCAAACTCAAACTCATTCAAACAAAGTAATCATATCTCAGTCAAGATTAGTATTCATAAGAATACATGATATCAACCGGTTTAACTATTATGACAACTTTAACAATAAACAACTTCAATCTTGTGAATATCAACAATGCTTAATCATAACTCAACATATTCATCTCTTAATGCTTCTACTGAACATGCCTTATCAGAGATTAACCAAATCAACCAATAAGATCACAACCACAAAAGCATTCACCACTTGACACAAATATTTATACGTGGAAAACTCAAATGGGTTAAAACCACGGTGAGATGAGACTCACAAGGATAGCTATCTGAACCCTTTTGAAGTTCACCCTGTTAGGAGCCAAAGCCTGTTAGAGCTTTACAATAAGTTTTGTTAAGAACTAGTTCCAGTTAGGAATCACCTGGTTAAGGGATTTACAAATATGCCTTGTCAGAAGCACAATACCCTATTAGGAGTAACCTCACTGGAGGATTTAAGAATCCAAGCTAATGGACCACCTTGTTAGAGGATTTAATGAGTAACCAACCTTGTTAGAGCTTACTCGATTAAGGGATTTAACTTCTGCTGTAATTGTTAGAAGACAACAGTTTGGTTGATCTATCTAAATAACACTACTTTTGCTTGATCATATCCTTTTATAACCTGCAGTCTGCCTTCACTCAAAGTGCAGATCCATTCCCTAGCTTGGTAGCTATACACTCAATAGGTTTTCCACCAATCTTGCCAATAACCTTAACAAACAACTTCATTGACCTTAAATAGAAATCAATTAGGTCGGTAACATAGCAAAAAGATAATTCTCATCATCGAGATTACAAATAAGTCGGTACAATATTGACCATTAGAAAATGAAAATCTCTTCACATTCTTCAATACAATTTCAACCGCTCTATTGGACTTTTTAACTCATCACGCATTGTGCATTAGAAGCAATCCACTTTGCTCCTTCCCTAGACAAGAACAAAAACACCACAACAATTTGAATATCTTCCTTAATCAAATGATCACACGTGTCTCCATCATTGTCGTTTATCAGATAACAAACCATCAAAATTGGTCAGTTAGGGTTTAACAACTGATAGGATTTACCGGTTACATTACATAGATAGGTTTAACCCTTTACACCGGTTCACTGGTTCATCTCACAAACTTAACATACAGGTTTACAACATCTTCCACAAATATCTTCTTACCGGTTACTAGCCAATATAAAAAACAACAATATTAGCAATAACATGAATACCATTTACTGGTTCAATTGACATCAATGACAACATATCATTAATGCAATCTTGATTCAAAATGCCAACAAACTCAAAATGCCAACAATAGGAGCCAGAGGTGATGGACGAGCTCATGGTGAAGGCCTACCCTTATTGTAATAGGTAGGACCAAAGATATTTGTGGACTATCCCACATTAATGGTTCCCACTTTTGCCAATGAAGGAAATTGGCGAAAGTGGAGAATTATGTTGGGGGTGGTTCGAACGAACTGGGGGGTTCGAGAGAGGCCCCCCTCTGGGTTCGAGCGAAACCTCCATCAGACACAGGTTTAATCGAAGCATGGGTGGGTTTAGGGTTCGATTAAATCCCTTAAAAATTAATACTTTATGGGGTTTGATCGAACCCCCCCTTCACTCGAACCCTATTTAAAATTGATTTTTTCAAACTTCTATAAAATCCGAAAATGACAATTCAACTATCATTTTCAAACTTGTATTTTCTATCCAGTGCGGGTTAGAATGAACCCAACGTCAGCACCACGTCACCATTCCCTATCTGCAGTAGTCAGTGCATCTCACATTTCAGCTTTCAACCTAAATTATTTTAGGTGCACAAAATAACCCTTTTTTTGTTTAATAATGTCTTTTTTTATTAAATTTATTCGAAAATTAATAAATAATTTATTTTTTAATTTATTTTTTAATTAAATAATTGTATATTTATTGTTTTTTAGCATTTTAGAAAAATGTTTGATAATTTAATGTTTTGATTCAAATTTGTCAATTTGTTTTTAAAATTACATAACTGTACATGTATTTTTTTTCAACTTTAAAAAAAAAAATGTTATGAAAAAATTAGAAAACTAAGGTAGTAAATTAGAACTTAGAAAAACATTAGCAAAAAAAGAAAATTAGAAAAATGTTACAAATCTAAATATAAAAATAAAACGTTAGAAAAATTAATAAATTTTAATATTAAAAAACATTAGAAAACTTAGATAACAAATTTAAACAAATTAGACAAAATAAATCCTCTATAATGTGACCCCTTTTCACATCCTATTACACACACAATACGACCCCTTACGACCCCTTAAGCCCACATATGCCCTTGATGACGCTATACGTTCCCTTAGGACAATAGAGGATCACATAGTGGACCCTAAGGGGTCACACGTGGTCCTTAGGGGTCACGCATGTGTTCTAACACATGCATGACCCCTTAGAACTGCATATGGCCCCTTATAAAATCGTAGTTTGAACGACATACCCCTTAGTCCATCACATAGTGTCCTAAGGGGTCATATGTGGTCCTAAGAGGTCACGCATGCGTTAACACATGTGTGACCCCTTAGGACCACATATGACCCCCTATAACATCCTAGTGTACATACGACATTCCCCTTAGGATCACATAGTGTCCTAAGGGGTCATATGTAGTCCTAAGGGGTCATGCATGTGTTCTAACACATGTGTGACCCCTTTGAACCGCATATGACCCCTTATAAAATCCTAGTGTGAACGACATACCCCTTAGTCCATCACATAGTGTCCTAACTGGTCATATGTGGTCCTAAGGGGTCACACATGTGTTAACACATGCATGACCCCTTAGGACCACATATGACCCCTTATAACATCCAAGTGTACATATGACATTCCCCTTAGGATCACATAGTGTCCTAATGGGTCATATGTGGTCCTAAGGGGTCACGCATGTGTTCTAACACATGCGTGACCCCTTAGAACAGTATATGACCCCTTATTAAATCCTAGTGTGAATGACATACCCCTTAATCCATCACATAGTGTCCTAAGGGGTCATATGTGGTCCAAAGGGGTCATGCATGCATTAACACATGCGTGACCCCTTAGGACCACATATGACCCCTTATGACCCCTTATAACATCCTAATGTACATATGACATTCCCCTAAGGATCACATAGTGTCCTAAGGGGTCATATGTGGTCCTAAGGGGTCACGCATTTGTTCTAACACATGCGTGACCCCTTAGAACCACATATGACCACTTATGAAATCCTAGTCTGAACGACATACCCCTTAGTCCATCACACAGTGTTCTAAGGGGTCATATGTGGTTTAAAGGGGTCACGCATGCATTAACACATGCGTGACCCCTTATAACATCCTAGTGTACATACAACATTCCACTTAGGCTCACATAGTGTACTAAGGGGACCTATGTGGTCCTAAGAGTCACGCATGTGCTCTAACACATGTGTGACCCCTTAGAACCACATATGACCCCTTATTCCATCACATAGTGTCATAAGGGGCCATATGTGGTCCTAAATGGTCACACATGCATTAACACATGTGTGACCCCTTAGTACCACATATGACCCATTATAACATCCTATTGTACATAAGATATTCCCCTTAGGATCATATAGTGTCTTAAGGGGTCATATGTGGTCCTAAGGGGTCATGCATGCATTAACACATGTGTGACCCCTTAGGACCACATATGACCTTTTATAACATCCTAGTGTACATATCGCGTTCCCCTTAGGATCACATAGTGTCCTAAGGGGTCATATGTGGTCCTAAGGGGTCATACATGTGTTATAACACATGTGTGACCCCTTAGTACTGCATATGACCCCTTATAAAATCCTAGTGTGAATGACATACCCCTTAGTCCATCACATAGTGTCCTAAGGGGTTATATGTGGTACATATGACCCCTTATAACATCCTAGTGTACATAAGACATTCCCCTTAGGATCACATATTACAGATTAATAATTTTATAATCATATGCCCATTACAAAAATACAATGACCTCTATTTTTTTGAGATGTGGAGTTCAATAACAAACAATGTCAAAAAAATTAGAGAAGTTACATTCCATTTTGTAGATCAATGCCCAGTTTTAGTTTCAAACTAAAAAAATAATTTTGATATACACACAAATATTTATATGTTACAATAAAATATAGGTCTAATTTATTTTGTTATTGACTTACAAAAATTATATATATCATGTTCTTGAATTTTTTATGTATTCAAGATTTAAATATATATATATATATAGATATATATATATATATATATATATATATATATATATATATATGTATATATATATATATATATATATATATGTATATATATATATATATATATATATCTACATATATATATATATATATACATATATATATATATATATATATATATATATATATATATATATATATATATATATCTGAAATATATGTTATCTCTCTGTCTGAAATATTTGAATTTTTTTATGTATTCAAAGATTTAAATTTTTTATTATATATATATCTCTCTCTCTCTAGAATTTAACTGATTTTAGTTTTTAATGTTTTAAATTGAATGCACTTCATGTGTGTGTGTGCTTATGTATTTATTTTAACTTTATGACATACCTAGATAGATGGTGTCCCGGGATATACCTTCACAGGCTCCTGATCAAGATCCACCTGCACAAGCTCCTAATCAGGATCCACACATTGATGATATAGATCCTCCACACTAGGATCCCTCACTACCCGACATTGCTATCATTTTCCAGTACAATGATTGTGAGCTGCATAGGTTGAGGGTCATATTAGATGTCCCCCATACTGATGGCATGTACAAGAGTACATGCACATCCATTTTTGATAGTTTGTAGACATTGAGGGACTGCTTAATTTCTCACAACTCATTCTCACCTAAGGTTATAGAGGATATTTATAGACAGTTGAGGAGTGAGGTGAGGGGTCCTGATTCTTTTGTTTATGTGGTGATGGTGGTATCGAAGGAGACCATGAAGGAGAGGGGATTTCCACATTATCACGAGAAGAGTAAGGTAAGAGGATATCAAGTCACGAGATGTATCGACCCATAGGTTGCATCATTGATTTACCCACACTTCTTAGCTGCCCATGGTCATTGTCCTAATAACAACTAGATACCATTATACTTTGCATAGCAAGTATTTGCTAAGGCTCATTATCAAATGACACTAAACTACCTTGATATTCCAATATATTATGGACAGGGGAGGGGAAGGATTGCTGATAGAGATGCATATTGTAGGCATGATAGAGATCCACCTAGACACAAGGACCTTGTTGGCCAGAGATTTCCTTTAGTAGTCCCAGCTCTAGCCACCATATTGGATCATGTTGTGATTGCTTCTTAGAGAGAAGCAATTGATAGGATTGGACAGATTGCATCAGCAACAGCCACCATATCATCTGACATTCTGGGTAGATATATGATGAGTCAACCACGTTTGAGATCATCCATAGATCATGCATCTTCTAGTCACAGGGTGGCTTCAGATTTAGATGATCAGTATATTACTACTGGCATCCCCTCCCTAGATGAGGTAGCATCTATATTCAGAGGTAGTAGACATGTACAGATGTCGCAGTATCTAGTCGAGGACCTGCTTCATTATTACCATTTTATTTCATCTCGACTTGGGATAACATTCGCTGATGTTAGAGAGGAGATTCTCAGAGATGGGCAGGCTACCACTGCATCGACACATACCCCAAGGAAATCACAACATTCTCATCACTCTACGCATGCTCTAGGCACTGACCAACCTACAGATCACTCTATTACTGCAGAGGAGGAGATACGAGTTGATCAGGTCCATATCACATGAAGGCTTGGATTCATTTGAGGAGCAGCTACAAGGTTTGATCCATACTAGGTTTATGGATATGCTACTATAGTTAAACACTTCATCTATGATGCCTAGTCATCTAGTTAGCCCCTTACACTCCTCTATCATACGTATAGCCAGAGAGAGATATGTAGGCATGAGTGATGTGGTTGATATGATCACAGGACATGATCAGACTATGCAATCTACTCCTGATACACAGGTATGTACATACATATGCATTTAAATTTTTAAAAGACATGTATACATGTTGTAATGTATGATAAATCTATATATCGATCATTTACTAAATAATAGTTCTAATTTAATTTGTATCATTTAAATTGATCTTGGACTAATCCTTAAATACATACGTATATATATATATATATATATATATATATATATATATATATTTATAACAGTTAGCTCATGGCATTCCTAGCTTGAGCTCTGAGTGTGTGCGTAGGAGAGATTCTTTCGATGATGTTAGTGGACAGGTTAGTTATGGTTTTTTGTATATATGTACATGTATGTATGTGTGTTACAATTTATATTTTAATTTTAATTTAACTCTAGTCGGATTTGATGTACATGTGTCTAGAGATCTATATCTAATAATTAAAGAAATTCTACTTTTGCAGGGGTCTATTGGACATCCAGACTCTCACCAATACTCTCCCTCAGATGGTTGCTTTGTTCGTGGCCAACATGATGCATGTTGATTTGCTGGACTTTATAGCTCATTTGTTTATATTTTTATATACACATGTACATTTTCGACTTTCATATTATATATATTCATGCATGTATGAAGTTTAGACTAGATTATACTTTATACGTTTGTGTTTGATGGACTGGATTATATATACATATGCATGTATGGATAGATTATACTTTATATATACATGTATAGTTTGTGCATTTGATCCTGGATTAAATATATCGCATCATTTGTATTCAAATAATTATATATATGATTGAATACACACATGATAGATTACTTACACACTTTAAATATATATGATTGAATGCACATATTCTCTAAAACTTTCAAATTTATATATATTTGTGACTGAATTTACATGTGCATGTAGATAGATTAAAAAAAGATTGATATGTTTATAATTTAAATTTTAAATTTTAAATTTTACTACATGTAACATTTATACAATAGATATGCATTAATTTAAAATTATTTGTGAACAATATATATCCAATCCACTCCACTGTGCAAACCATGAACAAGATAAAAATCACACTTGTGCATATCAAATGAACAAACTAAAGTTAATGAATATATTCAATTTTATTTAAATTCTAGGTCCCTATACTTCTAGGTGTACTAAATAGTTCACATCATGTACTTCTACGTACATACAAGTTAAATAGTTCACAACACGTCACTTAGTGGTTCAAACCGCTCTTCAATTATTACACATGTATGTCCTAATTTAATATCAATTTTACACATGTACATTCTAATTTAAATATGCATTTTTAATTAAATAAATACACATGTCATAATTTACTTTACATACATGCTTTAAAATTATTTTAACAACTTACAAATTACATATGCATGTGCATGCATTTAGAATTAGATATCTAGTATATACATCCTAATCAACTGCATGCATCGCCCGCCTTAACACATTTTCAACTCATCCACATGTCCCAATTTACGTTGCATACATGCACATAAGTTTTATTTAACATACATACAAATTAACTTCATACATCCTAATTTGATATAATTGAAAATTTCATATTTACCTAAAAAATGTATGGTCTACACAAGCCATATATATATAGATCAAATATTTATCCAAGTTTCAAAACAAGTTAAGATATAATTTATCAAGTATTAATTCAATTCATGGGTTGAACCACATGTACTTTGGATTACTAAATAGTTCATACCACATCAAGTGGTTCAGAACGCTTTTCAATAACACTTAATATTTTGTCACAATCTTCACTATCTAGTCTCCACTTTTGAGACTACCTGTGACATGGAACGGTTTGAAGAATTAGGCCAACAACAATGACCAAGTGGCTATACTGATAAACCTTGTTGTCAATTTGGTATTCAATGAAATGAATCCCATGTTGAACAAATTTAACTTGTTTGAAATATGTCCCTTGCACTACAACTGAGCCTGCATGTACATGTATATAAGAAACGTGAGAAATTAAAAATTTGCATGTAAGCGATCTGTGTACATATGAATCAGTTCAAACCTATGGGAAATGACATTCCATTGCTCATTTCTAATTTTGTTAACTTCTTTCTCTCTTAATTGCAACGCAATAAATAATAACTAACACCTTCTATATTTTCATCTTCTGCTATGACTGCAAAAATATCTCCTGCAATTTGAAACAAGTTGAATAAATTTTAAACATCATTTAAGGAAATATTTATATGTACTCAACATTTTTTAAGGATATATATATGTGTGTGTGTGTGTGTACATCATATACCTTTTTTTGTCAATCCTGAAATATGATCATAATCACCAGAAATCAAAGGAATGTCTTCAAAGGTTTCATCCTCATTTGAATCCTTATATGTGTCAGAAACATCTAGCGGCACCAATTTCCATTCATTAACATATTCAAGCTCTTGGTTCTTGCAATCAACATAGTTTTCCAAAATGCTATCTATATACACCTAAAAATGGTCTAAAGATAATTAATTAAATAAGCAATTATTTAATTAATCCCTCTTCCTAATTTAATTGAAATCATTAAGAAATTTTATTAAATCCTCCCTTTCATCTACTTATTAATAAATCTAAGGATTTATTTGATAGGTTCTTTTCCATAGTCTCCTTTGATTAATTAATTCAACTTAATTAATCATCCCCCCCATTCTAATCAATTCTTCTAATCCTCTAATTAATTAAAACAAATCAATTTATGAGATGTTGAGAATTAATTAATCTTTTCCTATTATTTGAATTTTTATATTCAAATTACCCACATGCTTCCTAACTTCTAACCACCTAACCTAACCATCTCTCTAACCTAACCCATTCCACCTAACCTTGGGTTTAGCTAACCCTATCCTATCTTTCACATTCTAACCTCCTTATCCTAACCTCCTATGGTGTGGATATTTTCTTCTTGAGACACATGGCACTTTGGCCACATGTCTCCTCTCTTGGACACTTTCCCTTTATGAGAAAATCTCATTGACACTTGTCACCACAGAGATGACAAGTGTCTCTTCCTCCAACCTCTTCTCCAACCTCCTCCAAATTCACCCTTGATATCTTCAGACTCAATCTTGACCGTTGATTCCTACCACCTCACCCCTAGCCTTGGAAATCCTATAAATATCTCCCATTTTGGAGCACAAATAATCCCATCTCATTTTCATCTTATGCATTGTTATTATAGGAAGATCCCATCTCATTATCAATTTAGGCATTATTACTATAGGTATATCATTTGAGCATTTTTGTTATAGTCAATTGCATTAGCTTAATTTGATCATTTTCCATCATAATTGTTGAATCATGTAGCTTAATCAATCTCTTTTCTAGCTTAATTGCATCATCATCATAGCTTAGTCATGCATATCATTAGCTTAATTAGTCTCTTGGATCAATTTAGCATAATCAATCTCATCTTTGCATATCATTATCATTTCAAATCCTCCATCTAGGTATAGCCAAGTCATTGGGATTGCTTATCCAGATCTGAGAGCAAATCCATACTTGCATCTCTTAGGAGGTGATAGGTCGCCTTGTCATGGTTCATCCTTATTTGCTTATTATTTTCTAGCCATGATTTTAATGATCTATTGAGTGTTTGTGTTGCAGCTACAGGTATCACACATCACAGGCATGACACAACCAGAACAAAAACATGAATAATTCTTAGTGTATAATGTCCATGGGCGATTATCTGTACTCATGACACAATGCAAAGTTCTTGTCCTCTCCACACTCTTGCATCCATGCATTGATATTCTATCCACATCTGCAAAATGTACATGTGTACACAAACATACATGTAGATCAAGTTGTTAAATTGAAACATTTGAACTACGAACATTTTAAAAAAATTTAAATAATTTTAAATAAAACACTAAAAGAGAACACGTACCGGTTATCTCCCAAAACACTCTATATGGAATGGGTCTATATGTTCTCAATGATGATTCACCAAGATAATTAGGTTTCTCAAAGTGTTTCTTACACAATTCAACAACATAATCTGTGTCGTCTATACGATCTCCTATGTAATTTATTTGATGCTTTCTTAGAGCATGTTTGATACAATCTCCTGCACCATCATGTTCACCCTTTCCACAACGACTCTCACAAAAACACCAAACATGTGGTATTTTGTCATTTTGATGATATCTACATAGTGCATAAAATGGCCTCAAAGATTTGAATTGTGTTGCACATCCATCAAACCAAACAAAATGTTTAACTATTGTTATGCCTCTCTCTTTCAAATATCCAAAAAACTTCTTAAAGCAATGTTGCTCCTTATCATCACTGATATAGAGGTGGTACTCTTTCTTAATGACATGATTTTCAAATGTACTATCAACACCATCCAAATCCATCTATGCATGTTGATAACACACATGCACCAAAATAGTGATTTGCTTTGAGAAGTAATACTCTGATCGAACCTGTTTTTGATGTGCAAAAGAGTAATTTTATGTGAAATCCACTACGGATAGAATAGTTCTAAGTGGGAAAGTGTCTCTTAATCTTTAAAATTGTTTTGCTTTCCACTTGGCAAAAAAACCATGGCATATGTATGGTTTTATCAACTCACGAAAAATTTCTATAAATGTTCCAATAGGTATTTCCTCTTCTACATAATCTAACCTTGTAGATTCCTTTCCAAATTTTATTTCAAATTTTTTGTACTTGTAACTCTTGCAATTTACCATCTTCCTCATGTCAGTATCTTCATCTCTCAAAGTCAATTTAGCCAAGTCCCCACATGTTCCACAAATTTCTTTTATGCAATTTATTTTACCGGTTGCATTATCATTTGATTTATCACATAAGATGGATGCTATGAGTTGACTTGTTCATTTAGGAGGATATTTTTCATAACCATCACTATCTTCTCTAATCTTTCGAAACACCCAATAGTACAAATCAAATTCAATGTGATAACGACAACAACAAGTTTCAAAAACTTTGTTTACCTTCACATAATATGGCCTTAACCGTTCAAACATGGTTTGTCTGATTTTTATATGAGGGTTTGTTTTACTAAACAACACATATAATTCATGTTTTGTTGTGTCTATCCAATGTTTTACATGGAGATCATAACGATCAGGACCAATCCTTTGCTTGATAACATCTCTACTTTTTTATGAAGGATGAGTATTATCATTCCAAAAACTTGTCACAAAGTTCCTAACAAAATATCCAATTCTATCCAAACAAGGAGCTCTACACATAATTTCCCAATTCCCTTCTGAGGTAGTATCATCCAAACTCTTTCTCTTTTTAACATATTTTGATACTGTCCTTCTACTAAAACCAAACTCAGATGGCAGTGAAGAGATTTGTCTTTTTTTGAGGCAATCGTTCATTTACTAAAGATGTCAACATCACTCTTCTTGAAATGGTCTTATCTATTGTTCAATATTTTTTACCAATATTCACCAAAACTTTCTTAACATTATCAACAATAGATTTTTGTAGCTGGGAAGTTTTCCTCTTTTCACTTTTTGTATCTATACCCAACAATTTTAGTGGATCTAATAAGTCTTTATGAGTAAGTACAATTGATAACAAATTGAGCTTTCTCTAGTGTAGTATCAAGATTGTTGAAATGAGACATTATTTATTTTACACTTTTATTCATTGACCTCCTTTTAGTATGTCTAGGTTCTTCACTGAGACGTTTCAACTCATCGACATCCATTTCAAGTAAATGATCTAAATTTTTATAAGAAATATTTCTCTTCACCTATTTAGCTAGATCCACAATAAGATCATCCATACCATTGGTAGGAGGTAAGGAGCTTGACCCCTCTCCTTCAACCTCCATTGGTTCAACTTGGACAAGCTCCTCCCTATGTTCATCAACTATATTGTGTTCTTCAACAGGTTCATTTGCCTCGACTCCTACTTCAGAACTCCCATCTTCTTGAGCCCATTTTGCACATAATTTAAGATGACAGAGAATATTTTTAATGCAATGAAATTCCAATTTTAATTTGAAACCAAATTTTCAAGACATTTAGTAAGACGTTTGAAAATTATGTCATAATAGGTGGATTATAATATCATGTATTTAAGACCTATTATTGCATAATAGACCTCCTAATATCACATGTAATACCTGTCCTAATATGATCTGCATAATATAGGTCTTAAGGGGACTCTTGAGTATAATGTGAAATATTTTTGCATACGTGAAGTCATATAAATAGAACCTATTATGACATAATAGGTTCTAAATTTGTCACATTTAAGACCTATAATCAATGTAATAAGTCCTAATATCATATAATAGGCCTTATTATAAAATAATATGACCACGTATTCAAAAACATTTCACATTAATATACTTGACTCCCCTTAAGACAGATATATTATGTGATATTAAAGGACCTATCACATGAAATTAAGTACATGTCTTAAATATGATATAAGTTAGAACCTAAATTATGACATAATAGGTCTTATTAATTTTATGACTTAATACAAGACCACATATGCAGAAACATTTCACATTATACTTGACCTCACTTAAGAGCTAGATATTATGTGAATATTAGGACCTATTATGTATGTGATATTAGGACCTATATTATGCAATAATAGGTCATTAATTTATCACATGTACATAATAGGCCCCAATATATCATAAATATAGACCTCTTAAGGCCCAGACTCAAGTATATAATTTGAAATGTTGAAATTGCATATGTGATCATGTTATTAAGTCACAATAAGACATATTAAGTCATAATAGGTTCTATTATGTCATATTTAAGATAGGTATTAACGTAGATAATAAGTCTTAATATCACATAATAGGTCCTAGTATCAGATAATAGGTCCTAGTATCACATAATATAGGTTTTAAGGGGACTCAATTATAATGTGAAATAGTTTTTCATACACTTGAAAACAAAGAAGACACAATGTTTGTTTGTTTGAAAGTGTTTGATTGTTTTGATCATGCAAGCACAAATCCTAGGGCTGGACGGGACAGTAGTTGTTGAATCTCAATTGGGGGGTTACCCCGAGCTACGCAATTCAGAGCGGATACTTAGGTCCTTTACCCCACTGGCTCCCCTCGACAACACTCACTTCTTCGAGGAAGCCAAGCTCCAATCCCCATGAAAACTCCTCATGGCAAACTTTGTATATCTACTAAGAACCGTAAGAATGTGAGCTGCTTCAGAGGTCCGACCTGCTACGCCAACAACTAGAAGGTTTTTGGCTTCTGACACAAAAGGTGTCTAGTAAGGGCATCCATTCGGGTGGCTATAATCAGCAGCGTGTTACGCTCCGTTAAATGGAAGGCCTCCTAGCCTATAGAGGTTCCTCTCTATAGGGTTTATGGGGGGTCATAACACCATTATAGCAGCATGTAACACCCGTTGCTTGCAACTTTCATCACAAACACATTTATTTATAGTTTCTTGGAAGAGCTTGGCTTTAGCTTGTTACCACTTTGGGTCATTCCCTCTCACCAAGCCTTATGGGCTACTCGGGAGGCAAGCCCCTTTCTAAGGATAAAAATAAAAGAGCCTATTGCTGAAGACACAAAAGACAAGTTTGTTAATTTTAGAGCACCAATTGAAGTGTTTGCTAAACTATAAAGACACATGGTTTCAAAATCTAAATTAAATTATATATTTATGGACTATCTAAATAAATTATAAATTATAAATAATAAATGGGAAATGGAGGGGTCCTAAAGATCTAAATTTTAAATTAAAACCATGATCTATTATAAATGGACTTAATTATATAGCAAAAAAAGTCAATTACACAACAACCAAGTTAATGGAATTTCAAATTTGCAAATACATATTATTTCAAATGAATTACACTTTCCAATTAAAACGAGATTATTTTTAATCCTACTATTTCCAATTAGTTTAATAAAAATAACATCATTTAGAATTAATTAAGATAGAATTATTATATAAATTAAATGAATTTAATTAATATTATTTAAATTAATTTTCATTAAAATTATTATATAAAAAATATATAACTAATTAATACTAACAAATAAACATAATTTTTGGTACGTAATACATATAAAATTAAATAGAAATAACAATAAAAATACATACTTGCATCATGATATATTTGCCTTCTTTGTTCTCGATATCTTTGTTTCATTTTGGGAGAATAATTCCTTGAAGTCTTATTTTGCCTTCTCTTCTTGTTCCCCATGCTTTTAAAAAAACTTTCCAATATCTTCAAATTATTGCCCTCAAAATTATTTTCAAATGTCTTTTTTCATCCAAAAATGTGAATTGTTTTAATCATTTGTGTGTTTAAAAATTTAAAAAAATTATGTATATTTATACAACTCTACTTAAATGTACAAAAAAAAAAAAATTGAGTCGGCCAAGGTTTGAAGGAACGCCGACAATTAGAAAAGGTCGGGTTCGTTTGAACCTAGTCGCTACATAAATTGTGTGTCATAATTTAGCATAGGGGTTTAAGCAAAGGGGGGTTTGTTCGAACCCATTATGGTTCAAGCGGACCCCCCTTCGCTCAAACCACTGTTCATTTGAACCCTCTTGTTAGAGGTCTCTCCCAAAAAAAAATTCAAAGCTATGGGGAATTTTAGCCTTCAAACCTCTGGTTCAAGGCACAAATGAAATAATCTTGATAACCCAAAAAAATTAGATGGTATTACTTGGAGCAAGCTTTCCAATGAGCATAATTTTATTACATTGTGAATTTATTATGTTCTTGTTTTTTTAATTTTATGGAATATTGGTTTTTCACCGAACATGAACTTCTCTGTTCAACGCATTGGGAAAAATAGGAAACTAATTCAAAAAAATTATGAAAACTATCTACTCCCCAGGTATTGATGTCTTCTTTCTAAAAAAAAAAACATTCAATTTCGATATATATAGAACAAGTTATGTGTTCAAACTTAAACTATGAATTATGACTAGTCGGACTTCAAAATTTAATAAAATGAAAAATATTCAACATATCACTATCAAACCAACTACAAGCCCTGGATATTGATGTTACAAACCAAAATTTGAAAGAATTGAGTTTTTATCATTTATATAAAAAAAGTTATGTGTTTCGGGAGGCACATAACTCTTAAAAAATGTAGTTTGTTGTAAAAAACTACTTTTCGATGGAGATGGAAAAATAAATAAATAAGTACTTCAAAAAAAATTTAAAAATTATATATAGAATCTACAGACAGAATGCTACAAATCACTAATTTACATCATCTTCAAATTTTTAATAGTTTAAAAGTTATAGTTCTCGGAAGTTGAAGATTGTTTTACAAATATTCATCTCAGTGTCAAAAGTGGCAAAAAAGTGGGAACCATTATTGTGAGTTCACCCTTCAAGCAATGATCAAAAGCTCGAAGGGAGGGTGGGTTGTGGATGTCAATAGTACAAGTGCCTTTCCTTTTCTACACTAGGTACATATGTAGGAACAAAAGACATCACTAGGGGCGGCATAGTCCTACATAGGCAAGGAGGTCTACTTTGAGAAGTCAGTCTATCCTTATCCTCTGATGAAGAAGGGGTAGAAGGTGCAAGATGATATGATATATGAGTAGAAAAGGAAGGGGAATCTAAGACTGGAGTAGGAGGAGGTAAAGATACTAAAGGTTGAATTGAGTTAGGAGCCAACTGCTCCATCTTATATTTATAGAAAGATTTATTCAACAAATATTTATGGGGAAGCATAGGCCCAATTGGAGCAAGCCCTAAATAATCTAATGAAAAGATCCATGGGAAACTAGTGGCAAATATCTAGTGTCCTAGACAACATACATTGTACCCACATGAGGGAACTTCAAGCACTTATGAATGATCAAGTGGACTTCTTCCATGTCGATCATCCAGGGGATACCCAACTTAACTCAGAACATGTATAACTCAAGAATGATAACGAAGGTGCTTGATACTACCTCGAGTACCTAACCTAGAGCTTGAGTTTGAGCTAGTTAGTGGGTGGAAACTTGAACAGATCGCCAAACCGAGGTAGCCTGCTGGGTGGATCGGCAGATCACCGAGGAGAGGCAACCGAAACCTATAGTAGACCATTGAACCCCTGAGGTAGTTGCAAGTACCTACTGACATATCATCGAACCAGATCAAGTGATGGGACTCACTTTTCAATTAACCCTGAGAGTCTGATGTAGGAGAACCAGAATAGTTCAAACTGACACCTTGATTATGATCCCGATGAGACATTGATCCTAGTATTGTCTTGGTATTTTGTATGTTCTTACCAGTTGGTTTTGCAGTGTATGGAACAAAGATGAATCGAGTTGTGGGTGGTTTCCATGACTTATGGATCATTGAGAGATATTGTTTTGGGCCTTTCCCGATGTTGCTGGAGGACCACATGAAGTTTTATGCATTTTCATACTACCAATGTAGTGCTACCCATGGGAGGAATGAACAATGCATCATGGGTAAGAATAGAGGCACCACACTCATCATATCTCACTCTTTATCAACCATTAATGAATAAAGCCTCCATGATGATATCAACTCGACATGTGGGATCAGCCATCAAGCCTATAATAGTCTGTTTGTTCATATTAGTTGTGATTTATAAAGGAGCAATCTTCCCACTATAAGAAGCGTTGACGAGTGTAAAAGATATATCATTAGTCTTTGTCCTCTGGCTAGGGGGTGAGATCAGAGTGATAGTGACCATGTTAACATACAAGTCACCACTCGATGTAGGGTTCAATGATCTAGAAATTTAAAATTTGAGGAATGATTTGAGATACTTATCTAGAATTTCTCCTTGCAACAACTGTAGAGGTAGTAGGGGTCGTAAAGCTCATAGGCAAACTCTACAACACTTGACAATTTTGAAAGATTGCAAGCGAGTAACTCAACACAAATAATAAAAATTTCAACCTCTTGGGGACTTACTCAATCTACCTCTCCACTTAAGATAAGCATAAAACATGATATTTTCCAAGTGCCAGTAAATCACAATTTTTTTATTAGAAAAGCCAAAATGGTGTCACAAAGATCTTCTAGTCACCTCTGCTAACTCTTTGCCCAAGGATGCGTGTTTAGCTTCTAGATGACACTATGGCACATCGGTGTCCCATATGAATGAAATAAAGAGTGCCACATAGAAAATGAAGAATTAAAAGTTATAGCTTTTAACACATTTTAGGTGACATGATAAATTCTTAATATAAATCAAACTAATTTTACGTAAGGAATAAAAAATAAAGGAAAGTAAGAAGATGATCCAATGGGTTCACAAATAAAGTCTTCACTAAAGATAGCTCTTCTCAACAACTTTCAGAAAAAAAAAAAAAAAAAACCAGACAAAAATGATTAAAGTTGTGTTTTAGAGGTCTTCCATAGTCATACCCCCATTTCAGTGTTCCCACCTCCATGGATAGCCAAGATAGATAATATATAAATTGATATACGAGGTACAAAGTAAACAAGATAATAGATATGTTATGGACATAATAAAAATGATAAAAGAAAGAAGGAATAAACTCCCCTTCTACACTAGAAAAGTAGTGAGCTTACTAGAAAGGAGGAGGACAAAATCCCCTTGAAGCACGATACATTGGTAATGGATTCCCAGCATGAAGCAATGAAGAGAACCAAGAGAAAGCTTCAAAATGTGAGAAAAAATATGTGTGAGAATGCTTCAAAGATTGTTAGAGAGATTCATTAGAGGGATAAAGAGTATTATAGATGGCTAGAGAAGCAAAATTGAAGCCTAGAAAGGCTAGAAAAGAAACCTAAAAATAAATTTGACACTAGCGAGTATTGTAGGGACCATTACAACCTATGCCAATTAGAGGTGTAATGCTCCAATGGCTACTTTCGGTTTGCATTTTCAGAAGATGCTAGCATGGCACATAGACATTTTTGTAGTGTGTAGGTGTCCATAAGTTTGATAGTCAATAGAGTCAAAAAGGACAAAAGCAAGGGTGACAAGGAAAGCCAAGAAAACAAGTGAACACAAGTTGAAGGGGTTCTCCAATCGACTTACAGAGAAGTCACTTTTGTATCATGGAATTGCATGGGGTGCAACTTATGATGTTAGAAAGGAGAAAAGAAAAAATATATTTTGAAGGAAGAAGTGATGAATGTTAAAAAATTCAATTCAAATTCAATAACAAATATAAAGGAGTTTGGAAATCAATGATATCTGTATCTATGTAAAATTGATGATTTTGAAAAATAATTAGAGGAAGTTTAAAAGAGAAAATGAAGGATGAAAGGGTGAAATTATTTGATGAGGTCAAAAAGAAAATGATATTTAGTAGAAAAGTTTGCTTTTTTTCAAAAGGAAAATGAGTGTTTAAAATAAAAGCTAGTAATTACAGTGCTTCATGTCACACTAAAGATTTGTATTATTCCTCTAATTAGTTAATTGGTAAATGTGATTTCATTGAAGTTGTTTGTCATAAAGAATGTAAGGTTGAAGATAATAATGTGCTTGAATATAGAACTATTGTTACATGTGATGAGTTTAAAAAGGTTGTATTCAAAATATTGGTTTGAATATCAAGAAGAAAATGGGTTATAAAGGAAAATGATTGTGAAAAAAATAATAGGGAATTAGAGAGCCTATTGAGCCAACAATGATGTCAAAGTATCAGGATTTTGAATATGTCATAGATAAAAAAAATGACACTACCAGTTTAAGAAAATCAAGTTAATGACTTAGTCATTGTATTAAATGTTTTCATTATAATAGAGAAGGACATAAAAAAGACATGTTGGAAAAATTACATCCTTCTAATATATGTAGATTGATTAACAATTTTAAAAATATGTGTTGGAAAAAACCATTGAAGAATGAGTCTATGACAAGATGCGTGCAAATAGATTGTGGATGTAGTATGGATTGAATTGGTAAAAGATTACGAGTATGTTAAAAAAGTTAAACAAGTATAAGAATTCACATGTTGGAAAAGAATCAAGAAATATTTGAATGCTTGAGAAAGGTGAGCGATATCATTGTCTTGTAAGGCATCATGGAGAATGAAAACTATAGATGTTGAGTTTGTAGAAAGAGTATTTTCATATTGGAGTTCTACATATCAAAACATCAATTAACTAGCATGTTGACAAAGTCATTTGCAAAGAAGAGTTCTGAAAGACAAATTTTGCCTATTGTGAATGCTAGAGAATTTGTGATTGAATCAAAGAGACATCATCCCTACCATTGTATTAGTAAATAAGTAATTATAAATGGGTACCTAACAAGGCTTTAGGCTAGGACCCATGTTTTCTAGATTATGGGGGAATATTTAAAGTGGTCATTATAATTAATTATTGGGGCCCGGGTGTTGGAAGAGGTAAATTAATTATTCTCCAACACAAACCAGGATGAGCCCAAGAACCGTCTTTAGCCAGCCAAGCACTAACTACAACTTTCCATGCAATCTCATCTCACTTTCTCTTTATAAATTTCTTAGATAACTTCTTGCTACAATTTCTATCACATTTATTGTGCATTTCTTTATAAATAAATTGTTTGAGCTTGTCTTCATCAATGCTCAAGTTTTATAAGCATTTCTTTGTTTTCTAATCTCTCCTCTATTATGTGTTTTGTCTTCATTATTGAAAGGACTTTACAAACTTTCAAGAACACAATAACGTATAATCACAAACACTATGAAATTAAAACTAAAGAGCTAGTAAACATGAAAGACATAGAAGGGTGGTCCATGGAATTTTTGGATGCTATATTTTCCTTCCACAATGTGTGAGCCATTACAGGTGGAATGAATTCAATTTCCATTAGTAGACAACTTATTACCTTTATTTTGACACTATAAATTGAGATCTAGAGATGCAAAGGAAAAGGAAAGAATGAAGGATTTTACATATTGGCAAACATTCTAATTTGTAAGAAATAGAATAAAACCCTCTGATTCAAAAGTGCATTAACAATGGGTTCCTAGCATAAACTTCTAAAAATGCAGTAGAGATAGTTGCACTCCTTGGTTTGCAACAGACTCATCCTTCTTAAATTAAAGGGTTTGAAAAGGATAAATCCAATCAAGTGTTATATCCTTAACACATATGATATGCCATTATTTAATTTTAGTGGAATAATGAGTAAATAGAATAGTTGATTGCATAATGATATTTCTCCATGCATTTTACATATAACTCTAATGTATTTTAAAATGATGGTTGTACAATATGTGTTGAGAGCTCCCACATTACCATCGATATAAATCAACCTTAAGTGCTCAAATGCAATGTACAAAATGCATATCTTTTAGCTTCAAGCATTGCCCAATGTAAGTGAAACAACGAGCAAGATATACACAAAATGGGTTTGTCATAGAGGTTCTAAAATTTCTTAGTTTTTTTATTAAGATTAGGCTTCAACTATATATAAGATTAGCTTTAGGGTTCAATTAAGATTGATAAAATTATTATCTTCAAAATAGACATCTATTAACATATTTTACATAATTTTCTTAAAACATAAATATACTAGCTTTATTTTAGTATATACAATAAGTACCATATTGTACTTTTCTCTTTCCTTGAATACATTCTCTCAATTATTAAGTAAAGAACAAAAGACTAGCTGAAAACAAAAGGCTGTAGCTAATCTGGCTCAAAAAATAAAACAATTTTCACATGACACGAGGGTAAGTCGAAAATTACAGAGCTTGGTCATGCCGGACAGAACTAACTGTGTTTTTTATTATTCAGCTGTATGTATAACATGAAGGTTAGTCAGCCGTTTTGGAGGCAGATGAGTCCAGAACAAAACAGAAACAAAAATACACTTTCAAAGAGCCGCAGGGGGCGGAGGTGGAGGTGGAATTTCAAGCGTAACATCATTTTGAGCGTGGCTTCCAAATTTCTGAAGCGGAGTTGCATTGCAGGTGGGACACCGGAGCTTGCACTTGAGCCATTTTCGAATGCAATCCACATGAAAATTGTGATGACACGGTTTTAGTGCCACCACCTGCTCATCCTCTTCGAATTCACAAAGGCAGATAACACAGTCCTCCTCTTGTTTTCCTCCTCCATTACATCTGTAATTGAATACGCCCATTTCCACTTCCACAGCAATCTTATCAACGTCGTCAGAAGACGATGGAGGGGATTGCTGCTGTTGTCCTGATCCGGATTCATCACCTGTCCAAAAACTAACAATAACCCCGCCCATGACCACCACACATATATAAGCGGCTCGCACATATGCCGAAGCGAAAAATTCCGTTTTTATGCTCAGTATTGGGTATAGAGAAAATCCGATGACCACCCACAAAAACACTATCACTGAGCCTGTCGTTCGCCGCATGGTGATGCCCAGGATCAAATCTTCTCCGCTGCTTTTATATGAAGTAACAAATATATGCATTTGGAGATGATCATCCTCATTCAGAGACGCCCTTTACTATGTTTAAACCATGTGAAATGTTTCAAACATTTCATTTGGTTTGGGTTCGTTAAAACAATCTCTCATAAGAATCATCAAAACCTGCAATTTTCCCCATCATATTCTTGCATACTGTTGAAAGACAATTTGAGCAAGAGGCCCAGAAGAAGATGGCATTCTTGTTGAAAGTTTTAAGGCGCGGTTTGATGAATCCTAGAATGTCTCCTCTATCTTTAATGCTCTGTCCTTTTGGGAGCACCGTCATTTCCCATAAAGAACATGGTATTCGAAAGTTACGAGGTAAGACTATACATATCAAATGGTTTAAAGATATAATCGACGTCCATCTCATTAACCAATGCTTTTTGTTTGTTTTGTTTGTTTTTAAATCAAATGACAAGTTCAAAAACTGATTACTAGGCTATTAGAAGAACTGTTGGTCATTTTGTTTAGTATATTAATATTTATTACTAATATTGAAAATGTTATAGTTTAATTAAATGAGTATAATTAGTCAGGATGGTGATATAATCTTTAATTTTATCATAAATTAAGACATGAAGTTTGATTAGACCAGGTTCAATTTATAGATGATTTGACAAATTAGATTCGCTATTCGTGATAGCTTGTCCAAAGGATGACCTCTAATTTAGGTATATGTCTACTCATTATGCTATAATTAATTAAAAAAGATCTAGGATGTACACACACACATATATATATATAATCTAATTGTTTCCATTAAAAAAATATTTTAAATAATTATAAGAAACATCAAATTAATATAAACTATTATATTATAATCAACTTATTACTATGATGCACTTAGACATAATCATTACATTGTACATTGGATTTATAGACTAACTCAAGAATAAAGGAAATTTCATAATATAATTGTCCAAGTGTAATCTATATTACAATAATTTCATGAGGGACGCACTAGGTGGGAAATGTTATAAAATTTATTCATATTGAACATGTTTAAAAAAGAAAATGAAAATAGTAAAACCCTATGTATTTAAATAGGTGAAAAAGAAAGTTCAAATCATGTTGACTTAATATTTATTTGGAGGGTGTATTAAATTCTACATAAATATTCTCTACATATGCTTCATTTGAAGTTTATTTTGGCACAAGGTTTGTATATCATTTTATAAATATATATATAAAACAAACTCATAACAAGATACTTTTAGTAGGATTTCTTATTAAGTGGTACTCCCACTAACCATTTTCAAATTCAATTCTCCCACCTAAGACCACAAGGGTTAATGACTCTCCGACCTGTAACCTATTGGTTGATATATTCAACATGGCCTTTGTTTTCCCTTCTGCAAAAAAAATTTACTAGTTGTTGTTAGTGTTACAATTGTCCCTAAGGTCTAGGTGAACTCTCCACTTAAGAAATCTTTTGTTGGTTTTCTCCACAAACCCTAGAAGAGATCTTTTAATATGGCTATGAAATGCCTCCCCTATGCCTCTTGTGCTCTAGGTATAGTACTTCAATAAGAGGTGTTAGTCAACATACCTTACATTGAAAGGAAGACACCCATTTGCAAGTTCAAATATTTGTGGCCCTTGCTTCCTAAGTTGCATTACTAGATTTTGGAGCACTAAAACATGGTGGTCTCAAGTAAGGCTGAGATTTATCCCTATGCTCTTGGTTGCTTCTTTATTTGTGTTAACTAACTTGAACATTAGGATTTTTTTTTTCTATGAGTGTTTATAAATGGGGGTCTCGTACCCTATCACTATGCCCCTAAATGCCCTCTTTCAATCCACTAGTTGAACATATTATTGTTTCCCCTAACTAGGTATGGCTTCCCTACCTTCCTCTCCATTTCTAGTGCAACATTGCCTATGAAGCTATTGGTAATATGCTAGGTTGGTTTCTCAAAGTGGAGCCTAAAAATAGATTTTTTTACCATACCTTTTACGCTAGGATTTTAATGGATTTGGACCTCTCCAAACCATTTCCTACTGAGATCTCCCTAAAGGTGGCTAGCCTACTCTAGAGATAGATTTTAAAAAATGAAAGGATTCCTTTCTCACGCAGACAATATTTTTCTATGAGCCATTTGGCCTCTTCTTACCCCAGTGGTTCTTGTCAACATTCTTATCCCACTAGGTGAAAGGACATGGACCATTTTCATCTCATAATTTTCCCTAAGCTTCTTGAGAGTTTGGGTTGGAGTCTTCAAAAATTTAACACCTCCTTCTCCTACTCGATTGTCTGATTTGGTGCCCCGGACCCTTATTCCTACTCATGTGGCCCCTAGTGTGGCTCTATTTCCATGTCTCTTGAGTTCTAGACTCATCTCATTCATGGTTCTTGGTTCTCTATCCCTAGACATTTTTCAAAATTTTTTGAAGTTTTTTTTTTTTTTTTTTTCCATCTCCCTCGAAAAGTAGTTTTTTACAACAAACTACATATTTTAAGAGTGGTGTGCCTCCCGAAACGTAGAACATTTTTTTCTATAAATGATAAAAACTCAATTCTTTCGAATTTTGATTTGTAACATCAATATCTTGGGCTTGGAATTTGTTTGATAGTGATATGTTGAATAATATATTTCATTTTATTAAGTTTTGAAGTCCTACTAGTCATAATTCAGACATAGGTTTAAGTTTGAACAAATAACTTGTTCTATATATATTGAAATTCAATTCTATTTTTTTCGTTAGAAAGAAGACATAAATACCTGGGGCATAGATATTTTTCAGAATTTTTTTGAATTAGTTTCCTATTTTTCCCACTGCATTGAACAGAGAAGTTCATGTTCAGTGAAAAACCAATATTCCATAAAATTAAAAAAACAAGAACATAATAAATTCATAATGTAATAAAATTATACTCATTGGAAATATTGCTCCAAGTACTACCATCTAATATTTTGGGGTTATCAAGATTATTTCATTTGTGCCTTGAACCAGAGGTCCGAAGTAAAAAATTCCTTAGAACTTTGAATTTTTTTGGGAGAAACCTCTAAGAAGACGGTTCGAATGAACACAGGTTTGCACGAAGGGGGTATGCTCAAACCATAAGGGGTTCGAGCAGACCCACTTCGCTTGAACCCAGATGCTAAATTTTGACACACACATTTTCGTAACGACCGGGTTCAAACGATCCCAACCTTTTCTAATTGTCAGCATTCATTCGAACCTTGGCCAACTGAAAAAAAAAATTTTGTACATTTAAGTAGAGTCGTATAAATATAAATTATTTTTTTCATTTTTTTACACACAAATGATTAAAAAAATTCACATTTTTGGATGAAAGAAGACATTTGAAAATTATTTTGAGGGCAATAATTTGAAGATATTTGAAGGTTTTTTTAAAAGCATGGGGAACAAGAAGAGAAGGCAAAATAAGACTTCAAGGAATTATTCTCCCAAAACGGAACAAAGATATCATGATGCAAGTATGTATTTTTTTATTTTTTTTTCTATTTAATTTTATATGTATTACGTACCAAAAATAGTGTTTATTTGTTAGTATTAATTAGTTCAATATTTTTTATCTAATATTTTTAATGAAAATTAATTTTAAAAATATTAATTTAATTAATTTAATTTATATAATAATTCTATCTTAATTATTTCTAAATGATGTTATTTTTATTAAATTAATTGGAAATAGTAGGATTAAAAAATAATCTCATTTTAATTGGAAAGAATAATTAATTTTAAATAATATGTGTATTCATAAATTTCGAATTCCATTAACTTGCTTGTTTGTTTAATTGACATTTTCTCCTATATAATTAAGTCCATTTATATAGATAAGACCTATTAAGTCATAAAATCAATAAGACCTATTATGTCATAATTTAGGTTCTAACTTATATCATATTTAAGACATGTACTTAATTTCATGTGATAGTTCCTTTAATATCATGTATAATGTATCTATCTTAAGGGGGGTCAAGTATATTAATGTGAAATTTTTTTGCATATGTGGTCATATTAATTAATAATAAGGCCTATTATGTGATATTAGGTCTTATTACAATGATAATAGGTCTCAAATGTGACATAAATTTGGAACATATCATGTCATAATAGGTTCTATTTATATGACTTCACGTATGCAAAAACATTTCACATTATACTCAAGAGTCCCCTTAAGAAAGGTATATTATGCAGATCATATTAGGACAGGTATTACATGTGATATTAGGAGGTTTATTATGCAATAATAGGTCTTAAATACACATGACATTATAGTCCACCTGTTATTACATAATTTTTAAATGTCTTACTAAATGTCTTAAAATTTTGGTTTCAAATTAAACTTGGAATTTTGTTGCATTAAAAATATTCTCTGTCATCTCAAATTATGTGTAGAACGGGCTCGAGAAGAAGGGAGTTCTGAAGCAGGAGTCGACGCAAATGAACCTATTGAAGAACACAATATAGTTGATGAACATAGGGAGGAGCTTGTCCAAGTTGAACCAATGGAGGTTGAAGGAGAGGGGTCAGGCTCCTCACCTCCTCCCACCAGTATGGAGGAGTATATTGTGGATCTAGCTAAACAGGTGAAGAGAAATATTTCTAATAAAAAATTAGATCATTTACTTTAAATGGATGTGGATGAGTTTAAACATCTCAGTGAAGAACCTAGATATACTAAAAGGAGGTCAATGAATAAAAGTGAAAAAGAAATAATGTCTCATTTCAACAATCTTGATACTACACTAGAAAAAGCTCAATTGTTATCAATTGTACTTACTCATAAAGACTTATTAGATCCACTGAAATTGTTGGGTATAGATACTGTAGACACCCAAAATTGTCCAGTCTAATTAAATAAATATTTATTTATTTAATTATCTAAGCTTAATTCTTCTATTAATTAAATAAATCTTTATTTATTTAATTAATTTATTTATCCTCTTCTAGCCTTATTTCCCTCGCGGTCTATCTTATAGACTACTCTAGCCCTTGTTTCCTGAGTCAGTCTTCATTATCTCGTGACTCTATCACTTTATCCGGTCAGTTCATTCTAGCCTTTCTTTCTTATCGAGAGATTGTCTACAATCTTTTCAGACATTTTCATCCAATCTCTCGAGGGGGCATATCATTCCCATCTTGGGGCAACTCTGTATCAGTTCATCTTATCTTCTTTGAAACAACGCGACAAGCCGCATTGTCTCAAAGAGGAGCAAAATGTAGACACCCAAAATTGTCCAGTCTAATTAAATAAATATTTATTTATTTAATTATCTAAGCTTAATTCTTCTATTAATTAAATAAATCTTTATTTATTTAATTAATTCATTTATCCTCTTCTAGCCTTATTTCTCATTTAAACAAATACATTTATTTATTTAAATTATCCTTTTCCTAAATTAAATAAATATCTTATTTATTTAATTGATCCCACTTCATCTATTAATTATATAAATCTTTATTTATTTAATTAATTCATTAGCTTTTTCTACCCATGACACATGTCATTCATGTCTTAATTCATACACTACCTACCCCTTTCATTATTTTATTATTTCTTTTACCTACCCTCTAATCATAGCTGACCTCCTTTTACACCTCTCTATCTTATCCCTCCATTTCATATAGTGTCTTCTATATAAGGAGATGCTTCCTTCATTACCAAACCCCTCGTTGATTACTTGACTACATTGTGCTTTTGAACATATGCGATCCTACTTGCAACCACATTTCCGTTCTTTGTTGAGCTCTTGTGCACACATAAAATCTAAGAACAAATATATCAAGCAAAATCAATGGAGATCCAAACCCTATTAAACACGTGATAATATAATCTTTGTGATTTCATTTGATTTGCATTGTCTTAGGTAATCTTCATATGTTATGGTGGATCTTTGATGTTGTTAGGCTAGGGTTTTGTGGTTGAATTCATTTAGTCTTTCAACATTATTGTTATCCATTTTCACCATATACATTTTTATCATTCCCATCTTGGGGCAACTCTGTATCAGTTCATCTTATCTTCTTTGAAACAACGCGACAAGCCGCATTGTCTCAAAGAGGGGCTAAATGTAGACACCCAAAATTGTCCAGTCTAATTAAATAAATATTTATTTATTTAATTATCTAAGCTTAATTCTTCTATTAATTAAATAAATCTTTATTTATTTAATTAATTCATTTATCCTCTTCTAGCCTTATTTCTCATTTAAATAAATACATTTATTTATTTAAATTATCCTTTTCCTAAATTAAATAAATATCTTATTTATTTAATTGATCCCACTTCTTCTATTAATTATATAAATCTTTATTTATTTAATTAATTCATTAGCTTTTTCTACCCATGACACATGTCATTCATGTCTTAATTCATACACTACCTACCCCTTTCATTATTTTATTATTTCTTTTACCTACTCTCTAATCATAGCCGACCTCCTTTTACACCTCTCAATCTTATCCCTCCATTTCATATAGTGTCTTCTATATAAGGAGATGCTTCCTTCATTATCAAACCCCTCATTGATTACTTGACTACATTGCGCTTTTGAACATATGTGATCCTACTTGCAACCACATTTTCGTTCTTTGTTGAGCTCTTGTGCACACATAAAATCTAGGCACAAATATATCAAGCAAAATCAATGGAGATAGGAAGAATGGAGATCCAAACCCTATTGGACATGTGATGGTATAATCTTTGTGATTTCATTTGATTTGCATTGTCTTAGGTAATCTTCATATGTTATGGTGGATCTTTGTTGTTGTTAGGCTAGGGTTTTTGTGGTTGAATTCATTTAGTCTTTCAATATCATTATTCTTGTTATCCATTTTCACCATATACAGATACAACAAGTCAAAAGAGGAAAAATTCTCAGCTACAAAAATATATTGTTGATAATGTTAAGAAAGTTCTGGTGAACAAAAAAATCTCAAACAGTAGATAAGACCATTTCAAGAAGAGTGATGTTGACATCTTTAGTAAATGAAAAATCGCCTCAAAAAAGACAAATCTCCTCACTATCATCCGAGTTTGGTTTTAGTAGAACTACAATATCAAAATATGTTAAAAGGATAAACAGTTTGGATGATACTACCTCAAAAGGGAATTGGGCAATTATGTGTAGAGCTCCTCATACTAATAGAATTGAAGATGTTGTTAGGAACTTTGTGACAAGTTTTTGGAATGATAATACTCGTCCTTCATCAAACAGTAGAGATGTTATCAAGCAAAGCATTGGTCCTGATTGCTATGATCTTCATATAAAACATTGGATAGACACAAGAAAACATGAATTGTATGTGTTGTTTACAAAAACAAACCCTCATATAAAGATTGGATAGACCATGTTTGAACGGAACTTCTTGTTGTCATTATCACATCAAATTTGATTTGTACTATCAAGTGTTTCAAATGATTAGAGAAGATAGTGATGGTTATGAAAATGCTCCTCCTAAATGAACAAGTCAATTCATAGCATCCATCATATGTGATAAATCAGATGATAATGCAACCGGTCAAATAAATTGCATAAAAGGAATTTGGGGAACATGCGGGGACTTGGCTAAATTTCCTTTGAGAGATGAAGATACTGACATGAGAAAGTGGTAAATTGCAAGAGTTACAAGTACAAAAAATTTGAAACAAAATTTGGAAAGGAATCTACAAGGTTAGATTATGTAGAAGAGGAAATACCTATTGGAACATTTATGGAAAATTTTCGTAAGTTGATAAAACCATACATATGCCATGGTTTTTTGCCAAGTGGCAAGCAGAACAATTTAAAAGATTAAAAGACACTTTCCCACTTGGAACTATTCTATCCATAGTGGACTTCGCAGAAAATTACTCTTTTGCACATCAAAAAGAGATTCAATCAAAGTATTACTTTTCAAAGCAAATCATTATTTTGGTGCATGTGTGTTATCGACATGCACAGATGGATTTAGATGGTGTTGATAGTACATTTGAAAATCATGTCATTAAGAAAGAGTACCACTTCTATATCAGTGATGATAAGGAGCATGACACACTTTTTGTACAACATTGCTTTAAGAAATTTTTTGAATATTTGAAAGAGAGAGGCATAACAATAATTAAACATTTTTTTGGTCTGATGGATGTGCGGCATAATTCAAATCTTTGAGGCCATTTTATGCACTATATAGATATCATCGAAATGACAAAATACCACATGTTTGGAGTTTTTTTTAGAATGGTCATGGAAAGGGTGAACATGATGGTGCAAGAGCTTGTATCAAACATGCTCTAAGAAAGCATCAAATAAATTACATGAGAGATCGTATAGACGATGCACATGATGTTGTTGAATGGTGTAAGAAACACTTTGAGAAACTTAATTATCCTGGTGAATCATCATCGAGAACATAGAGACCCATATAGAGTGTTTTGGGAGATAACCGGTACGTGTTCTCTTTTAGTGTTTTATTTAAATTTTTTTTTAAAATTTTAAATGTTCCTAGTTCAAATGTTTCAATTTAACAACTTGATCTACATTTATGTTCATTTACACATGTACATTTTGCAGATGTGGATAGAAGATCAATGCATGGATGCAAGAGGGTGGAGAGGACAAGATCTTTGCATTGTGTCATGAGTACAGATAATCGCCCATGGACATTATACACTAGGGATTATTCATGTTTTTGTTCTGATTGCATTTTGGAAAACTATATCGATTGCAAGAACCAATAGCTTGGATATGTTAGTGAATGGAAATTGGTGCTACTAGATGTTTCTGACACATACGAGGATTCAAATGAGGATGAAATCTTTGAAGACATTCCTTTGATTTCTGGTTATTATGATCATATTTCAGGATTGATTAAAAAAGGTACATATGACGTACACACACACACACACACACACACACACAGATATATATATATATATATATATCCTTAAAAAATGTTGCATACATGAAAATATTTCCTTAAAAATGACATGTTTAGAATTTATTTAACTTGTTTCAAATTGTAGGAGATATTTTTGCAGTCATAGCAGAAGATGGAAATATAGAAGGTGTTAGTTATTATTTATTGTGTTGCACAGAAGAGAGAAAGAAGTTAACAAAATTTGAAATGAGTGATGGAATGTCATTTCCCACAGGTTTGAACTGATTTGAATATGTATGTACAAATCGTTTACGTGCAAATTTTTTATTTCTCACGTTTCTTATATACATGTACATGCAGGCTCAGTTGTAATGCAAGGGACATATTTCAAACAAGTTAAAATTGTTCAACATAGGATTCATTTCACTGAATACCAAATTGACAACAAGGTATATCAGTATAGCCACTTGGTCATTGTTATTGGCCTAATTCTTCAAACAGTTCCACGTCATGGGTGGTCTCAAAAGTGAAGACTAGATTGTGAAGATCATGACAAAATATTCAGTTTTATTCAAGAGCGTTTTGAACCACTTGATGTGGTATGAACTATATATTTAGTAATCCAAAGTACACGTGGTTCAACCCATGAATTGAATTAATACTTGATAAATTAGAACTTAACTTTTTTTGAAACTTGGATAAATATTTGATCTATATATATATATGGCTTGTGTGGACCATATATTTTTTAAGTTTAAATACATGAAATTTTCAATGATATCAAATTAGGATGTATGAAGTTAATTTGTATGTATGTTAAATAATATTTATGTGCACGTATGTAAAGTAAATTGGGACATGTGGATGAGTTGAAAATGCATTAAAAGGTGGGCAATGTATGCAGTTGATTAGGATGTATATAGTAGATATCTAATTCTAAATTAATGTATATAGTACATATCTAATTCTAAATGCATGTAATTTGTAAGTTGCTAAAATAATTTTAAAGCATGTACATGTAAACTAATTTAGGACATGTGTATTTATTTAATTAAAGATGCACATGCACATAAATTTAATTAAAAATGCATATTAAATTAGAATATATGTTGTGTAAAATTGATATATTAAATTAGGACATACATGTGTAATAATTGAAGAGCGGTCTGAACCACTAAGTGATGTGTTGTGAACTATTTAACTTGTATACATACCTAGAAGTACATACCATGTGAACTATTTAGTACATGGTATTAAGTTTAGTTTGTTCATTTGATATTAATTAACAAGTGTGATTTTTATATTGTTCATGGCTTGCACAGTGGAGTGGATATACTCTTTTGTTTGAACATATTCTTTTAAATTAATGCATATCTACTGTATACATGTTACATGTACTAAAATTTAAAATTTAAAATTTAAATTATAAACATATCAATCTTTTTTTAATCTATCTACATGTAAACATGTAAATTCAGCCACTAATATATATAAATTTGAAAGTTTTAGAGAACATGTACATTCTTGATCATATTGTTGGCATATGGACACTCCAATGAGACATTGTATGTGATTGAAGGTTTTGTCATTGATGGAAACCTTGCAATCCTATGGAACTGGCAAGACATCATACCGGCAAAGCATTACACAGGCAAGACAGTGCACTGGCATCAACAGATCACTCTACACCAGCACCGACACAGAAGAAAACATGTATACCGGCATAGAGGCCGACAGGATTTTTGTTATGTAATATTTTGTTTATTATTGTAAGCCGACTTGGCAAATTGTAAAATGAATCTTGTATATAAAGGAGATCATTGTAGACATTTGAAGAAGTGATGAAAGGGCATAAAAAGAAAATTAATAGGTAGACCTAATGTGTGAATTATAGGTCAAGGGTATATCTAAAGAATAGAGTAGGAACCGGTACTGAATTTGGCATTGAAGATGCTATTGTAAAGCTGTACAAGTCATTGGATTAGTATAATCCTTATTGTAAGTCAGTGTGACTTCCCATTGTGCAGTGAGCTCTAGGCAGTTGGCCTTCCTACATGTACAGGCCCCTATTGTAAGTAATATTCTCTTATTGGCTAGTGAGTGAATATTGTGGGTCACAAATCCCACCGAGGTTTTTCCCACACCAGGTTTCCTCGTTAAACATCTTGTGTTATGGTGTACTTTTCATGTGGATATTTTTTATTCTGTTTATTGCATTATTTCTTGCATACCGGTACACTGTTATATTATGTTCTACATGTTTTAACTTAAGAAATTCTTATTACTGGTTAGATATTGATTCACCCCCCCCTCTCAGTATCTGTGGGACCCCTAACAATTAGTATCAGAGCTTGGTCCTCTATTTTTAAAAGCCTAACAGGTTGAGGAAGATCTTAACACCAGTAAAGATGGAAAATCTGATGAAGCAACTTGAAGGAGCTCTCACAGACTTTGATGCAAAGAAATTGAAAAATATCAAATCAGAAGATGATTTAAGAGTAGCTCAGGATATCATTCAAGCACTTCAAGAAAATTTTACTGTTGCAAGAAATAAGAGAGGAGAACTCTGTGAAAAACTGCAAAATGAGAATGATGAAAAGGAATCACTTAATGATATGATAAGCAAGTTGAAACAAGAGATCATGACAACAAAAAATGAAATGCAGGATATGACTATGAGATTTTGCAAAGAGATTGAGGATAGAAAGAAGAATGAAGAAGAATTGACCAGAAGACTAAGTGATGCAGCAAATGAGAACACAAGACTTAGCTATGAAAATGACATGTTGAAAACAGATCTGATGCATACTTAGAATGACTCAAATGAACTGATGAGACAAAAAGAAATCTTGGAAAGGGAACTGGAAACTGCAAATCAACACAAAGAAAAATTCAAGAAAAGCTCAGAGGAACTTGGTACCTTGCTGAAGAATCAAAAACCTAAAGGTGACACTTCTGGAATTGGCTTTGAAGTTGGTGAAAGCTCCGGTACTGCAAATACTTAGGATCACAGCAAACCGGTAAGACAACCTAATGCTTATAAATTCAATGGAAAATGCTTTAACTATAATAAGTATGGTCATAGAGCAAATGAATGTAGATCTAGGAATTATCAGAATATCAATACACCCATCGGTCAATGTTCAAAATGCAACAAAGTTGGTCATAACCGACATAGGTTATGGGAAAGCTATTCAGGATATCAATCAATGCAGAACACAAACCGGCATAGGTTATGGGAAAGCTATTCAGAAGAATAATGTAACTTGTTATGCATGTAACAAGATTGGGCATATTGCTAAATTTTGTAGAAGTAAAGGAACACCGGTAGACAACAAAAGTGCTAGCTTGAAAGGTAAGGAAAAAGTTGAAGAGGCTAAGCAAGAATTCTCAAAGCAATGGATTAGAAAAGAAGATCTAAATATTGGGAATACTTCTCCATTGGTAGAACCAATCAATGCTCCACCCATAGGACAAAGTGATGCTTCACCGGCAGGATAGAGCAGTGCTCCACCGACAGGAAGTTCTTCATCAAATTGAAGAAAATTTCCTTGAAGGTTTGGCAATCTAATGACACATGTGCTAATTATTCCCTCGGTTAGAGATAAGAAGTTGAAAATTACTTATTACCGAAAAACAATGTTAAGTGAATACTTAACTGGCATGCAATTAATGTGGTAGATGGTGAAAAAACTTTATAAAAATAAGGTATTGGT
This sequence comes from Cryptomeria japonica, assembly GCF_030272615.1. Classification (NCBI taxonomy): domain Eukaryota; kingdom Viridiplantae; phylum Streptophyta; class Pinopsida; order Cupressales; family Cupressaceae; genus Cryptomeria; species Cryptomeria japonica. Next base: position 649,161,912 of record NC_081415.1, read on the forward strand.
TCCATTTCATTTCACCGTGATTTGAAATTTTTAGAGAGTGCAAAGATTCCAAGCCAAGGCATTCCGAGCAAGAAGAAAGCACACTCCAAGCAATCATCCACCCAAGGCAGAAAAAGGTATTTAATCATGGCATCCACCTCTGCAATTGAATACATAGAAAACCCTACTGTTGTTGAATTAATTAAAAGACCTAGGCCCATATTTTAGTTAGTCCCCAAGATAGCAAAGAAGGATGATACCTTAGGTGCTTTTTCTCAAATCCCTAAAGGTGTTGTATATGCTGAAGACCCTAGAATGTACATCCACTACAACATTGAAGAGTTAGGAGATGAGGAAATCAAAACCATGTATAAAACCGTAATATGTGATAATACCAGCAATGTTAAAGATTAACACAAGGTTATTGAAACCCTAGGATTCATAGAAATCCTTAGCATTCCTAAATTCCCTAAGCATGTGATTAGGATAGTGTTCAACAGAGTTCATGGAGAATTTTTCTGGCTAGATGCAATCCATAAGATCACCAAGGAAGCTGTGAAAGTTGTCACAGGGTTATCGACCACCAGTAAGAGACCAAATAAAACCAAGAAGGTTCCAAATGACCTAGTTACAAAACTAATAGGTGCAACATTCAATAAGAGATCTCTAAGGGTTAATGATGTAAAAGATATCAATGTGAGATTCATCAGTATGATATTAGGATACCTGGCCACTCATGCTAATAGACTTAACTCAGTTTCAAGTTTATGCATTAAGAGTGCTTATGATATGGTAACAGATAATGCAAAAATTGACATCTGTGAATGGTTAAAGGATGAACTAATAGACAACCGTGGAAAAATCAAAAAGGACAAGAAAGGAACTTTCAGATTTGGAAATTTGTTAGTATGCCTAATGCTACAAATAACAAAATAGGCCGATAGGAAAGCAATTGACAGAACTGTTCATAACCATGGGTGAGAACAAGGAGAACAATATTCATGACTTTTTTCAAGCATTAAAGACCAAAATGAAGCAAAGAATAAGGTTATCCTAGAAAATAGTAGACAAATACAAAAATGATATATGCTTTGTTATCAAGAAAGATGAAGTCTGGATGGAAGCGGTCATCCCAAGGACAATTTGGGTAACCGAGATGGGCTATGAGGAAGATGATCACATAGTTGAAACTTATGCTAAAGCACTTCTAGAAGCCCCCAATGAACCTAAGGAAAAAGTATTTGGTAGTGCTTAGACCATAGAAAGCCAAATACAATCAAAGAAAAGAGTAAATAAGGTTGAGGCATTTGTGAGGAAAGGATCCAAGCAAGCAAAGGCCATTAAGGAAGATGTACTAAAGAAAACTGGCATAACAGAAGATGAGTTGGCAGCTCCACAACCTGAAACTCATCTATCACCGGTAGGTACTTCTTCAAGAGGTGACATGCCAGCAACTTTTCAAAGAGTTGTTAGAAAAAGAGATCCCTCATCGACAACCACTCCTTCACCTAGAAGGACAAGGCAAAAGCAACAAGCAGTAAGATCTCCAGTTAGAAAGGCCACACCCAAGAAGAAGCTGACACCAAAGAAAAAGAAAAGGACAAACTGTGACTTGGCCCCTCTTGATATATTGTTAAATGAAATCACAGAGGAAGGAAAACTGAAAAATAGAGAAAATTTATGACACTCTATCTGCTGATGAGAAAGGACAAGTTGAGAACAGTGTTATACTACATATGGACATGTATAAGAAAGTTTTGATGGAAGTAGCAAATGAAATTCCTGATGATTTGTTCAAAAGGTTAGAAGCTAGAAGGCAAGCAGTGATTGAATTAGATAAGAAAATAAATATAGAGAAACTACTTGTTGTATATCCGGTAAACTCTCCCAAGGAAATTGATGATTTGATTGCTCAAGCAAACCGGTCAGTATTCTCTACTACACACCGACACATTTCACTAATGGCAAGAAGATTCAATGAAGTCACAGAGGAAATAGAAGATGGTTGGGATATATTCCTGGTTGACAAAGAGAAACAAGAAGAATACAGGAACCCTAAACCTATAAAGGTATATCAAAAGGAAAAAGACAAGGGGAAAGGCAAAATTGGTGCACCTCCAAGAATAAAAGTTAAAGACAACCTATCGCCACCGATGAAAATTACAACTACTAAAGATCAACCGACAACAGAAAGTATGGGTGCAGAAGATAGAAATCCTAATTCTAAAGTCCTGTATACTATAAATGTTGATACCCAAAAGATCAACATAATAGTTGATAAAGATACATCTGACAAGTCAAATATGGCTAATGAGCCTCCGGTAGCAGGGGAAACAGAGAAACTAGCACAAGATATAGAGAAAAAGGTAGAATCTAAGGCACAGATAGAGACAACACAACATTCAGAGAAATCAACAAAGCCAAAGGCTCCGGAACAACAGGTACATAAGGAAACAGTGCCACTGGTAAGTAGTGAAGTAAGAAAACCAGTGCTAAAAGAAATGCAGACACAAACTGACCTGCCAGAGGTGAATACAAGCATGGTTACTTCCACCAGCACTTAGATTGTTGGATCATCACCAACATTCAAGTCAACAAATGTAACTGAGGTATTATTAGATTCTATAAAGAAAATTACTAACTGTAGTTCACAGGCTTACAAAGCAATTGATGATTCTATACCAATTTTGAAGGCAATAGCTCCAAACTATAATATAGATAATAAAGATTCTTTAGGACAATTGGACACATTGTGTAAATATATTTCTGAAAACATTGATAAAATAAAGGAAAAATCAGTAAAGGAAAAGGTAGAAAAAGAGAAACAGAAATTCTTTGATGAGGAAATGAAGAAGTGTAACAGAGATTTTGACACACTTCTACCGAAACTATGTAGTTTGTTGAAAGAATACGAAAATTTGTATAAAGATACATGTAAAACAAACTTTTTGACTATAGATATTGACAAGAAAATAAGCAAGACACAGAATGAGATAAATAAGCTTGCAAACAATTTTGTAAACTCAGCGGATTCATTATCAGTTTTTGAAGAGAAGATAGAAAATTTTGAGGAAGAATTGCTCAAACTAGAAAGAGAAAAAGAAAGAATAATAAACAAGGCAAAACATCTGGGGTCTAAACTAACTCCAATATTGGACTATTTAGCATCTTTGCAGAAGGAAATTTCAGAGGCACTAATACAGGGAAGCAAAACACCGGTAGAGCATTTGTAGCATCTCACCGGTATAGTAAAGAGGACTAAGACAACAGTAAAAGATAGTAAGAAATTTATGGATAGTTTAAACCTAATTTTGGGAGATCTTTTTCAGATAATAACTACCCAGCTACAAGGTTGAGGATATGGATAGATGAACCTACAAACTCTACTGACATCTTGACAACCTTTGTCATTGATGCCAAAGGGGGAGTAGTGGGATGAGAAATTTCAAAACACAGGAATCATATGCTTAGGGGGAGCTCTCATATTTTTGGTAAACATTTTTGGTAACTTTTTTTTGGACTACACATTTTGGATACTTTTTGAAATTTATCATGAGTGTTGCCATCAATGCCAAAGGGGAAGATTGTTGGCATATGGACACTCCAATGAGATATTGTATGTGATTGAAGGTTTTGTCATTGATGGCAACCTTGCAATCCCATGGCACCGGCAAGACATCATACCGGCAAAGCATTACACAGGCAAGACAGTGCACCGGCATCAACAGATCACTCTACACTGGCACCGGCACAGAAGAAAACATGTATACCGGCATAGAGGCTGACATGATTTTTGTTATGTAATATTTTGTTTATTATTGTAATCTAACTTGGCAAATTGTAAAATGACTCTTCTATATAAAGGAGATCATTGTAGACATTTGAAGAAGTGATGAAAGGGCATAAAAAGAAAATTAATAGGCAAACCTAATGTGCGAATTATAGGTCAAGGGTATATGTAAAGAATAGAGCAAGAACCAGTACTGAATCTGGCATTGAAGATGCTATTGTAAAGCAATACAAGTCATTGGATTAGTATAATCCTTATTGTAAGTCAGTGTGACTTCCCATTGAGCAGTGAGCTCTAGGCAGTTGGCCTTCTTGCATGTGCAGGCCCCTATTGTAAGTAATATTCTCTTATTGGCTAGTGAGAGAATATTGTGAGTCACAAATCCCACCAAGGTTTTTCCCACACCGGGTTTCCTCATTAAACATCTTGTGTTATGGTGTACTTTTTATGTGGATATTTTTGATTCTGTTTATTGCATTATTTCTTGCATACGAGTACACTGTTATATTATGTTATGCATATTTTAACTTAAGAAATTCTTATTACTGGTTAGATACCGATTCACCCTCCCCCCTCTTAGTATCCGTGGGACCCCTAACACATATATATTTAAAGTGTGTAAGTAATCTAACATGCACGTGCATTCAATCATATATATAATTATCTGGAAACAAATGATGTGATATATTTAATCCAGGATCAAATGCACAAACTATACATGTATACATAAAGTATAATCTAACCATACATGCACATGATATATATAATCCTGTCCATCGAACATAAACTGTATAAAGTACATATAATCTAACATGTACATGTGCATGAAATATATAATCTGATCAAACACAAATTGTATAAAGTATAATCTAGTCTAAACTTCATACATGCATGAAATATATAATCTAATCAAACACAAACCAGGTATAAAGTATAATCTAGTCTAAACTTCATACATGCATGAAATATATAATCTGATCAAACACAAACTAGGTATAAAGTATAATCTAGTCTAAACTTCATACATGCATGAATATATATAATATGAAAGTCTATAAAAAGATAAACAAATGAGCTATAAAGTTCAACAAATCAACAGGAATCATGTCGGCCACGAATAGAGTGACCATATGAGGGAGAGTCCTGGTGAGAGTCTAGATGTCCAATAGACCCCTGCAAAAGTAGAATTTATTTAAATATTAAATATAGATCTCTCTAGACACATGTACATCAAATCCGACTAGAGTTAAATTAAAATTAAAATATAAATTGTATCACATGTATACATACATGTACATATATACAAAAAACCATAACTAACCTGTCCACTAACAGCATCGAAAGAATCTCCTACGCACACACTCAGAGCTCAAGCTAGGAGTGACATGAGGTAACCGTTATATATATATATATATATATATATATATATATATATATATATATGTATGTATGTATGTATGTATGTATGTAAGGATTAGTCAAGGATCAATTTAAATGATACAAGTTAACTTAGAACTAGATTATTTATTAAATGATCTATATGTAGATTTACTGTACATTACAACATGTATACATATCTTGTAAAAATTTAAATGCACGTGTATGTACATACCTTTGTATCAGGAGTAGGATGTATCATTTGATCATGTCCTGTGATCATATCAACCACATCACTTGTGCCTGCATATCTCTCTCTGGTTGTACATATTATTGAGGAATGTAAGGGGCTAACTAGATGACTAGGCATCGTGGATGAAGTGTTTGACTAGAGTAGCATATCTATAAACCCAGTATGGCTCAAACCTTGCAACTACTCCTCAAATGAATCCAAGCCCTTATCTATGATATTGACCTGACCAACTTGTATCTCCTCCTCAAATGAATCCAATCCCTCATCTGTGATATGGACCTGATCATCTCGTATCTCCTCCTCTATAGCAACAGAGTGATCTGTAGGTGGGTGTAAAAACCCACTATACTTTGCCCAACAAAATTTTGACCTCCTTTTTTTTATATTTAATTTAATCATTTGTGTTTGATTCAATCACATACTCTGGGCATCCATCCATTTGGATTAGGCATTCATCCATTCAGGATGAGCATCTAACCATACGAGTTAGGCATATGTCCATACGGAACAAAAGGTTTCATCTATCCAATATGGGATAGGCATCTACCCATACGGGGTAGGCATCTATCCAATCTGGATAGGAGGTTCTCTGGTTAGAGACTTAGACTCATTGGGACCATTCAGGTCCTAAGCCACTCACTAAGTACTACACTCCTCTAATAGGAGTGCACCAAGGTCGCCGTCCTTAGGAGAAATCAAAATACCATAATGCAAGCTTGAATTCCACCTCAGAATTGGCTTAAAGCCTCAGGAAGTCAAGCTAATCCATACGGGATTCCTTCCAAGTATGCATTGAATTACTTTTTATTTTATTACACTTATATTTCAAATTAGGATTCTTCACAATCCTTCTTCTTACCAAACCTAGACCCCATCCACCAACGCCTGAGTACTAGGGACAACTTCATCCCTAGACTGCCTACATACCCATTTTGGCACGGGATCAAGGTGTGAAGTATGTAGTTCTATTTTCTAATCTATGGTTTAATGTAAACTGTTTGGTGGGTACATAACCCTTTCGAAGTTCAATGTCCCAAATAGTTTCTCTACGGTTGCTACCCACGATGGCAGCACTTAAGCAAAGGCTCAAGATAGCCTATTGCTTGTGGCCTAAAACAGCTAGATCCGAATACCTATCATAAGTGTCACCCTTGACCCAATTGTCAATCGTCAACAACTCTTCGAGATTAAATCAAATTTATAAAATCATTTCACTCAATCAACGATAAAGGGGTTTACTATGGTTTAACTTAGCGGATGTAAAATCATTTAAGGATTATCTTATTAGATTATCGATTTAAGGGGGATTACCCTCCCCTTGGATTTTAATTTCCAAGTGTCCCTTATTACTCCCCGATGATTTATAGGGACGATGCCACAGACGTCATTGATGCATCTTTATTAGGCATTAAGTGCAATAGTTCAACATGATGGCATTACCCGTAAGCGTGACCCAAAGACACCGTAAATACCAAACGCTGCTAGGTTTTTGTTTTCCAACTCCCTTTGTTTAGTTTTCTAACTAAGAGGCTATGAAAACATTTAATTAGCATCATGCTTGAAACAATTATGAAATGAACGTGCATAATTAGACATTGCAAAGTTTAAATAATTGAAATAACTACTTCTATGGGATTCATGAACCACTTGAAAACTATATTATTTAATAATCAAAACTTGAAATATAACTTGCACAATAATGGCAATTATGAAACTCGCATATTGATAATTAAATGTGTAACTTGCATGAAGATGATGAAAATGTAACTTTCTCATCAATAAATGCAAATAATGTATAATTAATTCACATGATGCAGGAATAGTATCATTTACATGCAAGATTAAGCAATGTTTATTTCTATCATGAGAATAATTAATTATAGAGTCACTAGTTCAAAGTAAGCAATTAGTTTAGACATTAGACAAATTTTGGATCAAATCATAATAATATAAATTAATTATTTTTTAATGAATCTAAAATACCAACTAAGTAACCCAATAAATCTCAAATAAATTGAGAGATTCCAATTATAAAATTAGATATACTTAATTTACAATTATAAATTTACTAAACAATGATCCAAATTATTTATAAATTTTTGTAATTTTAATTTTACTAACTAAAATTTAAATTAAGAAAATATTAGCAAATTCCAATTTGCAAATTAATATGAAAAAAAAATCTAAATAAAAAAGGAATATGAAAATAATCTTTTAATTGTCAAGTGGGGAGTGGGGGCCACGGGTCCCATCACCACTGCGGACCTACAGGTGCAGGCCCACAGAGATGAGGGAACAGTCGTGGGCCCCTCCACTCCCTCTGCAGCCACTGTCGTAATAGTGACCGCAGGGGTAGTGGAGAGTACCACTCCCCGACGGCTATATTAACTCTGCTTCCCCCCTATTTTGACAATTTAGTTTATTTAATGTGAAAATATTTTTTGAAAACTACTTTACTTTATTTTATTCTAGTTCTATTAACAATTTAAGAGGGATACATATAAAAATGTTATTATAAAAATAAAAATAAGAATCTACTCATAGGCATGAAAGATAATAGAGAAAATTATTTTAGATGATTTCAGAGGAGCCCAAAAAAAGATACACTATGCTTGAATTTGAGGCAGCAATACAACATAGAACTAAATTACCTCAGAGATAGATAGATGTATAAATTTCGATTTCACACTGATCATATTCAACAAATTTGCCTTACGTTGAGATAAACATAAATTTTTATGATGAGTTCGTAAGGAAATTAACATTCACAGAGGGAGAGAGATTTTTGAAAAGAAATAAGTAACAAGATAATATTTTTCATAGGGAGTTTATACAACAATATTGAGAAAAATTCATATTTGAAATACTATTTCACATAGAGATATTTCTCAATAAAAATGATTATATGCATAAAATAAATTATTTACAGAGATAAAAGAATTTGAGTTTTCAAAAAAAGTAGAGATGTTGAAAAGCACGATTTTTCCAGATTCAAGATTTTCTCTAGATTTCAAAAAGTAGAAAAAGTAGAAGTTTGATTTCTTTCTTTTCTCTAAACAGATTAACAAATAAAAAGAAAACTGCATTTGCATGTTTGAAAAGTACTTTTATCAATGCATTTCTTTAATGAAAAATAGATTTTCCTTTCTAATAACTCTATCTAACAATTAAGTAATAATTTCCTTTAGAAAATTATATTCAAATAAAAGAATCTAAGAGGAGATATTTCCTTTTGAAAATATAAAATTTACATAAGCAACTAGCAAATGGAAAAGGGGGAACCTGGAGAAGTCTTTTGATGTTGAATCCTCTCCAAATCTTCAAGCTAGCCTTTCTTGATCCTTCCTTGCAAGCTTGGTGAAATTTATTCAAAACAAACTTAACAATTCTACAAATGAAAAATATGACTACCAAATAAATAAAAATTAAAAATAAAAATAAAAAATAAAAAAATAAAAAATAAATAAAAATAAAAACTACTTGAGAAAACTTTTCTTCAAAAAAAAATCAACCCCCTTCTTTTGAAAATTGCATACAATATATAGGAAAAACCCCTTAACTCCACTATCTAGAGGAATTAATTGAAAATAAGATTCTTTTTCCAATATTGGATCCATGCAAAATTGATTAATATCCTAGTGGGGGAGTTACATGCAAGAGAATTAAAGAATGAAGATTCCTAAAGAAGTTATAATAGAAATTGCATCAAATTAAAAGTGATAAGGGAGGGTTATGATAGTGGGTCAGTGCCCGGAGCATGCGTAGAGTGTGAGAATGTTGTTACTGCCTCGAGGTATCCATCGATGCAGCGGTAGCCTTCCCGTCTCTGAGAATCTCCTCTCTAACATCATCCAATGGTATCCCAAGTTGAGATGAAATAAAACGGTAAGAATGTAGTAGGTAATCGGCTAAATACTGCAACATCTGTACATGTCTACTACCTCCGACTATAGTTGCTACCTCATCTGGGGAGGGATGCCAACAGTAATATACTGATCATCTGAAATTGAAGCCACCCCATGACTAGAAGATGCATGATCTATGGATGATCTCGAACATGGTCGGCTCATCATATATCTACCTAGCCTGTCAGATGATATGGTGGTTGTTGTTGATGTAATCTGTCCAATCCTATCAATTGCTTCTCTCTGAGAAGCAATCACAACATGATCCGCTATGGGGGCCAAGGTTGTGACTATTGCAGGAAATCTCTAGCCAACAAGGTCCCTATGTCTAGGTGGAGCTCTATCATGCCTACGATATGTATCTCTATCAGCAATCCTACCCCTCCCCTGTCCATAATATGTTGGAATATCAAGGTAGTTTGGTTTCATTTGACAATGAACCTCAACAAATACCTGTTGTACAAAGTATAATGGTATCTGGTCGTTATTAGGATAATGACCATGGGTAGCTAAGAAGCATGGGTAAATCAAGGATGCAACCTGTGGGTCGATACATCTCGTGACCTGATATCCTCTCACCTTACTCTTCTCCTGATACTGTGGAAAGCATCTCTCCTTGATGATCTCCTTCGAGACCACCCTCACCACATCAGCAAAAGAATCAGGACCCCTCACCTCATTCCTCAACTGCCTATAAATATCCTCTATAACCTTAGGTTTGAATGAGGTGTGAGAAACTAAGTGGTCCCTGAATGTCTACAAACTATCAAAAATGGATTTGCATGTACTCTTGTACACGCCATCAGTATGGGTGTCATCTAATATGACCCTCAACCTATGCAGCTCATGATCACTGTACTAGAAAATGGTAGCAATGTCGGGCAATGGGGGATCCTGGTGTGGAGGATCTATATCATAAATGTGTGGCTCTTGATCAGGAGCCTGTGTAGGTGGATCTTGATCAAGAGCCTGTGAAGGTGTATCCGGGGACGCCATCTATCTAGGTATGTCATAAAGTTAAAATAAATATGTAAGCACACACACACATGAAGTGCATTCAATTTAAAACATTAAAAGTTAAAATTAGTTAAATTGTAGAGAGAGAGATATCATTTTCATGAGAGAGAGAGAGAGATATAACATATATTTCAGAGATATATATATATAATCAAAAATTTATATGTTTGAATACATCCAAAATTCAAATATTTCAGAGAGAGAGAGAGAGATAACATATATTTTAGAGAGATAAAGAGATAACATATATTTAAATCTTGAATACATAAAAAATTCAAGAACATGATATATATAAAAAAAATTATAAGGACCAATAACAAAAACAATTAGACTTATATTTTATTGTAACGTATAAATAATTGTAGAGAGAGAGAGAGAGAGATAAGATATATTTCAGATATATATATATAATAAAAAAATTAAATCTTTGACTTTACATCAAAAATTCAAATATTTCAAAGAGAGAGAGAGATAACATATATTTTAGAGAGATAGAGACATAAATATATTTAAAGATCTTGAATACATATAAAATTCAAGAACATGATATATATAATTTTTACAGATCAATAACAAAAAAAAATAGTTCTATATTTTATTGTAATGTATAAATATTTGTGTGTATATCAAAATTATTTTTTTTGTTTGAAACTAAAATATGGGCATTGATGTACAAAATGGAATGCAACTTCTCTAAATTTTTTGACATTGTTTGTTATTGAACTCCATATCTCAAAAAAATAGAGGTCATTGTATTATTGTAATGGGCACATGATTATAAAACTATTAAATCTATAATATGTGATCCTAAGGGGAATTTCATATGTACACTAGGATGTTATAAGGGGTCATATGTGGTCCAAAGGGGTCACGCATGTGTTAATGCATATGTGACCCCTTAGGAAAACATATGACCCCTTAGGACACTATGTGATGGACTAAGGCCTGTCATATGTGGTCCTAAGGGGTCACGCAAGTGTTACCCCTTAGGACACTATATGATCCTAAGGGGAATGTCATATGTACACTAGGATGTTATAAGGGGTCATATGTGGTCAAAAAGGGTCACACACATGTGTGTTAACGCATGCATGTGACCCCGTAGGACCACATATGACCCCTTAGGACACTATGTGATAGACTGAGGGATCATATGCAGTCCTAAGGGGTCATGCATGTGTTACAACACATGCATGACCCCTTAGGACCACATATGACCCCTTAAGAGGAATTCCATATGTACACTAGGATGTTATCAGGGGTCATATGTAGTCCTAACGGGTCATGCATGTGTTAACGCATTTGTGACCCCTTAACACCACATATGACCCCTTAGGACACTATGTGATGGACTAAGGGGTATGTCGTTCATACTAGGATTTTATAAGGGGTCATATGCGGTTCTAAGGGGTCACACATGTGTGACCCCTTAGGACCACATATGACTGTTAGGTCCAACTAGGAAAGCTAATGTACTGAGAGGGGAGGGGTGAATCAATACATCAAAACTTTTCTCCAAAAACAATCTTACTGATATGCATAAATTGTAAACTTCTCATCTCATAATATAAAGATAACACATAATTATAGAAATAACATTCATACACATTTCACTCCATAACACAAATATTTTGGTTACGCAAAAACTCTTTGTTAGAGAGAAAAACTGCGGTGGGGATGGCACCCACAACTTCACTACTGCAATAATAAAGGTTCCTCGGTTAGAGCTACATGTTTAGCTATTTCTGATAGCTTACCCTATTAGGAGTATCAAGATCTTTAGATCTACCTTGCTAAAGGATTTTACAACACTTATACAAAATGTTGCACCTGGTTAAAGGCTTTACAATTTATAGACTTTGTTAGAGTCTTTTACCCTGTTAAAGGTTTCTATTACAACTCAATTGATTCAATAAAATCTTTACAAATATCTGCAACTTTACATCTAAAATATTATAGCAGATTCTATGTGCTCAATATGAAATTACCTTGCTCATAGCATACCTCAGTAATTGATAAATCAACTCAGCAAACCCTTCTATTTACTCTGTCCCTTAAACTGTTCTCTGAAGACTTTCTCAGTGACCTCTAAATGTCTTTGTCAGTCATAATAGTCACAACTCAATGTGTCCTCTTATGATTTTCCTTTTAACTTCTTCTATCACACATGTCTCTCTCTATTTGATTCTCAAATCACTTTGTATCAATAGATCTCTGGGACAGTGACCTTGTTCATGCTTCGATCTTACAAACAAGTTTCATTGAATGAATAAACATAGAAATTATTCATTGGATAAACTTCCTCAAAATCATACAAAATCTTGAAGTGCAATTTCCTATGTGATAAGGGTTCCTTGTTACTCAATTCTTGTAACATGTTTCCACATATGTGTCCAGGTTTATTGAATCTGGTAACACGTTTCTACTCAGTTTAGATTAATCGGTATACCTTCTTTACTGCTCGATAGACATAGAACGTTACTCAGTAGACAGCTCGATGTATACTTAACTCTGTGACTCCTTTCTTCTATAACTGACTGCTTTAGTGCTTACCGACTGAATATTTCAATAGTATTAACCAACTAGAGTATATAGGATGACTTTGGACATAAAACTAATGACAACTTAGTAAATAATAACAATCTCCCCTTTTGACATTAGTTTGGTATGTTTGACAAAACTCAAAATCTATATACTTACAAAATTTGACTAAAATGACAGTATATAAAATTGTCAATGAATAGTAACATACTCAAATATATACTCCCCTTATCAATATATTGTACATAACTTAATTTGTATGCTCCTATGATCAATGCTCGATGTTCACTGCTCTGTGTTCTATGCTACCCCTATCAAATTCAACTATACATCCGGATACTCTGTTCCGCTCGGTACACTGTACACTCTTATACTCGATATACTCCCCCTTTTTGACAAACATCAAAACTAGTTACCATTAGGTGGAGGCAACTGGTCAAAAATAGATTTATACTTTGTACTAGTGTCAGTGAGAGCAGTGGAGAGTGTATCCTTAACACTGTCCATTAGGGAATTATGAGCTGTAATATCAACTAACAGTGAAATCAAACCATCTAAAGTGCTTCCCTCTTGTTGAGTGGATAAGTGGGTAGCTCAGTTGATCTGCTCTTGGACTGATGATAAGTGGGCAATAAATAAGGTCTGAAGAGTCATGATATCCATCCTTATTTTGTGATCTTTATTCTGAAGTTCTAACTATTGAGCCATAAGAGTTTGCAGCTTGGTATAGGAATTCTGAACAAAATTTGGCTCGGTGGTCAATTTATTGGAGAGATTGGTAATCTCCTATTCAATAACTTCGGTCTTATGCTTGATATCCTTAATAAATAATGAAAATGTACAGAGCTTCTAAAATAAATAAACAATATGTTTGAGTTGAGGGGACAACTCAGCAATGAGTCTTACAAGCTTGACTTTACCTATGGCAATTGCTTTTTGCACTTCTTCAATCATTTTGGTAGTTAGCTCTTTGTCCTTCAACTTGCTAAGGTATTTTGATGCATCTACTCCTGATGCTTCTAATTTAGTGAGTAGTTCATCTAGTTGCATATGGATGGCAACATCTTTACTCATGGTAGCTTCAGGTAGCATGTCTGTCAATAATGCTTTAACCTTCTAAAGTACTCAGTTCTTCTTCTGAATAGCCATTTGTCTTTCTTGTTCTGCTTTGGCTTTACATAGTTCTCCAAATTCAATAAGTGCTTACCCTTTCAGTTTTGAAATGTCAACATTTGGCAACACAATAGGCTTTGACAGATCTACCTTGAAACTATGCTTCTTCACTTTCTTTTCTTTGGATGATGAGGCTTTCACTGGTTGAATAAGTACAATGGCTTTGGAGGCTTGTTCACCCTCAGTAGGTTGCTCGGTAGAGGCAACACTTTTTTCGGTTTCCTTAGCCTCTGATGTGTCCTTCGGTGATTCTTTGCTTGGGGTCTTAGTGGCAATAGTTTCAGTGCATGCAGGTGCTTGAGAAGTCTGTTCCCTGGTGGCCTGAGAAGTAGATTCTCCTTTTGTAGACTGTTGACCCTCTTTGCCTTGATCAATGTCCTGAGGTTTCTCAGTTGAAACTTGTTGAGTTACCGGAGGATAGGACTTGACTTGTTCCAAAACTGATTCACTAGATACCAATTTGGCATAGGCATTTCCTTCTATCATCTCTTCTTTCGGTGCCTCAGTGTCCATGACATCCTCATCTTGTTGAATAGTTGAAGCAAGATCTTGCTCGGTAATGTCAACTATTTCAACTTCACCTTGAGTTTCTTTAGTCTGAATTCTGAAGATTTCTTGTCATTTTTCTTTTGTTTCCTTTTCGACTTCAAGATAAAGTCCATTCATCATTTTCAAGGCTCTATGCTTGACTTGAAAGTTTGTCTGGTAGTTTTTCAAATGATTTCTAATATCATCTACCAACATGTTTGGAAAGAGATGTACTAAAACTCTTTCTCTTATTTGCTTCTCCGAGTCCATAGCATATTTCCATCTGTTGTCAATGTGAGAATATAATGCATTTCGAAGAAAATTACTTACTTCCAATGGAACTACTCAAAATTTAAGAAGTGTACGTACAACTGACTCTTCTATTTGTCTCTTTTCTTCTTCTATCTGGGAGTCATATTTTACATACCTGAATGACCCAAATCCTCCATATTGTTTCAATTTGGCACAAAAGTTGTCAACACTATGTACATCTTCCTTTGTTCTTTTAACAATCTGAAATTTATTTTTGTCTTCAGATTCTATGTCACTTGACTCCTTATTCAAAATGAGTCTCCTAGTCGACTTTCTATATGTCTTTGTAACTTTAGGCACTTCAACCTTTTTCTGCCTCTTATCGGGTGACCCTATAGATGATCTAGCGTTAGGGCGCTTCACTGGTGGAGTCGGTGATACCTTAGGTGTATCCTGTTTCTTCCTTTTCAATATTTTGCCCTTTGGCAACTCAGTGCTCAGAGTGATTGCTGATTCTTGAGCCTTAGATTCTTCCTCAATTGTAAGTTGATCACTCTTTATAGGAGTGGAGGTAGAACCTTCTCCAAATTTCTTAGTTAGCACTTTGATCATTTTTGTGGCTTTTCTTGTAGCCTTCAGTACAACTATGCTCATTTTTACCTTCTCTTTTACCTCTTCATAGGTACCATACCTGATCTCGGTACCATGCCTTGGAAGTGACAGAAAGGCATCTATCTATTGTTGAGAAATATCAAGATCCATCTCATAACCCATGGATGGTAGAGATTGAGTTCTCGGATCTACTACATTGACATAACAGTAGTCGGTGTCCACTTCAAAACATATATCATCCTTATATTTTTCCACTAACTCAGGTGGGATTTTGTACCTATTATGCATCTTTTCTTGAAAGTTGCTGAAGTAATCATCCATTATCTCATTTAAATTATCACCTAACTGATTGATAAAGTTATTTATTTGATGGGTGATTGGTTGGTGTAACTCCCAAACTATGTTACTGACTGATGGGAAGAATTTCTGAAAATAGAAAAACATGCACACTAAGAGTGACCCAAACTTTAGTGTGTTTGCCAAGTTATTCTTCTTAGGTTTCCTTATAGTGTTGAGATTTTCAAATAGGTTTTTCAACAACACTTCACATAGATCAATCTTCATACCCTTTTTCACAATCTTGTAGGCCAGATCTACAGCTGCACATGGTACACTGTTTTCTCTTGTTGATTGAAAGAAACAATAACCAATGACTCTAATTGCAAACTTTAACTTTGCATCTATAACATTATTCAATTAAAGATCTCTGCAATCAAACTCAACTCCGGTTAAAGTTATCAATTCCTTCTGTTTCTTCATTTTTTGTCTCAATTTCCTTCTTTTTCCAGATTTTCTGTAGTTTGATTTTTATCTCTTTAGTATCTCCTCTGGGTTGATCTCTACAATCTTTAGCCAAGTGTCCAACTTTATGACAATGAAATCATGCCATACCAAGATTTCTCCATGATCTTTGGTGGTTCATTCCAAACCTTATCATGCAGTTGGCACTTATATGTCCATATCTTCCACAACATTCACACCATATTCTTGTATTGTAATCCCATGGTACTGCAGTATACTGTCGCTTAAGATCTGTGTGAATTCGGTAGCTTCTAGTATTTTCTCGGTGTGAAGACCTCATATAGTTTTTCTTCTTAAACCAACACTTCTCGGTACTGTGTCCATATCTATTGCAGTTTTTGCAAAACCCCTTGAATTTTGCCTTTTGAAAATTGCTAGCAGACTTTGTCCTACATTGTTTAGATGTGTGACCATACTTATTGCAATTGTAATAATACAAACCTAGTGACATTTGGTTGCTTACATTTTCTTATTTGGCACATGTTGACAGTATGTCCTTGTTTTCCACGGTAGTTGTAGATAGGCTTATTTCCTTTGATGTTCTCCTTGTTTCCAGCTTGCTTTGATGATTCCCCTCTCTCGGTGGTGTTGATTCCTTTCTCAGTAGAGTTTTTTCTTTTGTAACTGAGTCCCGCATCTTTGTTGGGTCTTCTTATATTTAGTTGTTCATCCAACATCCTTGATGCTTCATAACTTTTCTTCAGTGTTTCTTTTGATTTCTTCTCTTCTTCAGGTTCATTGGACAATCTTGATAATTCAAGTTTCAATGCTTGATTCTCATTTTCTTTTAGATTTGCTTCATGGTGTGCATAACCCAATTGATCAGAAAGATTATGTTGAATTCCAGTCATTCTTATGATTTCATAATTCTTTTCAGACATCAATGCTTCTAGCTGTTGTTTTTCCCTTTCCATGTCTCTTATGTTATCCTTAGTTGTTCTTAATGTATCAAGATTTTCAGTCATCTGTGTGCTGAAATGTTCATGTTCTCTTTTCATTGCCTTCAGTTGTTCAGTCAATTCTTTGTTCTTTTCTTTCAGTTATCCAATCATTTCATTAGTCTCTTCTGATATACTATTCTCAGATGATGTTTCAATTTGTTCTACCAACTCTTGTGAGTCCTGTAAATCATCAAACAACCTTCTTCTGACTTTCAGTGATCTTTGCATTTGTCTCTACATATCTGCAATCACTTGGTTAGCATGATCCAATTCATCTTGAAGATTCACAATTCTCTGAGATTGTTTGTAGCCTTCCATTGATAAGGTCTTTCTATTCAAGCTGTTAAGCCCTTTTCCAAGATTGAAGCTCTGATACCAATTATTAGGTCCAACTAGGAAAGCTAATGTACTAAGAGGGGAGGGGTGAATCAGTACATCAAAAAATTTCTCCAAAAACAATCTTACTGATACACATAAATTGTAAACTGCTGATCTCATAATATAAAGCTAACACATAATTATAGAAATAACATTCATACACATTTCACTCCATAACACAAATATTTTCATTTACGCAGAAACTCTTTGTTAGAGAGAAAAACTGCGGTGGGGTTGGCACCCACAACTTCACTACTGCAATAATAAAGGTTGCTTGGTTAGAGCTACATGTTTAGCTATTTCTGATAGCTTACCCTATTAGGAGTATCAAGATCTTTAGATCTACCTTGCTAAAGGATTTTACAATACTTATACAAAATGCTACACCTGGTTAAAGGATTTACAATTTATAGACTTTGTTAGAGTCTTTTACCCTATTAAAGGTTTCTATTACAACTCAATTGATTCAATAAAATCTTTACAAATATCTGCAACTTTACATCTAAAATATTATAGCAGATTCTATGTGCTCAATATGAAATTACCTTGCTCATAGCATACCTCGGTAATTGATAAATCAGCTCGGTAAACCCTTCTATTTACTCTGTCCCTTAAACTGTTCTCTGAAGACTTTCTCAGTGACCTCTATGTGTCTTTGTCAGTCGTAATAGTCACAACTCAATGTGTCCTCTTATGATTTTCCTTTTAACTTCTTCTATCACACATGTCTCTCTCTGCTTGATTCTCAAATCACTTTGTATCAATAGATCTTTGGGACAGTGACCTTGTTCATGCTTCGATCTTACAAACAAGTTTCATCGAATGAATAAACATAGAAATTATTTCATTGGATAAACTTCCTCAAAATCATACAAAATCTTGAAGTGCAATTTCCTATGTGATAACGGTTCCCTATTCCTCAATCCTTGTAACACGTTTCCACATATGTGTCCAAGTTCATTCAATCTGGTAACTCATTTCTACTTGGTTCATATTACTCAGTACACCTTCTTTATTGCTCGGTAGACATAGAATGTTACTCGATAGACAGCTCGGTGTATACTTTTCTCTGTGACTCCTTTCTTCTGTAACCGACTGTTAGTGCTTACCGACTGAATATTTCAGTATTATTAATCGACTAGAGTATATAGGATGACTTTGGACATAAAACTAATGACAACTTAGTAAATAATAACAATGACCCCTTAGGACACTAGGTGATCCTAAGGGGGTTGTCATATGTACACTAGGATGTTATAAGGGGTCATATGTGGTCCTAAGGGGTCACGCATGTGTTAATGCATGTGTGACCCCTGAGGACCTCATATGACCCCTTAGGACACTATGAGATGGACTAAGGGGTCATATGCGGTTCTAAGGGGTCACGTGCATGTGTTAGAAGACATTTGTGACCCCTTAAGACCACATATATGTGATCCTAAGGGGGATGTTGTATGTACAATAGGATGTTATAAGGGGTCATATGTGGTCCTAAGGGGTCACGCATGTGTTCCTTAGGACACCTTCTTTGTTGCTCGGTAGACATAGAATGTTACTCGATAGACAGCTCGGTGTATACTTTTCTCTGTGACTCCTTTCTTCTGTAACCAACTGCTTTAGTGCTTACCGACTGAATATTTCAGTATTATTAATCGACTAGAGTATATAGGATGACTTTGGACATAAAACTAATGACAACTTAGTAAATAATAACAATGACCCCTTAGGACACTAGGTGATCCTAAGGGGGTTGTCATATGTACACTAGGATGTTATAAGGGGTCATATGTGGTCCTAAGGGGTCACGCATGTGTTAATGCATGTGTGACCCCTTAGGACCTCATATGACCCCTTAGGACACTATGAGATGGACTAAGGGGTCATATGCGGTTCTAAGGGGTCACGTGCATGTGTTAGAAGACATGTGTGACCCCTTAGGACCACATATATGTGATCCTAAGGGGAATGTCATATGTACAATAGGATGTTATAAGGGGTCAAATTTGGTCCTAACGGGTCACACATGTGTGACCCCTTAGTACCACATATGACCCCTTAGGACACTATGTGATCGACCAAGGGGTATGTCGTTCACAGTAGGATTTTATAAGGGGTCATATGTGGTTCTAAGGGGTCACGCATGTGTGACCCCTTAGGACCACATAAGACCCCTTAGGACACTATGTGATCCTAAGGGGAATGTCATATGTACACTAGGATGTTATAAGGGGTCATATGTGGTCCTAAGGGGTCACGCATGTGTTAACGCATGTGTGGCCCCTTAGGACCACATATGACCCCTTAGGACTCTATGTGATGGACTAAGGGGTCATATGTGGTTCTAAGGAGTTATGCATGTGTTAGAACACATGTGTGACCCCCTAGGATGACATATATGTGATCCTAAGGGGAACGTTGTATGTTCACTAGGATTTATAAGGGGTCATGCATGTGTTAACGCATGCGTGACCCCTTAGGACCACATATGACCCCTTAGGATACTATGTGATGGACTAAGGGGTATGTCATTCACAATAGGATTTTATAAGGGGTCATATGCAGTTCTAAGGGGTCACACATGTGTTAGAACACATGTGTGACCCCTAGGACTACATATGACCCCTTAGGACACTATGTGATCCTAAGGGGAATGTCGTGTGTACACTAGGATGTTATAAGGGGTCATATGTGATCCCAAGGGGTCACACATGTGCGTGACCCCTTAGGACCACATATTCCTTTTAGGACACTATGTAATGGACTAAGGGGTATGTCGTACACACTAGGATTTTATAAGGGGTCACATCAGGTCCTAAGGGTCACACATGTATTAACACATGCATGACCCCTTAGGACCACGCGTGACCCCTTAGGGTCCACTATGCGATCCTCTATTTTCCTAAGGGAATGTATAGTGTCATCAAGGGCATATGTGGTCTTAAGGGGTCATAAGGGGTCATGTTGTGTGTGTAATAGGATGTGAAAAGGGGTCACATTGTAGAGGATTTATTTTGTCTAATTTGTTTAAATTTGTTATCTAAATTTTCTAATGTTTTTTTATATTAAAATCTATTAATTTTTCTAACGTTTTAATTTAATATATTTAGATTCGTAACATTTTTCTAATTTTCTTTTTTTGCTAATGTTTTTCTAAGTTCTAATTTACTACCTTAGTTTTCTAAGTTTTTCAGAACAATTTTTTAAAATGTTGAAAAAACATACATATATAGTTATGTAATTTTAAAAACAAATTGATAAATTTCAATCAAAACATTAAATTATCAAACATTTTTCTAAAATGTTGAAAAACAATAAAATATCAAACATTTTTCTAAAATGCTGAAAAACAATAAATATATAATTATTTAGTTACAATAATAAATTAACAAACAAATTACTTATTAATTTTTGAATAAATTTAATTAAAAAAGACATTATTAAACAAATAAAAGAGTTATTTTGTGCACCTGAAATAATGTAGGTCGAAAGCTGAAATGTGAGATGTGCTAGCTACTATAGATAGGGCATGGTGATGTGATGCTAATGACAGGTTCGATCTAACCCCCACTGGACAGAAAAAACAAGTTGGAAAATGACAGTTTAACTGTCATAGTCAGAATTTATAGAAGTTTGAAAAAACCAATTGTAAATAGGGTTCGAGTGAAGCAGGGCATTAGATAGAACCCCTTAAAATATTAATTTTAAGGGGTTCGAATGAACCCAAAATCCACCTTGGGTTTGAGCGAATCTGCATCCGATGGTGGGTTTGCTTGAACTCGGAGGGGGGGCTCGCTCGAACCACCATACTTCGTTCGAACCACCCCCAAACATAATTTCCCACTTTCGCCAATTTCCTTCGTTGGCGAAAGTGGGAACCATTAATGTGGGATAGCCCTGGGTCATCTCAATGACTTTTCTACAGCCTCCAATGTTTCCTTTAGTATTGATACAATAGTTTCTCCTAACAAACATGCCTCCAAAGATCCAGTTCTACTATTCAAGATACTCAGACTGTTCTATCAGGTCTGTTGTTAGGTCTCAGTTTAGATGTTTAGTGAACTTGCTGGTTCATTGTGATTTTTTGGTTGTTTAGTAGCAATTCCTTTACTTTTTATTATTTGTGGTTTTTCTCTAAACAGTTCCAACTTTTCTAAACATTTCTTACCCGGTTGCCTTATTTTTGCTATTTTAGTGACTGGTTTGATTGTTTGTGGTCCAGGTGCACCTCACAAACATTCCAATCATGGCTCTCAAAATGAAGACTAGGATCATTGTAGTGTCTTAGTGTGTCTTGTTTTTATGCAAGTTTGTTTCATGTATTCAATAAACCCCACCATGTAAGCCCATGTCACCAATTAGGCAATTTGATAAGCCAATTGGGACAATGTGGTCAATAGGGGTAGTAGATGGTTTAGTTTTGTGTTTGATATGTTTTTGACATGTTTTAGGAGTGTTTGGTTGATTCAAGTGTGTGGATCCTAACCTTAGCAAGTGTGACAACATTTTCTGCAAAATTGCAAAATTGCAACTTTTGAGTGCAAAAGTGCAACTTTTTTGAAATGTGGTTTGGGAAGCCTTTCAATGGCTCCAACCTCCTCCAATTTTGGTTGGAAACTATTGGATATTTTTATAAACCTTATGGACATGATTCCCAAGTTTTCTGATGGTGTGTTGTGAAGTTGTGGAGTAATTGAACACAAAAATACTGAAGTTTTCCCAGAATTGTTGTCTTTGCATTGATTGTACGTGCCTGTATGGATTGGACTTAAGCACCCCATTCATGGATTAGATAAAGGGGTGAAGTAGATTTGTTTTGGCATTGTTCTGAGGTTCTATTTTTTTCTCAATGAAGAGAACCCTTCATTTTTTTGATTGTAACCCAGAAAGTGAGGGTTTGGAGAGGGTTTTGGATAAAAATGGCCTTATCTTGCATTCTAGTCAACTAGAAGACTCTTCCTTCAGTGGAGGTAGGGGAAATTGTTTTGGATACCAAGGTGACCCTATCCAAGAAGGCAATAGAGGAGAGAGCAGTTACAACCAAGAAGGAAGCTAGAATCCAAGAGGGAACTTTAGGGGTATAAAACCACCTTCTAGAGGAATATCCCAAGGCAGAGGGCCTCCTAGGCGATATAACTACAACCAAGAAGGGCACATGGCCAATAGGTGTCCAGAGAAGGCTTCTAGCTCCATGGGAGAAAGGAGAAGCAATTTGGTGCAAGAATTTGATTGTCAAAGTGTGGCAAGAGAAAACACTTATCAAAGTGTTAATGCTCCTGATATCTATGGCTATCCTAAAAGAGGAGAGGCTCTGATGATGAGAAGAGCAGTAACCACCATGAAGGTACCTAACAAGGAGCCTACACAAAGGAAATCCCTTTTCAAAACCACTTGCAGGGCAGGAGGAAAGGTATGCAAGGTCTTCTTGATAGACTCCAGATCCACTGAAAATTTTGTATCACTTGAAAAGGTAGAAAACTTTAACTTAGAAAGCTGCCTCATCCTTACCCCTACAAGGTCTCATGGCTCACCCAAGATGGTAGAAAACTTTAACTTAGAAAGGTGCCTCATCCTTACCCCTACAAGGTCTCATGGCTCACCCAAGGTTAGCAAGTAGTGGTAGAAGAGCAGGCTTGGGTGGAGTTTCAAATTGGATCATACAAAGATAGATTGCTATTTGATATAGCCAAGATGGATGCATGCCATCTCTTACTTGGGAGACCATGGTAGTATGGCTTGAAAGCTCATCATGATGGGTTGAGAAACACCTATTCAATCACTAAGGATGGTAAGGTGATAGAACTCTTACCTCTAATATAGGAAGAGATGAAAGTAAAAGGGAAAGATGTCAAAGTGCTGATGGTAGAAGGAAAATAGTTTATGAAGGAGATTGCAGAGAAAGGTGCAGTTTGCTATGCCTGCATGCCTAGTCCCAAGGTGACAAGGAAAGAGCAATTTGCAAAAGAGAAATAAGGAGGATAGAAGCACATGGACCCTATAGACAGATAGTTTCTTGATAAGCATCAAGGCATCATCTCAGATGGAATGCCAAGATCCCTACCACTAGTGAGAGACATCAGTCATTTCATAGATTTGATCCCTAGATCTACTCTCCCAAACAAAGTAGCCTACAAACTCACTCCAGACCAGAATGCAGAAATGGTAAGGTAGATTGAAGAGTTTCTTGAATCGGGCCTAATTGGCAAGAGCTTAAGCCCATGTGCAATACCTGTTATCCTGACACCCAAGAAAGAAGGAACTTGGAGGCTTTGCACAGACTCAAGGCCCATCAATAAAATAACTATAACTTATAGGTTCCCAATCCATAGGATAGAGGATTTTTTTGATTGCTTGGGGAGTGCTAAGTATTTCACCAAAATGGATCTAAAAAGTGGATACCATTAGATTAGAATAAGGCCAGGGGATGAATGGAAAACAACTTTTAAAACTAATGAGGGGCTATATGAGTGGAAAGTCATTCCATTTGAGTTGTCCAATGCCCCTAGTACCTTTATGAGGTTGATGAATGAGGTCTTGGTCGAATTTATAGGAATGTTTGTCATAGTATTGTAGACACCTAAAAATGGTCAACGCTTGCGGAATCATACTTTAACATTTGCGCATTGCCTCATTTTAGGTTTTTGCGTCGCATTAACATTTCTCCTATGTCACGCACTTGGTTTTTATCATTTGCGAGCATCGAGTCATTCCTCTACATTCTTCATTTGTCTCACTTTCGAATTTGGTCTTGTCGACAACACTATCCAGTCATGATTTTGATCGATTTTATCTTGTCGCATCAATGTGCGTGCTCATTTGTCATCATTTTGGACATCGTCAATCCTAATTAGGGTTTTGTCCTCTTATCAATCTTATCATCTGGCGATTGATTTGTCATCAATCGTTGTCATGTTCGATCTTGTCATTTTGTGATCGATTCGTCATTGATCGTGGTCATTTTCAATCTTGTCGTCTTGCAATTTATTTTGTCATCGATCCTTGTCCGCTTGTCAATTTTGTCATTTTGCGATCGATTTGTCATCGATCGTTGTCTGTCTCAATTATGTCAATTTGGATCAATTTGTCATTGTTCCTCGTCAATTGGAACATTTATCAATCAAATCATTTAATCAAAATCATGATCGATATCAATTATCTTCAATCAGGACCTAATTGTCATTCTCACATTTCTAATTCATCTTCTAGGGTTTCGTGATTTATTCATTTAACCTAATTTTTCATTTCTTCCTCTAGGTTAAATAATTTATTTATTTATCCTAAAGTCTTCTCATTGCAATTAAATGTTTAATTTAATTGGCTAATTATTCCTCTTTTGTGAATTAATTAATAAATGACACATTATTAATTAATTTACCTAATTTTCTAATTTTCCATTATTTCTAAATTCCTAATTTCCACCTATTTTCTAATTTTCCTAATTGCAATTTCCACCTAATTAACTTGTCTCTAGTTCTCCCTATTTTTGTGCTTCATGCGTCATACTCTTGGCATAGCAAGATGTCATAAGGTTCTAGTTCTTTAGTCTTTGCATTGGCAATATGTCATAATTCATGACATAGATGGTGTCATAACCTTCTTCTTTCCACTCAATTGTGCCATTTTTGAAATTAATTGCTTCCAATATCCATTTCATGCTAATTTTTCTTTTCTCCAATTTTTCTATAAATTGGATGATCTTCATCAATCAAGGCTAATAATTGGTAATCACTTTTGCAATCACATAATCATAGAATTAGATAATGAGAAATAATCACTTCTTCTAGTACTCTTGTGCCAATATCAATCTTGCTTTCACATTAGGTTTGTGCACTTGAAGGTGAGATCCACAAACAAAAGGCTATTTGGAGAAGAAAGAAGAACAATGGAGCCACATGGAAGAAGCATTCAAATCATACCTTTGGTTTGCATAATCTTTCGTTTTTGAATGTTTTGATTTCATGTCTCTATTGAATGTTGTTTAGGATAGATTCATTGCATTCTTTTTTTTTGTGATTAGGCTAAATTAGTTTTTTATATATGCTTGTGATGATTTCCTATTTCCTATGCCACATTAATTAGAATCAACCAAACTTGCAACATGATATTCAAGCTCAAACATTATATGAAGAACAAACCCTTTCGCAAGGATTTGGTTCAGATCAAGGCATCCAACAAGAAGTGAATCCAAATGTCCAACTAGATTCTTCGTCCAATTCTGACGCTTCTGATGATGTTGACATGTTCCTTCAAGATCCAAAGATAACAAAAAAGATGGATAAGTTCTTGAACAAGGTCTTTAAGATGTTTCCACAAAAGTATCTTAACATGATGAGTGATGTGGCCTCTTCAAGTGAACAAATCAATGTGCAAGAACAACAAGGCGGTGAGTTGTTAAGTTTCTCTCCGCATCCAAATGAAGAAAATTCACAACAAGCAACTCAGCCTACCTTGATGAGCAAACGCGCTTCAAAGGCATTGACAATGACTATTCCTCAAAAGTCACCATTTGAGACAATAAATAATCCATTATTCAACACAACACCTGTAACACAAGATCAAATGAAGAACATGCAAGTATTCACAGCTGTCCCTCAACAAGAAGTGGTTCCTTACATGCATAAAGTTGGATCAAAATCTAAGATGCAGGAAAGCTTCACAACTAGAATGCCTAATGTCACCAATGTCCAAAATAATTCCACGATGCAACAAAGTTCTTATGTCCTGTTGAGTTCAATATCTGTGCCAAACACTATTGCAACAATTCCTTCGATAATGGCGACACAAAGAGCTACGGATAGTGGTTTGCACCAACAACAGTTGTTGCAACAATTGAGTAATACACAAAAGGTGCAATCGAATGTACAAACTAGCAATGTTCAACAACAACAATTTCGCATTTGACAACAAATTGCAGCGCCTTCGGCACCATTATAGGTTAATGCAAACTTGCAACCATCACAATGGATTGGACAAACCACACAACAAGTTAATGCAAGTGCCATACCCCATCCTAAGGAGAAGCAACGAAAACCACCTAAACAAAGTTTTTTACAAATGATGGGATATACACCGCGACAACAATCGACACAAAGTCAACAAATTCTGATTCGTCAACATCAACAGCATGTGCCTCAATATGTGCCAAGGCAAGCAAGCTATCCTACTTCACAACCGCAATTGGTGCCGGTACAATATCCACAACATACTCAATTGCAATATCAGCCTAGGCTGCAAGAAGCACAACAACAAGGTCGATATCAAGGCATAGCACAACCGCAACAACAAGAGATGTACCAAGAACTTTATATGCCAGAGACACCAAAAATGGTCATTTCAGAATATCGACAACCGATGGGAAACACGATGTATCGACAAAGAATACCCACTGGGATTAATGATGGACCTCTAAAATCTGATACAATTGCGCAACAACTTGAGCAGTTGCAACGAAAAGTTGACGCATTAGAAACTAAAGGAACAAAGAAGTTGTATACAGATCAAGATTTATGTCCTAATCCATTTGACAAGAGTGTATACATGCCTCCATTCCCTAAACATTTTGAGGCACCTAATTTTGAGAAATATAAAGGGAATGGTAATCCAAAAGATCACATTCGAGCATTTTTTGCGGCATGTACTGAAGTAAGTTATGAGGAGACATATCTAATGCGATTATTTGCACGAAGTCTTATGGGACAAGCCATGGATTGGTATTCACATCTGTCGGGAAATATAAAGACTTGGTCGGAATTGGCTCAAAAGTTTTTATCTCATTTCGCGTTCAACATCGACAGTGACGTGACTATGTCAGATTTATGCAATACCAAGCAAAAGCAAGGTGAACCATTAGTGACTTTTTTGCAACGATGGTGAAGCTTGTATAGTTGTTCTTCTCTCGATATACCTGAAGAACAACAAGTGAATCTGTTTATCCAAAATTTGGTCCCAGAAATGATGTATGAGTTAAAATTAAAAAGTCCCAGTACTATAGAGAAACTCATTAAGAAAGGAATGAGCATTGAAACGGCTCTGGTAGCTAAAGGAATTATCAAGCTCAATAAAGACAATGACAACACCAATTATTCCGAGGATAGAAACAGATTTTGGTATAAGAACAAGAATGTCACTAATGATGGAGTTGTTGATGCAAGAGCGGTGAATGCAAATCAACCCCCATTCACGATCAAGAAATTGAGTGTTCCTAATATGTCAACTATGGAACAAAATCAAGTGCCAATGAGCAATGTTACTCAACAGCCGCAATACCAACAACATGCTCAACAACAACATACTCAACAATATAATCAACAACAAGGCCAACAACAAAACTAACAATGCAAACCCTTCCGATCGCGGGATGGGCCTCCTCGACAATTTACGCCATTGGGAGAGCCTATTGAATTAGTAATGAGACAATTGATACAAGAAAAATTTATTAAGCTACCAGATATCAAGGTAGAACCAGCGGTAAAACCGCATTGGTGGAATGATAATGCATACTGTGAGTATCATCAATCCAAAGGACATAAAACTGCATCATGCTTTCAATTGAAACATATGATCCAAGACTTGTTAGAGCAAGGAGTAATTGAGGTAGATCCACCCCATCCGACCTCTAACACTGATCATACTATTTTCAAAACTCCTTTGCTTGATCATGACAAGGGTAAAGTGTCTTCTTCCAACTCTGCCCAAACGGCCAACTATGCAAATACCGGTTATAACAATGTCATTAATTGTTTTTGTGCGTCAAATGAGTATGTTTCCACCCTGACAATAAAGGAACAAGATCCTTCTTGCGCGGTCACCACTCATCGATCCAGAATAGTCTTGAAAGGAGCTCCTGTAGCTCCTCCCAAACCAACTCCTGCAAGTCAGTATAATCTTTTGGATCATCTAGGAAAAACACCTGCACAAATATCAATCCTTGAGTTGTTGAAAATGTCTCCCATGCATCGTGCAGTCCTAGATAAAGCTTTGATTGAGTCCACTGTCCCGACGGATATTGATGTTGACCAGTTTCAAGCCTGGATTGGACATCTAGCTATTTCCCAAAATGTCACATTTTCTGATAATGATATCTCACCTGATAAACTCCCTCATAATGATCCCTTGCACCTTGAAGTCTTTGTCCATAATTGCAAAATCCAATGAGTCTTGATAGATGGTGGAGCAGGTCTTAATATTTGTACATTAAGAGTGGTCATTGGCCTCAGATATACAGAAAATGACATTGATGCTTCCAAAAGAATAACAATTAAAGCATATGATGATGCTGAGCACCCATCCAAAGGGATAATTACATTGCCTATCAGAGTCGGTCCAATGATAGAAAACACTTTCCTGCAAGTCCTAGACCTTGATCTCCCTTATAATATGATCCTTGGTCATCCATGGATCCATGCAATGAAAGCAATTCCATCCACCTATCATCAATGTTTAAAATATCCTTACAATGGAACTAAGATAACAATTCCAGGAGATCCTAATCCATTTCAATTTTGTGCTACTCTAAAGGATACCCCTCAGCAGCAAGTCCCAGTTAATAGAGAGGCCAAGTCACATAGCTATGTGGATCCTAATGAATTGTTAGATGCTGTTAAAGGAAAATTGAAGATACAGGACCAAGGATGTGGAGAATATTCAATGGATCAAACATTCCTCATCGGGAATTTACCAATATCTCCAAAATCATATGGCAAACCGCATTTATTACAAAAGGAACCTAAGGTCATTATTCAATATCAGCCTCCCACTACATTTACAAGATGGGGTGAACTTGACAAAGAAACTGTAGATGATGATGTTGTAGATTGGCTCTACAAAGATCCAACTGAGACCCCACCTGTTAGGTTGCCAGTGGAACACTACGGCAAAGGATTTACTATGCTGCAAAAGAAAGGATATGATGGCTATAGTGGCTTAGGCCTGAATAACAATGGAAGGCTAGAACCTGTTATACCCAAGAGGCGACCTCCAACTTTAGGGTTAGGTTTTGTACCGTTATGAATTGGATCCACATCTACCAAAGTGCCCACGTGTCGAAAAGGGCATGATTCTGACGATGAAATAACACCTGAGGATACCCGACCCGAAACTGATTCTAATGAATGGGAGTGGAGTTCTTTTTCTTCTAGCTCCTATGCCCTCGACAATATCTTCATTGACCCTGATAATTTGCCTATGGAAGACAAACATGAAATAACTCCTCTTCCTAAAACATGTCCTCATGCTTGGATAGAGTCATTCTGGGATCCAAGCTCCGAATCTGATACAAGTAGTTCGGATAGTGACACCACAGATGTTCACATTTTTACCATATCAGCCCTCTCTCTCCTTACAATCGATGATGACATGCCCCTCATTTATCCCCAGCTTATCCAATATGACCAACAAGAACCACTCACATTGGACTGTTTTCAAAATGACGAAGCAATTGCAGAATTCCTTGGACTACGGGAAGGCATGCCACAAGGTGATCATAAGGCAGGATTTGCTATTGACCTAGATTCCACAGCATATTTTGGGGAATCAACTCCCTCTTCCAGTCATCGAAATGAAAAAAGAAAAGAGACAGTAAAAAATCAAAAGAATAGATCTTTGAGTGAAAACCGTAAGGCACTCTCTGATCATACAAAAGTAAAAATAAAAGATGTACCTGTAGGTGAAAACCTCTCTGAGGTGCCCAAAGGTGGAAGAGTGGACATACCCCTGTCAAGTCAAGAAAAATCAACATTGCTTGTGGAAATGACTGAGGAAATCAATTTAGGTACACCTGACAACCCTAAGGTCATTCATTTTGCTGCTTCTCTATCACAACAGGAAAAAGTAGATTTTGTCAATTTCTTTCTTGAGAAAAAGATCAGCTTTGCATGGTCCTATGCAGATATGCCTGGCCTTGATCTAGAATTAGTCCTTCATCATTTGCCATTGAAAGTAGATGCCAAACCTGTCAAGCAGAAACTGAGAAAGATGCATCCTCAGGTGGCTCTTTTGGTCAAAGTGGAACTAAAAAAAATACTAGACGTGGGCTTCATCAGACCCATTGATTATGCAGACTGGATTTCAAATTTAGTTCCAGTTAGCAAAGTAACTGGGCGCATTAGAATCTGCACAGATTTTAGGGATCTCAATAAAGCATGCCCTAAAGATGATTTTCCATTGCCAAACATAGACATCATAGTGGACATGACGGCTGGATATGATGGTTTCTCTGGCTATAACCAAATTCGCATTACTCCTGAAGATCAGCATAAGACAGCATTCACCTGTGCTTGGGGTACTTACTGTTGGAATGTGATGCCCTTCGGTCTTAAAAATGCAGGCGCAACATATCAAAGAGCAATGACAACAATTTTTCATGATTTCATGCACACTTTGATGGAGGATTATGTTGATGACTTGTTATGCAAATCTGTCACCAAAGATAGTCATCTAGCCATCCTGGGCCCAATCTTTGACCGAATGGAGACCTACAAACTCAGGCTCAATCCAAAGAAGTGTGTCTTTGGTGTCACAGGTGGCAAATTACTAGGATACATTGTTTCTCACCGAGGCATTGAGGTCGACCCTACCAAAGTCAAATCAATAATGGATATGCCTCCACCTTCAAACCTTCGATAATTAAGAAGTCTGCAAGGAAAGCTCCAGTCAATTTGCCGCTTCATAGCTCAGTTGACTGACAAATGTCATCCATTCTAGCATCTATTGCATAAAGGTGTCGCTTTCAAATGGACTGAGCAGTGTCAATCAGCCTTTCAAACCCTCAAAGAATATTTGTTGTCGCCGCCTATTCTAATGCCTCCAATAGAAGGAAAGCCATTTTTATTGTATATTTCTGCAACTGAAACGGCATTAGGAGTTCTCTTGGCCCAACAAGATGAGAACGGCAAAGAGCGAGCCATTTACTATATCAGCTGGACACTGGTAGGCTATGAGCTAAATTATTCAACTATTGAAAGGGTATGCTTAGCAGTGGTATTTGCAACGCAGAAACTCTGACATTATATGTTAAGCCACCAAACATTGTTGGTTGCAAAAATTGATTCCTTAAAATATTTGCTTAGCCGAGCAGCTTTGACGGGTCGCCTAGCAAAATGGGTCATGATTCTCAGTGAATTTGACATTGAGTATATGGAGTGAAAGGCGATAAAAGGACAAGTCATAGCAGATCAACTTGCAGAGGCTCCTATTACTGATGATCATCCCATGTTGACCAATTTTCCAGATGAATCAGTCTTTGCTCTCACATCCTCTAATGAATGGAAGTTATACTTTGATGGGTCCCATACCAAGTTTGGATCTAGAGCTGGCATCTTGTTTGTCACCCCTCAAGGTGATGCTATTCCAAAGTCCTACAGAATAACTTTCCACTGCACCATTAACATTGCAGAGTATGAAGCACTGGTTACAGGACTCCGAGTAGCGGTCCACTGGAACATCACGCATCTGCAAGTCTATGGAGATTCTCAATTAGTCATCCGACAAGTGAATGATGACTATGAAACAAAAGATGAAAATCTTATTCCTTATAAGCATATGGTAGATTTCTTCAAGACCAAATTCACGGTTATCCATTTCAGTCAAGTTCCAAGAGTGCAAAACAAGTCGGCAGATGCGATGGCTACAATTGCTTCCATGATAAATATGCCAAACAATATGGACAAATGCGAATTTTTAGTTGAACAATTGCTGGTTCCTTCTTTTGACATTCCTACAGCGGATGTGATGTGCGTTCTTGTTGGTCCCAACTCCCCATGGTACAATGACATATATCAATATTTGACATCCCAAACCTTACCACCCAACCTTTCTGCTAACCAACGCCGAGCCTTTATCTGACAGACAGCTAAATATGTCATCATCACCGACACCCTTTACCGCCGTTCCTTTGACCATACCCTCCTCAGGTGTTTGGATTCTGACGAAGCACAAATGGCTTTACACGAGGTTCACGATGGTATATGTGGGGGCCATTTCAATGGTCTAAGCTTAGCCAAGAAGTTGACTCGTGCTGGGTATTATTGGCCTACTCTGGAAAAAGATGTTCATGATTTTGTTAAGAAGTGCTACAAATGCCAGATTCATGGAAACTACATTCATGCACCAGCTCAAGAGCTTCATTCTGTCATATCTTTGTGGCCCTTTTCTCAATGGGGATCGGATCTTATTGGCAAGATTCACTCGACATCTGCAAATGGACACAAGTTCATCATTACAGCCACAGAGTATTTTACAAAATGGATCAAGGCTATCCCCATGACCTATATCACGGGTGTCCAAATTTCAAAATTCTTGCTGAATTATATCATATGCCGGTATGGGGTTCCTCTTTCCATAGTCACTGATAATGGTCGCCCCTTCAAGAATAAAGATGTTAAAGAGCTTTGTGAAAAATTTCATATTCAACACCATTTCTCCAGTCCATACTATCCACAGGGGAATGGTCAAGCTGAAGCATCAAATAAGACCATTATCAAGATCCTGAAGAAGGTTGTCAATGATGCTGGTCGAGATTGGCATGTCCAGTTGAATCCAGCACTATGGGCCTACCGCACTTCTATCCGCACACCTACTGGCGCAACACCTTATTCCTTGGTGTATGGTGCGGAAGCTATTTTACCTCTGGAGGTGGAGATTCCTTCCTTGCAAGTCTCCTTGCAACATCTAATTGATGATGAGACACACAGAGTCTCTCAATTGCACCAGCTTGAGATGTTAGATGAAAAGCATCAAACAACTTTGACACATTTGCAAGCATATCAAAACCGTCTCCGTCGCTCTTATAATAAAAAGGTCAAACGGTGACACTTCGATGTGGGAGACCTGGTTTTAAAGGGAAACCCTAAGAATGTGTAGTCTACTGACATCATCAAAGGTAAGTTTGAACCTAATTGGGTTGGGCCTTTCATAGTCACTGCAGCCTATGGCTCGGGGGCATATCAGCTTGCCACTCCAGAAGGTGAACCTTTGTCTGATCCTGTCAATAGCATGCATCTTCGCAAATACTGGGCATAATTTTCTATCAGCATTTCTTCAAATATGATTCTGAAAAAATACAAAAAAATTGCAAAAAAGCAAACAAATACAAAAAAAAAAAATTTGAAAAAAATCAAAAAGCAAAAAAAAAAAAGAGAAAAAAAGAGAAAACAAAATAGTAAAGAAAAAAATGATTCGCCCTCTAGTGAAAACCTGGTAAACAGGCGCTTGGGGCAAGTACCTTGGTGAAAACCTGGCAAACAGGCGCCATGTGTAAAATGAGATCGTTGCTCCGTCATCTGTCATGACCTCTAAGCTATGCTTTCTCTCAGCTGGTTTACCATGTCTATCTTAGTCTTAACCCAATGTTCTATTCCAGGCCTGTTATTGGTCAACATCATTGTCTTGCATACCCTGGTTTCTTATACATATGTTTTGGTCCCAGTTTATGTATGTCTTTCAGATGCGCATTGGGTGTGTTCCCCTTGTCATGATCGATCACTGGAACTTTTGTATTCAAAATGTCCTGAAAAAATCTTCCAAAAACATTTAAAAACATCCTGAAATAATTCACAAAAAAATTGAAAAATGTCCTGAAAAAAAAAAAATCATAAAAATTGAAAAATGTCCTAAAAAAATCAAAAAAATCATATAATGTCCTGAAAAAACTCCCTAAAAAGTCAAATAAAGTCCTGAAAAAATGAACAAAAAATTTCAAAACATTAAAATCCAAAAACAAGCATTCTGCAATAAGTAACCCCTCTGTGCATAGACAGCTCACTGAGTATACATCCAACAACTTGCAATCACACGATGTGCTTTAATGAAATCATGCGTAAACAGATGAACTCTTTCAATCAAACCAGATATTCAAACTGATCACAATTGTCATATTAATCGAACGTTACCATCAATATCATTTGTCCTTGTCTCTACTATCATGGGTCTTATACAGGGTGTGGTATACTCAAAACCAGACTGTGTCCAGTCTTAGACGGGGTACCGCATGTCCTGAAACCAGACAGCATGATCGTCCTATCAGCACTTTCGACTTTTGACAATGAAGATCAAGATGTTTGTTTGATTTGTTGGAATTTGTGCATCTTATCTTTTTTATTGATTTATCTTTGGCTTCGATCATGTTCCTATGTTGCTCGATGATGTCACTGAGTGATTTAGAGTGACCGGGATGGTTCATGGTTTTCTTTTCTTTTTGGTTGTGATTGTTGTTTGTCTATGATGTGTCTGTCTTTTGCAAAAAGGGTTGCATTTCAGCTCTGGCCTTCCATGCCATGATGCTACCCATCCATTTTGCTACATAAAAATAAAGGTTCTCACCTACAAAGTGCAATACTGAAAGCAAGTTTTTCTTCATCTCTAACTGTCCTCTATTTCATTTTCTTCTTACTAATATTTCTTCCGTCCGGTCGGATAGTCAGTTCGGTCTAGTGCTCCGATCTCCAAACATACATGCTGCCTCCTGCATCCATTTGGTTAGTACATTTGCATCACATCGAGCATCACATCAAGCATTTTAGCCATTTCATATTATAAATGCATCAAAAACACATAAAAAAATACATCCATACATGTTCCACAATGGTACATAAACAATGCATAAGTCATCCATACATGGAAAATAACATACGTCATAACATATTGCATCCCATCATATCAATGCATATCATATCATCTATCACAATCATATCGGAGTACAAAATTGGACTGTCTGTCCTAAGTATGGCCCGCAGGCTGACTACAAAATGTCAAACTACATAATGTCCACTGTCTATCCTAAGGAGCACGTGCCTCTGTCACTGGGTGCTCCCTCTATCCTCCTCATCCCTGCCATGTCTCACGGATGATGTTCCTCATGGTCCTGGCTGTGGTGGTCTCATCGGTCCACTCACCCCCATGCTGCTCAATGACCTCCATGAGCATGCCCTGCTCTCTATCCTCGATCGTGCCCGATATGAAGGTGCTCTCTGCTCTAGTGGAACTGCACTCTCATATAGTGTCCTCCAATTGCGTATCTCCTCTCTGGTCTCTACCAGCATCTATCCTAGCTCCCATACACTAGCATCCCGAATCGACCCAATATACTCAGTGACTCTCTATCCTTCTCGCTGTGCCTGCGCTACTGCTGTATCTCAAGCCGCTGTGAGTCTGGCTATCTCCGCTCTGAAATACTCATGCTCTCTCTCTAAAGTCGCAATGTGATCCTGCTGACTCGCTATGATAGTCCTGCACATCTCCATCTCCTCTCTCCTAGCTGTCTCTGGCTCTATGGGTATGTCCTGTAATGCCTCCTGCTCCCCATCCTCATCTCCGTCCTCGTCATCATCCTCATCTCCATCCTCCTCATCCCCACCATCCCGCTCCCCATCCTCATCATCCCCATCTGCATCTCTGTCCTCATCATCCCCATCATCCCCATCATCCTCATCCCCGCCCTCATCCTCCTCGTCCTCATCATCTCCCTCCTCCTCTCCTGTGAGTGGGAAGTCCTGTTGTCGTCTCGGTACTGGAATGTCCGGATATGTCAATGGCACTAGCCGTTGTTGTGCAAACCATCTCTCATACACCTTTGTCATCCTGGCATCTACCACATCTGATCTCCAATCCCATGGTCTCTGCAATAGCTGTGAGAAGTCAGCATATGCTATGTGTGGCTGAATCATGCTCCCCCACTGACTCGTCTCTCTATGAGATCGGGCAAAGTGTGCAGTCCTCCTAGGTACATCCTGCCTCTCTCCAAACTGTCGTCTAACTCTCTCTGGCAAGTACATCTCAATCACTCTCTGCCAATTCACCGGTCACCCTATCAAGTACCTCTCCTGTCTACAATATAGTAGCTCCTCACTGTCATCTGACCATCCAGGGCAATCATGATATGGTCTCCATGTGAATTCTCTCAGTTTGTCTAGCTCATGTCGCCAATATAATATGTATCCAAATGGACCCTGTCTCAGTGCTCCACCATAGAAATACACATATGGTCAGTGTGGTACTACCTATCTCTCTGTAATCGGTCGACATATGGCTATGTGCTCAAATGCCCATACCTACAGCAATGTGACTCCACGGCTCAACGTCTGAACTCCCTGATATGCTATCTGATGCAGCTGAAAATACAGCATGGCCAGTACACATGGTCCCCATGCGTACACTGTCCCCTCTGTCGCCATCCACTCTAGAACTCTTCCCCATCCAATAGGGAATCCATGTCCTCGTTTGTCTCTTGCTAGTAGACATGCTATCACCACGGCTATCACCACATATCATCGATCATACTCTGATGCCATGGTCTCCCAGCCAATCTCCCTCTCGACAATATCCAAATCATCTGCATCACACTCGAACAATCTGCACAAAGCATCTCTCCCTATCACTGGGTCATACTCTATCATCTCTCCATGTATCAGAATGCGGAGGATACACCATACATCCTCCAGTGTCACCGTCACCTCTCCAGTCGCCAGATGGAATGAGGAGGTCTCGGAATGCCATCACCCTGCCAATGCGGTAAGCAGTCCTGTGTTTGCCCTAATCTCAGGCATGAATGTGACATAGTATATCCCAAGTCCTGCTAATGTATCTCTCTCTGTGCTCCTAAGTCTGTGTCGTAGCATGAAGCAATCTGGTCGGTTCTCCCGCGTGATCAATGGATACTATCGCCTCTACATCACAAATTGGGGTGCATTTTTGTTAGTATTAGGGTTTGCTCCTATGGGTTGCATTTCCTCATTTTCATGTCCACATTAGGGTGTTTTTCATCTAATCTGACCTATCCTACCCTTATCCCCCCTTTCGAGATCCTTTGCATGCCGTTTTGACCAAAATTAGGGTTTCCAATACACTCTTGCACCTGTGTTAAGGAACCTGTGCCTATGTCAGGTAACCTATGCCTATGTCTCCCTACACAAGCACAGGATTTGCCCTACACAAGCGCAGAAGTCAGTTTCTGCACTCCCTATTGGCCCCGCAATGTCCCGCAAGCAATCAAAATTCATCAAATTGAAAACATGGGTTTTTGAGATACATACCGCTGCTCCTGCATCGTCCGATCGTCTGAATGTGTGTACAAATTCCCCGAGGTGATCCACCATTGGAATGTTCGCCATCTCTCTGCAAGTGTCCTTGTCCAGAGCAACAAATTCTCCTCTTTGTCTAGTGCAAATGAGTCATTTTCAACCTCTTGGTCTCATTTATAGCTCTTTGTCAGTGCATAGATGGACGTGCACCCTCTTCATCTTATGTTGGTTGTGGTCTTTTGTGTCTTCAATTGCTTGTCTTTTGTGCATCCGATCTCCGATTGTCAGTCCATTCACTCCTATCATTTTTATCAATCAATTGGCCTCTTTTCTGCATGTTTCTGGCCAATTCCTCGAGGGGGCATGCATATGTCATTATTATTGTCTGGGGCATTTTCATATGTCATTGTCAACGTCTGGGGCATTTTCGTTATTGTTCTTTGAAACAATGCTTAAAATCGCATTGTCTCAAAGAGGGGCAAAATGTAGACACCTAAAAATGGTCAACGCTTGCGGAATCATACTTTAACATTTGTGCATTACCTCATTTTAGGTTTTTGCGTCGCATTAATATTTCTCCTATGTCACACACTTGGTTTTTATCATTTGCGAGCATTGAGTCATTCCTCTACATTCTTCATTTGTCTCGCTTTCGAATTTGGTCTTGTCGACAACACTATCCAGTCATGATTTTGATCGATTTTATCCTGTCGCATCAATGTGCATGCTCATTTGTCATCATTTTGGACATCGTCAATCCTAATTAGGGTTTTGTCCTCTTATCAATCTTATCATCTGGCGATTGATTTGTCATCGATCGTTGTCATGTTCGATCTTGTCATTTTGCAATTGATTCGTCATTGATCGTGGTCATTTTCAATCTTGTCGTCTTGCAATTTATTTTGTCATCGATCCTTGTCCGCTTGTCAATTTTGTCATTTTGTGACTGATTTGTCATCGATCGTTGTCTGTCTCAATTATGTCAATTTGGATCAATTTGTCATTGTTCCTCGTCAATTGGCATATTTATCAATCAAATCATTTAATCAGAATCATGATCAATATCAATTATCTTCAATCAGGACCTAATTGTCATTCTCGCATTTCTAATTCATCTTCTAGGGTTTCGTGATTTATTCATTTAACCTAATTTGTCATTTCTTCCTCTAGGTTAAATAATTTATTTATTTATCCTAAAGTCTTCTCATTGCAATTAAATGTTTAATTTAATTGGCTAACTATTCCTCTTTTGTGAATTAATTAATAAATGACACATTATTAATTAATTTACCTAATTTTCTAATTTTCCATTATTTCTAAATTCCTAATTTCCACCTATTTTCTAATTCTCCTAATTGCAATTTCCACCTAATTAACTTGTCTCTAGTTCTCCCTATTTTTGTGCTTCATGCGTCATACTCTTGGCATAGCAAGATGTCATAAGGTTCTAGTTCTCTAGTCTTTGCATTGGCAATATGTCATAATTCATGACATAGAAGGTGTCATAACCTTCTTCTTTCCACTCAATTGTGCCATTTTTGAAATTAATTGCTTCCAATATCCATTTCATGCTAATTTGTCTTTTCTCCAATTTTTCTATAAATTGGATGATCTTCATCAATCAAGGCTAATAATTGGTAATCACTTTTGCAATCACATAATCAGAGAATCACATAATGAGAAATAATCACTTCTTCTAGTACTCTTGTGCCAATATCAATCTTGCTTTCACATTAGGTTTGTGCACTTGAAGGTGAGATCCACAAACAAAAGGCTATTTGGAGAAGAAAGAAGAACAATGGAGCCACATGGAAGAAGCATTCAAATCATACCTTTGGTTTGCATAATCTTTCATTTTTGAATGTTTTGATTTCATGTCTCTATTGAATGTTGTTTAGGATAGATTCATTGCATTCTAGTTTTTTGTGATTAGGCTAAATTAGTTTTTTATATATGCTTGTGATGATTTCCTATTTCCTATGCCACAAGTATACCTAGATGATGTCTTGGTCTTCAGTCAAACAAGGGAAGAGAACCTCAGAGATATAGATATGGTTCTCATGATGTTACATGAAGAGAAACTAATGATCAATTTGGATAAGTGTTTGTTCATGTAGGAGGAGATCATCTACTTGG
This sequence comes from Cryptomeria japonica, assembly GCF_030272615.1. Taxonomy (NCBI): domain Eukaryota; kingdom Viridiplantae; phylum Streptophyta; class Pinopsida; order Cupressales; family Cupressaceae; genus Cryptomeria; species Cryptomeria japonica. The sequence continues at coordinate 649,201,604 of NC_081415.1, forward strand.
GCTTTGTAATCTCACAAGGTGAGTTGAAAATAGACCAAGAGAAGGTAAGTGCTATACTATCTTGGCCAACACCTAAGACTATGAATGATGTCAGGAGATTGAACCATGGTTTAGCAAATTTTTATAGGAAGTTCATAAGAGGATCTGGTCATGTTTGTGCACCCATGCTTGACACCATAAAGGGAGGACAAAAGTGCAGGATTAGCTGGACCAAAGAGGTAGATGATTCATTTGAAACATTGAAGAAGAAGATTGCAAAACAACCATTCCTTGCCCTACCAGATTTCAACAAAATATTTCAGGTGGAATGTGATGCAAGCCACATGGCTATTGGGGCAGTGCTCAATCGAGAAGGAAGGTCTATTGCTTTTTTCAGTGAAAAGCTAAATGATGCCAAGAAGAGATACTCATCCTATGACTTAGAGATGTATTCTTTGGTTCAGTCCTTGAAGAACTGGAGGCACTATTTATTGCCTAAGGAGTTCATAGTTTTTACAGATAAACAGGCACTTGGTTTCATAAATAGCCAAGAGAACCTAAACCACCAGCACATGAAGTGGGTAGAGACCCTACAAGCCTTCACCTTCACCCTCAAACACAAGAAGGGGATCAAGAACAAAGTTGCAAATACTTTCAGTAGGAGGGTCTTAACTGTCAACCAAATAAAGATGGAGAGTGTTGGTATTGATTTCTTGAATATTATGTATGATGCTGATGAAGATTTTGGAGAGATATACAAGGTATGTGAAACCTTTGGTGAGAGGTATCATATTGATTTTTCTAAACTTCTGATACAAGATGAACTTTTATTCAAAGGAGGACAGTTGTGTATTCCTGAGTGTTCCATGAGGTTAAAATTCATTAGGGAGAAGCATTGTGGAGCTATGGCAGGTCATTTTTCCCCTGACAAGACCCTAGACCTTGTAAAAAGACATTATTACTGGCCTAAGTTGCAGGCAGATGTAAGGAAGTTTGTGGAAACATGTGTAATATGTCAAAAATCCAAGGGGAACTCTACTAATGCATGTTTTGTATCAGCCCTTACCCATTCCTTCTAGGCCATGGGAGAGCATAAGTATGGATTTTGTGTTGGGTCTGCCTAGGACAAGGAGGGGATTTGATAGTGTCTTTGTAGTGGTGGACAGGTTTCGTAAAATGGCTCATTTCTTGCCATGTAAAACGTCTTGTGATGCCTTATATGTTGCAGACCTATTCTTCAAAGAAATAGTCCGAATACATGGATTCCCTCTAAACATTATTTCAGACAGAGATGTGAAGTTCATAGGTCACTTTTGGAGGACCCTTTGGAAGAAGTTGGGAACTAACCTAGCCTTCTCATCAGCCTACCATCCTCAAACGGATGGCCAAAATGAAGTTGTCAATAGGTCATTGGGAAACCTATAGGTGTTTGACAAGGAAATATGGAGAAAAATGGGACAATATACTATCACAAGCAAAGTTCTCATACAATGACACTATCAATAAGAGCACAAGGAAGTCTCCTTTCCAAATTTTGTTTGGCATCTACCCAAGGGGAGTATTGGATTTAAGGGATTTTCCCAAGGAAGAGCCCATTAGTGCAGATGGTGAAGCTTTTGCATCAGCCATCAAGGAGGTGCAAGACTAAGTGAAGTCTCATCTCCAACAGTCTGCAGTGAAGTACAAGGCTTATGTTGATAAGAAAAAGAGGGATGTGTAGTTTAGTGTTGATGATTTGGTATGGGTACATTTGAAGAAGGAGAGACTCCCAAAGGGTAAGCACACCAAACTCATGCAAAGGAAGACTAGACCATGTCAGATTTTGAAGAAACATGGACAAAATGCCTATGAAATCCAACTTCCTCATGATCTTGGATTATCACCCATTTTTAATGTGTTTGATCTTACACTTTTCAAAGGTAGTGACAATCAAGTGGAGGAACCAATGCGGGTTGCAGTAGACAATGACATTCCAAGGCATGAATCACCTAAGCTGAGCAAAGTGTTAGACACTAGAGTCACAAAGAAGACAAGGAACAAGGAGTACATTGAGTACTTGGTGACCTGGTAGGACAAACTAGACTCTGAGGTAGTTTGTATGACAGATGAACAAATTTCCAACCATGATGCAAACTTACAAACTCTGATCTCGAGTGGGCTTGAGATCTCTTCTCCCGGGGAGTATAATCCAGGGGAACCTCATCAACATTCCAATCATGGCTCTTAGGATGAATACTAGGATCATTGTAGTGTCTTAGCGTGTCTTGTGTTTATGCAATTTTATTTCATGTATTCAATAAACCCCACCATGTAAGCCCATGCCACCAATTAGGGAATTTGATAAGACAATTGGGACAATATGGTCAATAGGGGTAGTAGATGGTCTAGTTTTGTGTTTGATATGTTTTTGACATGTTTTAGGAGTGTTTGGTTGATCCAAGTGTGTGGCTCCCAACCTTAGCAAGTGTGACAACATTTTGTGCAAAATTGCCAAATTGCAACTTTTGGAAAATATAACTTTTGAGTGCAAAAGTGCAACTTTTTTCAAATGTGGTTGGGGAAGCCTTTGAATGGCTCCAACCTCCTCCAAACTAGGTTGGAAACCATTGGAGAGTTGTATAAACCTTTTGGACACTATTCCCAATTTTTCGGATGGTGTGTTGTGAAGTTGTGAAGCAATTGAACACAAAAATACTAAAGTTTTCACAGAATTGTTGTCTTTGAATTGATTGCACGTGTTTGTAAGGATTGGACTGAAGCACCCCATTCATGGATTAGATAGATAGGTGAATTAACTTTTATTTTTGGTGGTCTGAGGTTCTAATTATTTCTGAGTGGAGAGAACCCTCCATTTTTCTAACTGTAACCGGGAAAGTGAGGGTTTGGAGAGGGTTTTGGATAAAAATGGCCTTATCTTTCATTCTAGTCCACTATAAGACTCTTCCTTTGGTGGAATGTAGGATAGGCCTTTGTAATTTAGGTTTTCCATGGTTTTTTGTAGGGGAGACTTGGTTGTGTGGAGAAAGAAGCAAAATTAGGTAGGCATCTCTATGTGACTACCTAGGACAAGATTTAGGACAGTCATCATAAAATAGCATAAAAATGGATTCCAAACATGCAACCCTGGAATTGGAGGTTACTCACTATCCCCCACATGTCCATAGATTTGGTTTTATAATTTGATTTAATTGATTGGTAGTTTCTTTGTAAAATAGGCCTAATTTCCCCTCTTAGGTCTCTTGGTCTCTAAGGGGTTCAAACCGTGGACGTACAGGTCTAACCAAACCATTTTTGGGATAAGTACAACTTCCAAAAGAGTGTCAAAAATGGTAATTTTTTTGTATGGTTGTGTGGAACATTTTGGAGTTAAGATCCATTTTATCACCAAATAGGGCTACTAGCCTAGGGGGTAGGTTTCTAAAGGATGTATAAGGAATTGGAGTCTAATCCCAAAGCCAATACTTGGACCAGTCTCTAATGGCCATAAATGAACCAATTCCAAAACCCTTAGGAGCGGGGTGTCATGGAGTGGTGTAGGGTAGGTATTGAGGCATTTACTCCTCTTGAGTAGGCCCAAGCCTAGTGAATTTGTGAGTAGATTCATCCAAGGTGTGGAGTCCTTCCTTGTAGGACCCTTGTGATCATTTGAGGGGTCAAAATTATAACCTTGTTTGAGCTTGTCCTTAGGTCTATGGGTAGGGCTCTCCATCAGTTTGTGGGCTTTCTCTCCAAGCCTCTTGGTTGATTGTTTTTTTCATATTTGTTATGGGTTGGGGCCCTTCCCCACTTACTTTAATTGATAATAAGATGTTATTTGAAAATAAATAATTGTGTTTCCTAATATATTTAAGTATTATTTTTTACCTTCTAATGTATTTACTTATTTTTGTTGATTTAGTTAATTTTATTTGTAATAATAATATGAAATGATAAACATTTATATTTAATGATACTTAAAGTAATATTAGGATTGGGAAACAAATTATAATGAGGAATTACTTACAAATTGGAAGAGAGAGAATTACATCCTTATTTTTGTTCTTTATTGTTATTGGATCACTTTTAAATGTTGATTGAGGCTAGAACAAGGCTTCTAGAGCATTTCAAGTGGTCCAAGAACTTTTTATAAACTAATGCCCTTGAGAGGTGTTTTTAACTTGACAAGGAATTGGTGTTTATATAGGGAACTAGTGTCTACTATAGAAGTTCATGTTATTAACTCCAACTAGTCAGCAATTTCTATCACTTACTCGCCTAAATTATTAGACCCACCTATGTTTCTTTTAGAATCTAAACATGATTGTTAGGTAGTCAAGTACATAATGACTTGTTTAGGGAAGGGAAATCATTTTTATATGGTTTGTGATCAAGTTGAGGAGGCATCTTTCATATAAAATTAACTTAGGTGTCATTATTATTTATCTTAATCTTACTTGCATCTCCTCTTTATGTTTTCCTCTTCAAACTTCCTCTTAGTGATTGATTCTACCACTTTCTCATTTTAGAGACCCTTGTGAAAAAATATTCTAAGATCACTTTAGGGCATTAGAACAACATCACTATGAGTGGAGATGGTCTCAACAAAGAATTTTGATTGCCTCTATGAAAATAAGGTAGCTGAAAACTTATTGTTCAACTATAAAAAGTGAGGAATAAATATATTTTAGAAAGGAAGCTCAATTAAGCAAAGGGACACATCTCACCTAATATAGAGTTTGATTCAACAGTGAAGGTTCTTGTCTTGGAAAAATATTTGACTAATATTATCTTTATTGGAAAGTCTTATATCTTTTGTCCAACTTTGGAGAGTCTTCATGAGTATGAATTAATGTACTAGCTATTTCTATTCCAAGAGGATTTGATGATTCTTCAATAGTGGAATTTAATGCACCAACTAATAGTAATCCAAGAGAGTTAAAAAAGTTTTGTGTTATTAAGGTTTCTTTGTTATCCTATATAAGCAAATAGAACATGAAGTGTTCTTTTATAAGTCTAGTATCATGTTTTGTTGTGGTCATGTATCCTCATATTGAATTCATTGTTTCCTTATTTTGACAAATGTATAATATTTTTTCTTCTACTCATTTACGGTGTAGCTTCCATAACTACATCCTTTATATTGTTGCTACACTAGATTGAGAAAAATTAGAAACTCTTTGAGGATTTTTTCTAAAGTCTCCCAATGCTTTTAATTATCTTAGCACTATCTTAGCTCCTTTTTTTGTTGAAATAGATTTGGAAAAGTATTTTCTAGAATATATCATTTTAAAAGAGAATGGTAGAGACTTAAATTTTAGACTATGTTAAAATTCATTTCAAATATAGTCGTCAGTTTTCTTATGGTATTTTTTCATTTAGTTTCTCAAGGAAGGATAATTTTACAACAAATAAATGTAGCCAAAAATCATATTCTAAAACCATTCAGTCACAAGTGGTTAAGCAAAATGGTTTACTCCTAAAAAAGGGTGAAAAATTAATGTGTTGCACCTAAAAGTAAATATAAATAGATACATTCAAGGATTCTAAGAACATTTTAGACAAATGAGAGGTTTCAAGTGCTTCTTTAGACAAGGAAGTGGAATATGAGACTTCTAACTTAGTAGTTGGTGTTGATTGTAAAAGGTTTATTTTTTATTAAAATTTTCTTCCTATTATTTGGATTATTCCTTCTATTTATTTTGCAGTCGACACTAAAAAAATTCAATGTTAGAAGCTTCAAATGTTTGTAAGATTCATACAACAAATAGTATCCATGATATTAGATTGAATGACACGTGTTTCCTTAAGAATTATTAGAAACAATGATAAAAATAAAAATGATTCTTATAGAATCCAATTTTGTTTGGAATAATTCACTTGAGTGTATCGGTTTTTGAGTTATTAGATTTGTTTTCATGATATGATAATACCTTATTTTACATTCACATGATTCATAAAGTTATTTGAATCTCTATCATTGAATACCTTTGTCTTGTGGGAATTTGGTTATTTACAAAAGTTATTAATAAAAATAAATAAATAAGTAATTTTATTTTAATGAGTTCATCTATATAAAAGATTAAATGATATTCTAGGCTCTATCACTATACCTATAAAATGACATACAAATAATATAGACTAAATCTTAGTCAAAATCCATGAACGGGTGTTGTAAGAAGAGACCAAAGAAAAAGTCACCATATAAAACCTAGAAAGATAATATTATTACTAACTGTATGTTTTCATAGCCAACTAACCTAGAGAAGAAATAAACTACATAGAAAAAAAATACACCTAAAGCTAATAGAATTACTAACTATATTTTTACACACAAACCTTAGAAAGGAGAGGAGAAAATTTAGCAAAAATAAATAAAGTATTATACAACAAAAGCCACTCTTAAATATAATAAATTTATTGATATTATGCTTGTTTGGGTAATATTGTGTTGCCTCCCTTTGAATTTCTGGTGTTATTCAATATATGATACCATTCTAAGTCATTTCCTAAAGGTAGGCATCGCTTCAGATAAATTTTCCAATACATCTTTTGCTCATATATTGGTGTAAGTTGATTTAACAAAATATTTACCTAGTGAGATTATGATAGAGATTAATGATTAGGATTGGTCTCACATTTTAGATTATGAAGGCATGCCTTTTCATTTTATACATTTTTCTTCATTTTGGCACTTAGTCTCATCTTCTTCTTGAGGTTCTCATAGGGTATCTACTTCAAATTAGTGAAAGAAATCTAGATTACTAGTTTTCTTATGGTGCCTCCTAAAGATTCAATTTCTAGTTCTAAAAGTTTAGAGTCACTCGTGTCCATTGCAAAAAATACTCTTCTTGGACTGAGTGTCTCACCTCGTATTCAATTGGATAATGATGCTCACATTTCTATTTCACCTTCAATTCCTAAGGTTTAGGTTTATCTTCTCCTCTTTATTTTTTACACAATGTTTCTCCTTTAGATAGGTCTTCTAAGGAGGTTTCCATCCCTTCTTTTCTTAAATTTTCAAATTTGATTGATAACTCTTCCTTATAGTTGTATAAAGGAGGAAGAAAGGTCTTCCTAAGTTGGGCTCTATTTCCTTATGTGAGATTTATTCCTTAATTTGCCTTGGCCTTGTGACCAGTTTTAGTTGTTATTGTTGTTTCTATTTCTCTATTTTATTTCATTATTCATTATGCAACAAGTTCAAGGGCCTTTCATAATTAATAAATAAAAAACAAATCCTAGTACACCATGCCTTCACCACCTATATCCTTGTGCTAACAATAAAAATCCTTTCTAAGAGGCCTAACCCCCAAGGCCACTATTTATTTAATATCAATAACACCTAAGATAATAATTTCTTTAACTTGAACAACACCTAAGAATATATTTTCTAAAATATTAATACCACCTAAATTATGCTAGGTTATGATTTCATCCAATAGTAAAATACTAAGACCTCTACATATATGACAACATGCACTAGGACATCACTTTCCAACTAAGGTAGCACATGACCACTAAATTATTTAAATATGTCTTTATAGTGGGTTATGAAAATATATTTTATGGCATCTCTCAATTATTAAAAAAAATGGTAAACACATCTACATCCATTTTCAATGCCTTATTTTTTAGTGCATCATCTTTTGGATATCAGTCCCATGTCTAGAGGCAACCTCCACAAGCTCCACATTAGAAACCAACTTTTACTTTATTATAATGTTAATAAACTCACTCCCTTGTCACTCGATTATTTAGCTCTAAGAGATACCTTATCACATATATGCATATATATTAAATTTTAATAACCAAGTTGTGATCAAAATTTTATTAAGTAATGAAGTGTAAGAAGATAATTTAATTAATGTGATATATGCATGTATTATGGTTTGGGAATGATACATAGAAGGGTATGGTATTTTTATTATTGAGAATAAAATTAATCTATACATAACCTTGGATAGGTCAATCAAAGAAAAGAGCATTCACTATGTTGGTATTTCTAAGGTCATGAAATTATCATATAATATTTTATTTTGTCAAATCTTCATAATACCAAGTAGGTTGTTTAGTCCAAACTATAATGTATTGAACAAAGTAAATAATGGTACAAATTAATATAGTAATACAAAAGCTTCCTAAAGCTAATTTCCTAAAATTTCCTAAAGCTCCCTTATGCACTCATGACAATCATATTCATATGCACTTAGCTCCCTTGGGCTCTCACTTGCAAAAGCCCAACTATCGTACCATAGATCAAACTTCAATCATGGTCACTCCTATTCTTATTTCAACTATAGAGAAGCCCCATCTAGAATATAAATGTTTCCTTTATAAGGTAATGGAAATAGATTCAGATGGCATGCTTTTAAGGGTCCCCACAGGTGTCATATACAAAAAATATGTGATAAAGTACATACAATCACCATTGGAAGAGATAGACAACATTGCATTTGAAGGGAAATGACAAGAGTTACTGGAGATAGTAACCAACCAATATTCACCAAAGTATGCTCGAGTACCTAAGAAAAGAAGCTTCATGCCTGGACATATTTCTTAGACTTCTCCCAGGAGAAGGAACTTGGGTTCAACTATTTTTTAACCATCTACACAACAAGCAACTATATATGAACAAGTCTACAAGATTACGAAGGAGACCATCCATGTCATGACTAGATTATTGATAGTAGGAGCATGAGAGAAGGACATGAGAGAACCATTACATTATGTTGTATCCTATGAAAACTATCTTGAAAAAATCAAGTCTTTTGAAATTCTAAACCAATATATTAATAAGCAATATTGCCAATTTGAATATAATTTGAGCTAGGTATTAGCCCTTGCTTCTACCTCAGTAGTCGCCTCCAACTTGTTAATTTTCCTTATTGCCACATTCATCTAAACAACAAACCACTTCAACAAATCATCCTGTCTTTGTACCATCATGAATGTCCTTCACAATCCTGGTGAGGACCTTAATCAACCTCGAGGGCTTAGTATTAGTAGAGGAGGGAGGGTTTGTGGTGGGTTTGTGGTAGGATAGAAAGGGTTAATATCTTCATTAACATTAGTGGTAGGGAACCACTCTGCACCCATAGTTTAAGAGGAATTTGATTCAGAGGAGGAAATAGATTCAGACTTTGAGTCCTCAATGATTTTCACATCCTTGTGTTCTTCAATCTAGGGTTCCTCAACAAGGTCTTTTTTAGAGATAGAAATGGCTTTGAATTTAGCCATGCACGTGGTTTTTTTTCTAGGGGTCATTTTATGGCCTAAATGAGACACTTCATTAGAGTTGGACGGGGTGACAATAAGATCAACATATAAGTTGAGTTTGTAGGTGGACCCAATTTCAACAATGGGGATCCCACTTGAGGGGGTTTGGGCCAAATAGAAATTATAAAGCCTATGATTAAGGCCATGATGAAGGGGGGGTTACCCTTGACAACAGTCTTAGAAATAAATTGAGACAAGGAAGATAAGACCCAGTAAGGAAAGTTCATTCTTACCCCGTCGCAAATGGTTCAACATAGGGAAGGGATGAAGGTGAAATCTCCTCTTTCTACCATCAAGGGTGAAATATTTCATAAAGAGAAGGGTAGTCTCTTTCCAGATACCAGGGAGCTCTTCTTTGTTGTAGCCACTTTGGAGTTTAGGGACCCTTTCTCCAAGTTCAAAGAAATGGTCAAAATCTTCCTTATAACTCCCCTTGGGTTTCTTGGGGAAGGAAACCACATCCAAGGATAAGCTAGTCACTTTCACAATGGTCTCCTCAAAAACCACAAAGGCAACACTCCCAATCTTAACAATGCCTTTATCCCAAGCTTGAACAAAGGCCATAGATTCTTTTGGGATCATGGTCATTCATACCCTCCACATAGGAGTCCAAATTGCCTTGAATCAGCTTACTCTAGAGTTCAACTATATAATCTAATTGTTTTTATTTAAAAATATTACAAATAATTAAAAGAATCATCAAATTATATAAAATTTAAACTATTAAATTATAATTAACTTATTATTATTATGCACTCACATATAATCATTACGTATCTATCTAAGTGTAATCTATATTATGATAATATCACGTGGAATATGCTAGATTGGAAACATTATCACATTTATAAATATTGAACATTTTTAAATAAGTAAAAAGAAAAATAATATAACCCTAAGTATTTAGGGGTGGAAGATATTTTGTATCATGTCAACTTGATATTTATTGGGAGGTTGTATAAAGTTTCCTTGAATATTCTCTACATATATTCTTCCTTATGTTTGTTTTCATACAAAATTTATATATAATTTTATATAAAGGAAATTATAACAACTCACAATAAGATACTTTTTGAAAAGAAAGAAATAATTTTGTTTCCTAACAAATTGCAATATTTTTTTCCACTTTCTAATGTATTTACTTATTTCATGTTAGTCTAGTTATTTTTTTTATATAAATAATATGAAACAATAGAAATTCATTTTCAGTGATACTTAAGGTAAATATTATCAAATTTGAATATGGAATTACTAAAAGAAAGAGATACATCTTTAATTTTGTTATTTGGAGTTGGAGGGTTCTTGAAGGTTTACTGAGACTAGGGGAAAGCTTCTAGATCTTTACAAGGGCTCTAAGAACTATGTTATACATTGGTGTCCTTGATAGGTGCTAGTGACTTGACAAGACATTCATGCCTATATAAGGTAGTAGTGTTTATCATATAAGCTTATGTTATTACCTACAACTATTCCATAACTTCTATTACTTACCTAAATTATTTGGTTCCTATGTTTTTTTTAGATTCTAAACATGAATATCTAGTAAACAAGTAGATAAATATCAATTTGAAGAAGGGAAATAATCATTAGATGGTTTGTGATCAAGATGATGAGCCATCTTTTATAGGTAATTCACTTATGTGTCAATTCTCCTCTATCCTTAGCATTTCTCATAATCTTATTTTCATCTCCTTATTTTTTCCTATATTCTAGTTTCATATTAAATATTAATTCTACCACTTTCTCATTTGGAAAACCTCAAGAATAAATCTTCTTTAAGAAACCTTCGGGAAATTGAAACAATGTGACTATAAATTGAAGATGGTAAAAGCTTGATTAATACATTGATGATTTATTTAGTACATCTCAACATGGTTTTATGAAGCCATAAATTCCTATGTATAACTACTTATAGGAATAATTATAATAGCACAAACAAATAGCTAACCTATATTTATTATTAAACAATGTAATAATGCTAATCTACTAAAACTCTCCTCTTATTATATTATTCCCATAAAATTTCCCCTAGAAATTCAACTTTCAATTAGCCAAGGAACCCCCTCTTAAGGCTTACATCATCTAAACCTTGTTGATTACATAAAATAAATACATATTTTCAGAAGATCCTTATTTTAATAAAGAAAAGAAAAATTAAATCAAGCGAAGATCAATCAAGCTACCTCATTTCCCTGGTAAAGGTATAGTTATGAGATAAATTATTAAGTTTTAAAACTCGAACACTCAAATCATAGACATAAAATTATTCGACAATAATCCATATTGATCTTTGCACACATACAACTTCATCAAATTATATATTGACCCTTGTAAGGCTACAATCCTTGATCATAGTCTCATTAACTCTTTGGCCAACAATTCATATTGAGTTGAACACAAAACCCCTTAAATGTCTCCAAAAAATTAATCTTCATGGTACATGTATTCTTCAAATCTATCAGTCTCTACAAGGAAAAATAAAAGGAAATAAAGTAAAGAAAACAATACTTCGCATGCAAAGCCCCATCTCAAAGCAAGAAGCTAGCTTGAGATGGTGAAAATTCCCCCATCCTCGAGTGCTACGTGCCTCTAAATTGATCTTGTTATCCAATTGATATATTTTTTAAGATGAGTTTTTGGAGACCCCGAGAGGAGTACCAAAGATAGAAACAATTAATACAATATGAATGGAACCTCTAATGAGAAGTATATTTATGCCTTCCCTTGTATTCAACTTCTAGAAGATATCCTAATAGATTGCATAAATATCTCAAATATTTCACTTTGAAAGCTACAATAGGAGAATTCAACCTTACCATGGTATCATATATTTGAATGATGGAACACCACCACCTTGTCCTAAAATATTAATAATCTTTGAAGAATTGACACTATCATGATAGAGCATTGCATTACTAAAAACCTCTTCTATAGACAAATAATGTGATCCCTAAGAGATAATGTGATCTTTGAAAAATAATATGACCCCTATAAATACATTGTTTAAGATCAAGCCAATAATATTGTCACTTGGGAATTCTATATGGTACTATTAGAACATTAATAGAAATCATTAACATTATCCCTCCTTCAAATTATGCCTCTAAATCATCTCTCAACTTAAACTCATAGAGAAAAATCAATTTCTATAGGCTCACCTTGTGGTATTTGAAACTATGACTAGTATTCTCTTCTTAAATCACATCAAATTTATTTTGATTTTTTCCCCAAAATAAATCAGTAAGATGTAAGGCTTATTCCGTGTTGGTAGTAGTAAATTTTGGCAACAAATATAACAAAGGTAATGTTGATTATGGTAGAAGAAATATTAAGATTATCACACAATTTTCAATGCTACACCAAACTAAAAATTATGAATGCTTCATAAAATAAGAGTTGTGATGTAGCTAGAGTCCCTGCCATTTGCAAAAAATAGAATATCTATTCTAGAAAAGTATAGTGACTAAAGTTGGAGGCTCCAAAATAAAAGACTAGTAGAGCCATGATTTGTCATAGTCAGATATGACTAGCTAGGACATACTTTAGAAGGAACATGGTATCTAGAGTAGAAAGTGATCCCTGCCAAACACATGTGGACATAGCCAAAAATGATTTGGCAAGAAGTAGCAATGAGATTTTATTCAATTTATAATTCAAATACTATGTAATGGATTTAAATGATAGCTAAATATCCTTGTATGAAATGAATTCTCATGTGATTCCATGAAATGTTTTCCAATTTTTTCAAACTTTCCTTCTATTAAAAGTTGTATGTTAGTTACTAGTTAGACTAGTAACATAGAAGCTTCCAACTAAGCCTTAGAAATAAAATTGATGTATCCAATAGAATAAAGTGAATGTTAACAATGGGAATATTTCATTTAAATTAATACAAGAGAAAAAATTAAAATGAGTTAACTGACTATTAGGTGGTAGGTTGTAAAACATAATTAGGAGAAGAATCGTTGCAAGGAAAGTGCTTAAGGCTCTGAGGCATTTACTGCAGTATAATAGACAAAATGAAGTAAGTGATTAGTATATACTTGTTAGAACGTCAAAAACTATAACTAATTTTATGAGGTCAATGGATAGATATAGTTTAAATCTACTTCAAGAAAGGCCAAAGGACTAGTGACTTTTATGGTATATGGATGGATATAAGTTAAGTTTCTTGAGGCTAGGATTTGTAATCATTTACATCATCTTGCGAAGAAAAAAAACTTATCAAGATTCCATAATAGGGCTATAAAATTTCGACCAAATTATGCCAAATGCTACACCGATAAGATATAAAGGAAAAATGCAATATTCAATTCATTTGACTAAAAGATCATGTGCGTGATTTGCAATACTATTATGGCTAAATTTATGGAAAATAACCTTGGAAGAGAGTTGAACATGGTTGAGAATAATGAGTTAATTACTACCAAAATTATATATAAAAATATACATGATTTGGGTAAAATCTACACTCAAATGCAATGTGCAAACTCTAATTTCAATATTGAAGAATATATGAATAAATTATTTCTTGAATGATTTCAAATTGTGCTTAATTTTTTTAGCTTATATTGTTTGGATGAGATCTAAGGTTCCTTGTTATATGCTATTACATCATGTTATGAGGTAGGTGTTCCTCAACAAACTTCTGAGATATTTTCAAATTCATGTTCATTGATAAAAGAAATGTTCGTGTATTGAAATAAATTGGATGTCATTCTAATTTTCTTTTTGAAGAATTGAATACTCCATTTTAATTGCGAATTGAATGACCTTATTTCTAGAAAGAAGCTTTTACTTTGACAATAAAAATATTCATAGCCTAGGAAATATTTACAAACATATTACTATTTGATAATGACTAATTCTTCAGTTAATAATCATCATCACTTGACTAAAAATCTGATGGACTCAGCCGAATGGATGCCTTTGGCTTGTTTACATCTTGATTTTCCATGAATTGTGTATGCAAAATAGCAGGAAGCATACTAACTTTGAGTGTCGGATATGATCCTTAACAATTCATTTTATAGAAACAAAGCAGATCCCGAGAAGAAAAAACTTGACATATCACATTTAGGAAACTTAAATCAGGGACAACAAGAAAAGTGTTTGATGCATAAATATCACATACGTGTGTTAAGAACAATTGATATAAGTCCTTGATGTTAAAAATGACCACATATGAGCATTATTAAAGCCCCTATGCCACTTAAATATGCACTTTCTTCATTTGTTGTTTCTAGTTTGGAATCATCAGCCATTTAACAAAGAACTGGCCAATCTAAAAATACATCTGTGACATCATTACTTTTTAAAAATCATCGAGTTTTTTTACATTGTAAGCTATCTATAATATGAATGGTAAACACTTGTGACAAAAGCATCCACCTTATCTAAAACTGACAACTCCACCATTTAGCGAGATCATCTAGTGCAGGGTCCCGGGTAGTCTATCATAATATTAAATTAAAAAGAAACAACGCGCCGACTTAAAATGTGCCTGATCGCTGCCATTGGAGCCATGCCATCAATTTAATCTTCAATTTACTGTTGCCCATATCTTATTCATTTTTACTCCATCTATCCTTGTTTTTGAGTGGGAAGAACACTGATTGACCCCATCGATCGATGCTAGGCTGAACCTCCAACCAAATGCTCTGAATCTCATATATTTAGATAGGGAAAGAGCCAGGTCAACAGTCATCTACTTGTATTCTAATTAGTTAAAATTTGTATCTTTAATTGGAGGAGTTGTGCAACCTTATTGGTACCTATAGTGCATGACTAGTGGAGCATTTGTGCATGAGTATTGGTAAAAACAATTATTAAAGGAAAATGGTTTTTTTCTTAAAGGAATATATATTGGATTAGTTGTGCAAATTTTTGAGGTGGTTGTAGTGCACAGTTATTGGGACATCTTTAAGTAGGTATTGGGAAACATTTTGAAATGACAGTTTTTGAACCTTGCATGCATAACAAAACCCACAACATGTATCGTTACTATCTAGAAGTCGAAACAATAGCTATAAGCAATTAAGTCGCATACAAAAACAACAAAAGAAAATTGTCAAAATTTGATGTCCCGTTTAAGATCTGTGGATGCATGAAGCTAGCTATAATGGCTACTAGTTCTCTTTCCCTATTGAATGCATGTTCACCCTCTAGCGAAATAGACAATAGAATAGTTTCCTAATTGTCTAGGGCTATACGGGCTCGAACTGTAGACCTTCTCGGTAAAATAGATCAAATTTCTTATTACCAAAATGATTCGAACTGTTCCAAGAACCCAACATGCATTTTTATTGCATTGGTCTCTTTCATTAACTAATGGAAAAATCAGTTAGTCTGTCATTCTCTTCTTTCCAGAAAGATAATAAGATGGCTCTATTTGCTTCAAACACAAATTTTTCGAAAGCAATCGCAAAGTGCTTCAAAACGTTTCCTTGGTATAGGTCTGTCATGCTTAGACATAGATTCTCCAAATGGAGTCTCTCCACAACACAAATACAACATGGAATGTGAAGGACTTTTTTATTTGAATTCCAATTTGTCTTATGATCTTCTATTTTTGGGTATGATGATGGAGCAATTACATATATTACTTTCTTATGAATTTTTGCTTGGTTAAAGTGTATAATAATTATATTAAAGTGTATAGTAAAGATAAATCAATTTTAAGAGTTTAGTATAATTATTAGTAATATTTTAAAAAATCAATTACATAGATATTAACATTTTATCTCTTTTCAATGTATGCATGTATGTATGTATTTATGAAGTCATCTTTTATCCAAGTTAATTTGGGTAGGGGGATTTCAGTTTGTCAAAGTCATCAAGGGGTGAACAAAGTCCAATCACACTTAAAGATTTGAACCTTAGAAGATAGTAAACTTAAAGAACATACCATTGCTCTGATTAATTATGATTAATTAATTGAACTACAACTCTTTAATATTAATAATAGACTTTGATATTTAACTTTAAATAATTTTACAATCATATAATATTTTATTAAAAATATGACTAGCAAGTTTAATACATTTAATACATTTACAAAAAGATTTAAATAAATAAGCAAAAACAAAAGCAACATTGGTTAATGTCCATAATCTCTTGTAAATCATTTAATAGGTCCACCTCAATATAAAAACGTCGAATCAAAGGATGAGTTCTATAGAAAAAGTCGAACTTTGGTACCTTTTGGATGCCATTCTCTTCATGGGAAATCACGGTGCTTGCAAAAGCAAGAGAGCACAATCTAGGTTTTATTAAACATTCAACAAGAGTGCCAACTGTTAAAGCCGTCTTTCAATATTGGCCAAGAATATGATCTAGAAAACTGGTCTTGATGATTCTTATGAGGGATTGTTATAATGCTCCCCAACCAAATAGAACAGAGCATTGCATTTGAAATGGGGCAAAGACAGTGGGGGGCGCCTCTGAGTGAAGTTGCCCATCTCCAAATCCATATATAATTATTAATGTGAGACTATACATAAAAGGCAGCGGAAATGATTCAATCGCCATGCGGGTAATGAGGGTATTGTTGCTGTGTTTGACGTACCTCGTGGGAGGTGGGACGTTTGTGGTACTCCTCATAGTTTGTCACAGAGGTTTACTATGGCTTATATCACTCGCGTTTATCATGGTGTGGACGTTTCTTTCGTATATTTTGAATTCTTGGGCAAGCATGCCTCTACGGCAGCAGCGATTCCCTCCATCATCGTCTTCTTCCAACGTTGATAAGATTGCTGTCGAAATGGAAATGGGGGTATTCAATTATAGATGTGATCAAGAAGGAGAGAAGGGATGCGTTATCTGCCTGTGTGAATACGAAGAGGATGAGCAGGTGGTGGCACTAAAACCGTGTCATCACAATTTTCATGTGGACTGCATTCGAAGGTGGCTACAGTGCAAGTTTCAGTGTCCTCTCTGCAAGGCATGTCCACTTCAGGAATTTGGATCCCACACTCAAAATGATGTTGTGCTTCAAATTCCACCTACGCCCCCTGTGGCGGATTGAACTTATATTCTGTTTATGATTTGTTTTCAGTGTGGCTTTGGTTGTTTTCTTTTTTAAATTGAGAGAATGTAACTTCAAGGAAAACCCTAAATGACTCAGATAGTCCTCTGTTTGAGAAGGAAAGAAAATAGATACATGCAATGATCTTGATTCAGAGTTTGTCAAGCGAACACGAGCTAAATGGATATATTGAGTATTTGGTCAAAAGAAAAAAGATGATATGGATTGAATCCAATGCTATGGCTACACTCTAGAAGGTTTCAATCAATATTGATGAGCATGTAATTTCAAGGGATTGGAATTGGAGTATGTATTATTTATTTAGCTTCTAATAAATTTGAAGATGGCAAAATAAATATTCTAAATATATTTTTGGAAGGTTTCAATCAGATTGATAAACAAAAGTTCATAAAACTTTATGGGATTGGGTTAGTTTTAATTTTCTTAAATTAATAGTATATATTAATTAATATTCTATTGATAAGTTTTCAATCAAGATTGATAATCAAGAATTCATATTATTTCAAGGAATCAAGATGATTTTAATTTTGTTAATCTGGTGATATGTATTAATTAATGTTTCCTCAAATAAAATTGTAAAGATTTTATTTATTTATTGATATATTTTTTTTTATATTAAATATCGAGGGACCAAAATAAGGAGAGTTTATACAAAAACGAGCATGGGAGGCAGAGCCTCAGCCATCAACCAGTGGGATTATCCGACTGAATAAAGACAGCCTCCTACCAAAAAAGAGTTACGAGAGAGAGTATATACAGTGAACCATATACATCAACTAGAGAGCTACTAGACACCTATTGTAGAATCTCATCCTAGTTTTCCTACCATGTTGTCCATCCTTGTGGGCCTTTCATCCATACCATCTTCTTCTGCTCTAGGACCTGGGTAAACATTTCGAGTTTATCAAAGTAGGGACCTCTATTGTCCCTGAGTTCCTTGATCAGTTTCTTTAGAGCCTCATCGAATGCAGTCTGGTTCTCCACAATTCTAGCCCATTAAAAGCCATCCTTCATCTCATATATGAACATGGCTACCTGACCATCCCTGAGGAAGCGCAGCAGCTTCTCCCTCTCAACATTCATCAAAAAGCATACCTGCACAGCAATTTTATAACATGTGAGTTTCTTAGAAAAACCCAGTAAGAGTCCTATCAATACCTTGGAATTTTTCCTCATTTCTAAGCTTCCAAATAAACCAAAGTATGAAAGAAGAAAGAATTTGCCAGAATAGGTTAGCATCCTTCTTGAGGCCATGAATGAATCCAGCAATAATATCAAGAGTACAAACATGTTCAGTAATGGAAATTCCAAACATCAGCCAGACCTCTCTAGCAAAAATGCAGTAAAAAAAAATGTGTCGCATAGTCTCAGGCTTCCTACATACAGAGCATAGGTCGAAGGCAGCAATGTTATTCCTAATAGGCAGTCTATCCAACATTAGTTTCCATCTAAAGCATTTGATTTTAGGGGGGATGGGGGACTTCCATAGTTTCTCAAATGTTTTCTGCCAGGCAGATGTATTAAGGTCAACATACCAAAGGGCGTTAATATGATCTATCACCGTGGAATCATGAGTGAGAAGTTTGTAAATAGACTTGGCTTTGACCTTGGGGAGTAGGGAGCCATCCTTCCCTAAAAATGAGAGGTATCTATGAGTGTCTACATTAGTGTTCCTAGGAAGATCTAGACAAGCACAGGCGTTTTTAATCATATTGTAGGTTCTCTTATGTGAGGCAGGGAGGCCAAACTTATTGCTAAGGTCCTCCCAGCTGATGAGATTATCATGTTCCAATATGTCCATGAGGTATTTAATTCCCTTATTATACCAATACTTAGCATAGAAGCCTTGGGTTTAAGTAAGGGGTTTAGAGTTATGGTAGAGATTCCACCATATTGACCTTTCCCCATGCAAGGTGTTATTACAGTTAATATTAAAGTTGGCAATAAGTTTAAGCACATGCTCCCAGGCTTTCCAGATGGATTTAAACACCCAAGTTCCTTGAACAGACACAGAGAATCCGCCTGCTACCAGATCACTAAAGGGGAGGGCTTTCGAAGATTTGGCAGACTTAGGGATGCCATTTTGTATGTTATTTCTGACAAGAATCTTCTAGGGTTCTTGTCCTTCCAAGGCATGAAATATCCACTTGGCAGCCAGGGAAACTCCTTGCATTCTGAGATCCTTGAGTCCCAGCCCACCAAGTTTCTTATCTATGTGGCACCAGAGCCATTTGACTGCGTGGGCCTTTCTTTTACCCTTACCATCAAGCCAAAGGAATCACCTGATAGGTTTTTGGATCTCATAAACTTGGTAGTTGCTAAACATCCAGATAGAGGAGTAGTACAAACTATAGGAGGAGAGAATTTTCTGGCAGACTTGGATCCTACTAGCCAGGGATAGAATCCTATTGTCCCATTTGTTAAGTTTTTTTCAATGTTTTCTTTGACCCAAATCCATAGGTCTTTGAGAGAGGGAGAAACAGAAAAGGGGATACCAAGGTATCTGACTATTTTATTGGGTCCTCCCCTTGAGTGTCCAAACTATGGAAGCTAGTCCGGGGGTTCCTCTTTCCACCCAAGGAGAATACATTTGTAATTAGAGATATGAGCACCAGAAGCTCTACCAAAGGTTGCATGTTTTTGATTGAGGGAGTCAATGTTTTACCTAAAGAGCTCTAGGAAGAGCACAGTGTCATCAGCAAACTGTATGTTGAGTAATTCAGAGTCATCTGGCATCTTAATGCCATGAACTTTAGGCGATAGGGTATCATCTCTTAGGAGGTAAAAGAGGGCATCCGAGGCAATGACAAATAGAGCAGGGGCAAGGGGGCAACCTTGTCTAATGGATCTAGAAAGAGGAATAGGCTGGGAGAGTGACCCGTTAACTTCAACTAGGGTGGAGGCATCTTTGAGGAGAATTTGAACATATTTATAGAACTCGCTAGGGAAAACAAAGGCTCTGAGCATCATGAGGATGAAGTCCCATTCCACCCTATCATAGGCTTTCTCAAAGTCCACAAGGAACATGGCAGTATCTTGATTTGAGGTATTGGCCCATTCCATAGATTCCTAGCTAGGGACAAGGTTCTCCAAGATATATCTACCTTTGATGAATCCTGTTTGGGTAGAGTAGATAAACTTGGGAAGAATTTTCTCAAGGCGACAGGCTAGGGCTTTGGCCAGGATTTTATAGGAAATGTTAAGGAGGGTAATTGCTCTCCAATTTTTTATGAGGGCTTTGTCCCCATCTTTTGGGATGAGTTTAACAATGCCCCTATTGATGGACTCCCCAAGGGTGCCATTATCAAATGCTTCGGTGTATATGTCATATAAGTCTTTGGTGACCCACTCAATATTGGCTTTGTAAAACTCAAGAGGAAGTCGATCAGGGCCTGGGGCCTTATCATCCTTGAGGACTTTAATGGCATCAACAATTTCTATCATAGAGATTTTAGTCTTGACAGGGAGAGCTTCAGTCTCTGAGATTCTTTTTGGGATAATGGTATTGCACCTATTTCTAGCTTCTTTTGAGGCTTCACTATCCTCTGAGGTAAAGAGAGTTTTATAAAACATTTCAAAAGCATCTTTGATCTCAATGATGTTCAGGAGTTCCTTATCCTCAACTATGATTCTGTCAATTTTCTCTCTATTTTGCTTTTGTTTAAGGAGATTGAAGAAGACTTTAGAGCCTTTGTCTCCAAATTTGAGCCAATGATTACGTGATCTGATGCAGGCACCCCTGATTTTGATCTGTTGATGTTTCCTAAGAATGTCTCTAGCCTGAGCTACCTGTTCCACCAGGATAGAGGAGGAAGGATGTAATTGTATTTCATGCTCCAAGGAGTGGAGCCGATTAGTGAGAGTTTTTTCCACAAACCTCAGATCCTTGGCTTTCTTCTGGCCTATAGTTTGGAATATTTTTTTCCAAGAGGAGATGTTTCTATTCCATCTGAGGGTGTGGGATTGGGGTGTTGAGAGTGTATGTTAAAGAGTCTAACCATTTTAATGGCAGTTAGGGCATCCTTGTCGTTTAGCAGGGAGGTCTTAAGGATAAACTTCTTATTGAAAGGATTTCTATTAGGGATGGAGTTCCTAGTATTAATGACAGCAATGATAGGGAAATGGTCGGATAAGGTTACTGGCAAAACAACCACCGAGTTCCCCAAGTGGTTAGGGGAGAAGGAGAAGAAATTTTTATTAACATAGAACCTATCTAATATGGAGTAGATTTGGTTGAGGGGTTGCTGAAAGTTGCACCAAGTATACCATAGGGTAGAGGATTCAGATTTGCTATCCTCAAGGGGGTCAAATAGCTGCATGTGTTGTTTAAACTTATCCCAGTGAGGTTTCTCTTGGCACTTCCATTTGAAAGGGATACCCCCGACCTTATCATCTTGGTTTTCAATCATGTTAAAGTCTCCAGCCATGACCCAGGGGATACTCAGAAGGGCTGCCAGCCAAATCCAGAGGGACACTCTTTCCCTATGATCATTAGGTGCATATATAGAACATACCCCAAAACAGGAGCCTTTGATATCCAGGGAGGCCCAAGCCACTCTGTTACATGTGGAGACGCCCCTATCCCTAATGTGATTTGCCCACTTAGGGTTAATGAGGAGACCAACTCCACCCTTTCCCTTAGGATGATTGGTGCATATTTTGATCGCATCTCTCCAAATAAAATCAAGCGTAGTGTCAAGGGAGAACTCAACGGATTTAAGCTCTTGAAGCATCAAAAAGTCTAGATGTTTATGACAATTCAGAAACCTTTTAATAAAAAACTTTCTATCAGGTGACTCCAAGCCTCTAATATTCCATGAGATGTATTTCATGAGAAAAGGGGATTAAGAGGGACTGTTTGGGAGACCATTTTGATCTCCAGACTTTTTCTTATTCTTGGAGCCAACATGCCTGCCTTTCTTTTTAGCCATAGAGGAACCTTTCATGAGGTCATCATCTTCCTCACTAAGCTCAGTTAGCTCAGTTTTGCCATATGCAGTTTCTACAATGTTCGACCCAAGTACTTGGGAGCCTGGAAAGCCAAGGAGCACTAAACTAGACTTAATGTATTCTAGACCCTTATTAGCATAGATGACTTCAATAATATGGTTGTCCTCTATTTCATTTAGCAGAGATGCAGTCGCGAGGTTGGAGGTGTTAACATCAGGGGTAACCTCTGCAACTAATGTGAATTCATATCGTTTGGGGGTCCCAGACCTAAGCATCATTTTCGCAGGATTATCACTCATGCTAGTATCACCAACACCGCGATTAGGCTTCTCTAAATTTTTAACCAAGGAGGTGGTCAGAGTTTGTGAAGCATTTAGTATGTCATCATTCATCGTGATGGGGTATTTGCTACTGGTTGTCAACTGATTAGCAGTTTGATCACCAGCTTGGATTTGATTCAAGGCGAGTTACTGGGCATTCTTTCATCTCTGCTTTCTTGATGTGAATGTTTGAAAACAGTCAGAAGGTGAATCCTCAGAAATTTTGGAGGGAGCGAGAGCAGGATTGAGGGGTTTGGTAGTGGTGTCAACATTCATTGGATTTAGCTCAATAGGGATGAGGCCAGGAGCTGAGCTTAGGGTGGGATCATCTTTAGGGTTAGTATTGTTTCCAGTAGAATGAAGGTTGCTTGGATTAGGGATCGACTCCTTATCAGAGTTAGGGTTTTCAGTTGTTCCTGCTAGGTTAGTGTTATTCTTTTGCTTCCTGCGGTTGATGATTGGGCAGTTCTTCCAAAGATGCCCTTCTTTTTTACACAAAAAATAAGCGTTTAGTCCTCCAAGTATTTCAACAGGGCAAACAAATGTTTCATCACCGATGTTAAGGTTTAGCAGAGGAGGGATGTCGACCCCAGGTTTAATGGAGATAAGTATTATTGCATCAAGGTTAGGTACTAAACGCGTTGTTTCATCAACCCGAATTATTCTCCCAAATGTTTCCAATACCTGGAGAAGAAAACATCAGAGGAAGGGAGGGACATCCTTAAGGATGACCCATCTAGGGCTTGAGAGTGCAAGAACTTCCTCATTGATAGCCTCTGAAGACCAGGCTAGGGCATGAAAGGAGGTGTTCCCAACAGTCCAGTATTGTCATTTAAGGATTTCAACCTGGGATTCATGATTATTAAAAAAGATAATATAAAGACCTTTCTAGACTTGCCTACAGAATGAAATCTTAAGCCCTAACTTCAAATTCCAGAGATTATGAAACCAATCATCTAGGAATTTCCTAGGCGGACATTTCTCAATATTAACACAAGCAAAGAAAATTGTAGTATCACTTAACCTAGACTTTTCAGAAACAATTTCTTTCAACATCTTATCGTTTGGCGAAATGCAGAAAGAATTTGAGGGCACGGTAGGGCTCTTACCTTCCTCACTGGGTCGTTTGCCTCCAAGAGTCTTAAAAATTCTCGCACTAGGGTGGACTCCACGGGCAGATGGAGCAACGGTCTCGGCAAAGGTTTTCTTTCGGCTTGAGTGAGCCTGCTCAGTAGGTTTAGCGGTCTCGACAGATGTTTTTGTTAGGCTTGAATGAGCCCGCTCAGTAGGGTTAGGAGAATTAATGTCACTGCCATCAGACTCAGGCTCCATTGGGAGCCACAAAGAAGTCACACGAGCGACCAGGGAGGTGTGATTAATGGTTAGGTTAAAGTGCAGAGAAAATACATCAAGCGCCAAGCAAAGAGTAAATGCAAAAATAGTAAATGATAGCACAGAGAGAAGAGAGCAAACCATGTGGAGGAGATTAACTCCTCCAAATCAACGCCGGTGATATGCATCTGCAGTTGCCTTTGGAGAGCTCACCTATTTATTGATATTTGATTATTTTTAGATGAAATATGTTTCAAATTGTATAAAATTTTAATAAGATTGAAAGATTTCAAAAAAAATAATTCAAATCATATATAATATTTCTTCTCAATTTGGATTTGACTCAATTACCTAGTGAAGCAAGGCATGGTCATTTATTAGTTAACTGACCCTGCACTTTACTAATAAACTTTTACTACACTAAGGGTATATTAATATAGAGAAAACACATGAAAAAAAATTATATCTACAGAGCTAAGAATACCAGTGAGCATGAGTAGAGCAGAGCTCAACCTTGTGAAATATAATACACAAGAAGCTTAGAGTAGAGGGAGCGGAGCTCGGCCAGAAATTAGCACTGTGCTAGACCTGGTGGGAGCCATGCTCAGCTGAGATTATATTAACAGATACAAAAGAACAGTTTCCATTGAGGACAAGCTGGTCTAGGGATGACAAAAACATACGGCAGCTAAGACCAAAAATCGATATACAAAACCAACAGGGGTAGATCAAGAAACTCATGAATGGAGATTATTTTACCCGATTTCTTCATTCACAACAGCTAGATCTCCATCGGACCCATGGATTTGCGATGCTTCTTCCCACCTTCGCTGGAATTGCAACTCCTTCATCGAGTGAGGTTTATCAATAAAGAAGCGTTTGAGTGCATAGAACACTTTCTAGGAATAAAAACTCTAACCCATGCATGACTCAAAATATAAGGCGCTGCATATAAAGGCATTTTCACGTCGGAGTAGACGAATTAATGGAGTGTCTGCCAAACTGTAACGTGATACTACATGTCTTTGAATATCAATAAGGAAATGCTCAAAAAGATATGCAATTGGGAATTATTTTTCCGTAGGAGGGAACAAACGATCAAATAGAATGTAGTGGTGGAGCCAAGTGATAAGTAAAGTTGGAGGTGAACTTCTTCGAATCTACACACAAAACATCTTAAAAACCATTATTGTTAGCTTGCATCACCATGTCGAAGGATCAGTGCCAAAATGGGGTCAGTTGTTATATTTGCACTGCTAGAGTGAACTTCGTCCCCAATAAGTTGGTTTTAGAACTCATTATTTTTAGCTTGTGTTGCCATGAAGGATCGGTGCCAATATGAGGTCAGCTAAGTTTGGCATCCTTTATTTGCTAGACCATCAGCTAATTTATTAGCCTCTCTATTTATATACAGATTTAAATAAATAAACAAAAACAAAAGCTGATGAGATCTAAATATTGAAACATAACTCGAATACTAGAATCAATGATAGATTTGTTTTCCCAAATAAACTCACATAGTAGTAATCATAGATCAATAAGAACTTTCTAAGCAACCATGCAAACCTCTAACTATCTCTATAAAAAATACCTTGAATCCAGTCATACTATAGATCTACATAACACAGATTATAGTTAACATGTAAAATCTACAAAACCATCTCTATAAATATGAAATCCATTTAAACATCTATACATTCACATTATACATGTCATTTGAACAATAAAAATACCATAAATTGACAAAACCCAATAGGTGAAACACAAGAGGTCACAACAACCCAACAAGAGAGGAAGGAAAGTTATCTAGGAGCTTAAACCATATGAAACATATTAGCTTCATAATTCACAAACAGGTTAGCAGCTTATCTTCTAGTGCTTTCATGTAACCATGAGCTAAATCCATGAACCCAACATAAGCACTCCATTTTGTAGTCCAAACAGTCGATGTATCTCCATGTGACTAACATGTAAATACCCATCCAGCATGAATACCTTCTCACTGCACATGACCACAAGGTAAAGGAGCAAAACCACCAAACAAGAGGATACATACATAATATCAAACAAGAGCTCTAGGTTACCAAACCATAACCAACTCCATAAAGATTGATAAACATGAGCTTCAAATGCCCAACATAGATCACATTGATAGTATCCATGGTTTCCAATTCACAAATTTGCATAAAAAATTTAACTCACAGAACATTCATTGCAACCCTAAAAGCCTTCCAACAACCTCCAATTCATCCTAAATGATGCCCACAAGCTTTCCATGCCAAGAAACCAAAAATAGAGGAATACCTAGAACCCGTAATCTTCAACTCTAATACTAAATTATTGGACATAAACAAGTTCAATACCAAAGATTATGAAAATCAATCTCTATTCAATAAACTAATCAAAGGATGAGATTCATGGCTTGCATAGTAGAAACATGAAAATATGAAACACATATGCAAATCTAAAGAATCAAGTTGCCCTAATTGTGGAAAACCCAAGATTAGATCCTTCTTTATGATGCCAAAAAATTAGCCTATTAACCATGCTTAATAAACCTATCTTATGTGAACTTATAACAAAAATGAATAATGATTAGCATCAACATAAGATAGCAACAATAAGGCATAAATCAGAAAAATAACATCCACACATAACAAAAGATTTGCATGGATAAACCCTTGCAGTAAAAACTTCACCAAGAAGAAAGGACAAGCTTGTATTAACAATAATAAAAGTGCTTACAATGCAATCACTTTCATCCTCCCATTTTCCTCCACCATTGTAGCACCTATGTACTTGTGAACAACCTCCTTATACTTCCCATCTATCCTTCATTCAACTATTCATTATTCTGTTGCACATAAAAACTACACTAAAGGTTGAATTAATAGAATGGCAAGAGCTCCAAAACCACCAATAAAGGTTCCCAAAGTAGTTTTTTCATTAATCATGACCACAACCATTGGAATTCCTCCATGGTACTCAAAAAGACATCAATTTAGCTTCCAATGCCTTCCCTCCAACATGGACACCTATACTTACAAGATAAACATTACATTAGATGTAATAAATGACTCAAAACCAGGAGACACATGTTGCTTCTTACACACTCCCACTTGGAGAACCCCATATGTCACTCTTTTCTCATTTTCTTAAGTCATTAAATATCTTATTCTAGACATCCATAATTGGGGAAAACAATATTGAGATATTTGTGAGCTCACAACCCACTTTTTCTACTACTAGTGTAACCTAGCACCCCTTATGAATGTATTACAAACATTAGTGAGAATTTAATATTACAAATTATTTTCCCAATACATCCTATGTGCCTTAGAACACTTTTCAAAAGAAATTGAAACCATGTCATAGAGTTACAAAGTAGATAGTATCTTAATCCTAACACTCTTTGCCTTCTAAAACAGCCTTCTGAGGATCATTTAATATTTAAATTTTCTTGAGTTACTTGTCTGTTTAATAGAAGTAGACCATTTTTCTTAGCTACATAAACTTATGTTCTCCATTAGTTGTGGCTATCATGCAGCAACCCAACTGGGGCTTTCAATTGCCTTCGATTTCTTGTGTTAATAATCATCACCACTTTTGACTAAAAATCTGATGGAGGACATAGCCGAATGGAGACGTTCGGCTTGTTTACACTTGATTTTCCGTAAATTGTGTATGCAAAATTGCATGAAACATGAAACATACTAACTTTGAGTGTTAGATATGGTCCCTGACAATTAAATTTATAGAGACAAAGCAAATCGCTAGAAGAAAAAGCTTGAGATACCACATTTAGGAAACATAAATAAGTGACAACAAGAAAAGTGTTTGGTGCATAAAGATAACATACGTGCATTAATAAGAACAAATGAGATAAGTCCTTGATGTTCAAATGACCATATATGAACACTAGTAAAGCCTCAATACCACTTAAACATGCACTTTCTTCATTTGGTGTTTCTAATTTGGTATCGTAAAATTCATAACAAATTCCTAGTCAACCATTTAGCAAAGAACTAGTCAGTCTAAACATACATCTGACATCATTACTTTTTTTTAAATATCTTTGTGTGAGAGAGTTTTTTAACGCTGAAAGCCATCTCTAAGATTCATGGTAAACACTTATGACAAAAGCATATGCCTTATCTAAAACTGACAACTCCACTATTTAGCGAGATCTTCTGGTGTGTAACCCTAGTCTATCATAATATTAAATTAAAAAGAAACAACATGCCAACTGAAAAACTATTCGATAGCTGCCATTGGGGTCATGCCATCAATATAGTCTTCAATTAACTATTGCCCACAACTTATTCATTTTTACTCCATCTTTCCTTGTGTTTGAGTGGGAACATTGTTGATTGACTCCATCGATTGATTGTAGGTTGACCCTCGAACTAATAGAAAACAGAGGAGCCACAAAACAGGGAAAAATATAAGAAAAACAAATTATCAATCCATATTTCTCATTCATCAAAATGATTACAAAATCCTTTTTAATCAGGTCTTTAGAAGTTTCTGGAATACACCGAAAGGGGTATGCATGAAGAAGTATACAAGAAGGATCTAGAATAGCAATATAAAATTATATTTCATACTATCCACAAAATGTGTGAGATGCTGATGTGACAGGGAAATGAGAAAGAAGTCCATTTGAATCTAATGAAGATTTTCTTTGATCTTTGTCTTTAATGCAAAGGGATTTTCTTCAATGTACGGATGATATGGAGGACACAATACAAACAGGGTAGTTGGGATTACTTCCAACACTCCCCCTTAATCACAATTACCAATATCCTATCCATTCTTTTGGTCTTTCCAGCTTTCTTCAACTACCTTCCCTTTGTGTTAATGATCTCTTCTTTGGTTTTCTTGCTAACTTGGTCTTGCTACAGCTACTACAATTTTTAGCATTCACAATGTCTTCTCTTTAACTGATATCCTCCTCTGATTTTCTGATTTCTTTTATCAACTACTCTTTCTTTCTTGAGCTCTAGTTTGCTTCAACTGTTGTTGTAGTCTCTCAATCTCTTTGGTTTGAAGTCTTCAAAACATCATACAATCAGTAGTTGCCTTGCTAGACAATGATTTCTTTTGGCTGAAAACATTTTTAATTCCTTTTGGACATTCAAAGTTTTCATTACTTCTATTGTTCTTCACATATGAACATTTGTACAATCTTTTGAACATGCCTATGAGGTTTTGCCAACTAGGTCCATAGGTCCATCCACAATCCATTTTTATACAACCTGGTATTGATTCTTTCTTCCAACACATTTTTTCAGAATGATTTCTCAAACCACAAATTTTACATGGATGTAAGTCCCAACACATTTCTTTTGTGTGTCCTTCTCTATTGCAATGAGAACACCTAATACAATGCCTTTTATGGGATATTTTTTTTGAACTAGTAGCATCATTTTCTTTTCCTGTGACATATCCAAGACCTTCATACTTTGGCCTCATTATAGGCTCAATAGGCTCTCTAATTCCTTGTTCTTGTTTTCCCAATCCTTGACCTTTATAACCCATTTTCTTCATGATTTTTAAACCAATATTCTTATCATCACAACTAACATAATTTGCAAACACATTCTCATCTTCTTTCTTGCATTCTTTATCACAAACAATTTCAACTAAATCACCTTCACTAAATGATGAACACAAATCTTTTGTGTCACATGAAGCATTACTAACTAGTGCTTTTAACTTCAAACATTCATTCTCTTGTTTTAGATTTAAGAGTTCCCTTTTCTGTAAACTGTTTTCTTCTTCTACTTTTTTCAGTTTCTCTTCTAATTCATCAAACAACTTTAATTTTTCTTCCAACTCTTTATTTTCCTTTTTTGCTTTGTTCAATTCCTTTTCAAGCTCATAATTCTCATCCAAGAGTTTACATTTTTCAGTTTGCCTCTCTTTTATGATTGTTATCATTTCTGATTTGGATTTCTTCATTTCCACTAATTCTTTATTTAAAACATCTATTTCATTGATTAAATTTCCATTTTCTTTTTTTACCTTCTTTCCTATCTTTCCCATTGACACAAATTTTTAATTTACCCTGCTTATACACTTGATTATTTGTTTCTAGAAAACTACCACACTTCTTAATCTCATAAACCAACTTAAAAAAAAAAATCAACAGACAACATAAACATAAATGTACTATGACACCTTCTTAATACTATGGACAAGCCGCCTTCTTTATCAAAACAACTTTCAGACTTGTATCTTTCACCCAAAAAATAAACTTTGTTATCGAACAGCTAAGAACAATTCCATACCAATTTGCATTTCTTATTTCACTTATCTTGCTAACTAGAGAGCTTTCTTTACTTCAGCTGTGGCTTGAACAACTTGAACAACTTCATCTTTTCTTTAGCTGCATCTCTTTGCAAGTGCTCTACCTGCACTTTCTTTTACTTTGCAACTTTTGTCTTTAGAATCATCGATCTTGAACTCCTTGGGCTCTTCTACCAAGCAACTTAAAAAAATAATTGATTATCATTCAAACCATCATGCTTGCCAAACTAGTCTTCCAACCGAAGTGCAATATCTACATCCTTAGCCTGTTGCTCTGCTTCCTTAACGACCTCCTTTTCTTCTTGCTTTTCTTTGGCAACAATAGACACTACAATATTTTCTATGCATATATAGGCCTTTCCAAAATGATTTAACAATCTCTCCCTAAACGCAATCTTCTGCTAGCTCATAACTTGCAGCTTTATATACCCAGATTTCAAACTACCTCTCCAGAATCACTTCCCATAGGCTCTAATACCACTGATATTAAATAGAGGAGCCACAAAATAGGGCAGAATACAAGAAAGACAAATTATCAATCCATATTTCTCATTCATCAAAATGATTACAAAATCATTTTTAATCAGGTCTTTAGAAGTTTCTGGAATACACCGAAAGGGGTATGCATGAAGAAGTATACAAGAAGGATCTAGAATAGCAATATAAAATTATATTTCATGTTGTCCACAAAATCTGTGAGACCCTGATGTGACAGGGAAATGAGAAAGAAGTCCATTTGAATCTAATGAAGATTTGCTTTGATCTTTGTCTTTAATGCAGAGGGATTTGCTTAAGTGTACGGATGATATGGAGGACACAATACAGACAGGGTAGTTGGGATTACTTCCAACACTAACCAAATTCTCTAAATCTCATACATTTAGACACCTACGCAATAAATGTAACTGAGTTCACTTTGGCAACACAAGGAAAAATTTCTGACATGAGAAATGTGGAAACTGGTGGGAGGTTAATACACTAAAGCTACCGTATCATCTAATTAGTTTAATTTTTTAATTTGACTTATAAATACAAAGTTATCAATATGACTTCATGAGAAAATGGAATAATCTTATGAACGAAGTTGGGATAGTATTTGATATTGTATGGAAATCCTTAAGATAAATTTGTAGACCTTGAAATTGTCCAAAAAGCTTATTCTTGTGATTTCATCTTGATTTGTAAAACAAGTGAATTTATATGATGAACTCCTGTTTATTGTAGAGAATTCAAAAATGTATATGTTCTAAATACCATGACGAATCACAAAATACTATAGGGGAAGGGGGCCAATTACCACCTATGTTCCAATTACTATTCACTTCTTGCTCACCCAACCCCCCAATTACTAACTTTAAAGAAACCAAAAAAGTAATAATTAAAAGCCCATTAATAAATTTTACATATATCAATAGTCACCCACGTGTACCCCAATTAGTTAAAATTTGTAGACTTTAATCGGAGGAGTTGTGCAACTTTATTGGTACCTATAGTGCACAACTAGTGTGGCATTTGTGCATGAGTATTGGTAAAAACTGTTGAGATACATGTTTCTCAACCTTGCAATTTTTAGTAAATTGTTCCAAATGTAGTTGGGAGGTTTTCCATGTGTCGGTGCCTTGGAAAAAGGTATATGAGTTATCAAAAGATGCCCTTTCCATAGTATAATATAGGAGGGCCATTTTTAGAGATTATATGACACATTTCATGTTAGTTATGAGGGTCAAAAATAGGGGATAAGAGTTTGGACGTGAGTAACTATATTTAACTTGGTTTTCTTATCTTGGAAAAACAAATGTCAAGTGTGGGCAACATGTGTCATGGAGGTTTTGCCCATGGTATTGTAAAACCACAAATGGTTTCCAGGTTGTAAAATTCCTATATAATGAGGGCTTGGAGAGGAGTTTGTATGATGGAGTTTGGTTTGCAAGGATGGGTGCTAGAAGGATGCTAGTGAAGTCTCTCTGAGCTTGAGTTGAGGTGATGCTCTTGTAAGAACTTGCATTGCAAGTGTATTGTAATCTCTTGTTGATTTGTTAATATACTATGCAGGTTTTAGAGTGTGGGGTTTTTCACCCATATGGGTTTTCCCCACGATAATCACTGTGTTATGTGTTTCTTATTTTATTTCTACTCTATTTGCTTCTTGTGATCTCTGTGATAGTTAAGTTGAAATTTGCAAAATCGTCCTCTCAAGATTAGCGTAGGAAGCGTTTCCACGCACCTTTTCTTCCTTACAAGTGGTATCAGAGCTTGGCCAGTTTTGGTTCTATTTGTTGGGTATAGGGCTTTTTGAGTTAATCAAGGTTTGAGTGGGAGCTTGTGCAGAGTATTTCATTTCTGTATTGCAGGATCATAAAGATGGCAAGTATACTAGGGAGGATTGATGTAGAAAAGTTCTCTAGCACAAACTTTGAAATGTGGAAGCTAAAGATGGAAGATCTGTTGATTGATCGAGATCTATGGGATGCAGTCGATGAGAATAAGTCGAGGCCCGCAGATCCAACTTTAGCTGCACAATATGATGTAATGGATAGAAAAGCTAAAGGTCTCATACGATTGTGCCTTGCAGACTCAATTTTGATTAATGTCCATAAAGAATCTACTGCGAAGAAGCTTTGGAAGAAGTTAAGTGAGACCTACCAAGCAAAATCACTTGTGAATAAAATTTTCTTAAGGAAGAAGTTGCATTCCTTGAGAATGGAAGAAGGTGGACGAATTTTTGAGTATCTGGAAAGTTTTAATATGTTGGTGACTCAGTTGACCTCAGTTGGGGTACCAATGGATGAAGAAGAAAGGTGCCAAATCCTTCTATGTTCGTTGCCAGACTCATGGGACGGCCTTGTGATGGCCATAGGGAGCACTACAGTCATCTTGAAGATGGAGGATGTTGTTGGTTCTCTACTTTCTAAGGAGATGAGAAGGAAGGTTTCTCTGAATGCCAAAGAGGCTTTGAGTGTTCGAGGAAGACCAAAAGAAAGAGGCAAGAATGAAAAGCAGAATGGCCGTTCTAAGTCCAAGAATAAGGGGAAATCAAAATCTCCTGGTAAGTCCAAGGTAATTTGCTGGAATTGTGGAAAGCCCAGACATTTCTGAAAGGACTGTAAAGAAGAAAAGAAGAAAAAGAAGAAGAAGCAAGATTCTGATTCTGAGTCTAAGAAGGAAGATGGAGATGCTTTTATTGCAGCCTTGGCCACTCGTGCAGGTGACAATGCATGGTTGATAGACTCAAGTGCATCTTTCCACATGACTCCTATTAGAAACTGGTTTAATAAGTATGAAAAGTTTGATGGTGGTAAGGTGTATCTGGGTGATAACTCCTTTCTTGATATTGTTGGTCATGGAAATGTTCATGTTAAATTTTCTAATGGTAGAACTAGAAGATTTGATGGTGTCTTGCATATCCTGAGACTAGCAAGAAATTTGTTATCTATTAGCAAACTAATAGATGGAGATGTGCATGTACAGTTTTCTAAAGCAAGTGTGAAAATGGTGAGAGGTGCTATGGTAATAGCAAGAGGAAGCAGAATGGGTACATTGTACCAGCTTGATGCATGCACAGTTGAGTGCAATAGCACTTCTGATAAGACTGTGATAAAGACTATGTTGGAAAAGGAGAGGGTGTCTCTTTCAGCAGATGATCATGGTTTTTGGGTACCCAAGGGTGCTTTGTCTACCAAATCAAAGTTTCCTGCAGAGAAGACAATGTTGTGGCACTTGAGACTTGATCACATAGGTGAGAAGGGTCTATGAACTTTGAAAAATAAGAACCTTGTTAATGGGTTGAATGATTGCAATCTTGAATTTGATTTTTGTGAGCATTGTATTTATGGAAAACAAAACCGCATTCAGTTTTACTCCAGTTCTTATAAGTCTTCAAGTGTTTTGGATCTAATCCATTCGGATGTATTTGGTCCAGTTGATGTTTCTTCTATTGGTAAATTAGTTTATTATGTTTCTTTCATTGATGATTTCAGTAGAAGAACATGGGTTTATTTTCTTAAGAGTAAAGCTGAAGTTTTTAGTCGTTTCAAAGAATTTAAAGCAATGGTTGAGTTGCAGACTGGAAAGAAAATAAAATGTTTAAGGACAGATAATGGTGGTGAATATTGCTCCAATGATTTTGACACATTTTGTAAAGATTGTGGTATTAAGAGGCAAAAGACAACTCCGTATTCTCCACAACAGAATGGAGTTGCAGAAAGAATGAACAGGACCTTGATGGAGAAGGCTAGGAGCATGCTAAGTGGTGCTAGTCTAGAACAAAAGTTCTGGGTTGAAGCTGTAGCCACTGCTTGCTACCTGATAAACAGGTCTCCTACATCAACTCTTGTTGATAAAACGCTAATGGAAGCATGGTTGGGCCACAAGCCTTCACTTAGTCATCTGAGAGTTTTTGGTTGTGAGGCATATGCTCATGTACCAAAGGAGAAGCGGACAAAATTGGATAACAAAGCTGTTAAATGTATATTCATTGGATACAGTTATAGTGTGAAAGGATACAAGCTTTGGGATCTTGCTGCACAAAAGGTATTTTATTCCAGAAGTGTTATTTTTAGAGAAACTAAGTCTTCTTCTGTTACAGTGCAGCCAGAACAAAAGGAAGAAAAGAAAGATGTGATTCAACTACCTGATACACCTGAAAAATTTGAATCGAGGCCCTTAGAAAGATAGGAAGTTGATGAGAGCTCTACGAGTTCTGAATCATCAAAGGAAGAAGAAGAACCTGAACCTGAACTTGTTTGAAGGTCTACTAGACAAAGAAAACCACCTGAAAGGTATGGATATTCTCTTGATGATTGGAGATGTATATTTGCTTTGAATGTTAATATTGATGAACTGAAATCTGTAGAAGAGGCTCTTGGTATAAATGATTCAGAGTCTTGGAAAATTGCCATGGATGAAGAGATGGCAGCTCTTAAGAAGAATGACACATGGGACCTTGTACCATTGCCTGAAAGATGAAAGCTTGTTGGTTGCAAATGGGTGTTCAAAAGGAAGATAGGTTCCGATGGAAGAATAGGGAAGTACAAAGTACATTTGGTTGCAAAATGTTACCCCCAGGTTGAGGGAGTAGATTATGGTGAGATTTTTTCTCCTGTAGCCAAAATGACATCCATTCGTTTCTTACTTTCTATTGCAGCAGCTTATGATCTAGAGGTCGAACAAATGGATGTAAAAACTGGTTTCCTTCATGGAGATTTGGAGGAAGAAATTTATATGACACAGCCAGAGAACTATGTGGTAAAAGGTAAAAGTAATTTGGTCTGTAAGTTGAAGAAATCCTTGTATGGTGTAAAACAGAGTCCTAGGATGTGGTACCAGAAGTTTGATACATATGTTTTGAGTTTGGGGTTTGTGCGGTCTAAATCTGATCATTGTATATATTTCAAATCTGATGGTGATTGTTTCTTGGTTATTGCCTTGTATGTTGATGACATGTTGTTTATTGGGAAAGGAAAAGGTTTGATTGCAGAATTAAAATCTCAACTCTTGGCAAAATTTGATATGAAAGATCTTGGTGCAGCAAGGCACATTCTAGGAATGGAGATTGTAAGAGATAGACAAAACAAAAAGCTTTGGCTAGGCTAGAGTAAGTATGTTGGTACTATTCTCAGAAGGTTTAATATGCAAGATTCTAGACCATTGAGTGTTCCTGTTACAATGGGAACAAAGCTTTCTAGTTCACAGTGTCCTACATCCGCATTGGAGATGGAAGAGATGAGTCGAGTACCATATCAAAGTGTTGTTGGAAGTTTGACGTATGCTATGGTTTGTACAAGACCAGATATTGCCCAAGCAGTGGGACTACTTTCCGGTTACATGTCTAATCCAGGAAGAGCACATTGGGATGCAGTAAAAAGAGTTTTTAGATACTTGCGGGGTATCGCAGAGTACTCTATATGTTTTCATGGAACAAGAAATGAACATTCCTTGGATATTAGAGGCTTTGTGGATTCAGACTGGGCTGGTGATGTTGATAGAAGAAGATCCACTAGTGCATATGTGTTTACATTATTTGGTAGTGCAATTAGCTGGATGAGAAAGCGACAGGTTGTGGTCGCTTTGTCCACTACAGAGGCAGAGTATATGGCAGCTACTCATGCCTGCAAAGAAGCCATTTGGCTTAAGAGATTGTGTTCAGATATAGAGTTTAAATAGGGTGCAGTGACAGTTTATAGTGACAGTCAGAGTGCAATCTGCCTAGCGAAGAACCCAACTTTTCATGCCAGGACCAAACACATTGATGTACAATATCATTTTGTGAGAGATATGGTTGAGGATGGCAGGGTGAAGCTGGAGAAGGTAGAAACTTTGGTGAATGTTGTTGATTCATTAACTAAGCCCGTGAGCACAGAGAAGTTCAAATGGTGTTCGGAGTCTATGGGCCTCTTGGTCCCTGACTGTTGATTCCATGGTAATATGGATCCCCTGACTCTTGCAAGTTATTCGACAAGTGGGAGAATGTTGAGATACATGTGTCTCAACCTTGCAATTTTTAGTAAATTGTTCCAAATGTAGTTGGGAGGTTTTCCATGTGTCGGTAGCTTGGAAAAAGGTATATGAGTTGTCAAAAGATGCCCCATCCATAGTATAATATAGGAGGGCCATTTTTAGAGATTATATGACACATTTCATGTTAGTTATGAGGGTCAAAAATAGGGGATAAGAGTTTGGACGTGAGTAACTATATTTAACCTGGTTTTCTTATCTTGGAAAAACAAATGTCAAGGGTGGGCAACATGTGTCATGGAGGTTTTGCCCATGGTATTGTAAAACCACAAATGGTTTCCAGGTTGTAAAATCCTTATATGATGAGGGCTTGGAGAGGATTTTGTATGATGGAGTTTGGTTTGCAAGGCTGGGTGCTAGAAGGATGCTAGTGAAGTCTCTCTGAGCTTGAGTTGAGGTGATGCTCTTGTAAGAACTTGCATTGCAAGTGTATTGTAATCTCTTGTTGATTTGTTAATATACTATGCAGGTTTTAGAGTGTGGGGTTTTTCACCCGTATGGGTTTTCCCCATGATAATCACTGTGTTATGTGTTTCTTGTTTTATTTCTACTCTATTTGCTTCTTGTGATCTCTGTGATAGTTAAGTTGAAATTTGCAAAATCATCCTCTCAAGATTAGCGTAGGAAGCGTTTTCGCACACCTTTTCTTGCTTACAAAAACAATTATTAGAGGAAAATGTATTTTTTCTTAAAGGAATATATATTGGATTAGTTGTGCGAATTTTTGAGGTCGTTGTAGTGCACAATTATTGGGACATCTTTAAGTAGGTATTGGGAAACATTTTGAAATCACTAGTTTTTTAACCTTGCATACATAATAGAACCCACGACATTTGTCATTACTATCTAGAAGCCAAAACAATAGCTATAAGCAATTAAGTCCCATATAGAGACAACAAAAGAAAATTGTCAAAATTTTATGTCTCGTTTAGGATCTATGGGTGCATGAAGCTAGCTATAATGGCTACTAGTTCTCTTTCCCTAACGAATGCATTTTCACCCTCTAGCAAAATTGACATATTCACTACACCACAAATACAACATGGAATGTGATGCTCTTTTTTATTTGAGTTCCAATTTGTCATATGATCTTCTATTTTTGGATATGAGGATGGAGCAATTACATATATTACTTTCCTATGAATTTTGCTTGGTTAAAGTGTATAATAATTATATTAAAGCGTATAATAAAGAGAAATCAATTTTAAGAATTTAGTAAAATTATTAGTAATATTTTAAAAAATCAACTACATAGATATTAACATTTTAGCTCTTTTCAATGTATGTATGCATGCATGCATGCATGCATGTATGTATGCAGTCACCTCTTATCTAAGCTAGTACAAGTAGGGGGATTTCAGTTTGTCAAAGTCATCAAGGGGTGAGCAAAGTCCAATTATACTTAAAGATTTGATCCTTAAAAAATAGTAAAATTAAAGAACATACCATCGTTCTCATTAATTATACTTAATTAATTGAAATACAACTCTTTAACATTAATAATAGAATTAAAAATAAAAAACAAAACAAAACAAAAACAAAAACAACTTTGGTTGATGAGATGAATGACCATAATATGTTGTAAAACATTTGATATGTCCACCTCAATATAAAAAACGTCGAATCAACGATGAGCTCTATAGAAGTAGTCGTACTTGTTAAGCTTTGGATGCCATTCTCTTCATTGGAAATGACGGTGCTTGCATAAGCACATAGGGTTTCATCTAGGTTTTATTAAACATTCAACAAGAGTGCCAATTGTTAAAGCCGTCTTTCAATATTGGCCAAGAATATGATCTAGAAAACTGGTCTTCATGATTCTTATGAGGGATTGTTATAATGCTCCCCAACCAAATAAAACAGAGCATTGCATTTCAAATGGTGCAAAGACAGTGGGGGGCGCCTCTGAGTGAAGTTGCCCATCTCCAAATCCATATATAATTATTAATGTGAGATTATAGATAAAAGTAGCGGAAATGATTCAATCGCCATGCGGGTAATAAGGGTATTGTTCCTGTGTTTGACGTACCTCGTGGGAGGTGGGACGTTTGCGGTACTCCTCATAGTTTGTCACAGAGGTTTTCTATGGCTTATATCACTCCCGTTTATCATGGTGTGGACGTTTCTAACGTTTATTGTGAATTCTTGGGCAAAGCTGCCTCTACGGCAGCAGTCGACTCCAAATTCGGCAGGCCCACAGCAGCGATTGCCTCCATCATCGTCTTCTTCCAGCGTTAATAAGATTGCTGTCGAAATGGAAATGGAAATGGGCGTATTCAATTACAGATGTGATGAAGAAGGAGAGAAGCAATGCATTATCTGCCTGTGTGAATACGAAGAGGATGATGCAGTGGTGGCACTAAAACCGTGTCATCCAATTTTCATGTGGACTGCATACGAAGGTGGCTGCACTGCAAGCTTCAGTGTCCCCTCTGCAACGCATGTCCGCTTCAGGAATTTGGATCCCGCGCTTCAAATTCCACCTACGCCCCCTGTGGCGGATTGAACTTATATTCTATTTATGATTTGTTTTACGTGTGGGTTTGGTTGTTTTCTTTTTTGAATTGAGAGAATGTGTCTTCAAGGAAAACCCTAAATGACTCAGGTAGTCTGTTTGAGAAGGAAAGAAAAGAAATGCATGCACTGTTCTTGATTCCAGAGTTTGTCAAGTAAACAAGAGCTAAATGGATATATTGAGTATTTGGTCAAAAGGAAAAGAGAAAAGAAGAAAACTGTAAATTATTTCAGAGAACACATATTGATATTGTAAAACTTATATAAAAAATAGTTAGAATAAGCTGTTGTTTTATAGACAAGAAGAATTTCTCCAAAGAAAATGAGAAGAAACAATAAAACATAGAAAAAACAATAAATCTAAAAAAACTGTTTTATCTAAAATAAGGTTTACGTAGCAATTAGAGATTACAACTGTTGTTTTATTCATACATAAAGCTGAAAGCGGATAAAGCAAAAAACAAGAAATCATGATAAATCATGATCTCTCCAACCCATCATTCGATCTTATCTTCAATCTCCCCCTGATGATCAATGGAGGTGAGTCCCAACTGATTTCAGAAGGCAATAAAACTTGTGGTTGGAAGAGCTTTAGTAAAAATATCAGCAACTTGTTCAGATGAAGGACAGAACTGCAACTCCACTTTTCCATATTTAACCAAGTCATGAATGTAATGATGACGGATCTCTATGTGCTTCATTCTGGCATGAAACATTGGATTCTTTGTCATGGCAATAGTGCTATTGTTATCACAATAGATGGTGGTTGGATGCTGAGAAACAAAATATAGATCTATCAACATCCTTCTTATCCATACCGCTTGAGAACTTGTCGATGAAGCTGTCATGTATTCCAATACTGCTGAAGAAAGAGCTATTGTTGCATGTTTCTTACTACTTCAAGATACAACTCCAGAGCCAAATGAAAACAAATAACCAGATGACGATTTTCTCTCATCCACTGAATTGGCTCAATCTGAATCTATGTAACCAACTAGTTCAAACTTATTAGTGGGAGAATACTGAATGCAAAAATTTTGTGAACCACTCACGTACCTCAAAATTCTTTTAGCAACCCACCAATGTGACTCATATCGATCCTGCATGAATTGAGAGACGAGGCTCACAACATACATAATATCAGTCCTACTAGTTGTGAGGTACATGGGGCTACTAACCAAACTCCTATTACGAGTTGCATCAACCTTGGGAATAGCATCTTCCTTGGTTAGTTTTTCACCAAGGGCTATGAGGGTTGCAAATGCTTTGCATGCCACCATATTAAACTTCTTCAATAAATCAACTATATACTTGGATTGAGAAATAAATATACCTTCTGATGTTTGTTGTACTTCCACAACAAGGAAATAGTGCATAAGTCTCAGATCTAACATTTGAAACTCTTGTCTCATTTCTGCTTGAAACTTCTCCATGAGAGCTTTGCTATTACTTGTATAAATCAAATCATCAACATAGAGACAAACTATGAGAATCTCTTTACCAATACGCTAGACATACAAGGTAGGCTTTGAGTGGCTTCTTCTGAATCCTTTCTTCATGAAATAACTGTCAATTCTAGCATACCTGGCACGAGGAGCTTGCGTCAATCCATAAAGGGCTTTCTTTAACTTGTAGGCTAAGTGTTCTTTTTCTGGAACTTCATAACCTATACATTGTTCCAAATATACTTCCTCATCTATGTAACCATTAAGGAATGTTGATTTCACATCCATCTGAAATATTGGCGACTTGTATTGTGTTGCAATAGCCAATATAATCTTGACTGTGTCAAGTTGAGCCATAGGAGCCAAATTTTTTGCATAATCCACTCAAGGAGTTTGTGCAAACCCTTTGGCAACTAGTCTTGCCTTATGGCGTTCTACTGAACCATCTGCATGATATTTGACTTTGTAAATCCATTTCACACCAATCACCTGCTTACCTTTGGGAAGTGGAACTAATTCCCAACTATTATTCTTATGAATGGAATTCATTTCATCATTCATAGCATTAACCCATACTGGTTATTTCACTTCTTCTTCATACACAGAGGGTTCAGCTTTAATTGTACTAAACAAAGCAAAATTGATAACTGGATTTATATTGGTACTCCTCTGATAAACATCAACCAAACTTTGTACCTTTCGTGGAAAGGATGTTGGAGGTAATGGTGTAGATGCTTAAATATAATTATTTTAATTATTTTAAGTTCTTCAATATTAATTAATTATAATTAATATTGTCACTATAGTTTGTTGAATGATTTATTTAATAAATCAATCCCCTTTTATTCCTCTAAAAATCCTCACTATTAAATCTCCTCAAATTCCTCCTCTTAACTAATTAATTTCAATTAATTAGTTAACCTAGGTGATTCCTACAAATCACCTTTTTCCTAATCCATCGTTAACCTAACCAATTCTTCTAGAAACTCTCTAAACTCACTTAGCATTATTCTTCTAATTTGTAATTCCCTCCACTCAATCTCTCTCCTAGTCAAATCCTCCTACAAATCTTATCTACCCTAATCCCACCAAATCTTTCTTTTAATCCCTCTCCTAATGAGTTTCTAGTGGCTAATCATCATGATTAGCCACAAAGTCAACTCCTTGTCCCTTCCATCTAACCACTCTCCTTAAATGCTCTTTCTCTAGGTGAATGTGCTCTAAGAATCCCATCCTCCAAGGAATTTTTAATTCCTCCTTATTCCTCCAATCCCCATGAACATCCCTTTTGAAGAATTTTTAATTCTTCATCTCTATCCCTCAAGGAATGTCTTATCCCTTGTTCTTCCCTAGGCACATTGGGAAGTCTTCCCAATGAACCTTGAGGAGTGTAGAGATAAGAAATTCCTTTAAGGCATGTCTCTTGGTCTCCACACCTCCTCTTGGGCCTTGTGTGGGCTCACAAGGAATCCTAACCCTCCATCTTGGGTCAATCCTAGCCCTCCATTTCTCCTCATCTCTTTCTATAAATTGAGGACCCCATCCCCTCATATCTCATCTCCAAGTTTAGTAAATCCATGCTACTATTTTGTGCCCAAAAAATCATCCTTGCATCCTTACCATACAAAAATTAGCACTCATCCATACTTAGCCATTCCATCCTTTAATCCTTAATCCATCACATCCATTTGTGCACGATATTGGAGAGCCAACAACATTCAAATCACTCAAAGGAGAATATCAAGTGGAGCATCATCAAGGGGAGCCTTCACTTCACCAAGCTCGATCCGAGGGAGAAGGTATAAGCTTGCAAGGTATAAATATTGTGTTTATGTTTTCATGTGGTTTGTTAATGTTCCATGTTTTTAATATGTTTGAATGCTTTGTTTGCATACTAACCACCTGAACCTAACCTTGCTGGTTTTTATTCTTCTAATTCCTTTCGAGAGCACACCTGTGTTCTTTGAACCCGCATGTCCTCTCGAGGGGGCATACAACTACTTCCTTGCCATCCTTCCTCCTCGTCATTCTTCCTCATCTCATGACTGGGGCATCATGCTACTAGCCCTTATCCTTTTCTTCATCTCATGACT
The DNA here is from genome assembly GCF_030272615.1 of Cryptomeria japonica. Lineage (NCBI taxonomy): Eukaryota > Viridiplantae > Streptophyta > Pinopsida > Cupressales > Cupressaceae > Cryptomeria > Cryptomeria japonica. The sequence goes on from NC_081415.1 coordinate 649,244,364, forward strand.
AGGGGAAAATACTACTAGTCCTTATCCTTTTCTTCCACTATGTTTTATTCTTCTTTGATATAACATCATTTCACGACGCTATATCAAAGAGGCAAAATGTAGACACCTAAAATTAATTAAATTAATATTTAATTAATTTAAGCCTATCAACATAATTAATTAATGTAATTGTGTTGTCCTCATTCCTCTCAGAATCAATTAAATCTAATTTAATTAATTCTATCACTATTGTCCAATAAGTAATTTATCAAATAAATTAATTTTTCCCTATTTTTCTAAAGTCCCCTCCAATAATTATTTCCTCTAAACCCACTCAGTTAATTAATTTTAATTAATTAACCTAGTCATGTGATTCCTACAAATCACTTTTCCTAATCCCACTCAACCTAATTAATCCTTCTAAAATCTCTCATAATCATGCTTATCATTATCCCTCAATTTTTAATTCCCACTCATGTCACATCAACATTGAGTCTCTCAAAGAAATTCAAATTTCTTTGAATCCCTCAATGAATCCTTATTTTGGAATTTTTAATTCCTCATATTTGAAATTCAAATTTCTCCCCCCTTTTCCCAAGGAATTTTATATTCCTGTTTATTTCTCAAGGCACCCTTGATCCATGCCTTCTATCTAAAATCAATCTCAACCCTTCATGATCAAAACAATCTTGGCCCTCCATTGGCCTTCTCCAACCTATAAATTGGAGCCTATTCTCCTCACAAATCATCCATTTCTCATAGCATCCTCATGCTACTTTTTTCTCCTCTCTCTTCTTCCTTCAATTTTTCAATTCAAATCCGTCCAAAATCCATCCATAATCCTATCATAATCCTATCAAATCCAATCTATCTTGTTGAGCACAAGGAGATCAATCCACATTCATTTCATCTCTCTCCAACTCTCCATTAGTCAAACTTTGGAGCTATCAAAGTTCGTGGAGGCGAGGAGGACAAGGAAGAGATGCATGCAATGGGAGCTTCATGAGTATATTCCATTTATGTTGTCTTATTTTTCATTATGTTCTTGTTTAATCTTTCTTGATATCTTATTTAAATGGTTTTTGGTTTTATTGAATATTAATCATGCACTAACCATTTTATTGGGAGACAGATGGTGGAGGTGAATCTTCACCTGAGTTTGTGCTACTTCAAGAACTAGGTGAGCTTGGAGGACTGAAATTGGAGCTAGAACTTCCACTTGAGCTTGTGGGGAGAGGAGGAGGAACAATGTTATCTTCCATGTTTATAATTATTGATGGAATCTTTTGCACAACATCTTTCGACTGCCATACTCCCCCTTCACCAAAAATCACATCTTGACTAACTATCCATTGCTTTGTCTCGGGATTATAGAATTTGTAGCCTTTAGTCATAGTAGAGTAGCTGACAAAGATAGTAAGTTGAGATTTGGCATCCAACTTCTTTCACTTTTGAACTGGAATATGCACATATGTCAAGCATCCAAAGATGAGAAGATGAGCCACTGAAGGCTTGTGACCACTCCAGGCCTCCTTTGGAGTGAGATTTTGAACTACTTTCATGGGACTACACCTGAAAATATATACTGTAGCGACAATTGCTTCTCCCCAAAAACTATTTGGAAGATTTTTTGCCTGTAGCATGCTTCATGCCATTTCCATAATTGTAAGGTTCTTTCTTTCAACAATACCATTTTGCTGAGGTGTATATATGGAAGTAAGTTGTCTCTGGATGTCATTCTTAGCACAAAAATTAGAAAGCTCATTAGAAGTAAACTCTACCCCTCTATATGTTCTAAGTATCTTGACAGGATACCCACTTTGTTTTTCAGCTAGTACTTTAAAATTATTGAAGCATGCAAAGGCTTCAGATTTCTACTTCAAAAAATAAACTCAAGTGTGGCAAGAGTAATCATCAATGAATGTCAAAAAATAAAGGTTCTTACCCAATGATGGCTTTTGCATATCACCACAGATGTTAACATTCTAGAGGAGATTTCCCTCTCCAAGATTTGCCCACCAAAAAACTGTCTCGATGATGCTTTCCAAGTGCACACCCTGAAAAAACTTCTTCTTTTTCCTTAATTGGAAGAAGACCTTGCACCATATTCTTATTATTCAACAAAGTTAGCCCTTGAAAATTTAGATGACCATATTGTTGATGCCATAACCATGAATCATCTATGATTGATTTTAGTGCATACAACTTACTAGAAACCAATTTGAGAGGAAACAATCTATTCTCTGTCATATAAGTCTTTGCTACAAGATGATGATTATTAGATTTATCAAAAATTTTGTAGCAGCTATCTTCAAATACAACTTTATAGTTATTTTCTAGAAGTTGTCATATACTCAAAAGACTATGCTATAATTCTAGCACAAAGAAATTATTATGGATATTTGTAGCATCTCCTTGCTTAGTGTTGACTGCAAGGGTACCTTTTCCCATTACATCAACCTCCTTATCATCTCCAAATTTAACTTTACTCCTCATTGAATCATCTAATTTGACAAAGAAATCAGATTTACCTATCATGTGATTTAAATAACCATTGTCTAAGAACCAGACATCCTCTTTGGGTTCTTTTAACAAATTGCATGCAAAGAATGTAGAATTATTTGCATTAGAAGACTCTTTTGCATAACTAGCTCTTGACTTATTCAAGTCAGATTTCTTCTTCTTGCACTCAGATTCATAGTGCCCATATCTTTCACAATATCTTCACTGTATACTCATTCTATCAACATAACTTCTACCTCTTCCTTTGTTATTTCCTCACCCCCTTCCTCTACCTCTTCCTCTGATATTACCATAAGACTCACCTTGAAATTTAACAGTATGTGAGGGAGGAGATTTGAATTTTTCCTCAATATTAATAGAAGATTGGAAAGCTTGCACAAAACTTTCCATAGAGCGTTGCATGCGCTCTTCATGAGACTGCAAAGAACCAATTAATTCTGCAACTTTGAAAGTAGTTAGATCATTAATTTATTCAATACCAATTACTACTAGATCAAATTTAGGAGGAAGAGACCTCAAAAAAATTTCTACAATTTTCTAATCTAATATAGTTTCACCTTAAGTCCTAAGCTGATTCACAATACCTCGAGTCCTTGTAATAAATCCATGAATGGACTCAGATTCTTTCATCCTAAATTTTTAAATTCTCTTTGAAAAGTTTGAAGTCTTGCCATTTTGATTTTATCTATACCTTGGTATGTAGTTTGTAGAGCCTCCCATGCATCCTTTGATTTTGTCAGACTGACAATTCGACGAAAAATTGAAACATCTAAGACAAATTGATTGGTGAAAAGAGCTTTGTTATCCTTCTTTCTATCTTCTTTCAGCTGATTTTTCTGTTGTGGTGTCCATGTATTGATTGTATTTTGGTCAACAGGTTCTCTGTATCCACCTTCCACAAATTCCCAGTGATCTTGGGATAAAAGTAGGGTCTTCATCTTGATACTCCAATAATCATAGTTTTCTACAGTAAATAATGGAAGCTCAAATGCTAAATCTTTTCCATTAGCCATATGAAAATAACTATTGTTCTAACCTACAACCTGCACAATCAGAACTCTTGCAACCTACTCTGATACCAAATGAAATAAAGAATAAAACATAGAAAAAACAATAAATCTTAAAAAATTATTTTATCTAAAACAAGGTTTATGTAGCATTTAGAGATTACAGTTGTTGTTTTATTCACACTTAAAGCTGAAAGCGGATAAAGCAAAAAACAAGAAATCATGATAAATCATGATCTCTCCAACCCATCATTCTATCTTATCTTCAATGGATTGAATCCAATGCTATGGCTACACTCTAGAAGGTTTGAATCAAGATTGATGAGCAAGTGTTCATGTAATTTCAATGGATTGGAATTGGAGTATGTATTATTTATTTATTTTCTAATAAAATTAGAAGATGGCAAACTAAACATTATAATTGTATTTTGGGAAGGTTTCAATTAAGATTGATAAACAAGAGTTCATAAAATTTTATGGGATTCGATTAGGTTTGATTTTGTTAAATTGGTAATATGTATTAATTAGTATTCTATTGAATAATATCACTAAATAATAAGATAAGTATTATGATTATATTTTTAGAAGTTTTCAATCAAGAATTCATATTATTCCAAAGAATCAAAATGATTTTAATTTTGTTGATTTAACGATATTTATTAATTAATATTTTCTCAAATAAAATTGTAAAGATTTTATTTATTTATTGATATTTGATTATTTTTAGATGAAGAAATATGTTTCAAATTGTATAAAATTTAATGATTGAATAAAATTTTAATTAAATTTTAAGATTTTTGAAAAAGAGAATTTAAATCTTATATAATATTTTTTTGTCAGTTAGAATTTGAGTCAATTACCTAGTGAAGCAAGGCATAGTTATTTGACCCTGCACTTTACTAATAAACTTCTACTAGTTTTTATTCGAAGGGTAAAACACACTAAGCGTATATTAATATAGAGAAAACACGTGTGAGAGAAAATTATATCAACAGAGATAAGAATACCAGAGACCAACAGGAGAGCAGAGCTCGACCTTGAGTGAAATATAAAACACAAGAAGCTTAGAATAGAGGGAGCGGACCTCGGCCAGAAATTAGCACTGTACTAGACCTAGTGGGAGCCATGCTCGACTGAGATTATATAAAAAAATACGAAAAAACATTGATATATGAAACCAACCAAGAACAATTTCCATTGAGGACCCGCTGGTCTAAGGAGGACAAAAACATACGGCAGCTAAGACCAAAAATCGATATACAAAACCAACAGGGGTAGATCAATAAACTTATGAATGGAGATTATTTTACCCAATTTCTTCATTCACGACAGCTAGATCTCCATCAAACCCATGGAGCTTCTTGGAGGCGGAGGTGCTGAATCCAAACTTGGAGGCCGAGGTGCTTCTTCCCACCTTGGCTGGAATTGCAACGCCTTCATCGAGTGAGGTTTACTAATAAAGAGGCGGTTGAGTGCATAGAACACTTGCTAGGAAATAAAACTCCAACCCATGCATGACTCAAAATATAAGACCCTGCATATAAAGGCATTTTCACCTCCGTGTAGACGAATTAATGGAGTGTCTGCCAAACTGTTGACATGATACTACATGACTTTGAACATCAATAGGGAAATGCTCAAAAAGATATGCAATTGGGAATTAATTTTCCATAGGAGGGAACAAACGATTAAATAGAATGCAGTGGTGGAGCCAAGTGATAAGCAAAGTTGGAGCTGAACTTCTTGGAATCTGCACACACAAAAAATCTTAAAAAACATTATTGTTAGCTTCCATTACCATGAAGGATCAGTGCCAAAATGGGGTCAGTTGTTATATTCGCACTGCTAGAGTGAACTTTATCCCCATAAGGATCGGTGCCAATATGGGGTCAGCTAAGTTGGCATCCTTTATTTGCTAGACCATCAGCTAATTTATTAGCCTCTCTCTAACAATGAAAGATTTGATAAGAGGTGAAGAATGATAAACTTTCTTATGCTTCGTGGAGGATATATTTTAGTTTCCAATTCGGGGCTTCAACCTTCTTCAGAATGGACATTATGCTTTTTGAATCCCGTACTGACATGCTAATCTGATACTAGCCAATAGAGCTCATGCTTTAGCCATATTATTTGTATCAATGTGAGTCTTAGAAACACTATCACAACACCCTTGTGATCCCTTAAACACACAACCCACACCATAAATATCTGGATTCCTTTTCGACGTCCTGTCAAAGTTTAGTTTGACAAACCCCTTATTTGGATGCTTCCATTTACTCTCCTTATTCACTTTCCAAGGAACATTATTGAGAAGGCTACATTTGAATCGAAAGGTAATATATGCTGATTCTAATAGAACCATATTATCCCAAGAAGTGAAACGTGAATTAATACTTTTATTTTTTTTTTATAGTATATACTTTTACTAACTCATAATTTGATTTTTCAATATTCAGAATGACATTCTTTATAGGATTTTTCTCTTTCTTGAATATACATTTGTTCCTCTCCCATCAAATATTCAAGATCAAAATGGTCTGAGTAACCTTCCACAGGATGAAAAAAAAAGATTCTGATTAGAGGACAGGCCATGATTCAAAGACTACAAAGAGATCTGAATGAAGGAGTGTAAAACACTGAATTTTATGAAGAAGCCAAATCCAGCAAGCACTAGAAAATAAGCAATTTAGAAGTATATGATTTTTTGTTTCTACTTCCTTCTCACACAAAACGCAATTAAAGGGTGGGGCAATTCCAAGAGAAGAACGTCGGCTACTAGTATTAATTTTACCTTTTAGTGCTAGGCAAGCTAAAGACCCAGCCTTGGGAAGACCAACATAAGATCAGCAAAAAAATAGCATCTTGTATTTTGGCCTAAATCTTGATCATTGATTATGTTATATCCCTGTTTCATTGAATATTTGCCAGAGGGAGAAGAAGAGTATATTAGAAAATCATGCGAATCCTTATAATGAATAAATCTTTGATTAAGATGGCTCTATAAAATGATTCTTTAGGTCATGGGAATAGAGGTAGTAGAAAGATCTGTCCAATAAGCTACTTTTACACCATTTTATTCCTTGATGAATAAGTAATCATAAACTTTATTTCTCCAAATTTTCTCGAGGGTTAGTTTAGCTTCTAACATATTTTTCAAATCATTTAACGGTGGGGAAGCCATTCTAGGAATCTTCCCCAAAAAGAGCCTTTCTACCATCATGAATTGTCTAAGATAAATAGGGGAGAATTATCTTTCTACATTTGACTATGAAATTCCACATTTGGGGACCTGGTGGGGGGTTAAGAATTGTAAAATTCCTTTTCGAGGATCATGAGAATCCAATTATTTTGTTATCAAAATAGAAGCCCCTTTGAATTTGTGGATCGCAAATATTTTCCTATCCAGTTTGGGTCATAAAGCCATGTTATTGTCTTCATATAATGAATCCTTGTTCCTCCCATAGTTTTAGGGGAGTTGGTGCACTCTCTTAATTGAGTGCTTTTCTTTTGTTTTGTCTTCCTATCTGTGTCTCTTTTTCTTTTGTGACTGTTCTAGGGTGTTCCCATGTTTTGCTGTTGGTTTATGTCTATTTGGCTGATGGCCGAATTTTTTAAAACTTTTGGTTTTGGGTCCATGTAAAACCCATTTATCTTTATCAGAAACAATGTGGGCATGTCATTAGACATAAAAAAAATTTGTTGATACAAATTGGACAAGTGATTTGGGTAGTTAAAGATTCACTAGAGGCTATGTTTTTTATTTTTCTTGAAGGCATAATTAGTTGGATTAGTGAAAAGGTATTTCACAATTTATTTTTCCACCATAGAAGTAATGCATATGGCTTCTACACAAGCCTCTATGGATGTGGTTTGGTTCCACAAATTTAATTTATTAGTATTGATATTTATCGTATGATTGCTAAAATTACGTGTGATAGAGTGTTAATTATTTATACTAAAATTATATGTATCAATGTGGTTCTACAAAGTAAATAAAATGAGTGAGAATGACAAGACCTTGTTAACAAGGTTGACACTTTGAATAATGTTGTAGATTCACTTATGAAGCTAGTTTCAATAAATAAGTTAGATTTTGGTGTAAGAAGGCCATAAATATTGATTCTTGTACTTAATTGTATTTACTATTCTTGTGGGTATATTTTTAATGTAAAATTTAAAGTGAAAATATGTTATGATTAAAGTTCTATTTACCTTACAATTTTATGTATAATATTTCTCCAACACTCTTGCAAAGTATGATTGAAAATTAAAATTATAACTTAGATTCCCTAAAACTGTTGGCATTAGTTGTCATATGCATTCATGAAGTAGTTGGAAATAAATAGTGGTGTCTATAGATGACTTTGGACTCACTTATTGCACTTTACTAATTTCAAGTGCTAAAATTAAGAAATGAAGAATCTTATATGATGGATCTAGTACCTGCATGTGTATTAAGTAAAATGGGATAGGACTTGAACCCTTACATAATAGCCAGCCAAGTGGAAAAGAGGGATCTCATAACCAGTGAGACAACCAAAAACCAAAACAACATAGGCACTTTTTTGAAAGAGAGGCTTTTGACTAGAGAAACAAACCATCTAAAAGAAGAGTGAAACTCACAAGAGGATAGAATGAGGAGGAGGAGAGGAAGATCAAGCAAGCTTTTGACTGGAGCTAGGAATTGGCAAGAGACAAGGGTATCATCTCTTAGAAACACAAATCTCTTTCACTGACCTCAAAAGAGTAAGGGGAGAAGGAGAAGTACCTTTCCAACTTCGACAAACAACTATCCAAGAAATACTAACATCCAACACCCTAATAGAAAGGAAACAAGAGGTGATCCCACAACTAGATGACTAGATACAACTAGTGTAGAGGTAACAAGAGAACAAGTAAAATTACCTTTCCATCGAAGAAGACGGTAGCTAGGACAGAGTAATCTGTATAGAAAGAGATGACCTAGGAACAAGAGGATGCTCCAAAGAAACATCAGGAATTTCTAAAGGGACATCTGGGCATGAAAGGGACACACCCAAATAACAATGCTCAATAGTAACTTTGTCGAAGACCACCTTAGAGGAATACTTAATAGTTAAGTGATCTTCCTTAGCATCTTTCAACCAAGTAGAAGTACCTTTTCAATGTGCCAAAGACCAATCCAAAGCTAGATGACCAGTAGAAAAGGAAAAATGACAACAAAAGGGGAGGCCCTCATAATCTAGTAGTTGTGACCAAAGCCTATCCCCGACCATCAAAACCACTTCCCTGTGAAGAGGTTTTGAGATGTAGATATTGTAGAGAATGCATGCAAAGGTGGGAAAACCCAAGAGGGAAGTGGAATCATCAACCTTCAAATAATGGCCAATAGAGTTGTTGATTCCTCATAATAGGAATCCGCCCAAAATTGGAGATGAAGGTTAGGCATTCTGACCCAAACCAGACACACTAAAAGAGGCTCAGTAAAGGTTAGGAGTCTAAGGTTTGACGAAACAAAAATGCTCTCTCCAAGCCCAAGGAAGACCCAAAACAATATTTTTATCCTTAGACAAGACAAACTCAACAATGAAAAACCTTTTAATCTTAACTAAAAGCAAAGGCTTCTAAGAGGTTAGAAACTAGTTATGTAGGTTAGGAATATAAGGCCGAAAGGAAGGGAAATGACACACTAATCCACAACTCTAGAATAAATATTTATCTTTAGCAACTTCCTTACCACGAATAATGATTTGGGAGAAGATTTGGTACAAGATAGGGGTCCAAACGTGTGCAGGGGGTGAGTAGGACCAAGACCAAACCAAGCAATATGTTCATAATTGTAGTTCTTAGCAGAGGAATGTCCAAGGAAATCCCTAAGACCATGATCAACAACCTTGACTTATCCTAACCTAGACCAAGGCTAGTAGAGTTCATGAGCATTGGCTCAACACGACCAGGAGCCTCCCCAATAAAAAGATCCTTCACACCACAAGAAGCCTCTGCATCCAACCAAGTAGTGGGAGCAACAAGGAAGGCGACACTCTCAAATGTCCCAATAGAATGACCTATAAACTCAAACTGGGCATGAGGAATAAGTGGGAAGGGAATTTCAAATGCACTCAAATCCATCTATTTTTTCAACAAATTTTAGTACCTGCATGAGTTGGTCACTCTATTTTGAAGTGATCTGTACTTTGGGTTATGATTCATTGAGGATTATGATACCAAAGATGCTTTTTGTTACATTTACTATTTTTAGAGGCTAACTGATTGCACCCATGTGATGTCCATGTGAAATTATTTATGCATTTATGTAGCTTCTATTCTTAGAATATTCTCTCCAATATGAGCACAGGGTTTTTGCATGATAACATGGTTTTTGTATCTATTATTTTGGAAAATCATATATGGTAGTGTTATCTTTCCTTGTCTATATATTGAGGTTGTGAGATGGTAGTTTTATGTGAGATCATTTTATAAGTACATAGGTGTTGTTGCAGTATTGCCAGAGTGAAGGAAGTGTTAATGTATTGGATGCATAGATCATGTTTCTTGTGTGGAGTTTTTTCCAACAAAGTTTCTCCATTAAAATCTTGTGTCGATATAATTTGCTGATTTATTTTGCATTGTTGATTTTATGCAATCACATAATGCAAAAGTTCTTTTGAAAAGAAAAAGTATATGAGAATTAACAAACAAATATTATGTGGTTGTTAATTGAAGCTCAATGATTTCTTGCTCACTGTATTCATATTTATAAACAAAATACACAATTAATATACATCATATAAACAATTATATATACTAAGAAATTTATAATTCTAAGAATTTGTCAAATATAGCCAAGATCTAGAGCACAATGAACATAAGATGAGCGTGCTTATAAAGGCAAGGCTATATGGATATGTGAGCACACAATCATCACATGTGGCCCAATGGGAAACAAAGGTAGGTGAAGGTAGGTAGGAGTAGGTAGCAGAAATAATAAAATATTCCACAAGAGGTGTATCACCTAGCGAAGGTGGAATTTAACAATAAGATAAGACCACAAAAGGTGGAATTTCTCCTACTAGAAACCTCCCTATGTGCACACTTCCCTAAGTGTCTCATATGCAAACTACTATGAAATGCATTACCCTAAGTCAACTTAAGTAAAGTGTAATTATGAGACACAATCTACACCAATACCCCCCCTTAAGTGCAACTTAGGGGAAAGTAGACTTAAGTTAACAAAGCAATATGGATCCCAACTATGAGGCCATATCACAAACCTTAGCGATGTCTTGCACAACACAAGGAGACCAAGGGGACACACCTTACAACAAACCCCCCCCCAACGCAAGCGAGGGGGTTTGAACTAGGTTCCAACTACTCGTCATATTTGGTTTGGTATTTCTATTGCATATGACCTTGAAAGTCATGATGATATTATCAAAAAGTGAATTTATCAAAAGATTTTTGCTTCTAAATTTGGTTAGTTAGCTATAATATTTCTGTAGATCTCTGATATTTTGTTTTGTGTAGCTTGGCAAGGCATTTTTGAATCATGGTTTCATGACCCCTAACATGTAAGACCCATTTCTCATGCAATTTGGGATCCTCATTTTGGTCAATATTCCATAGAAGCCTTTACCCAAGGAGGTACCCCCGGTCCAATCAATATTGCTTATTTCAATGTTTATCAATGGTGATATAGAATTGGCTTATGCACTAATCAAGATCTTTATACTAGAGCTCTTTTCTTGCTATTTCTTTCTCCTCTCTTTTTAACATCAGGTTGGTTGCATCTACAACCTCTGTGGAAACCAAGTGTTTCAAGGTTTAAAAATGGTAAATTTTATCTCAATCATCACTTGTCGGGGCTTTTGGGAGTCAATCATTTGGCTTGGATGGGGCATTTAGTTTGATTTTTAAAAAATAAAAAGTAATTTCCTATTTTTATGCACTAGGAAATAAAAAAAATTGAAAAAATGAGTCGGTTAGGCCTTCAAATGAAGGTCAACTATAAAATATATATATATTTTTAAGTGGGTGGTCTTCATTTGAAGGTGATTGTTATCAATATTGTTTGCACACTTTTTGGGTCTCTACCCAAAGAAACCTTTGAATAGGTGGGCTACCTTGATTCAAAGGCCACTTCGTTGAAAGGTGTCATCAAGCAAATACCCTAAATATTCAGTTTCCACTCCCCTTTTACAACTTTCTATAGATTTTTGGCTTTCAAACCTCGGGTTGAAGTTCCAAATGGAATCAACTTGACAAACCAAGTTGCAGTAGTTAGTCCTTGAAACGAGCTTTTCAATTAGTATATTTTTAAAATATTTTGGTCTTATTATGATTTTTATTTATAATTGAACATCATTTTTTTACTAAACATAAATTTCTATGTTCTACACATGTGGAAAAATAATAAATTAGTGAAAATATTTTGAAAATATCTAGGGACTAGGTATTGATGTCCTTGTTCCAACAAAAAAATATTTTAAATTTGCTATATACAAAACAAGTTATTTTGCATATAATACACCTATGTCTAGATTATAATTACATTGACTTTAAAATTTAATTGAAAAAAATAAACAAAATACTATGAAACCAAATGTAATCACTAGATATCAGTGTTACCAATCTAAGATTAAAAGAAACAAATTTTCTTCTTTGTAGAAAAAATGTTATGTGCGACATCATACACATCACTTTTTTTAAAATATTCTTTTCTATTAAAAACTTGTTATCAAAGGAGACACAAAACAAATACAGTTTAATTCGAATTTATATATATATATATATAGACAAAATGTCACAAATCGGTAGTTTGCATCATCTTCATATTCCTAAATTTTTATTTACTATAGTTGTCATAAAATGAAGATCTAGTTCAAAATATTGATTTCAATGTCAAGTTTAGCCAAAAAGCATAACCTATTATTGTGAGATCACCTAACAATAGCCATTAATTTTCATTCCCAAAAGTATCCTTTGTAAGCTTCAAATTAAAAACCAACTCACACATTTTTGAAATTAACAAAAACCCAATCCCTTACCCCAAGACATTATCCTCTAAAGAAATACATTACAATACACATGTGCTTATTACAAAAATTTAAATAACAAAGTGTGACCCAATATATTTCTTTAATATTAAGAAAATGGGATTATTTGATTAGTGGTGTACAAGCATAGGTATTAAGGGTTGGGAAGGATTCATAGAATGGAGTTGGTAATTTCTAAGTGGCATTCCAAATCCCTCAAAAATCACTTCTTACAAGTCAATCAAACGAAATACCCTCCATTATGTTGGTCTTACCAGAAACATGAACATAATTTTACTACATTATATATTGTTGTATTTTTCAAATTGCCATAATCATATGGGGCTACTTACTCTCAACTTGAATATAGTTAACAAGGGAAATAATGCTTACACCAAATTTGGCAAAGTTCTATATAATGCTACCCAGGGTTCCTAAAAATAGTTATTACTAGGACTTTGACAAAAGGAAAATAAAATTGACTAGACTATATTCACCTAAGATCTATCTTTTTAATCTTTATCATAAATAGAAAATAATATTTAAAAAATTTCCACTTGAATAGTGACTAGTTACCCTACACATAGAAATGGGAACCATGTTTATACTTGCAAGCCATACAAACCAGCTTGAAGCCACAAAAAGTAGGATGTCATGCACAAGACACCATGTATTACAAAAAATAATACAAACCAAACTGATCACTACGCTATTTACCAATCAACACTTCATAATATCTACCTACCACAATCCTTTTGTGCTTTCACATATATAGATGAGTAAACTATATCCTTTTGGTCACATCTAAGCCCTTTAAATAATATTTCATATCAAAGTCATAATGGAAATATTAAAAAGGATAAGGGTGGCCAATCATAACTATTCGGCTTTGTAAATCAATAAAGTTTGTGAAATTTAGGGATTAAAGAGGGTGTAATAAAAGTTAATCAAAAGATAATGGTGATATTCCAAATAATCATGATGAAAAACCCTCCTCATTGAACTTGAGAAGACAATCTTAATTAGACAAAACAAAAAATCAGTAGCAAAGAAATCTGAATTTTAAATCCTCTTATTGATTAATAAACCAACAACTCTAATTTACTCCCTATAATAATGAACAAAATTAATATAAACCAATCTTAGTTAGACAAAACAAAAAATCAGTAGCAAAGAAATTTGAATTTTAAATCCCCTTATTGGTTAATAAACCAACAACTCTAATTTTGAACAAAATTAATAGAAACAAATTTACTTTTCCAAATGAGAACTTCTTCTATAATGTAGCAAAGATTCCAATTAGGAAAACGCACTTTCTTCATCACATTAATAACTATAAAGGAATCACCTTCCACCACAAGATTACAATAATCTTTTGGATATATCTTTTTCACACTAGAAAAAATAGGATCCTATTCAAATTCATTCTTATTTTTAACTCCCAAAATGTGAAACCACCTACAAATAATGTACTTGAAACATCCCTAACCACATGCCTTACACCCATGGGACCAAACTTAATGAAAAAAGTGCCATCGAAATTCAACTTACCATCCTACATCACTACTTTCGGTTTTCATTTATTCTAATATTATTAGGGAAAAATGTTTTTGTCATGTGTAATTCACATTTAACTCCATTTTTTATTAAGTTGGAAGAATCCAACTATATTTAAAGTTCATACATTTCTTTTATTTATCTTTGATTGAACTTCTTTTCTAATTTATAAATTCACTTTATCCATCTTAGATTTTACTAATTGTTTTTAAAAAAAGTCACGTGTCATTTCAAAGTATGGTAACTAATATATGAAGACCGTAATCTCACCAGAAAAAATGAAAACAATAAAGATTATTTTATGTTTAAAATTTGACTAAATATTTAGTTATCAAGACAACTTCATAAAAGACTGGAATAATCTTATGAATGAAGTTGGAATAGTATTTGGTATGTTATGATTTCTTTGAGACAAAGTTGTAGACCTTGAAAGGGCTCAAGAAACTTATTCTTGTGATTTCACCAATTTGTACAATAGGTGAATTTACTATATGTTATGATGAACTCTTTTTTATTGTAGAGAAGACAAAAAAGTATATGTTCTATATAACATGACTAATAACAAAATAATATAAGGGTGGGCTCGATTACCACCTATGTTCTGGTGACTATTCACTCCTTTCTAACCCAACCCTTAATTATTAACTTTAAAGAAACTAAAAATATAATAATTAAAAGTTCATTAATAAAATTCACATACCAATAGTCACCACTTGTACCCCTAGTAGTTAAAGTTTGTAGACTTAAATTGGAAGAGTTGTGCAAATTTATTGGTATCTATAGTGAATGACTACTCAAACATTTGTGCATAAGTAACTATAAAAACAATTATTAGAGGAAAATTTATTGGTTCTTAGAGGATTATGTATTGGATTATTTATTCAAATTTTTGAAGTGGTTGTAGTGTACTATTATTGGGGCATCTTTAAGTAGGTATTAGACAACACTTTGAGATGACCACTTTTTGACCCTTGTGTAGATAATGAAGCCCATAGCATTTGCAATTACTATCTAAAGGCCATAATAATAGAAGTCGCATATAGAGACAACCAAAAAGAATTGTCGAAATCTGATGTCCTGTTTAGGATTTGTGGGTGCGTGAGGTTAGATGTAATGGACACTAGTGCTCTTCCCCTAGTGAGTGCATGTTCACCCTCTAGCGAAATTGATGTATTAACCAGAACAAAAACACAACATTGATTGTGAAGGAATTTTGTATATGATTTTCCAATTTGTCATTTGATCTTCTATTTTTGGATGGGAGGATAAAGAAATTAAATATATTACATTCCTATGAATTGTGCTTGGTTAAAGTGAATAATAAAGATAGATCACTTTTAATACAATAATTTTAGTGAGGAGAATAAGAATTTAGTATAATTAATAGCAATATTATAAAAAATGAATTACATAGATATTAAAAGTTTAGCTTTTTTCAATGTATGTATGTATATATGTATTAAGTGATCTTTTATCTAAGCTAGTACAACTAGGGGTCTGATTTTAGTTTGTCAAAGTCATATAACCTGGGTGAATAAAGTCCAATCACACTTACAGATTTGAACCTTGGTAGATGGTAAAATTAAAGAACATACCATTGTTCTCATCAATTATACTTAATTAATTAAAAAATAACTCTTTAACATTAATGATTGTGGTTGAGAGAGGAAACCTTGCATCCTATGTTGAGGGCATGAATAGTTTTGACCCTTCTGTCTTAAAAACAAATTCTCGCTTCTGGAATGAGGGAAATTTAGTATTAGGGGTGTGGCTTTTACTATTTCCATGAAGTCTATTGTTGTTGCTTCTAGTCTTATTGTGGAAGATCTAACCTTTCCCAAAAAACCTAAGGGGCATTACAAAACTGACTTCAAGAGGTTCCTAGAGACAAGCAAAAAAGTTTCTCTTCTACAAAATGGTTTTAATAGGGAAGACATTCTTGGCATTTGGAAGATTGTATGTACCATAACATAAACACAACATTGAATATGAAGGAATTTTATATTTCATTTTCCAAATTTTCATTTGATCTTTTATTTTTGGATGGGAGGATAGAGAAACTACATATATTACATCCCTATGAATTGTGCTTGATTAAAGTGTATAATAAAGATAAAATTACTTTTAAATACAATATTTCTCATGAGGAGAATAAGGATTTAGTATAATTAATAGTAATATTTTTAAAAATGAATTACATAGATATTAACATTTTAGCTCTTTTCAAGGTATGTATGTATATATTATTAAGTGATCTCTCATCTAAGCTAGTAAAAGTAGGGGTCCAAATTTAGTTTGTCAAAGTCATCTAAGGGGTGAACAAAGCCCAATCACACTTAAAGATTTGAACCTTGGTAGATGGTAAAATTAAAGAACATACCATCGTTCTCATCAATTATACTTAATTAATTGAAAAACTCTTTAACATTAATAATTATGGTTGAGAGAGGAAACCAAGTTGCATCCCATGTTGGGTGGATGAATAGTTTTAACCCTTCTCTCTCAAAACAGTTTTCTTGCTCCTGGAATGAGGGAAAAGTTAGTATTGGGGGTGTGGTTTTTACTGTTTCCATGGAGTCTATTGTTGTTGCTTTCGCTCTTATAGTGGAAGGTGTGACCTTTCCCAACAAACCTAAGGGGCATTACAAAACTAACTTCAAGATGTTCCTAGAGCTAGGTGAATAATTTTCTCATCTACAAAATGGTTTTTATAGGAAAAAAATTCTTCTCATTTGGAAGGATGTTGCACTACTTCTAACTAAATACATTACCTTAGATGGTAGATACAAACATTTTCACTCCCATTTATTCACAATGCTAAATATGTTGGGAAAAATGGTGTCTCAACCTTGCATTTACATAAGGTTACTATTTATAGTAAGTTTTCATTTGAGCACGAAATGGTGCGAAATTCTCCCCGAAGCTTCTAGTTGGCTAGATAAGCATTCCAATAAAGTTGCATCGCAAAATCACAGCTAGTTTTGAAGATATTAAATTTTTCGTTTTGGAGGGGTCCAATGAAAGGTTTAAATTTGATTTTGAGGACTTTAGAGGCCTTGAAACACCCTGAAAAGTGGTATTAAATGGAATAGAAGTTTATGAGGCAATAGATAACTTTGCGAGCTTTCCGATGCTTCAAACGGTTCGATAATAGGACACACGGTTCTCAAGTTATGGCCTCCGAAAATTTATACTCCTAAAATAGGAAATATAAAATACATTGGACACATAAATGAGTTGTAAAAGGGAGGGACACACGTCATAGGGAATCTAGAAGGGAGATAAGGTCGGCTACACCTTATTGGGTGGTTTGAGCCCATGGTTTTGTAATACCATTTGACAGTTTCTTGTATTGTATCTCCTATATATGAGGTGTGTGAGATAGAGTTTGTGTGTAAGAGTCTTATGGCTATTGAGCTACCTCTGAATCTCTGATTAGTGGTACTCCTACAAAGAGCTTGCTCTGCAAGTATATTGTAACCTGTTTTTTATTGTTGAATAGTATATTGGGCAGCTTTTGGAGTGTGGGGTTTTTCTCCTGAAAGGGTTTTCCCCACGTAAATCATTGTATTATGGTTTGAATGTTATTATATATATTTCTGTTTTCTGTAACTATTGTGACAATCTGCAAAAGTTTTTGCATTACCTTCCTCTCGAGGTTAGTGTAGGAATTTGTTCTGCTACTTGACTTCCTTACAAAATCATCTCAAGTATGGTTGAAAATGATCTTCCCCTACTGGATTTTTTATTCCATTTTCTAGTCTGTTCTTGTTGCTAATCCTAAGAATGTTCTCCCCCTGCATCAAGGGTTAATCCTGATGCTTTATAATTTCCACCTGGCTATGACCCCAACTAGTGGATCCTCCATTAACCCCTCTAGTCCCCTACCTAACTGCACCCTGATTCTGGAACTTTTTAATATACCTTATTACAAGGATGTCCCTAGTGTGATGACTACCTCCAAGTCTAAAGGGATTCCTACCCAAGCTAATTCCAACCATTTTGCCAAAAAGAAGAACTCCCCTACCCCTCCTAAAGATTGTGGTCAAAGTGTCGGTGCTAAGAATATTGCTTGTGAGGACTTTGCTTCATGTTGGTCCATGGGATATGAGTGGACTTTAGACAACCCAATTGTGAACTATGTTTCCCCTCCTATGCCTTCTTTGGGTTCCCATCCTCCTTCCCCTATTACTTCCCCCGGAAGTGGGATTTACTTGAAGTTACTGAGAAGTTTGATGAGCTTTGTGGTTCCTATAATAGGTAGAATGCCATCAATCACTTGCTCCTCGCCTAGTTTAACACTAGAAAGAGGAAAATCAATAGATTGGAGGCGGTTGTCAAGATTGACGTTAGATATTCTAGTTGGGCAATAAAAGATAAAGATGAAAGGGTTTTGTTGGTGGCTAATGATCTGGTGAAGAGGCTTTATAAATAGGATGATATGGAGGAGGAAATTAAGGCTTTCAATGATAAGGTGAACCAAAGGGAGGAAAGGAAAGAGACGACTAGGGTTATTCCAGAATTACAAGGCAACTAGGAGACTTTTAAAAGAAAAGTAGACAAGATGGTGGCTATCAACAAGGAAATGGAGAGAAAAAAGTTGGCTTCTTTGCAAGCTATCTAAGAAGAGATCTATAAAAGACATGTGAAGAGGAAGTGGTACCTCGAAATAACATCAACCAATGTTTCAAAGCCTACTAGATCCATGGTCAAGGCTTTATCGAAGTCCCCTACTATCTCTTTGGGCAAAGGTTCAAACATTATATTGTCTTTTTCTAGAAAGGTGAAAGTGCTTCACCAGGATTGGCAAGCTAAAAAAACCCCCCACCAGGTAGACCATCAGTTTATGTCTTTTATGGGCAGTGTAGGTTTTTTAATGTCCTTCAATTTTTGGTTTAATTTTCTTTTGTTTCTTGTTCCAGTAGTCAACTGGTTTTAGTTCCTTCTCGTGAGTTGGTCTATTTGATGGGTGCTCCCTCTTCTCATGAGACCCCTAGTCTTAGCATTATGGTTGTTATGTATGTTGAGACATGGACCAGCTAGGAATCGAACCTAGGACCTTCCATATGTTGCTGGAGTGCTCTACCACTAAGCTACTGGCCCCTCTTGGACCAGTCCATCATCGGTTCGGGTGTGGCTTATTTCCAACACCAACACCCCCCCTTAAGCCACACCTCTCGTGTGCTTTGGGCTCCTAGCCTGGACCTGGCTCTGATACCATGTGAGACATGGACCAGCTAGGACTCAAACCTAGGACCTTCCATATGTTGCTGGAGTGCTCTACCACTGAGCTACTGGCCCCTCTTGGACTAGTCCATCGTCGGTTCGGGTGTGGCTTATATCCAACACCAACATGTTATCAGATAGACCAACTCACGAGAAGGAATTAAAACCATCCGTTGGACTTCACATTCCCAACAATGTAAAGATTCGAACCTCTCTTGTTTTATCTAATCAGAATATTAATAATAAAATTTGATATTCCACTTAAACCAATTTTACAATCATATAATATTTTATGAAAAATATGACCAAGAATTTTATAATAGCTGAATAATACTTTTTATACTTTTATATATAAAGATTTAAGGAACAAGATAAAAAAAAAACAACGTAACATTGGTTGATGAGATGAATGTCCATAAAATCTTGTATATCATTTGATATGTCCACCTCAATATACAAACGTCGAATCAAAGGACGAGTTCTACAGAAATAGTCGAACTTGGTAACTTTTGGATTACATTGTCTTCATGGGAAATGACGGTGATGGCAAAAGCATAGAGGACACAATCTAGGTTTTATTAAACATTCAACATGAATGCCAACTGTTCAAGCCGTCTTTCAATACTGGACAAGAATATGATCTGGAAAACTGGTTGTCATGATTCGGACAAGAATATGATCTGGAAAACTGGTTGTCATGATTCGGACAAGAATATGATCTGGAAAACTGGTTGTCATGATTCTTATGAGGGATTGTTATAATGCTCCCCAACCAAATAAAACAGGCCATTGCATTTCACATGTTGCAAAGATAGTGAGGGGCGCCTCTGAGTGACGTTGCCCATATCTAAATCCATATATAATTATTAATGTGCGACTATAGATAAAAGCAGCGGAAATGATTCAATCACCATGCAGATAATAAGGTTATTGTTGCTGTGTTTAACGTACCTCGTGGGAGGTGGGACGTTTGCGGTACTCCTCATTGTTTGACAGAGAGGTTTACTACGGCTTGTATTGCTTGCCTTTATCATGTATTAATTAATATTCTATGAATAAAATTATTAAATGATAAAGAAAAATATTATGATTATATCTTTAGAAGGTTTCAATCAAGATTGATGATCAAGAGTTCATATCATGTGAAGGGATCGTATTAATTTGAATTTTGTTAATTTTGACCATTATGTATTAATTAGTATTTCTGTAAGTAAAATTGTAATCTATTTATTTATTTATATTTGATCATTTTGATCAATTACCTAGTGAAACAAGACATGATTATTTATTAATTATTTGACCACACACTTTACTAATAATTTTGTACTATTATCTTAATAAGTTATTCATCTTAATTATGTTTTATTAGTTTATCTCTAGAGAAAATTGAATGTTCATTTATCGGTAATATTTTGCATTTAGCATTTCAATATGTTGAGATGATTTATGTTGTTTCATTGATGTGTATGCTTCTATATTAATCAAATGATAACCATTAGAGATGGATTGGATTGTAATGTGCATTTCATGTCTTTGGTGAAGTCATTTTATCATATATTTATTTTCAATAGTATTATGATAAATATCCTCATTATTTATTGATCAATTGACTCTCAATTTTGTCTAACAATGAGACCTCATTACATAACATTCCTTATATTTATCGATATACATTTTGAAAAGTTAAATGATATATATTTTAGTAAGCTAATAAGTAAATGTTAGAACCATATCCCTACTTTTACAAATTTTTAAAAAAATTAATGTACCCATAAGCTATATTGAAAACATTTAATATATAACAAAAATATTTGTGAATTTTGCCCCATACCCCCTCCCCTTCTTCCTTCTTTAAAAAATTATTATTTACATATATGCATAATTTTATAGAATGGAAAAAAATGAATATAATTGTTTAGCTATTGAGGACAGAGTCCTTTTTAATTTTACCAATTTATTTTCTTGCTTAGCTTCTATTCACATAATTTATAAATCTAAATAAAAGTATTTTTATATAAACTTTTTCTTTTAAATACCTTTCTCTCAAATCTATTAGATTTAAAAATATTTATTTTTGAAAATTATTTACATGGTAAAAATAATGTCTCGTATATATAATGAAGAAATTTGTATGTTCATGACATTTCTCATTTATTTGTATGCATTTATTGAGGAAATATCTCAATACATGTATCTAATGATAAATGACATGTCATGTGCGAAGTTGAGCTCATTCCCTAATTTTTTATCTATTTACATACACATGCAAATGTTTATATACACCTAGTCCTACCTTATACTTTCATATACAAATTCCTAGATGCATTTGCCTTATCCACTTATTTGCCACATTGTCTAGATTAGAACATTTTTATAATTGTGGGTTTATCCCCTTTCACTTTAAAATTCAAAATTCAAATTTGTTTGACTAGCTTCATCTATCCTTTGAACTTGAGTTGTCTAAACATACATTTTGATGCATTTTGGAGCTAATATTTAGATATATTGAATGCATTCATTGAATCATCTCCTAATCATCTAAACAATAAAGAATGCATTCATTCTAAAGCATTGAAAAAGTAATTAACAGTGGAATATTTTGATTTGTTTCATTAAAAGGAGAATAAAATCTACATACTTAGGTTGTTTGCATGTTATTTTCAATCATTTTTCACCTATTAGGAGTTGATTTGGGAGAACTTGTCTCCCACAATTCTACAAATCTACTCTTTGTAAGATATTTTTAGATACCACTAAGTTTCCAAATACTCAAAGAGAGGGGCAGGCTATAATCTAATATATAAAGTTATAAGATTGAACACCTTTGATTATAGGGACGAATCCAAACTCAAAGTGCATATCTACATCTATGACTTCATCCAAAAAATTTCTAGATATTTCCTCTACAATAAAACAAATCCAACCCAAACATTAAGACACTTTTTTTTCCCAAAAAGGGGTAAAAATTTATTAATCCATAGAAGAAAATTACACACCAGAAATGTCCAACGGCCCAACAAAGAACAACAAATTAAACAATCTTATCTTCCCTAACTAATTGCTAAAATGTATGAGATTAATCCAAATGAAAATTCTTTCGATCTACAATATTCCAATCTTGTTGACATTGAAACACCCATTTGGCCAAACAATCTACCACTCTATTCCACTCGATGGGAATAAGGGAAAAGGTAACATAGTTAAAAGACTTACTTAGGCACAGGATCTATCTAAGCACCACAACTAAATGCCAATTGATAGAATCTAATCAATGCGCATGCAATATATTCGCCTCCAACCAAGGGCACAACCTCTCTCCATAGCATAGAGGATTGCAAGAGCCTCGATAAAGTTATTCATGTGAAACCTTTTGTAAATAGAAAAGAAAAACTAAACATAACCAAAATTATCTCTACCAATACCACCAACAATATTTATCTTCAGAACTCCTTGAAGAGGAGGAAGCCAACGACCCTTTTGGTTAATCTTCCACTTAGGCTAGCAACATTGTGCACCAATAGTAATAGTCCCCTGAGTAGAAAAGGTCAACCTTGTAGAAATAACAACATCATTAGGATCTTTGGCACCAAAAAACTCATAGTTAGTCAAAATAGTCTCTTGAAGTGTATGAACAATTTTCTGCCATAATTGCTAGACAACCATCTTTGGACCTTGAAAAGTTTGTTGGTTCCATTCCAACCATAGATGTCATAAAATGAAAATAGGCCCAAAAACCTAGACTACAAAAAAAAAAGAGTCTTGATTAGAGGCTAACCCAACCAATCCCAAAAATCAACCATGAAACGTAAAAGCAACCCTGATTTCAAACTCTCCACCAAAGATAACATATAAATACAAAATCTTCTTCATTGGACACTCATTCTTTTACCTGTACATTTTTTACAATCCATTTTCACCTGTACAATTTTTACCTGTACATTTCAACCCTAAAAAATTGTGTCAAGTTTTTAAAAAAGAGGAAAGAAAACGCAGGTCGATAAGTGGGGGAACTCCAAGGCACCTAGATAAAGGACATTTGCCGCGTCGTCTCCAATGTAACCCAACTAATGAATTCTCTGGTAAGGACAGACATTAAAGGCAATACAGTAAATGTAAGGCTGTTTCAGACAGGATATTAAATGCATAAAGGATGGCCTTACCGAAAAAACTCTGTAGTCCGCAGTATCCAATGTCCACTTTCATATTACTGCTGTACCTACATATATTCTAGCAGGAAACAGCTTTCTAAATTGCTTTCACCAGTTCTTTTCACTGGAGATGATATTATCTATCACTGCGTTGCACAGAGCTTTTAATCTGAGAATGAAGACATATTCCCGGCTACATCACAGTCGAATGCACAGTGATCCTCAAGGGCTTTCCACTTTCTGTAATGGCGCAGAAATGTCCGCTACTGCTTCTGTGGGTCCCGCCGAAGGAATGTCAAACGACAAGGGTGGAGGAACTTATAGGCTGGGCGCTGCAGTGCAGAGAGCCATGGCTATGAGGGAGCGCCATTCCTCCTCTTGTAAATTAGAAGATATCAAAGGCATTGGTGGAATGAGAGATGTTTATATGTCTTGGCTCGCCCATTCTCCTTCTCTTTCTTGTAATGCTACTAGTGGGTATTTTGCTGAAGTAACAGAGGATGAAATCTTTTGTTCTGCCATTGGAGCTCAATCCATGAAATACACTCGCTTCTGTCCAGATGTAGATGGGCTTAACCAAGAATTTGGGCACATTTCGAATGGTAAACGGGAGCTTGAACTTGGTGGGAATTGCAGTTGTGATGGAGATCTCAGCAAAAATCAGGCTGTTATGAAAAAGAGTTTTGTCACACGCCTTTGCCGGCAGCTGTTCGGTCGTCGTAAGAAATCTTCTTCTAATGCGTAACTTTTGATAGAAATAGGGTTAGCGACCATGAGCTTTTAGTAAAATTGTTTTTCAGAATTTGGAATGAAGATATGAAAACAGATTTAGAAAGTTGGTTCAGTAGTAAATATTTAGTTTAGTTCTATTTGGCAAGAGATAGATTAGAACTGCTGCAATGAGCTGGTCATCATGAGGATTTTGATTTGGTAACAGTGGAAGTTAACTTGGAAATTTGTAGCAATGAGACAGATCACTTCATATATTATTTGAACAGTAAGAGTGCAGGGAAAATCCTCAGGTACAGTTGGAACGGCTGGAAAAGGATGCTTACTTTGATTAAAAGCGTACATACGCGTCGAAGTGAGAAAAAACTCTTACAGTATAATGGAGGCTAAAATAACCAGGCAGCGTAAGGTGCAGATTCATTGGTGAGAGGCGGGAGTACATGTACATTGTGGCGTACAGCAGCTATTTAAGCTTCTTTAAGGAAGTTCTTGAATGAAATGTCAGTCGCATGGCACATGTGGGCTTCCCTTCGACAATTCTGAAGAAAAGAAAATATTTATTATCAGCTAATCAGCCAAGTCAGAAATTTTCAGACGATAGAAGTCATTCAGACATGACATGTTCTTTGTTCTGCCTCAACTTTCTACTTGTAGAACTGATCCCTGCATTTACAATGTTAGGTACCCATTATTTGCATTTACAATGTTAGGTACCCATTATTTGTGGTTCTGGATTTTTGATATGGTCTTGAATCCTGCAATTTTGGTCTCGTGAATTAGTTTGTTATGTTATTTGATTTGGATGGTGCTTCCAAATGTTTTTGAGAGTTAATAGTGTTCAAATTTTGGGACAACTTCTTTCAACGTGTTTTAGTTGAAAAAAAATCATCAAATTTAATGATTTAGACAGGACTTGAAATTTTATAAAGCAAAAGTTTATATCTAACTCTTCTACAGGACTATGTCACTTGGACAGTAGTTTATTGCAATTGGGACAATCAATGGAAGGGAATCTTAAATGAAATAGGGGAAGGGACCCACTTCTTACCCAAGTTCTAATTAGGGCTTATTGAATTTTGTTAAAAAAAATTAAACTAAAAATCATCAATGGACTTAAGATGTCTATTGCTATATCTAATAGTTGGAAAAAAAAGTAATTAGATCAATTGCGCATAATTATTAGGGTGTTTATGCATAAGTATTGGATCAATTTTGCAAATTACGTGGTGGTCAAAGCAAATAGTTTACAGGCCAATCGGCAATGTATATGTGATGTCAGCTCAAAATGACCAATTTTTTACCTTTGCGTGCATAATAAATCCCACAATGTTTGTCATAACTACTTAGTAGCCAAAACAATAGCTATAATAATTAAGTTGCATACAAAGACAACAAAAAAAAAGTCATCAAAATCTAATGTGTTGTTTAGAGCTTAGGGTATGCAACATTAGCTTCAACGAATACTAGTACCCTTCACCTAGTGAGAGTGTTAAGGATGCACTTTTCCCCCATATATTTTGCTAGTGCTCTAATTTTCTTGTGAATTATTATTAATCATATAGGGCAAGGGGCCAAGCTACCACCTATGTTCCAAGAATCATTTACTCCTTTCTCACCCAACCTCCTAGGTGCTAACTTGAAAAAAAATAAATTAAAATGATAATAAAGATATTTTGCATGTACCAATAGTTGCACACTTGTACCCCTTGCAGTTATAATATCAATATTTAATTGGAATAGTGCACCTTTATTGGTACCCATAACATACAATAGCTTGGGGTATTTGTGCATAAGTATTGGTAAAAGAAGTTATTAAAGGAAAATGTATTGGTTATTAGTGGAATGTTTATTATATTAGTTGTTCAAATTTTTGAGGTGGTTGTAGTGTATTGTTATTGGGGCATCTTTAAATAGGTATTGTGCATCACCTCTAAATGACCACTTGTTGACTTTTGTGCATATAATGAAACATGATGCACTCTTTGTAACTACTTAGAAGCTGAAACAATAGCTCTAAGTTTTTAATTCACATACGAAAACAACCAGAAAGAAATTGCTAAGATCTAATATATCATTTAGGAGCTAGGTTGTGTAAAGTTAGTTGTAATGCCTATTGGCACCCTTCTCCCGTGTCATAATAAATAAACAGTCATCTTGAAAGTAGATAGTGCATGCGTCATACTAAACAAACATTCTACATACACATAAAAACATCTAGACATATATGAATATTTGCACAAAATTCAATGAATGACATCATATGCATAAACTATTACTTGATAATGTCAACATGTGTTTAAGTAAAAGGAGATAACAAAATAAAAATTGCAAAAGAGCCACATAAATGTGAAGCCATAAAGGAAATTCCAAAACTAAAAGAAAAGACAAAGGTGGGGTTGCAAAGGAACCAATAAAGATGTGGGGCTATAAAGGAGCTTGAAAAATCAAAAGAATTTTGATATGAAGTTGCAAAGGATCCAATAAAAGAAATGATTTTGGGTTGTAAAGGAGTTATCATAAACAAAAGTGATCAATGTAGGGTTGTGAAAGAAACATTTTAAACAAAATAATATTGTAAGGCTATGAGAGAGCCATAGAAATTGTTAGGAAAAATGTTTCAAACTTGAAATCTTATGTGTAATATATATTCTTTGTTACAGTTGGACCAAAATGGAACCCTCGTCTAGAGTTGAAAGCTCCCCCATAGGGTTGGGAGGGTTTTGGGAGGCATCATCTCTAAAAAATAAAAGTGGCTTGTTTTCGCTCATTTTGGGTTTTTTTTAATGCATTTCCTTCTTGGCCCATAGTATTGAAAATCTATTTTTAAAATGTGTCTATTAATATTTACATTTGCATTAAGAGTTAAAACAATAAGTTCTATAAGTATTGTTATTCTACAAAATCTTCTTTAAATCTCTTTTCCATGATATTCATGTAAAGAGTTATATTGAGGAAATCTCTTTTCCATGATATTCATGTAAAGAGTTATATTGAGGACATGAAATGGTTGTTTTAGACAAGGATATTTTATATGTACAAAAGGATTGCCAAAATATAATTAGAGTGAAAATAATGTTAGGTTATATATAATCTATTTTTTAAGATTGATACATACTTTCCCTCTTTTTCATGCGGATATTTTTCCTTAAAGGATTTCTTCATGTTAATCTTTTGTTGATATGATTTGTTGATTTATGCAATGACATAAATAATATTGTGGTAAACTCAATGAAAAAGAAAAAATATTTGCATGTACACTTGTAGAATATTGTATTGTAATAGTTTCACTTTGTTTCTCAATATTTGATATCAAAGCAAATGATTCTACATAAAGAAGATGAATGCTTATTAAGTGTTGAATTTTTTTGCTACATTAAGAGCTTATATATTATATGGTTTTATATATTTGTGTAATGGTGAAAATTAGGGTTTTCACCATTAGATGTTGTAAAACCACTCGTTTTACTTAAGTACCATTATATTAGGAAAATATAGGAATTAGATAGATCTAGATTTTGATCAGGGTATGTGCAGGATCATGGTGGGCCAAAACAAGGCCTTAAGTGGCAATGAAATTTCAGAAAATAAGAGTTATGCAACTTGACATGAAAATTTGAATAAGTTATTAACATTACATTAAAAATATGTAAGAAGAAAATATGTAGCAAATTGAATGAAGTTTCTAAGCTACTAGTTGTTTTTTGAAAAAAAAAATCTATTTGATGAAAATTTAAAATTCCAATGCAGTGGTACTAAAATTTCA
Source organism: Cryptomeria japonica (assembly GCF_030272615.1). Taxonomy (NCBI): domain Eukaryota; kingdom Viridiplantae; phylum Streptophyta; class Pinopsida; order Cupressales; family Cupressaceae; genus Cryptomeria; species Cryptomeria japonica. Next base: position 649,272,307 of record NC_081415.1, read on the forward strand.
GGAAAAAGATAAGAAGTAGATGTATGTTTGACCACCCTAATCACAATCAAATCATAATATTTTTTAATAAAATTTATAATATAGGTAGTAAACTCATGTCCAGATGTGACATATTTTTTTGTAATTTTTTATGAAGTAAATAATTAATTATGAATTTTTTACTACAACATTTCAAAAATTTAAAAACTCCTAGATCTGACCATTTTAACTTGGTCTAAACTTTATGAAATTCAATTTTTTTCCTATAGTAGATGAAGCATAGAATGTGATGCATGTTTCGCATTCAAAAAATGTGATACCGTTTGAAAGTTATGGGTTTTTTTCAATCAACCTATCAATCAAGACTTTAGTCAAAATTCAATTAGAAAATAAATAATAATAATTTATTAAAGTCAAAATAAGACAAACCCTATATTGTTGAAAAGTTGAGAACGTCCTTAAAAAACCCTTTTTGTTTTATCAATTTTGGCTTTAAAAAAAGTCGCCAGCCACCAGTACGAAGTCTGGAAAATCAAAGAATACTCAAAAACACGTTTTTTCTATTGACTTTCCAGGCTTGTCATTTCCAAGACAAATCCCAAATCATTCCCAAGCCAAATTTTGAATTTTGAAATTTATGCGAGAGAAATCAGATATCCAATTTTAATAAGTTACGATATTAATATATTAATATACAATTTACTAATATAATGATATTCAATATATATTAATATATAATAAAAATGTTATATATTAATACTATAATATATAAATGTATATATTATAATATATTATTAATATTTTTGTTAGTGGTCATATAGTGTTGTAAGGGGTCATATGGTATTCTGAGGGGTCACATGGTGTCACTAGGTGTCATATGGGGTTGTAAGGGGCAACACGTGTTAGAATAGCATATGACCCCTTAGGACACCATATGGACATCATATGGTCCTAAAGGATCATGTCATGCACTAGGATGTTGAAAGGGGTCATATGGTGTCCTAAGGGGTCATAGGACACCATATGACCCCTTAGGACACCATCTGTTACCTAGGGACACCATAGTGTGTCCTAAGGGGTTTTTGTTGGAATACAATGAACCCAAGAACACTAGGGGGGGCCGGGGGGTGAATCGGTGTTCTACTGGTAAGACAAGATTTTAACCTTTTACAACATGCACATAAAACGGTAAATGAAGAAACATATAACACGAACCAAATAAACCATCCACATAAATGAACACCATAACACACATAATTTGTACATGGAAAACCTCAAAGAGGAAAAACCACGGTGGGATTTGTGACCCACAATATCAATTCACTGGCCATATGAAAGATATTACATATCATGGGGGCCTACACATGTAGGAAGGCACGCTGCCTAGAGCACACTGCTCAACACAAAAACTCTCATTGACTACAAGCTTTTGCTGAAATAAAATAGTATTGGTGAACTCATAAAATGCATCTGTAAAAGAGTTCTGGTTAAAGCTTTGTTCTGTACCGGTTCATAAACCCTGAACCTTCTACCGGTATATCCTTCCTTCCAAGAATGTCTTAGAAAACATCTACGCATACAAATGATCTACATACATATCCTTCACATATGCCCATAATCCTATTCTCATAAATCTCTTGCATATTTCTCATATATCATAATGACCTAACAAACTCACCTATATACCCTTCACAAACAATATGTCTTATGTCGGCTTATAATGCATTACAAAAGATATACATTGTCAGCCTTATACAATAATTACGAAATAAAACTTTTTGATGTCGGCTTCCCTGAAGTGCTAGATGTCAATGTCGGTGAATGCCTTGATTCCTCTATGGAATCTTGTTGCCATATATAATCTTGTTGACATCAATGAAAACATATGAATCTAATGAGTGTCAAATGCCAACAATCTCCCCCTTTGGAATTGATGGCAACACTCATGTGAAAAATGGATTCCCTTCTGGTTCAATATGGCACATGCTCCCCTTGAGCAGTACACTCTATCTAATATCCTTCCCATATTATTTTGTTCAATATTTTTCTAATATCTTTTACATATATACACTCCCCCTTTGGCATCAATGCCAAAGACCGATGATATAATTTAAAGAATGTGCAAAATAATTTATCGAAGCTTAGCCAATTTCAAAAAATTTCCAGTAAGCCTTGTCCAGCAACTGTAAATATGTATCCCAGCTGGATTTGAAAGTATCAGATATGGATATCAGTCCACTCAGTAAATGTGCAAGTGTTTCCTTCTTTGAGACTTCTATTGGTGTGGGCTTAGCAATCATATCCATACATTCTCTCTTATGTACACCGAGTGAATCCAATCGTGGACTTACCAATCCTCTAAGTCTCCTTGCTCTCCAAATGATTTTTTTTCTCTCCTTTTCAAAAGAAAAAATTTGGTTCTCCAAAGACAAAATTTGGTTCTCCAAAGACAAAATTTGACCATCAATAGATGTTGTTAGTGAGGCCAATCCATAAAAATAATTTGCAATGTTAGCTATCTTATCTTGTAATTCCTTTAATCTGCCATCTACATTAGCTGTAAGTATTTCTATGTTACAACAAACCTTATAGATATTTGTACATTATTTCAAACAATTCTCAATAAGAATCAATTTTTCTTCAATTTTTTTCTTCTTTGTTTCAATGATTTGGTCAAAGGAGGCTCTCTTAGCCACAGTGAATCTCTCAAGTGCCTGCCAGTCTGAAATCTGCCTCAAAGATTGAAAGTTGTTAGATATATGCTCAGTTAATACCTTAAGCTTGTCGGAAGGGCTTGCTTCATTTTCAATATTACCGTTAGGAATTAGTATGTGTAAAACTGTGACTGGGTGATCTATTATTCCTTTATCTGTCGATCCCTCCTTTATTGAGTAGCCATCATCATTAACTCAGTGGGACTCATCTCAGTTATTGATTTCTTCTCAACTTGAGAAGTGTTAATTGCCAAAAGCTTTGTCGGGGAATCAATATTAACTATCGGTATAGTCTCAGTTCCCTTTGCCTTATCCTCCTTAGCACTGGTGGCTTCACCACTTGGTGCAGTATCTATTACTGTCAGTAGAGTATTATCGATAATATTGTTAGTACCCTATACATTGCCTTGTTTAAAAGTAGTTTCTGTCGATATTGACTGTACACTCTCCTTTATTGCCAGTGGCGTTTGTATACTTATAGTTTCTGTCGGTTTATTCAAAATTGGAGCTAAACTACCCAAAATACCTTTCCCTTTAGTAAATTCTTCTTGGGAGGTGAAAAAATCAAGATTCTTTTGAAAGAATTTAGTCCAACCATCTATGGTCTCATTTACTACCTCATTAACTCTGCCCATCATTAGACTTATTTGTTAGGGTTTTCTACTAAAAACTATATTGTTTGCAACATCAATGCATCGTTTCATTTCCTCATTGTTTATTGATCCACACATACTCAAAAGTTTTACTTCCTTAATTTCTCTATCCCTCTTGACTGCATCAAGTCTTCTAGCATCTAATTTATTGTACAGTGATAGAGGAATTTCCTTCAAAATTTCTACTAAGGCTTTCTTATATATATCTATGTGTAACAAAATTGCCTCTTCAATCTCATTTTGCTCATTATCCTCGAAATCTTCATAATAAATGGATACATTTTTCAAAATTCCATCCCTTGTTATTTCATCCATCAATTCAACACAGGTCATTGTAGCCTTACCAAATTCAGTAGCATCATCACTCTTCTTCTTTTTACTGGGGGTTGTCGGAGTGGATGTGACTGGTTTCCTCTTCTGAATAGGTTTCCTTGCCAGAGGTGGTGGTGCAGTAGGTTTTGTTACTTTTCTTACAAGCTTCCTCTTTGGCTCCACCTTCTTCTCCTCTGTCAAAGGTTGGTCTACTTTCTTCCTCTGTACCCTTCTGAATGCTAGAGGTTGGTTGTCCTCTAGATCATAATCAGAAGTGATAGGAGAAACAAAAGTTTCAGGCTTCTTCACCTCTGGAGCACCAACCACTACTGGTTTTGCTACCGGTTTGGATCTAGAACCTAGTTTTGTATATATCTTATGGATTACATTCTGTATATATACTGACATCTTATCTATTTTCTTCTCTCTTCTCTTCCTATCGAAGCCAATCTTGACTTCAAGAACCTTTTCTTCAGCAGTACCAAAGTGTTCTGTTGTGTCATCCAATGGAGCTTCAAGCAACATTTTTGCGTAAAGTTCAAAAATTGTATCATCCACTTCATATCCAATCTCAGTGACCCATATGGTCATTGGTTCCACTACATCCATAAGAGTTTCATCAATCTTCAACATAAAATAGATATCAATGGAGTACTTTTCCACAATGTGCTTTGATATTCTCTTCCTCGATCGCATGTTTTCCTGAAATGTTTTGAAATAACCCCAAAGTTTTTCATCTCTGCCGGTACCAAGACCAATGATTGCTTCCTTGATTTTTCATACCCATCAGTATGTCATGAGCCTAACACTTCTTCCCTAGACTAGGTAGCTCATTTATAAAGTAAAGAATTAAACAAACAATGAGATTCCCAAACCTAAAGGTTCCTTTCTTGACACCCTTAATCTTTCCAAGATTTAACAGCAGTTCACTTCTCAACCATTCACACAAGTCACATTTACCATCATTCCTCGGCATCTGATGTGCAGCATGGATACAAGAACTATCAACGTAATTCAATCGACTAGATTGAGTTACCTTATAACCGATTATCATGCTTGAAAACTTTACATCTGTATCCTTGATTGTGCTTATCCTCATTGATCTACCATCATGGGTTGTGTCGGTCAGCTTCTCAACCGCAGTGTTGGAGATCTTCTTGTTAGGTTCTTGTCCGACTTTGGGTAAGCCAGTGACAACTTGAATAGCTTCCTTTGTGATCATGTAGGGTTGATCCTGCCAAATGAACTCGTTGTGAACCCTGCTCTGAACATATCTAATTACCTCATCTTTGAATTCTGGTATGTATATGATACCAGTTAACCCTAGATCCTCAATAGCTTTGTATTTTGGCTTGATTGTTCTAGAGTTTCCCAGTATCTCAGATTGATACATGCCCTTTATTTCCTCTGTGCCTAGATCCTCCAAGGTGTAGTGAATATATGCCCTTACATCTTCAACATACATCATGTCATCAGGAACCCTAGAGAATGCTCTCGTAGAGTCTTCCTTCTTAGCTATATGGGGAAATTCTTTGAAAATGGGTCTTAGCCTATCCTTGACTTCAACAACGGCGAGGTTTGCAATAAAAGTAGGAGGAGATGATCTGGATGCCATTGTAAAGAAATACCTAAAAGTGATTGTCGGTTGAAAGATTGAGTGCTTTTGAATGTTAGTTAAGATGAGAGAGGGGGGGGGTGAATCATAAAAACTCACAATACAATATATTCACTATATTCAACCTCAGTAGCCTTTACTGATATGCAACTATGACTGTAAATCATTCAATACTCATAAATAGATACACTTAAAACATCATAACACATTTAACACCAAATTTAACGTAGAAACCCAAATAGGGAAAAACCACTGTGGGATTTCAGACCCACTAAGAAATATACCCTTCTAGAGTATGCTTGGTTAAAAGCTAATCCAATTACAGATTACAAAAACACATTGCTAGATGTGACCTGGTTAAGGGATTTCCCTTAGACTTGTTAGAGTCTTGCACTTTGTTAGAAGTGACTTTTGTCAAAGGATTTCAAACACTCATTTAGAATGTTACCTTGCTAGAGGGTTTACAAATAAGACTATTAAGTCCACTCGATTAAGAGATTTCCTATCACTTACAAAATAAATAACAGTAATAAAATATAATTGCAACTTCACATCTGAAATGCTAAAGCAGATTCTATATGCTCAAAACAATCTTGTCATAAGAATTATCTTGCTTCTTGCTGGGCTTCTCAATCTGTTCTTCAAACATATCTTCAATCTTCTGTGCTTGGTGATCACTATTGTCATGTCACTATTCTTCTATTTTGCCTACATGCATTGTTCACCAACAGTTTCTTATTTATGAACAATACCTAACCGCTTAATCTCCTTAATCACATTTCCCATGATCAATCTTAGCCATTAGATCTTAAAACGTGACTAGGTTCATTGTATCCTTCGATTTGAAAATGTTTTACCTTGCCTTGGAACTTGTGCTAGGTTATGACCATTCAATCTGCACTGTAGATCTTTTCTCTTGTATTTTTTATGTCGTAGATCCTCAACAAACTTCTTGCATGACATACCAATCATCTGATCAACTCCAACTCATTTGTATTCTACATTTAATAATGTATTTATCCATCTAATGCATTCAGTTATTACTTGGTTGTTACTCGGTAAATACTGAACTTTACTCGGTAGATATTCTACCTTCTTTAACCGATAGTGATAACCTTAGGGTTTACCAACTAGCATCTTGCTCGGTAACATAGAACAGTATCAAGCCTTAACTAATTCTATAGCTTGAAATCTTTTCTCCTTCTTGTTCAGTCTTTGAATACTCATATATAGGATATCAAAACAATCAAAACAACATAATCTCATCACTATCTAACTCGGTAATAGTTGCCCATTGAATAACTTATTATTCCCTTGTTATTTGCACATTCATTCTGTGTCTCTTACCGACATCTTTATACTTATCAAAACATATTCATTAAGATATAGCAACATCATACTGAATCAGAAAATCAATTGCTTGACATCAATGACAAAATAATTTTATTAAGATAGTAATCATCCTTTCTCAATTATATCAACAATCTCCAACCACCTTCTCAATATCCTCATACCAACAAACTTACTAAGATGCTAACAATCTCCTTTTGTGAAAATGCTAACATTTGAAATCCTCACAGAATGCTTTAGCTCACTTTTAATCTTTTGAGATTCACCTTAGCTTCACTCTAGATTGCTTGAATGCTAGGTGAAAGAAAATGAATCCACTATTTTCTTTTTATTAGCTAGTGAACCCTAATTCTTCACTATCATAAATGATTCGCAATGAATTCTACCGTATGCTAGTTTCACAGTCTTATGCTGGATAAACCTTCATCAATGATTTACACAACTTTCCAGATCTTTTCCAGATCTCCTCTGGGGAATATGCAAGATTTTCAATGAGCTTACCAACCCCTAAGGCATATGCCTTAGTTACTAGTTGAATTTCCTGTTGGTGCAGGAATGCTTTGGTCTACTGGTGGAGTTACAGGTGCAGTTACCAGTGTAGTTGCATCTCCACATGGTTCTTCAGATTTTCTAACACATCTCTTGGTGTGATCTTGTTGTATTTCATCTACTTTATGTTTTCCCATTGCTAACTAGTGTAGTTTTTCTTCTGCAGTACATAGCAATATGACCTATTTTGTTGCATGCATAACATGTAACATTGTTCTTTTGAATTGCTTTGATGTATCTAGTGTCATTCCTTGAACTACAATGACTATCCAAATGTCCAAACTTTCTACATGCATGGCATTTAACATTCATTATGCAGTACTTTGACTTATGACCATATTTCTTGGAATTTGTGCATTGACCGAGAACAAAATTGTAGTTTTGCTTTTCTCTATTTCTAAATTGTCTAGCAATATGCCCAAATCTATTACAAACAAAACATATACCATTGAATTTATAAGCATTATATTGCCTTACCAATTCCCCCTATTTTGATGAGTTCTACATACCGGTTCTCTGATCTTCATTTGCAATACCAGAGCTTTCACCTTGTACAAATCCAAGTCCTCTAGAATCTTCATTCTACCTTTGTCTTCTTAGTAGATCATTCAACTGTGTTGTAGTAATCCTGAATTTTTCTTTATAATCACTTGTTGTAGTCAGATCATCTCTTAGAGTAGTTATTTTTCTTTCAAGCTCTTGTTCATTATTCTGGGAGTGTGTCAAATGAGTTCTCAATAGATTATTTTCATGAGTCAATCTGCCACATTCTTCAAATTTGTTCTTCAGAGATATAGCAAGATTTTCTTCCTTCTTCTTTCTGTCCTCAATATCTTTTGATAACTTCATAGTCAAGTCTTGCATTATATTCTTCATAAGCTTGTTTGCTTGACTTAGTTTCTGACAATGTTCCTTAAGTTCATTTTTCTCTTCATCATCTGGGTTCTGCAAAATTTCCTTTTCCGTAGCTTGAGCTGATGATAACCTTTCTTGTATAATAAAAATGAATTCATTAGCAGAATTCAATTCATCTTGCAGTTTCAAGTTCTTCATCCTTTCAACATCATAGTCCTCAAGTGCCATCTCAAGTTGCTTCTCCATAGCCATGTTTAATGATTCTGGTTTTAGGATCTTCCTCAAGCTGTTAAACTTATTCTGAGGTACCAAGCTCTAATACCAATTGTTTGAATAAAATGAACCCAAGAACACTGAGAGGGGGGGTGAATCAATGTTCTACCGGTAAGACAATATTTTAACCTTTTACAACATACACATATAAACCGGTAAATGAAGAAACATATAACATGAACCAAATAAACCATCCACATAAATGAACACCATAACACACATAATTTGTACATGGAAAACCTCAAAGAGGAAAAACCACGGTGGGATTTGTAACACACAATATGAATTCACTGGCCATATGAAAGATATTACATAGCATGGGGGTCTGCACATGCAAGAAGGCACACTGCTCAACACAAAAGAGTCTCACTGACTACAAGATTCTACTGAAATAAAACAGTATTGGTGAACTCACAAAATGCATCTGTAATGCCAAAAAGAGTTCTGGTTAAAGATATGTTCTGTACCGGTTCATAAACCCTAAACCTTCTACCGGTATCTCCTTCCTTCCAAGAATGTCTTACAAAACATCTATGCATACAAATGGTCTACATACATATCCTTCGCATATGCCCATAATCCTATTCTCATATATCTCTCACATATTTCGCATATATCATAATGACCTAGCAAACTGACCTATATATTCTTCACAAACAATATACCTTATGTCAGCTTACAATGCATTACAAAATATATACAAGGTCAACCTTATACAATAATTACGAAATAAAACTTTGTGATGCTAGCTTCCCATAAGTGCTAGATGTCAATGATGATGCCAGTGCCAGTGTCTGTCTTGATTTCTCCAATGCTGGTGTCTTCTGGTGAATGCCTTGATTTCTCCAATGTCAGGTCTGACTTCTATGGAATCTTGTTACCATATAGAATCTTTTTGCCATCAATCACAACATATGAATCCAATGAGTGTCAATTGCCAATAGCTATATGGTGTTCTAAGGGGTCATAGAACACCATATGACCCCTTAGGACACAATATGACCCCTAACTACACCATATGGTTTCCTAAGGGGCCATAGACCACCATATGACCCCTTAGGACACAATAAGACCCCTAACAACAACATATGGTGTCCTCAGAGGTCATATGGTGTCCTCAGGGGTCATAGAACACCATATGACCCCTTAAGACACCATACAAGCCATAACGACACCATATGGTGTCCTAAGGGGTCATATGGTGTCCTAAAGGGTCATGATCCACCGTATGACCCCTTAGGACACAATATGACCACTAACAACACCTAAGGGGTCATATGACACCCTATGAACCCTTAGGACAAAACTTGACCCCTTATAATACTATACAACCCCTAATGACATCATATATTGTCCTAAGGAGTCATAAGACACCATATGACCCATTAGGACACAATATGACCCCTAATGACACCTAAGGAGTCATATGGCGTCCTTGTTGGCAAATGCACACTCCAATGAGAAATTGTAGGTGATTGAAGGTATTGTCATTAATGCTAACCTTACAATCATGTGATACTGGCAGTCAAGCATAGGCATCGACACCGACAGACTCTACACCGACATACAGATCACTGCCACCAAAAAAGAAGATTACTGGCACCATGGCCAACAAGAATTTTATATAAATGTATTTTGTAATTAATTGTAAAATCTTTTGTAAGCCGACATAGTGGATTGTAATATGACTCATATATGTATGAGATCATTGTAGATCATTTAGTGAGCAAAGTATGAAAAGAATATAGCAGACCTAATGTGTGAATTAATTAGGATAAGGGTTTATTTATATTACAGAGCTTAAACCAGTACTGAATTTGGCATAGAAGATGTTGATCTAAAGCAGTACAAGACATTGCATTTGTATAATCCAATTTTGTAAGTCAATGTGACTTCTTTTGTAACTGAGCAGTGAGTTCTAGGCACTTGGCCTTCCTGCATGTGCAGGCCCCTATTGTAAGCAGTAATATTCCCTTATTGGCCAGTAAGAGAATATTGTGGGTCAAAAATCCCATAGTTTTTTCCCACACCGGGTTTCCTCGTTAAAATAGTGTGTTATGGTGTGTCTCCTATGTTGTGGTTGCTATTCTTATTTACTGCATTATTTTTGGTTTACCGGTACACAATTTTAATATGCTTTTCATGTTATAAGTTAAGAAAATTATTCAACCAGTTAGATATTGATTCACCCCCCCCCCCCCCTCTCAGTATCTTTGGGAATCCTAAAAATTGGTATCAGAGCATGGTCCTCTATTTTCAAAAGCCTAACATATTGAGGAAGATCTTGTCACCGGTAGAGATGGAAAACTTGAGAAAGCAATTGGAAACAACTCTTTTAGACTATGATGCAGAAAATGTGAATAATATCAAACTTAAAGATGATCTGAAGGCTGCTTAGGATATCATTCAAGGACTTCGAGAGAATTTCAATATTGCAAGGAACAAGAGAAGAGAACTTTGTGAAAAGATGTAGAATGACAATGATGAAAATGAAACTCTTAATGATCTGGTGAACCAACTAAGACAAGATAACTGTACAATGAAGAATGAGATGCAGGATATGACTATGAGGTTTTGTAAAGAAATTGAAGATAGAAAGAAGAATGAAGATGACTTGAACAGAAGAATCAATGATGTTGCAAATGAAAATCTAAGACTAAGTCATGAGAATGATATGCTAAAGACAGATCTAATTCACTTAGAACATGATAAAATTGAACTCATGAGATAGAAGGACTTCTTGGAAAATGAATTGGCTACTATAAATCAACACAAGGAGAAATTCAAGAAAAGTTCAGAGGAACTTGATGACATGCTGAAGAATCAGAAACCTAATGGTGATACAAATGGCCTTGGCTTTGAAGTTGGTGAAAACTCTTGTACTACAAACAAACATGATCATAGAAAACCGGTAAGACAACCTAATGCTTACAAATTTAATGAGAAATTCTTTAACTGTAACAAGTATGGTCATAGAGAAAATCAGTGTAGATCTAGAAATTATTAGAACACTAGTACTCCCACCGGTCAATGTTCTAAATGCAACAAAGTTGGTCATAATTCAGAAAATTGCAAAATGAATGTAAGATGTTATGTTTGTGGAAAATTTTGAAACCTATCTAATCACTCCAAAACACATACCGGCATAGGATATGGGAAAGCTATTGAGAAAAACAATGTGACTTGTTATACTCGTTACAAGATTGGACATATTGCTAAATTTTGTAGAAGTAAGGCATCACCGGCAAATAACAAAGGTCCTAGATTGAAATGTAAAGAAAATGTTGATGAAGTAAAACAAGAATTCTCAAAACAATGGATCAGAAAGACAGATTAGAATGTTGATGTGAATACTTCTCCACCAGCAGAACAGAGTAACACTCCACCGGCAGGAGACTCTTCATCTAATTGAAGGAAAGTCCTTTGGGGTTTAGCAACGAATTGAAAAACATGCTATTATACCCTCGGTTGATGGTGAGAAGTTGAATTACTTCTTTACCGGCACATGAGTTAAGTTGTGACTTAACTAGCAAGCATTAAATGTGGTAGTTGGAGAAAATAACATTATAAAGCAAGTGTTTTGGCTCCTTTTTCATTCACTGAGCATTCAAATCTTTGAGAGTGCAAAAATTCCCGAGCGAAGGCATCCTTAGAAAAGAAGTGAATCAATTCATCCAAGCACTCATCCTAAAGGAAGTTTGAGGTATTTATAACTATGGCTTCCTCATCCACTCCTGAATTTATTGCAAACCCTACTATGATTGAAGTAATCAAGCGCCTAGACCTGTATTCAAGCTTGTTCCCGAAATAGCAAAGAAAGATGATACCCTACATGCATTTTCTCAAATTCCTAAGGGAGTAGTATATGATGAAGACCCTAGGATATACATACATTGTTACATAGAGGAACTAGGAGATGATGAAATCAAGAACATGTATCGGACTGTGATTTGTGATGAAAATGGCAATATCAAACTAGAACACAAGGTAATAGAAACCCTAGGTTTTGTGGATATTCTTAGCATTCCTAATTTTCCTGAAGATGTGATAAGATTAGTCCTAAGCAGAGTCCATGATGAATTCTTTAGGTTGGATTCAATTCATAAGATCACCAAAGAAGTCGTTAAGGCAGTAACAGGGTTACCTTCCACTGACAGCAGGCCTGACAGAACTAAAAAAGTCTCAAATGACACAGTGATAGCCCTAATCGGCGCAACATTTGATAAAAGGTCTCTAAGGGTAAATGATGTGAAGGACATCAATGTTAGATTTATCAGTATGATTTTAGGCTACAAAGGTACACATGCAAATAGGTTAAACTCAATATCTAGCTTATGTATCAAAAGTGCATATGACATGGTTAATGATAATGCTAGAATAGATGTGTGTGAATGGCTTAAAGATGAATTGATAGACAATCTGAAGAAGATAAAGGGAGATAAGAAAGGAACCTTTAGATTTGGAAATTTACTTGTATGTTTAATGATGTACATTACTAAGCAAGTACCTGGTATTGGTAGAAAAGATTTTGGCTTTGATATACCAATAGGAAAGCAACTATTGGTTCGATTAAACAGCATGGGAGAAAACAGAGAGAAAAACATAAATGAACATTTTCAGGCATTAAAGGCTCGAATGAAGACAAGAATAAGACTGTCATAGGCAATTGTGGATAAATATCAGAAGGAAATATGCTTTGTAATTAAAAAGGATGAAATCTGGATGTAGGCAGTTGTCCCTAGGACTATCTGGGTAACTTAAATGGGGTATGAAACAGATGATAACATTATTGAAACTTATGCAAAATCCCTCCTTGAAGCACCAAAAGAACCCACTGACAAAGTCTTTGGTAGTGTTGAAACAATATAAAGTGGTATTTAGTCTAGGAAAAGTGTTAAGAAAGTTGAACAAATAGTAAGGATAGGCACTAGGAAAGCAAAAGCACTTAAGGAAGATGTTTTGAAACAAACTGGTATCAAAGAAAGTGAGTTGGAAGGAATTCAACCGGGAACTCGTCTTTCACCGATTGCAACTTCCTCTAAGAGTGATATAGCGGTGGTATTCAAAAGGGTAGAAAGGAAAATAAAACCCTCACTGGTATCCTCACCCACTCCTAGAAAAATAAGACAAATGCAACAGACAGTGAGGCCTCCAGCAAAGAAGTTAACACCTAAGAAGAAGAAGGTAAAACAAGATATTGCTCCACTGGATAAACTCTTAAGTGAAATAACAGAGGATGGAAATTTGAAAAACATTAGCAAACTATACAACACACTTTCCGTTGATGACAAAGAAAGCATAGAAAATATTGTAATTTAACACTTGGATATTTACAATAAATTTTTGAGGGAAATTGTTAATGAAATACTAGCTGATTTGTATAGAAGACTAGAAGCTAGAAGGGTAGCTATTGTTGAGTTGGACAAGAAGTTAAAAATTAAAAAATTACTTGCAGTGCATCCAGTAAACTCACCTGATGAGATAGACAAATTAATCAGTGAGGCAAACCAGATAGTATTTTCAACTACTCACCGACATGTAGCACTTATGGCAGGGGGAGTGAATGAGATAATAGAAGAAACTGCGGACCAACGGGACATATTCTTTGTTGAAAAAGAGAAACAAGAAGAGCTACTAAGACCTAATACCATCAGGGTATACCAAAAGGATAGGGATAAGGGGAAAGGTAAGGTAGGTGGACCTCCAAGCCTAAAGATAACTGATAACTTACCCCCACCTCCTTTGGATACTCCACCGGTAAAATTTATAGACAATCAACTGGCTACAAAGAGTATGGAGACTCCTCAAGAGGATAGAAATCCTGAGTCCAAAATTTTGTAAGTCAATGTGACTTCTTTTGTAACCGAGTAGTGAGCTCTAGGCACTTGGCCTTCCTGCATGTGCAGGCCCCTATTGTAAGCAGTAATATTCTCTTATTGGCCAGTAAGTAAATATTGCGGGTCACAAATCCTACAATTTTTTCCCACATCGGGTTTCCTCGTTAAAATATTATGTTATGGCATGTCTCTTATGTTGTGGTTGCTAGTCTTATTTACTGCATTATTTTTGGTTTACCGATACATAGTTTTAATATGCTTTTCATGTTATAAGTTAGGAAAATTATTCAACCGGTTAGATACTGATTCACCCCCCCTCTCAGTATCTTTGGGAATCCTAACAATTGGTATCAGAGCCTGGTCCTCTATTTTCAAAAGCCTAACAGCTTGAGGAAGATCTTGTCACCGATAGAGATGGAACACTTGAGAAAGCAATTGGAAACAACTCTTTCAGACTATGATGCAAAAAATGTGAAGAATATCAAACATAAAGATGATCTGAAGGCTACTCAGGATATCATTCAAGGACTTTGAGAGAATTTCACTATTACGGAACAAGAGAAGAGATCTTTGTGAAAAGATGCAGAATGACAATGATGAAAAGGAAACTCTTAATGATCTGGTGAACCAACTGAGAAAAGATAACTATACAATGAAGAATGAGATGCAGGATATGACTATGAGGTTTTGTAAAGAAATTGAAGATAGAAAGAAGAATGAAGATGACTTGAATAGAAGAATCAATGATGTTGCAAATGAAAATCTAAGATTGAGTCATGAGAATGATATGCTAAAGACAGATCAAATTCACATAGAACATGATAAAATTGAACTCGTGAGATAGAAGGAATTCTTGGAAAATGAATTGGCTACTACAAATCAACACAAGGAGAAATTTAAGAAAAGTTTAGAGGAACTTGATGACATGCTGAAGAATCAAAAACCTAATGGTGATACAAATGGCCTTGGCTTTGAAGTTGGTGAAAGCTCTGGTACTACAAACAAACATGATCATAGCAAACTGGTAAGACAACCTAATGTTTACAAATTTAATGGGAAATTCTTTAACTATAACAAGTATGGTAATAGAGAAAATCAGTGTAGATATAGAAATTATTAGAACACTAGTACTCCCACTAGTCAATGTTCTAAATGCAACAAAGCTGGTCATAATTCAGAAAATTGCAAAATGAATGTAAGATGTTATGTTTGTGGAAGATTTGGACACCTATCTAATCAATCCAGAACACATACCAGCATAGGATATGGGAAAGTTATTCAGAAAAACAATGTGACTTGTTATGCTCATAACAAGATTGGACATATTGCTAAATTTTGTAGAAGTAAGGCATCACCGACAAATAACAAAGGTCCTAGCTTGAAAGGTAAAGAAAAGGTTGATGAAGTAAAACAAGAATTCTCAAAACAATGGATCAGAAAGACAAATTAGAATGTTGATGTGAATACTTCTCCACCGACAGAATAGAGTAACACTCCACCGATAGGAGACTCTTCATCTAATTGAAGGAAAATCCTTTGGGGTTTAGCAACGAATTGAAAAACATGCTATTATACCCTCGATTGATGGTGAGAAGTTGAATTACTTCTTACTGGCATATGAGTCAAGTTGTGACTTAACCAACAAGCATTAAATGTGGTAGTTGGAGAAAATAACATTATAAAGCAAGTGTTTTGGCTCCTTTTTCATTCACTGAGCATTCAAATCTTTGAGAGTGCGAAAATTCCCGAGCGAAGGCATCCTTAGAAAAGAAGTGAAGCAATTCATACAAGCACTCATCCTAAAGGAAGTTTGAGGTATTTATAACTATGGCTTCCTCATCCACTCCTGAATTTATTGTAAACCCTACTGTGATTGAAATAATCAAGCGTCCTAGACCCGTATTCAAGCTTGTTCCTGATATAGCAAAGAAAGATGATACCCTAGTTGCATTTTCTCAAATTCCTAAGGGAGTAGTATATGATGAAGACCCTAGGATATACATACATTGTTACATAGAGGAACTAGGAGATGATGAAATCAAGAACATGTATCGGACTGTGATTTGTGATGAAAATGGCAATATCAAACTAGAACACAAGGTAATAGAAACCTTAGGTTTTGTGGATATTCTTAGCATTCCTGATTTTCCTGAAGATGTGATAAGAATAGTCCTAAGAAGAGTCCATGATGAATTCTTTAGGTTGGATTCAATTCATAAGATCACCAAAGAAGTCGTTAAGGCAGTAACAGGGTTACCTTCCATGACAGCAGGCTTGACATAAATAAAAAAGTCTCAAATGACATAGTGATAGCCCTAACTGGTGCAACATTTGATAAAAGGTCTCTAAGGGTAAATGATGTGAAGGACATCAATGTCAGATTTATCAGTATGATTTTAGGCTACAAAGCTATGCATGCAAATAGGTTAAACTCAATATCTAGCTTATGTATCAAAAGTGCATATGACATGGTTAATGATAATGCTAGAATAGATGTGTGTGAATGGCTCAAAGATGAATTGATAGACAATCTAGAGAAGATAAAGGGAGATAAGAAAGGAACCTTTAGATTTGGAAATTTACTTGTATGTTTAATGATGTACATTACTAAGCAAGTACTCGGTATTGGTAGAAAAGATTTTGGCTTTGATATACCAGTAGGAAAGCAACTATTGGATCTATTAAACAACATGGGAGAAAACAGAGAGAAAAACATAAATGAACATTTTTAGGCATTAAAGGCTTGAATGAAGACAAGAATAAGACTGTCATAGGCAATTGTGGATAAATATCAGAAGGAAATATGCTTTGTAATTAAAAAGGATGAAATCTAGATGTAGGCAGTTGTCCCTAGGACTATCTGGGTAACTTAAATGGGGTATGAAACAGATGATAACATTATTGAAACTTATGCAAAATCCCTCCTTGAAGCACCAAAAGAACCCACTAAGAAAGTCTTTGGCAGTGTTGAAACAATATAAAGTGGTGTTCAGTCTAGGAAAAATGTTAAGAATGTTGAACAAATAGTAAGGAAAGGCACTAGACAAGCAAAAGCGCTTAAGTAAGATGTTTTGAAACAAACTAGTATCAAAGAAAGTGACTTGGAAGGACTTCACCCAGAAACTCATCTTTCACGGGTTGCAACTTCCTCTAAGAGTGATATACCAGTGGTATTCAAAAGGGTAGAAAGGAAAATAAAACCCTCACCGGTATCCTCACTCACTCCTAGAAAAACAAGACAAATGCAACAGGTAGTGAGGCCTCCAACAAAGAAGTTAACACCTAAGAAGAAGAAGGTAAAACAAGATATTCCTCCACTGGATAATCTCTTAAGTGAAATAACAGAGGATGGAAATTTGAAAAACATTAGCAAACTGTACAACACACTTTCCGCTGATGATAAAGAAAGCATAGAAAATATTATAATTTAACACTTGGATATTTACAATAAATTTTTGATGGAAATTGTTGATGAAATACCAGCTAATTTGTATAGAAGACTAGAAGCTAGAAGGGTAGCTATTGTTGAGCTAGACAAGAAGATAAAAATTAAAAAATTACTTGCAGTGCATCTAGTAAACTCACTTGATGAGACAGACAAATTAATTAGTGAGGCAAACCCGATAGTATTTTCAATTACTCACCGACATGTAGCACTGATGGTAGGGAGAGTGAATGAGATAACAAAAGAAACTACGGACCAATGGGACATATTCTTTGTTGAAAAAGAGAAACAAGAAGAGCTACTAAAACCTAAGACCATCAGGGTATACCAAAAGGACAAGGATAAGGGGAAAGGTAAGGTAGGTGGACCTCCAAGCCTAAAGATAACTGATAACTTACCCCCACCTCCTTCGGATACTCCACTGGTAAAAATTACAGACAATCAACTGACTACAGAGAGTATGGAGACTCCTTAAGAGGATACAAATCATGAGTCCAAAATTTTGTACACTATGAATATAGATACACAAGAAGTGAATGTTGTGGTTGATAGGGAAACCTCTGAGGATAAAAATAAAGATGTGACTTTTGAGTCACCGGCTGCAGATGTTGAGGTTGAGGTTATTGATACTATAAACATAAGCACAAAAATACCTACTCAGACAGAGAAACCGATAGAACACACCACTAGTAAAACTTTAGAAGAACCGATAGATAAAACTGAAAAACAATTAGGAGAACCAGCAAAGGACAGTGCAAAGGTACAAATAGAGAAACCAAAAGTGCATACAAAGACTACACCTAAGAAACTAGCCATTGACAGCTTAGAAAAACCTTCTGAGACATAGATGGAGAAACCAGAATAGAAATAGGTTGATGTACAAGTTCATACCGAGACAGTGCCACTGACAAAAACTGAAAAGCCTAAACCTTTTCTAATAGAAATGCAAACACAAACTGGCCTACCAGAGGTCAAAACAAGCAAGGTTACTACTACAACCAGAAGCATGGATATTGTGAAAATAGTTGGGTAGACATCTGGTACTTCTATAGCAGAATTATGGCCTACAAATATAACAGTGGTCTTACTGGTCTCAATAAAGAAAATCATAGAGTGTAATGCACGAACCTATAAGGCAATTGATGACACAATTCCTATTCTTAAATTGGTAGCACCCAAGTGCATTGTGGATAATAAAGATTCTTTAGGTCAATTAGACACATTGTCTAAATTCATTACCGACAACATTTTGACTATTGATCAAATCAATGAAGACACATTCAAAGAGAGGATGAATAAGGAGAAAGAGAAATTCTTTGAGGAAATAGTAAAGAAGAGTAATGAAAAAAAAAAAACCTTATTACCGACACTAGGAGAAACAATTTTGGATTTCAAGAAATTGTATAGGGATACATGCAAAACTGACATCTTGACACAGGACATAGATTTAGAGATCAGCAAAACACAAACTGAGATTAACAATATTGTTGACAATCTAATAGGCACATCAGATTCATTTTTGGAAATAGAAAAAAAAATTGCAGATCTTGAAGAGAAAAAAGAGAAGTTAGAAAAGGATAAAGAGAAAATAAAGGATAAGGCAAAGAGCTTAAAATGTAAACTTGGTCCCAAACTAGATTATCTCATTTCTTTGAGAAAAGAAATATCCGAGGCTCTGGTTCTAGGACTCAAAACACCAGAAGAGAAAATGCACATACTCACTGGTACAGTTTAGAGAACACAAGAGGCATTACATGATAGCAAAAGATTCAGTGGCAGTTTAAATTTGGTTTTGGCAGATATTTTCTAGATTGTAACCCATCAGTTACAAAAATCTAGGCAAGAATCACACTCCACTGACAACGAATGACAACCTTTGTCATTGATGTCAAAGGGGGAGTAGTGAGATGAGAAAAATAGTCAGAATAGGACATCATCAGCTTTGGGGGAGCATACATTTTTGGGCACACAATTTTGGTAAGACAATTTTGGCAGATTCTTTTTGGACATCATTTTGGACACTTTTATTTTTCTCATGAGTGTTGCCATCAATGCCAAAGGGGGAGATTGTTAGCAAATGCACACTCCAATGATAAATTGTAGGTGATTAAAGGTATTGTCATTGATGGAAACCTTACAATCAAGTGATACTCATAGGCAAGCACAGGCACCAGCACCGGAAGACTCTACATCGGCATACAGATCACCGACACCAAGAAAGAAGATTATCGGCATCATGACCGACACGAATTTTGTATAAATGTATTTTTTAATTAATTGTAAAATCTTTTGTAAGCCAACATGGCAGATTGTAATATGACTCATATATGTATGAGATCATTGTAGATAATTTAGTGAGTGAAGTATGAAAATAATATAGCAGACCTAATGTGCGAATTATTAGGATAAGGGTTTATGTATATTGCAGAGCTTAAACCGGTACTGAATTTGGCATAGAAGATGCTGATCTAAAGAAGTGCAAGACATTGGATTTGTATAATCCAATTTTGCAAGTCAGTGTGACTTCTTTTGTAACTGAGCAGTGAGCTCTAGGCACTTGGCCTTCCTGCATGTGTAGGCCCCTATTGTAAGCAGTAATATTCCCTTATTGGCCAGTAAGCAAATATTGTGGGTCACAAATCCCACCGAGGTTTTTCCCACGCTGGGTTTCCTCATTAAAATATTGTGTTATGGTATGTCTCTTATGTTGTGGTTGCTATTCTTATTTATTGCATTATTTTTGGTTTACCGGTACACAGTTTTAATATGCTTTTCATGTTATAAGTTAAGAAAATTATTCAACCGGTCAGATACTGATTCAGCCCCCCCCTGTCAGTATCTTTGGGAATCCTAACAGTCCTAAAGAGTCATAGCTCACCAAATGACCCCTTAGGACACAATATGACCCCTAATGACACCTGAGGGGTCATATGGTGTTTTAAGGGGTCATGGGACACCATATGACCTTTAACATACCATATGACCCCTAACGACACCATATGGTGTCTTAAGGGGTCATAAAACACCATAGACCCCTAAGAACACCATATGGTGTTCTGAGGGGTCATATGGTATCCTATGACCCCTTAGGACACAATATGATACAATAGGACACCATATGACCCCTAACAACACCGTATAGTGGCGTAAGGGGTCATATGGTGTCCTAAGGAGTCATAGAATACCATATGACCCCTTAGGAGACAAGGGGACCCCTAACGACACCTAAGGGGTCATATGATGTCTTAAGGGGTCGCAAAACACCATATGACCATTTAAGACACCATACAACCCCTAATGACACCATATGGTTTCCTAAGGAGTCATATGGTGTCATTAGGGGTCATATGGTGTTCTAAGTGATCATAGGACACCATATGACCCCTTAGGACACTATACGACCCCTAAGAACACCATATGGTGTCCTAAGTGGTCATAGGACACAATATAACCCCTTAAGACATCATATGACCCATAACAGCATCTAAGGGGTTATATGGTGTCCTAAGGAGTTATAGGACACCATATGACCCCTTAGGACACTATACGACCCCTAGCGACACCATATGATGTCCTAAGGGGTCGTAGGACATCATATGACCCCTTAGGAAACAATATGACCCCTAACGACACCTAAGGGGTCATATGGTATCGTTAGGGGTCATATGGTATCCTAAGGGGTCATAGGACACCATAAGACCCCTAACAACACTGTATGGTGTCCAAAGGGGTCATATGGTGTCTTAAGGGGTCACTGAACACCATATGACCCCCTAGGACATAATATGACCCCTAACGACACCTAAGGGGTCATAAGACACCATATGACCCCCTAACAACTCCTAAGGGGTCATATGGTGTCGTTAAGGGTCATAATGTATCCTAAGGGGTCATAGAAAATGATATAATCCCTTAGGATACCATACAACCCATAAGGGGTCAAATGGTGTCCTAAGGGATCATAGAACACCATATGACCTCTAACGAAATCTAAGGGGTCATTTGGTGTCATTAGGGATCATATGACCCCTTAGGACACCATATGACCCCCAAAGATACCATATGGTGTTCTAAGGGGTAGCATGGTGTCCTAAGGGGTCATTTATTGTACTAGGATGTTAAAGGGG